>NW_026542597.1:42435208-43681636 GCF_028750875.1 Macrosteles quadrilineatus
GTCGTGAGGAAGGAACCAATCACCCATTGCAATAAGTCAACCGCTACAGCAAAAGCTTGATAGGTACAGATAAATTATAACACCGTGATGCTAAACCGAGATATCATAACTTGGGCTGTCAGTTAAAAAAGTGTGTTTTCCCAAAGTGGAATAGGTAACCGCATTGATTAATCAATTTCAGCTTTGGTTAAAATTCTTGTATCCTTAAATAAACTAACCTGTAAGCTCCCTGGACGACGTCTCCGTCGCGTCTCTCGCTCTGGGTTTTAGAGTCGCCGGTGTGTTGGTCCTCTACGTGGTAGGTGAAGGTGTACTGGGGATGAGGGTCGTACTCCTCTACTCTGGGGGCGGCTTGGTACGTGGGGGCGGCTGCTTGGTAATTGGGGATGGCGCTATAGGCGGGGGCAGCAACAGGGGCTACTGCCGCGGACCTGGCGACGACCACTAAGGTGCAACTCAGTAGCAACTGTGGATATGGGGAGGTGGATACTTTAAAGTTTGGTCGAATACAAATATAAAACTCTAACAAGAAGAACTGGAGATGATAAGAGGCTATTTATTTTGTTACACATCTAATGTGTGAATTGAAGATTGAGTACGAGGTGTATAATTGACACTGCTGAATTTGTAAGAAAACATAATGTTGTAAATTAAAAAAAATCTGTTCACGATATTTTATATCCTATTTGGTTATCTTACTTGCTGAAAGTCAGAAAAATATGTAATAACCCACATGATTTTTGTAATTTAAAATCATTATGCCAATCACTAAAACTAGTTTATATGTCGGTGTTGACTGTTTTAAGGCCGAAAAGTCCGGAAATCACTACTAAAAAGTACACTTTTTAATTACAAAATTGGTTTAGTTACTGAAAAAAACCACCATCTACTGATTAAAGCTAATCTGTGCACTTTGAAAGTAATCTCATACGCTTTGCATCTGATACCTTAACCGGCGCAAGAAACATGAATAACGCCCTATTTCAGTACAAATTCTATAACAGGTTCAACTATAAACAGTATAAGATACTTTCTTTAGTCCAGTTGACAAAAACATATTGAATTGTAAAAGTGAAACACTATCTATGTAATTCTAAACGTTCTAGGTCCCAATATAGTTTCATGTTTTAAATATGTTTTATATTGTATTTTTTCCTGAAAGAAATGTTGTCTTTAGCAAAGCTTGGGCTCGTACTAAAACTTGATTCAGTGTTGTATCTACGTCCAACCTTAACCTAATAAAGTAAAATATTAAAAAAAATCTAATAATTAATTATGATACTCACTGTGTGGTACATGTCGATGGTGGTTGAAGACAGTCTGTGTATCGATGTATAGACAGTGTATATATATCCCTGGACATCTGATCATACACTTTCGCGTAATCTACACCATTACTTAATCATATTCCTACTAGCCTAATCCCCTTTGCATTACGGTGGCCTGGTTCTATCCTGCTCTAGAGATGCTACGTTACCTGCTTAGTATACCACTAACTTGGGTGTACACTTGTCAAAACAGTTTGTGGAAAGTAGAAAATCGTTTTAAGGATTTGACGAGGGAAAACAATGAGTGGGCTCAGGAAAACATCAATTTTCTGTCTCAATCATAAAATTGAATCCACATACATACTTGTATTAGTTTACACTATTGATAGCTAAGTGAACTGTTTTACTTTTGCATTCATGCTCGGGAACAAAACCAAACAGCATTTCGTTACTAAATACGCATTCTTTAAATTAAATGTACGTACAATTATTTCATCTAAAAATTAGTTTTATTTCTGATGATTTATATAGCTGACTTAATCAAGCTATTTAGAACAATATCCTTTCGTCAGCTTAAATGCGTGTTTGCTTTTTGATTATTTATTACTATTTACGACGTAACTTTTAACACATCGAGTAGGGTAACGGTGAGTAGGGTCCGGCGAGTAGGGTTGCGGTGAAATAATTTCAAATGGTGCCATATTGATTATCTTCTTCCCAAAGAATAAATATTTCACATTACAGTCGCTTATTTCTGGCTGGGTTGGGATTTAATTCCAAATACCAGTTTTGTAGATTTGATTTGACCTATGTTTTGTTCACCGTACATTTTGTAAAGTAAATAAGACTGATATTACTAAACTTAAATACCTACATTTAGTTTGTTACGGGACATTTCTATTGGAAGCCTATATTTTACTGAACTAGTTAACAAGACCGAAACGCTCGCAGTAGGTCCATATGTTTTCAAAACTAAGATTACATTAGTTGATTTTCATACAACCGAAAAAATGTATTTACTGTATGTATTTAACTATATTACTGTATTTAACTGTATTTACTGTTTAGTGAAAAGAACCTCATTTAAATAGGATAAATACTTTAAATAAAAGTCTAGAGGTTTCCACTAAATATTATTGTTTAATTTATCATACTTTTACAAGTAATTAACAATTAATTCTTTAGAGCAAATAAAAATGAACTACTTTGGTTGAAAAGCCTAAAAGAATGTCTCTTTGTTTATTTTTCTTTTCATAGCAACCAAAATTCAATAAACTATTTAAAACATCTGTCAGCTGATAAATCTGTCAGCTCACTACAGGAGCCCCCTACGAAGACTGGAAGTCCATGGAGTTTTGGAGGGTTCCGAAAAGTCACAAAAAAAATAACAAATAACAAAAAAAAATAATAATAATAACAGCAAGGACAAAGGCGATTTCCATCAAACTAAAATTGGATTCTTGAATGTCACTTTTCTAGATTTGGGTTTGAGAGTAAATCCTCTATTTCGGAGGCAGTCATCTCATCTAAGTGTGTCACAACGTGTGTGAAACGAAGGCTCTCATCGAAAATGTTCCATAAAGAGAAAATCGCCTCAATCTGTATGAACCAAAGTGCTGGTTTCTCACGCCAAAAATGGGGAAATTTTAATTGTGGAGATTGCATTTAAGTTGTGTTGTTAGACGGTCTTGGATTTACTGAATTGTTTCTTTCTTGAGTTTTCTGATTCATTGGATTAACCAAAAAATCTTCTTCTGAATCACCATTTTGTCTTGAATATTCAGAGTCAACTCCAATGACATCATTAAGTTGTTTTCTGAGATCTTGGTTTTGCTCTTCCATCAGTTTTAGTCTAGCCAATACTTCTTCATTGATTTCCATTGTGTGTTCTTGATGTGTTCAATTCGGGGTCACCAATTTTAGTGAAAAGAACCTCATTTAAATAGGATAAATACTTTAAATAAAAGTCTAGAGGTTTCCACTAAATATTATTGTTTAATTTATCATACTTTTACAAGTAATTAACAATTAATTCTTTAGAGCAAATAAAAATGAACTACTTTGGTTGAAAAGCCTAAAAGAATGTCTCTTTGTTTATTTTTCTTTTCATAGCAACCAAAATTCAATAAACTATTTAAAACATCTGTCAGCTGATAAATCTGTCAGCTCACTACAACTGTATATATATTGTATGTATTTACTGTAATGTATTTATTTTACTGCGGATGAAAAAAAAATTTACGACAACCCTAATGGCTTCAAGTCTATTGTTTGAACGATACAAGTACCATATAGTTAAATCAAACTCCAATGTTGCTGCAATAACTGCGCTAGGCCACCAGTCGCACAGTGCTGTGTTGGAGCAATCGCTAAGTTCTTGTAGGCAACATTTTTCCTATTGTACATGGCATCAGAGTAAAACAAATGGAAATACGAGTTTACAAACAATTTATAGGCTAAACAAAATTTTTATTTTATAATTTTTTCATTAATCATAGGGTATAAAAAACTGTGTAAAGTACTTGAATGAAAACTGTATAGTATGCATGTAGGCCTATCCATTATTGTTCTATAAATAAATTGATGAATTGATTGAAAATAATTATACAAAAATATCTTGCGTATTTTACTCATCAATACAATATGCAATAAAAAAAATGTTTACAGTACAGTTTTAAGTAAAAGTTTCTTTTTCATTAAAATCGTTTGTATTTTATTATTACACTCCAGCCACAAGAAATGTGCAGATTTACTATACATGCTTTTTACAATACAAATTTAAAATTTTTTAAAGTCATAACTCCAAAAGTTATTATTGATAAATCTCCCTACCATAAAAATCATTTCCATCGCTCGTTAAGGTGGACATCAAATAACGGCAAAACTTTTTAGCAAAAAACAAGCATTCAAAACCAATCCCTCGCGTTGATAGAGGACTTTTCTGGCATTGTTTCTGTTGTTGTTGTTGCTGTTGTGAGTTACTGAACGATAGGTTCATTGTTCGCCAGCTTCTGGAAATAGTTATTTGTGCAACTAGTGAGCAAAGGGAGCAATTGACTCACTCGAGAGAAATACCTACTCCATCCTGCCGTAGGCGAGTGAGGAATGGTTTCTTGAGTGAGTCAATTGCACTTTGCACTCGAGTTGCACATTATATTTTTCCTACAGTTACCATAAAACAAATACATTGGTAAAGAAACGTTACATATTTTAACACAGAAGTGAACTTTTAATATGTCATTTAATGTGAGGTGACAAATACAACGGTACAACAGCTGACCAGCTGATTTACAGCCAGTGCTGCCAACGTATTTCGCGCGCATACGACCTTGTCTGCATGTTACGCGCTCACTATTTCGTGCCTTCATGTTGCAAATCTGGAGTGAGACAAAGTAATTAGAGTGAGACAATGTTAACATTGTCTCACTGATGAGCGAATTGGCCACTTTGCTTTCTCAAATCAGTGAGAGAACATGCACATTATTAGGTAACTGTAGGAAAAAGTCAATTATAATGAAAAATGTGTTATTCAATTATGTTTACAGAGTTTTAGAGTGATAATAAGGAATTAATTAGATGCTATTTGTTTTTTTGGGTACGGATTTATTAATGGTTATGTACACCCTATGTATGTTCCAATTGGTTTACAGAATATCATAATTTACAATATAGCTTATGTAGTAGGACTAGTGTTTGTCAACCTTTTAGTTTAAGCCATGTGGTCATGGGGATTAATTAACAACTCCCAATTCTATATAGATGTAGCTTTATAACCTCATCATAAAGCAAAATGATGATAAAAAAAAGTATACTAAAATACAGTTGTGAAACCAACTTAAATGGATAGATTTTACTTTTAATTCAATAGGCTACATTAGGTTAAATAGGCACAGCTAATATAGGCCATACGCTGCCTTTTCATGAACAACTGGAACTCGTCTGAAAATTTACAGAAATAATTTAATTTTATGCTAACAATACTCAACTAAGATTTTATAAAATTTACAGTTTGAGCATACAAATTAATTCATGTCGAACGCTAAGTATTTTCACACATGTAAGTTCAGTTTACATTATTAGATACATAACTATTGATAAAGACTCATGAAAACTACATATTTCTGAGTCGAATGCAAATTTTTAAAGTTTACAAGATTGTACTTAATTTTATCTACTTACATTATCACGGGTCATATATTGTCAATATAACAACCCCTTTCCTTACTGATTCTACTCCAGTACCATAGATAAAAGGAGTGGAGTATCTACTCCTTTTATCTACGCCAGTACCACGTAAGGAGAAACACAATCAATTTTGTACTAATACGACAAAACAATATGTCTTCAATCTTAATTATATGTACAAAATATAAATATATATAAATATTTTTATACAACCCAAATAATCGGTACAGTTATCAAATTTTACCACCACTTCTTACTGGTTGGCAGCACATTTGGTAATTGGCCTATACGTTTTTTGCATCAGTATAATAGCGTATACAGAATAATAATGTGGTTCTGTGTTCTACCTAATAAATTGCCGTTCACAACCGCCATTGATCATAGAAACAAAACTTGATCGTAGAACCCCAACAAAACTAATATTTTGTTAAAATTAATCAGCTATGTAGCAGATTAATTGTTTAAACGTTATCGAATGTAGTAGCTTTACTAAAGCCTCCGAACGGGCTGAGGATGCAGAAGATAATAAAGTGGTTTTCCACATTAACAATCAGTTACACGCATCCGCATTTATTTTTACTACTTATTTGTATCATTCAAAACACCTTTTTTTCATAGATTTCGTAGATAAAAAAAATAAATCAAAACCTGATGGAATAATAATATGCTAAAGACAGAAAAATCTGCACAATTATATGATGATTGAAATACAGTAAATGAGGAATTATGTCTATAGAATGTGTGGTTTAGCTGAAATAATTTCTTTAGAATGTTTTATTTTATTTTTCTGATTCACTCTCCTTAACTTTTTATCGACGTCCTAATCCAAACCGTGTAAACATTTCAGATACTGTTTGTTTTACACCGTCATGATTTTAGTTTGACTGTTATACGTCTTTAAGATACGTGGTGTTGTAAAACAGTCGGTCAGATTTTACTAGGCCTTCTTATATTACTTATCCTTTTTATTTAATGTGAAATTCGTACAGAATCGAGTGAAAACTGTTTGAATAAAAAGGAATACATATTTTGTGTCAACGGCATACCACTCAAAATACAATCAATCTGATCGCCTCGATTATAAAACTTGAACTCGCGTCGAAACGGGTCACCCTAGTGATAAAATATATCATTACTTACGACCGTTTTTTAAACTATCCTTTTCAATTCAGCTCTTAGATTAATAGTAGAATTCACTTTACGGTATTGTTTACTTACTTTACATTATTGTTTTGTTACCTTACATTACTGTTTCGTTACTTTACAGTACTAGCTTTGAGCGCTGAGGTCCAAGAATTGAGAGAGAAAAAAGTAAAATTGTAATAGTTTGAACGTCAACTTATCAGGTGTTAAGGCCAATTTAATTGTATAACAATGAGTGAATGGTTGGGACAATAAGTCGTTGCATCACAATCAGTGGAAATGAGAGGTTATACACGAAAATATAACCTCTCTTATAAGTTATGATTAGTGGTTTTAGTAATTAATTGGCGTAAGCCTTTACGACACTCGTAGAAGTTGTCTGTTGACTGATGTTTTCCCTTTGTACTGTTTTATCGTAATTTGCCTGTAGTATACCGTGGATGGCTCGTTATAAACACATGTTAATAACCTCACATTATTTAATTTTTCCATGTTATTTTGTTCAACTTGGCAACCCATAAGGCAAATGTTCAAATAAGCTGTGTAGCGAAATACGAATTTTCCTGAGGGAATGGCTGTCGTCAATCACGTTTTTGCCAGAAATAAATTATTTACAACTTTTGAAGGAAATCGTCGAACCCGTTTTAGAGATCTTTGTGCAAGCATACATTGCTCACATAAGAGTTTAGGATTTTTTTTTTTTTTTTTTTAGGGAGAGGAGGGAAAATGCTTTTACGCACACAGGTAGCCAGCCTGTAGTGTGAGACTCCTGAAATTATCAGACTACTCACTAAAAAACCCCCTCTACTCTGTTGGACACAGACCTGGAATTGTTTGTCACATTACTTCAAGTCAGGCCAACATGTGACCTAAGACCTCAGGGATCGCACCGTTTCTGGCATTTTGATTCTTTATGACCTACACCGCATCCCGGTCAAGGTCGATCTTCTTGGCGCGGAGGATACCCTGGATATAATGTGACACACAGGTCCAATTGTCCTCACCCTCCGTCATAATCGGTATGACCGTGTCCACCGACAGCAGTCCTATTAACTGTTGAGCCTCCAGGCGGGGCCTTTCCCAGCGCTGGCAGTGGAAAAATGTATGTTCCACGTCATCGAGAATGCCTGGGCAGTATATGCAGTCGGGAGACACGGCTTTGCCCATCCTGAACAGGTACGACCGGAAAAAGCCGTGTCCCGTCAGAAATTGGGTGAGGTAAAAGTCCACCTCTCCGTACCGCCGATCAACCCAAGGTTGGACTTGCTGTATCAGTCGCCTGGTCCAGAGTCCCCGTGTCTCCTGTTCCCAGCCCTCCTGCCACAGCTGGTAGGTGCGGGTGCGTTCCTCTGTTCGTGCCTCGTCCTCTCCACGGCGCCGGTAAATTGCCTTTCTCTCCGCCGCCAAAAGTTTGACGGGGATGACTCCAGCAATCACCAGGACGGCGGGCTCGGACACTGTTCGGTAGGCAGATGCTACCCTCAGTGCTGCCTGACGCTGCACTCGGGCGAGCCGCATCCTGTATGCCTCCTTATTTAGTGCGTCTGCCCACACCTCCGCACCGTACAAGAGTACGGACTGGACCGAAGACATTAACAGCCTTCTACGACTGGACCGAAGCCCTCCGAAATTGGCCATCAACCGGCTAAGAGAAGAAACCACCCTAGCGGCCTTGTCCGCTGTTCGGAAGATCTGATCCCGCCAGCTAAGCTTGCTGTCTACCATGACCCCAAGATACTTGGCAGAACGAACAGTTTGAACCTCGACGGCTCCCACCCTCAACGGCACGATGGTGTCAATCCGTTTTTTGTCAAAATCACGATCTCGGTTTTGCTCAGAGCAAGAGTTTAGGATTGAAAATGCACCAGATATAAGATTTATTTTTAATTTGTTTGTTTGTTTACTTTTGCCCTAAATCAGTCTTTTGGTAATCAATAATATGTTTGCATAACGATAAAGTTATTAATTTTTATTCTGCCACACTTTTTCATTAAAATGAGATTTGCCTGTATAAATTGCATGGTAGGTTTTTATACGGTAGATTGGAGACATCCATTATTATCTTAAGTGGCCTATCTTGCGCCGTTGCAAAGCACGGACAAAACAACTAGTTACATTTTTGTAATGATATGAAACATTTTAGACTATGTTTTATCTCCTGTTTTGTTTATTTATTTATAGATAAGCATTTTTAAGTATTATAGCAAGGTTATCAGAACATAAAGGCAAAACAAATAAATATAGAAACGCAATCCTCAGCAAGGATTTGTAGATTAATACCATTTGAATGTTAATGTTATTTGAATGGGTTAATGCCCACTAGAGGTCGTCCAGTAGGCGCTCGACCAACGATATATATCGTCGAGCTCGACCAAAAATGCGTAATGTACAGACTTTTCTATTTTCACCCTAAGCTGTAAATAAAACACGTGATTGGGATTTCTTCCATTTGTTTTGATTTTCTGTTTATATTTCGTTGTTATTTCGTCACCAGCATAGCAACCCATAAGGCCCATATACATTTTTGTTTAATTTTAAATTTGTTTTTTGTCCTTATTTTTGATCCTATTTTAATTTATAATGGGATTCTGCAGCTGTACAGGAAATATCTTTCTAACAGCAGGTATGCGTAGATTTTCACTGCGATGCACACGAGCCAAGAAAAAAGTTTTCAAGAAACATGCTTGTCTATTAATATATAGGATTGCTACAATCGCACGCTATCAGGTATAGGAGTATAATACAAGCCATTGCTCACCTCAAATATTATCACCATTTGTGGCTTTCAATCAAATACCGAGTCAGAGTGTATCTCCGAGATATACAGTTAGAAGAAGAACTTTTCTAACTATCATCAGTTAGTTTAAGAAATGCGTTTTGCTGGTTCGAAACCATAAGGGATTTCTAATCAATTATTAGTTATTTTTATTATTTTAAGGGCTAAAGGATATTGGATTGTGTAAATGTCCTCGAACCTAGGGTTGTGTGGTTGACTTATGTTCCCAGGCTAGTCTCTAAAGACTCTCACACTGTGTGCATCAACTTATCTTACGGCCTCTCCCTATAAGGAATCACAATACGGTCTTGATCATAATAGTTCATCATAATAGTTACAAGGCTACCGAAATCATCTTACTTCTCTCATGCACGTTTTGTCCGATTGGCAGAACTAAAGGTCATGTGCTCTTTCAGTAACTTAACAATCCAAGTTAAAGAAATAGCTGGTCCATCAATCAATCATCCCACACTTTTTTTCATACATAGGTTATGTTCCCATCTTAAAACAAGTGTCAAGACAGAATTAAATCTATAAAACAAATTTATTTACATGGCTCTCAGTATGTACAAGGTGAGGTGGGGTCGGTTTATCCATGGTAAGGATAGGCGGGGACGGCGGGGGAGTACTTGACCACGGGGGCGGGGTGAGCTCCAGCCTCCTTGTGGACGACGGCGTTAAATCCGTTGTGGGGGTCAGCGGTGTAGTCTACTATCCTCTTGGAACCGTCAGGCTCGACCAGGCTGTAGGATCCGTGGACGACGTCTCCGTCGCGACTCTCGTGCTGGCTCTTGACGTCACCGGTGTGAGCGTCGTGGACGGCGTACTCGAAGTTGTACTGTGGGTGGGGGTCGTAAGGCTCTGGGGCTGCGTGGTAAGCAGGGGCGGCGTGGTATACTGGCGCTGGGGCGTATTTGACAACTGGTAGGGGTGCGTGGTAGATGGGGGCTGGAGCGTATACTCTGGGGGTGTAGGCAGGGGCGTAGGCGGGAGCGTAAGGCTTGGCGCGGATGGCGGGGGCAGAGTAGGAGACGGCGGCTGGGGCATAGACAGCCTGGGCTACTGCCATGCAGACGGCGAACACGAACAACTATAAAACCAGAAAACTATATTCATTCCACATTTTAAATATCATCCCACAACCAACCCATTCATATATTATGATACTAATTTGTAGTTGCATACTCGTACTAGTAAAAATTTGCAGTAGTTAGTGCTTTTGAAAAATTGTAAATACAATTTGTCAAAAGCACTAACTACATGTCTTAAACACATGTTAAGGATATACCCTAGTTATTTGTTGTTGACGTTGACTCAAAACTACAGTGATTTAAAGAGACATTAGTGATTCTAAGGTTAGAATGGTTTTATGTCAAACATAATTAATGTAGCGTTTCACAATTTTTACACATCCTAAATGTGTGCAAAAACTAAAAACAATGTTTAAAAATGTCCTTTTATTTAAAATTTAGCTAAAAAAAAAACTGCAGTATTATTTAACATTTTTTTCACGTTTCTACACTACCTCTATACTAGCTTAGGCCCTAGATTATTGAGTGATCAAATTAAAAGTTTCTTTCCTTCTGCTGGTTCTACTTTCATAGGTGATATGTATAGTGTGTTACATTTGACTCTGACGTTTTTGACATACGTTCACAGTTAAGTGGTGTGATAAATATAAATGGTTCCGTATTATTTTAAGGATTTGACTTTCCTTTGATAGTAAATTATTTGAAGTATAGTGTTAGAACCACCCTTCCCAACCTGTTTATATATAAAAGGATGGGTTTAATGAGGGTGACTATTTCAGAAGTTTAATTATCGCATTTAAAACGTTTTAGCTACGTTATTCTGAAATGTTATCTAATGATAAAAAAGGAGCTGTAGATTAACACATTTTACTAACACTTTTTTTATCGATTTAATAAAAATATTATTTTAATATATTAATAGCCAACTAATCAATTGTTGATGGTTTTGATTTTTTCTCCATAAATTATTATTGTTATCATGTGTATTGTTGAGCGTAGCTCTTTGGGATCAACTTCAATGCAACAAATAAAGCAACATCACTCAATAACGGCAGAACACATTTCAGCTAAACTTAACAAGATTACTTAGACTAATAGTGAGATGGTTAATAAATAAAAAAAATTCAATTAGATAATGCTAATGCAATTTAAAACGAACTTAAAATTTCCAAATTTTAACATTAGGCTTATGGGACTAAAGTAGCCATATGACAGTTTTTTGTTTACAAGACAAATGTAAACAAGAGAATCATAAGGTATTTCTGAACTTTCTAGACTTTTCTTTTAGACGTTTTTAAACCATTCCTATGATTTCAATAAACAAGAAAATGCCGTTAAAACATTTTTTTAAGGCGCGGAATTAACTGAAAATCGAGAAAATATACGGAACTACTTTCTCAATGCGCGGAGCATAAGCAAGGAGCGGAGGGATACGGACCAGTGACTACTTTCTTGGGAACCTATTTGAGTTGCCAGCTGATTAGAAACAGCCAATGTTAGAAATCAGGATTTAATAAGCGATATATTGAACCGAATCGAAATCGATATTTAATCTGATAATACATCACAGGTTATATTATGTTGAATTACATCTACGGTGCAGTAAGTTATTACACTTATTAATAAAACGCAGATTGAACACTGATCTAATTTAGGCATGTGGGGAAGGTAGGTCGGGGTTTATGAGTATTCGTGACTACATTAAGTGTTTTGAAGTAAGGTTAGATCAGGGAGGTAAAGTGTAGGTTATAGGTTGTTTATTTGTGTTGCACCAAATAAACTGATAATATTTTCCTGGTCAAAACTACCATAATGCACTTTTGGAAGAGGTATCTGAATAACAAGATGTAGTAAAAAAAAATTATTGTAATTGAATTATTGAATTATCATAATTTTAATCAATAAAACCAGCATTAGTACATCTATTGACTTTTTTTACATTTATACAAATATCAAATCACGTTTGTTCCGCTCAACTGGCTTTCACCTCTCTGAAAGCAACCCTAGTATTTGTATTTTTGTACTGTATCCAATGTATTGTTCTAAATTAATTATTATTCGCAGCTCAATTACATTAAGGAATACAAATCAATACATTTTATTTATCATAAACCTGACAGTCAACTTATTTTAAATAGAAAAGGCTGAAATCTGTCTAGCTAGTACAATAAATTGGCGTTGTGTGTTATATCTTTGACTAATAGTCAATGGCAATATATTAACTGCTTACTATTTAGTGGATTCTCATTAAATATCGTGTAATATAAAGCATATATGCAAAAAATTTGAAGCTTAAGTTTATTCATTGAAAATTTAAAAAATCTATTTTTGTAACCAAATTGAAGTTTTAAAATCATAACAAGCATTACCTTGAGAGCCATGGTATGGTGTGTGAGGGAGAGACGATGTGGTACTGGTGGTGTTGAGGTCCTCATCAGTTTAAATAGAGCAGACAGAGGCTACGGCAGCCCCTAACATAATCTTTCACCGACAACGCCCTCCTCCTCCGCCGGGATACGCCCACCACCCCCTGGATATCCACCTGCTGGACAACCAGTCGAGTATCCGTGGATATCAGCGGTCCAGAAGTCACTACATTATTGGGCAACCTGCTGGACATCTACTAGATCAAAGCTGTACGAAATTCTTCTCGTCCTCCTTCAAGAAGAGAATTATAATAAAAAGCTCTGTCGAAAAAAAGGAAACCACATAAATTATCCTCGGATGTACACCAGCTGGACAAGCAGTGGAGTATCCACGGATATGCTCTTCGTAGGTGATGGATTCGTTTATGGATTAAATGATCTCAATAATATGATAATTATGATAAGCTAGCCGGACGTCGTCCTGTCCTAATGTGGTTTTATGTCAAATGCACGTTCATTTTCCAGATGAGCTCGTTCGCATGGCTCAATCACGTCCTGGTTGAAGTTCGTTCGCTACGCTCAATCACCTTTAGGTTGGAGCTCGTTCGCTGAGCTCACTTGCCTTTATAATAATAGTGCTGCACCCTGTTGGTAAACCTATTAACTTTTTAATGGTATCGAACATCACACAATAAAATTGTTTAGTTGAACCAGCTGTTAAGATTCTTTAATTCCACTTAAATATGAGGTTCCACTCATAAGGTTAACATGGGAAATTTCAGAGCCACTGGGGTGGAGCCCTTTAGACGGATCTGCACCAAACTTCACATAAACCATCCTTGAATAGTGCTTAATAATGCCTGAAAGTTTCATTACAATCTGTAGAGCGGTTTCGGAGTCCATAAAGGACAAACAAACAGACAAACATACATTGGATTTTATCAATATAGATAAACCCCGTTAAAACTAAAAATACACGCTTCTAAAGCTACTATTTATACTATTTACTATTTATATTTAAAAAGCAAGAAATACTTAAGGATTCGTTATGAACTAAATAATCCTTCAAGTCTGGCTTAAAGTTGTATAATAATTTTCACTCCTAATTGGATCAGGTAGAGTAAAAATAGATGGATACAGATGGCGAATGGCTGGTTTTTATTAAAATTAGTATGGGATAATGGAATAGGCATGTCAAATTTCCTCCTGAAGCAGTGGTGAGGTGACTGACGAACATGATTCAGTTGTGGATTTTTTTAAAGAAGGCCAAAAATACAAATTGATTGGAATATCAGCATACATTTGAACACGAATTGTATCCCCAAGAATTTTTACATGTGGCCTATTTGATATTGAAGATAATAACATTTCCTTGTTGAGAATAATTTAATTATTGTATATTGCACGTTTGCCAATACATCTTCAGAGAATTAGTTTAGTTTCTATTTCTATGTTTACCATAAACATGTACAGTACCTTATATGTTCCTCCTAGCAGCAAGGAACTGCTAGTAAATTCGATGTTATTTTATGCTGGATGTTCATTTGTATATTAAAATATAGGCCTTATAAAGGAAACACGTAATCGACAAGATACTTTTAAGTCATTACCACACCAAACACAACTAAACCAGATTGATATTTTTCTCCAAATTGTTATGTCTCGCGGTTGAAAACTTCAACCATCCCAAATGTATTTACTCTTTCAGGGAAATTTATAAAACGCCATTGATATCTGAACTTCTGACGGAAGCACCGACATTAATAAATTATAACACACGTTCTTAGTACAACAGTATTTTCTGTGACGAAGGTCGAATTCAGGGTGCTACTGTATACATTCACCTTTATCAGCGACATAATAAGTTTCCTTGCGAAACTGTGAACAACCGCCATAAACAGTTTAATGTTAAGCTCTATAATACATAACGAAAGTTTACTAGCGATAACCAGGGTTATATCCTAGTTTCAAGAGAACAGAGTTCTCATGCATCGAGCTGGCTGTAAAGTTTGCTTCCATAATGTAATTGTTAATAATAATTATTCAATTGGGTAGTTTTTGGGCACGGAAAAGGGATTATTCAATTTACAAACGAATAAAATGGTGTAGCCTAGATGAATTTTGAACTTAATACAGTATTCTGAAAAGTCCCAAAAGATAGTAAGGGAATTTCACAATTAGTAGCGTTTAATTAGACATTTTATGTTTAAACTTAGATCAACAATAACCTAAAAAAATACCTTAAACATGTACTTGTTATAACTCTTTGTATTAATTGATGAATCATTATTTGTTTTTAAACTGCATAAGCATGATCATTTGTTAACTTGTTTTATGCGCCAAATTGAATAGAATTGCAATAGTTAATGAAATGCCATTAGTTAAAGAAATATAATGTTTTAGCGAGAACAGGTAGAGCCAGTTTACTTAATGATATCTAATTTTTGCATATAATAGACTCGTATTATCCATACATAATATCCATCCTATACGTTGCTCTATACAACTTTCTTCTGTAAAAACAATCAACGGAATAAACAAATTTAGCAATGATTTTATTGAACTATTCGGTCTATTGTATTGTTTTGCTACTAAAATATTATTAGCGAGGCCTTTCGTAGTAAATTTTAGTGAATAATCATTAAGTTTTATTCAGGCTGAATTTAACCTTTTTAACAAATAATATCTTGTTTCAGGTCAGTGGAAAAGTTACTTTCAGACTGTGAGTATTAAAGTTATCATTTATCTAAGATTAAATATAACTCCTATGTCATACAACACTTTATCAAATACGTAACTTAACAACTATCTCCTCGTGGTTTACGTTTCTGTAAAGTTGATGCAACCTAATGAATTATATAATGTTTTATGGACCACAATGTTATATTGCAGTTATATCTTGCATCAAAGCATTTGCCAATCTCTATACAGTGGACTACAACAGCTGGGTGCCCGTGGGTTCGACCGTTCGGCGTCATTGGATGAGGAGAATGTACCACAAGTCTTGCTATTTTGAGGCCATTTTAAACATAAAGTTACAACCCACATTTCGCGTAACAATTTGCATTGTTAACCTGTTCACGCCTTGGTACCGCATTCTAGCGATTTCCAGTCACTACATTGATTTAGTAACATCTTAGATATGTTTAATTGGTAACATCCAAGGACACCTTAAATTAGAATAACTGTATTTGAAGTACGTTTGAATTCTAATTCTTTATAACCATGACACTTTCAACATGGACAATCAAGAGTAGACCTGGATAAGCTCAACAGTATTTCAGATCAGTGTCGCCAGGAAAGAAACCTTTAATGGTGGGAGGACTGTGTAATGTCCGTTAGTTGTAACTGCAGGTTAGATAATGGCGAACAAACAGGAGTAATGGGAGTAAACGGCAGTAAGGCGTGGTCCTGTCCGCTACTGACCACCTCACTGTGACGACACCATGTGACCTGCACACCGTCACATGGCTGGTGCGATCAGCTGATCAGCTGATAGATCATATGACGTTGTATTGATTGCGTGCCACAACGTCAGAAAGAACGTCGGCTGATAGGGATAGGCAAGGTGACGTTTTAAGTCATCTGATAACACCTGCTACAGCATCCAGACATTGTTGAGGCGTTGTCACCTGCACACCGTCACGTGGCTGGTGAAGGAAAGTCAGCTGATATGGCGATCAGCTGATAGGTCACGTGACTTGATACGGTGTATTAGCATACTTGATAGGTACAAATAATGCAACTTTTCAGCCACTGAGGAGAAGTTAACCTTTCATTCGATAACGGCTGATACAGTGCTAATGGGATTTGCCATTTATCTTAAACATTTTTCATCATTAGTGCACGTTGTGTGCAATGTCGTAACTTGTTTGAAATGTATCTGTTACTTTTTCGTTCTAATTTGTATGTTTAAAATTGATAATTTTATTTTTGAATTAGGAAGTGATATATAATTTAAAGTCCACAAATTGTTGCTTCCACCATCCTTTCTCTACAAGATGTGGGGGGTTTTCAAGTTTATTTTGCAATAACGTCTTTACCGAGTGATGGATATTCATTTTTAACAGTTAATCTTGTCTTTCCCATTATTTTTGTAAACGAGTGAGTTTCATTTCTCAGTATTCTCGGGGGTCAAGGATACAGTATTATAATTATTTATTCATTATGCAAACTCTGCTATAAATATGAGTTCGATATCTAAAATATATTTGAATAATATTTTACGGTATCTTTTTACTCTCCAATGACTCGTATTTAGATTAAAACGTGCTCTGATACCAGGTTTTGCAAGAGAAATCGCCATTTGATATTCATGTGGCGGCAATGGTCGATTGATTGATAATTATTCAGTGTGAGTGACCTCAAAATGTCACTAGCCAGAGCTTCGGTTGCACCAGGTGCAAGAACTGGAGTGGCGACACTGCGTACAGTTTTTGTAATATTACACATAGATATTCAGTCAGAGGTGTATTTACTCCATCATTATGCACTAGTTACAATGCATGTCGCATGCAGTGAGATTGAGTATGATATGCAATGTGGTGAAATCGGAAGAAACATCTGAGGAAAAGGGGTGTTCTGGGATAAAAATATACTCAAACTTTATCGAACAATTAAAATAATGAATTAGCGTAATTAAAATGTACAACGAAAGATCATTTAATATATATAAAACATTGCCAATTTCATAACATAGCACTTGTAAGGCTGAACTGACCATAGCTGTAATTTGGATTGGTTACAAGATCACTTTTTAATTTAGCTCTATAAATAACAGCAATCGAAAGTGGTTTTACCTCTAAATTTAAATTGTCTTTAGACTCCTTCATAGGCCCTGTCAATAGGTGTGTGCTGGTGAATATCAGAATATATCAAGGTTGTTTTTGTTTTACATTTATACCTAAGGTAATTTATTGTTAGTTGTATTTAATTGAACTCTAAGTTACACAGTTTTAGGGGCAACACTTAAGAAGCAAACACCTATGTAGAGTGGAATTAGGTAGTAGAGGAGATCGTTAAGACCTCCTTTGGCATTTAATTGGTTAAAACTGAGGATTTAATTTTGCAATGGACTAGTTTTGCAAATGTATTCTGTGTGTGTATTCTGGAGATCCAGGTGTCTCTACCTGTGGTTGTTTACGTTTGGAGAGAGTATATCATAACAAGTACTTGGGAGTGATATTGGATAGTAGGTTAAGATGGGAACCCCATATTGAATATTTAAAGACAAAACTTAGGAAATTAATTTATGTTTTTAGAATAGTTCGCGAAATTCTTAACATTAATGAAATAAAAATGTTATACTATGCATTTGTCCAATCAGTACTTCAATATGGAATTATAGTATGGGGAGGAGCTAGTAGCAATATTTTTGTCATACAAAAACTAATTATTAAAATGGCTTTTCAATTCAACAGGCGTTTCCCTACAAATGTATTATTCAAAAACACTCAATTACTTTCGGTGCGTCAACTTTTTATCAAAACTTTACTTGTATATACCTACTCTAATCAAGATTTGATAGTGACGCCAATCACACATAACTATTCCACCAGAGGAGCTGTAAATGTAGGTATGCAGGTACCCCGAGTTTTCAAGTCTGTAAACCTTACCAATGCTTTTTATATTGCGAATTTTTTGTATAGGAATATACCATCAGAGATTAGAGATCTACAGGTATCTCTTCCAGTTTATAAACATTCGGTAAGCAGTTGGCTATCGGAGATTGGGCTCGATCAGTCTGAGACACTTATCGGTTCAGTATACAATACCTAACAATAATTATACACAAGTACACCAAACAATATTTAGCGTACATATATCAGTAACTGCAACTCCATTCACTCGACTACATTTTATTTAGCATTAACTGTTCCTGTAGCTGTCTCAAGCTTAGTTGTAAATAGTATTTTGATTAATTTAGTTTTAAATTTTTAAGAATATTTCTAATTTGTAATAGAGCTCGTCCCGCGCACAGGTCTTTTACGGCCTATGCGGGACTATTGTTCGTATTTTGTATATGTATATATTGTAATTTTTTGTGGAAATAAAGCAGATTTTGATTTGATTTTGATTTGATTTTGATTTTGATTTGATTTGCCACAATACGATGCTTGACGTAGTATACCATAGCGGGGAGGTATTTCTAGTGGTATAGTCTTCGGTCCCAAAAGTCCCGGGTTCAAGTTCTGCCACCTATGGCTTATAGCTAATGGTGATTTCGCGACCCTCTAAACCTAGAAAAATCCCATACAGCGACGCAGTGCAGTACGCAGCGACGCAGTGCAGTACGCAGCGACGCAGTGCAGTACGCAGCGACGCAGTGCAGTACGCAGCGACGCAGTGCAGTACGCAGCGACGCAGTGCAGTACGCATGCGCAGTGCAGTACGCAGCGACGCAGTGAAGTAAGCAGAAGCAGGCGCAGTGTGCCAGTGGGTCCGTGCCAGTGACGTAATGCGCGGCTGACGACTGACGGCGAAAGTGACGGAGAAAGGCGCAAGGTTGATGTGACGGTCAAGGTCGCCCAGCGTCCAGTAGCGCCTCGCACAGCCTTTGGAGTGTAGACCGCCCTAGGCGTCGCGCCGCCTCTCAGCTGTCTGCCTGTCTGTGGCGGGCAAGGCCAAGGCCGTGCGACTGTCAGAGTTAATCCATTCCAGGTTCACGGTCATTTAGAGGGTAATAATAGTTCGTTTTTAGAATTGTGTAATCTGGGTGTGTTGAAACCCCCATTAAATATTTGTTTAAGGTTAACGCCCTGTAGATTGTTCCGAGTAGTATAATGTACTTCGACTTTTGATGATGCACACTGGTAAGAAGAATTATGGTGTTCGGAGTTCTAAACTGATGACTCTCGAGTCTTTCCCATCCACTAACTGCTGCAGGCAATCGTTGTAGCATCGTGCCAACGTCTGCACAATGTACGGTGGTCTCCGTTATTGTATTTGTGAAACCTAGGAACACAATGCAAAAATAATACGTCTTAGCAAAAGTTTTGTCAAACTAGATTAGATTATCACCACGCCATCGCACCTGGGTGCGTATTTAAGGCGAAGATGAATAGCGTGTTTTGAATAAAGACAAAGACAGCTTTGGTACTGACTAGTCATGTGGTTCATTATCAGGTGGGTCAGTTATCAAAAACCTAATGATCAGGTACAGCTGTACACAACGCAACGACTGAGTACAGTAGGCGTATAGTTTGTAGTATTCTACTGGTCAAATTTAAAAACAGCTACTGATTTTTCTCAGGATTGATCACACATGACCTGATTACTAAGCGAGCACTATATTTACTAAAGTCCCCAGTTATTGTTTGTAATATACTGTTATGTAAGGTAACAAAGTGTTCCCCGCATGTTCCCTAAAAGTAACTGTCTCGACAATTAAAGCTATTGCGACTTCTGTGAGCCGATTTACCTATGGATAAATTACATTAACCGTGCTAGCGAAACAATCCTTGTACTGAATTCCTAGACGCGATCCTCTATATTATTCTCCATACAAATGCCCGTGGTAAACTTAGCCCGCACCGCACTGCCCATGGTGGTCGTCGCGGTTCACCGAATGCCTAGTCGTGCACCACACTCAGGCTCCAACAATCTCCCTGTTATCGCCATATGTTATCTCTGACCCGGCCAACTTGCATATCTGAGGATATATTGCAAGTAACAATCAGTACTTCCGGGTCGGTATATAGCCACTTTCCGCGATGTTCCGTTCGATTAAAACATTAAAAGTATGGGTTTTTGCTGCACAGTCACTTATGAATCCTCAATCAAGGTAATGAACACAGACTTTTTTAAATCGTACATAAGTGTATCAAATATTTAATTTAGCGACTTGAACTATGAAAGTTGGAGGATCAATTTGAAGCATTGATACGAAAAATGCCGTAAACTTAAGAAAAGGCGGCTCAGAGTTACTTTTTTAATCATAAAAGTAAATTTTTTCGTAAATATGAATCTTATGTATGAGTTAGTTAATATCACAATTGCCCACGGGATTTTTTAATTAATCTCTTCTTTTCGCAATAGAAAAGTTATAGAAGTTGAAATTTATTTAAGGGTTCATGGACAAGGCGCAAGCGGATTTTTTAAATTTAAAATCTAGCTTAGTGCGCAGTTTCTCTGTCGCCCTCAAAAGCAATTTCAATTAGCATAACGCTTAATAACTTGCCCTTGGTAAATTTATTTTTTACTTTAACCTTACATTCTAAAATTCGTATTATTTTTTTATCGCAAAAAAATAATATGCAGCAGTAATTAACTTACAGCTCTATTCCGATTATGTTATGTTAACTACAGGTATATGTAATATGTATGTCTACTTTTACACAAGACTCGGGCGGTTTCCAGACGATTTGAGCACGGATCCAGATATGAAACTGTAGTCCAATAAACATAGCTCACTAAAAATTAATGTAGCTGTCAAACAAGAGGGATCGGTGTACAGTATTCACTTAACAAATTCCCCAATAAAAGTGGCGCCGCTATCTGACAAGTTATAATGATACAGAAATGCTTATGTCGTGGTTTTAAAATTGTGCATTTAGTTTTATTAAATTCTGTAAACGTTATTCTTGGTGACACGGATTTTTCATATATTTTTTGCAAGGAATTACGTCGACGAGTAATATTCTTCACGTTGTCCAATCCTTTAGAAAATCTACAATTTTTCACAAATTCATCACTAAAACACAAAACTGCTAGTGGCTGCTGTGCTTGTGGTGAAACACACATGTTATACTTGACGGAGGTATAAACATTGTTGCGTCCTCCACTTTGCCAGTTGATCACCGTTGTATAACCTGTTACACTAACACAGTGATGGTGATATGACGAACGATAGGCGTGGTCCAGGTGTCGCAAGTTGATGACGACCGTGTACCCAGTCTAGGTCTAGTGGTCTTCTAGTCTTCTGGTCACCACGCTCTACAAGGGAAGGTATGTGGTCGACCTAGATGACCATCTTGATCACAGGGGTTGGATCTCTTCGAATTCTCCTAAGACAAAGTCATGAGTGATTGAATCAAAACAATTTAGGATTTGGATGGATGAAATGAGTAGATTTTTGATGGTTCGGAACCAGACCTGTGAGTTTTTATCATTCGGGGCTTCATAAATGGCCCTAGCTGATCTTTGTCAGTAGCAAAGCTATAATCTTTAATCATTCATTCAACTCTTTTCCTTAAGTAATTTTGCCTTAAAATACACATTCAGGCACTCAGGCGTAAATCTCATCTAATCTGCCAACACTAGTGCTTATAAGGATGATAAGAGGCATTGGACCGAGTGCAAATCTAAAGATTAATTGTTACTAGGTAAGTTGAATTTTCTAGAAAACGTCGGCTTATGTATTTTTCATTTTTCTGTCGATGGGAAAAAATAAACAAGCACGTTCTACAGAGCAAAGTTGTTTACTAAAAGAAACTACGCCCAAGTTTATAAAGGTCATGTTCACGATTGTTTATATTTTTATAAATGCAGTTGAACACTTCCAGAGATATGGTGTTTCTACTCAGTGTTGGGAAGGTTTTTAGAAGACTCACGCATCTTTTTTTGCGAACATAGATCTATTTACAAAACACGATAGCTTAATTCTGGAATCAACTGAACCAGGATTTGCAGAAGGGTTCCAGTGGGCGAGGACGAAGAACGTGAAGAGATAGCAATCTGTATCCTTGTGCCGCGACGAACGACCTGAAACCAAGTTACGTTCACTTCTCTTTCCCCGCCCTTTGTGTGGAATCACTTTTCAACTGGACAGCTTTTGTTACCCAAAAGTGAAGCACAGTAGTTATGTTCAGTGCTAAGAAAAAATTGAGTACGATTACATTTTGTTTGTAACTTTAACAAAAGTATGCAATGTCCCATATGAAGATGTTGCATTGACTTATTGGAGCCAAAAATATAACCTTATGAGCTTACCATTTTATAAATATTCAAAGTATTTTGAGCAATTAAAACTTCTGGTTGATATGTTCAGTGCTCTATATCATTATTATAAATTAGTGAAATCCATAGGAGATTTTGGTAATGAAAAACCGTCGTACACTATTAAGTATAATTTATTTACAAAATAACATTTACTACAGGTAGTTTGAGTTGGCAATTTGTTGTACTAGGTGGGTTGATTCTAATGGTAAGCAGGGTAGGCGGGTGCTACAGGGGCGTATTTAACCACCGGGGCGGGGGCAGGGTGTGCGAGGGGTTCCTTGGAGACGACGGCGTTGAACCCGTTGTGGGGGTCAGCGGTGTAGTGGACGACACGCTTGGAACCGTCGGCTTCAACCAGGCTGTAGGATCCATGGACGACGTCTCCGTCGCGCTCCTCCTTCTGGCTCTTGACGTCCCCGGTGTGAGGGTCGTGGACGCCGTATTCGAAGGCGTACTTAGGGTGAGGGTCGTAGGGCTCGGGAGCGGGTGCTGGGTGTGCGTAGGCGACGGGTGCGTGGTAGACGGGGGCAGGAGCGTGGTAGACGGGGGCGGCGACCTTGTAGACGGGGGCGGGGGCGTGGTAGACCGGTGCGGGGGCGGGGGCGTACACGGGGACGTACCCGGCGCTGGCGGCGGCGACAAAGGCGGCGAACAGAGCGACCTGAAACAATACAAGGTTATGTGACAATGGAACAATGACACCTGATACATTATATGTAGACTTCCCTGACAATCGAATCGGCGTTTGAAAATATGCATTGGTCAATTAGGGCGGTTCAGGAAACCCGAGTCAAGACCAACTCTCTATTGCGGAACCCCTAACTGTCGATACAGATATATCTTATTGCTTATTGTAGATATATGAATAAAATTACAACATCCTAACTGTACTATATCCATTGTAAATAGCTTACACCACTCTTATTCTATTATTGTTTCACACGTGTGTTGTGGGCTACTGTCCCATCCTAATTTATTATAAGCTACCTCAGCCAATTAGTTAATAAAATAGTCAGATAAAATAAAAATAAAAACGATTTAAATAATTTTGACAATCAAGCCGATCCAACAGATGGAGGTTTTGTCTTTTTAAAACTAAACCCTGACCATTTCACACTATAGGTGGCGTCTCCATCTCAAGTTGATAATGATAATGAATATGATAATAGTATTACTTTCATTGCTTACACTCAATCGAATCTTTTAATAAAGATCATAATAATACTAAAGGAGATTTTAGAAATTGTATTACTTTTTAGTTCTATTGATTTATAATACTACAGTATATCGTGTGCTAATAGTAGATATTTAATGGCCCAAATATGTAAATGCGCTAGTCAGGCCTAAGTTCAAATAGTTAAATTTCAAACTGATTAAAATCTATTTTTCCAAGTATTATCTAACAAACAGTTTACTACAATCCTGATATAATTTATATTAGCAAAACTTCAAATGAATTGGAAATTGTCACTACTTATGAATATATGCGAAAAGTTCGCAAGATCTGAAAGTTTCCTTTGTACGATGTTGAATTAGTGTTATTAAAATATATCATACATTAAAACAAAATTGAAAAAAATAATAGGGAGAATTATTTCACCTTTAGTTATTCAATTGTTCAAGTTACTAACAAATTAATTTTACCTACGGTTTAACTTCTTATCATGTTGTAAAATCAACCATGTAATAATTTTTACCTGGAAAATAAGTATTTCCCCTGAGTTATGGCTGAAAATTATGAACAAAACTAACCAGATCAAGAACAATACAAGTTGGTCGATGTCAAGTCAATATGACGTCAAACAAAATAAATAAGGAAATCGCGTCATGTGTTAGCTTTTAGTCTTGGTGACCATACATGGTTCAATTACAGTTCATTATTACAAATCCATGTACAGTTATTCATTTTAAATTGATCTGTTGTTATGTTACTATTGATACGTTTACAGCTCTTTGGAAAAATATGTAAATGGTATATTAAATCGTATTATTGAAAAAAAAACTTCGTAATTAGGTTTGTGTCATATATTTGTTAGGTATTTTTATTCATGTACAATGTTTTTTACTGCATAATAAATACAATGTGTGAAGTGTTAAATTAGTTTATTTTAATATATTTATAATATTTATACAGGCAATGCTGTTTGGATAAGTTTACATTGAAATATCAGTCACGGACAAACCTATACCTGCTATAAATTTTAATAAAAAAGTATTCTTTTAATAATTAGTTTTAACATTTACTTTTTAGTCACAAATGTCAACAATTTACTTAAAACACTCTTAAAGTACAATCTTGCTATTTTAGTGCAGATATTAACAAAATGTTGTAAACACATTAAAGAATCTTTCTACATATAATCTTAAATTACAGGCTGTGGTTTTATATATTTTTAAATCCCAAAATATACTTTTTGTCTTTTTGTAATGTTATATGAAATACGAGAACTAGGTATTTTGTAACACATTACATTCAAAATCAAGAAATTTGTTGATTTCTACTTTCTGTGAATGCTTGAGTTCAATGTCAAACCAGGCAAAGTTGCATTCTTAAAAAGCTTCATTGCATTACTAGATGAAGAAATAAAACCTTAAATACTCTGTAACACATTATATAAAAAATCCTTACCAAGCAAAATATTTTGTTTACGCTTGTATTACAGTTTGTGAAATTTAATTCTAAGAATAGGCAAACCGAAAATTTCAAAATTTTATTACTCGATGAAGAAATGAAATCTAAACAATAAATTGGATTATAAAAAAAATATTGAAAATGACCACTAGAAAACATTAATCCTCAAAAATATTTTTTACTCAATTAGTTGTTTAAAAAAACTCTTATTTCCCTATTCCCTTTCAAGTGTATTGTGTATTGAGCTGCTTACCTGGAGAGCCATGACGGTTGTTGACGAGTGCAGGCTGATTGTAAGGGTCAGTTTAAATAGTACCGAGGGACCGGGGGCCTTTCTCCTGAGTGGGGAGTGTCTAGCGCCGCCCCCGAGTCCCTCATGGTCAATGTCGGCCCATCCGGTACCGCACACTTCACACTTCACAATGACCAATCGATTCAAACTTATTATTTACAAAGATTTTGATATAAATTTAGATTTGAAAGTTTCTCAATAATATTTTTGTGGTTGGACTTTTTTTAGGAACTATTTCCTACCTATAATCAATATGCTTCCTTCAACGTCTTACTCCTAATATATTTCTCCTTGACATCTTTGTTCTTATAGTATGTAGTTCCCTTAAAATATGTTCTTAAAATCTTTCAGTAAGTTTTAATACAAAATTTTATTTTATATTCCCTTTGAAGTCATCATCACCCTCATCTCATCTTTTCTTTAACCTTATATCGTTAAAATGTCCCCTTTTATGCATGGACTTTAACTAAATGTTCTAAATCTTGTAATGCCATCCTCTTATTTTTCTATTTTGATTCTCCTTTTAAAATAATCTTTTTATAATTGTGTTCACCTTGTCTATTTTTCCCCTACTCTCATACGTTTAATAATCTCATCCATATTCCCTTTCATGTCGTCCTGATAACATCTCTCAATTTCTTGAATTTCTATCCTTTTTAATTTCCCCTATAGCATCATGCTCTTAACATACCCCCTAGCATATTCCCTTTAAAACTATCGGCCTATAATATCTTACCCACAATCGTCTCTAACAACATATCCCTACTAACTTCTTTCACTGGACATTATGCCCAAGACCTTCGTTGGATTAGATTGAAATGATCAATTATACTTTTATGTAATATATTCTTAGATTTTTAAATATTTAAAATACCATAACAGATAGAACCCAAACCTAGATCCTTAAATGTTATTTTTGGCTCAATTTGTAAAGGCATGATTATAATGAAGAACAGTGAAAAGATATATCCCTTCAACACAGTGAAAGATATACAGGGTGTTGAAAATGTCTGGAACCAACATTATATCTGGTGAGTGGTTAAAGAAAAACAACTGATATTTTGTATACGGATATACTATGGTTTTACCTATCTTTTGGTGCCTTATGAATTTTTTACCACTTATAGGGAACGTCACGTAGAGGATGCAGTAAAAAGTTTTAATGGAAGCCTATGGTAAATGATACATCATTTTAAAGGCCATTTTTTCTGAGTAAGGAGCCACAAGTTTCATCTCAAAAGGACCACCCTAGCAAAAATGGCGACTGTTTGAAATTTAAAAACCCACTTATAGGGAACGTCATGTGGAGGATGCAGTAAAAAGTTTTAATGGAAGCCTATGGTAAATGATACATCATTTTAAAGGCCATTTTTTTCTGAGTAAGGAGCCACAAGTTTCATCTCAAAAGGACCACCCTAGCAAAAATGGCGACTGTTTGAAATTTAAAATTCAATTATTTTCAAAAACTTCCAACAGTCACCATTTTCGCTAGGGTGGTCCTTTTGAGATGGAACTTGTGGCTCCTTACTCAGAAAAAAATCGCCTTTAAAATGATGTATCATGTACCATAGGCTTCCATTAAAACTTTTTACTGCATCCTCCACAGGACGTTCCCTATAAGTGGTAAAAAATGTCATAAGGCACCAAAAGATAGGTAAAACCATAGTATATCCGTACACAAAATATCAGTTGTATTTCTTTAACCACTCACCAGATATAATGCTGGTTCCAGACATTTTCAACACCCTGTATATTTTAACCTTTAATTTTACCGTTTTGAAATTTATGTTTCCCAATTAATCTTGTTTTAATATTATTTATATTGGATATATTGGAAAACTAATGTAATGTAATTTTAAATTTTAAAGTACTAAAGGCCAATATACAATAATGCTTTTAATTCCACAAGTCATTCGAAAACTATGTTTTTATCTTCAGGCTGTGTTTATTAAGTTCCAACACAGCCCGAAGATAAAAACATAGTTTTTCGAAAGCGCTTGTGAAATTAAAAATTTATTATTAGCCCTTGTACTTTAAAATTTACAATTAAATTACATTATATATATGTATATGTTTACTAAATTCGTAGATTTCATCTTTATCAGTTATGTTTTGACTCAACCATATATAATGTATTCTGTTTGGCTGGAAGGTAATTTATTGTGTTAATCAATACCGTGTTATGTTATGAATTAAATTATTATTTTAATTATTGTGAAATTAACGGTGTAGTTGATGATTTAAAAATCGTTAATGCATTTTGAAAGAATTTAATCCCTAATAATTTAATATCTAAATAATATATTCCCTTGTATCTCAATTAAATTTCACTATTGACTATTGGATATTAATAGTCAAAGATTTTGTACTGAGTTTTTACAGCTGTGCCCTAAAAAATGTATATTTTTTAGTTTTAAAGGGCATAAACGGTTCTTTATTTTCAAAGAGAACACGATCTTAGATCTTTATCTTTCTGTAGAGCCAATCAACGTGATTTTTCCCCTCGTGTTAGTCATATAAAGACACTTAATTGTCTAAGATAGTCAAACACAACTTAACATTTCTCTGCTTGCTTAAAACGTTTTCTCATGGCATTCAGACATCATGAGTAATCTCTTTAACAATGTAGACAGAATTGTACATTGTTGTAAAAAAGTGGTTGTTCACAAATGAGCTATTTGTCCTTTTAATTGGTATACCGGAGAGTGCTGGTGCGTAAAAAGTTGACTGCTTCATCTACCAGACGCTGCGTTCCTCTGATTGGTGTGCGACGCGCGACACGTTGCGTGATTGGCCGACGGCCTTTCTGGGAGCTGGGCCTTGGACTCATACTTTTTGAACCACCTTCCGATGACTGACTCATGCTGGGTATTTTTTACGTAACTTGTTTCTTTTGGCGTAAAACTATGTTTATGTTTTATCTTGGTCCTATCACGGACACACAATATGGGGTTGATATGTGTGATTATTGGCCTTTTTACGTAGCTTATGCCGCTAGGAATTCATTGACGATTCGTTTGTTTTATCTCATATAAATTATGAGTAAAGGGTGGTGTTTATAATTAGCGCAGTATGGTTGGTTACGTTTACGTAGCTTATGCATCTAGAGGCATAAATAGCTTATTCCCTATGGGAAATTCGCTAAAAATGACGTTGTGGTTATCTCTTGATTGGATAATAGAGAATACGATTGTGTTTATCATGTGTGTGGTATGTTAGTGGTTGGCATTGTCTGCAGTAAACTGTATTAGCGTGCCTTACAACTCTCGTGAGAAAGGCACTTAATGGTTCAATAGTTTTATTACTGATTGGTACTATGTTTTCTTACTTCTTATGATAGAGTAGATCATTTTATCGTTCTGGTGGTTGCGAGTTTTGATTAATCCAACTATGTACATAACATGTTTTGAATGTTGCCTCTTTGAACTTGCGTGAGCATTTTTGAGCAAAATGATGTTTGTTGCATTAACCACAATGTCATTTTCCAGTATTATCTCAAAATATGTTTCACGACCATCTAATATTTTTCTAAATATTTGAAGGTTTTTTTTAACTAATTACTTTCACGTTTCTGTTAACACAACCTGCTATTCATGATACGTCGTTCATATAAAAATTACTTTTAAGAAGACAAATATTGTAATCATCTTTGCTTTTCTCGTATTCATAGCATAAATTTATATCAATACTAAATAGTAAAATAATGCATTCTTCCCGATCAACTCCCTTTATAAAATATCAGTTTTACGCAAAATTGTTTTGCGATCATCATAAAAATGTATCGGTTTGATTGCTGGGACAATGCTTCGTTTTTAAAGATCATATAAATTTACCTTGCATGTTTTTATATCTATTCCTTTTACATAACCTATCCAGGACAGAAGTGACTTCATGGTATGCAAGTGAGACGATAACCCCAATTTGTTTTAAATTGTTTAAGATTTTGTGTATCTTTTTGAAAATACAACCACTAAAAAAGTACAAATTTTCAACTACGCATAGTCAGTATTAAGAAGAACATTACTGTTCAGTCTCCTGAGACAATGACAATGCTTCTAATTAAACATCCAAAGTCAACTACACAAACACATAAGCTATTCTGATTGTAGGACCTCAATCAAACATAAAACGGTTAATCGCCTACTCTGGTAATCATGTCCATAGCCCAGACAAGGCATGGACATATTTGATTCAATAAAAAAGGACATAATTACAATAGCCGGCTCGACCACGTGGTTCCGACGACCCCTCGTGCCCACGCGGTCACATCACCTGTACGCTGTAACGCGTTGACGATGTTAAACGCTGTTACGCAAGCGTGACAGTGATACTCACGTCCTTGCATGCTGACATTCACCTCAGCTCCGCCCTAATTCCTACTTTTACTATTTGAGTACCTCGGTTTCCGTGTGCCATTGGTGTTTCGCGTTTTATTCCTATTTTATTGCTCCGGTAATATCAGGTTCTATAATTGGTTCTACAATCTACATTGTTCTACGATTGCCACCAAGACCAAGGTCAAATTTTCTTATATTTGTGGTATAACAGAACGCTTGGGTATTATTTAAGTTATGGTTATATATTTTAAGCCACATCATGGCACATCGATGCATGGCAGTTTTCAACTAGTACGATGGCCAAGTTTGGCTAGCTGCAGTAACTTTGTATCGTCATCACTACGGCCACCATTGGCTTGCGTTTTTGATTTATATCGTTGACTAAATTGGCAGTGCTTATACAGTAACGACACTTCACTTAGATCATCGCATAGACCCACCTGTCGATGGTGACGAGCATACGTTATAAACATAAACATGAAGCTTAGACCAATAGCAATTACTTCTTTTTGTGTTAACTTGGTAGGTGTGTCCAATGTCTTCGCCTTTAGGTTATTTACTAGAAAATTATGTGGATTTTGTGTTTGTGATCATATCTCAATAGACTCATGAAAATGCCTTGTTTTATAGAAGGATTCGAATATTGAACAAAGTAAAAAATATTGTGGCAAACCATTAGCTATTCAACGTAATTTTTATTATGTCAAGGGTGTTTTACGTTTCAATAGTAATTTATTATACATAATAATCTGCAATTAAACACAGTAAATAAAGTGTTCTTATGGTGCTAGTGTGCTGCTAAAAGAGTAATGTGTATATACTCCCAAAAAATGCCATGATACTCTTACTACTTTTTATATTGCCTCACAAATATTCCCTCACTAGTACAAGTAGATAGCATGTCAGTAAATTATCTTTTTGAAGTTTCACGTAGTTATTTTTGTTAACTTAACCCTAAACAATAATACTTTTTAATACTTTTTCAATGAAATGGCGACCGTACAAAGTAAGTATTTTAAGCATTGCTAGTACACTGCGAGGAGTGAAGTTGGCTTGTAGCATACCGAAGGGCTTTAGTCCTCGGGTCTCGGGTTTGAATCCCAACATTCACCAATTGCTTTAGATACTTGATAATGCTTCGTGAAACTGATTTGGACTGGAGTATTGCGTCCTGGAATGTAAAGGTAGAGAAGATAAAAGGTAGGTAGGCCTACACTACTGGTCAACTACTGTAGTAGATCTACTATCGAATGATTTACTGTCGTAGTATCAAGTTGCTAGTACGAGGTTCATGCTGTACCGTTCGACATACGTCACTGCCACCACCACACTTGGTGCGACGAGGTCCGGTCCGTTCATAATGCCGTTGTTAACCTGTATACCCAACTACAGCGATCTTGTTCATTAAATCACTTATTTAGAGGCGAACGTGCCGATCTGGCCGTGATAGCTAATGGGATCAAGACGCAGCTGAATTTCCTACTAGCAATTTGTCTGATGAAATCGCTCGTCTCCGTTGTGACGCATTCTGTGGACACTTGACTGTTGTAATTGCTTACATTCATGACGGCGTTAAGTGAGGAATTGTGTGACTGTGGAGTTCCACATAACGTAAATAGTGAACCCTCCTTGTATGATACCTGCAGTTTAAACCAATTTTCATATGACAATGTGCAAAATATTTATTTAATCGACTATTAGTAAAAATAATTATTATTAATTTGGTGGTAAACACAGGCAGAATTAAAATCAAGTTTGGTGCTACGTATTAACGTTGGTTTCATTGTTTTTCAATAGCCTACAGTGAAATATCGAATTTTGGCAAGTTTTATAAAATAAAGTCCTTTATTCATAAACAATCAATTCATAGTTTCCCAATTAATACAGCTCTCAACAAGGGCAGCAAAATCAGCATACTGCGTTTAGTACGAATTTTGGCAACACAAAATGTCAAATTGAAATATACTAGATTGAACAATTGAACTCACTCGTTATCTTCATTATGCAAGGATTGCTTGCAGTGTTACTAGTTCATCTGGGTATGAGGGGCTATAGTGCTCGCCATAATTTAACTATATCCATGGTAATTTAGTTTGTCCCACCTTTTCCGCCGTAATTCAATAACACTTGTATCGGATCGCAAGTATTTTGACATTTAAATGAATCCTTTTGGCTCTTACTTGTAAACAATCACGCTCTTTTACAACATCTCTCTTCATTTTTATCTCTCTAACCTTTTAACAGTTGCATTGTTACATTTTCGGCTCGTGGTCGTGGTCCAGACCTGGCTGTGGCTGTGGCCAAATAACTTACTGTTGCAGTGACACATAAACTGTTGGTGGCGCTGGGGCTGATACTCGCCCGACCGTGACGTCACGAGCGCGGGACACAATTTGTGTTACCGAACACTCGTTGTAAAGCTAATTAGTCAAGCTGTGTCTTGGTAGAACTTAGAACACACTGTTCAACTAATATGGTAGTCTGGTCCCTAACGTATTATCTAAGGGAGTATGTTTTATCTATGGTATTATGTTGTACAATTCTATTTTGGACATTGAAGTAGACGTTCTGTCTACCAGCTGTAGTAATTTTGTATACAGGGTGTTTTTAGCTTTTTGACAATTCTATGAATGTTTTATTTTTGTACTAGAATCACATCTGAAAACAAAATTTTTAACCGTTTATGCCATAAAACCAATGATTTAATTTAAAAGTACATATATATACTCTATGAGCTTGCGAAAACTCTATATGAAAAACTAAATTCACCATATAAAACTACATATGTAGCTGTGCAACAATGCATATAAGCTGACTGACAATGGCGTAAAGTACTCCAACATGAGCTTCCATAAGGAACTGTTTCGTCACTATGATGATGATATGACATTTAATATGCTTTAGTTAACGATAAGGAGACCTTCTAGTTCAATTTGACAAACAAGTAAAATTTTCTTTTGAGTAATCAGTAATCGACAGCAGCACTATGTCGTAAATGAGTGACCAGATCTACAACTACAGATATTTTTTACTGGATTCATCCTTAATACCGGGATAGAATATATACATCTAAGTGTATAATGTTTTATCCACCCAAGTTACTTCAAAGTAGCACAATAAGAACAGCTGTGCCTTACAGTTAGTGGCCGGCTGAGGGAAGGGCCCCGGACGCGTCTCCGGCTAGTTGGACCTTGGGACCCTTTACTTTATGGCTGGGTTTACCCCGCCTTAGCGCCATGTCCGGTACGATCTAACTGGACAATATAATTCAGGCTGAGACTGAATTAGTAGAATCGTTTAAATAATCAAATGTTTAACTCACGTGTTCCAGAGTGAACAGTTTCATTGTTACTGTTCTATACTTTACACCTTAATACGCTTATCTCCTTCCACATAGGTTTACATTCTTAAAGCTAATTTTCCAATAGTACCGTAAGATCTTTCATAACTTTATTGAAAATTATTATGTATCTTAAAGTAACTTTAAGTAACATAAAAACCTGGCATGATGTTTTACTGTGGTTCTTATAACACTCACAGGAGCTAAACAGTTGCAGGTCTATGGTGTCTGTGATGTTTTCACCATTAATTGTTTTCACCAATTGGAAAATTCAAAAATATCATTGGTTCAAATGGAAACGAAATCTTTTCTCCATAAGGATAACATGGGAACTTTAAAGGCCACTGGGGCAACGCTTCTTATTCATTATAGTTATTATTCTATTTTTATTGAATTCATAAATCTCTTTCCCTAAAATAATAATAGGATAGGCAACAGTCTACCCGTTCCATTTATTAACTTTTTTTTATAAAGGTAATAATTTCATATGATTTGGTTACTAATAATTATTTAAACAGAAACCCAGCAGCCGCACAGACAGAACTTGCCTATGGGTGCTGTATTTCATCAAAACAATTTAATTAATTTATACAGAAATGTTCTTTTTTATTCTTATTCTTAGTTTATATTTTGTAAGTATATTTTGTATTAAAAAGTTTGTTTTTGTCTTCTGTATATATTATGTGGAAATAAGCCATTTCATTCATTCATTCATATTGCACACCTAGAGCTTAATAATTGTAACCTGCATTCTGATTACTGAATTCTTATGGCTTGTAGTTTTTTAGATATAGTAATGGTAATTATTGCCAAAGTTTGCCAAATTTCAGTACGATATTAAAATATATAAAAATGGCCTAGCAATGTCGAATCATTATTTTATTTCACTTGTTAAGGAGGTAAAAAAATTAAATGTGTTGAGAAATTTGTTACTTTAATTACAACTTAATTCCTATTACATAAATTAACAGCCTAATATAAAAGATATATTACAATAGTATCGTCGATATAACATCATTTTAATACAACGATATTGGAGTAACAACAGAACAAATTATCTTTTTTCAACAATACTATTATAAGTGATGCCTAATAGTGATGTGAATTTAAGAGATGAGCTGGCGCATGTTCCTCGTGATGATGATGGTAATGTTGAGGATGGACGTTGTGTTCCCGGTGGACGACGGCGTTAAAGCCAGTGTGGTGGTCAGCTGTGTAGTGGACGACGCGCTTGGAACCGTCCGCCTCCACCAGCTCGTAGCTGCCGTGCACCACATCCCCGTCGCGCTCCTCCTTGTGGCTCTTGATGTCGCCGGTGTGGCTGTCGTGGACGCCGTACTCGAACTTGTACTTGGGGTGAGGGTCGTAGTAGTCCTCCTTGGACTCCACGTGGAACCCGTGGTCGTGGTCCCCTACATGTTCGTGTCCGTGGTCATGGTTTCTGTGGTGGGGAAAGGCAACAGCTGCAACTAGCACGAAGATAGCGACAAAGACAACCTATAACAGTTTTAACCAAAGTAAAGTTTTGTCTAAATATAAGTTTACCCTTACAACCAAAGCAAATCACCTAGGTACAAAGCAGTCAGGTAAAGCTAAACGAGGAATGTAAATTTAATATAATGTATCAAAAGAAAACAAAGCCTAATAAAAGCCTCAGCACTATCCTATCTATACTTATAAAAGTCAAATACCACTTTAAAAAACTACAAGTTTCAATCAACCTCTAGGTGTGCAATAAGAAGCGTTTTCAAGATTCCCTCATGGCTTTGCCTCAGTGGCTGTTTAAGTCCCATGTTATCCTTATGGTCAAAAGATTTGTTTACATTTGAACACATGAATACTTTTGAATCTGCATAGGAACAGCTGGTTTTATTTTATTTTATTACATGAATTGAAAATATTTACCTACATTATTTTTGTGATTTGAAATAGTTATTTGTGTAACTAGTGGGCAAAGTGGCACTTTGCTGCAACGAGAGCAATGTTTACGAGGAATGATCTCGAGTGCAGCAAAGGCCTTTTGCACTCGTGTTACACATAATATTTTTCCTACAGTGACTATAAAGCATATAAATAATTAGTCTTTCAAACACTATACAACACGCTTTTAAGTTCAGCTGGCAACACAAATAGGTGCCCTAGAGAAAGTAGTACCCAGTCCGTATCACTCTGCTATTTTTCCTCGGCAAGAAATGTGCTCCGCGACTTGAGAATATAGTTTAGTATGTTTTTGTAATTTGAAGTGGTTTCCGCGCCTAAAAAAATGCTTTAAAGGTATCGTAGGAATGTTTTAAAAACGTTTAAAAGAAAAGTCCAGAAAGTTCAGAAATACCGAAACGTTAAACACGAAATGACAGGTTAAATCGTAATTATAATGGTCAATCAGCTGCTCATAGTATTATTATCTTTAAGTGTTGCCAACCTATTTCCAAGCGTACACGGATTAACTAGAACCACGCTGTTTTGTGTTGTTTCGTTGGAATCCTGATGTGTGCCTAGGTATAAACCGTACGACAAAGTATAAATATGCAGCAATTAGCAGCTTTATGTACTATAAACAGTACAAGGAAGCCAACTTTGTCGGGTGACTGTAGGAAAAAGTGTTTTACTGCATAACACATTTTAATAGTTAAATGGATTTAAAAAACAAGAACTGTATAGGCCCTATTCAGGTTGAACATTTAACTGTTTAATTTAAATTTTTTTGAGCGAGGCCACGACAGGTTTGCTAGTATCTGTATACTAAGAACTACCTAAAAAAAATAAGCTAAATAAGCTTTACAATACAATGTTGTGCTTTATGCAATGTAAACAGTATTCAAAACTTTCCGATGTTGACTAGAATTACTTATTAAAACGAACAGATTAATTTGCTTCATGTAAGATTTTTCAAATTATTAACTGCGTAAATCTATTTTGCGGCTAATTTCCTTATTTAGTTTAACTAATTTTTTAACAATTTTGAACTTCAAATTCCAGTAAATTCCCTCGCCGATAAATTAAAAAGTCATATTCCCCTTGGTCAATGAGAGCACATTTGATTTCTACATGATACTTTAACGCTTCATTTTGTGTACTTAAAAAAATCTCTGTATTCCTTTTTGTTAAATCGATACGTTACTGATTAGTAGTATATTATTGGCTTCGTGTTATATTCATTGTTTTAAACCATACCTGGATCTCCATGTTGATGTGGTTCGACGTCTTCTCTCGAAAGCTAATTCTTTCTGATGACTACCCATCCTCACATACCATGTTATATACTATGCCTCAGTTATGGTCAACTGAACATTCACGTAATTCATTAACTGACTGTCGTATACATCAGTTATAAACATTGTTCTTACTTAACTGAAACCCAGGATTAGTATTTCATTATAACTTTGCTTACAAAAGACAATTTAAAATTTTCTTAAAATTTCAATTTGATTAATCAAAAATAGTAAGTTATGATGATTTTATGATCTGTTAGGGTCTATGACGTTTGGCATAACTGCAAAACTAAAGTATCTATTTGTTTAACGCTAATTGTTTAACTAACCATAAACAGTATAGTTTTGCTTGACAATAATTTAAAAACACTAATAAAGAAAGAAAAACAAGTTCTTAAACGGAATTAATCTTAAATGAAAATCTTTGAATGCATTTACGGTACCGATATTTTGAAAGTGATAACATTCATGGTTATATGACGGCTACTCGGTCATCGAATTAAGCAATTTACTTCCATGTTTACTAAGTTTTGGTTTGATTTCATGAACTCAGAGATTGGATAACACAATACTCATACAATACAAATTCTTATAATCTCACCTCATTCATAATTGTATTGTCTCAAGTATTTGTAAACTACCTAGCAGATAGACTAATGTTTTTAATTTTAAGCTCGTAGTTGGTTAAATTTAATTTATAACTTATAATAATATTAAACGTTATTCGTGAAATTCCGAGTTACTCATTTCGGTAATAACCGTTCATATCGTTAGTTTGTTATACAATTAAATTCGCTAAAAGAATTATTTTATCTTTTAATGCTTGCACAAAGAATTGGAAGTATGAGTAGGCATCTTGTTCTTATTTATACCCACCAGGACGGATATAATTATGTAAAGAAGTTATAAAAATACATGATTTCAGATAGTGTTAAATCTCAGTTAATTGAACTGGAGATCGGCGAGAATAACTACCATTAAACTTGTATTTCCGACATTGGATTGATGGGTATATTTTCGGATACGACTCAGTTTGTCTTAAATTTCAGTAGATAGCATTATGGTACATATTTATGTATTACGAATTTTTGATTACATCTTATTTTGTACAAGTTAATTGTATGAGACATTTGTAGATTTTATGTGCAATAGACTCAATTGGATTAAAGATTTTGTAATTGGTAAATAAAACAATTGATTTGTAAAATTAAGTGCAATCACGTAGAATAAGCTACTATCTCTAAAAATTAAATATTCCTAGGACTATTCCGGCCGCATTCCACTTCTATGCTATCCGTTTTCACGGAAATTCCGCGATAATTTGAAGTGATTATGAGTGTTATATGAACGTATCACAACGAGCATCCACCGTGACTTCCACATGTATATTAAGCCGCTGTTACATTGTACCTTCATCAGTTCCTACTTGGTCAGCTCTCGTACTTCAATAGACAACTACTACAATGGTGCAACAGGTAAATCGCTTTCTCCTATGATGCATTATAGTTACCTATAATGGTTTATAACGACTATTATAAATTTGATTTATTTAAATAAACTAAAGGTTTAAGAACTGAAGGTTGAATATAAATAATACAATATAGTGAATACTTTAAATATAATAGTTTAAATAAGTCAAGTATGCATTATTTTTACTTAACGTGTTCAATATAACATTAGTATAAGTAGTAAATTAAAAACAACTGAGCACCCTAAAATTATTTTTTATTCGGTGGTGACAAGTTTTGGACTTTTGGAGTTTAGTCCATTTTCAAACTTCAATAAATAGCAAATACTTGACTTTGTTTATATAATTAATTGGTTTTGCGTAAATACAATTTGAATTTACAGATTATTTATGAAGATACAGAATGTGGGCATTTTTTATTTAATTAATTATTGGTTTTGTGTAAATGTAATTTGAATTTATAGATGATTTATGAAGATTCAGAATTTGGGCATTTGTTAACTATTGATTAATTGTAAAATATTTTCAAAAATGGGATTTCTTGGAGGAATTGGTATCGACAGTTTCGTTGTTAGCAACTACTATGGTAGTAATAATTTCGTGAAACTAATGGAAGGTATTTTACTATACTAATCACTCGTAACAAATACTCATGGAAATACAAATTCTTACATACACAAAATACAGTTTATAAAAGTAGTAACATATTTCCGAGTTCAATGTTTTCTGTTGTAGCTCTTGTACCTGGGTAACTTACTCTGCAAGATATTTTTAAAATATGTACTGTAATACTAAGCTAATGTATAAGATTTGTCAAGAAATATTTTTGTATAAAATTTCCATGCAAATTCCTAATTCCAAATGCCTAAACAACTCCATGTGATTTAGATAATCTTCGTTGTCACCTTTTTGGTGGCTTGTTCATTCGCCTTCCCTCAACACGGCTACCATGACCACGGACACGAGCATATAGAGGACCACGACCACGGACACGAGCATGTAGGGGACCACGACCACGGGTTCCACGTGGAGTACAAGGAGGACTACTACGACCCTCACCCCAAGTACAAGTTCGAGTACGGCGTCCACGACAGCCACACCGGCGACATCAAGAGCCACAAGGAGGAGCGCGACGGGGATGTGGTGCACGGCAGCTACGAGCTGGTGGAGGCGGACGGTTCAAAGCGCGTCGTCCACTACACAGCTGACCACCACACTGGCTTTAACGCCGTCGTCCACCGGGAACACAACGTCCATCCTCAACATTACCACCATCATCATGAGGAACATGCTCCAGTATACCATGGCCATTACTAAAATCAACTATTCCTCGTTTATAAAACAGTACAAAGTGTAAATTAAAATAAATTCGCTACTTCAAACCTGTATTTTCTTTGGTCCTATTTTAAAGGTTTATTCTACTAACAATCCTCATAACACTAGACAGAAATATTGTTTATGATTAGGTTTAAACGCAATAACAAGTGTAAGTATCGCTGTAAAGCTTCTGCTTTAGTGGCATAGAGAAACCAAGATTTATTACCTTCCAAGTGGTTGTATTACATTTGACTGATTTATATATTGGAATACAGAAGAATCGTCCTAAACACGTATACGAAGATATTCCTTCAATATGTTGATAAATCCCTTTTTTACCTAGCTTATATGCCGTGGAAACGTTTCACACCTATAACATAAACAAAATTATTTGCTACAAAGTGCATAATTTAGCCCTACTGTAAATTCAGTTAGTTTTAATTTTTTTTGTGGACGCCAGTACTAAGTCAATAAGCTTTTTAAACTAATGTCCACAGACCCCTTTTCGATTGAGTGCAAACTGAAGGTTAAAATTTACATTTTAAGTAGTCATTTGATTGCTTAAACTATTGTCCACAGACCCCTTTTCAATAGAGAGTAAACCGAAGGTTAAAATTTACATTTTAAATAATTTGATTGCTTATTATGTTCATGTTCATGTTTTGACATTACTGATGTACACTGAAGTAAACCTCCTGTATTTTTGGTTCGCTAACCTCAAAATTTACTTTGTTTACTATTTGAAACAGACATAATGAAAATGCTTTGTAACGTGTAAACATTGATGACGTCTCTGTATAACCTCAAATTATGCGGTCAAATTTGTTTAACGATTATAAGGTCATTTCTACAGTTTGATGACAATATTTGTTCATCACACGGAGAAAAAGTGTCTTTTTGGTACTATTTCTATTGCGTACAAAAAGAGCCACTTTCGCTTCCAGTGATGGAATATATACGTCATTTTAGAGAGCAAGGCAGAGAGCAAGGGAAATCAGCTGTTTTTTTTTTTTATATTTTTCATTAATTACAGCTTGGAAAATCAAGATAGGTACTATTTACTTTGCGCTATTTACTTTCAGCTGATATCAGCTGTCATTGAAAATAAGTCATTTCTGTTCAGAGTATGAGGAAGAGATATTTACTCCAAGGGTGAAAAAGAGCTACTTTAGTCACGCATGTCATACATTGAAAACAGCTGTGTTAGCTGCAGTAATACGAAAACATTAAAACATAATACCGCTAATGGTATACTCAGTAACGTTTTTATACAGGGTGGGGCAATAAAAGCGCCCCAATTTATAAGCAGTACAAACTCAATAATATTCACCCTATGGATATAAATAACACATCAAAACACAGCTTATCCTTTCCCATTTTAACTTAACAAAGTCATTTTTTCATTTCTTTAAAACAAAATCTTCAAGTGACGTCCTTGTCCTACTTGACATAAGGCACTTGAAAACTCCATCAAATACTCCTCCAGCATTTATTCAGGAATCACTTTGGTTTTTGGACAATTCTTAGCTTCGGTTCAAGCAAACCTGTGGGGCGACTTTGAAAAACCTCGAACTTCAAGTAGCTTATCAGAATCCCCCCCCCCCTCCCACAAAAAAGAGCCAACGTAAAGCTTTCAACAACAAAGCTTCCTGGCAAATCGTTTTTGACTTCGAGTTACTGCGACTCGCACTCTTTCAACATTTGCTGGTGTACAAAGGGTTTGGCGGCACCGACCGATTATTTTTAAGGTTTAAGCGTTTATCCTAAATAATTTTACCCAGTTCACCATTGATTTCCAATCTGAAACAGTGTCATGTTGACCAAGGATGGAATGTGGTCCAAACTATCTCTGGGTTTTTGCACAAGAACCACTATTTTAAAAACAGGTTTCCACATCAAAATCTCAGTGTTAATAGCCTCAGGCATAATATTTACTAAAATGGCACAGTTTAATTGATGTTTTAAGCACAGCTGATCATTCGTTGTTGCAACAATTAACATGTGGCAGCTAAAACAAATTGTGGCGTTCTCATTGTCTCACCCTTACAAGATTCAACACAAAGAAATTCGGTGGCTTGTGTACCATTAAAAAGCATATAAGTTAATAAAGCTTGTAAACTAAAAGCTTGTATAAACTATCTAATCTTAACTAAATTTATATATATTTCAGTCACTATTTACCTTGATACAGTGGTTTTGGAAAATAGTTATAATTTTAAATAATTGATGTTATTAATGTGATTGTTTAAATTTCTGTTACTGTTTAGTTATGTTACTAAATAGTTTGCTATTCTAAGGATCTATACATTTATTCTTAGCTCCTTAGTTGATCTATCCTTGTAAAACGTACTGTCTACTATGCCTTCCGATTTCCTCCGGCAATCGATATCACACATCTAGTCGACGAGTGGCTTGTTGAATTTTGCAGGAGTTGTTAACTTCGGTTGAATGTCCAGGTTTCGCTCCTCTACTAAACTATTTAACATTGTAAGAATTATTTTCTCGTTTCGGATACTGAGACAAAATGAAAGATATATTGATGTAATTTTAAAATGTGTATAAAAAAATATTTGAAAAACAATAAAAACCAACGTGAAAAAATTTTTGGAAGTAAACATCGACATTAAACTCACACCCGTATTAAATTATTCAAAATAGAAAACGTCTTAGTGAAAATTGTGATTGATAAGTAAATTTACCTACTTAACTTGGCGATGAAACTTGCAACACTATATATGACACCACTGTCATTCACCCAGAACATCTACTATTACCTAATATTGTACCCCTATTATTATTTGTTGTTTTAGTACTTATTATTTTAAAATCGCCCAATATATATGCACATTTCACACCGACCTAGGTGAACAAATAGCAACGGTCCCATTCATCCACCCTATGGCACTCCCGGCCCTGACATTTGCTCTTGGCCCAACCCTCAGTGACAAATAGGTTGTAAACATAGCAGTCCTTCACAATAATCTCGTTACTCAATACAAATAGACTCGGTGCACTTTCCCAGGGAATATAATACGGTATAAACTGACATTCGACCTTCGTTGTACACTGTACAGTGAGTGTAACTTGAGAATTTTACACGCGTTTTCTTAGTAAGGTTAGCTATGAAAGGTTTTTGATTTTCAAACATCTGTTTTTCGGTGAGATACCTTTGTTGGTTATAGCTTTGACTATTTATACAACTTAAGTATCCAATAGTCAATGGTGATAGGTGTAAAATTACCTTTATTGAAATTTTTACAGGAAAGTATATATTATCGTTTTCAGGACAAAGCTAAAGTCGAGGATCACTACTATTTAATTTTAGGGTCATCATAAGCCCTGCTCCCATTCGTTGAAATTATAATATATGTAGGTGCCATAAGTTCATAAGAGTCTCCGATTTCTATGAAAGCAGGTGATAAGAGGTACTCCGGATTGAAGGAGGACACTGGGAAGACCAAGGATGCGATGGGTTGACGAGGTTACGAAGGATATATTGGAGCAAACCTACAGCTGTTAGAAGCCAGAGGATGCTGAAGCCACATGGTTAGTAAAGCCAAAGACCGCCTTGGTTTTTAATGTCCACATAAGTAAGTAAGAGTAAGAGATTTCGAACCAGTACGAGCTTAAAAAGGAGGGAATTGAGGGATTCTTTACACAAAATATCAGTTTTGATATTATTTTTTACAAACTTCTTCAAAATGTCCATTCAATTTAGTTTTACAAGAGAAAAAATACTAATGGATTTATTTCACGCATATTACTGTAATACTAATCTCAAAGATGCAAATTCGTAATGTTGGACGTTGATACCCATGTAATCCTTTCGAAAAAATAATATAATTATGAGGGTCAGCTTTTTATAGACTTAACTTTCAGACAATTCTCAAATGCATTTTAAAGATTAAATTAATACGACAAAATGTTGTTTTCCTCGTAGCAGAAACCTAAACACCCAGAGTGGAAATTTATTTTTTTATTTAACGGTTTAAATTAATTATAACTGAATTAATCATTTAGGCCCGATTTCACCAAATTCTTGCTAACGATGGTTTAGTTAAACTTCGGTTAAAACTAACCGATGATTTAAACCACAGTTAAGGAAATCTGGTTTCACCAACGAAAACGCGTCAAAACTAACGCTGGTTTTATAAACGAGAGTTTAGAGTAAAATCCAGGTGGCGGTGGCAGTGAACTGTCATAATATCGGGCTGTTACGGGAGCAAGTAAACATAACCTAGAAAATAAATCAGTGTTTATGAGGTTGTGAAAACAAAACTGGAGACAGCAAGCTTACAGGAATACAATAGATTCTGAGCAAAATAACAACAGAAAGCAAGAATAAATACCAAAACAATTAACATAAGTAAATAAAGGCAAAGCAATGTTGATCAAACATATTCGAGGATCAAATTGGTTGAGTTTTGCAGTCGAGTCGAGTCAAGACTCAAAATCAAACTTTTTACAGGGCTGTTCAATATTCTGTTTGTTCACTAACCAGTTTGGTACATTTGAAGTAGTAAAAAAAAAAAAAAAAACTGGTGTCAAAAGAATTACAAGACGAGACACAAAGATAACACCGAAATTATTATTTTCTATAAAATACTAGCACAATAATGACAATTTAGGTTTAGATTTTGCCTTACTTACGTCTGACCAAACGCAAAACAATTGTTTGAACGCTGGGTTAGGGTTACCAAAAGCCAGGAGAAGGAAAAGGGAGCCTATTTTTTCGAACAATGAAATAATAAATTTGATAATGTTGGTAGAAGAGCCGGGACACTCTTTTTAGCCGGGATAAAAGAGTACGGCTCTTGATCGCAAATCAGTTCAATGCGGTCGCTGGTCACAGATATACGCCTTAACTAAAAACCTTGTGGGATAACCTAAAGCAATGCACTATGTGGGATAGCCTAAACACAAACCACTACCTACAGTGGTTTGTATTCATTTCCTAAAGAAAAAGGCTAAACGTTTTGATAGTTTGTATCTAATAATAAAATCAATTTCATCTTTGTTATTAAAATCATTAACCCTTTCTCTTATCCATCTAGTTCGGCGAACAACATAGGCTACTCTTCATTGCCATCACTTACTTTCAAAAGCTAATTCGTACCGTATTCTCTTCAACCATTTCACCTTTCCATATAAACTTCAAACTTAAAGCCAGCTGATATTTACTTAACGAAGGATTAAAGAAGTTAACCGGTCAAAATTGGGCAGTTAATTATCTAACGACGGTTTAGTCTAAACTAGCTCTAACAGCGAGTGGTGAAATCCGATTTCGTCAGTTAAGAGTTAACTGCAGTTAGAGCATGGTTTAACGGCGGTTTAAGTGTATGGTGAAATCGGGCCTTAGAAAGTTGATTTTGCAGATTTACTGTTCGATTGTGATTTAAATTTGCTGTATGGTTTGTTACACTCGTTGTAGAATACAAATTATCCATTCAATATTTTAATTGTAGGAAGGCATTTTACTAGAAACAGATAATCGTCATGTAGCTTAAACGCAACGAAAGTATTGGATATATTAAAAAATTTGTAGACATATAGAAGATGGTTATCGATTTGACAAGGTATCAATTTGATTATATCATTGACTAAGGAAACAAACCTATTGTCATCCTGAAAATATATTTTGAAGAATTATAAAATCTCAATATTACAATGTAAACTCAATATATCAATATGAAAACTCATAGAAAAGGAAATTGTTAAAAATACCATCATAAGTAGTCTTCCATTGGACTTTATCCTTATGATTTAAGTCTAACTCATTTCTTGATCGACAGAAGGAAAACACAATTCGAACCTGAAATCTTATTAAGTTCGAACAACTTTACGAACGTCGTGGAAAAAATATGCAGAACTTTGGTTAGGTACACAATGGTTATATTGATATAAGGACCTAGCCCTTCTATTGATTATTAAATAGGCAATGTATGTAGAGCTAGTTTTATTAGATACTTCGATTAAGTACTAAATACTAAGTAAATCATGTCATGTTCTATCCTTTACTAGCATGCCTACGGGTAGAATGGCACGATGTATGTTATAAACTATATACTAACAACAAATCCAGGGTTAATAGGCCAATTCCAGTTCGAAATTGACGCAAAATTTAAAGCTTTTCTTCCCTGAGAGTTAAAAACACCAGGAGGAACTTTGAGAACTAAAATAGTGATTGGGGTTTTTTTCTAGCCAAGATAAGCAAACCCTTAGGGTTTAAGTTTGTCACTCAAAAGATCCCTTCTATTCAAAATAAAAAAGGCAAAACATTGATTCTAACACAACCTGGTTACGTTATCCAAAGAGAATATCTAAAAATAAGCGGCAAGCTAGTTGTTTTCTCGCTCCGTTACCAAGCACAATAAAAGTACTATTGAATAAGTACAACGCATAGCACCTATTTGTCGTACAAGATCAGACGATTACCTTCTTTAAATCAAAACAAACTAATAAGTTAGTGAGCATAAACGCGTTGTTGACGTGTGTCCCTCTACAACTGAGTCAGTAGCTAATAAGCTCCAGCATGTAAGTTTCGTAAAGATGCGTTCTATCGATGGATGGAATCTTTATCGAAGTTGACGCCCCTTTAGTCTACAGATTAAATTGAATATCACAGGGCTTTGTTAAAACAAATTATTATTATATTATTAAATTTTGACAAAATGCCTCTGATATAAAGTTATTGAACTAATGTTGAAAATCCTCCAGAACTAGTATTGAATATGAAAATACGTTTTCGTCATACTTCATGGTAAATAATTTTTCACGCCTTGTTAACACTGCAAAGAAAATGCTGAAATTAGCACAACAATTATTTTGGAAGAACATGCATACATTTTTAAATTTATCATTTACACCGATGTATAGACCTAATACATCTTCTATCTCACTATATCAAGCATCCACACAACGCTTATATACCTTTATTCTCCTTTACAAAAACTGACTTAATTAATAATTTGGACGAATGTCACGTATCTTTTCCGATTACGCAAAATCAATTAAATTGGTAATCGATTCGCGGCAATAGTCCGGGTGCCCGGTCATTGCTATTGTACGTGCCGGCTCGCGAGACGTGCCCTATAAGGTACAGGAAGTCATCATAATTGTAGAAATGGACCATAATGTCCAAATGCCCACCTGTTAACTGAGTCAACGTAGGTTTTGCTTCTTCTTGTAAACATTCTTCCTGGCTGATATCTCTTGTAAAGTAATGTTAAAAGCGATAGCGAAATAACTCTAAATTTCAATGGTTTACATACATTTAAAAGAAAGAAAAAATATCTTTCGTATGAAATATAAAAACAACTAAAATAGATAATTGCAAGTATTTATAAAATACAATTTTTATTTAAAGTTATCACTAGATATGATAAGGCTTGGTTAACATTTATCAGGATTTTCTGTTACTTACTAAATGAGGTTAAGCTCCTAATATTTTCTTATTAGCAAGAATTTTTCGTTGTTACATTATTTACTGGTGTATATGAAACCAACAAACACATTATCTTAAATTAAAACAATAATTTTGAACAATGGGTATACAGTATATAAATTTCCTAATGACTTGTGTATAAATTTCCTAGTTTACATTATACAATTTAAATAATTCTTATATCTTATAGTTTAGTTTTTTTGCGTATTTCTTATAGTTAAGTTTATGTTTTTTTGGGGGTAGAGAGCTGGTGTAGTAGTTAGAGCAAGAGACTTCAGTCCCTGGGGTCCTGGGTTCAAGTCCCGCAAAATTACCAATGGATTTTATCTAAGTGATAATGCCGCAACCCCTAGGTCTAGCCTGAAGTATTGTGAAAAACAATTTTAGGCTCGTGCCTAGCGTCTTAGGACAAAAGAAATAGTTTAGTTTTTAGGATGTTATTGCTAAAATATAAAAATTTAAAGTAATAAATTTTTACCTTTAAAATTACATGAAAGGATTGAGTTACGGGGTGTTGCTAATGACAAACACGTAATAGGTAAGATACCTAAGCTTCTGTATTGTTGAGTTATGAGAGGGTATACATGCGCTACAGAATTAATCAATTTATATATATGAAAATGTCTTCGATGAAAATGTAATTTAAATTGGGACTTATAGTCATTAAATTTAGATGCCAGTTTTATCTGTAGTTAAATAAAAAAAAGAATCGTTGTATGTAGGTGATATCCCACTCTAAGTGCGACTAGCGCCTGCCATGTGTGTGCAGCAATTTAGATACGGTATTCACATTGCCGGTTTCAGCCTTGCCTAGTAAATAGTAAAACCACTTCTGTAATAACTAATCCAAAGGAAACGTTCTTATATTTTTAAATGAAATAATTTAATTTCAAAAGATTATTTTATCTAATAGTCTTAATAGTGTAGGATAGACATGTTTTTTCTCTAATGTGCTATTGGTTCAAATGGTCTTTCTGGATCGAAAACGTATTTGAATCCCGCACAGTCAGTTAGTTTGTTTAAATCAGTTATTTGTGAAGTTCTACAGTAAATATTCCAGAACACAGGTTTAATATTTTAATGCCATAAACAACTAAGCCTCGTCTAGCACATATAGGTATTCTATAATTTTTAAATCTTTTTTGCTATACTTTTCGGTATTTATAACTTTAATTTGTTCATAATAATCCAGAGTTTTACTCAAGAGTTTAAAATGTCTATGCTACATTTCAGAAGTTCCGCTTGCATAGCAACTAACACTCTTAAGGAACCAAACTTCCAATTTACCTGCTTACAAAACCGAGCCACCATTCCATCAATCCCACACATTCGGCGGAATGGGCCGCTTCCTCGTTTGGTAAATATTTATGATTTTCAATCAGCAAGTGACTTAGCGTTGCGCAATGTGAAATCCAGAGCGTCCGACCAACGTTCCTGTTAAATAACCCGCAGATGGCCACGACTGGCCATCGCTGGCCATAAGTTCGACGCTGAGACCGCATAACTTTGGATCTTTACGCGTGTCGCTGCAGGTCTTCCTACGGTCACTATCTCGCTGCTAATTCTTGTTACATCACACATTAGAGGATCGTGCTCGCGTCGTTAGCAGTTGGCGATAGTCAATGGACCAGTTCCACTCTGGAGATGAAGTGGCCCACAAGTGTTTTGTGTCACAGTCGAGTCCGACCAGAATTTCCCACACTGGTGAAAGTGGTTTTGGCAAAACTAATCTTTGCACGTCTAAAGCTGAGTTTATTTAAGTGGGTGGACCGTTATATATATGATTCCTAGGTGGTCTCTAGTACATTTGTTTGGGTTTGAACGTGTAATGTAGAGTATTCAGAGAATTATGATTCAACGCACTTACTTTCTTGCTATTTGGGAAATTGGATTTATTGCTTACCAGAGTGCGAGGAAATAGTATATTTCATTATTAGGACCGAAAGTGGCATTTTCCGTCGCGTTTTAAGTTTTTTCACCAATTTCACGTGCGAGGCGAAGCCGAGTATGTGAGAATTATTTTCACATACGACGTGAAGCCGAGGACGGGAATAATGGAGCATGAGCCGGATAATTACTTTCGCTACGGGTTATGAACGATAATTTTCATCACGACGCATAAATACACAAACACAGAATAGCAGACCTCAGTAATATTACAACTATTTTATTTCTCAATCAATTTGATTGAACATCAAAATAAAATGAAATCCTCTAAAAGGAAACCTACGTATATTTCTCAATAAATTTGGTTTAAACATGAAAATAAAAGAATAAAACAACTTTTAACAATACATACAGCTGATTCAAATCATTAAATTAAACCGTAATAAAACACTAGCGCGCATAGTGAATAAATGGAGAACTAATTGAGAGCGAGGGAAAATCAGCTGATCGATTTTCCGTCGCCCTAAATTAAAGCTTGGGAAACGACTACTTTCTTTGATGTCAGCTGTTATCGAAAATAGTTACTTTCGTTGTGGAGTGATGAAAAAAATACACCCCAAAGCAGTTTTTCCTATTTATTTGCAAGAAAAGATAGAATACTACTCTAATTACAAAAAAACTAAGTACAACACAGTTCAATTAGGTAGTTTAATAATAAAACTACCTATATTTTCCTATTACCTATTGCCTATTTCCTATTTACCTATTATATTTTCCTTGAGAAAATGTTCCGAAAGCTGTTCAAGTTAATTTCAAAGTTCAATTATCATTATCATATTGCAGTACGAGGTACTTTCCTGTTAAAGGGAACATTCATTGATGATTTTTTCTCGATGTATCGATATTAACAAATTGAAACAAGCTGACAACTACGATAAATATTGTTCAGTATCAAGAAAAAATAACGAAATGAAACTATTCTAAAAATAACCTAACATAACTAACCAAACTTCCTGTAACATTTAAAAATTCCGTGTTTTGGTTAAACTTGCCTTTTTTATGTTATCAAACGGAATTTTTAAATGGTACAGCAAGTTTTGTTGGTTATGTTAGGTTAGCTTAGAACAGTTTAATTTCTTAATCCATATAATAGACTGTTTTAGCGTAATAAAGATCAGTTGTCAATTGGTAATGGATCGGAAAACAAAAATAGGTATCGATATATCGAAAAAAAATCATCGATAATAATGAATGTTGCCTTTAACAGGAATGTACCCAATACTAATATTAGTTATGCCAGTCCTTGCCTTATCATCAAAGAACTGGGGGCGGGCTCGTCTAGTGTTAGAGCTTGGGGCTTTGGAGGCCGAGGTCCCGGGTCCTAATCCCTACAATCACCAACGGGGTTTATTCATGTGATAATACCGTGACTCTCTAGGAATAGCCTGAAGTAATGTCTTAACCAGATCTAGGCTAGAACTATTGACTATTGGATACTAAAGTTGTATTAATAGTCAAAGCAAAAATGTAGCTTCCTGGGATGTGACGTTGGGGCATAAAAATGTATATACCAATGAACTAATATTGTCGTTCCCGTTATATTTTCAAATGACTCCTGGTTAAGTGTGCTGTTAGTGTTACATTTATTTTTTAGCAGTTTCTGACCTATTTACACAAAAAAACTACTACAACCACAATTTAAATGTTAACATATTTAATTTTATTACCATGATATAGTTAAGCCAATATTAGATGATATATACTATAACTTTTTGTTGGAGTAGAATGTTATTTTCAACAAACTGTTAGACTGAAGAGCATTCAAACAAGCTCATACTCATATAACATGATATGGGAGGAATAAGTAAACATAGAGTAACACAAAGGTAACGTTTATTTGTACTATACAACATATAAAAATATTTACAAACTATAAGTCATTTGAGCAAAGCGTCATCATCATATTAGTCTTGTGCAAAAATGAAAACTTAGTAAGAGTAAGAATAGTGGGGGGCTGTGACTGATGTTCTGGAGTAGCCCGATCCAGAGTAGGACTTAGGAGAAGAGTATGATGGAGATGGATAAGATGGGGCGGCAGAATAAGCAGGGGTGGCAGAATAAGCAGGAGCGGCAGAATAAGCAGGAGTGGCAGAATAAGCAGGAGCTGGTGCTGGGGAATGGTAGGCAGGAGCAGGGGCTGGAGATTTGTAGGCAGGCGCGGGGGAGTAGGCTGGCTTGGAAGAGTATGATGCTCCTGAGGAGTAAGAGCTTGAAGAGTGGGATGAAGCAGAGGAGTAAGATGGACCAGAAGAGTAGGAAGGACCAGATGAGTAAGAAGGTGCAGAGGAGTAAGAAGGTGCAGAGGAGTAAGAAGGCCCAGAGGAGTAAGAAGGTCCAGAGGAGTAAGAAGGTCCAGAGGAGTAAGAGGGGCCGGAGGAGTAAGACGGGCCAGAAGAATAAGAGGGAGAAGGTGAGTATGGCTTAGGTGCGGAGTATGGAGCAGAATACCCTCCCTTACCAGGTTCTTTGTGGACTTGAGCGACAAATCCGTACGAATCAGCGGAGTAGTCGACAGTCCTCTTACCACCGTCAGGCTCCACCAAGCTGTAGTATCCCTTGACGTAGTCTCCGTCGCGCTCCTCCTTCTGGCTCTTGATGTCATAGGTGTGGGGGTCGTTGACCTCGTACTCGAAGACGTACTTGGGATGGGAGTCGTAAGGCTCCTCCTTGTATCCTCCTTGTCCACCGTAGCTAGGAGCTGGGCTATTGTAGGATGGTTTGTAGGCAGGCGCCGGGGAGTTGTAACTGGGAGCGCTGTAACTGGGGGAGCTGTATGCGGGCTTGCTAGGAGCGTATCCCTGTGAGCTAGAGCTGTAGCTGGGTTTGCTCGGTCCACTGTAGCTGGGTCCGCTGCTGTAGCTGGGTCCACTGCTGTAGCTGGGTCCGCTGCTGTAGCTGGGTCCACTGCTGTAGCTAGGCCCAGCGCTGTAGCTGGGTCCGCTGCTGTAGCTGGGTCCACTGCTGTAGCTAGGCCCACTGTTGTAGCTAGGCCCACTGCTATAGCTAGGCCCATTGCTGTAGCTGAGTCCGCTGCTGTAGCTAGGCCCACTGCTGTAGCTTGGACCCTTGCCGTAGCCAGGACCACCGTTGTATCCCGCCTTGTACTCTGTCTTGGGATGGACGTTGTGGTGGACACTGCTGTGGCCCGTGGTTGTTAGAGAGCTGAAGCTGGTTCCTCCTTTGTACCCTGGCTCCTGGTACTGAGCCAGTGTACCAGCTGCCACTGTTAGGATGAAAACTGCGCTCTGTAAACATAAACAAGCATTACACTTTTTACGGAATATTAACAAAATAATGAGTTGAAAATTAATTCAAGAGAACTTATCGATTGTAGAAATATTTTAAGTGATATGTATATTTTTATTAAATTAGGGGCTTGGATTTGTTCATTTGATAAATTAATGAATTAGTTCAACTCACAAGAAGTTTAGATTATCTGATAACAGACATTTCAGACGACAACTGTGAGGTTTTAAAATTAATCAAAGTGAAAAGAAACCATCCCTAAACTAATGCTCTGGATAACGTAAGTCTAATAGTTACTCCAAGTTTACTAAGATAGTCATGTCTCCCTATTTTTGAACTATTAAATTCTTTTGTATGTAATTAATTTTTGTACCACTATTACGCTAATTGATAATCACAGAATTTTCTTAAATAACTGTACTTGATCACTGTAATAGACAGGTAATAAAATGTCGAAATATCGTCTGTCGTTTTACACAGTTTTATGCCGAGTTTTATGAGTTAACGTGTATCATATTGTCAAGTTTTTACTTATACCTGTTTGAGCTTCCAAACAATTTAAACCGGAGAAATACTTCATCGTAAGCTGTTGACTGTCTCTCAAGCTCAAAGCAATAAACGCATGTATAATAATGTAAAACATCCCTGAATGTAGACGTTTTATGAGGACATAAACAAAACCAGTGGTCTCCGTACACCGAACACAATAATAACCACCACATACACACAGCAAATATGTCTTAGTAATATTGCGTAGCAAAATATCTTTAGCAATTTAAATAGATTGAAAACTCATGAGGATTTTAAAAGAAAATGAAATTTAAGTACAAGAACATACTAATAAGTTTGATTTATTAACGATATATGCGAAAAAAATAGTAACAACGCCAACGATCGTATTTTAATAATTTGGTAAATTTGATAGAATAATGTATAATAAAAAAGAGGTAATCAACAATATTGTTGTACGTTGTTACAGTTCAGTCGTTATAATTTGTCACAAAATCATGAAACTATTTAACTTACACATTTTTTCTCAATAAAATGGCTTATCATTTTACAAACAATATACTAACATATTGATCATGGTGTTTGGACTTGTTTGTGTACTTTTATTTTATATCGACCACACTTCTGCTATTGTTTGGTTTGGCTATGTTAGGTGCCGCGTAGATTAATATCATAGAATCACATAGGTAGCGATAATTTAAAAATACATTTATTTTTAGCCTAGTATGAAAATAACCTTACAAAACGTGAATACACAAACGTGAATATTCTTGATGTAATCATTATAAAATGGAGGTGACTTTGTTTAATTGATTATTAAATAGATTATTAAGGTTCATTACTGAAGAACGTAATGACCGGGCGTTTATTATTATTGCTCCCACCTCCACACCTTAGTCGTTCTATTCAGTTAAAATTGGTGTATGATTATTTTCTACTTCGTATTAATTTGCACTTTATTGTGGAAACTAAATAATTTAATTTAACTTTAATACGAAATGTATGTGTGGAATTCCGGAGTGTTTAATGCTGACTGTTAACTTCTGAGTGTAGAATGTACACTGAGGTAAATAATAAAAATGCCTGTCAACATTGTGTCTTGGTAGTTTTATATTATACATATTATTTTTTATCCCAATAGTTTTGTTGTTTCTGAAAAATTATTTGATTATACTTTATTACGAAATGTGGAATTGCCAGTGTGTTAAGTGATCTGAGTATTTACTGTGTATAGTGTGCTATGCTCTGAATGTAGAGTGTACATTGAGGTACTCACCAGAAGTGTCATGTTGTCCGTGCCGGTGCTCGACCACGTTTGTGTCCTTGTCGGTCAGCTTTGTGTATTTATACTTAATAAAAATGTGGTCAAGCCGGCGGCGACGATCACCCGGGGACCAGGAAGTGCCTTTCCCCGCCTCACGCCCCCTCCTTTTCCCCCACGCCTTACGGTTCCTCCGGCCGAAGACACACATGGACCGTCTGGTTCGGCCCATTAAGTAAGGCAGTTATCTAATTGGCAGGATTCGAACTTATGTGGACAGATTTGACACTACGGGCGGTCGTGTTAACATGGGCAGACACTCGTTTTTTGCCTGGTGGAATTTAATTTGGAAATTAGTCACTCAAATCAATCTGGGTTGATTATATGGTCGGTTTCAATTTATTGGATTTACGGCTGCTAGTGAGAGGCTTAGTGCGAAGTTCCTTGATTGCGTTAGGGCACAGGCAAGAAAATAAGTATCATCTTGTCCGTGGATAGGGAGAATGTGAAATGGAGTAAAAGTCTGGTAAAGAGCAATTATGAATCATTATAGTGATCACGTAAATTATATCAACTTTGTCACATAGCCTTAGTATCCATATCCAACCCAGTTGTATTTTTCTAGTTTTAATTGAACAGTTTAACATATAGTTTAAAATAATGTTTTTTACGAGGTATTATTCAATGGGTTTACCCTTATTTCATTGATCTAACCCTCTACATATACACTTTTATTTATGTATACTTTTTTTCAATTTTTATTGGTTTATACTTATATATTAAATAAAACATGTACGATCTTTCATTAATGACTAATATAGGTCAAAAATACCACTTTGACTGAAGATGGTTTACTAGACTTCGAAAATCATCTAACGTAAGAAAAATTATCTGAAGGGTCCTGTGTATAAGCATGTAAAACTAGTGAGTTTACGACAAAAAATACTTTTTTAACTGATATAGAGAAAGTCCTTCTAACTTTGAATAACTAATTTTGTAATTTGTGATTGTGAGCATTTAAGAATTTACGAAAAACAATCATTTGTGTCAAACAATCGATGTCTAGTTACAAATAAAATGTAAGTAGATATAACCGATGACATTTTTTATAGCATGGCGATGAAATTTGTACATAATTTCCAAAACGTAACCACTACTATGTGACATGTCGCTGAAAATCGCCTTAATAGTGTACAACATGTTTTTAATCAATGCTACAGAAAACAAGGTCCTTAGATAGCTTGTATAAGCATAAGGTATGAGATTAAATTAATGGTTTTAGGAACTTTTGGTTTTTATTACTTTGACAACATTATAATCAATAATTTAGTAGTGATGAGAAAACAAATGATCTGCTGGAGCATGCTGCTCATGATGATGGTAATGTTGAGGATGGACGTTGTGTTCCCGGTGGACGACGGCGTTAAAGCCAGTGTGGTGGTCAGCTGTGTAGTGGACGACGCGCTTGGAACCGTCCGCCTCCACCAGCTCGTAGCTGCCGTGCACCACATCCCCGTCGCGCTCCTCCTTGTGGCTCTTGATGTCGCCGGTGTGGCTGTCGTGGACGCCGTACTCGAATTTGTACTTGGGGTGAGGGTCGTAGTAGTCCTCCTTGTACTCCACGTGGAACCCGTGATCATGATGGCCGTACTGTGGGAAAGCTGTCACTACCGCCAAGATCATTGAAACTGCCAATACGATCTGAAATCCGTAGTATAATTTTATTTTATTTTAGTTAACCAGTTTTCGGTTATCCAAGTAGATTTTCTTTCTACAGAGTGTCACAAAAAGTGTGATGGGCTATACAGGACCTAATTCTACATGCAAAAATAAGTCAAAAATGAAGAATATTTTTTTTTTGGATTTCGGCTTAGTTTAGCCGTAATCCGCCATTTTGTTTTTTGGGGAAAATATTTATTATTTCAAAATCCCTTTGAGATATTTTTACGAAACTTGGCATAATTGTTTACACTATAGTAAGTAACATTTATAAAAAAATATTATTTTAACTTTCCAAATTTCAAAATGGCGGCCGTTTGAATTTTTTTAATGCCAAATTTCATGAAAACCGGTACCTAAATCAAAATTTTGTAGGGCACAAAAGTTTTAGTATTTATTATGACCAATCCAACAAAACAAAAATGAATAAAATCGGTTCATAAATAAAGAAGCTGTGTTTATTTTAGTAATTTAGACTGAAATTATTAATATTAAAATGTATTAAATGTAATGTAATAGTTTATGTAACGTATTAAGTAATTTCAGTCTAAATTACTAAAATAAACACACAGCTTCTTTATTTATGAACCGATTTTATTCATTTTTGTTTTGTTGGATTTGTCATAATAAATACTAAGACTTTTGTGTCTTAAAAAATTTTGATTTAGGTACCGGTTTTCATGAAATTTGGCATTAAAAAATTCAAACGGCCGCCATTTTGAAATTTGGAAAGTTAAAATAATAATTTTTTTTATAAATGTTACTTACTATAGTGTAAACAATTTTGCCAAGTTTCGTAAAAATATCTCAAAGGAATTTTGAAATAATAAATATTTTCCCCAAAAAACAAAATGGCGGATTACGGCTAAACTAAGCCGAAATCCAAAAAAATTTATTCTTCATTTTTGACTTATTTTTGCATGAAGAATTAGGTCCTGTATAGCCCATCAAACTTTATTGTGACACCCTGTATATATGGACGAGTTGTTTCATAGTTATGTCAAGATAATTAAACTTCCAGCTCATTTTTTCTTTAAAAAAGGATGTTATTGAAAAAGCTACTTACCAAACCCACTACTGTCTTAAAATCTATTTTCTCCCTTAGTTTTTATTACCGTAAATGGTTGATGTAACGTAATAGAATATGTTGCACGTTGCCCTAACAATTTATCAGTTTGACTTGGATAAGAATGCATAATTGACATAACTCTTTCAGTGGCAGTTCAACTACTTTCATTTTGATTCTAAAACTAGTGAAAAATTATCCACAGGAATGGAATGTCAACTTCTATCAATAACTAATGATGGTATGCATCAAGAAAGTCTACTTTTCATTTTGCTTTAAGATGGATGCGTTTGCACATGGTACTTGGTTTTGTTTTTATTTAAAATACACTTAATTAATCCAGTAAATAAAATATGTTTATATTTTGTCATAATACAATGGTCAACAAAACAATGTTGTCAAGCTTTTACAATTTTAACATTTATTTATTTTTAGCTTTAAGCTTTATTTTTTAAGCTTTTATTTTATTTTTAAGATTTTTTTACACAGTGCTTTGGAACGAATAAACACCTCAGTTTGGTAAGGTGTGTCACCTTATGTCCATTATATTGTGATTATATGGGATGTGAGGAGCAGATTATGCATTGGAATTGTCAAGCTATCAAATCCTTAACCTCTTACATCTTAATAAATTCAATTTTAAATTACTCCGAAGCATGCAGATTGTTTATAAGTAGCTGCTATATGGATGGAGGAGTGTAATAATATTCACTAGTAGTACAGTACTTACTGAGCAACCAACTTTAGCTTATGTTTGGTCAGATTTTAATTAATATTTTACTCTTTGGATACAAAACGCGGATACTTCATAAGTAGCCGATTGAAAACTTAAATGAAATGTTTTTAAATAAATATAAACACCAAGGATAAAAATTTAAAATTGGATATAGCTATACCATTTAATTCCGCCCTATGTTTTGAAGGTTCGGGTCGGGAATTACTGTTTATAACTATAGTATTTAAAATCCCTGGAATTTGAGTCTGATTACTTTACTTTTATAGTATAAGAATCTACATCACTATTACACACGTACGTAAGTAATAAAAGTAATCAACAAACGTTGTGAGACCAGTAATGCGAACCATATCAGCATTGAAAATGTATTTGTTACATGTCTGTTTACATACACAAATTCTAAATGTACTAAATACATTCTAATATGATTGTTTGGAATAAAACACAACAATCCTCAGAAGTTAATTCCACTCTTTCATTGTAACTTATCCTACAGAGTTTAAAATACTTAAAGTGAAAAAAGACTGTTGAGCACGTACCTTGATCATCATTGTAGAGGCGGTAAGGAAGTGAACAGTGGGCTGATATCAACTAACTGATACACAACACCTGTCATTACACCTTATATACACTTGTCCGACACGCCGAGTGACCATCTACCATCAACCATCCATCGTACATCGTACATCGTTGATCGTCACTCATGTAACGGTCATTACGAGTATCTTCCTCTACCTTCGCGCGTTACCGCATCTGGAGTCGTTTAATTAACTCACAATACAACCAAGCCTGAAAGGTTGGGTTTGAATATGTTGGAAGTGACAAAATGAGTTGTAGAAGGAAAAAGAGTGTAGTGTGTGTAAAATCCTACCTTTATCTTAAGGATCGAAATTGGTGATGCTTCTTTAATACGGTGCAAAATGAACGATTAACTTTCCCATCTGTAAAGTAAACCCCCCCAAGCCCAGTAGAAGAAGAAGTAGTTCCCATCGGTCAAGTTTAATTACACTTTTTTTACGGAACATTTTATTCGTTCTTTGTTGGGTGAGTATTTAAATATTTTGAGCGTTCTAACGTTGGCGACGTCCTGTAATCCAGGTACTAGGAGGTCACGAATCGTGGATATTTATAGGCACACACAGTGGATACGATACTCCTTTGTGTGGATTAACGTCCGCACTAGTGAGTACTACGACTATCCGCAGCACTATCGTGATAATTAGACCAATTTGTTAATACCTAGGCAAAAATTTGGTTTGGATTCCACTATAAGCTGTAAGACCCTTAGTTGCCATTAGCTGTATGGGCTATTAATTAACAGCTGTGTCTAAGGATTATGTCGGCCTTAGTCACTAACAAGACTACAAGATCACGCCACTCATCTTACACTCATCTCTATTCATATTTGACTGAAAATACCTACTTTGTATGCTCGCCATTTCATTGAAAAGTATTTAAAGTATTTAACGCCTTTATAATTTTTCGTGGTTTTTGGGAGGATCTGCAAACCTCAACAGTATTACTTATTCAACGTTGTCCTTTGATTAAATAGCATTATTGATTGATAGCCTAAACACATTTGGCTCTAGAATCAACTACGCTTTGATATCGAATTGGTAGCTTTTGGATTTTAATACAATTTTCCAATCGGCTACCCAGGAAATTCTGTATTGTTGTGGCATCCTATTTTTGTTAATATTGTCTTTGTTTCTTTTCATGTGGGTATCTTATGATGAGAGTTGTTTTGTAAAAGAGTTACTGAGAAACTTTCAACCATTAAAAGCATTTTTCATTGTTTTTTTTATATATATTTCAAATGAGGTTTACGTCGTAAGGTCGATTTAGAATACGTGAATAGTCAAGATGATAAATGTGAGGATAGTAAAGGTGGTTTGAAATGTTATATTTTGGGTCTTTAAAACTAAACAAGCTTCAACAACTGAATAAATACTGAGGGGTGCAAGATTTAAAATCATTCGGTACAGTCATTTATTTGCCCTGTGACTTATTACATTTACAGGAGAGCAGTTCCTTCCCATCAGAAATTCACCTTTAATCAAGTATTTAATAAAAAAACAATGAAGTAATGTAGTAAGATTTATAATTTGGAATATTTTAGTCATTATAACAAACAAATCATTGGTTAAAATTGCATTCACTAGTCTCCGTTTTTGAAGATTTTTAAGGGAGAGTAATATGTTTGTTGGCAGCTTTTTAAAAATTGTAGCACGTTCTAAATAAATAACTTCCATAATAAAAGGGTTTGCATTTATATTAAACGTATTTTGTAATTAAGTTTTCAATTTAGTGTTCATCAGTTTGTCACTGTAACTGGTTATATTTGGCAGTTAATTATAGATTCCTATCCAAGATTATAGATTTCAAACCTATTGTCATACTTGGGGTGAACAATTTAAACATGCAATCGTCTTAAGCCTTAACAAAACGCGGTTGCATATCTTAAAACAGCTCTAGCGTACCCGCTGAGGTGTTTTGGTAAATAAATATACCGAGGTGTATTTAGTTTGATAAATTTGTTGGGAATATCCCTGGAAGCTGCCTACTTATATTGCTGTACACACATAGTTTGTTACCAGGTAAAGAATAACGTATAAAATCTCCAAATTTATATAAATAAAATTACATTAGACATATTTTAAGATCCGTTCTCTTTTTTATACTATAACCCTTTCTTTTCTCTATACTCGTGTACTCTTATAGTCTGTTACCAAGCAAAAAAGCATACAACGTAGGGAGACTTCATAACAAAGCAATCAAGAATCATGTTCCCTTTACTAGTTGGACAAAGCGTTACTTAAACCTTAATTAGCTATTTTCTTTCAATCATTACATGTCCTAATTCTTTACTTGCATATGCTATTTCCACAAGTAACCGTAATATTATGTCATGTTCGTATAGTCCAAAGATGGTTAAAAAACCAGGGTGGATTGTACCAACGAGGAAAATATCTAAGACAACTTTTTATATCCTGATCCAGCAGTTGGCAGAGTCGCTGCCAAATATTGGTCAATAAGTGTTGGAATGCGTGTAGTTTGATTGCGAGTGTTGCAACCGGTAGTGCTATAACGTGTTAACACGGCCTGGTGTGCAGACCCGTACCGTCCGGTTATGAGATTATATGGAGCAGTCATCTTTTGGGAGTGACGTAACCTAGTCCAAAGTAGATCTTCTCACTTGAAGAATTGAACATATTCTCGGCACAGTTCATATAAGGGACTTCTTTATCTCATTCTTTGAAATCAATCATCAATAGCAACTGATTAACAACTGATCGTAAAAGTAAATTAAATGTTTTTGTACTGTAGCAAACCCCGTCGTTTACTATACATTTGTTTCGGTTCCATTGTACAGGTCATATATTATTGTACACATTTTAAGATTAAATAAAAAAATAATCACGTAACTTAGAAAGCTTGCAATTGTTTGATCAAATAGCAAATTTAAAACAGTTTGTACAGTAACTGTAACAATGTATTTTAAAAAGGGCAGCAGTTATGAAAATTAGATATAAAAAGACCGTAAAAATTACCTAAACTGTTAGCCTATTGTAAGTCATGTTTCTTCTGAGGTGAGGACCCTTTAGGCTATGTTGGACACTTCCCAGTAATTTAAACTGTCTGTACTATCATTGTATAGAATTTTTAAACGGAGAATCACGGCTATACTCTAAAAGCTTCGAACAGTTATTACAAATTAGCTTTCATGAAACCAAAGACTTTGCTTTTTATTGCACACTAGTCATTTTAGCGAATTTCCCATATAGGGAATAAGCTATTACCGTAGTACTCATGGTAAGACCTGGACCCGACACCGATCTAATTTTTCATTTTGAGGTCCCTAGAGGCCAAAAACACCATTCGTTCAAATTCATATATATATATTCATTTTGTTATTGTATATATCAATGAGGGCTACTTTAAATGTTACTAAGCAAATCAAAATACCACATTAATGTCCGAAACATGTAAGTAATATAAAATAAAATGTTTTTAGGGTACTGTGGTATTTTGATTTGCTTAGTAATATACAGGGTGTTCATTTGAAAACTTTCCATATCTGTTGTGTGCAAAGGTAAGGCTTTTAACACTTGTTTGTTCTCATTTCCCCCTAATTTGGACATGCCAAATCCAATAAAATTATTTTCAATTTCGAAAAATGCCCCAAAAGGGCCCAATTTGGGGGGTAGGGGTGCTTTTTGAGAAATTTTCAAATGTAAACATGGGTTGTGTGATACATCAATTTAAAGGTCTAATCGCCCCGACTATTTTGGTGCAATAAAAATGTAATTATCTTTAACCGTATTTACAGGGTGGGTCAAAACGTTTTAAAAAAGGACTTTGAAGTTAAGTACCGTATTACCCGAACTACTGAACGGAACAGCGCCAAATTTCTTTCCAAGCTTATTCTTGATCTACTCTTTAAGATAACTTGTAATAAGGGCATTTTCCATGTTATTTTCTAATTTTTAAAAAATCTCAAATTTTAAGAATAAAAGAAAGCTGAAAACTCAAAATTCTTAAATAGCAAGGTATAACAAATTTCATACCACGTGAAATGTCCTTTTTTAACAAACATTTTACGTATTTAAGTTTTCTTTCTATCTCTTACCGTTTAAAAATTGCAGTAGAAAAACTGAATTTTCTATGGTAAAATTATAACTAGTTTTCTAACAAAACACATTGCACTTTGCTCAACGATGTATTATGATTAATTACAAATTGATCAACTACTTTTACTTGTGTCAGTTCATCTTGGACCCTTCATCCTGTTCTTTTCTCATTGGTAAATGAGCCAGTTTCAGAAAGTTCTTAACTAAATCATTTACAGCTTTATGACTTAAGGTCTTACCTGGATATTTATTGTTAAACACTTTGCAGTTATCCTGAAACACTTTTGTTCTGCCCAATAAGTAAAAATAAAGTCTATTTTTTTAAGTGTACACCATATTCGATTAGATACTACAGAAAATAGTACTTTTTGAAATTAGTACTACCATTGACTAGTCAATGGTACTACAGAAAGCGGTCCACATGTAGGTTGTCCTCATCAGCTATAAGACTTGTTTTTCACAAAGTAAAACGTAATGACTTGTTTGTCAATCAGGGTATCAATAATCATGAATTGTTTCCTTCAGTTAATGCACCATTAAATGTGTCTAGAGACGAATTTTGTCTGTTTTATTAGAAAACTAGTTGCAATATTACTATGGAAAATTCAGTTTTTCTACTGCAATTTTTAAACGGTAAGAGATAGAAAGAAAACTTAAATACGTAAAATGTTTGTTAAAAAAGGACCTTTCACATGGTATGAAATTTGTTATACCTTGCTATTTAAGAATTTTGAGTTTTCAGCTTTCTTTTATTCTTAAAATTTGAGATTTTTTAAAAATTAGAAAATAACATGGAAAATGCCCTTATTACAAGTTATCTTAAAGAGTAGATCAAGAATAAGCTTGGAAAGAAATTTGGCGCTGTTCCGTTCAGTAGTTCGGGTAATACGGTACTTAACTTCAAAGTCCTTTTTTAAAACGTTTTGACCCACCCTGTAAATACGGTTAAAGATAATTACATTTTTATTGCACCAAAATAGTCGGGGCGATTAGACCTTTAAATTGATGTATCACACAACCCATGTTTACATTTGAAAATTTCTCAAAAAGCACCCCTACCCCCCAAATTGGGCCCTTTTGGGGCATTTTTCGAAATTGAAAATAATTTTATTGGATTTGGCATGTCCAAATTAGGGGAAAATGAGAACAAACAAGTGTTAAAAGCCTTACCTTTGCACACAACAGATATGGAAAGTTTTCAAATGAACACCCTGTATATTCATATATAAATATATAAATAGATTATTACTAAGCAAATCAAAATACCACAGTACCCTAAAAACATTTTATTTTATATTACTTACATGTTTCGGACATTAATGCCATGATCACAGTATAGTATATAACCTATTAGTTTCTTTTATTTACAAACATTATTAGATATTTCTTATTAAAGAACAGGTGATAACTTTTATATTAAGGGAAGGAGGTGTTTTCTTTAAGATGTATAATTTCATTGAATATTACGTTTTGATTTTGAATTTGTGTCAAGTTTAGTAAATTGTCTTTGTCATTAATATGGTGAGTATAAATATAAAAGTCTTCCTTTGTATTCATTTTTTCACCTTTATATTCAATATACTGTGATCATGACATTAATGTCCGAAACATGTAAGTAATATAAAATAAAATGTTTTTAGGGTACTGTGGTATTTTGATTTGCTTAGTAACATTTAAAGTAGCCCTCATTGATGTATACAATAACAAAATAAATAGATTATATATAAATTCATATATAAATTCATATATATATATATATATATATATGTGTGTGTGTGTGTGTGTGTGTCCGTTAGCGCGATAACTCGAGGAAAAATGATCCGATTTTGATGAAATTTGGTACAAACGTGTAAACTTACGTTTATTCGAACGAGTTCGCGATCCAGCATAATCGGACCATGGGAACGGGGGATTATGGGGGGGGGGGTTTTATGGGGTAAAAATGGGGTTTTCCCATTTTTGAACCTAAAAACAAAAAAATTTGCGATTTCTTTCTAAAAAGGTTTGTAGAGCCTAAAAAATAAATAATTTAGTATATTGAAGCGCTGTTGTATGCCTAACGGTCACGGAGAAAATTCAAAAATAGTGTAATTAAAAATTCCCATGTTATTCTTATGGAGAAAATGAAAATTGTTGTAGTTTACTTGTTTATGGGTATATTGATAAATTTTGGCAAATTTATTTATTTCATCCTATACTATTGATGTATGGTCAAAAAACACTTTTTACCTTCCCCGTAGCAGCAAACCTAAGCACTTGTTAAATCTAATGTTATTTAAATAGGGAATAATATGTCTTATTTATGGAAATATTTTAGTAAAAATGTAATCAGACAAGTTGAAATTCGCTTAGTCTGCAGGTTTGCTGCGATGGGGGTATTTTTTTTTTCTTAAGTCAGTTCAATGTTTGGTTTGTAACATGGCATACACATAGCTAGTGTAGAATTGTCCATTGCTGGCCAGCTGACTATGCCTTAATAAAAATTATGGAAAAAAACACTCACAGTTTAGGTGATTTTACAAACTTTTTATAATTACAGATATTTTTAAATTATTGTGTTGCAGTTACTGTATAAAACGGTTTTAAATTTACTATTTAATGAAACAATGCCCATGTTTAAGTTGCTTGGTTATTTGTTTATATAACCATAAAATGTGTCCAATAATGTATGACCTATATATATATGTTTTTGGGCACAAACTGTACTATTTTCTCCCATCTAAAATTAGTTCACTTTTTTCATTTATTTATTTTATACATTATTTCGGTAAAATTATGGTTATAATTAATTCTAGAGATATTAATCATTAAATGTATGTATATTTTACTAATAATGCTTATTCATTGTCGACAATTAATTATACTAACTTGAAACGTAAAAAAGTCATTATAATACATAATTGAGATGGCTGAGAAATGTTGCAGTAATCCACTATGGTGAAATACATGACACTTTTTTTAATATTTAGCATAGTCTAGCGAATGGTGCAGAATGACGAAATATTTAGTTCAATGCACATGATTAGAGTATATTTTTAATACTCGTTCACTTTCTAAACTACTGTAAATTACTTGAGCTTGTGACATGGAGGGCTTAAGACTCTTGTTATTTTCTATTATTTACGTCTTGAAAGATTATAAATTGTTACCCTAGACATGTATTGCTCAGAAGCATTTCCATCGTAACAATTGACTTTCAACTTGTATTTCGAACAATTTATACGTTCATGTTCCTGAGTAAAGGTAGGTAGAAAATATTTAAGAAGATGAGTTCTACAGTATCTGATAAATTTACTGGTACCGATCTACCGGCGCGCGCCGCTTAGTGTGAAAGAGGCGTTACTTGTCCCTTGAACCTCATATTACTAGGGGTTGTTATGTCAATGGTGTCAAACACAATAAATAGCTCAGTTGAGCAGCACAAGCCAAAGATGTCATTCGGTACATATTGTGATCATTATTGATTTTCTATATTTTTTGTGTCTATTTTCGAAGGGTTGGTAAGTCCGAAAAAGATGAACAAACAAGGATTGACATAAAAAATTGCGATTGAAATTAAGGTAAAATTCGTTTTTGTTTTACTTAAATGTTCGCTCACTCTAATACCTCTGAATAAACTATGTAGTCTTAGATAAGCTCTCCTTCATGCTTTAACCAATAAAAGAAGACTTAAATCCACCTTTACATCTTAAGACGCTAAGCGGTCACGATATAATCACATAGATTAGTCCTATATATAATGGTGTTTGGTGAGATTTGAACCTGTGACCTGGGGGATCCAAAACCCGTGTCCTTTTACTAAACCAACTTGGCCTCAAATGAAGATGGAAGTAGTCGTCAAAAAGGTGAAGTTGATAATACACACTTTACTGTTTACAAGCTATGTAGCATAATAGGTACTGTACTATGAAAAACTACATTGGAATCGTCGTAATGAAGTTTTTCTAAAATTCCAGACCAACTTCAGATTGCCAGTCACTATTATTTTTATCTAATTCGACAAAGTGTTAATCATATCCAAGATATAGTATTCGTGGTAGTATCTATTTTGAAGTATCTATTTCGTGGAATACGCAGACTTTTTTAGTTCAGTTGCAGTATTCGCTATTGGTTATTGATATGTCTACCTATTTTAAGGTTCAGGCGGATGCAAAAGTTCAGAGACACAGTTTTAGACAACAAAATTTATTTTAGTAATGCGAAAACAAGTGTTCATGGTGCTTTGGTACATGTTCCTCGTGATGATGGTAATGCTGAGGATGGACGTTGTGTTCCCGGTGGACGACGGCGTTAAAGCCAGTGTGGTGGTCAGCTGTGTAGTGGACGACGCGCTTGGAACCGTCCGCCTCCACCAGCTCGTAGCTGCCGTGCACCACATCCCCGTCGCGCTCCTCCCTGTGGCTCTTGATGTCGCCGGTGTGGCTGTCATGGACGCCGTACTCGAACTTGTACTTTGGGTGAGGGTCGTAGTAGTCCTCCTTGTACTCCACGTGGAACCCGTGGTCGTGGTCCTCTAAATGCTCATGTCCGTGGTCGTGGTCCTCTACATGCTCGTGTCTGTGGTCGTGGTAGCCATGTTGTGGGAAGGCGAATGAACAAACCACCAAAACGGTGACTGCAAATATTATCTGTAACCGAAAAATACACTTTTTAGATGTTGTTACCATGTTAATTTTATTTATTGTACTATTGAGGTGCTATCAGGGCAAAAATTGTGCAAGAGTTATGAATGGAAATTAACTCATAAATGGTTTTAATGAACTTATATGTTTTGAAACAATAAATCTCTATACTAAACCTTTGTAATATACGTTAATAAGTTACCTTGATCACATCAAAGGCAAAACAATACATATCCTAGTTTTTATGTGTTCTAAATAATAATGCATTATCAAAAAAGTTAAAAGGTCTCTTACTTTTTACACTTAACTTCATTCGCTTCTATTGATTCTTAATAAAACTTGCTGTATGAGTTCAATGGCTTTTGCCTCAACCATAACTTAAGTACAAAAAATAATAAATATAAATAATCACTAAAATAGTTGCTTGAAATGTAATTGAAATATGTAATGCAACTAAACAACACCTTACCTTTGAGCACATTGTTAAATGAGCTACCCAAGCACTGACTTGACTACTTCTTCACTGATGTTCAAATCTGTTGGACACGACTTTATAGTACCAGGCAGTCACGGTAAATACACTTCCCGTAACAAAGTATGTGATAATTGCATCGTTCATACATTGTACACCAATTAATGTGCTTCCCTGAGCGAGTAAAATGACTGTCGTGTAAGACGATGCGTACGTATTGAAATATTAAAGTTACAATATTAATGGTATTTTTAAGATTTTTCTAAATTTATAACATACAACATTTTCTCATGGATGTATTTTCTAGTGATCATCAACCCTATGAGTAAATATTGTAAAATAACAATTTGAATTTCCCGATCCTCACAGGTATATGGTGAATGTTATCTCAAGTGTAGCATATATTTACGTGTAATTTTTGCACCTAAACGCTAATCAGTGGACGCTTTCATGTAAACCTTGTAGCTGCACCGATACCATACTTATTATATCCTAGTTAGAGTAAATTGACCAGTTTGCGCCCACGTGATTTCAGCCAACACTTTCATACAAAGATTGTTTCTACTATCTAGTCTAAAGCATATTCTGCACCAGTATCTGCAATCGTTTGGCGTCGGTCCTACTCATAAATCTTGGTCCTGCCGACTCTCTACAGGATCGGACCGCCTCATATGCTAATCCTGCAGGAGAAATCGGTCAAATTTGGTTTTGGTTGTGAAAAGTCTTATCCGAAAATTGAAAGAGTGTTGATAATTGATTCGGTCCATTAATCACATAAAGGTCATAAAATCTTATGCGACTAAAATAATCAATTTCCTTGTCTTGGTGGCTCAACTAAGAATATACTTGATATCGTTGACTATAGGATTAGAGGGGTGTGTTTCATTTGGCTTATGTGATCGTTGGTTTCGTGTAATGTTTTTTTTTTATTTATTGGTGTATTATTTGTACATTTTATTTACTTCCAAGTGCAATGGTGCTTTGGAATATATAAGTTAAGTTGTTTAAAATATGATGTATCTAAGTAAATTATGCATGTATTTTTTTCCCTCATTGTCAAAATTAAATACCGTAAAATACGCAAACAACATACCGACAAGTAATAAGTATAAAAATTAATGTATAACTACAATTGAATTTTAAATGTTTTCCTTATCAGTAGACATTACAGACTATTTGTTACTGATATATAAAGAAATGTCCAGCTAAAGGCAAACATCTATTATGTTATATATTTACGTAGGCCTGATGGAGTAAACAAATAGTCAAGTTACAATTCTAAGGCCTTCGTATATAGCGGACATTTTAAGTTTGCATTTAGAGATGTCACAACTGATTGAACATTATCATACTTCTGCAGTTTTAAAATTACGAAGAAAGATAGATATAACTGATATAAACGCTTTTAATTGCAGATAAAAGTTTCTAATTACTGTAAATATCATTTATATAGGACAGTACTTAACAGGCAACCAGTTACTATAGGTAATATTTTTCATACATGGTGGCCTATACTTAACATGGTGCTTATGAGCGTGAACACTGTAAGTTAGTTTATACTGTGGAGTGTTTGTGAATAAAAATTAAATATTAAGAGAGAAATAAAATAAGTCATGTTTTCAAGAAGAACAGAAATCAATAATATTTATTTGTACAGTATGAATCATTTTTTAAATCATCAGCTGTTCTAAGTAAAGGCTAAAGAAAATTATTAGGTGAAAGAACTGAACATACTCCCGGCCTTGAAGTGTCCTCACTTCAACAGTTAGTTTAGAATAAAACACATTAACACAGTTTGTCGTAGGCTGGCAATAGCAGCTGGTTGCTTTTTTCTACTTCTGCTTTTCAACCTAAGCCATCTTTGCTGGGGATACAACTTTAATACGTTTGCTGGAGACCACTGAAGTCCTAATACGTAGCAATTATGATCATCTGAGTTTTGAAGACCCTTTGGAGTTTCATTATGAGACTGAAGAATATAAGTTAACAACAAGTCTTTAGAGTTCATAACACATTTCTTCAATTCAAAAAATTCTGGTTTTAATAATTCAACGAGTTGTGATTGTAAGGCGAGTACTTTTTCTGTAGTTTGTAATGAAGAGTAGGTATTGGTCAGAGCTCCATCGGAAGATATAACCACTTGACTGGATTGCTGGACTGTCTTTACTGTAGTGGTTGCACTGTGGGTTGGGTTAACGACAGCACTGTCTGTCTTTTGGATAGCAATCCGGTCAGTAGGATGGGTGACAGCATTATCAGTAGGGTTTATAACAGCATGGTCACTTGGGATGACAGCAGTGTTGGTTGGATGAATAGTAGCACTGTCACTTGTCAAGGTAGTTGAGCTCACTGTTGTATCTGTCGGTTGAGGTTTTGTTACTGTCACTGTGGTATTTCTAATTTTCGAATTTGCTAACTTAGGCATAGTGTTTGCCACCGACCTCTTTATTGTGATGAGTTTTGTTTCAGGTTGTTTAAGCTGGGTGCCTTTGATTTGAAACTCACTTGATGGTTTCGGTTTGGTTACATTCATAGAGTCATGATAGAGTTGTGAAAACTGATCATTTGAACGAAACTTCCGTTCCATAGCATACAAACGTGTTTCAGCAAATGGCTTGGAATCACCTAGAAAATTATCTGAAGAGTCTTTGAAAGGCAAACGAACAATGTAACGTCCATTTTCATCACGAGTAACAGTTTTTCTGAAGTGTTGGTCACACAGTGCCTCTTCATGGGTTAGACTGGGTGATGTATGGGGTTCTTCTTGCACCCAAAAGCGTTGTAAGGAAGCGTGTAAATCGACGTCACTTTTTGACAGTAAACAAACATTGAGTGAAGTGGCAGGTGTGTTATTGGTAATCACAGGGTTTGTGAGGGAGCAAGGAGCGGTACCCATAAGTACAAAACCGAAGCGAGTTCCTAAAGCAGTAGGTAAGTTAGGCCCAAGTGAAAATTGGTTTTGAGTGAGAAGTTGAGGGAAAATTGCATTTCCAATTATGAGATCAATACGACTCGGTATGTGAAAGTAAGGATCAGCCAGGTTATACTGTTGAGTGAGTTGAGTGACTTTAGATGCAATGGATGAACGAGGAACATCAACTGTCAACTTTTCAAGGACGAGAGCAGGTTGAGCTTCGACTACCATTTTACCAGACATAGTTTGGAGATCAATAAAAATCTGCCCTCTGTTGGTTGTTACATGTTGATTGATTCCTGATAGTTGGATGTTGGACTTGGTTCTTTCTAAATTCAAGATCCTAGCTGCATGTTCGGTTATTAAATTACACATACTGCCCGAGTCAAGAAGAGCTCGAAACACATGTGGCTCACCAGAAGAGGAAGTGATTTTTACTAACAATGTTCCAAGTAAGACAGTAGTATTTTCTTTGAGATTTGTTTGCATAGACTGATGTGGTGACACTAGAGAAACAGATGTGTTTGGTATCATCTTAGACGATTCTTGATCATCAATGTGATTGTTCAACTGGTTAGAACTAAGTGAAACTTGGTTACTTTTGACATGGTCAAAATGCAACAGTGTGTGGTGCTTGTGATTTCCACACTTTTTGCAAGATGACTTAGATTGACAAAATTTTGATGCATGTGATCCGAGACATGAGACACATTTTTGAGATTGTTTAACCAACTGGTACCTTTCATGTGGGGACATGGCAATGAATTTTGAACACGAGTATATTTTATGACCTTGTTGATTACAAAAAAAACATGTAGTTGGTGTTGGTCGATTGTCTTGTTGAGTAAACAAAGGTGTGGCTACATTCACTGTAGTAGTTCTCTGAAGTGGGAACCTTTTGTTAGTGTTCAAGGAATTGGGTGTCATTTGTTGTTCATTACTGGTCATGTTTTGGGACAACATAGCATCCTCAAAATAAGTGCATTCATTATTAAGGAAAGTAATTATCTGTTTCGAAGTAGGCAATGAATGATCTGATGTATCAAATTTGTTACAAACTGATTCTAATTTGTGTCGCAGATTAAGATCCAACTTTCTTAATAGGACTACGGACAACAACAAGTTAGAGTCTTGGACATCATAGTTCAATGCTGATAAAGCTTGAGTGTTTTCATTGAAACGATTGACAAAATCTCTCACACCAGTGATGTTTGAACTAGAAATGTTAGGTAGATCTAGCAGTTGATTTAAATGTAAAAGTTGTAGACGCCTGTCATTGTGGTATCTTTCTCTCAACAAATTGTATGCTACTGCATAATTGGGTCCAGTAATTTGGAGACTTCGAATCAAATATAGTGGCTCTTTGTCCAATACACTCAAAAGGTATTGAAATTTTATTACACTAGACAAAGAGTCATTGGTGTGGATAGTGGAGTCATATAAATTTATGAATGATGTCCAATTAGTTAGATCTCCATCAAATTTTGAAAGTTCAAATTTTGGTAAACGTACCTGAGACTGAGCTGGGCTGCAACCAACCTTGGGCGAATCCGGGCTAGAGCCACTTTCAGGAAGAAGTGATTTTATATAGCTTGTAATGTGGATGAAAAGGTCATTGATTTGATCTTCATCTTGACTTATAGATTCATTATCCAAATCATCTTCACTTGATGTACTTACAATTCGCTGAAAATAAGAATCAAAGTCTTCTTTCTTCTTCTGGGCTTCTTGCATAAGAGTCTTTAGGGCTTCGTGTTGCACAAATGATAATGTTTCTTCTTGTTCAACAAGTTGGTCTAAGATGTTTTTTATTTTGTTCATACGAACTTTAATAAAAGATGTGAGTCTTGTATAAGTCTCAAGTTTAAAATCACTATTTGGAGATGCCATTGTACAAAAATGAGGAGATAAATGTAAAAAATTCAAAAAGTGTAAATGAACAGGTTGAGGAGTCCAAAATGGAAATAAGAGTTCGGTTGGGTAAGAGTTCAAAGGCACATAAAACAATGGGTAAAATGAGGAAATATTAATATAAGAAGAGTTTAGTGGATGTGTGTAATATTCCAAATCGCTTAAGTAATATCTTGGATCGAAGGACCATTAAATAATGTGGAGTGTTTGTGAATAAAAATTAAATATTAAGAGAGAAATAAAATAAGTCATGTTTTCAAGAAGAACAGAAATCAATAATATTTATTTGTACAGTATGAATCATTTTTTAAATCATCAGCTGTTCTAAGTAAAGGCTAAAGAAAATTATTAGGTGAAAGAACTGAACATATACTGTAGCGTGTGCACATTGATATTTCACAACTAACTGGATCTAAGTTTTACTTACACGTATCCATATGCGTCAGTATAAATATATCCAAATACAAAGCATACATTCATGCTTTTTAACCGACTTCCCACTACCAACAAAAGGAGAAGGTTCTCAATTTGTTCATGGCAATGTTTTTTTTCTATGTAAGTTATGTTCACTAATTTCTCTGTGATTCTTTCACCGATTTACGTTGTTCCACCCCCAAAATAACCAGGAGAGTTTCCCTTTGGTACCAGATAAAACAATATGATTAAGTGTAATATTTGTTTTGATGAAAAATGCTGGAAACCTCAAATATTCAACATTTATTTTGTTTCCATTTGCGCAGAGAAGTCAATAAATAATAATAATATTCCTACAGCTGTTAGTAGAAAACATTTAAACTTGCCATGGAGCAAAAGTTTCATTTCTGACAATTCAAATTCAACAACTGTAAAAAAAAATTAAATGTGCATTTTTATAACCATTGATTATGTTATCTAAACAGGTGACTCAAGCAGTTTTAAAATAATAATTGTTCTGTGACATCTGTGATCGGTCCAAACAATTTTGTTTTTCAGAAAACCTCGAGTTAGGCCTATATATAAAATATAACAAATTATATAGTCACTAAAAACCATTAAATAATTAATAAAAAAAAAAAACAACCGACTTCAAACGTTCTAACAAGAATGAAATAAGGTAAACTTTATTCAAGCGTTGTCAGTGTACACTGGACAGTGCAGGTCGGACTATGGCGGAGCGGCTCCCTCTCTCACCTCCCATGTGGTCTAGTGGCTAGGATATCTGGCTTTCACCCAGAAGGCCCGGGTTCGATTCCCGGCATGGGAATAAACTTTTTATCCGCTTCTATTTGTGACACCTATTCCTAGTGCTTTTATAAAGAACGTTTATGACAAATAAATGTTGATTAATGCATTATCTAATTAAGAAATTGTTAGTTTCTTCATTATTATATCTCTAAGAAATTGCTATACAGTAGTTCAGGTTTTTATCATTGACTAGTCAAAGGTTTTATTAATGAAGTAATAATCCGTTTAAATATCCACGATTGTTTTATAGGGCCAAGAAATCTATTATTTAATAAAGTCATTTAGCATGTATTTACATATTTCTAATCAAGATTTCGTATTTGTTACTCATCATTCTAAAATTATTTCGTAGTACGGTTATAGAACAGGTAAAATTTGTCTATACTCCTTCAAGCTCCTTCAAGAACTCCTTCAAGTTCAACCATAATAAAGTCAATGGTATTAGGACAAAAATAAAAATAAATATTGGGCGCCTACATTTTTCTAGCAGGCGACCTTTACTATGTATCAGTTTTGAATTCTTAGAAATGAAGGAGTACATTTTGTTAACTTGCATTTTTCATGCTACTAACTAACTAGGTAAATCGGTTTTGTTACACAAAATAATGATATATTTCTTATCTGAAGTTACCAACTATAATTGTACATTTTACTTCATAATATTTGTCGTAAACAGATTTAATTAGATTTTTTTTTTTTTTTTTTTTTTTAATATAATTAAACTTTTATAACAAAATAGTACCATACATAAGTTTTAGATTGAATTGTTAATTTTACACGCAAGTTGTATGATTTGATACGAGTACAATTATTCACACGGGTTGTTCTGGCGTGCCTCCTAACTGAGTATACAGAAGAGAAAATGTGTTTCTTCAAATTTACTTTAAAAACTAATTACACACACTTGCCATGCAAATTATATAGGCAAATCTCAATCGTACTTATTGTTTCAATTAAAATCTCTTGTGTATTTGTATTAAACTGTGTGGCATAATCAAAACTAATTATGCTTTGCAAGTAAGCTTATACTGAGTTAATGCTTTTGAAACGTAAGTTTAAAGTAGAAATTTAATTGTTTATTCAAGGAAAATCACAGATCAAACTCACTCTATTTCCATACACATTCTATTGGGTACTGTTTTAAAACAATAAGTTTTATTTAAATAAATAAAATTGAAAATTGAAAACCATTTTATTGGGCATTGTATTTGATTATGATGTATTTTTTTACTTAATTTGCACATACTTTGCTCTCTACTGTGATAATGTTTTCAACAAACTAGATGAACTGATTAACAAAATAAAGAAACAACCGTTCACGACCCGTAGATAATTGATAGGGTGTTTTCAAAACAATCTCTTTAGGAGGCAACAGGAAATATAACAATGATAAAAGGTTATAAAATACTCTCTCTCGCGTCACAACGAGCCCTCTTCTAGGTAAATTACTCTCTCTTTAGAAAAATAAGTGAAAGTTAACATAACTTGATTTTATGTTAAGCTAGCTGACCCAACAGACGTCGTCCTGCCCTAATGTGGTTTTATGTAAAATGCTCGTTCTTTTCCAAGATGAGCTCGTTCGCATGGCTCAATCACGTCCTGGTTGAAGTTCGTTCGCTACGCTTACTCAACTTTAGGTTGGAGCTCGTACGCTGCGCTCACTTGCCTTCAGGTTAGCTCGTTCGCTACGCTAACTCGCCTCCAGGTTGAAATTTGTTCGCTACGCTCACTCACCTTTTGGTTGCAAATTAGCTGCAAAAAATAATAGTGCTGTACCTTGTTGGTAAACCCATTAACTTTTTAATGCTATTGAACATCACAGAATTAACTTGTTTAGTTGAACCAGCTAGTTCTATGATTGAAGAAAAATTTCTATGACCCCGTGTGATAGATGTTGATAATCTAGTTTGAATCTTTGAGACATGAGAGAAGAAGAACAACATTGCATACTGATGATATCGGGACTTAATCCGACTGAAACTATTTTTACTCTGTATTTAATCTGCGTTACTTTACCCTCTGACATTTTGTCACCGTTTACATTGTGCTAAGAGATTAACAATTATAATTTTGCGTTTAAGATATTGTTTACTTAGGTGTAAAATCTTAGAAAAATTTTCTTTTTGGTGCAAAAAGATTTTCTGAAGAGGGGTTCAAAAATCTCGAAAACCATCGAGTCATTGTAGTAATCAATTAAATATTTTATGAAATTTTGTGTTTTAAGCTGACTAATTGTAAGGTATTTGTAAACTTATATGAAATGCTTCTGCAGCTTTGTTACTAAGATCGGATGATTCATTAAGCAAACCTTTTTCCTAGTCAGCAGAACAGCAGATATATCTTTGACCACTGTTAAAACGACACGTTCTAATCACAGTTTTAAAGTAATATCCAGTTTAAAAGTAATTACAAACGTTGAATTGAACCACTGCCAAAAGTACTCTGATGTAAATTATTGATTAATTAAATACATTTATTAGTATTGAAATAGATTAGTACTTAAATACGCCGACTGTTCAACCAAGACAAACATAATGGGCAAACTAACTTTTTCATATCACATATCAGATCACAAATCACAATCTTTGGGAAAATATAATTTTAATCTGTAACACTAAGTGAGTACCTCATAGAACAATGATTCATTATTTTTACTTTCTCCTCCTATACACGGTATATGGAGAAAGTATTGTTTTCGTAAACATTTTCGAGCTTGAGTTTTGAGTGGATATATTCGTTTTGGGACCGCCTGAACCCAAAAAAGTAGTTCTCAAAGTGATGCCTGTCCGTGAGTGGTGTTTGTGTGTGTGTGACAGGGTAAATCGAATTAACAAGTCTCACCTTTGTCGTCTGGAGGGGGTGTGTAGTGTGTGTGTGTCCGTGAACACGATAACTTGGAGTAATTTTGGTCCGATTTTGATTAAATTTGCTATGCATCTGTAAAACCGGATAAACAGGAATGAGTTATATATTTCCAAGCCTGTATTTAGTATATTTAGTATTAGATATACTAATATGATCCGATCTTGCGAACTATTTAAAGCCTATCCCGCCCTACACCTTCAAGCAGAAAATTTCATCAAAATCGGACTAAATTTACTCGAGTAATCACATGCATAACACAGCATGCATCACTTATGTTTTGTTACCAAATACTATATTACATTTGGCAGCCTCTTGGTGGTTTTAATCCGTCATAAACCCCATTACTGGGAAACTATAACGAGTCTTTGGTTCCTATGATTATTTTTTTGTTTAATGGTTTAGTTAAAATCTTTAGTCAGACCAATAGAAATTCGCCTGATATGCAGGTTTTCTGGGTGGCGGGGGTATTATTGTTTGTTAGTTATATCTTAAACTGTGTTAGCTCGTCAGGAAAATTTTGGTTATGTGATAATGGCAAAAAAATATAACCACCAAAATCCAGCTTGACACTAGTTTTAATAAATAATCTGACACAACTCAATTGTACATGTTTTTGAACCAACACGAAAAAATATGTTTTCAAATTTCGGAATCATGTGTACTATTTACTGGTTAGTTTCACTGTCGCTTTTTTCTTTACAAATTAGCTGAAGATCTCTGTATTTGTTTCCGCCTTGTTCACGTTCTGTCCAGACTTCTTTACATCCGAGGCCTCGTTTACATGTATTGTATTTGAGCAGCGTACCTGGTGGATGACCCCATCCGTTTATAACGCAGAAAATGCAAGGTTGATCTACCTTCCCATGATGTCTTTGGTAACCGGTAGAGCTGTATCCTAGTCCACACTTGAACAAAGCCCCACAGAGTGTACCTGAAACATATCAGTTATATAACACCGTTGTTTACACTTCCAAAAGACAACTCTGACATTCACATCTAACAACAGCTAATTGTGAAGTATAAGGCTTAAAGAAATTCTGAACCTCACAGCCTCAGATAAAAAAAAAGAGCTCGGATGATCAAGGATCAGGTCAGAAAATTAAGGCAAGTCGAACTTTTATCAACGCGACTGCGAAGCTTAGATAGAAAATTCCCAATGTTATCGAGTTACAGGAGATAATGATGGTGTCTATTAGACGGTAGCTGGAATTTTACCTCCCGTGTATTGTATCCATTGGGAAAACCATTGATATGGCAAAATTGACGTACCAACCCGAGCGCTACCAAGTTTGTGAGCGCGGAATAATAACCTTCTTGACACGGGGTCTAAGGAAAAACCCAGAGTGTGGATATGTTGGATTAGCAATAAAAGCCGGAATGTTCGGCCCGGAATTACCCTTTCGAAATTTTTCCCCCACCCCACGTAAAATCATCCAAGTACCTAATTCGTAATTTTATGCCCTGACAAGAGAAATCACCCCTGTGAATTATAAACTTTGTACGTTATGGGGTTTCTTTACGTGAGAGACCTTTAAACAGTTTACCGCTGAATATATTAATGTCAAATCCTCACATTATCAGGTAGGCCTAATGGTTCACCTTTAGTGCGTAATAGATTGAATTGTGGCTTATAATAAACAGATGTTTTATTTGCTTTATCGTCATTCTGCAGCAAAAACAGCTTTTTTAATGCCTCAGTTGCGAGTCTAAAGTTGTAGCATTATAATTTTTTGTCTCTAGGGAGTAAAAACCAGCTGATGTACATGTAAATAGTTGTAAATTTCGATTGTGGCTATCGAATCGATTTATCGATTGATTTACCAGGTAAGATTTTAACCTATTGTTGTCGATTGCTCGACATATCGATGGTATAATGTGAAATGATTGAATCACTTACTATTGTCGGGACCACGTAAGTTTGCAGTTGGTGGCAGCCAATCACAAGACAAGGCTAGTGCGACGTTGCCACATCGCCCGTTGAAAACACGAATTAAAATATACTAAGCAATATTTTTAAATCAGCTGGTATTATTAGATTTGGCAACACCGCACTGTTCTCATTGGTTCATTCAAAACCATATGGTAAATAGGCTCCTCCCTCAACTGGAAACTTACGTGGTCCCGACTTTAGACAGCTGCTATTAGTAGAATTGAAAACAAGCGGTAAGACGTTTTAAGAGGTTATCTTTAAATAAAAATTATTTCGTTTTCTAGCTTTGTTTGTTAATTAATGATGCAATATGACGAAAATATAGTTCACCACACGGGCAAAAAGTGACTTTTTAACCCTCGCTCATTTTCCAACCTCGGCTTCGCTTCGATTGTAAAAGTTGACCTCGTATCAAAAAGAGTCACTTTAGGCCCTAGTGATGAATAACTCTTCCCCAAAAAACAGTGACCAACCACCGGGGACATTTAATTAGATTTCCACCCTTGCGAATTAATAGAGTAGTTATACTCTTTGACTTAGTATATGAAGAATACGATGATTAATAATTGTGTTAAATGAATAGTGCTGAAAAATATAACATGAGTGAAAATAGTTCCGCAACGTCGGTCAATTCGTTGTTGATGAAGTAAGTATTTTTAGATTTTGTTAATACTCTTTTGATGTTCAATAAAGAAAGTGGATGACTATATTGTGTAGATAAGGAGTAATTTAGCATTACCCATCATCTAATCTTAATCCTTATTTAAACTACTGGTGCAATCGAAAATTACAAATTTAAACACTTACACATTAGAAGCAGGAGAATCAAGTTGAACAAGTACATGATGCCTGATGTAGAGATACTTCGAAAATATAAATGGTAGTTGCAAGAGTACAGCTTCTGGCGAGAGAAAATTACTCTAATTGGATGGTGAACTAATTTATGTTTGTGTTATAATGATGATCGATACATTCTAATTGCCGCAAGTGGTGCAAATTTATATTTTATGAGTACTCATATTATAAATGCTAAAAAACTTTTATTCACTTGACAAAAATTAACAATGACAAAATTAATTCACTAGTTTTTTTTTGTGGAAATTAGTCAGAAAGCGTTGCTTTACAAATGTTATAAGAAAAAATCTACAAGCGTTGACTAAGAAAGTAAAAAAACGAAACAACATAGAGTAAGCAACGTTGTTAACATGTAATATTTTTAAAATACTTTACAACAGCCGTCATTAATAGTGAACATGAAAACTTAAATACACGTAAGCAATAATCATCAGATGACATCATTGACATTATACAAGTGATGCATTTAACTTAATATTTTACATTCTGTAGAGTTAATGTATGGTAACTGATCAACTGACAGGAATTTCCCATATAAAGTACCAAAGGACCAAGCTTGGTCAAAGCACCTACTAAGAGAAATATATCGGGAGACGGACAGCGTCCCAGATCTTTGTTTGGGTTAATCCCCTGATTTGTGGCCTGAGGGTAGTGGTCACCAGTGGAGGGATGGGGAATCGAGAATTCTGAATCCCACCGGAGGCGTTAACTTTTTGTCAAAGATTTCGCTTAGAATGCGATTACTTCTTAACTGTGCATCTTTTGCTAGAATTTAAGGCGTTTATAATTTTATGATCAGAAATATTTTTCGATTAGTAAACCTTTGTACGATTTTTTTCATTATCAGCAAGTTTGGTTGGTTGGGTTAGGTTATGACAGTTTAATTTTACAATAATATACAAATTATCAAAATGAATTTTAGGCATTTGTAGTTTTATTTTATGAACAGAACTATTTTTTATTAAACCTTCATTCGATTTTTAATTATCAGCAAGTTTGGTTAGTTTGGTTAGGTTATGACAGTTAAATTAAATTTAAATTCAACCGACAAACGATACGTTTTGACAGCGACAGTAATAGAGCTAACAATTTGAAGCGAACAGTTCGGCTATGCACGGTATGATGCGGAAGCGTTCGACACCAACCTAGAACCGACAGGTCAACCGACCGTGATTAAGAGGATTAAGCCTGGTGCATGTGCCTACACCCAAATATATCATATTCCCGTGGTATTAATTTGCAAAACATTTGGTTTGCCTTAAAATTTGTTGATATATCTTTTGTCTTCACGTAGATGGTCAGATATGGTGTTTGCTATGGTTAAAAGTATAATGGTGTTGCCTGTTATCCTAGAAAAATGTAAACTAGATATACAAACATACTGTTTAGTGTTTTGGATATTATAAGGTTTCGACTGAATACAAGATCCCCGTCCATAGATTGGGCACTCTGCCAGTATGTTATTCATTGTTATGCAATGTATTGTAAATTATTTATTATTTATTCTCAATATCCCTAGGAAATGTTCGGTCCCTGAGGTCCTGGGTTCAAATCCCGCCAAACACCAATGGGTTTATGTGCGATAATCCCGCAACCCCTAGATCTAGCCTTAAGTAATGTGAAAAACAATACCGGGCTCTTGCCTAGCATCCTAGGACAAAAGATTATCTAGTCCCTTACGACGACAAATGTTTAGTCTAAGACTTCCAACCCCCAACCCCTCCATTGCTGTGAAAATTACCGTTCAAAAGATCTTGCAATTTTGTGATTATTAATATTAAATATCATAGTTACTCTCGTCGCTTACCAATGATAACGGTTGCTGACACGCTAATGGGAGAAAGTATGTGTCAGATTGCTGATACCGTTTATTTTTGTTATTTTAGTAAAATATTGGATTGGTCGATAAAGATGATATGTATCCAACAGTCAATGATAAAATCCAAAGAAAATGCTCAAAAACCTTTACCAATTCGTTACAATGGTGAAAAAAATAATTAATAAGTGAGAGTACCTGTGAACAATGCATCACACAATATACATCCACCATATTCTAATAATTTCACTCTATACTACAGAAAGGGCAGAGAGTGTAAGTGTTATTTGGTTAATTAATCAACATTGTTGGTCTTGCTTCAGCTGAACCATTTGTCTGATGCAAACACACTTCTAACCTGAATGAGGCAACGCAATGCTGCGAGATTGAGTTTATAGTAATTTTCATCAATGTCACTATCATAGAAGATATTTTAAAGTGGAAAATTGAATCACCTTTTAACGTGAAGAATGTTAATGTGGTTTTATTGAAGGAGTTATTTGTTACGGCTTAAAACTAAGTTTTCGCCACATTACTCTGTTTAATGGACTTTCTATGCATGGGTTTTATCCAGAAAACAGTTGTTTACCACCGGCTTAATTAAATGGGATTCTATTACGTACTACTGTACGGTTAGGAATCACGTTGTCACTAACCGCGTTTGAGTATACTATTCAAATGAGTATAATATTCTTTATTTTTAAGAAGCTAATTTTTTACCTATAAAATACTTAAATGTTGGTTTTGTTATCGGTTCAACCTCGTCTGATGTTTAAGTAACTTAAATCAAAAGAAATTCGATAAAAGTTAATTCGAAGTGCTTAAGATCTGTAAAAAGTATACCTACCATTTAAATATTACAACAGTGAGCCTTACGACGTAAAAATAACTGTAGTATTGTGTTAAAAGGTCTGCCTCGTAATGGGCTTGAAAAATGTACAATCGTATACTTATCAAAGAAGTTTTTGGACGGGTAGCATTGTATTTGTAACATTTAATATTCTGGACTAAGTCAATGAAAATGGTTATAATAATTTGTTTAACGTGGGATAGAAAATAATATAGTATAAAATAATTAAAGCCCAAACACCAGCTGAGGCACAGTTTACCACAGCAGATACAACACTCAACACGGATCACGTAACAGGTGTATTTTCGGCAGGGATCTATTAACGTAATTCATTCACTCTAGATTCGTCTGATTACAGCCCAGTCCGGAAATTATCTGCCGAATACTCCAGTTAATTATAACAGCTGGTGTCGATCAGCTGATCAGTCGCCACGCCCATATCTTGTCTGCTCGTTAAAAGCTGCATTTTCCTCTCGGGTCGGTTCCCGCCTAAAACATAAATAACACTTTCTATGTGCGAGCCGATTCGTCTTGGCCCGCCGAGGTATCTAGAATCGAGGTTTGTTATGCCATCATGGACTATAACGCTGGGTTAGTCGCTCGGGGAGTTTGCAAGACAGAGAGGAGTTTAGGGGAGGGGGTTGTTTTACGTGAACTTAATGGCTTACTATTTTACTCCTATAAAATTACATTTTTCTTCTATAAGTTTAAAAATTGACAGATTTCACAATTATATACAGCCTTTGAGAATATTATTAAAAAATGGACATAAAATACAGTATTTTGGAAGCTAAAATTTGTCCATTTAAAAGTAAGCTAATATTGAATAATGCTCATAAAAAATTTATGATTCTTTGTTTTTTTTAGTAATTGCCAGACGTCTTATAAATTTGAGGTTACCTCCCGCTATCTCCGCGTCCCGCCACCTCCGTGTAACGCTACCTCCGAATTTCAGAGTGACCCCTATAATCCTCAGTTACTTCCTGCGTTAAGACTTTCCGTCCAAACCTAACCTAACCCAACTTAACCTAACCTAACCTAACCTAACCTATCCTGACCTAACCTAACCTAACCCATGGGTTAAATTTTCATTAAATCTTCCATCCACGGGGCTTCGCAGCCGTGGATGCAATGACAGCTAACAACGCAAGCAGTGACGGGATTATAAGGGTCACTCAAGAATTCGGAGGTGGCGGGACACATTTGGGTTCGGAGATGGTGGAACGCGGAGATAGTGGGAGCACATGAAATTTGATGTCTTTGTACACAAATCCGCTAATCGTAAACAAAAACTAAAATGGCCGGCGAGTCTTAAGATAAATAAAATAAAATAAAATACCACAAGTAAAAAAAATGTTTGGTTGTGGCATCTCTTGTTTTGGAACAAAGCAAATTAACATTTACCTGATGATTGGTTGAAATAGATCGCACATACACACAGCTAACATAAGTTTTCTTGGATGCATCACAAAATCCAATAATTTCAATATTTTTGTAAGTAATTGTGAGTTGTGACTTGTCTTGGAATGCGCAATTTATTGATAGTAAATAAAAAACCATAAATTACTTTCCACGTGTTTCTTTTTTTAAATTTTTAAATAATTTATGGTAAGGCCTATGACTTTTACGTGGTAGAAGGTGTATTTATAAACTAAAATTGTCCACCAATTGTACACAAAAATGGTTGTTTGTAAATGGTTAACAGGTAGTAAACATATCAATGATAGAAAAGTGAAGAAATTCTGAACTACTAGACTGTTCCTAGTGTACACTAATAACTTTCTTTAAGCAAAGCTCGCTTATGGTCGGTAGACCTAGATTTTGTCTATTGTCGAGTATGTACAATCTATAATTTTGTATTAACTATATCATTGGTTGTATGGGATATTAATTAGCAGCTGTGTCTATTTAGAACATATCGGCCTTAGTGACTACAAGATCGCGCCACTCATCATTTACTCATATTAGGCTTAAAATACATACATTCGTATGGTCACCATTTCAAAGTAAAGTAATTCATGATTTGTGTGACTTTTAATGCTCAGCTATAGTTTGGGTCAAAAGAAATTCAGCGACTAACTCGGAAGAAAAACTATGAAAATTTGTTTGGGCAAAACGCTGTCATTCGCTTAATTATTGCCTAATTCTTATTAACTACTTAATTCAAATCTTTGATGGTTAGTGTTTTGGTTTCTTAAGAATGTAATAGAGGGAGAGAGTGAGAGAGAAATTCTTTATTTATGACAACATAAATTTGTACAGAAAAAAACGAATACTAATACAAAACATATTTTGCAATATACCTGCGAAAAATCATTTTAAGTATTGGTAAATTTATAATCACAAAGTAGTGTAATACAGTTTTCATTTCCTTAAACCTTTAATATTCTGAATGTTATAGTACGCAGCAAAATACAAGAGTTTTCTGCAAGGTGCATGATTGTTTATGTCATACAATTTACTACATTTTAAAATCTAACGCGCAGAGTAAACTGTGCTATTGACAAACCTACCTATAATGTTTGTTTAATACAAATCAGGCGTATCTCCAGGCTACAACCATTATACGGCTGCCAATCTGTCGTGATAGATAACCATAGTTTCACCGTTCCGTTTCAACATAATGTTTGAAAACCCATCCATCTTTCCAAAATATTCTCGAACGTAAAAATATATATATATCTTACGTAATAGTTGGTTGGAACTAGTTTACGGTGATATTTGGTTTACGAAACACAATCATTATCTTGTTCACTTGGAAGTGGAATTCGGATCATTGCTATGTTTATACTAAGCAACCTTATTTGATCTGTTAGCTACTCTACTCCTACTGGAGGCACTCCTAGGACTACTCTTGTCTATCGATCCAGGTGAATTAGTGGTTTACTTAGTTGAGTTATCTAGTGGAAAGTAGTGTATTGATAGCATGACCAGAGTGTCGCCGAACCATGACCTTATCTCTTGATAAGAGCTTGTGGGCGGAGAAAGGTACCGGACCGGTAGACGTTGGGACATGGGTGGACATATATAAGTGGCACTGATCACTCGGCATACCCACAAATCCACAATGATCAGCAGGGTAAGTGTGCCAGTCATACATTTCAGTAATTTAAAGTAAATTAATGTTTTAAAGTTGGCAATACTATAGGGAAACATTTAAGAGAATATCAGCATTAAAATTGCAGATTTAAGTAAAATGTACTTATTGTTGTAAGTCAAAAGATTTTTGAAACCAATTAGACTTTTTATGAGTTTTTTTTTCAAAATAGAAATAAAAAATTTTGAACTAACCAAATAAATGCTTTTTGTATTTGTATACTCGGTCAATTTTGTGTTCGGTAACATTTTATTTGCTTGAAGCCCACATGAACTAAGATCTAAAACTTTTTAGTTAGTTATCATTTCTACATCGCCGATGAAGACAAAATTACAGTACGATGTCCAGAGAACGGTAACAATTGGTTTGTTACATTTGTAGCAATTATGTGTTAATCTGCCTTGCATCATGGTACTATTCAATGGTTTTATAATCATGTTCCATGCCAGCTTTAACAGAAAGCATTACTGATATTTTCCACCATGATCAATATTAATCATAAAAAATTTGAAAACAGGTTTCTATTAAAACAGTGTGTGTTAAGAACCTTGTGAGTGATAGCATCATTGCTTTTTTGAGTTGTATTTATAAACAAATTTCCCCCCAAACAGTTTTGCATCGTCTTCGCCGTGGTGGTGGCCACAGTGTCTGCCCAGTATGGCTACAAGCCCGCCTACGCGCCAGAGCCGTACGCGCCGCCCAAGTACGAGTTCTCGTACGCTGTCAACGACCCGTACACGTACGACGTCAAGAGCCAGAAGGAGTCACGTGACGGCGACGTAGTGTACGGCGTGTACGAGCTGCTAGAGCCCGACGGCTCCAAGAGGGTGGTCACCTACGAGGACACTGGCTACGGCTTCCAGGCCAAGGTGGACAAACTGCCCGGTGGATACCCCTCGTACCCCAGATACTAGTCATATTCAATAATTATAATCTTTTATATAAAAATGAATGTGTTTTGTTTGAAAATAATGCTTACCTTTAGAGCCATAAGACGTAACATATTTTTAGTTCTTTGTCGTAGAGCTAAAAGTATTGTATTTATATACTTGAAATGCTGTACTGTAAATTTTGTGATGAAATTTTGTTTATGGACAACTGGACATTGTCCAGAAATGATAGTTATACTCAGTACAAGTTATATTAAGCACCATTTTCAGTAACTGCTACTAGTTCAAAAGACATTTTTACAACAGCTATGCAATAGGTACTCCTAATTTTATCATAAAGCGTTATTTCTGTCATCTATTTGGTTTATTTGAGTAATTTCTAGAGTCAATCCAGTCAGATTGCTCCTACTATTTAAACTAGCAACTTGACAGTATGAAAATGATTAGCTTTGTTAAATTTGTGTGGTTTGTCATTTTTTCACACATTTGACAGTACAGCACAGCGTATTAAATAATTCCTTGCCAAACCTAAAAAATGTACAAAAACGTATTTATTAAAAATTTACTATTTTTGATTCAATTTGCTTGATTAATTCAAGTATTTATGGAAATAAAAGTGTGTAATTTATAAAGATCATCCATTTTATCTGTGATAATTCCAATGATGAATACTGATGTTTTCATGTTATACAAACTGTATGACAGTTTTTACTATTTCTAAGCATGAGGTATAATATGCAGCAAGATGGCAAGCTACTCAGTATATTGGTACAAGTGCCAAGTGCCCGAAGCGTTCCGTGGCTGTTACGGATACTGGACCCAATAGGCATCAAAGCCTCGTTAAATCTGTTCGGTCGCATGCATATGAAACAATCTACAACTGTTATATAAAGTTCGCACACGTATTGTGAAATCGATCCCTAAACATTTCAGCATTTGATCAAATACTTTATAAGTTATTTAATGATGAAAAAAAAACATATTCACTTTCAAAATTATCGGAAAATCAACAATGATATATTTTATTTTTGCAAACAGTTTTTTTATTTTGTTTATATTATACCTAAAACGACAACTACATTGTTAAAAATGTAGATTCAAACAAAAATGTAACTTTTCAATATACATTGTGTATTTTGTAACTATTAAATTTGAACTAATTCTTGCCAAAATAATCAATAGACAATGAATAAAATTAAGTAAAACGACAAAAACAATTGCATATACGTTTTTGAAGTATACTATTTTATATTCAAATATACCACTAGAGCATAAAAAACACTTAAAGCATAGATAAAAGGAGTATAGACAAAGGTATACACAAAGGTCAAACTTTTAAAAATGTCTTTAAGCCAGGAGAATAATAATGTGTCTTAAAGAAAAATTGAAATTTTGTTACTCTCTGAGAGTTTCGTGTTATGTATCCGGCCTTAATAAACAAAAAATGTCAACTAATAAGTTTGTTTATTAAGTATTTAGTTAGCATGTTCTCAGTAGTGGTGGGAGTACGTATTACTATGGTGTGGGACATGGTGGCTAGAAAAGTGTCCATGATGCTCTGGTACATGTTCGTGATGATGACTTTGATGATGTACAACTGGCAAGTGCTCCTGATGATGATGGTAATGTTGAGGATGGACGTTGTGTTCCCGGTGGACGACGGCGTTAAAGCCAGTGTGGTGGTCAGCTGTGTAGTGGACGACGCGCTTTGAACCGTCCGCCTCCACCAGCTCGTAGCTGCCGTGCACCACATCCCCGTCGCGCTCCTCCTTGTGGCTCTTGATGTCGCCGGTGTGGCTGTCATGGACGCCGTACTCGAACTTGTACTTGGGGTGAGGGTCGTAGTAGTCCTCCTTGTACTCCACGTGAAACCCGTGGTCGTAGTCCCCTACATGCTCGTGCCCGTGGTCGTGGTCCTCTACATGCTCGTGCCCGTGGTCGTGGTCCTCTATATGCTCGTGTCTGTGGTCGTGATGGCTATGTCGAGGGAACGCGATACTTGTAGCGACAATGCAAAGTACAACAACCTAGAAACAATGAGAAGTTTAATATCCTGTTTACTTTTTGACAAATTACAGTGTTTCTTTGAATAATTCCAAATAGAAAACATCGGTTGAACAAACATGGTTAAAAACATTTCACACTATTCCCTTTGCACCAGTAAAGCTTGGTAAAGCAGCAGTAATGCAGTAAAGCTTGGTTGACACTTATTAAAAAAGTGTTGTCCACTGTTATGATGAATTAGTAATATGTTATGACATCAACGTAAATGGTTTCCTATAAAAAATGGCACGTACGTAAAATGGCAGAAGAAGCTATGTTGCCCATCAAAAGCCCATACCACATGCAGTTTGATCCTCTTTTGTCATGTCAAATACCTAATTTATTTGAAAAAGCTTCTATATTCTGCTCATCTGAGAAATGATCAGATTTGTAGTTTTTCTTTTTCAAGGCAACTGTTGTATAACGTGTGGCCTGGATTAGATTACCATGCATAACGTTTGTTTAGTAACAAATGAGGAACTCAGTGAGAAGTGTATTATGTTTATACATTTATAAGCTATTTATATTTAGTTATGTTAAGTTATTGATATTTATAAAATTATTTTAACAAATATTGACTTGGTAATGCATTATGATTCTTTACAATATGAGCTATCAAGAAAGACACTTTCCGTGAATAGATTTGTTATTAGTTCAGTTATGAAATAATATCTGGTCCTAAAAAAAAGAATTAATCATTCATATTGGATTACAGATAATAGGCCTAAATCAAAATATGTATTACATCAAAATTTATAAAGGTTCCTTTGGAAATATGACAAGAAATGGTTATAAAATTGCACTCACCACAGTCAACATTGAAGACATTTTGAATTCCTCCGTGGATACACTTAATACCACGAATGTACTGTAAGTAAACTAGATGAACTGATGCTCTCTCTTTGCTTGGTGCTTGTTTTATAGTCACACGTCCTCACATTCTTCACCCTCCACTGCATCGAATCATCACTTAATTTGGTTACGGAATAGTTTACATTGTAGGAAGATGAAAAGTAGACATTACATTTCGTAGGTTGTAATGGCATAGAGGAGTTTTTTTTCAAAATATTTATACTATTGTGAACCGTATGTATGTATGATTTAGCGAAATACGTTTGAGTGAATAAAAAGATCATCTTTGTTTTTCTATGAATGAGGATTCTTTCTACATAATTAATTAGGCTATTTTTTAAGCTATTTTTATTTGATCAATTGATTTTGGGTACTTTTTTACCACATTAATTGAAAAAGGAGGGCGAATAATAATACACTTAAACTCGGTGTAAATAGATGGTAATCAAAGATTTCCATTAAACCACTAAGATAGCTCGGTCTGATTAAAACTACCTATTGGTATAATTTTAATCAAAAACGTTAAATATTAGTGGTTCGATTCGCATAATTGATAGGCTTTATGGATTTTCTACAATTCGACATACTTCAAGAACCAGAGTTTGACAAAAATGCATTTACAAAATAAAAATTATAAACTAACTAAATGAAGATACAGTCAAGGATTGGTTGTTTGATAAGGATAAGTTGCAATTCTTTACTAGTCAACTTCTTCAAATTTCAATTCATCTGTTAATGAGCAACGAAATCTATTTGACAACACAATCTAATTACAAAATAAAATACTCAGTTAATTTCTATCCTTAAATTTAATGTACACGATGGTTTTTCTCGTATCTTATTTTAAATAGCTCGAAAATTTCATAATTATTTCGTATAATTTTTACACTCCCAATTAAACAAAATGAATATCGTACCTAAAGAAAATTAACTTTTAACAATTATTTAAACTTAGTTATACAACGCTTTTAGTTATTTGAGGGCAATGGAAATATTATTATACGTCTACGTATACTAGAATCATAGACGGAGAAGAGTTTGGTCCTCCAAGTAGGGTTATAAAAATAATAATAATAATGTGTAACAACCCAAGGCACCTTTTTTAAGAAAACATAAAGGATAGTTGGGTGTTTTCTATGTTTTCCGCACTGTTATTACAGACGCCGGTTACAGCCGTGGTTGTAGGTCAGTGAGCCACGCCGCGGTAGAGCTGGAGCGGTAGAGGGGCCGGGAACTGGTTATGGCTCAAGGTAGCGGTTCAAGTGCAAGGTCTCTGTCGACTCAGTGTCTTCCCGGTCACGGAGATGTCACTGCCGCCGTGACATCACTGTTTACTGTGTGGTTATTGTGCTCAGTGTGACGTCACTTGATGTATTCCAGTGGTGACGTCACTATGTGCGTTGTGTTATTAATAGTGATGTCTCATGAAGGCGTTAACGAGACCGGTGGCGTTGTCAAGCCATGTGTTTTGTTACAATAATTTCATTAAGTGTATATCTGTTGAGGTGTTGACATGATCGGTGATTATGTAATTAGAGGTTTCTAGTTATGGGTGCTGGTGTCTCTTGATCTCTTTGGTGCTCAGCGTGATTAGTGGTGACGTCACGTGTTCTCTATCATGAGTTGAAAATCAGAGTCACGATTTTTTTTGTGTTAGATATGGTAATCGGCGGAATCTCCACTGTGTACCTCACCTTGGTTGTGATTGGTGGTTTAAAATATTTTTTTGGAAGTAATGTCGTTACTAATATGAAGCCTACGATGAGTGAGGTTGTATGATAAATTGGAAAATTGGATAACTATTCAGCGTAAGTAAACATCTTTATAATTTATTATAAGCTATTTGATACTATTTTTATATTTTATTTTTATAATACGATAAATAATTTATCTACTATTGCCACTGCAGCATTCTTGAATTTTGTAGATAAGTCATGTAAAATTATTTAAGGTACAACATTATGTGACTGTATCGTTAAAGGATGTTTGAAGTAAAGTGATAAAAGGTAGTTCTTTTATTACTGTAGTAACTAATTTATTATTGTAAATTTTTGTTAATATTTTGCATTGTAGGGTCTATGACAACAGAATTTAAGTGTTTTTGATAAATGATTAAAAATTTAACAAACAAAAAAAACTATAAAATAGATTGACAAAAGTTGTTTTAAATATCTTCACTTTTTGGGATCCAATTTCTCTGTCTGTTTTGATAGTGGTGCCTAATAGGTTTTCAGCTAAATATGCTTACAAATCAGATAAGTAAATGCACTTATTTGATAATGTGTACCGATGTGTATTTCGTTTCAGTTTTTGTGAACAGGAAGACTATGGAAAATGTCTTTCTGCATTGGCTATTTTGGATGGCCAGGTTCAATAGTGTACTTTTAACAATTAGTTCAAAAATGTTTAAATTAATTTGTTTTTCTATCTAATAGATGTAATATTTTAAAATATTTAATGTTTTAAATTGTCAGTGCAACATAGATGTGAGAAATGTTCAATGTTTTGACAAAACAAAGAAATTGGGAAAAAAATTTACAAACCCCCTAGATCTAAGATAACTAAGATAATTAAACAGCAATAATGTAGCAAGAAAATAATTCCAGGAAGCTCTCCATGGACACACAATGAAAATAAATATACATTTTTTAGAGGAAAGTTTATTTACAAAAGTATAAAATATTTGTACAATATAGCGAGCACTTGACTAGTATCTGGGGTACGAGGGGTATCCACCGGGCAATTTGTCCACCTTGGCCTGGAAGCCGTAGCCAGTGTCCTCGTAGGTGACCACCCTCTTGGAGCCGTCGGGCTCTAGCAGCTCGTACACGCCGTACACTACGTCGCCGTCACGTGACTCCTTCTGGCTCTTGACGTCGTACGTGTACGGGTCGTTGACAGCGTACGTGAACTCGTACTTGGGCGGTGCGTACGGCTCTGGCGCGTAGGCGGGCTTGTAGCCATACTGGGCAGACACTGTGGCCACCACCACGGCGAACAAAGTTACAACCTTGAGAAAAATATTAAAAATTAGTAATGTTATTTCTCAATGTAGAACTAAAAGAAACAACACTAACTGCTGCCGTACTATATTTAAATTTAATCCTTAGATCGTTAATTTAAATATGGCTGAAATGTAAAATTTCGTTTCTTCGCAATGTAAAATTGTATGTCTAATATTTTTTATATGTAGGGTTAACTATTGCATTTTAAAACTAAAAATGTGTCTTAACTTATGAACGAATTGTTTTAAATAGTTTTCTTTATCAATTGCAAGTTTTAATTACATCTAATATGAAATATTTTACAAAGATTTGACATTAAGCAGTAAACATGTTCAGGCAACAAATAAATAATAATATTTATTTCCTCATATCTGTCGATGAAAACACAACATCGCTAACAATTATTTTGTAAGGAATTAATTACGTTGATGTGTTTAACATGGTTGATTAATAGGGTTTATGTTTATTAACACAACTTAACTTAATAACACATAAGCGGATTACTTAGACTACCTTTTTTAAGTTCTTTTTATTACCGGGGCTTTCAACAAATTTACTCATAGTTCCTAATTAATCACTTATCATGTTGATTATAACAGTGGTAAGAATAGTAAGACAAGCCAAATTTTGAAAATTATTAAACATTTTATTAAAAATCACTACTATTATTTTAGGACAAAAACATGTGTATCGTCAAGCATATACTCTTAACCAACTCATTATAACCAATACAGTAGTAACATTTGCATTTACTACGGATATAATACATTTTAAAAAACCTCTTTAAAAATTGATATAATAATAAAGAAAATAAGTAATGCCACTATATTTCAACGAGTTGATTCAATTTGCAAGAAGGCAATCACAATAATTCGTATTCATTATTTTTAATCAATTTAACATTTGACACAGTAAATAAATTATGGGTCACTAACTTAATTACCAAAAATATAAACTATCAACTGTAGCACACAAATTAACGCACGATCTTTAAAAGCCAGTGATATAGAACCCTGACGATAGATATTTGATCCTATTCAGTAACTAAAATAGTGATTTATTCTACAACAACAAAAGAATTGAGATTCAGATTTCGATTTATAATACTTGTTTAATGAGATAGATAACAAACATTACATGTAGGCTTTAGGTTCAATGAAATTAAAACGTTTTTTTTATTTTAAATTAAATTTGACAATCTTTTAACTTGTACTTACAGTAAGAGCCATGACTGTGTGTAGGGTGCTGGTGCTGGTTGACCAGTGACATGTCCTAGCTTATATACATACTTGTGTTATCACTCTAGAACCCCGCCCTACACCCACTGGTCCACAAACTCGTACGAGTCACTTCGGCTATTGGTCATTGCTCATTCATTGGTCACACAAGTGTCCACTGGTAAGCAAAAATCTGTGCCAATTTCCCGGGGGCTGTAAGCCAATTTTACGAGCGAAAAGGAATTTCGATATGAGTTATGGTTGTGTTTACTAAGTCAACTCTAAACTTAAACTTTTAACTGCAAATGCAAACTTGTACGATACAATTTAGAAGGTAGGTTTTTCTAGTTTATAAAATCTAATGTTTAATAAAATTAGACGTCGCTTAACACTAGGGTGTGATAGCTTTGTTACAAGCTAAGATCAGCTGGTTCATCTGTCAAGACCATAAGCTTAATGATCAATAACAGCCAGGTTCAGTTTCAAACCACTTGCAAGTTTCTGACTTCTCGGGATCGAACCAGCGAACTCCTGATGAATGTTATGTTATTGTCAAATAATGGGGTTCAAGCCTTAACAGATTGTGGCAGTGGATGAGTTGCATTATTGGGTTGGACATTTAATTTTTTTTAACGTGTGCGGAGAAATACCATATGAGAATCACTCTAGAAAAAGGCATTAGGCTATGTTGTAATTCCTGGAAACAAAGATGCCACTTCGCAATATTGCAGGAGTATAAAGCAGCTTGTTAAAAATAGTTATGTACGTGTACTGCTGCTCGTACTGCTCGTAGAACTTCAATGCTGTAGCTTGTTTAACATGTAGATGTAATGTATGTGCGTATACAGAAAAGGAATCAATTCTAAAAGATTTTTTAATTTAATAAAACATGTTTCTATTGACTGTGCTTTCTTTTCGATCAAGGCAGTTTTTAACAGTTTTCAGCTCTTTCAAATGATCAGATTATTTATCACAATTATGTAGAAGTTCATATTCGATTACTAAATTTTGTTTTGTCATTATTTTAATTAATGTATTTTTTCTCATGTACTAATTTCAGTTTAGTTATCAATTATCAATTATCAATTATCAATTATCAATTATCAATTATCAATTATCAATTATCAATTATCAATCATTATAATTATAATTATAATTATAATTATAATTATCGTTATATGATTAGGCGTACCATATTTTTCTGTCCACATATAAAAAATAAAAGTACTTTGATTGATTGGCTGTTTTGTGGTACACTTTTGCATTGAAGTATATTATTGCACCCCTCTATGTCAATCGGATTATTGTTTAAGACGGTTTTGTATATCATCAGTTACCTAAATAGCCTTAAGAAAATAAACATACCTATATGTGGCAAATTTTACTGTATCATCAAAGCAAATCATTTAGTACACTAATAACAATGCTAAATCATATTCCCTTTATGGATATTGGAACCACCTATATTGTTAAACTTACACTTTATTATACCTGTACATTTATTTTAGCCTTATACATTTTCTAATAATATTTAGCAGTCCACGAAAATGACTCGTTCCTATGACTGGTACTACATTATGTACTTGGATTCATCACATTCAACTGTTATGTAAAAATTAAAAGATTCTTTTGGCTATATATTTTAAGAAGAATACCACCTAGCACAGCAACTCCAACTCTAAAACTATGACCTAGCGCTTCCTGTTGAAGCTCCCTTTTTGTTTCATCCACGTTCTCAGTTTGGAAATCCTAGGTAGTACAGCTTAGAGTCACGATTTTGACTGGTTAGTGATAAATGTGTAGGCCCACCTTTCCAGTTATATATCACATTGCATACCAATTGTATAGAGAGTTAAACTTCTCTCAGCTTAACGTCCAAGCAATTTTACACAGTAGTTAGGCACTCAGTGTTTCGGTTTATTCGATAATATCCATAGGCAAAGTTTTTGCACACGTAGCAACATTGCTTTGGCTGACTTAAGTTGTTGTAATTTGTAAAACATGTTTGTAAAATTGTAAGTATTTTGTAGTATTTTTTTAGAACTGGTATAACCCTTGCATTATTAAATTATATTTAAATCGTACAATAGAATTACAATAAATAGTTGTCAAAACCAATTTTTTTATGAGAAAAGGTTATAGTTTCAATTTTACATTTTAAATCTGTTTCCTTGCTTAACATTCTTATTCCACATAAAATTACAAATTATAAACAGAAATGGAGATTACAAAATATATCCATTGTTTCAATTCGCCATTTCCTTTCTTGCACTATCAAAATTATTGAGCAAATCATTTTAATGTCGATCTAAGTTAAACAGGCTTTTCCTCATTGAAGGAATTGCAACATACGATTCGCCGATGAGTAGCAGGACGCTTAGGAATGTATCGAATTACCATGTCACACACCTTGCATCGTCGCTGAAATGCGGTGGTCTGTGTGTAAATGCAGAGGCCTGGTTGAGAACATGCTCCCATATATTAGCTGAAGCGCGTATAATTGGGTAAAGGTAACAGACGGAAACCTGGTTTCGACTTTCGTACTGGTAAGCTACTTACGTAACATTTAATTAGGTAAATATCTCGTCTGCATTCCAACCAGCATCCTCCTTTTGGCTTAACCAGTGTAGGACAGGAAACTTGGAACAGGTAACATATATTTTTTACGAGTTTTATGATAATTTTCACGTACATTTAAATGCTGCCCGAAACAAGTTTTGATATAATAAATAAATTAGAGTGATGATTGTCAATTTATTAACTTATAATGCACTTTCCGGACTCGGTTGAAATGGCCGTTGAATTAGCGAGTTCGTGATTCACACTTATTTGTTTTAGCTTAGACCAAGTGAATAATGCAGTTTAGTACACAATAAGCTGTTCCAGCTGCGATGCAATCCCATGGCCACTTGTAAGCTGGCCCTCTGTTAAAAAAGTGAATAATGCTAGATATCAAAGGATCTTTCTTACAAGTAAAATTTAATTTGTTAATATAAACATGTTTTTAAAGTATACTGTGTTTGTTACTTAACCTTCTATTATTCAAAAACGTGTTGACTTTTTATTTATTGCAATATGTTTTGAAAATGTATAAAAAATACCACGTGATTGTTCTGTAACTAAACGAAAAATAACGTTTACCTGCATGCTCCCTGGCTCCAGATTGTTTAGAGTAGTAGTGTGTGAGTTTATTATACATCATGTGTCTAATATTATAAGGCTCATTTAAGTAATGTTTCAGAGCTTGAAGTAAGGCTAGGATAAAATAATATTTCAACACCAATGTTTTTAGTACGATATTGTTTATTATGGAGATCGGATTTAAAAATGGTGTCCAAAGAAATGCCCATGACGTTCTGGTACATGCATGTGATGATGACTCTGATGATGTACAGCTTGTGTGTGCTCCTGATGATGACTCTGATGATATTGAACTGGTGCGTGCTCCTGATGATGACTCTGATGATGTTCAACGGGTGTGTGCTCCTGATTATGGCTGTGATAATGCACAGCTTGTGCTTGCTCCTGATTATGGCTCTGATAATGTACAGCTTGTGCTTGCTCCTGATGATGTACAACTGGTGCGTACTCCTGATGATGACTCTGATGATGTACTACTGGTATGTGCTCATGATGGTGACGGTAATGTTGAGGATGTACGTTGTGTTCCCGGTGGACCACGGCGTTAAAGCCAGTGTGGTGGTCAGCTGTGTAGTGGACGACGCGCTTGGAACCGTCCGCCTCCACCAGCTCGTAGCTGCCGTGCACCACATCTCCGTCGCGCTCCTCCTTGTGGCTCTTGATGTCGCCGGTGTGGCTGTCGTGGACGCCGTACTCGAACTTGTACTTGGGGTGAGGGTCGTAGTAGTCCTCATTGTACTCCACGTGGAACCCGTGGTCGTGGTTCTCTACATGCTCGTGCCCTTGGTCGTGGTGGCCGTGTTGAGGAAACGCGATACTTGAAGCGATTAAGCAAAGTATGATGTCAACCTAAAAGCAATAATAACAATACAAAATGGTAATTTAACATTTCACTAAAAACGTAATACTAATTATAATATTAGTATTTTATAAATAAGCTAAATATAAAATATAATGTTTCATAAAAATCAAGTATAAAATAATGTGAATAATTTATATCTACCTTATTTATCATTGCAGTAGCTTCCTTAAGTACAAGAACCCACTAGTTACTACTCGGTTGCTAACTGATGACTAAACAAAGTAATCGCGGCCTAATATATACATGGAAGTCACGGTAGATGATCACTCTGATATGATCACATAACTTCTTGTTAGAAACATTCTTTTGTGAAACTCCTTTACCACGTTAGACGATTAGGCCTAAGATTAATTACATATTTTATTTATTAACTCTATTTATTAACTTAAAATAAAAAATCTCTGCAAAGTTATTTGCAACATTTAGATTTCATTTTTACTGCATTTTATACCTATTATCTTAACTTAAGGTCATTAAGAAAATTGTGTTTAATCCTTTTTAAACTTTCAATGTGTTCCCATGATAAGGATGAAACATTTGTTAAATTATAAAAGTTTCAAATACAAATAAATATAAAATTACTTTTGATCCTTAATGTTATTAAAGAAGACCTAAAAAAATACAAACAGTCATTGTATTATAAAATATTCAATTTAGGATATAGGTTAATAGTTGTGTGGATTGGTAGCTATATATTAACGTTGTGTTGAACTTTTATAAATTCATTGAATTAAGAATGGCTCTTACCAAATTTTAAGTTGGATTTGTTTAGTGATCGAATACTACAACAAGTTTCTAACTTCAAATCTTCTTTCACATTTGCGTTAAAATACGCCGAGCTGCAATTTAAATTTTCAAAATTAGTAAGACTTGATTCTATTGGAAATGCAAACGAAAAAGCTTGGAGTTTGAATTTAAAATTAGAAAGGTAAATAAAGAATTAGAAAAAGTAAAAGAAATTGGCATGTAAACGAAGTGTTTTTTTTTTTGTTTTTTTTTGGGGGGTGCTAGCTTGGAAAAACAAACCTCAGGGTGATTTAACTGTAATATATATATTGAATGTAATATTCTGCCACACGTTTACTTCCAATTGGTCTTCATTGATAGCGGGAATGTCACAAGACAATATGTAGGCTACAAGACAATATATACGAAGAATTTGTTTTCTAACATAAAAATTTATGTAATATACCTAGAAACAGAATTTTGTTGTTTTTATCTGCATAAGGTAATTTTACAATAATTGAAATTTAAGTATTGATACTTTGGAGATCTATCACTTTTATTTAATTAAGTAATTAACTGAAACATTATTTTATTATTAATGAAGGCAAATTTTTAATTCCAAAGAATTTTCAAAATATCTACGACGTTTAAAAGAAGTGGCTTTCAACAACCTAATGATTGAGTAACAGAAGCAGCATTCGCGTGTTAATCTATACATTACGTAGATGCTTTATCATCCATGATAGGTTCAGAGTATATAACGGGGTATGTGATACTGTGAAATCATCAGATAAAACTTGCTTCTCGTAGACATTGTAGAACCAGCTTACAACAGGATGAAGATCAAGGTATGTTATAATGTAGTATTAAGTTGTTTAAAATAACGTTATCTTAATACATGTAAAATAGAGCTTACTTGATTTTGTTAACTATGACTTGCTTTCTTAACGTTTAAAATATAAATAATATTATAGTTTTTGGGGAATATTTCGATGTAGGTATTGATTTTGTTTGTTACTGCACAATTAGATTACGTATGTTATTTGTGCTAGCTGATACTGCCTCAAAGACTCAAACTCTCTTCGTCGCATTGGCTTACAAAAAGGTTGTCACACCACATGCATTTTTGTTTTTAGTTGCTCTTTATGATCATTATAATTAATTATTAAGTTTAATATTTCTGAGTCATCTGTTAAAAGTTATACTGCTTTAGATTTCTGTTGCTGCTATCTGCGTCCTAGCATCTGCTGTGGCCTTCCCTCAACATGTCCACCATGACTACGCACACGAAAATGTAGGGGACCACGACCACGGACACGAGCATGTGGAGGAGCACGACCACGGACACGAGCATGTAGAGGACCACGACCACGGGTTCCACGTGGAGTACAAGGAGGACTACTACGACCCTCACCCCAAGTACAAGTTCGAGTACGGCGTCCATGACAGCCACACCGGCGACATCAAGAGCCACAAGGAGGAGCGCGACGGGGATGTGGTGCACGGCAGCTACGAGCTGGTGGAGGCGGACGGTTCCAAGCGCGTCGTCCACTACACAGCTGACCACCACACTGGCTTTAACGCCGTCGTCCACCGGGAACACAACGTCCATCTTCAACATTACCGTCATAATATTGAAGAGCATTTACCAGTGCATTACGGACACCCCTTCTTACAATAGTCCTAATTTATTGTCAAAAAGAAAACATAAAAAAGTATAATCAAGACATTTAATACCTAATTCAATAAACCTTTATTCTTTTAATAGTAAATTTGTATTGTTTTATCAGTTTACTAGTTAAAGTAAGCTAGTGCTGTAAGGGAGTTCTACACAGTTCAATAACTGCACTGACTGAACTTTGTGATCTTATTTACAATTGATTAAATCATATTGCAGAGTAATGAAATTAAAGGAATGTCACTTTTAGACATTATGTTAATATATATTTCGAAATGGAAAAATGTGGTTTTATCTGTATCAGATAATCGTACTTCATACTAATATAATAATTTTGAAAGTTTGTGTGTCAGTTTATTTGAAGTTCAATCACGCATTGAACACTGGTCAGGTTGGGCTGAAATTTGGCATTGTGATAGCTCAGACACCTGATTAACATATAAGCATATTCTCATGTCAAAAATTCATTCGGGCTCCGCCCCAGTGGCTCTGAAATTTCCCATGTTAACTTAATGAGTATTTATATTTAAAAAGATGAATTTAGTCATCTGTTTCAACTAAACAATATGGCATTTAAAAGTTATACGGTTTACCAACAGTGTGCAGCACTATTAATTTGTTTGCATTATTTTATAACAGCAGCTAATTTGAACTAAGCAGCAACAAAAGCTGCCAGACACAATGAGAACTGTCAAAGGAGGTTTGTTTACGGTTATGTTTATTTTTTTAATTCAACTGTCGGCGACGAGTATTCAACAGGAATACTCAGTGTGTGTTTGAAAATTATGCAATGGAATACAATTATGACGCAACATTAGACTATAGACAGTACACATTATTAAAATATATTTTTATAGACAGAGAGTGTATAAACTGCAGAGCATTAAAATGGAAAGATGAGCCTGCTGGAATGAGTTGTTCTGGTAGAATAGTTTCTTTACTTGCATTAGAAGAGCCGGCCGTAGAACGATTGGCACACATTTTTTCCGATTTGGAATAGAACTGGCACAATCACTATAGGGGATTAAGAAGGGTCAACCTGTAAGGTTCGGAAAGGCACGATTGGCACAACAGACCGGTAAGGAAGTAGCAGCCAGGTAGCCAGAATGCGGGAAACGGATATTGTTTTGTCCCCAAAAATTTCCTGCTGTGGTGCTTATTGGAGTAAGGAAGGTGTAAGTTTGCACGACAAATCTGCAGCTACGGTCACTGCGCTAGCTGGATCCAAATAAAACAACACAAACCTAACCTAACTTAACCTAACCTAACTTAACCTTTGAAAATACGCTATATTACCGGCAAATGACTGTAGTAGCAGAGTTGACGGGGAACTTTAAACTTCCTGTTTTCCCTCGTTCGATGGCGTCTACCTGGTCGAGCGGTTGTTCCAATCGTGCCTTTTCCAAGCAGGCGAGTTGACCCTACTTATTCCGCTCAAATGATTGTGCCAATACTGCCATGGGCAGAAGATCCAAAAATGTGTGCCAATCGTCCTGTTCCCGAAGAGCCGATATGAAAGAACAATACCTTGGAGAAACTGAAGAGTATTTTCAGATAAGATTTTACGTTGTAAGATTTTTTATTCGGAGATTAAACATATTTTGGACTTATTATTTATTTAGACTTATCCAAAAGTAAAATAGTTTTCTGTAATGCGTTCTGTGGTAACAGTGTGGCACTACTTAAAATCATGACTAATACAGGATTTGGTAATTATTCAAACCTACGAAACAGATGGTGAAAGTAAACATCTGATTTTAAATTATATTTGTAAAAATCTATATATCTAATTCCGTAAGCCCAAAATTTTACAATGAAATTGTGAGCGAACTGGAGGCCGTAGAAAGCTGGGAGGGGTCTCATTTTAAAGGTCTGGGCATGAAGTTTTGGGGAAAAATACTCATTTTTATTACTTATGCACCAAAAGGTTATTACAGGATAAAATAAATCACATTTAAATAGCATGGGAATCCAGGTCATGTCCGATTTGTTTACTTTAAAACATGTGGTTTAGATTTATTTAAAGCATATGGTAATATCATTGACTATTGGCTACAAAAGTTGTATTAATAGTGTTAAAGGTAATATGTAATATATGTATTGTATGTAACTATAGTGCATTTGAAAGTAAACATGCGTGCAAATGAAAATGAAACAGCATTTTGTGATTGGCTTCTACGCTTATATTAGGTAATGGAATCTTAGAGAGCAATAGGGCAACACCGGCAATTGACATTCCAGATAACTTTGTTCTCTCTGATTGTGCAATTGTTTATGGCAACTCAATAAATCCAGAAAATATTCAAAACTACTCCAATCAAATAATTGTATGTCCTTTAAATTAACATTGTGATAATTTAAATGAAGAAGTATTAAAAATCTACTACAGTAATTATGAAGTAGTTTCAGAAGACCCTACAGAGAGGTTGAACATACCAATTGAGTTTATAAATTCAATTACACCATCTGGAATGCCACTACACAAATTAGTTTTAAAAGTTGGTTCAATAGTGATGCTCATAAGAAATAGGGTCTGGATTAGTTAATGGAATACGATTGGTTGTGTTGGGTATGTCTGAAAAAAGTGTAAAGTTAGTAGTAATTACTGGAGTAGGGAAAGGGAACATATTTTTCATGCCAAAAATAAAACTAATATCTACAGATCCTAATATGCCCTTTAAATTTACAAAGGATTCAATTCCCATTGCGATTATCTTTCACCATTACTATAAATAAAGCGCAAGGCCAAACCTTCCCAAAAGTTGGAATTTATTTGAAAAAAAAAACAGTGTTTACCCATGGTCAACTTTATGTTGCTTTTAGCCGGGTAAAGCGGCCAGATGACGTTAAAATAGAAATAGAAACAAATAAAGACCAAGGAATGGACCAAAATGGATACTACACAACAAATGTTGTTTTCAGAGAGATTTTGTTACAGAATTAGTATTTTACAATTTGGAAGATGGCATTATCTCTATGTGTTGTGTTTTTCTAAGTGAATTTGTCTATATTAAAAAAAAATGTTTATTTAATTAATAGTGAAGATTATTGAAAATGTTCTTTTGCTGTATTATGATTAGAAAATTTATGTTACAAACCCACCACATGAAGAGTCCTTTTGAATTTTTATCCTAAACAGAGCAGACATAAAAATGAATTATGCAGGTATGTGATAACTGTTATACATTATTATAATATACAAAAAATTTAAACGATAATTCAAGGTAGGGTACGGTAACCCATGAGACAAATAATTTGTACAAAATAATTATTAGAATATATTACATATACTGTATATAGGGGCTATTGCCCCTACAAGCCACTAGTTATAGTTCTAAATGTCTGACATAGGCACTTAAACGCTCTGGGGTGACCCTTTCTACGGATCTGCACCAAACTTCACACAAACCATCCTTGAATAATGCTTAGGCCTAATAATGCCTGAAAGTTTCATTACAATCTGTCGAGCGGTTTCGGGGTCCATAGGTTATATACATACACACTTCCTCTTTTATAGATTTAGATGAATACACCTGTAACCAAGCCACTGTAACGCCAACGAGCGTTGGGGAATGTTTGTAAAAGAACATACATTTTTAGTGTGATATTTTGTCCATTTTTCATCTAATAACTAATTATTTTTTTCAGGTATGTCCCTGCAGAATACCCACATACATAGCTAAGGTAAGCAATGACCTCAAGAGTAATAAGCTAAGGTATTAAAGACCAAATACAATGCTTATACTGAAAGTTCGTGTGTTTGTAATTCATTAGTGCAAAAAAATATTTAAACAATTGAATATAATAATAGTCTTGAAAATTTAATATATAGTCAAGAGGTCAGGCACGTTCCATTAAATCCACATTGTTATAAGGATGTTAAGCTCTGAGGAGGCAATCGTATAAGACATGCTGATAGAAAATATGTATTTTCAACTCAATTTTACGTAAAATATAAATAAGGGAAAATAAATATTGTACACCAGTTACAAAATCAAATCATAACAGTATATTAAAAATCATTAACATAATACTTGGCCTATAACAATATTATTTACAAATTATTTGTACCTAAAAAACTAGCAGATGACTAACCGTAGTACGCAGGTGCTGGTGACTTGTAAGCATCTTGTGCATTATGTTCGGCTACTTCATATTTTTTGGCTTCGTAATTTGAACCCTCGTACTTTGGTCCTTCGTATTTAGGCGCTTCATACTTCGGTGCCTCGTATTTTGGTGTGCCATAACTATGCTTTGGTGAATATTCATGCCTTACCGATGTATAATAGTGAGCAGCTAGTTTTGAACCACCCTCGTACTTAGGACTTTCATACTTAGGGGAAGACGAATAATGATTTGGAGCTTCGTATTTTGGCCCTTCGTATTGTTGAGCGTATTGAGGAGCGTCGTACTTTTGAGATTGGTACTTAGGAGCTTCGTACTTGGAACCGTATGATTTCGGAGCCTCGTATTTGTACTCTTGTTTAGGTGCTTGGTATTGGGGTGCCCCATATTGAGGTTTGGGCTCATACTTAGGGGCTCCGTACTGGGGTGCTCCATATTGAGGTTTCGGCTCATAATTGGGCGCTTCGTACTGGGGTGCTCCATATTGAGGTTTGGGCTCATACTTAGGGGCTCCGTACTGGGGTGCTCCATATTGAGGTTTGGGCTCATACTTTGGGGCTCCGTACTGGGGTGCTCCATATTGAGGTTTGGGCTCATACTTTGGGGCTCCGTTCTGAGGTGCTCCATATTGAGGTTTGGGCTCATACTTAGGCGCTTCGTACTGGGGTGCTCCATATTGAGGTTTGGGCTCATACTTCGGGGCTCCGTACTGGGGTGCTCCATATTGAGGTTTCGGCTCATACTTGGGCGCTTCGTACTGGGGTGCTCCATATTGAGGTTTGGGCTCATACTTAGGTGCTTCGTACTGGGGTGCTCCATATTGAGGTTTGGGCTCATACTTAGACGCTTCGTACTGGGGTGCTCCATATTGAGGTTTGGGCTCATACTTAGGTGCTTCGTACTGGGGTGCTCCATATTGAGGTTTGGGCTCATACTTAGGAGCCTCGTACTGGGGCGCTCCATATTGAGGTTTGGGCTCATACTTAGGAGCCTCGTACTGGGGCGCTCCATATTGAGGTTTGGGCTCATACTTGGGAGCTTCGTATTTTGGGGCTCCGTATTGGGGTTTAGCCTCATATCTAGGTGCTTCGTACTTTGGAGACTCGTACTTGTAACCATATTGTTTAGGAGCCTCGTACTTTGGCGCTTCGTATTTAGGAGCTTCAGTCTTGTAACCATATGATTTGGGAGTTTCATACTTTTGTTCGTATTTTGGAGCAGGGTAGCTCTGTTCGTACTTGGGCGCTTCATACTTTGGTGCTTCGTATTTAGGAGCTTCAGTCTTGTAACCATATGACTTGGGAGCCTCATACTTTTGTTCGTATTTTGGAGCAGGGTAACTCTGCTCATACTTGGGTGCTTCATATTTTGATGCTTCGTACTTTGGAGGGCCGTATTTGGGAGCGACGTAGGGGGGTTGTTCGTACTTTTGAGCTTCGTATTTAGGGGCCTCGTACTTTGGAGACTCGTACTTTGGCGCCTCGTACTTCTGGTCGTACTGCGGGTGAGTGCCTTGTTCCTTGTGAACAACAGCGTTGAATCCGTGTTCATGGTCCGCGGTGTACTCTACAGTTCGTTTGGAGCCGTCCGCCTCCACGACGGTGTAAAATCCCTTGACAGTGTCTCCATCGCGCGTCTCCCCTTGGCTCTTGTAGTCGCCCGTGTGCTCGTCCTTGACCTCGTACTCGAACTTGTAGCCTGGGTTGGGGTCGTATGGCTCAGGCTCCTCCTTGTAGCCACCCTTGGGTTTGTAGTCGCCGCCGTACTGCGCCCTCACGGCTACAGTCGCTAGAGCCAGTAGTGCCAGTCGTATCGTCTGAAAAAATTCGAGGTTACTTAGTTGTTGTTTTTGCATGTTATATGATTTTAACTTGATGCAAAGTTAAGATTGTAACTTGTATTGCATTTACTTAGGTTGAAAGTAAAAAAAAATAATAGTTTGCCTTTAATATTTAATATTTAACCTTATTTTTTGAATAATAAAATTTTGTAAAAAATTCTTTTGCTTAATTACTTACATAAACTATCTCCCTATTTTCATTATTATTTAAATCTAAATTTTGTCTCTGAGAAGTTAACCTCTTTTTGTCTAGTACTGTATATTAAAGTCACGTGTTGGTGGCTATATCAAATAAATGAGAAAACTTACAAAACATTTCAAAAATTCCAATTGTATTGAATCGTGCATGCTGAAACCATACGATACACTTTATTCTAAGATCAGATTATCTCAGTGTACCTCAATGTACCTGGCCTACATACCAACATACTCAATTATTAATTTGTAAGCTATTTATTTTATGGCAATTTACCACCTCATTTAGTCTTGGATATATTTTGAGTATGGTTGTAAATTCCCAACAGCTATAAATATGTTTAATCAATACTATGTAAAACATAATGTTTCTCGATTTTTAGTTTACGTTTCATACCATAACAGATTACGACGAATTATTTTCTTAATTTACCTTACCTGTTATATGTAGAGTAACATTAAATTTAAATACTACTGATTTCTATGCCAAACGTTATATAGGAATGTGTAATAGGCCTTTATTTAAAAGCAACATAACTGTTGTCAATTTTTAAATTTTACCCTAATAACGACGAATTTGTTGTCAAGTGTTAAAGAATGAGAACACATTAAGAATTTGAAATTCAACTTAAATAGTTCTCTGAATGCGGCAGAAACATAGATAAATATGTTTAGCTGTAAGAAATCTTAACCCACAAAGTTCATACATTTTAGCCCAAAAAATTCAACATATTAATTGTTCACTTTCATATATTGTAATTAACTGTTTATTCAGCACTGGTTAATTTTTTCCCGTTAAATTTCTCGCACTTTTGACATTCCTATCTACGTTGTGTCATTTATAACCATACCTCTCAACCCAGCCATATAATTAGGGCTGACATTCCACTTTCTGACCTATATAGCGGTTGTGTGATTGTATACACTAAGGGGTTCATAATAGATATTCAGTGGCCGTAGAGAATCTGGCCTGACTGGACCAGTTTAGTCGCAGAAAGTCCAATAAGTACCGGTGCTGCCCTGGTGTTCCGGACCCCCTCCCTATATTGAGCCCCCTCGCCTCTCCCCCCAATGAAAAGTCGTATCACGGGCAGTGACAGTAATTAACTGGTGCTTGTATAAGTACAAGTGTAAATAAAAAATGCGCTGCGAGTTAGCTCCGGGCGTTGAATTTCGACATTTCCAGAACAGGTTGTTTATCAGCTTTCCATCTCGCCCGCGTGTTCTGCATCGCTCGTAGTTAGCAGCTCACGATTGTGGAATTTTAATTGATAAGAGTTTAATGAACATTACACGCTTGTGTGTCGTGTCACTACTGGACAATGTTGCTAGCTATTTTGTAATAGTTGTCATATTTGGAAACAACTTATTTATAATTTTGTAGTTTCATTGTTGGTAAGAATTAATAAATATTTATTTAGAATTAACTTGAAATTCTGTGTATATTTAGTTTAAAACGCTGTTAGACAGTAAATTAGTTTAATACATAGAAAGTGGGCTAACTTTGACCAATAACATTATAAGACAAAAATCATATTCATCCCACTTTTGTTTATATTATAACTAAACACCCTTAATATTTGTATCATTGGTAATGTGACTTGTTGTACTCACAACTAATGAAATATAAATTATTTGTAAACAAGTGTGTTTATGGCAAAACGTGTATGACCAAACGCCTCAATAACCCGAAATAAATTTATTGGCAACTTCTCCCCTTGTAGAAACGAAAAGCAGGCATAATAATATAATAAACTAGTTGTACCCGCGGGTTTCTCCCCGTTTAACTTCATAAGTGAGCTTGTTCGCATGGCTCAATCACGTCCTGGTTGAAGTTCTTCTCTACGCTCACTCACTTAGGTTGGAGCTCGTTCGCAGCGCGCACTTGCCTTCAGGTGAGCTCGTTCACTACGCTAACTCGCCTCCAGGTTGAAGTTCGTTCGCTACGCTCACTCACCTTTTGGTTGCAAATTAGCTGTTGTCATAAATTAAAAAAAAATAATAGTGCTGCACCCTGTCGGTAAACCTATTAAATTTTTAATGCTATTGAACATCACAGAATCAAATTCTTTAGTTGAACCAGCTGTTAAGATTCTTTAATTCCATTTAAATATGAATACTCATAAGGTTAACATGGGGAACTCCAGAGCCACTGGGGTGGAGCCCGAGAGTCCGATCAGAATAAAAATAACTTAGTTTTCCTATTTAAGGCCTAAAGAATCAGTGTACCAAATTTCAACCTCCTAGGTAAATGGGAAGTGGGATAATTAGTGATGAGTGAGTGAGTGAGTGAGTCAGTGAGGGCTTTGCCTTTTATATATATATAATAAATAATAAATAATAAATTAATTAATTTGCACATTTAATGCATTTCTCTGAACAAATTTATTGTAAATAGTAAAACAAAACTCAACATGCAATCGGTGTAATAAACAAAATACTTTGTAGAAAATGTGTATAAACAAAAAATATGTAGCCCAAATTCCTTGACCAGAAATAAATTAAAAACCCATCTCGTTAATAAGATAATAACTATAGTTATTTCTTTTGAACCATCGAGTTCTTGATAACTGAAAGATTTTTGTCCATATGACCATTATCCATAGTAAGCTTATTTATCTAACCTAGCGGTTTAATTGCCCTGTTGTCACCGTATAAAATAATTATTGTGTTACGTGTAAAAACCTTAGAATACATGTAAACGTTATGCATTTTTTATATAAACATACTAACTAACATTAACTGTCGTTGTAAACGACGAGAAAACATTACTGCAAAATTTAATAAATTTTAATAATATTTTAAATTAAGTATAATAAATAGTAATTAAATATGAAAAAGTAACTAAAATACATGTTACTGACATGAATTAAATCAAATTTAATATCTGGATTTCACTTGTGTACATCCTTTGTGCTACGATTATTTCTAGAATGATTTGATATCACTACACGATGAATAAGTTATGAGTAAAAACACGTGCGTACGATTTAATGCGCGAGTGTATCGTTTACTGTAATGTGTTTTTTAAACTATAGTATTTTCTTTTGGACATTTCTTTTCAATAAATCAACCAAATTTAAAGGCATAAACTCTCTCATTTTATTTTATGTAATAGGCGACACAATGACTATAAAACTAATGTAGTTTATATTTCAAAAATAAATTCATTAAATCGTGTATTTAACTGTCAAGAGTGTGACATGTTGTCTGACTTTTCCCTAAGAGGTTAAATGTTTCTGGATAGAATACAACGTGTAAAGTTGCCGAAAATAGTAAAAGTTAACTGAACCCCTGATTTTGGCAGTCAATCCATACAACATGGGGTTTAAAAGATTTTCCAAACAATTAACTTAAGAATAATAATGATGACAAGGGTCATTATGAAACTGTAAACACTCTGAGAGATCATTAGTCACGATGTTGATGTTGCCGGTCATTCCGTCACGGTCAGTTGCCTCGGCCGCGCCCTTGCACCCCTCTACCCCCCCCCTATACAAGGACTCAAAGTGTCCTTCACGCTCTAAATCACAGGTTATCACCATCTATCCTAGTACACTAACTATATCTTTGCTATCTTATCTTTTTCTACTAGCACTCCAATCGTCCGTTCAATGTTCAGTTATCATTCCCTAGTTAAATTCACGTGGTTACCCCAAGGCGACCTAGCGTCTTTCACACCCCTTATACTTGTTATCATCTAGTACTGATTACCTTTAATATGTCCTATTTGTGTCCAAGAGTCTAATTGTCAAGGTGTCACGTGTGACCTAGCCTATTATCAAGATGTACCCAGGGCCACCGAACGTCCTTTACTCCCTAATCTCCGGTTATCATCTATCCTAGTATAGTGAATGTTACCTGTGTCCCCATCTTGGCCCGCACAACACTGCTCGACTGATTGATCCAAACTGGCAATCTGTTTATATACTTGTGTAATTATATGATCAGATCGGCCGCCTTTCACCGGCCGGAATGCGAGCCTTTAGCGAAGACTTTGGGTTTTGTCATGTAACCCGCCGGTTTCCCGCGGTTGCCACGCGGCCCGCCGGGGGCGCCACTTTCCAATCATTATCTCAACACTAGTCCTGCCTATTTATAAGGCGCCAACTAAACGCGGAAACAGGCCCGTACTGAGGATTGAAATTCGCTCAGGTCACCGCAAAGTATGTGATTACGGGAGTATGTTCGGATTTAAATGCCATTCAGCCCGGTGTTTGCGATTGTGTGGAAATGAGAGTTCGCGTTTATTGCGGTTGACTGCTAAAACTTATGTGAAAATCTGGACCATTCTGTTATGTAAATTTAAAGTCGAATTGCTGTAACACTGTCAGTATGTTTACATACTGTCTAAGCTTAATTTTAGGTTTAGACAAACCACGTTAGGCCTATAAGATTGACACAATATTGATTTACGAAACATGATAGAATGTTTCGTAAATCTTAACGATAACTTATTTTACATGGTTGTGGCCATGTAAAATAATAGCCAACCAAGCCTGTATACATGGATACACACTTTCGACCTCCTTTTAGCGAATTTCCCATATAGGGAATAAGCTATTACCGTAGTACTCATGGTAAGACCTGGACGCGGGACCGATCTTTTTTTTTTGTTTTGAGGTCCCTAGAGGCCAAAAACACCATCCGTTCAAATTCATATACATATATATATGTATATATATATGTATATATATATATATATATATATATATATATATATATATATATATATGTGTGTGTGTGTCCGTCAGCACGATAAGTCGAGCAAAAATGATCCGATTTTGATGAAATTTGGTACAAACGTGTAAACCTACGTTTATTCGAACGAGTTCGCGATCCAGCATGATCGGACCATGGGAACGGGTGTTTACGGGGGGTTTTATGGGGTAAAAATAGGTTTTTCCAATTTTTGACCCAAAAAACATAAAATTTAGCAATTTATTTCCAAACCATTTTGTAGAGCTTCAAAAAACAAATAATTTAGTATATTGAAGCGTTATTATGCGCCTAATGGTTACGGAGAAAATTCCAAAAAATGTTAAATTTAAAATTCCCATGTTATTCTTATAGAGAATGAGTAAACTGTTGTAGTTTGCTTGTTTATGAACATATTTTGATCAAATTTGGAAAATGTTTTTATTTCTTACTAACTATTAACATTTTACAAAAAAAAAACAGTTTTACCCTCCCTGATGCAGCAAACCTAAGTACTTGTTAAACTAATTCTATTTAAATCGGGAATAAATGTTATATTTTTAAGTAAACATTTCATTGTAAATCCAATCAGTCAAATGGAAATTCGCTTAGTCTGCAGGTTTGCTGCGGCGGGGGTATTTACCTTTTACCTCTGCTTTCTTCGCCACAATCCTCAGATCGGGGAGTCGTCAAAATTTCTCCTTCTTCATCTTCTTGGCAGCCTTTCAGCTAGCCCAGTGTAAGTGTGTATAAGTGTGCTCTTGTAAGTATTCCTTTGTTGAGTAATATGGTTTGTTTACAAGGTAGTTTTTTAGTGTCTTTAAAAATGTGGTATGATTTGAAATATTTTTAATTTTTTCTGGCAGAAGATTTATGTATTTAGATCCTGTGTATGTTGGGGTGTTGCTGAATTTTTTTAGTCTGTGTTGTGGCAGGTTTATATTGTTTTTGTGTCTGGTGTTGTGATTGTGATAATGTGACCGGAGTGTTGGATTGGATTTTTTTGCTAGGATTATGGTTTCTAGGATGTATTGTGAGAAAACGGTGGGACGGTGGGGAACGGTGGGGAACGGTGGGGCACCCTATGCATTGATTCGGAGCAATATGAATCGATGCCATTTATTATTTATCTAACCACTGCATAGAAATGGCCACAGATTGCCACACCTGTAAATAGACCGCAAAATAGCGCATTGCCGCTCTAAAGCGGAAATGAATCATTCCCGCTCGCTAAATAAGCTGATTTCACAGTTGTCGTTTCCTCTACACCAATCACAGCCGTGGATCCAGTGCGTTAATAATTGGTAAGAAAATAACGCAACATAACCTTAAAAACCAAACATGACCGAAATGTATCATTTTGACAAATTATTATAATTTGTGCAGTTCTTATACTACATCTAAAAAGTAAATATGTGCGTTGTTATGAGTTAATAATGGTGGTAGGAAAAGTCTTGTGTGTATTACGAGCACAGTCATTCGAATGCATGGCCGCACTCAGCTAAGCTACTTGCAGCCATTTACAGTTCCCGGCAATGACGTACTTTGCGCCCTTAATAGATGTTCCCTACCACTGTATGAAAATTATCACAATGCCATGTCTGTAAACAGTAAGCAAAATAGCTCAATGCTGCTCTAGATTGGGAATGGATGATCCCGCCCAGTAGTCACCTGATTTATTGATCGATGGTTCTATCCACTCCCGGGAAGGTTTCTGTCCCATTCCCGTTCCCTTGAAGCTCTGCCTCAGTGGCTCTGGAATTTCCCATGTTTACCTTATCTGAATTCATATTTAAAAAGAATCTATACATTTTGACAGCTGTTTCAAATAATAAACCAATAAGTTGGGTACTATGATGTTCAATAGCATTAAAAAGTTACAATGTTAAACAGAGTGCAGCACTTTTATTTTTTGCTCTCCCCGTTGCAAAGCACGGGTACAGCAGCTAGACCGAATAAAACCCATAAAAACATTGCAAATTTCCTATTCTAAACATTAAGTTCTAGCTGTTACCACTGGCCAACTGTAGTGTATATTATGAACTACCATAATGTTGTCATTTTAAAACGTTTTTATTAGCTCGCTTTCTTGTACGGTACAAATTTTGCAATCAATTTTATACTAACTTCCCGATGAGCTAGAGACTTGAAACTTGAAACATAGCTCACAAATGGAAGACAATGCAATATTATATCATTTAATTTTCATATTTCCCTTGGGCTACGCCCCATGGGCTTGTTTTTATTAACTCGCTTTCTTGCAAATTTCGATACTTCCCGATGAGCTAGAGATTTGAAATTTGAAACATAGCTCACAAATGGATGACAATGCAATACTATATCATTTAATTTTCATATTTTCCATGGGCTACGCCCCATGGGCTTCTTTTTTTTAGCTCGCTTTCCTACAAATTTTGATATCACTTCTAAACGAAGTTCCTGATGAGCTAGAGACTTGAAATTTGCAACATAGCTCACAAATGGATGACAATGCAATATTATATCATTTAATTTTCATATTTCCCTTGGACTACGCCCCATGGGCTTCCAAATTTTTCATGTTTACATTTTGAAAGAATGTAAATATATCAACTAATTTAAGTCAGCTGTAAATACTTAAATTTGACAGTTTGAAGGTTAGGAGCAGGTTATGCTCCCAAGAGATTCTTTACAAACAAACATTACAAAATAAAGATAAAAAATCTGATTGCAGATATAAAGGGGTTTGTTAATAATGTCAATTGTTATTTATTCAGTATTCTATAAAGTAAACAATAAATTAAATAGATTGATATATTTATAGTGAGTAGGTAGGCCATACATTAAATCTAATACATAATTATATATGAAAAGAAACTCAAATTAACATTAGATTTCCCACATGCCTCTGACTTAATCTGATAGAGATGCTTGAAATAGATCCACACACATTAAAAACTAAAAAGTAGAAAATAATCTATAAATATGCGGAGAGTATAAATACTTGTAAGAATTAAAACGAAAAACGTGGGGTGCATGCAATTGATAGTAATATATTAGTTCAATAGGTGAAGGTATTTGTAAATTATCGATTGCATGCACCCCAAGTTTTTCGTTTTAAATCTTACAAGTATTTATACTCTCCGCATATTTATAAATTATTTTCTACTTTTTAGTGCGTTTAAAAACGTTTTGTTTTAAAAAAGTTTTTTATTTATAAATTATTTACCATTATATTTGTCTTATCAAAGGGTTTGCAATATGTTTGGCATTTGTGGCTTGACTGAGATCAGGCGACTGTGACGTCATATCGTATGTTTCCAATAAAGCTCCCTTATATGCTACACCCCATCAAGCCACTATTCCCTCCATGTATCAACCACTTAATAAAAGTATCCATGCACTCCAACCCTCACGATTCCAGCAAACCGTGACCATTGAGTCAGCCGGGTTTTATTTCACTCCCAAATGGTGTTGTTATTTTAAACATTACACTCTAAACGTTAAAAAGACGTATTATACCAAAGTAAAATAGTAATAGTTTTCGTCGAAAGAAATAATTCAAGTCGAAATTGAAGAAGACCTGCTACTCACCCGATTCTCAACAGTTTGTTGAAGAAAGAGATAAATTCATGATAGCTAATCAGATGTCATGTTTAAATGTTTGCTAAAAAAAAATTAAATCTCTTTATCTTTGTAACATTAAGACGAATTGCTTTTAAATATATCAGAGAACATTATGTCACAAAATAAGTTTTTTATGTTACCTCATCCTATACTAAACTGTTCAATTGGCTAATTTGGTTTAAAGGTATAACTATAAGTGAAAGGAGAAAGAACAGGACTAGTATTTTGGTAAAAACATTGTGATTTTGTTCCAGAGAGAGCAGTTCGAAGCTCTTGGTAGAAAGGCAGATAACTTTTCAATTGTATAAATCCTTCCTTAGTTTGACTTAAGTAGTCCCATATGTGTAATTAGCAGAGGTGATTAGGCTATAAGAATGGATTTAACCCTTAATAACTTTACTATACGGAAAAATTATGTAAATGGTCTTGTTAGCCCTTAGTGAAGTCACAACTTCAGCCAGTTCATGTGTATCACTGTTATTTACTTATGTGTATTACTTTATTAGCTGTGTGGCCAGTCTTTAAAAATGGGTTACGATAATGAGGAGTGTTTTAGATGATTTTGTTAAAATTATGTCATTTGAACGAACGTAGCATATTTTTGAACCTTATTTTTGTCAATAAGAAAAAAGTTATGATAATGCTCAGCATGCAATCCTCTATTAGATACATATACGGATTTAAAGGCCGTTTATCAGAAAAAAATCAAAAATATTACAGAATTTCTTGAGGATACTGATTACCTGTATCAGTCCACAGACCGTGTGCTCCCGCTATCTCCGCGTCCCGCCACCTCCGAACCCAAATCCGTCGCGCCACCTCCGAGTTCTTGAGTGGCCATTATAATACCGTCATTGCCTGCGTTGGTAGCTGTCATTGCATCCACGGCTGCAGAGCCCCGTGGATGGAAGATTTAATGAAAATTTAACCCGTGGGTTAGGTTAGGTTAGGTTATTTTAAGTTAGGTTAGGTTAGGTAAGGACGGAAAGTCTTAAAGCATGTAGTAACCGAGGATTATAGGGGTCACTCTGAAATTCGGAGGTGGCGGGACGCGGAGATAGCGGACAGACACCTCGGCACAATAGGAGCTGCACCAGTCACGGTACTGCTCCCTGACCTGCCCTCCTTTGTCACTTGACTGTGCCTTTATAATCGCGAACATACCTCCTTGAGTAATTAAACAGATTAGTTTTGATCTTATAGTGCTGAGATTTTGGAATTTAGTACAACAAAATTATCGTATTATCGTGTTAACGAAAATAATAACATAGGCCACACAAATAATTTAATATATTGCTTATATTATTATTAACCAATTGTCTCGTTTAAAAATGACAACTGTACTCTCTGTTAGACTTCGATTGAAATATATAATGAGTGGTGTGGGCTTGTTATTCCGCGATCCCATTGTTGTGACTTCCTACGATCCCAGTAACTAACGTGTCTCAACAATGCTAGTCAACGGATGTTAAATATCATGATTATGTTGTTGAGGTTTATTGCAGGAGTTCAATACCGATTGCTCGTCCGCTTAAAAATCTTTGTTAAGTAAATAAAAAATAAAGAGAGGTTTGCCGAATACAAATTGGTTTTACAACTTAATTAATCGTAGCAAAACTGAAAACTAAAGTGATATACAGGGTGTTCAAAAAAGGTAGGGACATATTTTACCTGAAGTAAGCTTAGCGAACGAACTTCAACTCGAACGAGATTGAGCTATGCGAACGTGCTTATCTTGAAAATGAACGAGCATTTGACATAAACCCATATTAGGACAGGACGACGTCTGTCGGGCCAGCTAGTCTAAAATAAATTCCCAATAGCTCTTGAAATGAAGTAAAGAAAACTGTGATACCGACATGAGCTTGTTTTGACCTTATAATATGCCCCACGGTATTTGTTATTGGGATTGCGTTGAAAAACACCCTACTATTATATTGTAAGCATACAGTTATCTTGCGAAGACATCATCACTACGTCACATACACCATTGGCACCCGTAACTGTGCATTCCACGCGCTTAATGAATACAGCTATGTGACTACGTGTTATAATTACTGTAGTTAAAGTGTTAACACCTTTACGGGACAACGTTACCTCAAATCTTCTAGTAGAGAGGCATAAATGTGACTTTGCATATTTTGACAGTATTAAAATTAAAAATTAAAAATGTTGTAAACAAAGGAATAATAATAAGAGTAATAATGAAGGGTCCGTGAGCAAATTAAGTGTTTTAAAGGGGCTCCAAAATAAAGCCATATCCAGAGCAAAACGAATGATTCAATACCCATTACTTTAAAAATTTTGTGTTTGTTTAAGACAGTAGGTGAAAAGTGATGTTTATCATAAAAAGTGAGTTACTAATAACAGTCAGGTCAAAATTATAAAAAAACTAGCTGTACCCGCGGGCTTCGCGCCGTTTAACTTCATAAGTATTCGCATGGCTCATTCACGCCCTGGTTGAAGTTCGTTCGCTACGCTCACTCACCTTTAGGTTGGAGCTCGTTCGCTGCGCTCACTTGCCTTCAGGTTAGCTCGTTCGCTACGCTAACTCGCCTCCAGGTTGAAGTTCGTTCGCTACGCTCACTCACCTTTTGGTTGGAAATTAGCTGTTGTCATATATAAAAAAATAAATAATAGTGCTGCACCCTGTTGGTAATCCTTGTAACTTTTTATGCTATTGAACATCATAGAACAGAACCAACTTGTTTAATTGAAACAGCTGTTAAGATTCATTAATTCCTTTTAAATATGAAAAATCATAAGATTGACATGGGGAACTACAGAGCCACTGGGGCGGAGCCCGAAAGGGTTTTTGAGATAAGAATATGCTTTAATGTTAATCGGGAATGTGAGCTATCATCATGCCAAATTTCAGCCCAATCCGTCCAGTAGTTTATGCGTGATTGAGCAACACACACACACACAAACTCACAAACTTTCAGATTTATAATATTAGTAAGATGTAGCCTAATGAAAATCCATTTTCACAATTCTTTTGTCTCTAGTTTACATTCGGACTGACATGAGTTAAACAATCTATTGAAGGGTTAGCTATTAAATTACAGTTCACATTACTGAACCATTATAAAGACATTTAATTAGCATCACCGAATCTTTAAAATCAAAATAACTAAAACGTTGGGGGAAATTACCTTAAAGCCTTAAAGGAAAAAGGCCTTAAGGGTTGGGGAAAATAGCCTTAAAGGAATTACCTTTTTAGTTACAATAAGTTATTTCGCTAGATCATGAGCCTAGATAGAATGGGACCTCAATCGTAACAGTCAGTTGAGTAGAAAGGCTAACAAAAGAATGTAACAAAGAAACCTTTATTGTGTTAAGTATATAGAAAAATAACTTTTCTACTCTTTACTATTGTTATCCTTTATACGTCTGGTATTCAAACTGGAAGCTATATACATATGGAAAGCAATTGCAAGGTTTTAAAATTGTGTAAACCGTTGTTGTTTGGTTTAGATCATAATAAGAATACGAATAACGGTAGTTGTAAGAAAATAGTCAGGGTGACAAATTACGTTTGTTGTACACTTTTTAACAAATTTTATTTACATAAAAACAATTAACTATTTACAAGACTTCTTTATGATTATGAGGTTTAAGGTGAATAAATGAAGATGAACGAAGAATGAAAGTACGGCTTTAACCATAGTAAGAGTATTTTGGAGCTTCGTATTTGGGTTTGTACTCGTACTTTGGTGCCTCGTACTTAGGAGACTCGTATTTTGGAGCTTCGTATTTGGGTTTGTACTCGTATTTGGGTGCCTCGTACTTAGGTGCCTCGTATTTGGGTGCCGCGTAGTGTTCTGGGTGTTTGTTATGTTCTCTGTGGACAACGGCGTTGAAACCGTTTTTGTGGTCAGCTGTGTAGTGGACAGTCCTCTTGGAGCCATCAGGTTCTACCAGCTCGTAGTACCCTTTGACGTAGTCTCCGTCACGCTCCTCCTTCTGGCTGTGGATGTCGTAGGTGTGAGGGTCGTGGACGCCGTACTCGAAGGAGTACTTGGGGTGAGGGTCGTAGGGCTCTTCTTTGTACTCGTACTTGTGCTCGTAGCCTCCGTGGCCGCCGTACTGGGCTAGCGCACAGCTGGCGAGGACGGTGAGTACACAGAGGGTAAGAAACTGTAACAAAATATAACCTATATGAGTTCGACAAGCTCAATGGTAATACTAGATTGTCAAACCTAAAAGTAACTTAACATATTTTATTTAACTTGTTTTCCTTTTTTTCTGGTCGGAATAAATAAGTATATTTCATCATAACGGTGACTTTTCGATACGTCCACGAAGTTTAACGACCTAGGCAAAGTGAAGCCTGAAAATTATAATACGTCGAATATAAACTTCTAGGTAAACAATATTTACACCATACTACGGCATTATAAACTTAACCACAGCACAATAATAGACCATTCTCAATTAGCTACCAAAAGTTATTTTCATATTGTCTTGCTACTGTACATAAATAGCGATTACAGTATTCATAACAAATACATACTATTACGCTAACACAATAATGAATTTTATTTCGTTAAAGTTGTCTTAACGTTGATAGAGGGTACATGTAAATTTAATTCAAGTGAATTGTACGAGATGAAACGATAATAAATTACCCACAACACATTTTTGATAACGATGCAAAAACAGTTTTAAAGAAAAGGGGCAGTTTTCTTCTTGGAAACTAGGGGACGATGTTTCCTTTAAGAAAAATGTACACCTAATGTTCTCCAGGTAGTCTTTTGATAATATTAAAGAAATATTTTTAAATATTCGTAAATGTATACATTTTACATTTTCTAAATAAATAGTACATAATGTTAGATAGTCACTACTCGGTACGATATTTTACAACTCGTAGTCGATTTTTAAGCAAAACAATTTTTAACATCATGTACATACAACTCATCGAAAATAACTTCATTTAATTGCATGGGTAATACATTATCTTTACAACAATTATTACACCTAAACCGTCTAGCAAACGTACTATAAAACTTCTCTTGTCGTTTAGGTATAAGTTAATGGGATAATTTTTTCAAGAGCTATTTTTTCTAAGCCAATGCTTTTCAAGTCTATTGTAACGGGATGGTAAAAAAATAACATTAGGTGAATACATATAAACAATGATTAGAGCAAGTATTTTTTTTCACTAACGACTTAAACTAGCGTGTAATTTTTTAGTCAGTTTTAGGCTATTTAAAGTAGGCCTAAACATCTCAAGTATGATAATTAATTTACCTTAAGATTGTGTTTTGAACTATCAAGAGGTTATACTAGCAAACTCTCGGTATCTCGTTTTTACCGATTGGAAAACTACTTCGTTCGGCGACAGTTGAAAAAAAAATCTGAATTGGCAAGAGTCGCAATATGTATTTGGACTTGAGATCGTAGTTTCACCCCAAATCAATATTTGACATATTTTCATCATTTTAATCATACCACTATGACTTTACACGTGATGTTTATGAAATTTAAAATATTTTAAACTTTGTATTTTGGATGGATATCGAAACTTTTTTTGTAATAACGCGGGCTTAAACATACATCCTGACGACAGTTTCAAGTTATATAGTTGTTAATATTTATAAGTTAATTGTTAATATTTTCTATTGGTTATTTGAACGTTTTGTTTCTTCGTGTAATTCAACAACCACAATCACCAGTTTTCTACATGTAGACCTAAATTCTTTCGCTATGATATATTTAATTATTATTAAAAAGACTCGAGTAATGTTGTTTAGCGACGATTATAAAATGATGACTTTTTTTCTTACAATTTTGTATAAAACTGTAAGAGATACACTGAAGTAAACCATTACAAATGTATAGGTATAATTCTGTATTGTATATTTCTAGTATGTACTTTCTGCGACCATTGTTTATAGTCGTCATTTGACGAAAATATGCTTCTGGAGATGAGCAGTAATAATCCGAAACATAAATAACAGTAAAAAGTAAACAAAATAACATTTTGACACTTCTGCGTTTATTAAGTGAATTACACTAGTATTTCAGTTCTTTACAGTACAAGAAGTAATATAGCGAAAATGGAACCCAACGACATTTTAGGTGTGTAAAGTGTTAACAGCGATATAAGGTGCTGTTAATATCAGCTCGTAATATCAATTCTAAATCACAGTATTTGTTCTTACTGTGAAGTGGAATCATCAGTGGTTAGACTGAAATCCACTTAGCTATTTCAAACTGTGCTCTAATCACTTAGGCTAATTTAGCTTGGCCACTGAGATGACACTTCACACGCAGAGCGAAACGTGTAGCAATTGATTTAATGAGACGACGAGACTGACGCAGAAAAATTTATAGATTTCGATTCCGATCGTTAATTCCTATACGAAGAAAGCTCTTACACAGATTAACCGATAAAATTCAACTTGATTGCACGATATGCAACTTTGTCGTGTTAACACTCAGACCGCCCCACTACACTACACTAACACTGTATCCACAGTCCACACTACCTGAGCCATGATGGTATCACTACACTGACAACACTACTGACAGATCTAACATCCGACTACGTATTTATATCAAATTGTCAACATTAACGTACATAGTCATTTCTCCTTTCACTTGCACATTCACTCACTCGTTTGCTCCAATTAATCCCCTCACTTTGTCAGACAAACTAGTCTTAGTTATTTCCCCTACATTCGACATAGATGTGAAACAGTGGTAATTAGTTAAGTTTGCTTTCATTATTTAGTTTTACCACGTAGGAGCACTATAAATCTATCGATTAAACCTCTAAATAAATGTGTGAAAAGCATACAAAATGGAATGAAAGTGATTTATTCATAGAAATCTTACAATTTCATTCCGCTGCAATAAAATCAAAACACTGATATGTGTCTTTGAACACAATCTTGAATAAACTCAGAACATAGTGAATAACGTCCTTACTTACTGATAGAGGGTTATATTATTGTTGAGATTTCAATAGAGAAATGTGCGCTGGTATGTAACATTTTCCATGCACACGCCATCATGTATTCGGTACAGCGAATGAAAACGGCGGATATTAGGAATACCATCGATGAGACATAGTCACGAAGGAGTGCTCATCTTTGCCGGTGTAATGGTTCGTTAGAAACTTAGCCACCTTGATATGATTTCGTATTCGTTATTGGAACCACCAGTGCTTGGTTGATCTATAAGAAATATGCACATTCCCAACTCTCTTAACTTTGAAGCTAACACTGGGATTTCAAGAGCTTAACAAACCCCCAAATGACTTCCTCAAAAACAGTAGGTATTTCAAAAATCTTTCGTAGTTTCAACAGTACGTAGTTAACTTGAACCATCGATCAAGTGCGCTGATGTAAACTACTGTTGGCCTATGTGTAGAATATGCCTACTTTATAACCCAGAAGAAATAATTAGTCGAATGAATGTAAACTGTAGCATGTATTTTGCATCCACAATCAAAAAAAATGAAAACTAAAGAAAAAAATTATACTGAAGCGCAATTATTGAGTGGCTCATTCAACTAAGAATTTTGTAATAAAAGAATTTTGATACATCTGTTCCATATATGTACTGCCTAGTTCAGAATGTAGGATAAACGTAAATAAATCATGTTATAAATTTGTATAATTAATGAAAAAATGTGTTTTTCAAATATTTTATAGAGGTTTTATGCGTTAATACTTAGTTAACATTTTATTTATTATTTTGTATGTCCCTTACATAGGTCAAGGCGAAGTGATACGCTTAAACTTTTCTAACAATTATTTTTTAAAGACAAAATACTTCAGTAATGCTTGTAACGTACAGGTGAATAGGCTACATGGCGATGATGGTAATGTTGAGGGTGAAAACTTTACAACGATACTTACACTTGAGGTTATTGCGTTAACCTAATCATAAACAATATTTTTGTTTAGTGTTAGGAGGTTTGTTTCAAGTAGATTAAGCCTAAAACTAGGACCAAAGAAAAAACAGGTTTGAAGCAACTTATTTATTTTAATTTATACTTTGTACTGTTTTGTAAACGAGGCATAGGTGTTTTTAGTAATGGCCATGGTATACTGGCGCATGTTCCTCGTGGTGATGATAGTAATGTTGAGGATGGACGTTGTGTTCCCGGTGGACGACGGCGTTAAAGCCAGTGTGGTGGTCAGCTGTGTATTGGACGACGCGCTTTGAACCGTCCGCCTCCACCAGCTCGTAGCTGCCGTGCACCACATCCCCGTCGCGCTCCTCCTTGTGGCTCTTGATGTCGCCGGTGTGGCTGTCATGGACGCCGTACTCGAACTTGTACTTGGGGTGAGGGTCGTAGTAGTCCTCCTTGTACTCTACGTGGAACCCGTGGTCATGGTCCTCTACATGCTCGTGTCCGTGGTCGTGGTTGTTGTAAGGGGAGGCAAAGACTGCCATAGCGATACAAAGTACTAAAACTGCCTGTGAACAAGTTGGATTAGTTTATTAACTGAGAATTTATTGTATTAAGTCCTATTGGTTTTATGTATAGCTATGCAATTTCTAACGGTTATTTTTCACTATATGCCATATGTATTATCATATTATTTTTTTGTGTTCTAAATCCTTTTAACTTTTAAACTTTAGGGCCTATTATAAACTGCCATATGATCAAAGTATTTTTTAAAGTTTACATTTCATTATATTATTTTAATTTATTTCATTATTTTTAAACAATATTACTAAAATACTCGTACTTACCTGAGAGGACATGACTGTGGGCGCTGATAGGATACTGATGACTAGATGTATTCTCCTTCATATATATATCTACTGGTTTACTCATTGGTGCGTAACCTATAATCTCTCCTCGTGTTCTCTTTTCATTGTTATGGTTAAGTGCACTAATTTATTAAACCTTTTCTTAAGGAAATTTTATCATTCGCTGTCAACATGGTGAGGAACGGGGGAACTTGATAGAGGGTTAACAATAACGTACAAGTAACTGTTTTACGCATTACCTAGCATTAATGACACATTATAAATGTGTTTTATTAAGTTAATTGAGTACTTTCGTGATGAAGTCACATGTGACTATGTTAAGAAAAGTGGGTATGTTAAAAAAAAACAGGGGTTTTCAACATAATTGCTAAAAAACAATAAAACAATATCTAATTTACCATTTATCTGAGTAATAATATCGAACAAAAACTTATTCTTTATAAACGGCTTATTATTTCTTCGGTCGTAATCAATTTTAGCCCACTATGGTGCCATCCTATTTGGTCTAAAAATCATCAAATTCGGTAAAAATGTTATACGTTTACATTTTAGACTACCTCGAACATGAATGTACATTATATATAAATACACCGTGTCTCAAAGATAGTGTATCAAATTTACAGCTATACATGTTACCAACGGTCGGAGAAAAGTCAACCATCGTATATTGCAGGTTTGAATTTTCAAAACATACAGCTGTAATTTGGAGATGCAGACTTAACTGTGGTGAAAGTGACACGAAATAACGAACTGTCTATTTTGGCCTTGACTGTAGATTAAAGCCGTATAAAAGCATTTGAGATAAATATCTTAAAGCAAAAAAGTCACTTCAAACTGCTGAACCTTAATAGACAGGTAAGTCGTGGCAGTTCCATACGATGGCCTTCTACATCTCCAGAAATTACGTCGTGTGGTTATTTTGTCTGGGGTATATGAAAGACCAAGTCTGTCGCTTACCGATCTTAAACATGATGAACTTAAAGCAAAGACAACGGAAGTCTTTGGGAAAATATGCAATGAAATGCACCACAATGTGTGGTCAGAGCTGGAACACGGACCTGACTTTCTTCAAGCAATTAATGGAGAAAACGTAAATGTAAAGTTGTGAACCATAATAATTATGGTTCACAATGGAATTATTGTTTCAATTATTGAAAAATATATGAAATTAAGGAATGGATTGTATACAAAGTTAATTCACTAAACTACATCGCTTTTCAGTTGGATATAATTTCGTGTGTATCTTGAATAATGCGAGAGAATAAAATAAATGCTATACATTTGATGATTATTGACATATATCTTTCAATTTGGCATATCAATTAGTTTCTTTATTTGAATTTCCTTTATTTTTAGTAAGTATGTGTTACTGTAGCAAATGACACTCTGTGTGTGTTTCCCTAACAGCTTTCGTACCTTACAGCAACCTTGAGCCAATGATATTTATAATCTTAGTGTCAAACCCCATTCATAGAAATATATATATTTGTACTACTCAACTTGGATACTTTCGTTCGCCCAGTGATTACGTTAACGAGTGAATTCGGTGAATTCACCTAACGATATTCAAACGAATAATTTACTTAGAAAGTGTTATGTGCTCAATGAAGCTCATCTCTAGACCAGTATAAAACCACCGGAGGACGGTGGTACCAACAGATCATCTCAGTTCTTCATCATGAGCTATCAGGTACATATTTACTACCATACGGTTCATTGTATCATCTTTTTTACCAACCACTACTTTTTCCATATCCTGTTTTTTAATGCTTTGCATGGTTTTTTTTATATTAAACAGAAATATTAAAAATAATGCTCTAGAAATGTTTAAACGAAACCGAAAGTATTATCTTAATTATTTATGTTACTTGATATCCTTTATGATTTGAAACTATAAATTTAATTCATTCTACAACAAATTATTTATTTTAAAATCATAAGATCACCATAATAATGGATTTCTTCATGCATCTGCCATATTTTGTTAAGGCAACTACCTTCAATGACTATCGTTGACTTGTGACACAGGGAAATTAATAATAGTGTTATTGCTTGTATTAATTTCGTAAATTGTAATCTCCTAGGTTATCTTTGTCGTTACCTTCGTGCTAGCTGCAGCTATTGCCTTTCCCCGCCACGGCTACCACGACCACGGACACGAGCATCTAGAGGACCACGACTACGGACACGAGCATGTGAAGGACCATGACCACGGGTTCCACGTGGAGTACAAGGAGGACTACTACGACCCTCACCCCAAGTACAAGTTCGAGTACGGCGTCCATGACAGCCACACCGGCGACATCAAGAGCCACAGGGAGGAGCGCGACGGGGATGTGGTGCACGGCAGCTACGAGCTGGTGGAGGCGGACGGTTCAAAGCGCGTCGTCCACTACACAGCTGACCACCACACTGGCTTTAACGCCGTCGTCCACCGGGAACACAACGTCCATCCTCAACATTACCATCATCATCATGAGGAACATGCTCCAGCACATCACTTTTACTCTCATCACTATTGAAATATAATAGTGCTGTTGAAATAAAAGTTCATTTTGTTTTCTAGAAATACTCCTTTTTAATTGTACCCGTAATACCTGTGATATAAATCCTCAACAAGGCCATACGAATTATAACAAGGCTTAGAAACCATGATTAGGGCCTACTTTGAGCGTAGGCTACTCGCTCACGCTGTCTTAAAGTTACCATTGAAAAATGCAATTAGGATATTTTCCTGTTGTCATGCGCATGCTTCCTTAACGTTGTTTTAATGAATTAATGTTCTAGTTACAAACCTTATCATGCTTTAACAAATGCTGTACATCCGTTCTAAAACAATAACTCTTCATTTTTCCTTATAAAATTTAATTAAGATGAGCTTCATAAATGAGTGTGATATTAATAACTTCTAGATAAGCATGTATATGTATTGGTATTGGTGCTTTTACACAAACTAATGTTTATCGGGCCAAAATGTTGGTTGGTCTAACAGGAGAAAATTTATCACCATTGCAACATATTTTTTTGTTTTTACGTAATATTTATGGACTTGGTGCTTAAATATTTTATGGTGTTGAAATACGTATTTTTTTATTCACGTAAATTTATTATTCAGACAGTAAACTTTACACTACACTATCCATGTCATCCATGGCCATCCAGTGGTCGAAAACTTCACCAAAAGTATGTAATGTGCAGAATTCTCTATTTTCACCGCACACTGTAAATAAATCATGTGATTGGAATTTGTTCCATTTCTTTTGATTTTCTTTATATATTTTTTGTTATTTCGTTACCAGCATGGCAATATGGCCATGTAAATTTTTTGTTAAATATTAAATTCATTTTCATTCATTAAATTATTTCATTAAATTCATTTAGGCTTTTTTAGCCTATTTTAACTTAAAAAAGGAATTATTTACATCTAAAGAAAAATATCTTTCTAACTATATACGTCGATTTACCTTGCGATGCACACGAACTAAAAAAATACCTTTCAAAGAAACATGCTTGCATATTAATTTATAGATTTGTTCTGCTTATTTATGAAATTAATAACGGTGACAGTTGTTAAAAAGAGATTTAAAAAATTGCAAAACACTGCCAGATGTTTGATTGTGTTTTCAATAGTATATGAATTCTCAATTTGAAAACATTTTTGGTCTAACAACTGATTTATCATAGCTCAAAACAATTGTACTTGCATTAATTGTATTTAATCACACATATGATTTAAAACGAATTGTAACAAATCGTGAATACAAATAGCCTAACATATTAAAAACTAGCAGAGTACGCGTCTTTCTCACGGCGTTGGCATATTAGTATAAAATGCGTATTGCAGTTATGGGAGACGACACGGTTTAAGAAAATTGGTTTCTTTTGATTTATACGGAATGCTATAATAGTATAGCATAGCACATCTACCATAGCCATAATGTTCTACCACTGCACCTAAACCATAGAAAAAGTGAAGTTCTCACTGTGTACCACAGTTCTTTGTTGCTAGTTGGTTCAAATTAGCTGGTGTCATTAACGCAAACAAAATAATAGTGCTACACCCTGTTGGTAATTCATATAACTCTTAAATGATTTTTAATTTCTCAGAACTAACTTGTGTTGTTAAAACCGCTGACAAAATTATTTTATTCCTTTTAAATATGAATACTCATAAGGTTATCATGGGAAACTCCAGAGCCACTGGGGTGGAGCCCGAAATGATTTTTGAGATAAGAATGCGTCTATATGTTAATCGGAAATGTGAGCTATTATCACACCAAATTTCAGCCCAATCCGACCAGTATATTTTTCGTTTACTTGACACAAACATCCATCCAAAATTTCTCACTTATTAAGGATTAACGGTGTCAGCTGTATAATGGGATTTAAAAAAATCAAGACACTGCCAGATGTGATAATAGTTAGAATGAGGTCAATCAGCTGTATCTTTAGCCACTCTAGATATCAATTTGTTGACATAACATGATTGCGTAGAATAAGCATTGTACAAAGTTGAATGGTGTAATCAGGACTGGGTGGCGAGACCGGTTTTATTAGGTTATCCGTTGTAGTGATTATTATTTTTAAATACTCAGAACCACGTCCCAAATATATCTAAAAACTGTATATAACTCCATTACTGATTTGCTCCACCCTTAATCTTATTTCTCAGTACTTTAATAGGCCTACCTACTGATATACTTTACTTTGAAATGGTGAAAATACGAATGTAGGTATTTTAAGCCAAGTATGAATGGAGATGAGTGTAGGATGAGTGGCGCGATCTAGTAGCCTTGTTAGTGACTAAGGCCGACATATTCCTTAGACACAGCTGTTTTAATCGCCCATACAGCCAATGCCAACTAAGGAACTTACTGTTTTGTTGTGGAATCCGAACCATATTTTTTTGCCTTGTAATGAACGAATTGGTCCAAAGATCATGATAGTACTGCGGATAGTCGTGGTACTCATTACTACGGACGTTAATCCACACCAAAGAGTATCGCATCCACAGTTAATGTCTATAAATATCCACAATTAGTCACCTCCTTTATAGTAGTTGGATTACAAGACCACGCCACCGCCCCAGTCTTGTAATAGGTTATAGCGGGAAAGGCTTATATTGTGAGATTTCTACAGAAATTACACTGTAAAAAATATTTTTGCTTTGCAATATCAGTACCTTTCTTCAGTAACATTTTACTTAAACGTGGCTGTTTTGTTTCCGCCAATATTAACGCTGGTTTTCTAGAAAACCTCATAGTGGGTTTTAACTAATATCTTAAACTAATAATATGCTTATAATGTTTATTATTTACGCAGTTATTAGTATTGAAATGACATTCAGAAACTCAAACTTGTATATCGTAGATCACGTAAAATCGTTTTTCTATAATTCTTTGCTTTTCCAGAACAAAGTCTCTTTTTCTTGAATTTAAACTCTTTCCGACGAAATACCGTTATGTTTTAAGTTAATCCCTTGCTTGGAATTTAATTTTTGTTTAGTGAATCTTAGTTATTTTCGAATATGCACAGCTGTATCACTATACTATATCACCTTACTATTGAGGAAAAAACAATACCATTCGAAAAAGGCAATCCTTCCTCTTATAAATAAGTTTGCTTAGCCATTAGGTGTTGTTAAAGTAAGAAAACGTTTTACAAAAATACAAACAAATATATTGAACACTAATGAAACAAAATGACATGTACAATGGACGATAGTAAATAAATATTCTGACTAGTATTTCGGGCTGTAGTGGTACGTTGAAAACGATGAGCTTGAATATGATGGTTTGTACGAATACTTGGGTTCTTCGTACTTGGGTTCGTACTTGGGTTCGTACTTGGGCTCGTACTTGGGTTCATACTTGGGTTCGTACTTGGGTGCTTCGTACTTGTAAATGGGTTGGGTTGGCTTATAAATACTGCTGCTCGAGTAGGCGCCCTTGTAGGAAGGTTTGTATTCGTACTTTGGTGCCTCGTATTTAGGTTTGTACTCGTACTTTGGAGCTTCGTACTTGGGTTTGTACTCGTACTTGGGCTTGTACTCGTATTTGGGTGTCTCGTAGTGGTAAGGGTGCTGGTTATGCTCTCTATGGACTACGGCGTTGAAACCGTTCTTGTGGTCAGCTGTGTAGTGGACAGTCCTCTTGGAGCCATCAGGTTCTACCAGCTCGTAGACTCCCTTGACGTAGTCTCCGTCGCGCTCCTCCTTCTGGCTGTGGATGTCGTAGGTGTGAGGATCGTGGACGCCGTACTCGAACTTGTACTTGGGGTGAGGGTCGTAGGGCTCTTCTTTGTACTCGTACTTGTGCTCGTAGCTGTACTGGGCTAGAGCACTGGTGGCCAAAGCGGCGAAGAGGCACAAGCAAATTATCTGGAAAATAAAACGTAATGTTAGATTACTTACAAAGACATGTTACATTACCAGATTAAAGAGGTTTAAGAGGTACTTTCCTATCGACACTAACTAATAAACTTAAATTATACTTTACGACTAACTCTTTTATATCCTTGTTTATATCTAGTAGTAAGTGCTTAGGTAAGTGATAATATTTCGTGTGTTTTGCTATCAACCTAGCTGTATGCTGCATTTTTAACCATGAAAGGTACAATAACCAAAAGTTTTATAAATATGTCGTTGACATGGTACTTTATCTAAACATAAGTCAAATAAGCTAATGGTTTACAATGTAATGTACTACGCTTCATTAAAAATGCCAGTAGTTTAAACTCTAGACCGATCCCTCATTTATAAAGTTTACCTGTAAAGACTCCAACTAGTGTTGCGCTTTGTAAAAGCAAGATTTAAAAATTACATTACAATAATAAGTTATGAGCATGTCTGCCACTTAATTAAAACTGTCGGTTCTGTAAGAATACTGTTTTAATTTCGGAAATGTTTAGATCTAGATCCAAGACAACTATGAAAGCATAAATGTAAAATATATTTTACTCTCAAAAACAGTTGTGTACTAAATTGGAGTTAGTTATTTAAAGGGTAAAATGGTGAGGTTCACAGTTGTTCCACAATACTTTACATTGTTCGGCCGCTTAGAAAACGACCTCCTCTAGCATTGGTTTAGCATTAGCGCGCAGGTCGTTTTCTAAGCGGCCGAACTTATAGTAGTTAACTGTTTCCAACCAAAAGGTGTATTGCTTATCTGTACGGATAACTACACTCAAGTTGTTTAGCTGCTGTTAAGAGTTCGAATTATTAATTATTTAGGTTTTGATAGTTCTGTGTTGCTTTTGAGTAACCATGTCTCTATAGTTTGTGAGACTGAAAGGTATGAACAACAACGGATTTCTAATGATTATCTACTGTGTGTTTATATTAGATATGAAACTCCTTTCTTCAAGCTGTTTTAAAAATGTTTGGCTGATACCACTAAAAATTAAAATGTAACATTGTATCTACTGCCTAGCTAACAAACCTTATTATACTTGTAAAGTTATATAACTTGTACACATTCTTAATAGCATTGCTTTTAAATTTAAATTTTAAACATATTATAATGTTAAAGCTATTTATTAAAAGGGCTTATTTAGTTATGTTACTTAAAGTGTAATTATATTTAACTATTTATTGTGCAATAAAAAAGTTCGTAATTTTAGACAAAGAGCTTAGGTACGGTAATAAAAAAACAACGAACGAGTGAATTTGTGATTCTTATGGACCAGTAAGGGATTAAACTTTGAAGAGTAAAAGTTGTAGAAAATTTCAATAAAGTGTACCAACTTGTAAGTGTGCGAAAGGAATATTTTACTCCAAACCTTTAAACAAATTGAACAATACAGAATTACATTTTAATTATTTGAACCTGGTAAAAATATTACTACTTAGTAAGGCAGTTTCAGCCTTTAATGTGCTCGTACTTTTTATGTAATAAAATACTTGTTTGAAAACTCTTACAAACTTAAAATGTATGTTAACTGTTAACATGATCTAAGTGTGCAAAAGATCTAAGTAGGGAGGGATTGAAAATTAAATTACGATGGTATCCTAGTTAAATAAATTGTATCACTAATCAATTATTTTTGTTACTGTATATTAATTTAAGAGACTTTTAACGATTAAAAAAGGACTCTGCCGAGACCAGTTGCTAGTGCCTTTACTCTAAATGACAAAGTGACTTTCGCAGCTCTGCCTATGCATGCTTTAACACTAATTTAACAACCGTCTATACCTCTTCAAAACTGCAATTTACTAAGGTGTGAATTCAAAATATATAAAACCGTATGGAACATAATTTTTGTCAACAGATTATAAAGTACAAGATTATTAAAAAAACCGTATACCGGAACAAAATCTTCAAATCTCATCTCAACTTTGATTTATCGATAACGCTCTTTAACCTATACCACGTTATCCTGGTGTTACATCTATACAATAATAGACAACTGTGTTTTTACGTTAACTCCCTACTCTACCACACTATTACCCACCCGTACACCTATAACTTATTTTACCACATCACTGTATCCACTATCCTCGTACCTGAGTCATTGTGTTCACTGCACTGCCACGAAGGCTTCACTACATTGACTTCTGTCACTAACTACCTCAGTATTTATATAAAACTGTCACCAGTCTTTTCACCTTTCACTGCACAGCTAAGTTCAGACTCAACAATTTTACCAGTTCCAGATATATGTAGTAATTGGCTTTGTGCGGTTACACAACTGTTAGATCCCGCTCCGCAGTGCAGATCATGGCCGGGTTTTTACGTTTCCGGAATCTCGGGAATCTTGGAACTATGAAGTTTCATTTACCTGTATCCCCACTTAGTCAATTGTTATTGTTCTTATGGATTTTCATTAGGTCAGTAGGTATCTATGTAAAGACGGTCTGTTTTTTAGTTGGAGCTTAAGTTATGTTAAACAAGGGCCCCATGAAGTTAATTTACCATTTTTACTGATAAAAATGTGTGGGTACTTAAGTATTATACGGAGGCCACCCTTATACAGCTCACTGCGGTGGTTATGTTAGGCTGGGTTATCTTAAATATACAGCATGACTCATCTGGTATCGTTCGATTCATAACGAAACGAGGAAAGTCCTACAAACATATATAAGATAACCCAGCCTAACATAACCACCGCAGTGCGCTGTATAAGGGTGGCCTCCGTATAATACTTAAGTACCAATGTGTGTTCACTATATGTGTTATAAATATAAATATGTGTTATATTGGTTGCTTATTTAATATTCTTGAAATAGAAAAAAATAAATCTAAGTTGAATTATTAGCACACAGAGGTAGCACTGTGTGCTGTCGTGCAAAAAAAAAAACTACACAATTACATTTTTTAAATAGGAATCAGATATAATGCACAAAAAATGTAATGGGATATCAATAGTTGTGTACTACATTGGAGTTAGTTATTTAAAGAGTAAAATGGAGTTTGCTCATAATTTTAAATAATAGTCATCTGTTAGCTTGGAAAATAATGTCATAGTTTCTGAAGTAATTAAGATGTAAGACTAAGAATGAGTGTAAAGACATCACTAAAAAACACTAAAAAACGTCATAAAAAGACTTGCTAGATTTTCTCTGAGATGTTGTTAAACCTAACCCCCTAACTAGACATTGGAAATGTAACTTAATAAATATGTTTAATATATGGGTAGGCGGGATATTCAAATCAATTCTAAGGTTATTTAACATTTGTACAATTAATTTTATTTACATTCATGAATTATGTTTTGTTCATTTTGCCTACATGTAACATGAAAACTAGTAATTAGAGCCATGTTGCTCCTCAACATGTTCATAGATCTTTGGTGAATGTTCGTGATGATGACTCTGATGATGTACTACTGGCATGTGCTCCTGATGATGATGGTAATGTTGAGGATGGACGTTGTGTTCCCGGTGGACGACGGCGTTAAAGCCAGTGTGGTGGTCAGCTGTGTAGTGGACGACGCGCTTGGAACCGTCCGCCTCCACCAGCTCGTAGCTGCCGTGCACCACATCCCCGTCGCGCTCCTCCTTGTGGCTCTTGATGTCGCCGGTGTGGCTGTCGTGGACACCGTACTCGAACTTGTACTTGGGGTGAGGGTCGTGGTAGTCCTCCTTGTACTCTACGTGGTGTCCCTGATGCTCTTCCGTAATTTGCTGATGGTGTTCATCCTTGATTTCAGGATAGTGTTCCTCATGGGTTTGATGATGTGGAATATACTGTTGTTGTTCGTGTTCCACCGCTGGGAAATGTTGTTCATGCTGAACCTCAGGAATGTGTTCTTGTTCTTCATGCTGAATTTCTGGAATGTGTTGGTATTCGTGCTGGACTTCTTGAGCTTGTTGTTGATAGTCTTGACGATGATGAAGTTCTGGAATAACCATTAGCCGTTTGTGCCGAAAACTCCTTTGGTGTGCATAAGAAGGGAGAGATGAAGCTACGGCGAAGAGTGCCAGTAGTGAGGTGAATATCTGAAAAATATAATCATAATTAAATAATTAAAAATATAATTAAATCATGCCAATATTATTTCTGCAGTTCGGGATCAGTACCCTCCTTCGTCTCTATTAAACCCGGTCAACAGCCTTAATCCGAAGTTAGATTGTAATTTACGAACACTAACTTTCAGTTCATATACCGAATTATGTACTATGATAAGTTTATCTTCGAAAATCTTTCCTTCGCTGGGTCTTTGAAATAACTTTGTAATAAATATGTAAACGTAAACGTACTTAAACTTGTATTTTGATTAAAGTTTGATCCAATTAATTGAAATTATGTTAGATGAAATATAATTTCTAGTAATATTTTAGTTTGTCGGTAATACAATATCCAACGCAAACACAGTACACCATGATTTTACTTTTTAATTTATAATCATAACTTTTATAAGGTTTCATGGATGACATAAATTTTGCGTTATCGGTTTTAGCAATTCGTTTTTATGCTGATCACCGAATCATTATAATCACGTATACATTCTATCCACAAAGCTAAGTAGTTATATAATTTTAAAATGCTTTAATTCCATTATCTTTTATAACGCTAATTCGCATTTTAAAAGTGACACTGAATCTTTGATAAGTTATTATTTTAACGATGAACGAACTTAGAAATATGGGAAAAAAACTTCTCTACATGAACCAAAACGTATAACTGATGCTTATAATACATAGGATGATAATATAATATGCAATTTTAAAACTTTCAACTGTTAAAATGCTGTATATTACATTAACGAACTCTCTTCATGAAGGTGACTTTAAATCCTATGCCTCTATGTAACCATCTACAATTTGAGATTTATATTGTCAAATATTTCCGATTGCTCGGTGAATAAAAGTACTATATGTATTCTGAAGGTCTTAGAAGAAGCAAGTAACTTACCTGAAGTGCCATGATGGTGTGCTGACTGAGAGGATTGTAGCATCCTTTATACCAGACAGGAACAGCGTGAAGGAAGTGCAAGGGAAACTTCCTTTCACGCAGGACCTCATGTGAGACCGACCAATGCTGATGTAGATTATTCACTAATTGCAAATGTCTTCCTTCAGCATTCCTTATGCATATCGGATAATGATTTCTTCCAATGGATATTTGCATATGTTTTTGCACACTTTCTACTATCGTTGTTGATTTGGATATTTTTTCAAAATTAAAGTACGAAATAAACGTTCTTCTGTCCCGTGGTAAACGCTGTGATGTTGTTTATTGTGCTTTATTGTGCTATTTGCTAGGACAAATTTAATCTCTATTGAAGATGTTTTTCGATTGAAGAGTGTAAAATCCCTCTGTTTTGGTTGGTTTAGATTTAAATTCTGTTAAATAGACAATTATATGGGTTCAATGAATATAAGCATGAATTTCATATCAAATTTCGTCGACCTAATCAAGCAAATTGTAGTACACCAGCGTCCAGTGGTTTGAAAGGAAAACACTAAATTGCAACCTACCATTAATAAAGCCATGCTCAATAAAACCTAAACTGAAAGTTAAATAAAAAATAGTTTAGCTTCTTTAAACGATTATGATATTTTTTAAAACGTAACTTGTTTGAAACTGGTAGGAAATAAGTTAGCTAAGTAATATGAATTTAGTTTTTTCCTAAACTAGGATTTGAATATTGTTACTAACCATTACAAGATTTCATCGAGTACTTTTTCGTTATAATCAATCATGTATTTCCCTTATAAAAGCATATATGTATACTATTACATCAAATTTAACTTGTATTCTAATACTTTCTAATATTTCATCTGTTGTTTCAGGTATTGATATTTTATTCACTAAAATAACACATCAATTTGGTAAGTCAACTTCACATACTTTGACCTAAGTATTCTGCAATTTTAAGTTTGCTACTGTCCGATAACGCAACAATATCGATAGTTACTGTAAACTTGACGACGTACCAGTGGAGACATTCCTCTTAGTGCTGCAGAAGGAAGCGAGATAGAGGTTCCCAGAAGTCCTTACCAGAGTTACGTTTGACACGCAAGACCTCCTACTGTGACACTTGTTTATGTTTGACACTTGCTGGCCTTTCACGTGTGACACACGCTTGGCTCTTAACTGTGTTTGACACTTGTGTCTATCTTTCAGACGTTGACAGTGTTTAGAAAGATCCTTTTTCCGTTTGAATTTGAAATAGGATTGTGATGATTGAAAGTTTGTTTAAAATATGTAATTGAAATTGTAGGTTATTAACTCTGACAATGTTGAATGTTTTATAAAATTTGTATACGTAGACTTTTGATAACCTATGGATGTCAATAATGTTTTGTTTCCTCATACATTCTGGCGACTTAGCCCATAATCTATACTATTATAAAAATGAACGGTTTTTTCTATCCATCATCTAGAAAACCACGGGACGGCATTAATAAAAATTGTGCAAAATGATTTGATAACCTATTGGTACTATACAACCATTTTTTTATTTTAAAACAAAGTCATAAATTTGAAGCTGAGCTTTGAGACGTAAATGTTTAATACCATCGTATGTGGCAAGATAGGAAAAGCCGTATCGTTGGAAGTTTAGTTTAGGTTTATCAAATACTAATAATTACGTTGTCGCACAAATAATAGAAAAAATCAAATGTGTTTTTGTAAAGCAAATTGAGACGTTTACTTACTCCACAGTTTTTGTGTGATATTTCATTGATTTTATAATTTGAATAGTATTCTATAATCGGTAATGATAGTCCATTTTCACATTATCTTGAAGGGCCGTTTCGGGTTCATACCCAATCGGTAAGCACATGTAAGGCTACTAGTTAGTTGCAAATTTTGCCTCACTCTGTAACCCAAATATACCGATGAAATATAAAAATATAAAATAATTTTAAATTCATTTCAGGAGGATTATGTGATGAAACTAATGTAATTAAAACTATCTTAGACATTTTGTAAAAAGTTCACTCCTTCGTAATATGGATAGTTCTATCCTATGAAGTAAGCAGAAATAACACATACGAAAGGTTATTTTGTAAATAAAATGCTTTACCATTGAACTGTGAAATTTAAATATAAAAAAATTTAATCATCGGTTGAGTGTCGATTGGCTTTTTCCCCTCCAAATGAGCAGTTTTCGCCCCAGTTGGCGGGAGCCGGGAGTGCCACCAGTGGGTGGACCTTTCACCGGGCAATGTCCAGTGCAGCTTTGGTCCTGCGCCGCACAATACAGTAATATGGACCTTATGCAACATTTCCTCCATGGAAACTTGCCCGACACCTCCGGACCGGCTAACTGTTACACTTGTTCTGTAAAAAGTGATCCAACGTGTTCCTGAAAAAATATCCGGTGACTCAGTATTGTGTCTAAAAACATTGGTTGCGTTTAAGTCTCCGTGATTTACTGCTAGGTGCACTAGTGAAATAAAGATAATCATATACAAGATCTTTCAAATTCTTTGATTTGTTAACGCTTTGAAGTATGCATCACAATAATACATTGGGATGGATTTGTAAACACTAATAGATCAAAACTTGGCAGATTCTTGTCTATAAGTTTGTAATCAGGATGTTTACCTATTTATTTGCTTTTACGACACCAGATACTACTTTTCCTTTTTCCATATACAGTAAAATTATTAAAACTATGATAATGCTATGATATGAGTTTTTACTGATGAGAGTGTACATCATTCCATAATGTATGACTACAGTTTAACTATAAAATATCACGTATTATTTTACTATGTCAGGACCAGTAATACGAATATACATAGTTTATGAACCGTATGGTGTTTTTATTTGAACGCATTTTTATAAAACCATCTATGTAGGCTCAAAGTACTTAGTCTCAAAATAAAAATATTTTTCCTGTGCCAGTGAAGTTGCTTTAGAGCTTATTTTTAACATCTTATGGTTGAACTTTTAAATGCTCCGTTAAATAAGAAATGTGTGGCGTTTATTTTTTAGAAACCACTTTTTATTGTATTTCATGACCCGGGCCCCAAAAACCGACATCACGTAGCAAAACACTGCTTTTGATTTATGGAGATCAAACAGAAGGATATATATAGACGAAGTCCCACGCTCCGACCACTTCGGCCTCGCCCCACAGCTCTAGGCCGGCCATTATCTGACGGCAATCATAATCAAGCGACGACAATCTGTAAACAAAACAGAAACGAATTCCCTCTTACAATCACTTGAATAAAACAGCGTGTGGGTTTCTGGACACACGTTGAAAAGTCTCGAATGGCAGACCTAGGACAACACTTCATGACAGTCCACTCAGAGGTCAAGGCTGGCCTGAGCTGGTGGTACAGTTCTCGCAGCTAGTCTGGGCGCGCGGACCCTTGTGTACTAACCGTCCCCCACGCCAAAGCCATGAAGACAGCAGTGAGGCGCTGAACAACCCCAGTGTGCAATGTGGGCCGTGTGGGCCGAATGTTTTTGGAAACGAGCAATAAACACTCCCCTCTACACCCCCTGCCCTAGCGCGGCCGCGCGCCCAGACTAGCTGCGAGAACTGTAGCTGTGTGTGTGTGTGTGGTTAGGGGGGGGGGGGCGGAGTAATGTCTACAATAATCACGGTCATTTTCTCGCCCAGTCCTACTGCCTCCAGTCATGCGTATCGCTACCTTGTGTATTTAGTAGTTGTATCCACGCGGCACTGTCAGAGTATATATGACCAAAGAAAACTATTTTTGGGGACAAACAATGTACGCGTGTCCTTTCATTTTTAAATATGCTTGCTTAGTAACTTTTAACATCTAGTAATTAAAGTTACTCATCTAGTAATAAACATACCCTGTATTACTAGTATTTAACAATCGGTTGTTTTGAAAATGTATTGCATTTCTTTCTGTAGTTACTGACAAAATGTGTTAGATACAAAAATTCAATCCTTAAAATCGTAGATTTAAAATACTTTTGTAACTCATGGTATAACAAAATAAACTATCAAGAAGAGGTCTGAGATGAATCGGCAGCTTATCAGGCTCAGAGGACTTGTCTCAAAACAAGCTGTGTTTAAAGTCATATCAGACAACTATGGTTGTTGGTATGAATATAAAATCACTTGTTTTTTGTTTCGAACTTCCTACGAAAATATCCGACACTGTAGCTATTAAGGATAGCGGCCCTGTGAACTGTGTAAGTGACATGATCAAACTGGTCATTTATTTTACTAAAATGTTTTTAAAGTTTGCTGTAAACAATAAGGTCGTGAAAGCTAAAACACTTACTGGATGGCACACAAGTAACTTATCATAAAATTTTACTTGAAAAATTCATCTTAATTCTGGTGTTGACAGTGGTTTGTTATTACAGTACATTGTATATAGACTGGTCCTTACCAGTACTACTACGTGTGCTGGAAAAATCTAAGTTTATCCACTTATAAATTGTGGGATATTTCAGAACATGCTATATTTAATAACAATATGGATCCAAGACACCAATTAAAATTCTTTTATATAAAATGTAGACATCGATACATATAAACTGTGTAATCTTATGCTGTATCAGAAAATAAAACAAAGCTACGAGTATAATTATTATCACCCTTAAATGTCCCATGACTGGCTGTAAACGACCAATTAAGATCCAGAACAGTCCAACAAGGATATTAAAACCGACGCTGATTGTCAATTTAGTCACTCGATCGCTAATTAGAACATTTATAACTCAGCTATACTGTCGAACTCGTAAAAGTTGATTTTATAACTTGGTGTTGCGCAAAGCTGTCCCGTATAAATCAGGTGACCGAGTGCCCCAGGCTTTGGTATTGGCGGGCATTTGACATCTGTGCCGCCCACTACCACTGGACCGCTCCAAATAAGAAAAACCAGCAACGGAATAAGTTATGGTTGACACGGTGCATTACCACTCCATTGCTCAACAGCTTGCAAAAGCTGTTATAATTTCCACCAGACTTTATATGTTAAAGCCGATTGCCTGTTTCCGCAACGGTTTAGTTTGCAGACATATGGGTAATAGGATCACATCTCAAAATTGGAGGGTTCAAAAGTTTATCCTTTTTTAGAGTGTGTTATACCTTGATAGTCAAACAAGGCAATTAGAAGGCTATCAAACTACAATATATTGTTGACATTAGCAATGAATACTTTATGCATGTGGGCACTTAACGTAGAAACAAGATTCGTGATTTGAGAATGATTATCTTAGGTATTTAATCATTATTTTCTGATCAATATAAACAAATCCTTGTGGCATCCATTACAATTCTACAGTTGCTTATTTTAAAAGTTCCAGTGCAAAAAATGCATTAATAATTGTTAGTCAAAAGAGAAAGACATGTTGTTAAACACTTGAATTAGACTTCATGGAAAATCTTGCACCTTTGGAAAAAATACAATCTCCAACTTCACTTGAAGATTTGTTTCAATAAATGTAATGTTAACCACTCTACCTTATCGGTTAAGGAAGTTCAAATAACACCCATCAAATACAATAATTTACATTTATTTTCTCGGTAAAAAACAACTAGCCTAGCGATTGTGCACGTATTTACAATGTACATGAGGTTGGTGAAAATGCTAATGACTATTTGACTTTTAGTACTTGGGGTATGAGGGGTATTTGGGGGCTGAGTAGGAAGGGTAAGCGGGGGCGGCGTAGGGCTTGGATGCGTAGGCGGGGGCAGGAGCGTAGGCGGGGGCGGCAGCGTATCCCTTAGCGGGTTCCTTGTGGACAACAGCCTCGAAACCGTATCCCTGGTCGTAGTACTCGACGATCCTCTTGGTGCCGTCGGGCTCGTACAGCTCGTAGGATCCCTTAACGTAGTCTCCGTCACGCTCCTCCTTCTGGCTCTTGATGTCGTAGGTGTGGGGGTCGTTGACGGCGTACTCGAAAGCGTATTTGGGGTGTGCGTCGTAGGGCTCAGGCTCGGCGTACTTGGCCGCGTAGGGGGCGGGGGCGTAGGGCTTGGGAGCGTAGCCGTACTGAGCGGCGGCGACGGCCAGCAGGCAAGAGGCGGCGAAAAACTGCAATACACGTACAATATATTAAATTTCCATTTCATCATTCAAATGAATAAAGTTATACAAATTAAATATATTACGGCGTTTGATTTACTTCAGTGTAAATGTACGCCAAATTATTTACATATTTTGTAATTTAAGTTAAACTAGTTGTAGTTCTAATCAACTGATAAGAGGTGAGAAAGCTACAGCTTATCTTTACTTTACGATGAATAATAAAATGTTAATATAAATTTTTGAAAATCCTCTAGCATGCCGATGAGTAACAACAAGACTATTTACTTTAATTTAGCCATTGATGGTACACTTAATTTAATTCATCTAGATCATTACAAACAAAGACTTTTTCTGTGTATATAATAGAATAATCCTCCTTTAATCAATACATATCGTAAACCTAATTAATAATACATATATAGTGAATAATTAATTGTCGTAGTAACACCCTAGTATACGATACCATTTATCAGATTGGCCTTCATTATGATCGTTGTAGCTGGTTAAATCAAATATACGTTCCATTAATTAATAATTTATATTTGTAATAGTTTTACGTAAATACACACATTGGGTGTTCATTTAAGTATTTTAATTGCTTGATTAGCTGAAAAATCACCTGAAACCCAATGAAACCACACAGGCATTTATGTTCAATAGTAGTTTGAGTTTGACATTTTTATTCTTTGAAAAAAGTGGGGATTATAAGTTACATTGATTGTGTTAGGCTACGCAAATAATCTTAATACAAATTAATAATTTATTTGTAGGTAATTTATTATTTTCTTAATTGTTTGATTGTAATCTAATTATGGCCTAACAATTATTTTATTACACAACTATCACTTGCATATCAAACTTCAACATTGCATTACTGTTAAATTACATTTACTGTTTATTGCCGTTAGTTTATTATTGTTTCTTGACCTTGGAAAGTAAAATAAAATAAAAACTATTATTTAAGATGTTTGTATGTTTAAGGGTTGTATAGTTTAACAATTTTAAAAATCATCTGTCCATATATTTTATAATGTACTGTATTGTGTTTTATATAGTTAAAAAAAATAATGTACCGTGCATACATGAATCCTACAGTATAATGTACTTTTCGAAGGCTATTAACCACCATAAGAGTAATTTTAATTGAATGTGTTTTCTAAAATATCTAAATTATTTATTTAAAGAATTTCTCCAACCACGGTTAAGGTTCGTGACATTTATTTATTTTAAATTATAGTTTTACGATAAAGATTATCAAGGAAAAATGCTAAGGCAAAATACTTGATTGAATTAGTTAAATTTGAAGTTAATAAAATATTAATTTGTTCAATTTATAATTATATTAATAAAAGTCTTGCTTCAATATATCAAAAGTACCATTAAAGGTTGTAACTCACCCTAAGAGCCATGACGATGTCTGAGGAGCGAATGATGTCATGTTTGATCTTGGGCTCATATTTATAGTTAACATTTTCGGGGGCTGGAGGGGGCGTAGGGCGTACCTTTCACTGCAGGTGTCGGGGTGGCCCCCGCCGAAACATTGCTAAACGCCGCCGCGACAAGTTTCTAGTTCAAGTTCGGTCCGCTGTCCACTTACAGCGCTGTTGTAGTTGTCCACTACACTGCACATGTGGATCAGATTGAAATGTACTGGTTGGACGAAAATTGAAGTTATATTTTTTAGTTTTAATATATGGCTGAGTACATAGGTTTCCCGTAGGAAGGGTAGTATTCTGCAAGCTTTTTGGTAACAAATTCTATAGCCTACGATTTAAAACTAAGTACATGGGTGTATGTTAGTTGAAACATACATCTAAAGTGACTAAGTGGGGCAATCAAAAATAACATTTTATTTTTTTATTTTTTGGTTTTTATTTTTTGATCTGCTAAAGTGATTTTTGGCTAGTGATATCCTTGGTAATTTTTGATTAATTTGGCTGGTTAGCTGAGTGGTTGTAGTGCTCACCTAACAATTAAAAGGTTGCCGCTTCGATCCTGCGAAAAGTCAGTAGCTGGTTCAAAACCTGGTCCCAGCTGTCCCTGATCATTTGGCTTTAAAAACATTATCCTGACTGATGAAACAGATCTTAGTCAGTAACAAAGCTACATAGATCATCTCACGCCATTCTACAATCATCTTTCACTCATATTGGGGTAAAAATACGTCCTATCTCATAATGATAATAATAATTAACTGGTTTAAGGATAATTATTTTCACACGTCTGGTTTGTTACTATTAGCTACAAGCTGTATTTAGTAGTTTAATTATGTACTTTAGTATTCAGTACTTTAATTGTAAGAAATGTGTTTCCATATGATTATATTTAATACTTGATTAGAAATTCTGGTTTTATAGTTCATAATTAATGAGGTAAAGTCACCACAAACTGTAATGAAATACATTTTTGTATGAGCACAATCAAAAATACATTTTAAATGTGTGATAAAATCCCATTATCTAAGGTTATTGTATTACATGATTCGTGCCACTATATGTTATTTCAAGGGGTATAGGAAAATTTGAAAACACAAAGCTCTTAACAGTAATATAACGATAACTTCCTTTGTAATTATTGCATAAATATTCTGCATTATTGTATTGTGACGTCTTTTGTTTCGTTGTACTCCAAGCTACGTTCTTAAAGTGTACGAGATGTGCCATAGTTGTCAAAGTAAATTTAAAATGACTGTTGATCAGTAGTACAACATATTGCGCTATGAAATCAGTACATGTATAAGTTTTGTTCCGTAAAATCGCAATGCATATTTATGGAGATTGTGTTTATTAACTAGACTTCCAGTGCTCAACGCTAGATTTAAGAATGGATTGCACCTACTAAGTTAGAATAGATACTTAGCGAGATTCTAGCTGTCTTTTATTTTTCTAAAATTACTATGTGTAAGAGGATTGAAGATTTATTTAAGATTTTACTGCAATTAAAACTAAGAAGAACAATACACTTTCTTATATTTAAAACCTGTTATTTATTATGTATTTTTAAATTATTTAGGTTTTTGAATATACAAGAACACGTAGACCTTGGTTATAAGTGTTATTCTAATAGTTTTGTTTAGTGGTTTTCCTTTTTTTGCTGCTAGATGTTGTTTTTCGATCATATTTTTTAAATCACATTTTATTATTTTATAAAATGTTAAAACGAGTAAAATATTTAGCACAAGGATCCAAAATAAATAGTATGTTGTAAAAACACAATGTAAACGTACTTGATACCAACAAGTAGGGGGTAGTCCCCTAAAGTGAATAGTCAGGTAGGTAACAGTTAATGCTCAGCTTTAGCTTTCTGTCTTCCTCTATCTGCTAATTCAGTTCCCTTCCTTAACAAAACGTAGGCTGTGGTTGTTAGTGGCTGTAAGATTATTGATAATTATGATTTATTTTCCCAAGTAGTGTTTAATTAATAATCCTACTATCAGTTGTAAGTGAAAGTGACTCACCTAATTTTTCTTAATCAGTACTTTATACGCAATACAAATTATTGCGTTCAAAAATCTATTTCTGTGTCAATTTTAAATACACACCCAAATTAGAGCGTATTTTTTGTAAAATGGTGCAGACGGTAAGAAATGACTTGTGTAATAAGTAATGCAACAAAACAGGAAAAACGAGGAATGAGTAGGTGGATAGGTATTTGGCAACCGTCCACATAAGTGGACCACACGCATCATACCCGACATGAGCGCTCCAATGCCACCTTCATAGCATCAACGTATCTCTGCCAATGCCACATTCATACCATCGCCTTGTCCTTGCCAATGCCATCTATATTGTCGTTCACATTTAAGTGGACCATACGCATCATACGCTCCACTGCCACAAGCCATCGCTGTGCCTCTCCCACTGCCATCTATATTAATCTCCAACATATGAGTTATTGACTTGCAGGCACATAGCGATTACCTTATTTTCCGGTTTTGACTTCTTATGACGCTAATTTATACTTTACATCGTAGTGCGTGCATTCCTTTCGTAACTAGGAATACCTCATTAAGATTCCTACTGTGCAATTAAAATTATCTACCTTTTTCCAACAAGACACTATAATTATTAGCCTCTTTCATCTTCGTTTACTAGCAGTTCCTCTATTCATCAGAGCCTAATAGACTAACAGTCTGTCAGATTGTTGTGTCTACAAACACCTCAAAAGACACGTATTGCAAACTTTGTATATGTGAAGTCATTGCATTATTTGATAGAAATGTGAAACAGTCAGTAAGAAGTAATAAAATCAAGGAGCCATTTTTATCGCTGAATTTAAAAACTATACGTAATTACAGTTCGTTGACTAAATTAGAATATTCGACAATTTTTTTGCGGAATCATTTTCAGCAGATTTCATTCTATTCGAAAATGTATATTAATTATTCAATATAAATTATATTTAATGGTACATAATGATAACACATCGATATGAATTTCCATTTATTATATCGAATTCTACCCCCACACAGTAGTACAGAAAGTGGTACCTATGGATAATGGAACATAACAAATGACGTAAATACCCTGCATTATACAGGGTGGCTGAAAAGTAACTTGCACCCCCCCCCCCCTTAACTTTTCAACCATTTGAGATATTTGAAATCGGTTTGCAGTAACCTTCTTTGATATGAAGGGCTACAATAATTATGGTCAATTTTGAAAATTTTGCCCTTAGGGGTAGCGGGGGTAGGGGGTTGCTCAAAATTTTCAAAAGACAAGTATATTCGAGTTTGGTATCATTTTACAGGTCTTGACGAAACATAAACATTGACATAAAGAAAACCGAAATCGGCCCACTAATAACAAAATAGCGCCCTAAAACGTTTCAAATCCAAATAACCATGAGGGTGACAAAAAAATTAACTTGCACCCTCTTTAACTTTTTAACTATTTGAGATATTTGAAATCGGTTTGTGGCAACTTGTTTAGATAAGAAGGGCTACAATAATTATGGTCAGTTTTGAAAATTTTGCCCTTAAGGATAGCGGGGGTAGGGGGTAGCTCAAAATTGTCAAATAGCAAGTATAGTCGAGTTTGGTATCATTTTGTAGGTCTTGACCAAACATAACAATTAACATAAAGAAAATAGAAATCGAACCATTAATAACAAAATGACAGTTTAAAATTACTTTAAATAACCATTGTCTCAATAGTTTTTAGCTGCCGTTTGGTTATTAATGGTCCGATTTCTATTTTCTTTATGTTATTTGTTATGTTTCGTCAAGACCTGTAAAATGATACCAAACTCGACTATACTTGCTATTTGAAAACTTTGAGCTGCCCCCTACCCCCGCTACCCCTAAAAGCAAAATTTTCTAAAGTGACCATAATTATTGTAACCCTTCATATCCAAACAAGTTGCCGCAAACCGATTTCAAATATCTCAAATAGTTAAAAAGTTAAAGAGGGTGCAAGTGAATTTTTTTGTCACCCTCATGGTTATTTGGATTTGAAACGTTTTAGGGCGCCATTTTGTTATTAGTGAGCCGATTTTGGTTTTCTTTATGTCAATGTTTATGTTTCGTCAAGACCTGTAAAATGATAGCAAACTCGACTATACTTGTCATTTGAAAATTTTGAGCTACCCCCTACCCCGGCTATAAGGGCAAAATTTTCAAAATTGACCATAATTATTGTAGCCTCTCATATCAAAGAAGGTTGCCGCAAACTGATTTCTTATATCTCAAATGGTTGAAAAGTTAATGGGGGTGCAAGTTACTTTTCAGCCACCCTGTATACTAATAACATTACATATGGTTTAGACAGTTCCGTTTAAGCAATGTTTAATAATCTTTACTTTCAGGCCAGTAACATAATTTCTTTATATTTATGACCCATGCCGTTTCAGTTCTAGTATTCGTGATTCTACATCTGGCTTTATTGTAGGGCTAATGTACTATTTACTAATTTAATATCTATTGATAATTATTCATATTATTTTATAACTGTTTGGTTTTGATTGAGTGCCTGAGCTTGGGTGCTCAAAAAGACAGTATATTATCAGCCCGAGTATCATTCATTCACAGGGAGAATATTTTTACCTGATAAACTATGTTTTACAAGAAGGATATCACAATAAAATGTAATCCACCAAAGTACTTTTATTTAAGCCAATGTCAATGAAGATTAATGTAACAGCTGACGTGCTAAGCTCAGCTGGTGCCAAAGTCTAGACGACTTGTACATGTGAACTGAGTTGTGCGTTTGCGCCTTGGTGGTAACAGCCCGGCCTGGTTATAGATCTACACGGGATACCTTTATCTTTATAAGTCTTGTTTGGTAATCTACAAGTTGTATAAATTTCAACTGATATTGGCATTGTACGTTTGACCTGCTCATTGCGTAAGGGCAACCTTGTCCGCTAACCATGCCCAAAATACCATTGGTGCATTTAACGTTTGCATTCAAAATATACTTGGAATGTTTGTATGTGGTAAAAGTAAATAAGGATAGTTGATAAGTACTTTAATCTGTCAACTTAATAAGTTTTCACGCATACACCGCGTCATAGTTTAGGACGGTATTCTTAGTAGAGAATGATCAATAAAATATTACCGGGTGCGGATCACCACTCTTATTTTTACAGGTATATTACATACAGGTGCATTACAGATTTACATACATTACGATATGCAAACCTGATGTTTTTTTTAATTATCATATATTGTACACATGAATAAAATCATATATACAAATAAAGTAACTTAATTTATTTTTTACTAATCGCATTTATAATCCGCTTAAACATAAGGACGCTTCCAATCTACTTTTCGTTATTTGGTCTATATATAAATTTCTATTGTTCATCCAAAATTATTAATACTTTTGTTACATGCACGAAAAACACCAAAACTCAAACTTGTAGATGCGATTTTTTTGAAGATGTAGATTTTTTTGCATTACCTTAATCATCTAGTTCCACTAGGTTTTCTGATCGAGGAAAGTAAACGTAATACAGTATAATGCACAAAATAGTTAACGAAACAAAAGTTATCATAATTAATGATTAATTATGATAATTTTTGTTTATTATTGTTATCAATTATTGTTATCACTCCCTCGTTATGTCCTGTTGCTATGGGAAAACTAATTACATTATTAAATACATTACATTTTTATTCAACTAAGGACTAATATTATCTACTTTTATTATTGTACTATCCCTAATATTCATTATAGAGACGCCAAATGCAGAAGCAAACTTTCGAAAAAAACATTGCATTACGTTGAACGCTATCATATACAAATTCATTTCGTAAGTCAGTAAAACGTTGTAAAACTGTTTGATATTGTAATCAAAAAATACAAATTGACGTCCAAAATACTCAAATATTTCAAAAACCACCACTTGCACCAGAACCACTTTTGCCTAACCACAGCGTTTACCAGTGACAAACAGTAGTTTACCACAATAATTCAACGTCCAAATTGACGGTTCCGTGGATTGGTCCAGTTCGGCCCCAAGGCCCCGCGACTAACATCAGTCGCATTGTTCTTGGCCTTTGCTCGCAATTGTTTATGTCGGAATATGTGCGGTGAATGGCGATTTGTGCGTTTTGGAGGACAAACAGTCCGACCCAATTATCCCACATACCAGAAACCGGACCGGCGGGCGACACGGCTGGCCCGATTTTGTAAAATCGTAAAAACGGCTCTAATTTGTTAACCGAGGCTCGCCCACCGATTAATTAATAGCTAATGAAGTTACGCCCCCGGTATGTAAAGCGGCTGAAAGTTGGTCAGCCTGCGGCCTTGCCCCGGAGTTATTGACGCCTCGTCAACCGTGTATCGGCTGACATTCCATTGCACCGGCCATTGTCAGGTCAAGGGTGACGTTTGACAAGACAGTTATATCTGCGCGGCCGTTGTAAAGCTTAAATGGCACATGTCCACGCAAATGTATCACCGTGTCGTAAATATTTTATATTAAAATTGTTGAACTAAGTTGTTCGAGTTTTTCATAATGGTGAATGCAATCGTGACTGACTACTTAAATAGTCAATGTTCATGAAATGGTATGAAAGAATTAAGTAAAATTAAATGAAAATTATTCATTTAAACAGACAAAGTTAAGACCATTTGGACATTTCTTACATTAGACCCGTTTCATTGGCTTTTGAAAGTGAAGAGGATGTTATCGTCGTGGATTAATCTAATAAAATACAATAGGGACAAAAACCGGTCATTAGTAGTATTTAAAATTCGATGGCCGAAATTTCAATGCTGGGTGTCGAGACTGCTTCTGTAAAAACTCATCAAATCGTTTATTTGCACTTTAGATTTGTATACAATAACATGTAACAAATATCATACATCGTCAATATTTACATACTAAAACTAAAACATACAACATGAGAATCTTCATATATACACATTATAGGCTTAGAAATTCTGAGACGGAATAAACAGCATTTGAGCCTAGAAAACATTTTAAGTGTCTCTTAAATAGGGGCAAAGAGTCTTGGGATTTTATTGCCTGAGGCAATTTGTTAAAAAATTCGATTCCCCTGTAAAACGGACTCCTCACAAAGGCCGCAGTTCTGTGCCTCGGATAACAGAGGATGCCTTCATTTCTCGTCCGGTGGTCATGGAAATGCCCTAGATGTTGAAATTGACCCCTGTTGACAAAGGTCAAAATGAGGACCTGCTGAATGTACAACGAATGTACTGTAAGGATGCCAGAATCTTTGAACACTTCCTTGCAGGGATGGCGATGGGAGAGACCGAAAATGCGCCTCAGAATCTTTTTTTGAAACTTAAGTATTCTTTCCAAATCAGAAGAGCTTCCCCAAACAACAATGCCATAACGTAAAATGATTTCGCAATATCCACGATAGACGTCCACAAGAACTTCCCTGCTACAAGTTGAACTGAGAATTTAAATTTTAAACAGAGCAGAACTGGTGTGAAACTTTGCACGTGACCATACCATTTGATGGAGGAATCAAAAATGACACCAAGGAATTTTGTGGTCAATGAGGGATTAGTGAGCTGCGTTGCTGTTCTACTTTGACTATTCTGAGACGAATCAATTAGACCAAAATTGAGACATTTTGTTTTGTCTTTGTTAAGGAGAAGACCATTGTACTCAAACCAACTATTTAAGCTCTTGATGACCGAGGTGAAGCTGTTCTCTAAGCTGGTTGCATTTGGGGTCTTGATTAGAAGTGCTACATTGTCAGCGAATAAATTCATGTGACAGTTATTTCCTTCATAATGGAGATCATTGATATACAATAGGAATAAAACAGGAGAGAGAATGCATCCTTGGGGAACCCCTCGCTGAGAAAGCATGTAGGACGATGAGATCGGACCTGAGGAACTATTTATGGAAACTTTTTGATAACGGCCAGACAAGAAAGAGCGGAACCACTGCAGAGCATCAAACAAACTTAATAAAACCATTTTAGTAGTCGTGGGATATAAATCCCCCTTTATATATATTCACGACGCTCATGCATAAGGATTCATTCACGCTCATTCGCGAAGGATAACAAATTATAACGTCTATTTCGTTTTTGAGAAATACTTAATTTGACTCCTTGTTAAGTATAATTTAATCAAAGTAGAAACCAGACCGGTTTTATAGTTAGTGGGCCCGGGCTGTTTTCCTGGAGATCCTAGTTCCGAACCCTACTGACAATAATAATTATGAGCCCAATTTAAAGAGAATATTTATTAGAAATCAGATAAAAGGGAAGTTTTTGGTTAGAATAGAGACCTACCAATCCATACATACGATAATTATAATTAAGTACAAAGGTGTCTTTTTAGAGCATTTCTCTACAGGGAAATCAGCTAAAGGAAACTACTTAGACATATCATATAAAATGGACAACCTGGGAGTTAATAGTATATTTCATCACTAGGGCCTAAAGTGACTCTTTTGACCCGACTTCAAGTTTTAAGATCGTGGCGAAGCCAAGGTCGGAAATGAGCGAGGGTTAAAAAATCACATTTTTCCCGTGTGGTGAACTATCCCAGTCAGCATAAAAATTGTTGGAAAAGAAAATAAATTGTTTCAAAATTGTTTCAAAATTGTTTTAAAATTGACAAATTTGGAATTTTGTCTATATTAAAATGAGTTTAAAATTGTTGTACAACAATTTCAAAATTGTTGTACAACAATTTTGAAATTGTTATAAAATATTTTTGAAGTTGTTTTAAAACAATTTTGAAATTGTTTTAAAATTGTTGTATAACAATTTTAAAGTTGTTGTATAACAATTTTGAAGTTGTTTGAAAATTGTTTTAAAATAGACAAATTTGGAACTTTGTTAGGGTTAATTTCTATTTGAGTTCATAAATAATAAGTACGCCTTATAAGCAACTAATTAAATATAACATTAATTGATTAGTTTACTATCAAAAACAATGGTGAATAAATAAAAACAAATAAGTATACTGAAATTCTTCTATTTGAAGTAAACAAATTAAAAAAAGTAGAGAAATAATAAAAACACAGTCTACTACATTCTGGAAAATAGAAATGGGTGCATGGATATAAAAATAAAATATTCATGGACAAACTTTAAGTACTCTACCAGCCAGCACAGAATAAATTATTATCTTTTCAATTGCAAATTTAACATTCATATATAGCAATCATTAGTTTGCCTAGGCCTAGACCTAATTATTTAGGAGGGCTTGTATAAACTAAGTAACAAACAATGAGGTTATAATAGCAGCAAATTATCATCATTCTAGTTTATAAGATTTAGATTGCTTAACGCATACAACTAAATAAATAAATATGGGAACAAAAAAATATTGAAACCCAAACAGCCAACAATAAAAGACAAAGATACATGAAATGCAAGGACATGATTTTTTGAGACCAAGTAGGACTGTGTTATGATAAAAAATTAATGCAAACAACAATGCTCGTGGTTTTGTCAATTGAAAGATAAAATGTCCATAAAAGAGGATTTAACTTATAAAATAACACTGTATATTAATTCGAAGTTTAATATGAAACCGTAAACAGTTTTGAAGGGAGTAGGCAACGGCCAGCGGCAAATTGAATCTTCAAGATGAAAGTACAAGTAAGAAGTTAAATTTAACAGCTAATATAAAACTATTATTCCCATGATCAAAAAGGTTTGGGATCTAATGATAATTACCCTAGTAATAAATAAATAAGTTGTCAAGGAATGACAGTGATACAACTTTTATGAGCTTTGCTACTGAGACATAAGTTTTTTGAAGTACTTGACTTGATGTGATTGTCGAGATAAAATATTTATGGCTTTGAGACTGCTAATGTGGTTTCTATTGCATAATTACTCCATAGTAATAAATGATGAAAATGTAAGCAAACATTTTATAAAAAACCTTTTATGTTCTTCTAACAAATTTTTATATCATACTTAAAATGGCCCACACAATTATTTAAGGACAATTACCACTAAAAATTACCCATATTTACTAAAAACAGTACATTTCAGTAAAAAAATAAGTTCATTCCCAGATTTCCCGGTTCATAGACACTCTGACAATACATTATTTACACATCATTCAAGCGTCGGCGGCTTCACGATCCTCATCTTCCTGTTCTTCAGGTGCTCTTTGACACCCTGCCCTAAAATTATAACACACAGATTAATATTATATTTCGTTACTAGGGACCCCTGAATGTTTACAGCTGTTACGTTAAGCAAATGACATTATAGCAAAAGCTAGTCTAGAATGTTGACGTCGACAGCTTGACTTAAAAAAAATGAAAACTTAATTTCAAAAAAACTGAAACCCTAAACTGAAATTGTGCCTTTCACATTCCCTAGTTCTCAGAATTATCTTTCTTTCGACACAAAAATAGTGAAAATCTATCAAGTGGTAGATTCAGAATCGTGAAATAAAAAAACCCTGTCAAGTATTAATGATTGTTGCAGTATTTGTCTGAGATAAATAAAATCACCTGAGCTTTAGTATAACAATATAGCCTACTATCAAAACTGAAGCATCCGGAATTAAGAGAGAAAGCTAGTAGCATATTGTTTTGTTAGCCTATGTTTTTAACCTCACTAAGTGAATTTTGTAATACAAATTATCACACTATACATACCCTTTCTAAGTCTTTGATTTTAATTGTGTCTGTGGCAGCCATGAAGCAACTGATTTCTCTATTTTGCTTTGTTCAATGTTGGCCCATCTCTTTTTCGTCATTTCTTCAAAAAACAAAATGCATTTAATAGAACATTGCAAAAAAAAATCTGCAATTTTTGTGGAGTTAACATTTATTAAAAATTATATAATAAATGAATAGCCTAACATGTATGTTTGCGCTCAATATTTTTTTATAATTTTTAAGTCTACACATATTTTAAAATAGCCACTTTGTTCTAAATTTTATAAGGATTAGGCCTACAAAAATATAATAATATAAGGAAGAAAAATTGAAAATAAATAAGTTATGGGTGAAAAACAGATTTCGTACATTAAGCGTTAGCTAAGAATGCATAGCCTAATCATAGCTAGGAATCTGGCCGATAATTTACATCAATATCACTACCTACTTCTTCAGGATCATCAACCAGCCCTTCAAAATCACTTTAATCTTCTTATAATTAAATTCTTATAATTTTAACACTAAGACAATGGAAACGTTTAATAAAACACATCAGTCATAGGTGGTTAACCAAGTTGTTTACAAATACGCACGTCAGCTGCCTGGTAAAATATTTTTGGAACTAAAATGAAAAGCGTCTAGAAACATACATCAGGAGAAAGCTTAGAATCTGCCGAAAACGATACCAATCTTGATCCAGTTCAATCTGATTAAGTCAGTCCCAGAGCCTTCGCCATAAACGATGTTTGTGTGTCGCAAAAGCGACGCATAACACCACGGCGGATGTGTTGTGCATCGATTACGCGATGCTTAACACTCGGAGGGCTAAATTATGAGTTAACCAAGTTTCAAGGTCTAGTAAGTTAACATATTTATAAACTTAACTTATAGTTGAAAAACCCCTGCAGCCCTTAACACAACAAGTTTAAAAATAGGCTAACTTAACTTAAATCAATCCCTAGCTGATGTAACTTAGCTAGGCCTAAGCCTAAATACCTAGTCATATTACTTTTAAGCAGTTACCGCATTAGGCGACAGGCCCTACAATGTCATTTTCTATTTGAGTTGGGGACGCCACCTAAGTGAGTAATTCAATTCAATTATGAGTTTATAAACTTAATGTTAGATGTCTTGTGTAAGTTAGGTCTAAGTTATTTTAGTTTTGGTTACTGTAAATCCAACTGTATCATTTAGCAACGACCATTTACTAAAAACCCAACGGTAACTTACAGTTTCAGTAACATAGCCTGTTATATTTATGAGAAACAAAAGGAAATTCATAAGAGTTTGCTCACATAGGCTAGGCCAATTCTAGAGATGGGCCATAATCATGTTACCTACCAAATACCTATCAAAGTTATTGGTTAACTTAGACCAGGAACTATTGGAGTACCTCTATTTCATTTTAGGTTAGGCCTATATGTTAGTTTAGAATAACTGAATCACCACTGACTGAAAAGGCCTAAGTAAGTTATAACTCACCTTGTTTGCTGCTTAAGAAGCTATGTAGGATAAAAACAGTAAACTTAATGCACCTAATAACTTTTAAAACAAACAAAATGCCGTGATGCCCGTCAGCCCGTGATCATGATCAAATATCAACATCAACAGACTGGAGACTGCTGTAGTCAGTGAACTGCGAAACTCTGGTAGAGTCTAGAGTAGATGATACTTGTAAGAATGTTAAAACTCATCCAGTATACTTATACAATTACAAATAATAAATAATTTATTTTCATTACTGTTAACCTGTTGTTATTAACCATTAAACTTATACAGGTCGCGCAATTGATGGTCTAGGTCTAACTTGAGTTTGGCAGTCTGCCCCTCCTCCATGACTCTTTCACTTGATTTTACCACTATCGTACTGTATTTCAATCAAAATCGCGGGGAGCTGTCGTTGCTGACGCATTGGCCACATACAATGAATACACAAACTAGTTTGTGTATTCATTGCCACATACACACAGCACAACACACTGACTATTATCCTACAAGTATAAGTGTCCCATAAGGAAAAATAGAAAAAATGTGCGAAAGATTTAAAATTTGGGCGAAAAAACACGAAAATCATTATAAATCTTTTTACAAAACAGACCATTTCAAGATTATGGATGGCCATTGTAATTTTTGTAACTTATATTACTGAAAGGAAAGCCGCTTTCATAAATATAATATCCAGAACATTTTGGTTTTATAACATTAATTATTATTTTAATGATTTTTAGAAGTTGCATTTAAATTGGTTTAAAACTATTTTAAGACTGTTGTAAACTTATATCAATTTAATTGTGATACGTGTTTTCGAAACATTATTAAAATTGTTTCAAAACTATTTTAAAACTGTTGCAAACTTATATCAAAACAATTTTGATATGTGTTTTCGAAATAGTATTAAAATTGTTTCTAAACAATTTTAAAACTGTTGCAAACTTATATCAAAACAATTTTGATATGTGTTTTCGAAATAGTATTAAAATTGTTTCTAAACAATTTTAAAACTGTTGCAAACTTATATCAAAACAATTTTGATATGTGTTTTCGAAATAGTATTAAAATTGTTTTAAAACAATTTTAAAATTGTTGCACACTCATATCAAAACAATTTTAATATAGTTACTAACCATCTATATTAAAACAATTTTGAAATTGTTTAAAACTTATATTAAAATTGTTTTATATCCAAACTTATTTTGAAATTGTTGCAAACTCTTTTAAAATTGTTGTACAACAATTTTTTTGGCTTTTCAACAATTTTTGTGCTGACTGGGATATTTTTCATTATATTGCATCATTAATTACCAAAAACAAAGCTAGAAAATGAAATATTTTAATGTAAAGATAACCTCTCAAAACGACTTCCTGCTCAATCACTAATGTCAATTACACTAATGAAAATAAGCAGCTGTTTCGTAAGTGCTTTAATTATTTCGTCTATTACGAATGTGTAATTATGTCGAGCAATCGACAAAAATATGCTAAAATCTTACCTAATAAATCAATTAATAAATAATTTCGATCAATACGATTGCCACAATCGAAATTTACAACTGTTTACAACAGCTAATTTTTACTCCCTAGAGTAAATTGCTTTTTTATAAGTGATAAAGTCATCCTAAGACTTAATTGTCATCCTGTATACTTACCATGAGGCATTTTAAATAACTAGGACGGTTGTACGTGATTATTTTCGAGAAATACAATATCTGTGTCATTAATAACACTGCCGTGCTTAAGCAAAGACCTGTGGCTGTCGGTAAATAACATTAGCAACTGTTGGTCTACCATTACCATAGCACATTAGTCGAGTCGTGTTCACCACCCATGCATAGCACGACGTCATAAAATATTATTGTGAAACCGGTTTGATACAGTGTTTGAAATGTTAAATGATAAATCCCATTATATAGAAACTTTTAAAACATTTTCAAAGCCCATTTTCTTGCCAACTCATTCCATCACTACCCAAATTCAGGAATGCTAATTTAGGAGTATGATACCTGATAGGCATCGTACTGTATAGGTAAACATACTAAACAGTGTATGGCCAAAGTAATAAATAGGGTTTCTCAAAAGTATAAAGGTAATAAAAACTTGTTTAAATGCTTATTATGGATTTAATTTCCTAAAAGTATAACTAAGTTTGACCCTTCCACATCACATGCAATCTGTTTAAAAGGTTGTTGTCGTTTTAAAATACCTTTGTAAAAAAGAAACTAAAGATAAATCAGTCATCATCCAATTAATAATAAACTAGGGTACCCAAGCGAAAAGTTTACATTTAATTAATTCCAAGGTAAAAATAACAATGAAATAAAATGCAATACTTTTTAAAGATGTAAATCCCACGTCATAAAGAGTGAAACTTATTAGAAGAGTTATTTACCTATTATTAGGTTCATATTTTTAAACAATTTGCTTTTTAAAAATCCTTTTTCACAAACCATTTTACCTATCTATTGTTTACAATGTGAATATAGTTTAACATTGAACTGAAGGAGCTGTTGGATTACAATTCATATTTAAACTATTATAAATAATTTGTGTAATGGTCAAAAACACTGAATCTTTGAAAGAGGACTTAAGAAATAATTGATACACATGGGGGATGAAGTATCTAAAGAATCGCCTTTTATTTACCATTCGCATGATGATGAGTTTTAAATTGACACCTCACGCGTAAAATCAGTTAAGTAAAAACCCTTATTTTATTAAGTATATAAATTATGTTTTGAAATCAAATCAAATACCGTCAATGTCGGACTGAATTTAATTTTTAAACCTTTATATTCGCTGTTTAATGACCTAAATTTTAATTAAATGACAAAATGTGATTCTTACTAAAGACCAGGAGCAAACGAATATTTTTGGTACTTTTATTAAACCAAACACATAAAAGATTAACAATTATTGTATGGTAATTTATAATTGTTCAATCAAGTGTTTTTTTATATAGTGGCTAAAACAACATACATTCTTTGAACATCAATTATTTATTCTTTCTCGTCCGTTCATAGTCGTTTAATATTTAGCTGCCTTATTTCTTTTCAGCTGATCCAAGTAGATTCAAATCTTATTGAAAGAATATAATAATAGGTTACGTACCTTGGCCCGTCTTCAGTCTTATCTTAGTCTATGGATGACTAGTTTCGGGTACAAAGACCCATTATAAAATCCTTTAAAACATCATGTTGTTCGTACATCATGATGTTTGGTGGTTCTTATTGAAAGGAGTTCTGATTTCAATGTTTTCAGTGGAATTTCCTTCTGGAGAAAGAAAGACATCTGACCCCAAGATAGATCTTTTATAGAGCACCTAAACACTATGTTTAGCTCAACAATGTGGTAACCCTAGCACAGCATTAATACCCCACTAACACCTCGCTGGGGCTACTCTGGTAGGAATTACCGGTTCGCCACGGATGTGGCTATTACACGTAATTATTCTTATCCAGAGGAACGTTCCATGATGAATTACACACGTGGCCAACAAGCGTCCATTCTCCGCTCACTTTATCTGTGGCTTCAAAGGTGATCTGTGTGGACTGGGTATTACGGTTAACATTCCGGTGCAAGCTATTCATTAAATATGTGTTCAACACGCCGTGCCGGACCTTCGACGATAAATTTCAACCAGACAAACTAGTTTTGAAAATATACTGTGTCGTGGAGTAGACCTAGATAACAGTGGGACAGTATCGGAGTAAAATATTGAGGAAATTTGGATTCAGATTCAGATAGTGGATCAAGTGGAAATTCGAGTGTGGATTTGAAATGGTTTTGAATTAGTTAGGTTTTAATACTTTGCTCTTAGTTATATTCGTACTTTTGAAATTACATTCTACGTACTTATATAATCTATCGAGGAAAACTGTGCGTTTAATGCGCATTTTTATTGAGTTCAAAACATGTTTCCAAGGAAAAACGAATCCAGTAATCCTCTTTTAGTCAGTTAAGGTGAATACTACTAATACTTTAAGGTAAAATAATTAAGGTTGGTTGACTCGAGAAATGAGGGAGGGGACTAAGACTAGGAGTAAATTACCTTTTTAATTACTATTTACAGATGCGCTAGATCATAAGCTAAAAAATGACACTGAAAGTACACCCAGAATAGGCAGAATCCGCCTATTAGGTATGATGATGACTGGAGTGTCCATCAACACTTTTATGTATTTACCGTTTTTGTGTGTAAACAGTATAGGTGTAAATATATTATTGCAAGTCTTATTTGACGCATTTTTGTACTTTCTGGTAATTTAATAACACGTACGATGCTGATCAAGAAGTTATTTACTTCAATCATAAAAATAGGTTAATTAGGAGAGCTGGAAACGAGATTTAACATAGTAACCCCTCACTGTATAGTATAAACACTGATATTGATTGATATTATAACTCACAATATTAAACCTAAATTAGGTATTATTTAACCATAATGTTCTTGCGTTCTGTTAAATTTTGATTTTTTGGGAGCGAAGCAAAAGAGTGTATTAAAAGCAATTTTGCTTTTAATTTATTACTTTAACTTTACTTATCCGACTGACTTTCCATCTCGATTCATATGTCGAGATATTGACTGCTGTGATTGAGTATATGTTGAGTACCGTGATGTTTATTGTGATGTTTTGATGTACGAGTTGACTTAACTCGTACACCCGGTTGAGACTAAAGTTTAGTAAGATCTGTGATCTAGATTTCATTTACTTTAAAGCTGAAACGTCTTACCTTAAATAATTAATAGTGGGCAAACTGTTGTATAGGGAATCTTTTCAAATATCACAAACAGTTATACGTGATAACAAGGATAAGAAATTAAAATGCATGTAATAATTATTTAAATAACCTTAAATGCCCTCTCCAACATTTAACATAAAATACTTAATTATAGAAACCAGTCTTACTTCCATTGTATATTATAACAGTTTAAAAGTTTAGTTTCTATTAGTTCCTTAATGCTTCTCAACTTAATATGCATTATTTTATTCACAAATTCTTATTTTTCAATACAAATTATAATATACCCGTTATATTTTAGTTTCTATGTGGCGTGTCATTGTTAATTAACTTTCTTCCTTTAGCCTCTGTAATATTACTAAGGACGAATACATTATCATCAATATAAACAAACGTGCAACTACTTGCTATAGAAATGTTGATTATTTGGTCGCATACTAGTCGAAATGCTAAAAGATTACACCTTTAAGGTCAAATGTTATTTAAAGTCAAAGTCATCATTGTGTAACTTACAGACTTGAGCAATTGTTGAGTGGGATTTTATCGAAACTCCTACCACAAAATACTACTTTTCTACCATTTAAGGTGCTATTTATATTCAAGCAAGTCGTGGGCATATGTTGGGGGATAAATTGTATGGTTATTTTTACTTGGTTCATGTGCTAAAACGGGTTCAATGTAAACAAAACTATCACTTATGTCTCTAGCTCATATCGATGAGTTTTTATGAAAGAAAACTATAGTGTAGAGACCGCAACTACAAAAACGTCCTAGAACCTCAGCGACACCTAGTTCTAAACTAGCGCTACCCCAGGCGCACTCCTTTTCTAGCTACATGATTATCGCTATAACTCGTTAATATATAAATTTGCACATTATCGGAAACTGGTCTAATGCGACCTTGTCCGGTGCATAAATGGAATTCGGCCATCTTTGTAACATATCAAGAGCACGTGAATTTTCGCGACACGGTGAAAGGTTCGGGTGCCATTGGTGGCCACACCCCCAGTCCTAAGCTAGGTGCTACAGCAACAGTATGTATAAATACGCTCCTTGACTTAGCTGCCTCACTCAGTCCACTACCTCCAACATGGCTCTTAAGGTGGGTGAAGTGGTTTAAGTAATATTGTTTTATTTATTTTGATTGTAGAGTTGATTTTGGTACAGTTTTCCTTATAGGGTGGAACTTTTTGGGCTTAGCTATAATTTAGTAGTCCTCTGAATAGTATATTATTATTATTTGTTGAACAATATAACCCATTTTGCATATTATTTGAAATATAACTTAAAGTATGTAACTGAAATAAACCAACTAATTTAAAGAGTTGTAGATTCAAGTGTTTGTAGTTTATTGTACTGAGGTTTTGATTTTGAGGTTTTCTCCAAGGTCAAATTAGCAACCTAGGAAGGTATAATTTTATTTTGTAGGTATTAACACATTTTGGCAAGAAAGTAAAGGTTATTTTAACTGACGTTATAAAGAAAACATGACTTTCACAAACACAATTGAAACAAAACTGAATATGAGAACTATTTTGCAATAGCTATTGTTAAGAAATTTTATCACTAGTCCGGTGTGGAGATTTTAAGATTGACTACGATGTTAATCTCATGCTCTTTTTAAACATTTTTGTTTTTTATTGTTTGATTGCTTGTATATTCACAAGTAGAAGACAAATTATAAAACATATATTTGTAAATTTAAACTCAATATATTTTGTACTCCAGATTTTTTATAATCACAATTGGGCCTGTGCTAAGTGAGATAGTCAAAGGACAACATATTTATAACATATTAACTTGTTTAAGAAATAATTGATGGTTTAATTCGCAAACCATCTGGGCATCGTAACATAGTTGTCTTTAACGCAATCTCAATCCAAACAATATTTAAATTGCTGGCTTCTATAAATTATTTTTTTACAGTATCTTATGAGTATCGTTAAGATCGTGAAAACATGCATGCATTGTTAAACTGCAACCAATACTTGTTGTTGTTTTAGAACACTGCAAATTGTCTATGTAAAAACATTTACTATACACCAGCGGTACCACCTTGACAAAGAGAGCAGTTTAAATTTCATTCTTTTATACGCAATCCTTTTGAAATTAATTGTATCCATACTTGTTGAACTTTTATTCTACACAATAGCACTTACAGTGTCTATAATAATTCTTAAGCCGTAAATACCCATCTAAATAATAATAGTGATATGATATAATTATTATACTAAAAATATTAATTAGGCTCATTTTATAGCTTACAATTTGTAGATAAAATCATTCCACAACAGAGTAAAAAAACTGTAGTGTAATTCGTTTCGGAATATCAAAAAAGTTGTTAACTGTTTACCTTCAAAGATTTCATGTTTTTATAGATTTTTAAATATTAAATTGTAAGTGGGTGTTTTTCTATTTAGGGTTTTGTTATCCTGTTATGAAATCAACTTCATACAGTTGAACCTGTAATTATATGACTTTTTTAAATTAGAGGTTTATTTTATTAATTTAATGGTTATTTGATGAACACCTTAGAACACCTAGTATTTGCGAAACTAGGCAATAACACCAGATCTTGCCAATATATCTTGTATATTGTCTAAAATTCTCAAGTAGACTTTTTATGGTTATGCCAATGTCAGTGCACTTAGATGGAATTCCAAACAGGATCTGATTGGAGCAAATAGTTTCCTTGATTTGTATTTTGATATTTGTTGGGGTTGTGGTAATATTTATTTGACTTGTCCAAATGTTACACAGATCGTTCTTGCCTCTTGCCTGCTGGCTGTGGCCGCCGCCCAGTACGGCTACGCCCCCAAGCCCTACGCTGCCCCCTACGGCCCCAAGCCCTACGCTGCCCCCAAGCCTTACGCTCCTGAGCCATACGACCACCCCCACTACGCTTTCGACTACGCCGTCAACGACCCCCACACCTACGACATCAAGAGCCAGCACGAGGAGCGTGACGGAGACTACGTCAAGGGATCCTACGAGCTGTACGAGCCCGATGGCACCAAGAGGATCGTCGAGTACTACGACCAGGGATACGGATTCGAGGCTGTCGTCCACAAGGAGCCCGCTAAGGGATACGCTCCCGCTCCCGCCTACGCTCCTGCCCCCGCCTACGCCCCCAAGCCCTACGCCGCCCCCTACAAGAAGTACTAAGTTTCTCGTACAAACAACTCATCACCTCCACCTTGTATATATGACATTGTTCGTTAGTGTTATTTTTTATACGTGATACAATAAATTATTTATTTTAAATTAATGGTTTTATTTGTAATTCAATTTAAACGTGGCCCTCGAAGAATGTACTAATTTTACGATTTGTATATAATTACATTTGATTCTCATTGAAGCTTGAGCACTATACATTTTAGGGCAAAGAATCTCTGCAAGATATACAGGTGTGCTAATTATGATCTTTCTGAACGCAAAGAGGTGATGGAATGTAATTTGATCGAGATTCCTGCTCCTTTAGCTAAAACCTTTTTCAACAAGCACCTAGTCAAATAAATCTTTAGTACATGCACACACCCTTTGGTGCAAAACAGCTTCATGAGGACTACATACAATCATGGATTAGTTATATTTACTCCAGGATTTAATACTGTCAACTTTAAGATAGAATGAACTTAATCATTTATTAACCTTTACTGATGTGACTTGTTTTCGAATGCTCCATTGTACTTCAGACTCATCGATGGATTAGCCACTTGGGTAGATGAATGAATGCAAATAAAATAATAAATTGCCGTAATAGAACAAGCTACATTATACAGCTTATATGAGAACATTGTATTGCACATTATTGGAGCAGACCTCAATTATTCACAGGAATGTTCAAGATACAAATTATGACTTGTTACTAAGATTATTTAAATGAAGAGCACTACAAATTATACTGTAATATTGAAGGTCATTACTGAAACAAACAAGTAGAGAATACAATTTTTTGCCAAAAAACTTTCATAAGTGTTTAAGCTCTATAGAAGCCTTCAGTACGATGTACTAAGGGTAATTTTTTTAACGTCATCGATTATTCCCTGTATTTAGTAACAACACTACACAAGGCAACTCAGTGTACACTCATTTTTTCCTCATATTTAGGTTAAAATACGCAACTAGGAGGCATCCTTATCTCAAATGATAATAATAACAATAATTCAACAACATTAGTCTAGCAAAACCCCTCCAAGTAATATAGATATAAATGAGACTCGTTGCTGGCAACATATGACAAGGACAGCCGTTTTTGAGTAGTTTAAATATTATACAATACATTGCATGTACAATACAATTCACATGTATAATACACTATTCATTACACCGTGCTCGTCTATACATTGTTGATTGAGTACAAAGACATTATTGTGCTCACCTTCAAATCTGAACTTCAAATTCGAAGGTGTTTGATCCTATCCTAAGCGAAGTTTGTTATGTACCCAGATATGATCAGATATTTGGCCATCAATAATTAACGTTGATATTAAATAAAACGCCGTTGCAAGGGGAACAAGACCGTCGTGCTTCCTTACAGAAAACATAAAATAGTATATTTCATCACTAGGTCCTACTGTGACTCATTTCGACCTGAGCTCAAGATTTTTTAATAAGCGACGGTTAAAAAGAAATTTTTTGCCAGTGTGATGAAACTATATTTCTTCGTCGTATTGCACTATTATTCGAACAAACTATGTTACAAATCTGAAATGGTTTTCATTGAAAGATAACCTCTCAAAAACCACTTTTAACTTGTTTTCAGTTTAATTTACTAATGGAAACAAGCAATTGTTGCAAGCAGCAGTAAGTAATTCAATCGTTTCGTCTATTGCGATTGTGTGAGTGTACATTATAATATCGATATGTCGAACTATTTACAATTAAGGCAACAATAATTAACAACAAACGATTAAACAATGGATACATGCAATTTTTTCACAATAGAAATTTACAACTGAGTTGACAACAGCTGATTTTTACTCCCTATGGGCTAAAACGCTTTTTACTCCCTAGAGAGTAAAAATGCTACTTTAGACCAGCAACGCATCAAGCTGTTTATGCTGCAGTATGACGAAAATAATTTGATATTTAACATAAAAATAGTAGTGTCATTCTTACGCCAGATAACTCACTCTTAGGCTTTCAAAGGGTTAAAATAAAAAGAGGAAATTTTCATCTCTTGTTTAGTTTATCAGAAGCGTTTAGTTAATTCTCATCGTTCTCATTTGAAGCTTTATTTAAGCCCTGAGCTATTGAAGCTCAGCTTTGCTCAAACGGAAGACAAGGCATATAAATTCAAAGAAACCGTAAGAGTGTCATCACTGACAATGAGATTTTCATCCGGAACCTCCTAAGCTAGAAAAAACACTATGTATAGCAAATAGTTTTCTGTAGTTAAAGCCCTTACGATACGACGCAGCGCATTTACAGTTAATTATTAACTTTGTTTTTGCTCGTGTGTGTTGGTTGTGTTGGTTACTGCGATATGTCTTAAACAAGCTCAGTCTATTATAATGGCAAGTTTTAACAAAACGTCATCGTTTTGTTTTAAAACCTATAAATAGTGTTTTGGGTATTTTTTCAGAAGAGGGCCGTCACTATTTAAACTGTGAAAACCACCGTTTAAGTTAGGTGATTTTTGAGGTTTTGTGATTATTTCTGTTCAGAGAAAAAAACCTGTGAGTAAACATCACATTAATGCTTTGAGGCTATCGCCGTTCGGACTCTTCCTTGCTCGTTACAAGTACATTTCCGCACCAACTTGTGTCTCACTGTCAAGGTGAATATTTAATAAACATAACTAGAGGTCGTCCAGTGGCCGAAAACTCGACCAAAAATATGTAATGTACACTCTTCTCTATTTTCACCCCACCCTGTAAATAAAACATGTGATTGGAATTTCTTCCATTTGTTTTGATTCTCTGTTTATGTTTCGTTGTTATTTCGTCATCAGCATGGCAACCCATAAGGCCCATTTTAATATTTTTAAATTTTAAATTCATTTGATGTGCTTTTTTTAGCCTATTTTATTTTATAAAGGGATTCTGCACACGTACAGGAAAATATACAGTACTGTACTTCTAACAGTATGCGTAGATTTTCCCTACGATGCACACGAGCTGAGAAAAAAGGTTTTAAAGAAACATGCTTGTCCATTAATATAGAGATAAAGAGTTATTGCAGTAAAAAATGTTAATGAGATAGAAAATTTCTTGATTAAACAAATCACTGGCAAATCAAGAACCATGGAATGTAATGAATTATCCGTATTTTCCTTAAGATTTTTTTTTTATGAGATATTATAACTAAAATGGTTAAGTGACGATAAATATCATAATGAAGAGATATAACTAGTTTTTAATAATTAGGTATCTTTCACGAATATTAAATCGGAAACCTTATAGACCATAAACTTAAACCAATTATGGTCGTACACTGGTCCGAAAGTAAACATGATTTCATTATTATTTAAATGGAACTATACAAACACTCTTATAAACCAGCTGAATATACGGCAATTAGCATAGACATTCGGGCCAGTGGCGTCATTTGTTTATATTATACGTTACAAACTGTTTATGTTCTATTACTCGTGATATGTTTTAATTGATTTTTGTCTTCTGATAACTCTTGAATTCCGATGTACGTGGCAGATTGAAATGTAGTTATTTCTAATACTATCAACACCTTTTGTTACCTCCAATGAAACGAATTATGCCAATTATTAGAATGTAATGTATGTTAAAACATTTAAGTAAAAATAAACAAATATTTTCAGGGTGTTTGCTTTAAAGGGTTTTCTTAACCAATATTAAACGTAAGCCCTGGTGTTATAAATAAAGGATGAAAAACTCTCGGCGTTTGAGATGAGTAATCATTATTATGAAACGGTATTGTAATTTTTTGAACCAATGACAGTAGGAGAATATACTAGTTAGTTATTTTCTGTTGAAGAAACCTTACAAATGGTTGTGAATTAATTAATATGCAATAGAGACAGTAATATACAATATAGAGACAATACAATTATCTTGTTAACTCACTTGTCTTCTAAAATAAGACATATGCAATAGGAAATGTCCGAAATATATTGATAGAATTGCGTTATTAGAGCAGTGCTCCTTCTTATGCTTGAACTGTGCAAGATACCAACATTGGGAGCAACGTACTTGCTTGCTTCAAGTATTCGTCTTTTAAGACTGGACCTTAAACTGGTATCCAAACACTATATAAACATGAATTTTTGGTCTACACTTTTTTTTAGACCGAACTGCAAAATTAGATCGTAAAACACCTATGCTACTCTTACGCCAGATATAGCGCACCTGTGCTCATCGTCAGAAGTTTAGAGCGTTAAGATAAAACAAAAATGTATTAAGCTATTTAAAGTGAAATCTGAGTTGAAAGTTGTCTGCCTACATGATGCTTAATATACAAGCTACAATATCCTTTTAATAACACTGAACAAAGGCTTAAATGGATAAAGGATAATTGTTCTATCCTTGTATGATCGAACACTATTTCACATGATGGAATATTGAAGTACAGTGAATTAATAACACCATAGTCTTTTGGATACACACTGTATTGTGTGAAGTGTACTACAAACATTCCTGCTAATGGTTGTTTCTATAATTTAAGCTTATATGTTTTATGTATACTAAGGAGGTATTTGAAGAGTTTTCATATATGCTGGCTATATAAATAAATAAATTTTATATCTGTCCAATAGAGATGGCTTAATTCCAGGGGGAAATGAGGAAATTGTGAAAGATAGGTACACCATGTTAAAAATAGTTGTACTTTATTGTACTATCACGTATAAAAAGCTAGACTAGTGAACGATGTCGTATGTACAGTGGTAAATGACTTAATGGAGGACAACATTTTTTCAGTACTTGGGGTAGGCCGGGGCAGAGTAGGGCTTGGGGGCGTAAGCCGGAGCGGGAGCGTAGCCCTTGGCGGGTTCCTTGGTGACAACAGCCTCGAAACCGTATCCGTTGTCGGCGTAGGTGACGATCCTCTTGGTGCCGTCGGGCTCGTACAGCTCGTAGACTCCCTTGACGTAGTCTCCGTCACGCTCCTCCTTCTGGCTCTTGATGTCGTAGGTGCTGTCGTCATGGACGGCGTACTCGAAGGCGTACTTGGGGTAGGCAGGTGCAGGCTCCTCGTATTTGGGTGCGTAGGCCTTAGGAGCGTAGGGGGCGGGAGCGTACTTGGGCGCCGGGGCGTAGCCGCCGTACTGGGGCATAGCGGCCGCGACGGCCAGCAGGCAGGTGGCGACGAAGATCTGAAATTTCGTAGCAGAAAATAAGTTTATGTATTTCATGCTAGAAATGTTCAAAAAACATATTCATATTTTGTTCATTTTTATTTCAATATCCAATAGTCAATTATTATACTTTACGTTGCCTTCAATGTTATTTTACTCTCTGACACGAAAATTATCTTGAAGAATGACCAAGGCAACGTTTTAGACTATTCCATTTAGTATTGGCTATAGTATATCTCGCATCACCATACAATACATTTTCCATATAAAACAAACCATTATACTATAGTCATCTATATAATTAATACGCGACATGAAACTTTGTCGGTTGAACTCCTCCGCCATTTCTTAACCGATTTTATCAATTGACGTCTCATTGGAAAGAGCAAGTTTGCAAACTGGCCTTACATTTTTGAAAACGTCCCTTGGGCTCTGCCCCAGTGGCTTTGGAAGTTCCCATGTTATCCTTATGGAGAACATAATTGTTTGCATTCTGATCAGCTGTATAATTTAATTGCTGTCATTTATTGTTCAATATAGTGAAACGCATTGAGTACATTTATTTACTATTTGATATTGTGTAAACATAACCCCCAAGACGGATCGTGTTAGTATGGTTGTATCTTGTATGTTAATAAACTACTTAATTGGGATTTGAAACTGATTTCTAACCGCGGACTAACGCTAGTTACTCTTAATCTAGTTACGCTAGTTAATCTTCTTAGAATAGATCATCTGGATATCTATCAAAGTTTTACGTTAAAAATCTAGCTAAATCATCTACAAGAGGTGCATAAACTTTTTTCCACTAATGTTAGGAATAGTTATTTGTGCAACTAGTGAGAAAAGTGAGCAATTGACTCACTCGAGAGAAATCCTTACTCACGAGCCGTAGGCGAGTGAGGAATGGTTTCTCGAGTGAGGCAATTGTACTTTGAACTCGAGTTGCACATTATACTTTTCCTACAGTTACCATAAAACAAATAAATTGGTGAAGAAACATAACCTATTTTTACACAGAAGGGAACTTTTAATATAACATTTAATGCGAAGTGACAAATACAACAGTACAACAGCTGACCAGCTGATTTACAGCCAGAGCTGCCAACGTATTTCGCGCGCATATGACGTTGCCTGCATGTTACGCGCTCACTATTTCGTGCCTTCACGTTGCAAATCTGGAGTGAGACAAAGTAATTAGAGTGAGACAATGTTAACATTGTCTCACTGATGAGCGAATTGGCCACTTTGCTTTCTCAAATCAGTGAGAGAACATGTACATTGTTAGGTAACTGTAGGAAAAGAAGATTTAATGGTTGTATAGTCATGTCACGAATACTTCAACTGACCCGGTATGGATCATAAACATAAACAAATGATGTCACTGGTCAGAAAGTAAACGGTGTAACTCAAAATAATTATTCATCGATCGATAAAATTGTTTTTTAACAAGTTTAAACTAGTTAGCGGACTAAATTATTAAATATATTCACTGTACGCAATGAGCAATAGTGGTACGTTTTTAAAATTTCATTATTTTTTAACAATTATTTTTATGACCACTCTCCCCGAGCAATAATGCTTTGTAACCTTGTATGATATAAATTGTTATTTAAAGGACATAATTCAAACTATTCAAAGACTGTAATATGTCGTTAATTTGCAACCCTTAGTTGTATCCCAATACACATGCATTGTGGTATTTTTTTTTTTTTTTTTTTTTTTTTTTTTTTTTTTTTTTTGAGAAGAAAAACTCACGAAAACTGTGTTTTAATAATTATTTTTTGAAGATTCCATGAGAAAAAATAGTACAAAATCGGTGAATATTTATTTACAACTCATATGAGAAAACTGTTGAGGTATTTTTATTCAGTAATAGAATGACGTTTAATATTGTACCATAGACTAAGTATGTTTTATCTATGATTGTACCAATTGAAATGTTAATGGGATGGAAATTATTTAAATGGTCATTAATGATTTATGTAATACAGTAATGTATAAAATTAACTGTTTTAAAATGATTATTTATTTGTTTTTAATCATTGTAAGGTTACCATAATAAATGTGGCATTTATTACAACTTGTAAGTAAAATAGTACACAACTAGTAGTGAGTAATAAGACATATATATTTTTAGTTTTTTAAAGGTTTTAATAATGATGCTAACTGAAATAATATTACAATAATTTGAGCAATACCATGATTTAACTAAAACCAAATAATTGTTAGTCCATTCTGTTAAAACAATTACAACATTAGTCTAAAAGTTTCTCAATATGATTAACAAATACCTATGTGAGAAATGTCAAATTTTAATACTCTTATGAATTATGGTTATCAATTATCAATTATTTAAGATGGGGACGCCACTATGTGCGTATTTTAATCCAAATATGAGTGAAGGTTAGACGCAAAATAATGTTGTTTACATTGTTGTGACATTGAGGTCACTGTATATAAAATAACTTAAGGACTGTTCACACCGGCGTAGCCAGTCGTATTAATACTTTTTCGGAATACGTAGCTGACGTAGCTCTTAATGTAATTCATAGAGAGTGGTCACACCGGCGTATTAATACGTGAGCTACGGAAGCTACGGCGCTGCCGCTACGCCGGCTAGCTACGCGTAGCTCGCATAGCCGAATACGCGCATGCGCACTAGCACACCGGACTGTCACCGCCACCCTCCCTCCACCTTATAATTAATTTATTAAGCGGTAAATGTTGGATTATAACACAAAAATTAAGAATCACTTAAAAATATCATTAAATCACTATAACATAACAACCTTAAGAAAACTTTATATGATCAATATAATAATACTTCATCATACGAGTACCTAATGTTCACTAACATTTTGCTTGTAAATCTCCTTATCAAAAAAGTCGTCTCTCTTAATATGGTTTATTATGGTTCATATTGTGGGCTGATATTTATGAAACATTAATGAATTATTTTTAGACATAGGCTTACGTTTTCCTTACACCATAGAATATTTTATCATGTAATCCATGGACGAGCAAAATTATTGCATGTTTTCTGATAATATTTATTTTATATTACAATATAGCACAAGTCTTATAATCTACTATATACGGCCTAAAATTAGAGTGAAACATTTTTGTCAACATTAACTCATTATTCAACAGACTTTTCAGGGTACTATAAAAGCTGCAATTGAACCGTGACAATCTTAACTGAAATCCATAAAACGCTAATAAAAATAAACAATAAAATTACCAAATATAAAATAATATAATAAAATAAACAAACAACACGTCAGACGTAGCTGCGGTGTGAACAGTGCACGGGCAACGTATTAATACACCGAATACGTCTGCAGACGTCGGGCTACGCCGGTGTGAACAGGCCTTTAGTGTTACTTTTTTCGTACTAAAATATACTTAATTTTGATCCTCCCTAATACTTATTGTACTAAATAATTGTTTGATTCTAGTAATTGGGTAAGCTTTCTTTAGAAGAACTTATTTAATATCAGCATAAAGATTTTATTAAGTGATACCAAATGTTTAATTATTCTTATCTTATGAATTCTACATATTTCAGTATTTGTATTTCTTTCATTCTAAAAAGCTTCATATAGATATTCGATAACCAATCATTACACCGTATATAATTAGTCCATTATTATTAAAACCGATATTTTTCAATCTAATGAATTAATGAAACCCTAATAATAAATTTGAATATTCCTATAAACACCCTATTGAGATGAAAGCATTTTTACTAAATAAGAGTATCTTTAGAGTGTTATCCTACCTTGAGAGACATGCTGGTTCTGTGCAACACTGATTGTGGAGGTTTGGTCAAGTTGGTATTTATATTTGTCAGTTTAGGTGGACCCAGTGGACACTTTGAGGGGGGGAGGGACAACTTTACACCTTTCACTGGACACAAGCCCAGTGGCGCGTAGTCCAACATTGGCCTGGTCCGAACTGTTCAGGGTTACGCAAGAAAACCAGCCGGTTGCATTATTACAAGTAATCTAAATAAAGAGATAAAATGTGTAAGCTATCGATTTATCGGGTTTGTGAGTTAATTAGGGCAAGTACGTAGGTGGTGGCTAGACTAGACAGCTAGGCTTGGCAGCTAGGCGGTTAGGCGGTTACAGTAGGCGGTTAGCCGCGGTAGGTCAGTGTCGACACGTGTTGGCGCGAGTTTAGGAAAGATGGGGACAAGGAAAGTTAGGGACACGGAAAGTTAGGGCCAAATAGGGGTTCGACCGAGGGGGAGGGAGAGATTAGCTGAACTAGGCTCTGAAACGACTCTTTTAGAACGAATCGTTCTCCTGTTTCAGTTCACAGAGAGCTACAGTAACGGGATTGACTTCAACATCATAATTTGAATATTTCCAAACAATAAACCTAAAAATGTTAAAAGTCAGTCATGTACTGATTGACCCAGGCCTAATCGCCTAGGTTTTCTAGCTTCTTTTTTACCCATTTTGGATAAGTTAAACACAGAAAACCCCCTCCTTGTTTATATGTTGTTGTTGTGTGTTGTTGTTGTAGTTGTAGTTGTTGTTTTGTCCTTGTTTTGTTGTTTGTTGTTGTTGTTTTGTTGTTGTTCCTTGTTTGTTTGGAAGTTATTACAAAATATATAAACGCATTCTATGCAATAATATGACTGAATATAATGTAATGACACATTGTTAAGATATATTGTTAAAATTAGTTTAAAATTAAAATATTTTTGTGATTGTGTAGGCCTATGATAAACGTTATGAAATAAATTGTTTTTTTGTTTGCACATTGCGTCGGATCATGGTGTATTTGGTTACTTTTATGTCTGATGGACATTTTATCTCTGAATTTCTGATCCGCTGTCATTTTTTTCGGAAACGCTTAAGAAGACAATATTTTATGCGGCTTACTCTGGGAAAATTACAGGACTGCATGGTCAAGATTGAATATTTTGACAAAAATGTCCACCGACAATTTAGTGATTTTTTTAAGTTGTTCAAATCGGTTTACAAGGCTTTGTAAAAATAAAGCGAAATATATTATATGATATTTCCCGATAGTTAAATATTTTCTGGCCAAGGGATCCTTGGCTGGATCCGCCACGGGATTAAACTCTTTTAGCGAATTTCCCATATAGGGAATAAGCTATTACCGTAGTACTCACGGTAAGACCTGGACCCGGGACAGATTTTTTTTTCGTTTTGAGGTCCCTAAAGGCCAAAAACACCATCCGTTCAAATTCATATATATATATATATATATATATTTATATATATATTTAAATATATATATGTCCGTTAGCGCGATAACTCGAGCAAAAATGATCCGATTTTGATGAAATTTGGTACAAACGTGTAAACCTACGTTTATTCGAACGAGTTCGCAAACCAGCATGATCGGACCATGGGAACGGGGGTTTAAGGGGGCTTTTATGGGGTAAAAATGGGTTTTTCCCATTTTTGACCTAAAAAACATAAAATTTTGCAATTTCTTTCTAAACTATTTTGTAGAGCTTAAAAAACAAATTATTTAGTATATTGAAGCGTTATAATGTGCCTAATGGTTACGGAGAAAATTCCAAAAAATTTTAAATTTAAAATTCCCATGTTATTCTTATGGAGAATAAGTAAACTGTTGTAGTTTGCTTGTTTATAAACATATTTTGCCCAAATTTGGAAAATGTTTTTATTTCTTACTAACTATTAACATTTTACATAAAAAACACTTTTACCCTCCCTGTTGCAGCAAACCTATGTGTAAAACTGATTCTATTTAAATAGGGAATAAATGTGATATTTTTAAGGAGACATTTTAGTGTAAATCCATTCAGGGAAATGGAAATTCGCTTAGTCTGCAGGTTTGCTGCAGCGGGGGTATTTTCTTATATTCACTAAATTGGTGAAAATGGCCCAATGTATTTTTTTGAAATATAATTACGTACGTCCGTTACAATTGTTTACAAGACATTTAATATTTTTTTTGTGTTTTTATAAAGGTTATGAGTAATTTTTTTGTTTGTTACACTTTTAAAATAAAACTTGATATATAAACCTACAGATTTTTATATACTTCGTCTGCAAAACGTCACTTGTTTACAATTTTTGCTAAAATTATCCTTTGTTACTTTACTTTGTTTGTTGTCTTGAATCATTTTTCAAACTATCCAATAATTATTTTTATTGGTATTTATTGATCATAACTAACAGATAATTGATGGAATCTATTAGGAAATATGTTGTTAATTATGCCATGTGAAAATGTAACTAAAATATTGTGAAAATCGAAGAGATTCACCCCAGTAACAGAGTTCCTAACAGTCACCAGCATTTTATCACGCTTGGCTAGAATGTTATGGTTCTATTTAGAAAAAAAAACTGAGCATTTTTAAATGTGACTATATAATAATAGCGTACCCATACTGAACATTTTATAGAATAAACATATAATTAAGAAGTATTTTAAGTAGCCTAAAATGGTTAGTGACGTTTGCAGTAAAGAATTTAAGAAAACGTGTCCATTATCATACAAATCAGTGTTTTGGATAATTTTGTATATAAATATTTCAATAAGTATAAACTGACGATGAAAGAAATTAGGCCTAAATTACCACCACTTTTAAGAATTCAGAAAAAATAGTTTTATCAACAGCTGAACCTTAGAGTTCCTCTTTTGCGATTGCCACGTAAAACCAAGAATATTTAGGTTGGAAATTGGAGGTCAATCACACTCTCGCAACTACACAAAAGATAACTGGCCCGAGTGACCTGACACCCCAATAACTGGCCTGTTTGAAAGGAAAATCTAAGAAATTGCAAATGGAGTCGATTCGGAGAAACGTGCGAGGGGATTAACGGGACATTCCTGTATTCTGTTCACTCATATTTCCTTTACCTTAATGTACTCAATTTGTTGTCCCTAAACTCTACAAAAGTAACCATTTAAACAAGGTAACAAACTGAAGGGGAGATACAACTATATTTACATATAGTTGTATCTCCCCTTCAGTTTGTTACATACAACACCTGTTGATTTACATACAACAGGTCGTAGTTACAACTAGACCTAGGTACAGTAACAATAGAGAACGATTCGATTTAAAGAGTTGTTCTCAGAGCTTAGTCAGCCTCCGTTTGCCTCCCCCTCGGCTCAAAACCCGATTTGTCCCCAAGTTTCCGTGTCCCTAAGTTTCCTCGTCCCCATCTTTCCGGACACCGTTGGCGCACCTCTCACCTGTTTTGATCAGCTGACTCAATCAAGCACCTGGTGATAATCTGTTATCACGTATGTTGCGATGTCTTTGCTGATGTACCTAATGACGACCTATCACCACTTCATCATTGGCTAAACAGGAATACCAGTATTCCCATAATCATGACGCGATAGCAATCAATTACCTTAATCAGGTTAGGAAGTGAGAAGTAGTTATTGTGTGTAATGTGTTTGAAAATAAGATTTTTGCCTTTTCACAAGGTGCTAAAAGTTAAAGATACCATTTACCATTACGTTACAATGAACGAATCTTAATAAATAATTACGGTATTGACAATTTTGCAACTAGACCTTCCTTTTAACATTTTACACGGAATCGAGCAGAACTCATGGTTTAAACCATTTACTGATCACTATATAGCACTAATTTAGGGTTGTTTTTGCATCTTAAAGTTAAGTTTCTATATCATTATCTTATAAGCTGGTTTGTTGACTGGCAGAATTTTGACTCAGTTTATGAGTTTCCGATTTCTGCTCAATTAAAAAATACAAAACCAAATGCAACTAAAGTGTGCTTAAAGTGTGTTTTAAGAGAAGGTATCCCTTCTCTTAAATGCTGACTTTCGCGTTTTTCAGCAGAAATAAAACACTGTTAATAAAATGCAACTATAAGTGGTAAATTATAATCACTCTGGCTGATTATCACTGTCTCAAAAAATTATTTAAAACTTTAAAAATAAAATCGGGTGATTGCATATTTTGCATATGCATTGACATATCTCTTCTTATCAAGATTATAGCAGACGATTATTACATTTAAGATCAAGATTTTTACATTTACATAATGGAAATATTTTGAAGATTGCATTAAGTGAGCCAGTTAAAAAATATAGCTATATAACTATTTTTTGGCTTACGTAAATTTGTCCTCTCAGTACTCTAGAACAGAATAATCTAATACTAGGTGTACAATGCAGTTGTCTGCTTGCAATATTGAGCGGAGCCAGCATATTCAATGCAATGACATATTTGGTTCGCATTTTAAATAGAATGCCTATTGGCAGTAGGTATCCAAAGTCATTCACAGGATTAAGTGAATGAATTGTCTACTTGCAGGAACCTTAGGCCTATTCTATGTTTCATCTGGTTCTCATAAATTAAATGTCTACTTGCAGTATCCAAAAATGCCAATGATATATTTGGTTAGCATAAATGGAATGCCTATTTACAGATTCTAAAGTCAATAGTACGTATGGTTCACGTAGACGGATTGTTTACTTGTAGTATCCAAACTCAATGGTACATGTAAATGAATAGTCTACTTGCAGTATCCTAAATCTATGGTCCATTTATTTTGTTCACATAAATAAAATGCCTAATTGCAGTATCCGAAGTCAATGGTAGGCTTAGGCCTACTTCTGCTTCACTTATATGGGATGTCTATTTGCAGTATTCAAAGTCAATGATACGTCGGGTTCACGTCAACGAATTGTCTATTTTCAGTATCGAAACTATGAGTGTTATATTTGGTTCACATTAGTGGAATTCCTATTTGTAGACTGCAAATAGGAATTGCAGTACATATTCAAAGTCTACATTAATGGCACGTCTTGCTCACATAAAATGCTGTAAAAATTATTGTATTTTTATTTAATATGCACATCAAATTAAAGGGCTTTATTATAGGCATATAATAATAGCATTTTTTTACATGTCATATTTTGCAAACCATATTATCTTCCTGTAGAATACTTGTGTGTTTAACTGTTCGACCATCTGACTGTAGACTGTGAAACCTATTTTCCTATCTGATGCAATAATTGATTACTCACCAATCATTTAAAATGCAATCCGCATTCACAAGTGTTGATTCAAAGTAGAGTGACTATATTTGACTGCATTAATTAAAATCATTAAACACTTTTATGTGCATTAATAACGAATGAGTTACTTTTCATGGCCTAGTTACTGATTCCAATTAACTCCGAGCTCATTTGAACATTTGGCCCAAGAAAGGCAATCACGTGCAAACCAGGAGGGAGTTTCAAAAGTTTTACTGACGGCTGTATTTTGAAATGTGATGTTTTTGCAGCAATGCCAAGAAAGTGAGGCTGTATTGTAGGCCGAGCGACACGTGGCCGCTCTCGCTTCTCGCCTCAACTGTCCAAGAAAACGTAAACTGGTTGTCAGCATTCCATAATTAAATTTGTTCTCATTATCTAACCAGCAGTGGTCAAGGTTTTGACCACTTCTGATTGATTTGTATGATTAAAGCGCGCCAAGCCGTCAAAACCTACTAATTATTGTATCTACCAGCGTAACTCGTTCCCAAAAGGTTAAAACCAATATGCTTTAATGTCCTTGTTATTAGACCACATGGCTAATGTAGACGATATTAGTGTTTTAAATACAAATCTATTATATTATTAAAGTGATACAATCGAATATGATGTAAATCGTTAAGGTCATTTACCAAATAAAAATATAGGCATATGGCACATCAAAATGAAGCTTAGAGTGTGTAGATTTGCCGAAAAGTATTGATATGGACGAATTTCCTAAGGGCTCTGCCCCGAAGGCTGATTTCCAAAGGGCTAATTTTTAAATGATTTAATTTAATTTAGTGTTATGTATCAAGAAATAAGTCCATATGTTTTATTTATAACATCTGTCAGATGACTGTTTACATTATTATGTTTTGTTTACTTTTTAGTTTAGTCTGATTTGTGAGTTCAATAAATTAAATCATTTAAAAATTAGCCCTTTACATAACACATACATAACATACATACATAACACTCCTCCCCCCGTTAGGTAGTCCTTCAGATATGCCGGTGGTCGACGGATACGAACAGGTCGAGGACTCATGCTCATTGAAGTGTTTTGGGAGTTTGATCTAGAGACACGTGACCGAACAGGTTGTGGACTCGTGCTCATGCTAGTGGAGTCTTGAATTAAACCAGAAACGTTGAAACCAGCATCTTCTTGATGAGGGTTAATTGAACCTTCTATACCACTAAAGGAATTGCGAGATTGTTGCATCACTGATGGTCGCATTGGTTGTACGTCTGGTGTTCTCATCATAATAGGATTGCGAACCATTGATGGTGGTTGCACTGGAGTGATATGATGTGCTTCTGGTGTTCTCATTTGAATAGGATTCTGGAGTAGTGGGTGGAATGGTGGGTTTACTGGAGATTCAGGATTATCCAAGTGTGAGTTAGTAGATGCTTTTGATGTTTCTGAGCGAGGTCTCAATTGGTCAATATGACGTCGTCTTTCAATGCCTTCTTTTGTTATCAAATGGTAGCTCAGTGGCCCGGTTATTCTAGTGACTTTAGCAGGAATCCACTTTGGTCCTCGCTGATTATAGTTTCTTGCAAATACGGAGTCATTTTCTTTAAATTTCCTCTGAGGTGACTGTTGGTAATCGTGAAGCGCTTTATCCAAGATTTTCTCTTCTTTGTCACTTGAAGAATAATCTGGGTGAACTCTGTCTAAGATGGTTCTAATACGCCTTCCGAACAGCAGTTCACTCGGTGACATATTAGTAGAACAATTTGGCGTTATATGAGATGATATTAGGAACTGAGCCAATCTTTTTTGCCAATCTCCTTGAAGTATTCGTCGCAAAGAATTTTTTGTCGTTTGGACCATCCTTTCTGCCTGACCATTCGATGACGGATGGTATGGTGCAACCACGACGTGGCGGATGCCATTGCTTTCATTAAACGATCGAAATTCTTGTGAAGTGAAAGCCGACCCGTTATCAGATACTATTGTGTCTGGAACACCATGTGTTGCGAAAAGGCTTCTGAGGACCTTTATAGTTGATCTTGAATCTGTAGAAGGCACCAAAACTACTTCTAACCATTTGCTGAAAGAATCGACAACAATAAAAAACAACTTGTTTTGGAAGGGCCCAGCGAAATCTATGTGGAGACGAGACCAGGGTTGTTTCGTTTTCTCCCAGGGAAGAACTGTTGCTCTTGGAGGGTTGTGACGACTTTGTTGACATGCTTGACAAGAATTCACTATGTTTTCTATGTCTTGATCAAGTTTTGGCCACCAGAAATAGCTTCGAGCCAACGCCTTTGTTCGAACAATGCCCTCATGTCCCATGTGTAGAAGCTTCAGAGCTTGTTGCCTGAGAGTGGATGGAATGATCACCCTAGTTCCCCAAAGTAAACATTGTTTGTATTGAGAAATTGAATTTTGACGAGAAATGAAAGGCGTAAGGTTGATATCTGAGTTATGAGTTGGCCAACCACGTTGAGTCCATAATAGTACTTTAGATAGAAGTGGATCCTTTTCTGTTTCTTTTGCTATTATATTAGCGGTGATTGGTTTAACCTCATCGGATTCAATGTATAGCACGTCATTCAAAACTTCATTTATCTCTTGATCAACAACATTGGAGGAACATGGAAGACGACTCAAACCATCAGCATTCGGAATAGAAATCCCCGGTTTGTATACAAGATCAAAGTCATATCCATTTAAAAGGATACTCCAGCGAATCATTCGAGGTGACAGTGTGTTTGGTGTTTGTTTATCCACAGTGAAAAGACCCAGAAGTGGCTTATGATCTGTTCTAATTTCAAAATGCCTCCCATATAAGTAATTGTGGAATTTTTTAACCCCTCCAATGATGGATAGTGCTTCCCTATCTACTTGAGCATATCTTCGTTCTGATTGACTCATTGTCCTGGAGTAAAACGCAATTGGAACTTCCTTTTCCCCTCGAACCTGACTAAGCACACAACCAATACCATAAGGAGATGCATCACAAGTTAGTATAAGATGGCTGGAGGGATTGTAATGAGCCAGTATACTATCGGAAGAAAGGAGCTTCTTTGAAGCATTGAAAGCAAGTTTATGTTTTTCCTCCCACCGCCATTTAACATTTTTGTCCAATAAGCGATGTAAAGGTTCTGCAACATTGGCTTTGTTGGGTAAAAAACAGTGATAGAAATTAAGTAAACCTAAAAATGCCTGCAGTTGTTCCTTGTTAGTCGGCTCAGGAGCATCTTGAATGGATTTGACTTTGTCCGGGTTAGGACGAATTCCGTCAGAGCTCACAACAAATCCCAAGAAGTCAACTGATGTAGATAACAAAGAACACTTTTCGCTTTGGAGTGTAATCCCTGCATCTCTAAAACGAGTGAATACTTGTCTTAATGTGGTAATCAATTCGTGTATTGTTCCTGCTTTAACCAAAATATCATCAAAGTAAGGGATTACATTGTCCAAGCCCGAAAGCAAACCCTCAATAAAATGTTGAAATATAGATGGAGCTGAGCTAATACCGAATTGTAGTCTTTTTGGTTTAAAAGCACCCTTGTGTGTAATTAGTGTCTGAGCTAGTGCCGACTTCTCGTCAACAACCAGTTGTTGATAAGCTTGGGCTAAATCTAACTTAGCAAAATATTTCCCTTGGTTTAAGTTTGCTAAGAGCTGAGAGATTGGTGGAATAGGGTACAGATGATCTTGGATAGCTTTGTTTAACGTTGCCTTATAATCACCGCAAATTCGTATTTTACCATTGCTTTTTACGGAAACAACAATTGGTGTGGCCCAATCCGATACCTGAACAGGTTCTAACACTCCCTGATTAACTAACTTATTCAGCTCTTCTTCTACTGGGGCCTGCAATGCATAAGGTAAAGGGCGCGCTCTTAAGTGAATTGGGTTATAATTCTGGTCAATTTTCAGTTCGATCGGAGGTCCTTTATAGCACCCTAAAGAATTTGAAAATTCACTTTTCAGATGTTGAACATCCAGCTGAGCTTTATTAAGAACTTCAGATTCATGACAGTTGATTGAAAGTACTCCGTTTACTTCAATGTTAAGACTTTTTAGCCAATTACGCCCCAATAAACTATTTCTATTACCTTCAGTTATGACTAACGGAAGGAAACCATTGAACTTACCGTATTTCACATAAACATTAGTCTGACCTAAAACACTTACAGGTTTACCACTGTAATCCTTGAGTTTCCAAGGAGAAGGTTGTAGTTTACAGTTTTTATGAGAAATTGTATTCCATAGTTCTCCTCCTATGATAGAAACACCTGCACCAGTATCAACTTCCATTAGAACTTTGTGATTATTTATGTTGACAGTTGTATACAGTTCCGGTACTTTAGTGCAGTTAACTTCCTGGACGTATTGAGTTGTTTCGTTATTTGATTGAGGTGGAAACGTTTCTTCTTGTTCATAATTGGTTTCCTCTGACAAAACTTCATGAGCCCGCTGTCCCTTTGATCCGTGTTTTTGGCTAAAATATTCTTTGGGGCGTGGTTTCCCTCCTTTACAAACTCGTGCTAGATGCCCAATTTTCTTGCAAATATTACAAGTAGTCTGAAGATGGGGACAATCCCTTCTAAAATGTCTTAGTCCACAACCAAGACAAACATTAGGTGTAACAGAGTGAGCTGGATTGTTGTTAAATGCAACAAATTTCCTGTTTGAATGGTCAATTTTATGTGCATTAGCAAAACTTGAGCTACTGAAAGAAAGTTCCTTACTTTGAGTTTGAAATAATTCATTTGACTTAGCTGCAATAACAACATCCTGAAGTTTAATAGTTGGTTCTTTCAAAATTTTATTCCTTAACTCATCACTTCTAGATCCAATCAAAATTTGCATAATTAATTCCCTATCCAAGTCTTTGAATTCACAGTTCACAGCAAACAGCTGGTCAGTACAATGAATTGGTGTTTGTTTATTTACTCGAAAAATATGTTTGTGTTGTGAGCTATGTAGATTGAGGAGGGTTATGTTTGGTTTTAAAGTGAGTTTGTATACGTTTTGTAAAGTATTGATCAAAGTTTCATTATTTAATTTAAGAGTAACCTACATGTCAAGAGGCTTTGACTATAATTGAAGAATTATGGTAAAATATGTCATTCATGAAGCATCAATATGAAGCAATTGATGCTATTGCTACACTAAGGTATGTGGTATTCAATTATGGATATTCAATTGTATTATATTTAATTGCGATATAACATATCTTTTAACATTTATCCGTACCATGTATTTGGAAATTGAATTTTTAATTTATTTGTTTCAAGATTAATATTCTAGATTAACCAATTTTATAAAAAAAAAACTTCTTGTGTGCTGCGTGCTTGGCCACTACGCTTTTTATTACTTCTATTTGATTCTAGGGCTTATTATGGTTAGTTCTATGTATCCTACAGTTATTTGTTATGTTGTAGTCTTTAAAGTTCTTTATTTTTATATGGATTTTGCATTTTCACTCGAAAATCAAAGTATCCCCACCTTTTGTGGCGTTGGCCACCTCCTTATATGGGAAAAGGTTCATATCTTCATCATGCTATTGGATATTTGATTTAGCTCATAGATTGTCACAATTACGTCGGAAAAACTATTGTTGACCACATTTGAACAACTTAAAGACTGAGCTCATGGACTGATACAGGTTTAAACTTAATCCCTAATCAAGATTTAAACGTAAATTGATTGTTTGGCTGTTGGTTCAAAGTGTCCATGGTTAATGTTTGGGATCAATGCATAGTCTTAAAATTGAAGGGTGAAGCCGAAGAGTAGTTTTATTGGGGCAGCGGAAAAGACCCTTCTTGATTAGCGGTCTGAATCCCTACAAAGCATCATTGTCGGCGTTAACCTTGCGAGTGAAATTTTTACTTATCAAGGAAATACTACAGTAATTTCAAGGCGACTTCGTTTAGCATAGAACAAATTGTTAAAGGCTGCTTCATACCTACTTTTTAGCATGTGCTAGGAGTACACCATTTAACTTAAATTGTTTATTTCGATTATCCGACGATTATTCCCGAGTTTTACTAAGGTTTTAAACAGGTGATGAATTAATTTTTATATTAACGATTTTATGTGATCGAAGAGTTAGTAAATCAGTTAGTACTACCAGTATATCTATTTCCAGTATTTTATTTCTTACAAATCAAATGTAAGTTATTATTTACGAATAATACCATCTTGTTAACCTTAACGAACACTGTGTTAGAACAGTAGTTTAAAGAAAAAATACGCAGTTGTCAAGTGAAATATTACTTACCTAGATATTAGCTTAATATCACAGAGAACCTTTGTGTAAATACTGTACTCAGACGCAGGTATTTTCCAAACCACTCTACATTTTTCTCTAGAGCTACCCCCTACCCCTCTAGTCTACGCCTATCCCCTTTTATTTAGATGATAAGGATAAAATTGTAATTAGGATATCCGTGATGTCCGTAACATTCCTGATATAAGAATATAGCACACATATATTTTCTTGGGGCATTTGCATAAAAGCATAAAATGCATTTACATCAACTGTCTGTCTCTTGGTTATAATTTGACTGTGATTAAACATTCAACTGAAGGAACAGCTTATAAATTACAATTCACATTTATACAGTTAAAAAAGAAGTTGGTTTGTGTTAGATATTTGAAATAGTCTCTAGAAATAAATTAAACGAGGCCGGCCACACACAGAACCAGGCAAGGCAGGGCGCGACAGGGTATTTTGCCCCGGGGCGTCTTGTGCGACGGGAATTGCACGGGCGCTTATGGAGCTCCACACACAGGACCGGGCGAGGCAGGGCACGTCGAAAAGACGCCCCCGGGCGCCCTCAGGGCAAAATGCGAAGGTCTCCAAAATTATGCCCCGAGGCAAGTCGCTGCCGGGCAGAACTTTCTGCGCATGCGCGGTCAAGTGATTTATTCCCTTAACGGATAATTTTGATAAGGTTTATTTTACAACTAATACAATTTACATACAAGACTGTAACAATTTATACCACCAAAGATTACACCCTTTGATACGATTATACAGTGATGATATTACTAAAGTGGTTGAATAATTAATAATATATCTTGGTATTGATAACGGAGGAAAGAGAGGGCCAACGTTCATATCTTAAGGGTTTCAAAAACCACACCTCTGGAGGTATGACTGTTTGAATTTTGTTTTCTATTCTATTCCCAAGTAAAAAGTCAAATTTAAAAGTTGGCTAAATCGGCTCAAGGCTCAGAAAAAAAATCCTATGTTAATTTTCAGGTTTATGGGGGTTAAACTTTTTACTTGACGTTCCCTGCCTCATTCTGTGTGTGACAGCAACAAGTCAGGGCTTAAGTCAGGCGTCTCATTGTGCCCTGTCGCGCCCCGACCCGCCTGGTTCTGTGTGTGGCCGGCCTGGCCGGCCGCACACCTGATGCGGCACGGCACGGCACGGCACGGCACGGCGCGACGTTTTGCCTTAAGGCGCCTTATGCGACTAGATTTCTATTATTTCAAATGGGGGTGCCGCACACATCATCGGGCACGGAAAGGCAAGGCAAAACAGCGCCGTACGGCGCTTTGTTCTGCCTTTTCAATTTTCGTCTTTCGGGCAAAAGGCTTGAGGCAAAACGATGTGCGCATGCGCGAGGATCGACACCACGTTCAGCGCAGTGACAGCCCCTGTCAAAATCAGTGTGCACTTCCAACGATTAGTAATTATGATTTTTCCGGATCTGCTCTTAGTTCTGCAATGAATGGTTTCAAGTTCCTTTTTTGGTTGATAGGATGCACCCACGATTCTCTTAGGGAGATCATCCATTACATTCATTAGGTACCATCATTGACTATATAAACACAACAGTCAATGGTACCATATAGCAGCGATGGCAGCAGCCTCTTCTTCGCCTTCTGCATCCATTATCACAAAATGTGTAGTACAAAGTGTCACAAAATGTACGAACAACCTGGGGATCGACCATGTGGGTGCTCAAGTCGCCTTGCCGTGCCGTGCCGTATGCATCTCAAATCTCCATCGGGCACGGCAAGGCGAGGCAAAGACGTCTCGCCTCGCCTTGCCGTGCCGTGCTGTATCAGGTGTGCGGCCGGCCTAAGGGAGGGGAGGGACGAAGTCTAAAATGAAAGTCCCTTTTAACTAGGTACCATTCACAGCTGTACTAAATCATAAGCTTTATAATGACACCTAAATCATAATAATCGGTTAAGTAGGTCAGCTGGAAAAGGGATGTTACAGGGAAACCCTTATTGTAATAAGTACACGGAAAATAAATTAATACTGTTGATGTTTATAAAAGTAGTACAGCACATAAGCTTATAATGCTAACTTGATCTTAAATTAATGATTCATATGAGTTAAATAAAAATTATGATTGTCAATGTTGTAGTTGTGCATATAATATGCATTGGCCTACTAGCAAAGGCATATTGACTATACACAGAATAGACTTCCCATTTAATGTAAAAATTTGAAGTCAAAAAACGTGGCGCTACCAGTTGATATGGCCTACAAACTAATCATAATATTCTGTGCCAAGTGATAAATCAATCAGCTGTTTGCTATGATACTGTATTGATTTCAATTGATATTTAACCCAATAAACTAGTACCGTCTGGGGCCTATTTCATAATAAACTACAAGTTAAAAGTTACAACTTGTAACTTATAATTTCCATTAGATTTGCATTTGCTGATCAGCTGATTTACTAATAATAATAGTTTGTACTTTATTATGAAATGGGCTCCTGGTGAGATGGTTCTAAACTTTATATATTTTCTTGGCTTTACATTTTTACATTACATGAGAAGCCTATTCTTCTAGGTATAGTCAATGCTTAATATTTAATATTAATAAAAAAAATATCAGACATTGAAATATATTTTATAATTATATGTGCTATATGGGGTTTTTAGCACAACCCAAATTGAAAGTCCTGTGAGAAACAGTTTAACGACAAAAAAAGGTATATGTTACTATCCCCGTTTCTTTAATTCATTGTCGATCAGCTGATAAGTATTTTTACATAGTTATGTATGAGGTTTAGTAGTATTGGGAGTTTATTGTATACTAGCAGAGTACCCGTCTTTCGTACGGGGTTGGCATATAAGTATAAATGATTATTGTAGTTTTGGGAGAGGGCACGGTTTAAGAAAATTTGGTCTTTTAATTTATACGGTATCCTATAATGTCCTACAGTATCTACCATAGCCCTAATTTTCTACCACTGCACCTAAACCACGAAAAAATGTTAAGTTCTCATTGTGTTCCACAACTTTTTTTTGCTAGTTGGTTAAAATTAGCTGTGGTCATAAATGCAAAAAACATAATAGTGCTGCACTCTGTTGGTAAGCCTTATACCTTTTTAATGTTATTTAATATCATAGAACCAATTTGTGGAGTTGAAACGGCTGAAAAAATGCTTTAATTTCTTTAAATATAAATACTCATAAGGTTTACATGTGAAACTCCAGAGCCAGAGCCACTGGGGCGGAGCCTGAAAGGACTTTTGAGGTAAGAATATGTCTAACCTACGATACAAAACCAATGATAGATTTTAAGGTATAATAAAAGAATGTATTTCATGGTTTGCACTGTAAACGAAAAGCTATCACATAGTTCCAAACCGAAAAATAGGAAAATTGAAATAAATATGGAAAATAAGGGTTTATAACATATTTTAGTGAAATTTTAATCAGGCAAATGGAAATTCGCTCAGTCTATAGATTTGCTGTGGCAGGGGGTTATTACTGTTTACACAAAAACAAATAAAAAAATAAACCTCATAAAACTAAGGATAAGAGCCTAGGTTGATACGGCAATGATTATTGTATAATCTTAATTATTTCCTATATCCATGAACGATTTTTTTACAACGAATTATTCCCTGTAAAATATTATTACAGCCTCAGTATTATAGATCATAAACATAAACAAATGAAGTAACTGAAAGAATCATATACTAATGAAATTCAAATTACATTAACATATGGTTTGACAGCTCCATTTTAGTAATGTTAATTAATGTTTACATTCGCGCTAGTGACATCATTATTTTAAATTTATAATCCTTACCCTCTCTGTTCTAATATTCGTGCAGTATTTAATATGTTTGAACCAGCTGTGTGGAATTATGAAATCAAAATTCATTTGACAGTTAGTTCTGCTTGTTTACATTTTTAAACTTTGTAGGTTTGTTCTTTGTTACCATGGATACCATCAATCAATATTTACTTTTAAATCTTTCACCTCAAATATTTGAAAGCCCACGGGGCAGAGCCCTAGGACAATATCGAAGCGGGAATAGTTCTATATGTATCCTCGGAGCTGTAGCTTCATTTGTGTGCAATTTGAGCCCAGACGGTTCAGTAGTTTTTGAGATTACCTCATACAAACACACACACAGACACCATCTCTTCTTTATAATAGTATAGATAGATAGATAGATAATGCTCAACGTGGTGTTTTCCCAAGCTCAAAGATTTAGAAGAATAAGTTAAAAATAAATCATTGGTTTTACGCCAAGGAAAGTTTGAAATTAATTTTGTAGGTGTGATTAATATACAAGTGCAATAATAACAATAAGAATAAGAATGAGAAGAATAAGAATGTGGAGAATAAGAATAAAACAAGTGCAAGGAAACCAGATTCGCAGTAAAAAAGTATACCTACAACAGATACTCTATTTCAGGTTGTAAAAACACCATGTTGAGTCTTATCTACAATTAATTCCCACTAACACTAAACCTTCTAGACAACTGTGCAACAATACATATCAGCTAATCGCAAAATAAAATCAAGAAAACAGGGATACCAGGGAATACGTTTTTTGTCGGAACAATGCTTCACAGCACTTTTAATAACTGTTAAAAACATTCTATATGTGACATACTTAAACACTTTTATTGTTTTGATGGATAAATCGTGACACTAATGAGCTGCGGAATACAATTAATAGAATACGTAGCGGGTTTTGTCTATGACCCAGTGGTTAGGTGTAAATGACCGTTTACTTTATAGAGTTGTCCTGGCAGCTGATGTGAGACACGTGGATCAAATCCGAAAACCGGGATAGCCTGACTCCCCTCTTTGGGTATCTTAAGATCTTAGTATATATACCGGCCAGTGTTAGCAGGGTGTCATACGGTACTGCACAACTGTGATCATGGCTTTCAAGGTGGGTGAACAGTGCTCAGTTTAGTGATTATCAGTGTGAATAGTGTCTAGTGTATCGGATTTGTGATACCTTTGTGTTTAAATTCTGTGCTTGGATAGGTTGCAAGTGGGATTCTTTCTCAGAATCAAATCTTGATAAAAAATGTTAACAATTTAGTGTCTAGTGTATCGGATTTTTGATACCTTTGTGTTTAAATTCTGTGCTTGGATAGTTTGCTAGTGTGATTTGTTCTCGGAATCATATCTTGATAAAACAATTAACAATTAATATTGTTGTTTTCAATTTAATTATAGATATAATGGCTTTCGTGGTTAAGTAATAAAACGTGATCGGATTTTTGACCAACGATTCTGAATCAAGGTTTTTACGAATTTTCATGAGCCTCATTATGAAGGAAAATAATTTTGAAAAGGGGGGAATGTTGAAGCTGTAATTTAAATTATAGGCAACAGTTTTTAGAAATGCAATTTTTGTTTTTAAAAATACTATAGTTAACATTTGTAATTTTTTGCTTAACTTAAGTTTGATTTAGTGCAATAACTAACATTAAGCTTATGGATCGCATGAAAGTTAATATTACGCATGAAATTTGTTATTTATTTATACTATATGTACGCGCATCAGTGCATCCGTAAAAAGTACTTCGTAAAACAATTGTATAACTTACGATTATTTATCCTTGGATATTACCATTGTTTTAAATATCACTTTTTTCTATGATTACTATGATACTGCATTTAACTTTAAATATTTGAACACGAGTAGGCCTATCATCCATAAATGGTTCAAATGAATGTAAATTTGTACTTAAGCTTTTGCGACAAAAATAACATTTAACTTTTAACTTAGTGACTAGCTTTAAGAACACTTAAAGGTTGTTTGCGACCTTATTACAGTTTAGAGATTTCTTTATTAGATAGGGGAAGTTGTCTAAAGTGGCACTCCTTTTATTAATTGTCAAGCAAATTGTAAACTAGAAAGAATTGTAACGTGTTGAGGTGTCTAGCAGTTTACCAATTTCACTTGTACTGCAACCATAAAAATTTGGCAATATGATTTGAATACACAATCATGGATATGAGGTGCCTAGTCTAAAGCTTGGGTTTGACAAATTCCTTAGCTACGTCTCTTAGGCCTAGTTTTAATACCAAGTTTTTCCTACTTCAATTACCAACAGTCAGTCATTGTAAAATGGTTGGAATAAAAATTTAAAAACTTGAAATGTACGAATAGAAAGATTTGTTTAGTGTTAGTGATTGATAATCGGCATGGCGAATTTTCCTTTTGGGTTTTAAGTTTTTGTTAAGAGGAAATATGTTCGATAAAACTCTTTATCCTTTACGGATACATTTTTATTTAGACTTAACATTTTTGTTTTGATGTTATGCATATTTGTTCATATAGGAAAACATTGTTTTGCTGACACTAAGAAAATTATTAATGACTTTCTAAGTTAAAGAAGTAGTATGCTGTAATATGCATTGTATGATAACCGAAACGTTATATATAACTATGGTATATAACACATATCAAATTATTTAAAAGCATTTCTCACTTATAAAACTAATTAATTCATTTGTTTATCCAGAATAATTCTGTTCCAAACAAAATCACGGATTTTAAGAAGACAGTTACAATAAGTAATTGATTTATTCGCTTAAAGAATATATTTATTGTATTTATTGTGCGTCTTATAGATTCTGGCTGCCGCTATCTTGCTGGCTGCTGCCACTGCTGCTCCGCAGTACTCCTACAGGTGGATTGCTTCCGAACCTGCTTCATTCGGACAGAAAATCTACGCACAAGCATCCGGAGAACCAAAGCCTATCGCTGAAGCTTCCGAAGAGTCCAAATCCTTACCCCAAGCTTCAGAAGAGCCACAGCCATTCGCTCAAGGTTCCGGAGAGCCAAAGCCCTTCTCCAAAATTTCTAAAGAGCCAAAACAATTCGCTCAACCTACCGGAGATTCAAAATCCTTCGCTCAATCGTTTACTGGATCAATGCTCTTTGCCAAAGCTTTCTGGCAGCCAAAGCCTTTTGCCCAATCTTCTGAAGAGCCAAAGCCATTCGCTCAACCTACCGTTGATTCAAAATCCTTCGCTCAATCGTTTACAGGGTCAATGCCCTTCGCCAAAGCTTTCTGGCAGCCAAAGCCTTTTGCCCAATCTTCTGAAGAGCAAAAGCCATTCGCTCAAGCTCCTGAGGAGTCGAAACCCTTTGCTCAATCTGTCGGAGAGTCAAAGTCATTCGCCCAAAGTTCTAAAGAGCCAAAGCCTTTTGACCAATCTTCTGAAGAGCCAAAGCCATTTGCGCAAGCTTCTGGAGAGTCGATACCCTTCGCTCAAGCTTTCAGAGAGTCAAAGCCCTTCGCCCAAGGTTCCGAAGAGCCAAAGCCATTCGCTCAAGCTTCCGGAGAGTCGAAACCCTTTGGTCAATCTTTAAGAGAGTCAAAACCCTTCGCCCAAGCTTTTTGGCAGCCTAAGCCCTTCGCTCAAACTTCTGATGAGTCGAAACCCTTTGGTCAATCTTTTGGAGAGTCAAAGCCCTTCGCCCAAGCGTTTTGGCAGCCAAAGCCCTTCTCTCAAGCTTCCCTGGAGTTCAAACCATTCCCTCAAGCTTCTGGAGAGTCAAAGCCCTTTGCGCAAGGTTCCGAAGAGCCAAATCCATCCGCTCAAGCTTCCGGAGAGTCGAAACCCTTTGCTCAATTTTCCGGAGAGTCAAAGCCCTTAGCCCAATCTTCCGAAGAGCCAAAGTCATTCGCTCGACCTTCGGAAGAGCCAAAACCAAACACTCAAGCTTTTAAAGAACCAAACCCCTTTGCTCAAGTTTCTGAAGAGCCATCGCCCTCCAGCCCATCATCTGAAGAAACTAAACCTTACGCTCCTAAAGCTTATTTCCCCAAGTACGAAGAGCCTGAGCCATCGTATCCCAAATATGCTTTTGAGTACTCCGTCTACGACCCCCACACCTACGACATCAAGACCCAGAAGGAGGAGCGTGATGGAGACGTCGTCAAGGGAGTTTACGAGCTAGTTGAACCTGATGGCTCCAAGAGGATCGTCACATACTCCGACGAAGGTCACGGTTTCCAGGCTGTAGTGTCTAAGGAGTCCGCCAAGGGCTACGTCCCTGCTCCAGCGTTCGCCTCTAAGCCAGTTGAAGCTCCAGCGCCCGCTCCAGTGTACCTCAAGTTATCGCACTCTTCTCTTGCGCCATACAAGAAGTACTGAATACACCAATTGATCTCCTATATCCATTTTAACCATCATGTATATATGACATCTCATTAGTTTTTATTTTTTTACTATCCAAATATAAATGAAATCTAAAACTTGTGTTATAATTCAATCCACTTCTTTATTTGATTCAAAGTAATAACGAATAACAAGTAAAATTACACGTACAAAGGTAACAAATGTAATAACAAGTAGATGGAAAAATTAAATCTGAGCAACATATCACTGCCGTTCGAAAGTAAAATTCTGTAAAGGTGATTACGTTAATTATATTCATGAACAATTGTTAGGTGTTTTGCTAAAGCAAATTGACATATTGCAAATTGAGCAATGACATATTTGGTTTACATTAATTGAATCGCTAATTGGAGTGTCTAAAGTGCGTTATTTGAAGTGCTAATAGTGAATTAGCCAACTCCGGCTAATTATTGGTATACATCATAATTATTGTCATTCATTTTGTAATAAATTCCAATTTCAATCGTTACTCAACTACATTAATCCGATTGTTTTCCCTTTTGTTGTATTTATTTGTAACTAGCTGTTTGTTCTATGGACGTGTATCTTGTAGTCAGTTGAAACCTTCTTATAACCAGAACAGCAGTTGGTTTGCATATATAGTGCGCATTTTTCATATATGCAGGCAAATTATTATAGGAATACACATAAACCTTCGCAAATACAATATCTGGCAGTTTTAAGCCAAAACAATTGCATAGCAATTAAATGTCACCCGGATATATATGTTGTTAGTCTATATTTTTTATCAAACTAGCTGTAACCCGCGGGCTTTGCCCCGTTTAACTTCTTATTTTTTAAGATTATCTCGTTCACATGGCTCAATCACGTCCTGGTTGAAGTTTGTTCGCTACGCTCACTCACCTTTTGGTTGCAAATTAGCTGTGGTCATAAATGTAAAAGAAATAATAGTGCTGCACCCTGTTGGTAATCCTTGTAACTTCAATGCTATTGAACATCATTGAACAGAACCAACTTGTTTAATTGAAACAGCTGTTAAGATTCAATAATTCCATTTCTCATAAGGTTAACATGGGAAACTCCAGAGCCATTGGGGCGGAGCCCAAAAGGATTTTTGAAATAAGAATATGCCTATATGTTAATCGGAAATGTGAGCTATCATCATGCCAAATTTCAGCCCAATCCGACCAGTATTTTTCGCGTTCACTTGTCACAAACATACATCCATACATCCATACATCCAAACTTTCTCATTTATAATATTAGTAGGATGATTAAACTAAAAGAAAAACTAAAAAAACGCTTTTAAGATCCATTTGGCCAGCTTTGTACCATTTCAGATTTGTACCTTCATGTAGTTGGTTACTATGACTGTGCTAAATTTCATGCGAATCGATTTGGCTGTTCAGGATTATTAGTATTATTGTCAAACAAAAGCAGGAGTGTAGTATAAGAGCTTAGCTCGCTCCATTCAACAAATACTATGTAACAGTTATTTAAAAATGAAAGATGGTATTAAAGGTTATTATGTTTACATTTAAAGTTTATCATGCCTTTGTACCGTTGTTGAATATTAATATTTCCAATGAACTGGACACTGTAATGCCTTAATTTTAGTGTTAACCCCCAAGCAACCTAGTTTACATAATTACAGTATATTCACCTATGAATAATTGTAAGGACTTCTGGCGAAATTAAAATACGGTTAGTACTGTACTAAGCCTGATGCTATAAATCTGACACTTCATAAAATTGTCAACATCATATATATAGTTGTAAATTTGGTACGAAATACACCCTAACCATATTCATACGTCATTAATGAATTAGCACATCTCAATATGATCTTTCTCAATATAAGTCACGAACTGTAGTCCTAATCAGTCCTTAAAAGTCATCGTGCCTGCTTTAGAATGCTTTTTAAAAGAACATTTAGATATTAATTATCATACTCCGTACCAGCATTACTAATATCTTCATGAATCACAACAGTTTAATGTTCACACAAATTTTACTACAATGTGGTATAGCTTACATTTATTGCTGGGTAGCCGAGTGGTTATAGTGCTCGTCATCAACCAAAAGGTCATCGGCTCGATCCTGAGAAAAGTGATAGCTTTTTGGTGGTTCAAAATAAATTATGGCTTTAAATAAATGATCCTGACTGATAATACAGCTGTTCTTAGTCAGTAACAAAGCTACTCGGATCTCACAACATTCTACACTCAACCCAACACTCATCCTACACTCGTACTTGAGATACGCACCTAGACGACCCCATCTCAATGATTGATAATTGATATATCATTCCTTCAATGGAGCTTTTCATAATAATTTAATCCTGGACATTGTTTGACTTAAAGCTTTCCTGTAGAACAAGCAAGCTATCACTAAAAGAGTCGACATTAGACGTTAGAATCAACAATACTTCGTTTTGATAGTCTAAATACCTCCGCCACAGCAAACCTGCAGACTAAGCGAATTTCCATTTGACTGATTTGATTTACACTGAAATTTATACTTAAAAATATAACATTTATTCCCAATTTAAATAGAATTAGTTTAATAAGTACTTATGTTTGCTGCATCAGGGAGATTAAACTGTTGTTTTTGTAAAATGTTAATAGTTAGTAAGAAATAAAAACATTTTCTAAATTTGATCAAAATATGTTCATAAACAAGCAAACTACAAAAGTTAACTTATTCTCCATAAGAATAACATGGGAATTTTAGATTTAAATTTTTTTGGAATTTTCTCCGTAACCATTAGGCGCATAATAACGCTTCAATATACTAAATTATTTGTTTTTTAAGCTCTACAAAATGGTTTGGAAAGAAATTGCTAAATTTTATGTTTTGTGGGTCAAAATGGGAAAAACCTATTTTTACCCCATAAAAACCCTCGTAAACCCCCGTTCCCATGGTCCGATCATGCTGGATCGCGAACTCGTTCGAATAAACGTAGGTTTACACGTTTGTACCAAATTTAATCAAAATCGGATCATTTTTGCTCGAGTTATCGTGCTAACGGACACACACATATATACAGTGTGATAGAAAAGTCCCGAAACGGTTAAATATTTAAAAAAATAATGCAAATAGAGCTAAAATACTTGGTACAAAGTTACAGGGCATAAAACTCTATTTTAACACGTATTCAGCGATCCAATAATTCTTCAGGAGGACGTCCCACAAGGAGTCGGAAGAAAATCTTAAATGGAAGCATCGGTCAATATGCTCATCAAATTGAAGGTCTTTTGTAGTAGAATACAATGCCGCAAACCGCACTTCAAAAGGTTGATCCTGCGCAAAATGGCAGATGTTCAAAGATTTCTTTAATCCGCCATTTTGAATCTTTGAAAGACTGCCATTTTTTACTCAGGCATTCTTTTAAGTTTGAATTTACGGCATCGTAATCTAAAAGTGAAGACCTTTAATTTGATGTGCATATCGACCTATTCTTACGTTAACAATTTTCTTCCGATTCCTAGGGCTGTGCCCCCTGAGGAGAAAGCGTATAATAGCAATGTAAATTAAATGAATCTTTGAACAACTGTTATTTTGCGCAGGATCAACCTTTTGAAGTGTGGTTTGCGGCATTGTATTCTACTAAAAAAGACCTTTAATTTGATGAGCATATTGACCTATGCTTCCATTTAAGATTTTCTTCCGACTCCTTGTGGGCCGTCCCCCTGAAGAGTTATTGGATCACTGAATATGTGTTAAATTAGAGTTTTATGCCCTGTAACTTTGTACCAAGTATTTTAGCTCTATCTGCATTATTTTTTAAAATATTTAACCGTTCCGGGACTTTTCTATCACACATAATATATCTTCTAAATATATAAAAGGCAAAGCCCTCACTGACACACTCACTCACTCACTCATCACTAATTCTCCCACTTCCCATTTACCTAGGACGCTGAAATTTGGTACACTGATTCTTAAGGCATTAAATAGGAAAACTAAGCTATTTTTATTCTGATCGGACTCTCGGGCTCCGCCCCAGTGGCTCTGGAGTTTCCCATGTTAACCTTATGAGTACTCATACTTAAATGGAATTAATGAATATTAACAGCTGTTTCAATTAAACAAGTTGGTTCTTTTCTATGATGTGCAATAGCATTTAAGTTACAAGGATTACCAACAGGGTGCAGCACTATTTTTTTTAAATTTACGACTACAGCTAATTTGCAACCAAAAGGTGAGTGAGCGTAGCGAACGAGCTAACCTGAAGGCAAGTGAGCGCAGCGAACGAGCTCCAACCAATAGGTGAGTGAGCGTAGCGAACGAACTTCAACCAGGACGTAATTGAGCCATGCGAACGAGCTCACTTATTAAGTAAAACGGGGCAAAGCCCGTGGGTACAGCTAGTATCTATATATATAAAAGGCAAAGCCCTCACTGGCTCACTCACTCATCACTAATTCTCCTACTTCCCATTTACCTAGGAGGCTGAAATTCGGTACACCGATTCTTTGGGCATTAAATATGAAAACTAAGTAGTTTTTATTCTGATCGGGCTCCGCCCCAGTGGCTCTGGAGTTTCCCATGTTAACCTTATGAGTAGGGCCTACTCATATTTAAATGGAATTAAAGAATCCTAACAGCTGTTTCAATTAAACGAGTTGGTTCTGTTATGATGTTCAATAGCATTAAAGTTACAAGGATTACCAACAGGGTGCAGCACTATTATTATTTTTTTTTAGCGAATTTCCCTATAGGGAAGTAGCTATTACCGTAGGTGGCACGGTAAGACCTAGACCCGGGACCGATTTACTTTTTCATTTTGATGTCTCCAGAGGCCAAAAACACCATTCGTTCAAATTTTTATATATGTATATATATATATATATATAGACATATATATATCCGTGAACGCGATAGCTTGAGTAATTTTGGTCCGATTTTGATGAAATTTGGTTTATAGGTGTAAAGCGGGATAAACTTGAATGAGTTCGCGAACCAGCACGATCGGACCATGGGAACGGGGCTTTACGGGGGGTTTTATGGGGTAAAAATTGGGTTTTCTCACTTTTTACCCTCAAAACAAAAAATTTCCCGATTTATGTTTAGACCTTTTTAAAGAGCTTAAAAAAACAAATAATTTGGTATATAAAAGTATTTTTGTTCAATTATTAGTAACGGAGAAAATTTAAAAAATTGTAAATTTAAAATTCCCATGTTATTCTAATGGAGAATATTGTCAAATGTTGTAGTTTGCTTGTTTATGGATATATTTTGATCAAACTTGGCAAATTTATTTATTTTGTACTAAGCTATCAATATTTTACTCAAAAACACACTTTATTAGTTTCCTTGTAGCAGCAAACCTAGGTACTCGTTAAACCTAATGTTATTAAAATATATTTAACTGAAAATCAATTTAGACGAATGGAAATTCGCTTAGTCGGCAGGTTTGCTGCGGCGGGGGTATTTTTATTTATGACATAGCTAATTTGCAACCAAAAGGTGAGTGAGCGTAGCGAAGGAACTTCAACCTGGAGGCGAGTTAGCGTAGCGAACGAGCTAACCTGAAGGCAAGTGAGCGCAGCGAACGAGCCCCAGCCTAAAGGTGAGTGAGCGTAGCGAACGAACTTCAACCAGGTTTTTTTTAACTAAAACTTAATTTAATTATGAAATAATGAAATAATAATGAAATAATGAAATAATGAGTTTATTCCTTCAAAACAAATAAATACAAAATAATAAATTCACTTGGAACTACGTTGCCACATTATCCAGTAATCGTGGCAAACGTTAAACAAAAAATAAACAATTATATTTACAACTTAGTGAGTCCAGTCTCTTCACTTGAAAAATACATGTTGCCGCTCTCTGTGGCGTCTTAAGTATAGCAATATAAAATTAGAGCTTAAAAAAAATTTAATCCTAAAGTTTACAGAAATACTGTTATAACTAAAAATGTATTACCTTTTCGTGAAATGGAAAACAAATTGGAAATTACAAAAATCATTATTTGTCAGCCCTTATTAAATGAGAACTATCCACAGGAAACTGACTTTAATCATACTTGATTAACGAACCTTTCTCCTCGATCACGTGGAATGAACGAAATCAGTAAAAGTTTTAATGACAGCGAGAACCTAAAACCCCAGATTTCAACGGTCGCTATAACTTTTTGCAAATAATCTCAGACGAAATTACGTTTAAAATTAATATTCACCCGTTTAAACTGAAAAATATATATATATATGAATTTGAACGGATGGTGTTTTTGGCCTCTAGGGACCTCAAAACGAAAAAAAATCGGTCCCGCGTCCAGGTCTTACCATGAGTACTACGGTAATAGCTAATTCCCTATATGGGAAATTCGCTAATAAAATGTCTCAACAACACAATAGTTCGTACTTCATAAAATCTTAGTCTGGAAAATTTATGAAAATTAAACAGTTCTTTCTAGCACCGTGTTAAAGAATATTTTTTTTCAGTATAAAGTCTTTAGGTATGCAATACTGCCCGTTAAACATTACGACATTTCCATCTCTAATAGGTTGGGTAGCTCACATTTAAAAAGTACAGATTTAGAGTGAACTATTATATCATCACGAATAGTGATATCCTCGGTTTGAAAATTACTTTTTATTACTAATCTATAATATATATTTTTCCGTTTCTTAATTATACAATAAACAACGGATATTAATTTGAATACACGGAGTCAAATGTTCGATTTTTGTGATTTATAGTAGGTTGCAAGCTTAAATGTAAGCTAATTTTGTTGGTTCAATATGAAATATAATTTTTATTAAAAGTGTTCTAGAACTTTTTTATCTTTCGCTCTGGTTAGTAATTTTATCATTTCCTGATATTACATGTACTTCCTAACACTTAATTGGTAAACCTCATGTTTACTTTGATATATTTTAGTTTTTAATGTTTTCATTTAATGAATCCATAAATGTTGAAGTAAATAAAATAGTGGAGGAACTGAGCAAACATTTTTTAGTGTATCTCTATTTCATATTGTTGTTGAACCAAGTGCATTTAAAGGAACAACACCCTAGATGATAAAATCATCATTGCAATTGATCGTTAAGATTGTAGATGCAAAATTTAAAATATGCTGCGGAATCAATAAGTACAGTACAGTACACAGTACATGCTATTAGCATATAAGATGTAGGCAGTGTCTGAGTGTAAATGACCGTTTACTTTATAGAGTTGTCCTGGCACTGATGTGAGACACGTGGATCAAATCCGAAAACCGGGAACGCCTGACTCCCCTCTTTGGGTATCTTAAGATCTTAGTATATATACCGGCCAGTGTTAGCAGGGTGTCATACGGTACTGCACAACTGTGATCATGGCTTTCAAGGTGGGTGAAGTGCTTGTGGAGTGATTATCAGTGTGAATAGTGTCTAGTGTATCGGATTTGTGATATCTTTGTGTTTAAATTCTGTGCTGGGGTAGTTTGAAAGTGTGATTCTTTCTCAGAATCATATCTTTATAAAAAAAAACTTATAAATTTAATATTGTTGTATTCAATTTAATTATAGATATTAAAAATCTTTCGTGGATAAATAATAAAATGTGATCGGATTTTTCCCCCAACGATTCTGAATCAAGGCTTTTACTAATTTTCATGAGCCTCATTTTGAACGAAAACTATTTTGAAAAGGGGGGAATGTCGAAGTCGTAATTTAAATTTTGGGCAACAGTTTTTAGAAACGCAATTTTTCTTTAAAAATACTATAGCCAACATTTGTAATTTTTTGCATAAACCATTAAGCTTAACTTAACTTAAGTTTAATTTAGTGCGATTCAGCAAGTAAATATTACACATGAAATTTGTTATTTATTTATACTAGATGTACACGCATCAGTGCATCCGTAAAACGTACTTCGCAAGTGTAAAAAATTTGGATAACTTACGATTATTTATCCTTGGATATTACCATTGTTTTAAAAATGACATTTTTTCTATGATTACTGTTGATACGGCATTTCTTTTTTTAATTAGCTTTGGGGAATTAACTTTTTCTAACTCAAAAATAGTCGCAATGCACGAGTAAAGAAACTAGTTTAAGCTTAGTTCAAAGTGATTTGACATAAGCTATGGAATATTTATACTGCCTAACAATTTCTTTCCACCCTCATGATCTAAATCTCATGATAGATAAGGTTGCCTGGATTATAAGTGTTTTTGAATTTCCTAACTTTTTAACAAGGGTTAATTGTAAAATTACCTTAACTAACATAAATTAAGTTTTACATTGTAAGATTAACAAAATTGAACACACCGTAACTATTTATAAAGGCTCCAATGAATCATAAAAATGCTTGAACTTAAGAAGTAGGTTTTCAAATTATTGAACACGAGTATCATCCAAAATGGTTAAAAATAATTTAAATTTTTATTAAACCTTTTGCGACAAAAATAAAATTTTAACTTAACAACTAGCTTTCAGAACACTTAAGGTTTGTTTTACTCCCTTATTACAGTTTATAGAAATAAATATTTTTTTTAGTTAGATAGGGAAAGTTTTCAAAAGTGGCACTCCTTTTATTACTTGTCAAGCAAATTGTAAACTTTGGAGTTTAAGTGTCTAGTTTGGGTGTCTAGTTTAATGCCTTAATGGGTATATGTCTGTCTGTGTTTATCCCTTTACCCTTTTACCTTTTACCTTTTACCCTTTATCCTTTACGGATACATTTTCATTTAGAACAACATTTTTGTTTTGACGTTTTGAATATTTTTTCATATAGGAGAAAATCTTTGTGCTGACACAATGCACAATTCGTAAGGACTTTCTAAGTTATAGAAGCAATAAGCTGTAATATAAAAAACAGAATAACCGAAACGTGATATAGAACTTGTGTATGGTATATAACATGAATCAAATAATTTAGAAGTATTTTTCACATACAACACAAATGAAATAATTTGTTTATCCAGCATAATTCTGTTCCACACAAAAACTCGGATTTAAAAAAGACAGTTACAATAATTAATTTAGTTATTCGCTTAATCAAATAATGTTATTATGAAAGTATATATTTATTATTTTTATTGTGCGTCTTATAGATTTTGGCCGCCGCTATGCTGCTGGCTGTTGCCACTGCTGCTCCGCAGTACTCTTACAGGTGGATTGCTTCCGAACCTGCTTCATTCGGACAGAAAATCTACGCACAAGCATCCGGAGAACCAAAGCCTATCGCTGAAGCTTCCGAAGAGTCCAAATCCTTACCCCAAGCTTTCGAAGAGCCACAGCCATTTACTCAAGCTTCCGAAGAGCCACAGCCATTCGCTCAATCTTTCAGAGAGCCAAAGCCCTTCGCCCAAAGTTCTGAAGAGCCAAAGCCATTCGCTCAAGCTTTCGGAGAGTCGAAAACTTTGGGTCAATCTTTTGGAGAGTCAAAGCCCTTCGCCCAAGCGTTTTGGCAGCCGAAGCCCTTCTCTCAAGCTTCCCTAGAGTTCAAACCATTCTCTCAAGCTTTCGGAGAGTCAAAGCCCTTCGCCAAAGGTTCCGAAGAGCCAAATCCATCCGCTCAAGCTTCCGCAGAGTTGAAACCCTTTGCTCAATTTTCCAGAGAGTCAAAGCCTTTAGCCCAATCTTCCGAAGAGCAACAGTCATTTGCTCGACCTTCGGAAGAGCCAAAGCCAATTGCTCAAGTTTCTGAAGAGCCAACGCCCTACAGCCCATCATCTGAAGAAACTAAACCTAACGCTCCTAAAGCCTATTCCCCCAGTTACGAAGAGCCTGAGCCAGCGTACCCCAAATATGCTTTTGAGTACTCCGTCAACGACCCTCACACCTACGACATCAAGAGCCAGAAGGAGGAGCGCGACGGAGACGTCGTCAAGGGAGTTTACGAGCTGGTAGAACCTGATGGCTCCAAGAGGATCGTCACATACTCCGACGAAGGTCACGGTTTCCAGGCTGTCGTGACCAAGGAGTCTGCCAAGGGCTACTCCCCTGCCCCAGCGTACGCCTCTAAGCCAGTTGAAGCTCCAGCGCCCGCTCCAGTGTACCTCAAGCTATCACACCCATCTCTTGTGCCATACAAGAAGTACTGAATACACCAATTGATCTCCTATATCCATTTTAACCATCATGTATATATGACATCTCATTAGTTTTTATTTTTTTACTATCCAAATATAAATTAAATCTTAAACTTGTGTTCTAATTCAATCCACTTCTTTATTTGATTCTAAGTACTGTAATAACAAGTACAAGTACATGTACAAAGGTAACAATAATTATGTTATAATTATGAACAATTGTTAGGTGTTTAACAGATTCTAAGTTAAGTTAAACGTTTTAAATTCTACTACATGTAAAGTAAATCGTGGATTTACTAAATGAAATTTACATGACACTAATAATTCCTATAGTAATTTAAAATAAATCATCAATCAAAAACATCCTATCGTTCTTACAATGCGTATTCTTATAGTTCCCGCATCAGTAAAATACAAATAAATAGGTAACAACTGATTAGGACTGAATTTCAGCGCCTACATCGTGATTTCTTTCTTCTTTCAGCTGTGATATATTTGTAATAACATGGGTAATGACTAGGGTAGTAGTTAGCATCTCAAATTCCCTGGCTTACACTAAAGATGACCATAAAAGTGAACGAATGACTAATTTTACTGTGAGCAGGACACTTCCCTTTGTTTTTAAGATATTTTTGCAGAATACAATTCTCTCACAAAAGCGCAACAGCCCATGAATAAAGTAAATAGTTAGAGATTTGGAGTAATGACTATTTTAATTTAATCCCTCTCAATCTAAAGAGATCGAAATGCCTACATATCTTACACCCAGCCTATAACTTAGCTTAAGCTGTGTACTTATTACTGGAAGCCTGTAATATTTTTATTTTAATTTAAAAGTGACTCGAAAACCTACTTAGAATGGTATTTTTTTATGTAATAAGAATTTAGCTGCAACCTAGTAATAACCTTAAAACACGAAACACTAGAAACTATTCGTATCAGGGTTAAGTGTGTACAAATTCAAAATAATAAAACTAAACAATAAAATTAACAATATTATTATATATGTATATTATAACGAATATAACAATTTGATGTACAATGCAGTTATCTACTTGCAATAATAAGCGGAGCTAGTATTCTAATTCCTTTCCAAAGTCAATGCTACATCCGGTTAACGTACATAAGATGTATAATTGCAGTCAATGCTAACTCTATTTTACGTAAATGAGATGTCTCCTCACAGTATCCAAAGTCAATGGTACATCTGATTCACATAATCTGTTTATATTCTTGCAGATCTCTGCTTGAATACTTGGTTCACATAAATAGAATGTTTATTTGCAGTATTAAGTTTGGTAATTCTGCTTTACGTAAATGAAATGTCTACTCATAGTATTCAAACTCAATGCTGCATTTGGTTTATGTAAATGAATTGTCTTCATGCATTTGGTTTACATTAATTGAATGGCTAATTGGAGTGTCTAAAGTGCGTTATTTGAAGTGCTAATGGTGAATTAGCCAACTCCGGCTAATTATTGGTATACATCTTAATTATTGGTCATTCATTTTGTAATAAATTCCAATTTCAATCGTTACTCAACTACATTAATCCGATTGTTCTCCCTTTTGTTGTATTTATTTGTAACTAGCTGTTTGTTCTATGGACGAGTATCTTGTAGTCAGTTGAAACCTTCTTATAACCAGAACAGCAGTTGGTTTGCATATTTAGTGCGCATTTTTCATATATGCAGGCAAAACTATTATAGGAATTAATTATTATAGGTATAAGAGCTTAGCTCGCTCCGTTCAACAAATACTATATAACAGTTATTTAAAAATGAAAGATGGTATTAAAGGTTATTATGTTTACATTTAAAGTTTATCATGCCTTTGTACCGTTGTTGAATATTAATATTTCCAATGAACTGGACACTGTAATGCCTTAATTTTAGTGTTCACCCCCAAGCAACCTAGTTTACAGAATTACAGTATATTCACCTATGAATTGTAAGGATTTCTGGCGAAATTAAAATACGGGTAGTACTAAGCCTGATGCTATAAATCCGACACTTCATAAAATAGTCAACATCATATATATTTGTAGTTGTAAATTTGGTGCGAAATACATTCTAACCATATTCATACGTCATTAATCAATTAGCACATCTCAATATGATCTTTCTCAATATAAGTCATGAACTGTAGTCCTAATCAGTCCTTAAAAGTCATCGTGCCTGCTTTAGAATGCTGTTTTAAAGAAAATTTAGATATTAATTATCATACTCCGTACCAGCATTACTAATATCTTCATGAATCACAACAGTTTAATGTTCACACAAATTTTACTACAATGTGGTATAGTTTACATTTATTGATGGGTAGCCGAGTGGTTATAGTGCTCGTCATCAATCAAAAGGTCGCCGGTTCGATCCTGAGAAATGTGATAGCTTTTTGGTGGTTCGAAATAAATTATGGCTTTAAATAAATGATCCTGACTGATAATACAGCTGTTCTTAGTCAGTAACAAAGCTACTCGGATCTCACAACATTCTACACTCAACCCAACACTCATCCTACACTCGTACTTGAGATACGCACCTAGACGACCCCATCTCAATGATTGATAATTGATATATCATTCCTTCAATGGAGCTTTTCATAATAATTTAATCCTGGACATTGTTTGACTTAAAGCTTTCCTGTAGAACAAGCAAGCTATCACTAAGGGAGTCGACGTTAGAAGCAATAATATTTCCATTTGAAAGTCTATAACGTCTCAACAACACAATAATTAGTATTTTATAAAATCTTACTGTGGAAAATTCATGAAAATTAAACTGTTCTTTTCAGCACCGTGTTAAAAAACCATTTTTTCACTAAAGTCTTTAGGAATGCAGTACTGCCCATAAAACTTAACACCCTTTCCATTTAAAAGAGGTTGAGTAGCTTATATTTAAAAAGTACAGTATTGAGATTAAATCATTACTTTACTAAATTAGTCAGCTCTAAATTTATTAAATAAGTACCATAAATAATGTCGTTTGATAGTTGATAGGAATAAATCAACTTAGATAACATATAAGAACGTTTTCTGTTTATTTGGCAAGTATAAAAAATAACAACTAATGAAATGTAGTATATACAGAATGGTAACAATGGGTGTAGTCGACGTATGGGACCAATCAGTACTTCTTGTATGGTGCAGGAGCAGGGTAGGATGGCTTAGGGTACGCAGGGGCGGCGGCGTATCCCTTGGCGGGCTCCTTGGTCACGACAGCCTGGAAGCCATGACCTTCGTCGGAGTAGGTGACGATCCTCTTGGAGCCGTCAGGCTCGTACAGCTCGTAGTATCCCTTGACAACGTCTCCGTCGCGCTCCTCCTTCTGGCTCTTGATGTCGTAGGTGCTGTCGTCATGGACGGAGTACTCAAAGGCGTACTTGGGGTAGGCGGGCTCAGGCTCTTCGTATTTGGGTGCGTAGGGCTTTGGGGCGTACGGCTTGGGCTCGTACGGCTTGGGCTCGTACTGCTTGGGCTCGTAGGGGGCGGGTTTCGGTTCGTACGGAGCAGGCGCAGGGGCGTAGGATTTGTATGCGTACTGCGGGGCAGCAGCGGCAACAGCCAGCAGACAAGCGGCGACGAAAACCTGGAAATAAATATTTATAAATTATTTATTTGTTTCAAGCTATTTAGAGTGCACTATCACAAATAGTGATATCCTCGGTTTGAAAAGTACTTTTTCTTACTAATCTATATATATTAATTCCGTTTCTTCCGTTTTTTTTAAGAGTAAAATGTTTGATTTTTGTGATTTATAGTAGGTTGCAAGCCTAAATGTAAGCTCATTTTGTTGGTTCAATATGAAATATAATAAAAAAAACTTTTCTAGAACTATTTGTTCTATGTCTCTGGATAGTGATTTTGTTATCTCCTGATATTACTTGTACTTCTTAACATTTAATTGGTAAACCTCATCTTTACTTTGATATATTTTATTTGTTAATGGTGTTATTTAATGTATCTATAAATGTTGAGCTAAATAAAATAGGGGAGGAACTTAGCAAATATCTTTTAGTGTAGCCCTATTTTACATTTTCATTTTTTAGTGTGTTTGAAGAAACAACACCCTAGGTGATAACATAATCATTGCAATTGATCCTTAAGATTGTAGATGCGAAATTTAATATTTTCTGTGTATTAAATAAGTGCAGTACGGTACAGGCCATTAGCATATAATATGTACGGTAAACCCTCTTCAGACATTTTCCTTCAATACCCTGTGACCAAACATAAAAAATAGCCGTTTTATTTGAAAACATGTTTTGATAATACTGGTTGCCCATTTTTATAACATAATGTATACTACATAGAGTAAAGATATCGAGATACTTATAATAACGCTTATAATAACTCTAAATAACATACCCCCCAAAAAATATTTTATATTCCAAAGTTAATTTTTCATTTGTTGTATTTGATTATCATGTTGATTAATACCAAAGGTCCACTTAATAAAATCATCAGTGTGATGCAACGTTGTTTATAGAGTTAGTTAATTATTGAAAGCTCGTATCAAGTTACACAACCGAAGGGTTCAGGTGTTTGATTCATTTTTTCCAGTAGTTTATCAGTTATATATAGTTTATTCGGTGACTTTTATGAATGACCAATATGAAAAACTAATTTATTTACAATCCTAACTATCTTTTACTATTCGATACTAAATAAATTTTATAGTTCAAGTAAATGCTTTGTCTGTTAACAATTTTTTCCTGCTTTACCCTTCAGGAAATTTCACGAATTAACATACTGTACACATACAGAAATTTGCGAGAATTATTAACAATCCTAAAATTTTAGCCTTCTCAACATTTAGTTTTACAAATCACTTAGTAATAATTTCAAAAATAAATGGTAAATAAGGAATGTAACACTTTTTCACTGATATCACACACTGTTACTTAAACACTATCCACACTGATAATCACTCCACAAGCACTTCACCCACCTTGAAAGCCATGATCACAGTTGTGCAGTACCGTATGACACCCTGCTAACACCGGCCGGTATATATACTTGAAACTTTAGCTAGCAAGGGTGGGGAGGGGCGCCTTTCTAAACATGCGAATTTTCTCCACGTGGTGCGCAAAGGCTGTGTGGACAGTAGAAACCGGGTTAGTAGAAGTTTTAAAACATTTGAACTAGATTTGTCAACTCGTGGTCTTTTGTGCATAATCAGTTAGTTTCACTTTCGAAGGTTCTCCAGAAGGCGCAGTTGAAATAATTGTTGTATTTCAGAAATGTCAAGCTGCCTATATGCTTCTATAAACATTATTGTTGTTCCGTTGCAAAGATTAGTCTAAAATTTGAATGAAATAATTAATATTTTAAGTAGCCTAGACGCCTTTATCCATCATTAAATTTTTATTTGCTTATGAAAGTCTCTATGATGCCAAAATTGTTAAATCTATTGACTTGACATGTTTCTAGCCCATTACCATTTATTGCTGAAAATTTTGCACATTCTTAGTTCCAAATTTCGTACATTCCTAATTTTTTAAATTCATCCGATTAAATTAATGAAAAATACATGAAAATGTATTAAATTACATAGAAATGTGAATGAGCCAACACTGCCAACACAATAGTTTGCTACTCTGAATCTTTATAAAGTTGCAAATCTTAGGTGTTTGTGTTGATTCGACAGATTGGACGACACGCTGGTTTGAATCTAATGCTGAAATGATTAACCACAATGTGTTATACCGTTGAGTAGAACTCAATGCTTATACATATGTCGAGCATAAATACATGTCCATACCATAAGGTTTAAGATAAGGTGAAAACATTTACTAAATAGCACAATAGTTCCATTTATTTTCCAAATCCTATTACCTAAAAAATATCAATTAACTTAAATTTTCGATGTTTTATAAGCTGCCTCTTGAACTTTGCTCTATTTATATAGCTAGGAAATTAAAAGTTCTTACGCTATAAAAATGATGAAAGTAAAAAAAATAGAACAAGGAAGCAAGTTTTCTTTGAAATGCAAACATGCAATCGCAAGTTATGACTTTTTAAAAAGAGTGTTTACTTACTGTTGCATAAAGACGAATTATAAACATTTAACTTCGAATTTATGACACTGCTTAACCTTTCAAATTTTAAGTTCCATTTTTGATGCAAGTCTCCGGATTACGTTGATAATTGTTGTAAATACCTGCGTCATTGTAATCCAAAATGCTGCTAGGGTCGCAACTTTTTTTTTACTTATTACCAAGTCATCACCAGGCGTCAAGGATGTCATGTTAAAACATACGACCACTTCATCAGAAGGTCGTCAATAAACACAAATGCCATAGATAAATACACACGAACACGACATTGATGGACACTGAGACGGTAAAACGATACATTGAAAACGATTGAAAAACTGTAACTGCAGTATGGGCAATAGTGCGTCTCGACCGGATGGATAGGTTTTGTGGAATAGGCAACGTTTAAGGAGTAAAACTTGCCAAATTCATTATTTCCTTTGAGACCAATCAATTAATTGACCTTGGTAATCACAAAAGACTATCCCTTAATTGTAGATGTAAACCTGCGATAGAGAATGTTCGGATAAGGTTGTAGACCTTTTTCTGAAAATATTAAGTGAATTCAATTTTTCGAGAGAAGAAGTACTGACAGATATGCATATAAAGACAGGCAGATAGATATGCTATTTTATAATATCAGCTTTGTCCAATCAGTTATTACGAATAGCTGTCCATTTTTACATTTAGGAAGTAAAAATAAACATAAAATATACACATTGGTATGTAGGCCTACTTCTTGTTGTTCCCGCTGAGAATACTATTCGATAAAAATATTTTTATTAGGTCGAAATGTCATTCGGCTATGTCTCAGACAAATACTAAAGATATCACATTTGCAACATACTTGTGTTACTTACTTACCTTGTAGGTAATATTAACAACATTGGAATAGAAACATTATAATATTCTTTATTTTGTCCTGGATATGACTCAATGTAATATTTGCATCGCCTTGAAACTTTAGTTGAAACATTTAGAGAACTTGTGCCCCTATTACTCGGTGCCTTGCTGGCCCAAAGCAACAACCACTTCTCAATTCAGGTTTACTTATCAGTTTTTTTTTTTTTTTTTTTTTTTTTTTTTTTTTTTTTAACTTAGTTATTCACTCCAACCACAACCCATACCAATCTCTGAAGGTTTCAACCACAGATTGTACGTAATTAAATTACTTGCGTTGTTGTGTTTGCTTACTAAACTTAACGGCAATATGCAATAAAGCTTATTTAAAGATTTTCCTAGTTGAATTTGTCACAGTTTACATGTTTTAAAGTTTAACATTACGAAAACACCCCCGTTGTGTTCAGTTGGTTTACGGTTAGCTGGGCTGTACGAAATTAAACCAAAGAAAATGTCTTTATAACTTATAGTACTTCTGGTTTATGTAAAAGTGTGGTGAAAATAGTAGATTTCAGGCAACGAGCTTGTATAGATCTTAAGCTTTTAACAGATTTCAAACCTTAAAAAATTCTCGATTTTGCAAAACCTCGTTTTCAGCTGTTGGTGTTAAAAGCAGTATTTGATTCAACCAATTCTAGTCTGCAAAACGATTGGTGTTCGTCCTTCGTAAAAATGCGGTTTATAGAGCCAATGAGGCACGTGCGGCCTAGAACCGGCTGCGCAGGAAACCACGCGCCACCAACACGACCAGGTGAAGTGGCATTAATCACTTAACTAATCCACCTGTCACTAGAAACCCAATTTTTTGGATTTTCTTGCGATGGGTAGAGTTTAACACGATAAAGCTTTAAGTTAAGTCTGTAAAAAGGTTTTGGAAATAGAAATACATTTAATGTACCCTTGCACACATGCGATTGTGTAGGGGTTTGAAAAAATGTTGAGGTTGTACTAAAATACCGAATATATTTTATAGCAAGTTCTAACGCATATCCATAAACTATCTTGCCTATTATGAACCAGACTAGTACTTTCAGTCACGTAAAAATACAAAGGAAAAATGATTGTTTAATTTAAGAATTTCCCATACCAATGCGATGAAAAAGTAAATAACCTTTTAAAGTCATTTAGGATTCGGTCTTTCCATTTTTTATTTATTTAAAGGAAATTGAGGTGTTGTTCTGCCAGTTTATTGATATAAAGACAACAATGCAGTTTTAAACGCATTTTCACACGTATATACTATCGTGAAATTGGTACTGTTTCAACATTTTATCAATGCAATTAAATTATCATATTTATTTTTAAATTTATAACGTAAATTCCTTCTTATTTGTGATTTTAAAACACCCACGTGTTTTAAACACTCTTGTCCCTAAGCACCATTATAATGTTTCAGATCTATTACAAAGCTGCAGATCTATTATAATGTTGATCCTCCTCGCAGTTATGAATGCTAATTCGTTTCAGTAAGAACGTGTTTGAGAATGTGTTAACTACAAGTTAACAACACAATTGTAATTTGATACACAATTGTATTGATAAGCTACGTTACAATCTATATTTTAAATTGATAAATTTGAAACTATAAGGCTAGATTTTGTTCCAATCAAGAGGAAAGTTGTTGAATGTGTTTGGACAAGCTTAACATGACACTCAAAATGTACGGACTCAAAATTAATAAAACAACTACAAATTAAGTACTTTGTTTGAAAAATACCCTTATCTTTAAGAAAGTGTTATTTATTTTGACAGATGCAAAGTCGAGTTAGACAGATTTCGTAGTAAAAATATTTGAACAACACCCTTAGGCACATTTTTAAAAATATTTTTGTCCTAGGACACTAGCCCGGAATTGTTTTTCACATTACTTTAGGCTAGACTTAGGGGTTGTGGCATTATCACTTAGAGAAATTCCATTAGTGATTTTGCGGGATTTGAACCCAGGGCCTCAGGGTCCGAAGTCTCGCACAATAAGATATATGGATTAGTTAGGATTCAGCGATTAACTTGAACATGGATGTTGTCACACTTATTTATATGTGGTTTATATATTTATATATTCATATATTTATTCACAAAGATTATATAAAAATCGGATGACAGGTGTGGTCTGTAGCTCAGTGCACATTTACACACACACACACACACACACACAGACAGACTTCGATAACCACTTTTTTTGGTTCAGGGGGACCCAAAACGGATACATCCACTCAAAACTCGAACACGAATGTATAAGGGGAGAAATTAAAAATAATTTCAGTGTCTTTTAACCATTATACATAAACTCTATCCTACTGAATTTTCAAGGAAAATAATTTTTGTATAATTTTTTGCTGTGATATTGTAGGGTTTGCGAGGATAGTTACTCACTTCCATAAAAGCCCTTTTTCTCATTCGATATAAACCTTTTTAAGTTACGTTAAAAATTAAATTCCTGTCTGTTGTGGTGTTTCTGAACATAATTTGCTTTCCAAACTCTCTTAATAACTGTGATAATGATAAATGTCATCAAATAATATTTCATTGACCTAAATTCCAGTTTTAACTAGTTTAAATATGTCCACTGTTATCAAAATTTGTGTGTTGTGATTACATCTTAAGATTGTACGTATCGGAATGTTACAAGAGCCCTGTGAGAATCAACAATAAATATAGATTGTACTTCTTTTAATCTATGGTAGCTATTACAAAATTTTTTTAGAAACCATGTACCTTTGCATACAAGCTGGAGCATGAAAAATTGTTTTTCACAATTTAAGTTGTGGTAGTGCTAATGATAGTGGTCGTGGTTTGTTAATAAAAACGCATCCTTTTATGGCTTAAAACACTTTCTCCTGGAAAACTACAAATTTCGTATTGTTTTCAACTCATGTACGTAATGCTTAGAATATTTATGATTGTCGTGATGGAATGGCCAACATGGTCCAGATGCTGCACAACAATTAACAAATTTTAGTTCAAAAGGTAAACTACAAAATCTTGAACATCAGTTCTATGGAGACTGAACAGCAAATAAACACACGACTCCCATTGCCACCATCATACCACTGTTACACAACCTTCTCTTCAACAAGTGCTGCAACCACGTAAATACAAAAAAACAATCTACCACACTCTACTCTGCACGACACGACACTGGTCTTATGACACCTCTAGTCTCGTGATGCCACTGCTACCTATCCAATTAGTTTCTTGACTAATATTGACTCAGAACTAGTTTGCACTGTGACTTGTATATCGTATCAAATTATAGAGGTAAACACAGTTAGACAAACCTGCTTATTAAGCATTGTTCTTCAATATAATACATTTTTCAGGCCTTACTTGTAAAGAATCATGATTATTGTTAATCTTAAGCTTTTTAATATTACCCGTTTGGCATGGTTCCCCAGATAAGAAAAGATGTGAATAAACAAAAGGAGAAAAATAGATATTTTAAGGTTTTCTCTTTTTATTTGGCAGGTATAAAAATATACAACTAATGAGATGTCATATTTACAAATAGATGAAGATGGAGAATTTAAATATTCTATAGTCCTTAGTACTTCTTGTAAGGCGCAGGTGCGGGGTAGGCGGGCTTAGGGTACGCTGGTGCGGGAGCGTAGGGCTTGGGTGCGGGGTAGGCAGGAGCTGGGGCGTAGGCGGGTGCTGGGGCGTAAGCGGGCTTGGGGGCGTAAGCTGGAGCGGGAGCGTAGCCCTTGGCGGGTTCCTTGGTGACAACAGCCTCGAAACCGTATCCGTTGTCGGCGTAGGTGACGATCCTCTTGGTGCCGTCGGGCTCGTACAGCTCGTAGACTCCCTTGACGTAGTCTCCGTCGCGCTCCTCCTTCTGGCTCTTGATGTCGTAGGTGCTGTCGTCATGGACGGCGTACTCGAAGGCGTACTTGGGGTAGGCGGGCTCAGGCTCGGGGTACTTGGGTGCGTAGGGCTTGGGGGCGTAGGGGGCAGGTGCGTAGGGAGCTGGGGCTGGGGCGTAAGGCTTGGGTGCGTACTGCGGGGCAGCAGCGGCAACAGCCAGCAGGCAAGCGGCGGCGAAGATCTGAAAATGAAAACAAGACTAGGGTAAAAAAATTGAACATTTTGCAAATTTATTAGTTTGTCTTGGTGTGCAATATATATATTTAATCACTTTGAACAGAGTTAGTTGAACGTGGCCTCGCGAGATCTGAGAAATATTCTGATTGTAATCATATATTTGAATTTTGTTAAACTACTAATTAAATATTATTGTTAAAAATGCATACATTTTTTACCATTTGCACTCATACCATTTGACTTAATACAACGTCTAACCCTTTTCTGAGGGTTATTTTGTTCAAATATTATAAATGCCCATCGTGTTCCCTTATGTAATAACTCAATATCAAAATTGTTTACTACTGTATTTATATTACTCTCATTTCTATTGTTTTTCGCTATCTCTTTTAGACTACATCAACTCATGCGATATTATGTCCGCAAACTATGAAATTTATTTATAGCCCTAGTGCTACACCCCGGGGATGCGTATTATTCTTTGCGTACTCGTTTTAGCTGACGACCTGTGTGTAATTGTCTCTCGATTAGCTAAAATAGCTTGGTAATCGTTTGAGCCCACATTTCCTTAGCATACACATTTGATAGTGTCTGAATCAGTTCTTAATTGTTAGCTCTATGACTTCGAAGGCTAATTGAATATTGTATCGTGCGAGCGATTTTTAAAAGAAAACGTATGCCGTATGTATCTTATTAAAATAACGAAATAAAAAAAAAACATTATGAAAAACATTATATAAATTCACGATAAAAGTTGTACAGAGTATAATTTTATTGTGAATTTATTATAATTATTGTTTTATGACTTTCAAAAACTTTGTACTTGATCTTTATTGATAAAGACTAGTTAAAAACAAAAAGGAAGAACCTGAGGTAAGAACATGTTCATATTATCTTACTCAGTCATCAGTTGTAATTTAATAATGATAATAATAATTGTTGGTAATGGATTGTGTACTGGGCCAAAATAGTTTATGTATTGTAGTTACTAAGCATTTGTACTAAGCATACTGGTTTAAAAAGGTTTATGTAAAAGTATTTTTATATAATCTTTGTGATTAACAGTAAAAGCATAAATATATGTTTTAAGTGTTATAAGGCGTTTCTTTTATTTACTTCCCCTATTTTTTTACAAACCAGATTTGTTTTTGACATTTGACATTGACACCGATAGGGGTTTATTAAACAAATTTATAATTGTAAGAAAGAACACGCCATCGTACTGGACGCATATCGGTATCTTTACATTTGGTAAGAATTTAAAACCTCTAAAAACTGTTTCTTTGTGATTAAATAAAATGACAGAAACAAAAATATTAAAACCCTTCAAAACTTTACTTACTCCAAATAAATATAGACCTAGTTTACTTAATCTGATAATACTTAAGCTACACTTCGTATCCTTTACGTCGCGCTTAAACTAACACACTGTTCACTGATAATCACTCCACAAGCACTGTTCACCCACCTTGAAAGCCATGATCACAGTTGTGCAGTACCGTATGACACCCTGCTAACACCGGCCGGTATATATACTTAGGGCTTTAGGCGGTCAGGGTGGGGAGGGGGCGCGGCCTTTCACCATTCGCGAATTTTGTTCACGTGAAACCCACGAGGACATAAAGATCTAGGTTAGTTGGTCCATTGAGATATCATGATCTGGTTTTGGGCTAGTTTTCTATAATTTATTATTGATTATTTGCATATGTAAATCGTTTTCTATTACAGTCTACTACATGATATTAACATTTCAATTTTTTCTAAAGTCATGATGAAATGTAATTTACCTATGTTACAGAACTTAATGTTTTCGTTCAATATCTGGGGTAAACCACAAACATTATTAACATATACAACTTTTGTGAAATAAAAAAAACCTGTACGATGGTAAAGTGTATGTAACAAATCTTTTCACAAAAGAAACCAGATCTAGATGTGCAGGGAATGCCAACAGGTTTCCGAAAACGTTGGACGCAAAAAGAATAAATATGTAGCATTTTTACGTGCATCCTAACATAATATTTCTGGTGCAATGCGCAAAATACGCTTATAAGGTCTGCGTACTTATTTCAATTGTGTACTACTTTATATTTTTTAAACAACTTACTGATACAACATATATTCTTACTTTGATATTACCTCATATTTTCATGAAATTATATTACTCCACGCATTTTATTCAGCATAATTTTGTCTACACATTTCAGAATGTTAATGGGTTTGTTATACGTGTTCACAACATATTAACACATTTTTTATATTCACTCATTTTTCAACCTTAAACTTTCACCAAAATATCTAATGGCTGTGCTCAACAGCCTCATGTTCCGAGAGATATTAGTGCTTTCAACTGTAATGTAGCCTACATTTGATCATGTATCATTCTCTTTTTGTCTCACAATATACAGCACTAAAAGTGTTCTTAAATATCACATTTGATAATACCTATTATGGTCTTGATAGTTTGTTGAAGTTTATTGGCTCTGATAACGTTGATGCTAACTGGTTTTTATAATGAAATGTAAAAAATGCATAATCAGTAAATAATTGATTCTAACTAAGAAGAGTGTAATAATATATTTCGTACCTTGGGCCGAAAATGAGGTTTTGCCGGCTCGATACGAAGTCGAGAACTTAAAACGATCGAGAACTGCAAAATCATTTCGGTCCGTTTTACGAACGCTATTTTCACCACACTATAACCAATTACCACGATTCACCACAATAATAATGCTCACTGATAGTCAACACAACTTTGAGGATATGTGAAGAAATAATTTGAGGAATCAGCAAAAATAATAATGAATAGTTGCTAGGCAACGGTGACAATGAAACAATTCTATTGCAATGCTATGGATACTGATTGTGTATATAATATGCATTCATGTTTTAAGAAAGAAATTGGTCAGCTGATTTTGTGGCCCTAGGGATTTGAAAACTTCCTCGGTTCCTAAATGAAAATGACAGCTGGCATGGCCAGCAAAACGTAACTTTCAGCCACCAATTAACTAATGTAAAACATCTAAAAACATCATGGTATGGTGAAAATGTTCTTTGGATATATATATATAAAAAAACAACATGATAATTTGTATAAAATGGATATTTAAAATCGATTTGCTTTATTAAAGAGTTGAATTTAAACTGAGAGAAGTGCAAAACTAAGATCCATCAGACACAGAGTGTATTATTCATATAGGACAAAAACACCTGGGATAATACGGGTTGGGAGTTTAAATGATATATCTCTACTTCGGTGTTTAGGTAAATTTTTCTGTTTGGTTTATAAAAAATCCCTATCGCGAGAAGAAACGTTGAGAATGCATTCTGTCCAAGATAATTTCATTTGGCATTTTTTAAATACGTTAATTACTAACGGCTAATCGTAAAGATCAAAGCAAACAACTTCACACATTCCAAAATTAACCCAAGAGAACTCCGTGTAAAGAGAACTAAACAATAGAAAAAAAAACTTGATTTGGTTAGTATTAAACTTGCTATCAGTCGTAATTACTTTTAAAGTAGCTAAAATGGTGAACTAAAATCGCATATAAACATCTAAGTAAGCCTAAAACAGCGCAGTCATGTAGGCCATTGTCAGATGCATTAAATACATAGTCAGCCTTTCACCAAGGACTGGCTGATTCAACTTTTAAACTCGTTACACTTTGACCACCAGCAGAATGAAGAAACTAGCGAATAAGGATAATTTGTTTGGAATGTACTATAGTCTTATTTATTGAAATACACACTTTATATCAACTATCTATGTATGTCATACGGCTAAAGTCAAAATAATATGGACTAGTGTACATGTTGCTCGAATTCGAACAATTGCAAAGTATTACAGAAGTTATTTCAAAACGAATAACAGTCATATTTACATTGAATTTAAAAAAGTCATCTCAGAGATTACCGGTGTGTAACTCAGACCATGTTTATCTTCGTTATTGATAAACCTAAAGCATTCCGGCCGGTTTTCTCTTTCTCAAAATGCCTCGCTGTACATGCAACACAGGTCATTGATGGATGGCCAATTGAGAACGAAAAGTCGTTTTGGGGTAGTGTTAGGGCGCATTTGTAACCTAATAGTTGAGATTGTCCAGGGTCATGTGCTGACTGTGATGAGTTAAGCATATACGCGCCACTGTTCTGTAGCTGCGGTCGTTATCACGATCACGCCTCCTGTCTATGTTTCGCAACGATATAAACAACTCATGTAGTTCTTTACATCGTTGATGTTTCGTTGTCGACGCGTCGGAGGTATTAAAAGAAAAAACAACAAATAAACAAATTATAGCTACCCAAAACAACGATAAATGCACAAATTTAAGTTACAATCATGCTACACGATCCGTCATAGCGACACAAAACAACGATAAATACACAAATTTAAGATACAACCATACTAGCACGATCCGTCTTGGAGGTTATGTTAACATAAACTCAAATAGTAAATAAATGAACTCAATGCGTTTCATTGAATTGAAAAATAAATAACAACTGCAATTAAATTATGCAGCTGATCAAAATGTAAACAATTATGTTAATCAAGGATAACATTGAAACTTTCAAAGCCACTGGGGCAGAGCCCAAGGGACTTTTTAAAAAATGGCCAGTTTACAAATCTACGCGACACGCTCTTTCCAATGAGACGTCAATAGATAAAATAGGTTAAGAAATGGCTGAGGAGTTCAACCGACAAAGTTTCTTAGCGTATTAATTATATAGATTTTAGAATATTTTAAACAAATTGAGCCAAATTGAACCTGATGGGTAATCTATACTGTATATTAAATTTTAAAGAATGTCTGAGCTATATACGTGGTAGAGATGTCTAACGAAAGTTCATTGTCTGTATATATATCATCAAAAGAGAAACGAGGTAAATTTCCTTGGGGCTCTGCTCCAGCGACCTTTAAATATCCCTTCCCATGTTATTCTCATGGAGAAAAGATTTGTTTAAATTATAACTAGATGGATAATTTTACACTATCATTCGATAAAACACCTTTTAATATATAAATTGTATTTTAACGGTCACGGGTTATAGGGATTTACTGAATGTGTTAAAGTGAAATATTTCCAATGTATTTCTGATTTTAAAATTGATTTTCTACTGCCTGACGTCATATTTTACAACAATTTTATGAAATTTTATTCTAAAATCTTTATTTAATACAACTAAATTTTACTGCAGTAGAATCAAAGTTCCAGAAATAGGACATATTCCTAATGTACCCAGCTTTCTAAAGTTGAGACCTCAATCTAAACCAGTAGAACCTAGAACCTTTTCAAACCTAGAACCTTAAGGATGCACTCCCGGATAGTGTAAGACATGATCTTGACAAACTCGAACAAGACAAATTTATCATTAAAGTTGAATCATAACGTTCTAATACGAAATCTGTGGGAAGTCTCAATATTATCACAGCATCTCTTTATAATTATTCCTTATTGAGCTCATATCTATTGTACGGGTTGGTTTCCACCTTCTTAATCTTTTTAACCACATTCGCCCTTATTTTGTCAAATTCAAGACGGTAATCGGTTCATTAGATTATTGTCATCAACTTGTTTGATCATATTTTGAATTTTTGATTGTGTAATACAATCCACAATAACACAAGTGCAAAAGGACACGTTGCCGATATGAACCGTGTCCAGGTGAATTAATAGGGGTTTATAGCAATTGGATGGATTGAACTATTTATTTTTATGTAGAAATGTGTACAAGATTTGAAGAATATATAAGAACACGTTTGTGTGTGATTCACCTATTGTATACAAAATGACATCCTCTAAAAAAATATTTGTCATTAAAAAATCGTGTACATGACACCTTGAAATTTATAAACTGGGCATTCTTTGAAATATTACAGGTCCACGTGTTTGGCTAATTTACGAGGTTGGCACACCTGTTAACCTGCTGTTGCTTCATTTTTCTGAGTAAGCTTATGTAACTTTCTTTTTTCACTTAAGTCTTATTCTTGTCAGTTTCCTTTCACCTTCTCAGGTACATTTTTATGAACATCCAGGTTGTGTTCTAAAAAACATTTGTAATGATTTTATAAACAAACATGTTGGTTTTTGGACCACACAATTACAACATTTAGAAAGTTTGGACTGATTTCAACTTACCTGACTAAGGCATATTCTTCAACATAGCATTGGTTTATGTCGTACTAAAAAATTTAATGCTTCTTAAGAGTTAATTTTAATTTTTCTTTAACTCGATAATAGCCCACTTTAAAACAAAGAAGGATATTTAAATATGGCTATGGTATAACGTCTGACGACGTTTATACATAATACTGATGATTTTCGTATATGACACGATATATTTTTAGAGATTTTTGAAGTTGCAGTAGGTGCATTTTTCTTAAGAAAAACTAACTTCCAATAAAACCTAAAGGATACTTAGTTTCTTAAGAAACATTGAAATTGAGTTATAAAACACTCGTTTTGCAGACTAGTTTAAAGTTAGAAGCTTGAGACTTTCCTCAACCAAAATTTTTACGCATGCAGAAATAAAATTACAAAACAAATAAAATAAACCATTTGTTTTTGTTTGATTACGAAATAACAGAAATCAAAGGAGCAGTTGAAACGTGTAAACATGGTTTGTATTCATTCTATTATTCCCACTGAACTAAAATGTATAAGTTTCTATAATTTACAACATTACACACCTAGTCAACAATTAGAGCGTAAAGGAGATTATCCATTCAAGAGCTAAAAAAACCACAAGCTGTTGCAATTAAAAACCTGAAAATAAGTAGTATTGCAGTAAGGGTGGTGCCGAAAAACTAGGAAAAAGCGATGAGATTTAAATACAATAGAAAGAATATCTGGTAAAACTAGGTTTGTTTGATTCGTAATTTTGGAATAACTATCAAGAGCAATTGCCAAAATAAGTTGCCTTAAAACTAGAAAAAATACATGCTGGCTTAATAAGCAAGTATTTACTTGGGTGGTTAAATAATAAATATCTGAGAAATCACAATTGTTAGCCCAAAATGAGGAAAAGCCCTGATCGCAAGGCCTATTATTGCCTGGCCTGTACAAAGAAAAATCTTTATTTCTGAGTTATTTATTATAGGATCTTTTTGAAGTTGGCGTTGTATGAGAGGGAATTCCAAATGCAGAATAAAAACGTTTTTTTAATCCTCTGTTTGTTTGTAATTTAAATTATAAAAACTAAAATCGCCGTCATTTTGAAACCAAAAGAGTTTTTTTTTCCTTTTCTTGAGCATATAATAATTGCTTGATAAAATGATATAGCGAGTTTCTTTAAAGATATCTTAAATAGTTCTTGAGAAAAATTTTAAAAAATTAGTGAATGACTGGCTAACTAGGCATTGTTGGAACAAATGCTATTTATTAATTTTAGTTTTATTTTTATCAAATAAAGTTATTCCTTAGTTCTTTGTACTTTCTTAACCTGTAGGGACACCTTGTTCCTTGTACATTAGATGTGACATTTACATAAGTTAACGATTTCTATCGGATCTTTAAATTCAGGTATTTACTAGGAATAACATGTAGATTTTATGTACTCTGTCAGATATCAATTAGGCTAGCAGAATATTTTAATAGTGGCACAGGTTGAAATATATCACAACACCATAGCTTAGGTTTTGTACAAAATTGTATTTGGTAAAATATAAAAATATACAACTAATGAGATGTCATATGTACAATAGGATGAGGATGGAGAATTTAAATATCCGATAACAGTCCTTAGTACTTCTTGTAAGGCGCAGGTGCGGGGTAGGCGGGCTTGGGGTACGCTGGGGCGGGAGCGTAGGCGGGCGCTGGGGCGTAAGCGGGCTTAGGGGCGTAGGCAGGTGCTGGTGCGTAAGCGGGCTTGGGGGCGTAAGCTGGAGCGGGAGCGTAGCCCTTGGCGGGTTCCTTGGTGACAACAGCCTCGAAACCGTATCCGTTGTCGGCGTAGGTGACGATCCTCTTGGTGCCGTCGGGCTCGTACAGCTCGTAGACTCCCTTGACGTAGTCTCCGTCGCGCTCCTCCTTCTGGCTCTTGATGTCGTAGGTGCTGTCGTCATGGACGGCGTATTCGAAGGCGTACTTGGGGTATGCGGGCTCAGGCTCGGGGTACTTGGCAGCGTAAGGCTTGGGGGCGTAGGGGGCAGGTGCGTAGGGAGCTGGGGCTGGGGCGTAAGGCTTGGGTGCGTACTGGGCAGCGGCAACAGCCAGCAGGCAAGCGGCGGCGAAGATCTGAAAATAGATTTTTTTTAATAAGAATATAAGTATAATGAATCTTCATGATTATGTATATTCCATACGTTAAGTTGCACTATGTTTAGTTAAATTTGTTGAGAAGTTTTTTTTTCAATGAAAGCCTTTTAAACTTGCATTTTAAGTTCCTTTGCCCGTCTACATTAGACTCGGCCCTGTGCGTAGAGAGCAATGCAGGGGGTGAGTCGGTATTGTTCAACAGTTGATTATTATCATTGGAGGTCCTGGACGCAAAACCACGACGCTACTTTCTTAAATTTGTAGATCGTTCCGATACTGACCACTCAGTAGTGAAATTTTTACTGAGTCTAGTACTATTGTATGCTATTAATAAAATATATGTTGACCAAACCTTGTAATGATATTTAAAATTTAATCTAACACCAGTAAATTGTACCTACAACTATTTACGTAAGCTTAAGGTTTTGTCCATTTTAGGTTTTGCTGGCTCCAATTTTTTTGTTTGAATCTTCTTATTTTAAAATATATATTAAAATTGTCCAGTTATTTATATTTTTATCCAAGAATGTAATGCAATATCTTGCACCTGATGGTCTCTATGTTTTTTATTAAATATTTTCATTCTCATTCAAAAAATTTGAAAATCGTTTGAACCAATGTCTTTTATGTAATTTTTAATCATAATAATTGAACTCAAAGTAATGACGCACTTTAAACTCATCTACTTAAATTGTTGCATTAAATTAAACAACAAATTTAAATAAATCATCAAACCACCATAAGCAAATAATATAGTTGTTGGTTAGTTTTTTGTTTATTCCGGTTAAGAAATGTTTCATGACTCTTTGAAAACTGTATTTTAATTTTTGTTTATTAGGACTAATTCAAGTAATATGAATAGAAATTATTAAGTTTGTATAATAATACAACCTTAAGTTTTGTCGGTGCTATTGAGCAATACATCTTTTGAGCATATTTTTTAATTATATTTACAGCTAATATTTTTTTTTAATAAAAGATTAGCCTACTATTATTTTGATTGAAAAAACACGCTCTCAAACGTGCAGCTATGACTCAGTGAAAAATAACAAAATTATATTTTAAGCTGCTAGTAGTTTTATGTACCATTGCTTATGATACGTTCATGTGAATAACTTGGGATTAGTGTTTTAAATACGATGACACGTTTAGATTGCTAAACCATGCTTATCGATTTATTTCTTGCTAACCATTGACACTTTGTTCTAGTTCATCATTATTCAAAGGAGTGTCAATTGTACGAACGTTTTTTTTTCAATCACATTAAGTGGAACTCTTACTCACGCTGTCATGATAAAGGCAAACTTAAGTATTTTATTGCACCGCAAATTATTGTAAGTATATGGCATGTATAAGCCTGTATCTGTCATCATATTTGTCATTCGCTACCGTCCGCCGTTAAGTGCGATGCCTTAAAAATAATAATAACTTACTCTAAATAAATATATAGACCTAGTTTACTTAATCTGATAATACTTAAGCTACACTTCGTATCCTTTACGTCGCGCTTAAACTAACACACTTTTCACTGATAATCACTCCACAAGCACTGTTAACCCACCTTGAAAGCCATGATCACAGTTGTGCAGTACCGTATGACACCCTGCTAACACCCGCCGGTATATATACTTAGGGCTTTAGGCGGTCAGGGTGGGGAGGGGGCGCGGCCTTTCACTGTGTGCGAATTTCGTTCACGTGGTTTGCACGTGGAACTCTTGGGGACATAAAGATCTAGGTTAGCTGGTCCATTGAGATATCAGGATCTGGTTTTGATTTACTTTACAACTTTCGATTATTTGTTAGCATATATGATAATCGGATTCCAATTTCGTCTAGTATACAATATCAAATTTCATGAATTAAGTTTAAGTAAGTATCATTGAGCCCAATTTCCAATAGAAGTAGTCTAATAATTATTAATTTTACTCTAAATATTTATAAATACCTGGTACGTGTAGTTTTGCTTGCTATAGAAAACTATGCATTTTTCGACCAAAAAAGAGTAATAAAACTATTGTTTTTATGCTATCAGTTTCATTTGTGAAATTTTTTATGATAATCCGTATAATTGTTAAGAATTATTAGAATATTATTATTTATGTAGCTCAACTAGGATACACGATCAAATCTTGACAATATCAACATTATGGGTTGGTATAAAGGAACACAAGAATTTGTATTCACTGTTCACATTTGCTCTATCTTTAACCTCGAATCTGTGAAAACAAAGGAATCTATTTCTCCATATAGACTTTAAGATATAGTAGTAGCTTTCCAGTTCCAGTTCGTACCAGAACTTCATAGAATTTAACAGTTTTTGAGCTGAGCGAAGTGAAGTGGGCGAACCTCTTATACTACACTCCTCCTTTTGTTTTACAAATACTCCTCCTGAACGGCTGAAGTGATCTGCAAGACATTTAGCACAGTCATTGTAACTAACTATGGGAAGGAATAAATCTGAAATGGTACAAATTGGACCACAGGGTTTTTTTCCTACGTGAATTTTAACTACCATTAATGCAGACTTTGAATTGGTACTGCAAATAGGAATTCCATTAGTGTGAACCAAAGATACTACAGTATTGAGTTTGGATACTGCAAGTAGACATTTCTTTGACGCGAAGCAGACGTACCATTGTCTTTGGATGCTGCAAATAAGCACTCCATTTACGTAAATCAAAGAACCACTGACTTAGAATACTGCAAGTAGTCATTCATTTACGTAAACCAAATATACCATCGAGTTTGGATACTGCAAGTAAACAATTCGTTTACGTGAACCCGACGTATCATTGACTTTGGAAACTGCAAAATATTTATTCCATCTGCGAACCAGAAGTAAGCCTACCATTGACTTTGGATACTGCAAATACACATATAATTTATGGGAACCAAATGGACCGTTGACTTTTGATACTTCAAGTAGACTTTCCATTTATGGAAAGTAAATAAAAGAAACGTCTTATAACACATAAACATATATTTACGCTTATACCGTTACTCACAAGACGGTAAATATACAAAAAAGGTGGTAAGTGGTGATCGATTTCGATTGGACACTCTAATCATTATCAAGCCCAATAGGCGAACATTCATTGCACATTGAATTTTAAACGCCAATATTTTGATTAATCCTGCTTTGTACCAATTTTCTTTCGTACTGTTTACAAAATGTTTCCATAATAATTGCAAATTAGTTCATTCATTTAATTACTTTATTAACTGCATTAACTGTAGTTACATAAAAAAAACCAATAACAACCACGCCACAGAAAGGTAATATGTTAATCAAGTAGCATAACGAATTACTAAAATTTGTATATCAAACTTGTAATTTTAATGCCTAAAACAGCAAAGGTATATAGACCATTACCAGATGAATTAAATACATACGTCAATATTTTACCAAAGACAGACTGATTCAACACTTTACCCATTTAAATATTTTCAACTCATAACAGAACCATTAAATTAAAATTTACTACGACAGAACAACATAAACCAATAACCTGTTATGAACGCATGTTAATGAATGATAAGACCAACTTTAGAGCACGAGGTTAATTTCAGCTCTTGCTTATAATGTATAATGTATTGAGCAGCTCAAGCTACTCCTAGCGTGTATCTATAATCCTGTTTGATTTCGAATGAGAATATAAAAACCACACTTGTTGTAACCTTGCAGTTCGCAGATAAATCATGCTAGTAAATAATTACACAATATTTTAAAATGAAAATTTTTTTTAAACCCTGCTACATAGCTTCATCCTATTCATATCATATTCAGCATCTGTTCTTCATCTTGTATTCTGTGGTATGTAAACCAAAAGTAACCTTTCCATCCTATGGTGAAATCTGAAGCCCGCCTTTTACGTTTGATAGAAGCATTTCATACCAAAGGTGTCTCTGTTTATTTTAGATTTTACATTACGTTGTCAAGTAGCTCAGTAATGTATGCGGCTCATTTAGCCGCAGTAGTTACTAGAATTAACTAAAAACAAATTGCCACAGCACACTGCTGATATAAAAGTTAAAATAGGCTTCAGGTGATTAAAATAGTTAATCTACTAAGTTTTAAGTTTAAATCTATGGTTGAATTCACTTGAATAAGAAATTTAGCTATTGTAATGTTACCCAGGATTTTGAAAAACAATATTGCACCTTCTTAGTTGAATACTTTTTAATGTACTTACAACGTAATTTTTTTTCAAGACACGCCCACGTTTGTTCAAACGTTCAAATAGTGTTCAAATTTAAATAAGGTAGACTTTTACAAAATACTACAATTCCACATATTTGTATAATTTACCTGCTAGACACACTTGTAAAAGCAGGTATTGCTCTATTGTTTCTGAGCAAACTTATGTAACTTTTCATTAAAGTCACGTTTCCGTAAGTTCGGTTGTGCTATTTCTGATATTGAGTGATATTCAATGAATATAAAAGCCATGTATCGTGAAAGTTTAGTTTATTTATTATTAAATATGTTGGTCTTACAGTAAACAAAGAAGCCAAACTAACTACGGTGACGAACGCGACTAGGGTATATTGACATTACAGGTCATGTCTTATTTAAAGATACGGTACTTTGAAGAACTAACTTATATCACATTAAAAAGACCAAAGCATTTTCAAACATATGAGTTGTTAAATAACTTACCATTTTACTAATACAGTTGAAATACAATACATTGTAGCCGAATTATAAGCTGTTGCCTTTCTTATCAATCAATTATAGGACAAATCTCTTGTTATTTTGTCAGAAAGAAGAAAATGACTTATGTGTTCCTATGATAGGACTAAATAAAACAAACATTTGTAAAGTTTTGTCATTTACTGTATGGTTAATGGTTCCTTGTAGCTTGGTTGATGTAAATAATTCTTTATTTGAAAAAGCGTTATGCTTTAAAACCCAAATCTAATAAAATTTAAGTAAATTTTTCAGGTGCACAAAGAGCAATATTATGGTTTTAAATATTTTAGAGCGATTTAATACGGTTGAAACAACAAATATATGGTGCAGACGCAGTTATTATTTATGTACAGGTTCATCTAGCTAAATCACTTGCATTTGGTACTGTAATGGAAAGGGTCAAATATTGTAAAGAGGAAGTGTTTGGAAATGTTGTGTGAGTAGGCTGGAAGTGTTGTTAAACAACAGCATGTTGTGCTGACTTACTGAAGGCTGTTACTTTAAGTAGGCCAGTGCACTTGATCAGGGGGCAGTTTTGGTGGGTAGTGTTTGTGTGGTGCACCGGAGGACAGGGTCCTGCTGGGGAGCTGGAGCCCAAGGCCCTTGGCCTTTTGTCCAGGTAAGACAATGTTAAGGGTTTTCAAAATTTGGGTTTAGGGTCTTTTCCAAATTGGGGTTTCAGTTTCTAACTAAAGGATTTATACAGTTCCAGTCTACTCTACCTTTTTGATTGTTAGTTAATCTTTGTGTACTTTGTGTTGTTTTGAGTAATAATAAATTTGGGTTTTGTAAGCGAGTGCTGAGTTTCATTCCTGAGCCTCGTCACCCAAAGAAACAGTAGGTATTTCAAAGGGGAAATACATACCGTTGCAGTACACTGAACACTACATCTATTGTATTCTTTCTCACATTTTATTCTATAATTTGCAATGAGGATTTTAAATACATTACTTGTTCATTTTGTATTCTACCCTTATTATATGCTTGAGCTTCTCTCAAAGTATTCAAACATTATAATGAAGACAGTATTTGTTGTTTCAACCGTATTAAATCGCTCTAAAATATTTAAAACTATAATATTGCTCTATGTGCACCTGGAAAATTGACTTAAATATTGAAACAATTTCCTAGATTGCATAAAGTTTTGAAAAGAGATCAACTATACGTCCTTCTTGGTTATGGTTCCTTTTGATTTTAAACTATGATATAAATTAATATTTTACTTCAACGTCTAAACTAGATGAATCCATTCCACTCAGTTTTAAGGTTGGAACCACTAGGAGAAGGTACAAATACATCATAACAACAAAGAATAGGTTTTGTACAAAATTGTATTTGGCAAAATATAAAAATATACAACTAATGAGATGTCATATGTACAATGGATGGGAGAATTAAAAAATCCTAATTTGTTTAGTACTTCTTGTAAGGCGCAGGTGCGGGGTAGGCGGGCTTGGGGTACGCTGGGGCGGGAGCGTAGGCGGGAGCTGGGGCGTAAGCGGGCTTAGGGGCGTAAGCTGGAGCAGGGGCGTAGGCAGGTGCTGGGGCGTAAGCGGGCTTAGGGGCGTAAGCTGGAGCGGGAGCGTAACCCTTGGCGGGTTCCTTGGTGACAACAGCCTCGAAACCGTATCCGTTGTCGGCGTAGGTGACGATCCTCTTGGTGCCGTCGGGCTCGTACAGCTCGTAGACTCCCTTGACGTAGTCTCCGTCACGCTCCTCCTTCTGGCTCTTGATGTCGTAGGTGCTGTCGTCATGGACGGCGTACTCGAAGGCGTATTTTGGGTATGCGGGCTCAGGCTCGGGGTACTTGGGAGCGTAGGGCTTGGGGGCGTAGGGGGTAGGGGCGTAGGGGGCTGGGGCCGGGGCGTAAGGCTTGGGTGCGTACTGGGGGGCAGCAGTGGCAACAGCCAGCAGGCAAGCGGCGGCGAAGATCTGAAAATAGATTTTAAAATTTATAGTATAAGTAGAAAAAAACTAGTAAGATTATTATTTGTCCATACATTATGATGTCCTATGATTAGTTAAGCATTTTTTATTGTTAAATAAACTGTTTGTTACCTGTCCAATATTCTTTGGTGTGTCAGATGATTAGCGCTTTCTACACACGAAAGGACATTGAATAGGTGACAGTTTATTTAACAACTTAAATCTTCAACATTTTAGTAGTACGAATATGAACTCTATGGGCCCCCATAGAGTTCATATTGAAATGAATCTATAAATGCAGGGGGTAAGTTGGTATAACAATTAAATGGAGTTTAGTATGAAGTTTAACAATGAATAGTTTTAATTTTTTTTATATTTAAATAAAGTTTTTATCGAATAATTTGTTTCTAATTCAAACAAGTTGAAAACTGCTGTCGTCAATATTTCTTTTGGGTTGTATTAATACATAACTGCCCAAGAAGTAATGACAAACTATACATACACTTAACTAGTATAATTTATGCGTTTTATGCAACTCAAAAATGAAAATAAACAGCAAATGTTCCAACACAAATTATATTGCTGCTATAAAATTGTTGGTTTATATTGTCCAAGAACTGTTTCACGATCTTTTGAAAACTGCAAATCCAAACTTTGTTTATCAGATTTAATTAAAGTGATATCAATAGAGTTTGTAATACAATTAAACAAAGAGTTAAGTCGGTGTTATTAAGCAATACACCTGGTGAATATATTTTTAAATTTAATAGAACTTGGAACCAATTGTTAAAATTCGATGACACTTTTAGATTGCTAAATAATGCTTATCGATATATACCTTGCTAATCGTTGACACACTGTTCTACATAATTATCATTCAAAGAATGTCATGTGAACTAGTAAAGCTCTCAGTACAACAGTTGCACATAATGTGGTGTACAAAAACATTAGTTAAGAAATCAAAGGACAAGACTTATAGTAAGTCTATGGAGAGTTAATGAAGCCTTAAAATCGGGTGCTAGCTACCGACTACCGTTGAGTGATATTTATCAAAAATAATAATAGCGAACACAAAATCAATCGTCTACGACTAATAAGCCAACTCTGCGAAAAAAATAAATTGTATCCGACAAGTCGTAACACAATTTTTTTATCAACGCCTAAATAATATTATTTGTCGATAATCATAATTCGTTGTATATATGCCCACTTGAAAATGTTACGTATAATTTGTCACTATGTAGCCAGAACTCCTTGTATGGTTGGTTTTGAATTAATTCCACTTACTTGCCAAATAATTTAACTATTCATCTATTCCGTTTTGCTTAAACTACTACACTATGTACACTGATTTTCAATTTGTTTTTCATTCGACTATGATTTAATTATACTACTAAACTATTATTCGCACGTAATAACCTAAACTAGCCTAATTCACTTGTGTATCCAAATCATCAACACCTTGACCAAACATAACCGAGAAACACTTTTGACGCAAACATTTTTTAAAACACTACACAAATCCAAGCACTGAGCACTGTTCACCCACCTTGAAAGCCATGATCACAGTTGTGCAGTACCGTATGACACCCTGCTAACACCGGCCGGTATATATACTTAGGGCTTTAGGCGGTCAGGGTGGGGAGGGGGCGCGGCCTTTCACTGTGTGCGAATTTCGTTCACGTGGTTTGCACGTGGAATTCTTGGGGACATAAAGATCTAGGTTAGCTGGTCCATTGGATATCAGAATCTGGTTTTCATTTGATTATTGGTTAACATGATAATCGGTTTCCAACTTTGTCTAGTATACAACATTTTCATCAACATCTAGTTTTTAGTTTCGAATAATATTTTCTCTAATTTCTTAAATGATTGTTAACTTTGAGAAATAGTGAGTCCAGTTTAAAATAGAAATATTGGTTTTATATTTTCCCCCCAACTATTTTAAATGATTACCTTTGGGGATTTTGCTTTCTATAGACAAAAACTTATTAATTATAAACTTAACATACCCAGTCATTTAACTGTTGTTAACGAATTTTATCAGTACAAGTGCGATAACTTATGAAATAATTGGAAACGAGCTGTTGGCCCGGCCTGTACGGGAATCGAGTCGTCAATTAAAATTGAATATAATCAGAACAGCTAGTTTGCGCGCATGAAGGCAAATTCTGTCATTTTTATGTAGAAAATCATCTTGTAAACAAATGTTACGTGACGTCATTACTGACGTATAGTAGCAACTATCCTAGATATCTACTTTGGTGTATTTTGGTATACATAAATGAACTACTAACTACCTAACGTAAAGAGCAAAACACACGTCTTCTTGTAAAATTTCCAAATCGATTTTAACAAAGGTACTTCAGTTGACACTCGTTGCATCTAATTACTGTGTAAATAGCTACAATGGAGTGGGTTCTTTTTAGTACTATATTTAACAGCTACAGTAACTATTTATTCACATGAGTGGTAGAAAAGATTGTAAAAGTGTAACTGGTAACGCTAAAGGAAGGTTTTGATAATGTTAACATTTTAATTATAATTGGAATAAATCAAGTGAATCTTCTTTGTGTATATAAATTACCAAAAATTTAGTGATTTTTAATACTTTGGGGGTTTTTAGAGAAGAAACCCCCTCTTTACTGATGTGGTAAGGGCATAAGCATAGAACCCACTTTTGTAATTTTTTACTTGAACGCATGGACTACTAACATCTTGACTTGCGTTACGAACATACGGCTTTATAGAAACCACACATTTTATAATAATATAAAGTCGACTTTGAAATGAATTTTCTTTAGTTAAACTTTATTGTAGCGATCACTCCTAATAAGTGAATGTTACATATAGTTACTCAACGATAAATAACACAATAAAATCGTATATTGTCGTAGTATGTAGTAGTATGTTTTCTGTGTATAAAGTTGTATACTGTTTAATGTGGTTAATTATATTTATATCACAATTGCGAATTCCATTGTTAATGCATCTGATCACTTTACTAACTGCATTACTGCAGTTAAATTCTGACATAGCTGATTACAACCAAGCCTTTAGAAGTGTTATGTGTTAATCAAGTAGCGAAACGGTTTACTAAAATGGAAAATCAAACTCGAAATTCTACTGCCTTAAAATAGGAAACGTATGTCGGCGATTTTCAGTTCCATTACATACGCCAACATTTCACCAAAAACTGACTGATTCAATATTTTAGCACATTAGACTTCATATTCAACTCCTGATCGTTGCGTAACAAACAATTTACAGTACAAAATATATTAGCTCTTTAAAGTGCATGGATACCTTACTGACCAATGGTAACCTTTACTGCAAACTAACTATTCTGTTAACAAAATGAAAAAACGTTAAATTAAATTTTACCTTCACGAAACAAAATAAACCAGTTATCCTACTGATATTATAAGTAAGAAAGTTTGGATGTATGGATGGATGGATGTTTGTGACAAGTAAACGCGAAAAATACTAAAACGACAAGGTTGTAATTTGGTATGATGATAGCTGACATTCCCGATTAACATATAGACATCTTCTTACCTCAAAAATCTTTTCAGGCTCCGCCCCAGTGGCTCTGGCTCTGGTGTTTCTTATGTTAACCATATGAGTATTCATATTTAAAGAAATTAAAGAATTTTGTCCGCCGTTTCAACTGCACAAGTTGGTTCTATGATATTAAATAGCATTAAAAAGTTATAAGGCTTACCAAACAGGGTGCAGCACTATTATGTTTTTTTGCATTTATGACAACAGCTAATTTGAACCAACTAGCAACAAAAAGTTGTGGTACACAATGAGAACTTTACTGTTTTCTATGGTTTAGATGCAGTGGTAGAACATTTGGGCTATGGTAGATGTCTGCTACACGATATGATACTGTATAAATTAAAAGACCAAATTTTCTTAAACCGTGTCCTCTCCCATAACTGTAATTAGCATTTCATACTTATATGCCAACCCCGTACGAAGGACGGGTACTCTGCTAGTCTATTATAAATTCTTGCCAATGAATGATAAGACAAACTTACAATATGATGATCATTAGAACACTTTCTCAATATATTTTGTTTATTAACCCATAAAACTCGATGATATCAAGCTTCCGAAGTCGTGCTTGTTTTTGAACAAAAATTTGAAAAATAAACACCAACTGAAACCTTACAGTTCACAGATAAATCATTCTAGTAAAAGAATTACACAAAATAAAAATAACAATCCAACCCTGTTAAACAGCTCTATCTTATTCATACAATATACAGCATCTTTTCGGCATCTTTAATTGAATGCCGAAGATGAAGATGAAGAAGATGAACAGATTTAACAGATATATCTACTAAACTATGAACAATGTTTTTCAAAAAGATGGTAATTTTTATATTCTATTGTAAAATATGAAGCCTTTCTTGTGAGGGTTTACAACCCAGTTTACAGACCAAAAGTATATCTTTTCATTTTCGGGGTAAATTTACAGTATGTGCTTTACCCAGTAGCTCAATATTGCTAATCGTTTGGTCTTAGTAGTTGAAAGAATTGACTAGAAACCAAACGCTGTTAACTACTGATACAAAAATACCTTAAAACTGACTTCAGGTCATAAAAACAGTAAATCGTTGGAGGTTATAAATTTGATTGAAGTGACGAATACGCTTAAGTAATGAATTTAACGTTATTCTACCCAGGATTACGAATAAAAACATCGTACCTAGATAGAATATAATTCTTAGTGTTCATACAATATACTCGTATTATTTACTAGCAGAGTACCCGTCCTTCGTACGGGGTTGGCGTATAAGTATTTAAAATGTTTTTTGCAGTTATGCCCAAGCTTTCGGTTTGCAATGGGAGAGGACACTGTTTAATAAAATTTGGTTCTTTTAATTTTAGGTATGCTATATTATAGCACATCTACCATAGTTATCATGTTCTACCACTGCACCTAAACGAAAAAAAGGTAAAGTAAAGTTCTCATTGTGTATCACTTGCTTGGTTCAAATTAGCTGTTGTCATAAATTCCAAAAGATTTTTAGTGCTGCACCCTGTTGGTAAACTTTATAACTTTATTTTGCTATTGAATATCATCATAGAACCAACTGGTGCAGTTGAAACAGCTGACTAAATTCTTTAATTCCTTTTAAATATAAATACTCATAAGATTAACATGGGAAACTTCAGAGCCAGTGGGGCAGAGTCCTAAAGGAGTTTTGAGTAGGAATATGTATATATGTTAATCGGGAACGTGAGCTATCATCATACCAAATTTCAGCCCAATCCGACCAGTATTTAATGCGTGATTGAACTTCAAACAAACAAACAAACGAACAAACAAACAAACAAACGAACAAACAAACTAATAAACAAACAAACAAACAACCACACAAACTTTTACATTTATAATATTAGTTCGATTTACAGCTACACTTGTTGAAATATATACGCAAGGAAGTAAGGTACATGCTGTGGCAAGGGTATTACGGTATTACTGTTCCACATTTTTGTATAATTGCTTGACACACTTGTAAAAGCAGTCGTTGCTTCATTTTTCTGAGTAAACTTAAGTAACTTTCTTTTTTTCATTGTAGTAATTCCGTAAGTTTGTCCGTGCTCTTTTTGCTCTTAAGTAATGTTTGATGAATCAAAACCATGCTTCGTGAAATTTTAGATTTTTTATTAAGTAAATAAGTTGGTTTTACAGTAAGCGATTAGAACGAAGCAAACCAACGAATGCAACTACACACTTAAAAAAGAATATATACTGTCCATCTGTAACTTAAAGACCCTTTGAACACTTTACTTATATAACCCTTATAATTACGAAGGAAATGTAATTAAAACATACATACACGATAAAATACAAGATGCCATTTTGTTAGTAGGTACATTTGAAATACAATATATTGTAACTTAATTTAAAGCCGTTCCTTGTCCTATTTATCAAATACACGATGAATTTGTTCTGTATTGTCAGAACAAAATTACATGTGTGCACGTATAATAAAACTCATCTTAAATAAGGATTTGGAAAATCTTTTGAGCTGGTACTGTTAATCTTACTTACTAATATTATAAATCTGAAAGTTTGTGAGTTTGTGTGTATGTTTGTGTGTATGTTTGTGTGTGTGTTTGTGTGTGTGTTTGTTGCTCAATCACGCATAAACTACTGGACGGATTGGGCTGAAATTTGGCATGATGATAGCTCACATTCCCGATTAACATTAAAGCATATTCTTATCTCAAAGACCCTTTCGGGCTCCGCCCCAGTGGCTCTGTAGTTCCCCATGTTAATCTTATGATTTTTCATATTTAAAAGGAATTAATGAATCTTAACAGCTGTCTCAATTAAACAAGTTGGTTCTGTTCTATGATGTTCAACAGCATAAAAGTTTCAAGGATTACCAACAGGGTGCAGCACTATTTTTTTTTTTTTTATTTATGACAACAGCTAATTTCCAACCAAAAGGTGAGTGAGCGTAGCGAACGAACTTCAACCTTGAGGCGAGTTAGCGTAGCGAACGAGCTAACCTGAAGGCAAGTGAGCGCAGCGAACGAGCTCCAACCTAAAGGTGAGTGAGCGTAGCGAACGAACTTCAACCAGGACGTGAATGAGCCATGCGAATACTTATGAAGCTAAACGGGGCGAAGCCCGCGGGTACAGCTAGTAGTTTCATAAAAACATCATGGTTTATTTTAAATGAAATAAACCACACATGTGGTTTATGTTTAACAACAACTAAACTTTTGGTAACTTTAGGTTTTGTTATTTGTGCGAAAAAGCCTTATAATTTTAAAACCCCAATTAAAAAAATATAATTCAATACTTCAGGTGCACATAGAGCATTACAACGCTTTCATACGTTTTAGGCATAATTTGGTTGAAGTAACAAATATCCTGTCTTTGTAAATGTTTAAATACTTTGAGAGACGCCCTAGCATACTATGAGGCGGGAATACAGAATGAAGAAGTAATGTTATTCAAACCCTTATTGCAAAATTATTAGTTGAATGAAACGTAACGAAATATAAAATAGTTACAATATGCAGGGTACCAAATACAACGGATTTGCGTAGATGAAGCTGTAAATATGATGGTAAAGAGTAGTAGCATCTACGGAATACTTAGCCCTTACAAGCTTTACAATTATTTTTTACTTTTCACGAATAGTTAATTTGTAAATTTACATATTCCTAAGAACAAAATAAACTTTAAAATGGTGTTAACAAAAATTAAGGGGAAAGTTTTCTCAGGAAACCAAATTTCACACACCCATGTTGGGGTATTTTCAACATTTGTGAACCATGATTAGAAATTCAAAATATAAAATATGCAGCTTTACATAAACATATATTATTATAAACCAAACGTCTTCATTGAACAAGGGTTTGGCAAGTGTTCAATTATGTATCTTTCTTGATTATGGATTAATTAGATTTAAATCCATATCGGAAATGTAAAATATTTTATAACTTCTAGTACAAAAAGCTTTGTGAATGTTAAAAGTTATAATAATACTGTACAACGTTTTTGGGTTGGCTCCATTAGGAGAAGGTACAAATACATCATAACAACAAAGAATAAGTTTTGTACAAAATTGTATTTGGCAAAATATAAAAATATACAACTAATGAGATGTCATATGTACAATGGAATGGAGAATTAAAAAATCCTAATTTGTTTAGTACTTCTATTAAGGCGCAGGAGCGGGGTAGGCGGGCTTGGGGTACGCTGGGGCGGGAGCGTAGGCGGGAGCTGGGGCGTAAGCGGGCTTAGGGGCGTAAGCTGGAGCGGGGGCGTAGGCAGGTGCTGGGGCGTAAGCAGGTGCGGGAGTGTAAGCAGGTGCTGGGGCGTAAGCGGGCTTAGGGGCGTAAGCTGGAGCGGGAGCGTAGCCCTTGCCGGGTTCCTTGGTGACAACAGCTTCGAAACCGTATCCGTTGTCGGCGTAGGTGACGATCCTCTTGGTGCCGTCGGGCTCGTACAGCTCGTAGACTCCCTTGACGTAGTCTCCGTCGCGCTCCTCCTTCTGGCTCTTGATGTCGTAGGTGCTGTCGTCATGGACGGCGTACTCGAAGGCGTACTTGGGGTAAGCGGGCTCAGGCTCGGGGTACTTGGGTGCGTAGGCCTTGGGTGCGTAGGGTGCTGGGGCCGGGGCGTAAGGAGCAGGGGCCGGAGCGTAGGGGGCTGGAGCCGGGGCGTAAGGCTTGGGTGCGTACTGCGGGGCAGCAGTGGCAACAGCCAGCAGGCAAGCGGCGGCGAAGATCTGGAAATAACCCGATTTAATTAGTTTTATCAATAAATGTTTTAGTTATATTAAAAGGTTTTGTACCTGGATTGATGGCCGTTAATGGTCATGCACTCGTAATTCTTTGAATTCTTTATAGAATTTACTGTTAACTGTTTTTAAACCACTACTTTCATTTTATAATGTCCTGTTATCTCAAGCAAATAATGTTATTTGGCTGTTGTTTTTGTTTCAAGGCAATGATAAAAAACGATTTTGGAACACTTTCTTTCTTCTAAAAAATGCCTGCTTCATAATTACTTTAAATAAATTATTTGTGTGCTAAAATACTTGACATATTTTAGCCTTTGTAAATTAATACCCATACTCCCTTAGTTGAGACAGAGATACCCCCTAATCTTATTAATCCTTTTAGAGCTATCCTTCGTATGGCCGAAACACAGTTAAAAAATCCAATATTCCTAATAAACGTTGTTAAACAGATGAGATGTATGATATAAAGTCAGGAATTAAACTTGCCTTCTAATTCAATTCAATCATAATTTGATAACTTCAGACGATGAGTAAAGATAACAAATAAAATAGTGTAGACTTTAAACGATGTCCTACTTTAACTTTCACAGCTAGTTAATCATGCCTTTCGTATAATGATACCTATGAAGTTTTAGTGCCATGGTTATTATATTATATTACCGTGATTTATTTTAGTCGATAATACTTTTTAGAAGTATACAAAAATCATATTTTCTATTACTCGTTAATTTTATTACATTGAAAAACAAGGTTTTATAATTGTTTAAACATTTTTTTACTGCATGTTAAAACTTATTAAGATTGTCTTAAACGAGATATGGGAAAACCCATTAATAATACGCTATTCCTCTCTTAAAGCTACACTAATACTAGCAAAGTTTAAAAATTAAGTAAAATCTTCATTTAAAGTTAACAAATTGTTTCAAATCGTACAAGAACACTGTATTTTCTTTCCAACCACCGCAATAAAATGAAACAACTTAAATATTATTATAAATTGACGTAGTATTATCAACTAGAATAGATCATGACCGAATACAATAGCTTACATTATTGGGATGTTTATATCGCCGTATAGAGTTTTTGTACATTTATTTATATTTGTACAACGTATTTACCACTTGTTACTAGTAGAGCATCGTATCACATAAAGCATGTTTAGATTGCTAGAATAAAAAAATATATAAATGATTGTTTATTTGACTTGGTTTATTATCCAACGTTTATCACTAGTTTTTACAGTTTATGTTTTGTACTACATATTTAAAATCTCCGAAATGATAAGCAACATGTTTAACCTACAAGTAATATATAGTTATAATAATTTTACTTCTAAACGCCATAATTTAATTTATATTTTATCATGAACTTAAAACGCGTTGGTTTGGGTTTGTAAAACGTGTGAGTTGTGTGGTAGTACACGTAATGTGTAGGATTTTTATAATGTTAATTTTTTCAAATTATTATTTAACAATATGGTTTTTTTATTTAAAAACTTTAATAGACTTTCTGACTTCTTACTAAACCCCAAAGGTGGATTGCATGCCCCTAGTATTTAATTTGCGTACTCACAGCACGAACTTATAAACTATGAATTAACTATTTATTCCTCCTAATCCTAATAATAATAACACTTTTTAACACTTAGAATAAATAACACTGTTCACTGATAATCACTCCACAAGCACTGTTCACCCACCTTGAAAGCCATGATCACAGTTGTGCAGTACCGTATGACACCCTGCTAACACCGGCCGGTATATATACTTAGGGCTTTAGGCGATTGAGGTGGGGAGGGGGCGCGGCCTTTCACCATTTGCGAATTCGTCCACGTGGTTCGCACGTGGTGGCCCGCGAGGACTTTAAGATCTAGGTTAGCTGGACCATTTGAATATGCGGTCTAGATTCGAAGTTTAGTCATCGAAGCAGCTATTGGTCAAACATGAATGAGAATATCGATGAATAGTTTACCCGAAAAGTTCTGGGGAAAACCGGTCATTTGTCAATCTTTGAACTGCCATACAAAAATATTTGTAGTTAATAATTCGATAGAATTTATATTTAAAAGCAATTTACTTTATTTTAAAAAGTAATTCTCTGATATTATTATCTTGATATTAGTATCTAAAATAATAAATGTAACGATGGTAAGTACATACGATCCGGGGTTTGAAGATTTTTCTGGCAAATAAATTATTTATTCCTCTTTGGGTTGTAAAACTTTTCATTTATCTCAAGAATATCCTTTCAAACAAAATTTTTAAAATATCTGTTTTAGTCTGCCTCTCAATGGAATATTCTGTCGTCCCTATATGTTTCGCAATGTAACCTTTTAATACTAACCCATTAACATGAATAAATAAATCACTAAGTATATAAAAGGCATCTTATATTCCTAACGTAAGTTCGACTAAGCATTCGACTTCGTTTACAGAGATGTGTTTTCTTCAATCAGTGATGTCCTGTGGATGATACACTTTTAAATGTTTTCAGTTTTATATAAAGTAAAACATCCTTCTCAATTGCAAATTGGATAATTTTGTATATAAACTTACGTACTCGGCCAACATAAACTCGATTATTGAAAAAAACTAAAGAAATTACTTTAACATAGGTTGAATATATGCTAGAAATGTTTTTGAAAACAAGATTTGGGATCAATGGAATCCCAAAGTAAGATTGAGGATGGATCCGTTTGATTTCCATATGATTAAAATACATGTAGATTAAATGTGTGCATGTAGATTAAATGTGTGCATGTAGATTAAATGTGGGTTTAGGAAAATGCTTGACATCTTACCTATACAGTTACCAGTTAACTTTAATGCACACCTTAAAGTTTAAGTTTTTATTTGTATAATTAAATATTTTTGTCTCTATGGAAGAATTATTTCAACGAAATTTTCTTCTAAAATGTTTCATGTTGAGCCATTAATAAATTCTACACAAAATGTAGGCCGTCATAAAATTATTTATAATAATACGTAAGATGTAGTGCTTTGATTAGTGGATGTATCGTTACTAGTTGAAAACTTAAAGAACGTGTCTAGGTCAATGATTTGCTATAATCCTTCGATTCGTAAATAATGTTATTCACAACTGATCAAGAAACCATTAACAGAAATGTATAAACCATAGTGTAACCAGACCACATCCCAACGAATTCAGGTTGGGTTATTTAATAGCACTTAATCAACGAGTATTCAAATTGGTTGTGCAACTACAGCCCAAATATCGCCACTCAGGTATGTGCCAGTCGTAGGTCAGTGTCACAGGCGGTAAACTCACCCAAGTTCACCTTTCACCGGCGCTGCGGCTGATTCAATAACTCAACAACTTGCACTGTTAAATAACTCAACAACTTATTGTACAAAGTTCAGTAACTTGCGAATATGTTGCGGCTCTCGTAGGCAGCACCGCGGACTTACAACTGTTGCACAATTCGCTTCGATTCGATATTAATGGGTATTGCAGATCGGTTTAGATAGTAAGTACTATTTTACCTGTGGCTGCGTGCGATAGACTGTATCTCTAGCCGGGCTCGTTCAACTGGATTTGTACTTGCAATTTTATTAGAGCATTCTGTGCAAAGCGATACGTGTCTTATGGCTACCGTAACTTTTTCTTTTTCTTTAGGGTTTTCATGCACGTGATTAAAGTTTGGCTGCTATTATTTGTGTAAACTTGTAAGGAAAATAGATTTGTCCTTATGCTAATACTGGGGGGGCGGCTAGTACGGATCGAGTGATGGACTCTGTCCCAGAAGTCTCGGGTTCAAATCCTGCTCGTCACCAATGTACATTAGCCATTTGATGAATCCGCTCTTTAGAACCCACCTCAAGCTGTAATCCACCCATTTTTCTTAAATAGTGAATAATTGTCGTTACATTAATTTTACAATGTTTCGAAGTTTTTAAAATTTAGCTCTTTATCATTTTCCCACGCTAGGTAGGTGCTGAATAAAGTGTAATGTGTGTGTGCCTATGACTATGGACATATCCATAAGAACCAGCTTTTTCCCATGTTTGAGTATGGATTGTAAGGAACCATACATCCTATGATGAACTATGACACTGTGAATCTGGTATGTAGCCCACGTAATGCCGCGTCACGGTACTTGTCGGCGATCGAATTTGATTCTGTCACTCTGTTTACAAACATTTGTCGGTTTATTTTACACAGATTAACGAGATAAATGAGTTAGGTAGAGATGTCACATCACACTCATTAGTACGTTCAATAAACTTTATTCTGCTTCCATCCTGACACAATTCATGATAATTCGAACAATGACAGGGTGTATTATGATGAATTTACATGTCACAGTGTCAACGGGCCCCCGTACTTTGAACGTATTAATCATTTACTGCCCCTACACTAAACGCGTGTATTTTTAGTTACTATTAAATATCGAATAAATATAATGTATATTATTAGATTTTTTAGGTACTGGAAAGTTTAAAAAACGCATTTACTAGCACAGTAATTATTCTTAATCTAAATATGAAATTTTTCCTTTTTCTCTTGTTTTTGTAATCAAACACATGCATCTTTCTAATGGGTTATTTCCTGCTTTACATGTTTTATTTAACCTTCAGACTTAAGACTACAGTAGATTTCAGGCTTTCATTGTGGAGAATACTTTGTCATACTTTTCTGAAGTAGCTTTGAACAAAAAGCATACTACTAATTATAATAATTAATTATTCTTCTGATTTAATGATTTTTGTAGGGTATAAAGTTGTTCATCTCACACAAAATAATACTTTTCATAACATATATCAAATTCTCAATTTCTCAATTTCTGGAAAGAAGAATATTGGGACACAGCGCAAAAGTCAATAATGGTAATTGGTTAAAGCTGGAAATTTCATCTTAAACTATAAAATGTGAATACTGATAAATTCACTCTACCTTTAATATAATCATTAGTATATCGCAGCCTCTCACTATTTCTACTTCACCTACTGGTTTCATGAACTACCCTTTGCATTAAAACCCTGTGTAAAGTGGTCAAACAAACGGAAATGTTATACTTATAACCCACAATCATCGTGTTTTATCGTTGTTTATACTTAACAACGATTAATTAAAATTAAATGTTATCCCCGATCTGTGATGTAACTAAAAAATAGGGTCTAACTTTTGTCTACAATGAGTTGTAACTAACTTTTTTGACGTCTGATGATGCCGAAACGGTCGTAACGAAAGTCTATTGAGCTGTAGACGAAAGGTAAACCCTATTTTATTTGGTAACAACGATTTAATAAAAAATGTGCACAGTCATTTTTAAGAACTGAATATTTATGTCATATATTGTTTGCTCTTCTTCAATAATGTATAAATATATTTTTCTTCTTATTTGAAATGTGTCAGTCCAGAGAGCTAAACCACTACTAAAACTGAGGCCTTTTTAGGGCTATGTCCTCTTCAGCAAGGGGAATAGATAAACCATGCAATTAAACAAAATGATTAAGAAAGTACTCAAAATTTTTGTCTTCAAATTATCACGAAAATAATTAGAGTTCCTGATGTGGTAAACCCTGCCAATTAAATATGTTATTACATGTGTATGATACCAAAAACCATCATTTTACAAGTATGTGTGACTTTTTATTCAGTTTGATTGTTTTTCAGTGTGATTTTATTCACTATTATTGTACTTTGATGTTATTCCTAATTTCGTTAAACACTCTACATTTAAATTTGTTTACTTAGGATAATCTGCTTTGTGTTTCTGTACGATAGTTTAAAAATTAAAACATATATGCGTCAATATCTGCTCACCAAAGATTCTTCAATGACTTATGGAAAAAGCGCAGCTGAAGTCACTAGTATTGCTATTACAGTTGTTTCTGTTTAAGGGCTCGGATTATGTAACTGGCTTTTATGGACTTGGGTAAAACCATTTCTCCGCTCATATTATACTATGCTTTGAGTTAAGTTAATATATTATGCTCTCTTTTATTCGAAAAAAAAACTCTCTTTCGAGTCGAAGTTTTCAGTCGAAGAGCTGCAATTTACTTAAACAGTTATACAATCCAATATTATTGTTTTCATCTGATAACGGTTTAAGCGGCTTCTTAAAATAGTACTATACACTTAATGTAATTGTATAAACCCTTAACATAATTTTAAAATAAAGTGTTGTATATCTTACACCAGTATGGATCGACAACTTTATTTTGCATTGAATGTAACAGATAAAGCATTGTTTGACATAGTGAAATATATTTTAACATTTTGCTTATGGCAATCAAACTTCATTGCTGTTATTGCTGATGTTATCAAAGCGTTGAAGCAGCTAAGAGTTTGGATTTGTTGACTACTGATTCATCAACTTTGCAGGTTTTATTTTTCTCCTTAGAATAGAATATCTTCAAAAAGGATTGTTTTACTCCGACTGGTTAAAAACTCACCATACACACGAACACATATAATTCAATCTAAATCAATTTAACTAACTATTTCGTTAGGGACTTTAACCTATAATTATGATATAACCGAATGTGGTAATAGTAATACACTATTAAGTAGGTTTTATAGAAAATGTATTTGGTAAAGTAATACAAAAATATACAACTAGTGATTCATGTCATATATACAGGAAGATGGAGATGAAAATTGGAAGTAACTAGTTTTATCACAGGTTTAGTACTTCTTGTAAGGAGCAGGAGCAGGGTAAGCGGGCTTGGGGTACGCGGGAGCGGGGGCGTATGGGGCGGGTGCAGGAGCGTAAGGGGCAGGGGCAGGAGCGTAAGGAGCAGGGGCAAGAGCGTAAGGCTTAGGAGCGTAAGCGGGCTTGGGGGCGTAAGCCGGGGCGGGAGCGTATCCCTTGCCGGGCTCCTTGTGGACAACAGCCTGGAAACCATATCCGTCGTCGGAGTACTCGACGATCCTCTTGCTACCGTCGGGCTCGTACAGCTCGTAGACTCCCTTGACGTAGTCTCCGTCGCGCTCCTCGTGCTGGCTCTTGATGTCGTAGGTGTGCTCATCGTTGACGGCGTAGTCGAAAGCGTACTTGGGGTGTGCGTCGTAGGGCTCAGGCTCAGCGTACTTGGGGGCGTAAGGCTTGGGAGCGTAAGGAGCAGGGGCAGGAGCGTAGGGGGCAGGAGCAGGAGCGTAAGGCTTAGGGGCGTAAGGAGCAGGGGCAGGGGCGTAAGGCTTGGGAGCGTATGGGGCAGGGGCAGGAGCGTAAGGCTTGGGGGCGTAAGGAGCAGGAGCGTACTGCGGCGCAGCGGCGGCTACAGCCAGCAGACAGGCGGCGACGAAAACCTGTCAACACAAATGAACTTATAATGAGATGTTGAAAAACCTGCACTCTCTGAAACAATAATACTATAACTACAACTATAGCAACTACTTTGGCATACATATTGAAATCAAACCTACCTTATACTTTTAAATAACCTATGTTGTAGGAATAACACGATTCATTTCGTAATTTTTAGTGTATTCGTAATCTTGTTATAAGTCATTTAAATACTCGTTTGTTATTTTACAACACATCGTTAAATGTTTTGCCCTTTAAGTCCAAACATTCTATTGCATAATAAGGGCATAAATTCTGGACTTTTAGTTTTTGAAAGGTTTTCATCGCTACTCAACCCAAATAAAAAACAAAGTTTAGTGCAATAAAATCCAGCATAGTTAATGTAATCTTAATATTACTGTATTGATCGTCCAGGAAAGGTTTGACGTTTGATTCAAATGTGGTTTTGGTACGATGTTTGGCACAATTCACAATGACGTCTATCAAATTTATGTTTACGTACTACCTTGTATATTCTTTGCTGAAGTTAACGCAATATAATTGGAACTGTTTAAGATTATTATTTATTTGAAATCCTGTAGTTCGAGGTACCTAATTGAAATATATGTTTATGAAGCATTACAACCATACTTAGGCCTACTAATAATTTACATGTTTACTAAAAATCTCAGAATCATGAAATAATATCCATTTTTAAACTTTAATATACATTTATTTAGTAAGTTTGATTTTTAATGATTTCCCATCCTCGTTAAACTCTTATTTAATTTACAAGTTTTAGTTTTTAAGATGTTACTGTACAGGAACATTTTGTTCAATGAATAAGAAGAAAGATTTTGTGTGGAATAAAACAAATATATCTGTACCTGGATACAAATTAGAATATTCTTTCAATTAACAGATGTTTATATACTTTTTGGTCTACTTTTAAAATATACTTTCTTTTTCTTTTAACAAAATAAATATTTTTGTGCTGCCGTTTTTGTATTTAGTATCTGCATAGTACGTATTTTGAACACACATCTAAAATAATTATTCAGATTTTTATCCTGATTACTCTAATTATTTTGATGTTAAAATATATGTTTAAAGAACATATCTAATTGAATACAGTTTACTATCTTAAAGGTCTTAAACATCAGTATTTTCATTAGTTTGTTTGAAAAAATAGTGTACCTTTTATGATTGTGAATATCATATCAGTGTACAAGTTAGTACTCTTAGGCTTGTTTTTATCTTATTAATAATAAATAATTTAAATACAATAAGTCCCTGCAAACTTAATTTCTTCTTACATTGTAAACATTATTTGTCAAAATAAAATTCTTTGTATTTAATTTAATTTTTTGCCATAGGTAACTGTCAAGTTTTAAAACGTCCTAGGGTTAAGCAGTTTTTACTCTAGGCTATTAATGTAGTTTATGCCTTGATAAGTTAAGTTAACGAGCCGGTATATTTTTTCTCGTTGGTTTTAACACACCGTTAGTATTTTTATCTGTAATAATGACATAACTATTATATCTAACTTATAATATATCTTAATATATTCTCACATAGTGTGACAACATTTCCGAAGTCGTATTGCTTATGTGTAAGTTTCCCTTAGTAAATCGCAAAAATTGTCCTACAATAACATAACCAACCTTAATGATACTAAACAAAAAACTGAAAAGAATCGTAGCGAATCGCTTGTGTGGGACATTGCTAAAAACCTTTAATTCCAGAGTTTGCCGGTTTGGACCCGAGCCGGCTTAATTTGAAACTAGATTGATTTTACATTCGGCTATAAATTGATGCTACTAAATAAAACTGCCTTTCAAAAATAATATTCCTAAGTGTTCAAACAATTACATTCCGCCAATCATAAGCACTACAAAAAGCTAACTTCTTTTCATAAAAACTCAAGTAGCATGAAGTGCAGATACATATAAACTTATCGAATCCTTAAACTAAACTTAACCGATAAACACTTTGACACAAACACTTTTTAAAACACTACACAAATCCAAGCACTGAGCACTGTTCACCCACCTTGAAAGCCATGATCACAGTTGTGCAGTACCGTATGACACCCTGCTAACACCGGCCGGTATATATACTTAGGGCTTTAGGCGGCCAGGGTGGGGAGGGGGCGCGGCCTTTCTATCAGTGCGAAATTCTTTGCACGTGCCGAAAGGGCCGCAAGCAAGGTTAATCGCAACTAGGTTACCGAATTTGAATAGCTAATGCTAGTTAGGTTTTTTTGCTAGTTAGGTTGTCTAAGATAATGTCTCCATTAATCTAGGACCACATAGTTGAAATAGCGAATTCTGCTAATGGTAAATCTCCCCCCTCCTCTGCCTGTAGGACATATACACGTGTTTGCAGATCCGCCCCCTGCTGTTACGGCGCGGCGCGGGGCCGGTTCGATCCCCGGCGGCGATCACATTCTATGTTATTGTGTCACAATAATGTTGTGGTAAACTTCATTTTCCAGTGACGCAATGGTTGGTCACATTACCTCTGTGCAATATGGCCTGACCTTATTGCCGATCTGAACCAGTTTTTGCAAAGCTGTAATTATTGATAAGGAAATTTCGGGAGTTTCACTAGATTGACATATATTAGGACCACAGTATTATGGTCAAGGTTCTAGTTTGCAAAGGTGATTATTAACACGTATACATAAAAGTTAAAACAATAAATTTGTAACCACTTAGTACGAATATGAAAATTTGTCATGCCTCTTTAGTGGGGAAATGTGTGTAAGTCTACACACCAAACCACAGACCGTTAAAGTCTCTGTCATTTTCTTTTGGTCATAAAATCGCATTACTCTCCGGTTACTGTAACAAACGTTCATTTCAATCACACAATATTCTAAGTAAAATTTTCGGTTTGCAAGTATGAAATAGGTAATTCTTAACCATTTATTATGTAAGCTTTTTATGTTAAAATTGCATTTTAAGATGTCTGCAACTGCAAACCTACCTGAGACTTATGAATAATATTCCAGAAATATTAGTTTACCTAATGAAATGTAATAACCGAATTTGCAGCAGTTATATTTTGATGTATATCACTTTAAATAAATAAACATTTCCATTTAAGGCTTCAACCATTGCCTTTTGGACACCATTGTGTAGATATCCCTTCTCTGTTGCGCAACTGTAGCGAGGTTTTATTCAATTACTAGTGTCCCTGTTGCTCGAATTCGGGCAATTGTTAAGTATTACAGGCGTCATTTTAAAACGAATAACAGTCGTAATTTTCAATGTTAATCTTATTGAGAAATACGAAATTTAAAGGGCACCAGGGCCTCACTCTCAATTTTTTGCCTAAAAATAAAGTTGCCTGCACAACTTCGCGTTACGCTCTTTCCAATGACACCAAAAACATGTCAATCGGGTCAGTAGTGTCGGAGGAGTAATTGTCACAAAAATCCTGCTTGCGTATTAAATAAGTATGAGAGCTCACCCCGTGGTAAAAAACTTGACCAAAAGTATGTATTGTGCAAACTTCTCTATTTTAACCCCACGCAGTAAATAAAACATGCTATTAGAATTTCTTCTATAACCTTCTTTTGGTACAACGCGCGTGTAAATCGGCCCAGTAATATGGCCAGGCTCCCAGGCTAATTGTCATAAGTTTTCCAAAAGCGTTTTAATATATAAGATTCACTAAAGGAATAGTAAACTTTTCAGGCACATGGGGAACATTTCATTTAACACAACCTGAATGTAAATCTGTCCAAGATCTCCAGATCTCACTCCTATTAGACTTAAAATTTTACCCCATGTTAAATTGTAAATAGATTTTTTAATATCTGTTTTTATAACACTTAGTCAAGTAATATCGGAAATCGAAGCAAAATGGACAAATATAGAGACAATTACACTAAGTACCAACCGCGTGTAATTCGGTCCAGTATTATGGTCGCTGTCGTAAGCTTTAAAATGTTGTCCCATGTTAAATCTCCATAAGAAAAGTCTCCATATGTATTTTTATATAATATGTTCCTAGAGGTCGCTCCATGTGTGAAAACCCTACTTAAATAATGTACAGACTTCTCTATTTTCCCCACACATTGTAAATAAAACATGTGATTGGAATATCTTCCATTTGTTTTGATTTTCTGTTTATATTTTGTTGTTATTTCGTCATCACCATGGCAACCCACAAGACCCATGTTATTTTTTTAGATTTCAAACTAATTTTTTGTGCTTATTTGTGAGCCTAATTCAATTTATAAAGGGATTCTGCACATCTACAGGTAAATATCTTTCATTTGGTACCAACCACGTGTAATTCAGTCCAGTGGTATGGTCAGGCTAGCTGTCATAAGTTTTGCAAAGGTTTTTTAGTATATGAGATAGATTTCGATTTTGATTTTCGATATAGGCTAAATTTGACGTAACATTTACTTTAGTTTAATTGTACTTATGCTGTTGTTTCAGTTATGTCCAATTGAAAAGTTGACATATTCCACATTATTACAGTATTACTAATTGACTACTAATAGTACTAATTGATACATACGGAAATGTCGGGGGATCAACTACATTTATTGTCATTCTAACTCTAGAACATGAGATGTTGTTTACAGCTTTCAACAGTCAAAAGTTAAAATTAACGATACGTACTTAATATTTTAATGGTCGTGGTGTAATAAACCCCTATATTCTCAAGCTAAATATAGAAATCACACATTTCAACTCGTTATTCAATTTATGTTCAAATAGATTTGAGTGAAAACTTATATGTAATTAAAAAATATGATTTTTTATGCATTAACATCAGTGTTTGAGGTACTCAAAAGCAATGAAATATCGCTAATTTATCATGTTATCCCAAAAGCTGAATATTTTGGCTCTTTTCCAATAAGCAGCAGCACAGTTACCTGAAGCAGTTCTGCCAGGTGTTGCAACGGTCGTTTTGGTGGCTGTAATTTGTTAAACGATTATGGCAAACCAGTTGTCCAAGTTAGAATGCTCTCATCTATATTTTTAGCCGAATACTAACTGCCGCCAACAGTTTCTTTTAAAACTGGGCTAAAGTGTTGTTAGATAACTTGTTTAGTGATAACTTTTATTTGTTACTGAAACCAAGTTTATAGGTTTGTACGTTATTAAGTGAGTTAATTTTTTTATTGTCATCATAATAAGAATCATTCTGTATTGGTAAAGTTGAACTAGTTTTTTACCGGTAAGTTTACCTAATATTAATATATCTCAATAAAGGATGAATACGCATTTTTTATTGTTAAATAAATGACTGTTGCTTTGAAATGCTAGTCTTGATAAACGACAAAGATACATAACAGAAACTTCTTTCACACCTTTATCTCATTTAAGCATTGCTAATGTCATTAGGTTCAAGCACCAATTGTAACTCAACAAAGTTTACGAAAAATAACGGCAAACAACTTAATGCATTACAATCAGTTAGGTGTGAATATTAAATGAATCTTTTTAACTTGTGATAAGTAAGTGATTACTTACGGAACGGCTTTAGTCTGCTAAACAATGTAATCCGTGGACAAGCCTGGGAACCGGTTTGGGTTATTATACGCTAATTTCCACACATTGGCGAATGTAGTCGATAATGGTTTTAGATCTCACATAATCGTATGTGTAGTCTCCTTTTCGCTCGTGGAATGCTATGCCTAGAGTATAAGAATTAAGTACAAGTTTAGAGTAACAATTGTAATACGATTCACAGAGTACTTGTACTGGTACTTCTCGACCTCTTTTACAACTTGTGTGACCCCGAGGTTAGACGTCCATTCTTAATGAAATCCAAAGCATACCAGACCTTAGTTATACAGTAGCAGGAACCATTCGTAACCATCAACTACGCTTTACTATTTTTAAATAATATTCTATTATAAAAATCTTCGACTTCAATTCAAATTAATTTTGTTTTTAAGACCAAATTATTAAAATTAAACTTATTTGTATTGGTTTAATCTACTCCTTTTGTTCGACTACCTATAGATGTGTCATAAAGTATAAAGTACCGTTAACTAAGGCATTTGCAATGACTTTTCTGTGGTGGTCATAAAGTGCATAATACCATTAACTAAGGCAAATGCAATGAGCTTTTCTGTGGTGGTCATAAAGTGCATAATACCATTAACTAAGGCAACTGTAAGGAGGCTTTTCTGTGGTCTCTTCTCATCATATCGTATCCAAATTGGTTTTATTATATCCGGAATTCTAAACGAACATCATTAAAGGTGATGTTCAAATGTCACTCCTTTACATTTTACAGGTTTTCCTTGCATATTCGATCATAGCAGAGTACAATATTGACGGTTAAAATAATCACGTTTTTATACGAGTCGATGTTGGTTTACTCTTAAGATATCGATAGCAAACAAAACTCATATCCATAACGATAAAATATTATTTTTAGAATACTTTGGATGTTTAATCCAATCTAATACTTTATGGTAACACCTTTTATGGCACAACTCTATGTAATACCATACTATTTTTGGGCATTCTGTTTCAGCGTGTACGCCAATAGCAATAGTTTTTTAATAACCACAAACGCTTTTTAAGGAAAAGTGGTCCAACCCCATCAATTTTTTATAAACAGTGTATAAAACCCGTCCCTATTGTACCGAAGTCTAGATAAAACTAGTGGCTAGCTAGCAGCACACCCCAAATATAAGTTTTAGATATTTTAACATGATTTCGCAGCATTTTGGCAACTATAGTTCTATGTTGACGAAATTTAGATAAAATTTTGTACATTCCCATTTAAAGTAGATCTCTTGGTCTAAAACACATAGCCTACTGCATTTCATTCATTGAAAGACTGAACTAGGCTATTGTATCGGCGACTGATTTAGTCCGCACCTTGCCGTAGGCTTTAGATCAACAATGCCAGCTGGGCGCGGTTTAGGTTATGGCCCGTAAGTTCACCCGTTTAGCCTCTAACCCTACTTTGCGTACAGTGACTTACAACTGAGGTCGAAAACCACATGGAACTCCAGACGAAAATATTAGTGTTGCAAAATCAGTGTATTTATCTGTATCACTATCGTTTATCGCCTTGTTATATAACAGTGTTTATTGCGGAATGTCTATAACACGCGCAACAGGCGGTCGAAATACTACCGCGCCTGTCATTCAATGACTAATTGTACCAAGTTGTGTTCCATACTGTTCAGTGAGTGATTTTAATTGAATTCTTATAGAAATTGAAACAACCGTAATCAAACTTTTGGTATTAATAGTGTTTATTGAAACAGACTATAAGCAGAAAAAGGAACTATGTTGATGGTGCATATTTATCTAGGGCCTAAATAGAATACATAAATATCAATATAAATAAATATTAGTGTTTATTAAGGGCCTATCGGTTTAAAATAGTATATTTCGTACCTAGAGCCGAAAATGAGATTTTGCCGGCTCGGGATAGTTTTTCAGTTCGAGACGAAATCGAGAATTTAAAAAGATCGAAAGCTGCAAAAACATTTCGGTCCGTGGTACGAACGCTATTTTTCACTACACTGTGCCCTTTTACCACTATTCACCAAAATAATAATGTACACTAACAGTCAACACAACTACAACTTTAAGGTTATGTAAAGAAATAATTTGAGGAATCAGCAAAAATAATAATAAATAGTTGCTCGACAGCGGTGACAATAAAACAAGTCTATTACAATGCTAAATGATATGGACACTCGTTGTGTTTAATATGAATTAATGATTTATGCAAGTACTTACTTTCTACATCAGCTGTCCACTTGGATAGCTGATTTTCGGCCTTAGGGATGTAAAAACCTGCTTGGTCCCCAAATGACGATGACAACTGGCATAGACAGCAATACGAAGTGTTGGCCTCCAATAAACGTTTGTAAAACCACTAAAACATCGCAGTGTGGTGAAAAAAAAGATTACAACCCTATGATATAATGTTTTCTTCGCGTCACTTTTGTAATGATTGCATAACTTAAATATTTACACATAAATGTGTAAATATTTCAGTAATGCAGTTATTATTATATTTACATGTATTGTTTAGATTGTTATGGATTAGTGGAACATAAACGACTATACATTAAATACCCTTCCCGCAGCAAACCTGCAGAAGTGAATTTCAACTTTTGTGGTTGTATTTTTGTTAAAATATTTCCATAAAAAAAATTAAATTCATTCCCTGTTTGACATTGGATTTAACATTGGACATGTACTTGGGTTTGCCGCTACGCGATCAGGGATGTTCTTCGATTGATGTTGTGTAAACGTTTTATATTAAAATCACAAATTCAAAAAAGGTTCATTCCTATTTACTTTTTGTTACCATAACTACATTACTAATAAACAACACATATTTTGAAATTGATAAAAAACATGTTTATACGTAGCTATATTACTTAAAATCGCTTAGTGTATTTTCAACGTTTATTTTTTTTTTTAAAGGTTATCGATCCTTTTGAACCTTGCAAATTAGGATTCGATATAATTACTGTTATTGCAGTATTAGAATACATATTTTAGGCCAATAGTTGCACTTCAATTGTAAATACATAAAATATTGATCTTCAATATTGATGGAATAAGAATAATTTTGGTTGATAGTTTTTCAAAGATACTTTATTACTTGATAAAGTTTTTACACGTAGGATTACTTTGAAGATCTAAAATGTAAGATTTTCGTGTATGGCTATGTAGGAACAATGTAAACATTACATAACAAATGGTATTAATGTAATGAAAATATTAAAATAACCTTATTAACTGCAGACTAAAATTTGTGTTTTTCATCTTACTTGTTATCTTAAATTTTAATTATACCACGTCATAAGTATAACATGTTATTCTAGGACAACACTGCGAACTTGGATGTGTTTTTATTTCTATTTTGAAACGTACAATTCGTTAAATTCGATAATTCGCGCGCCATAGTAATATGATCGAGAGCCCTGATACACACTCATTCACACTATTACATTTCATAAACTCCTCAATAGTTTATCAATCAAAAGGTCAATTACAAGGTAAATCATTTAAATTTACCAAAACACACTTTTTTGTATCAATACATTTGGCGGCTCTTTGTTATTTTGGTGTACAATTAATTGTTTATGCATATGAAACGCGTAGGTTTTTTTTCTTTTGGTAACCTCAAGTCACCAAATAATTCAGTAAAATACATTTTATAACTGCAAAATCGCACAGAAATTAAATAAATACAACTCTACCTAGATAAATGTTTGACTGTGTAAATTGTTTGTGTTTACCTAATACTGTACATACTACCTAAATACTAATACTACCTAAATACTACTAATCCCTATGATATTTATATTTAGCCCCAAACCCTATTAATTTATATTCATTCAGTCTTGAAATTACATCGGAAGCTGTATACATCAAACAATATCCATCAGCTTGTTCAATTTAAATCCGCAACCTGAATGTCTGTGAAAACATCCAGTGTAATCTTTCATATTTTATATTTTGTTTTAAGAGGGGTGTTAGCGATCCCTTTTAACCTTACATGTGCCCAACCACCGTAGGCTTGTGCTTGGAGCGTATCCAGCAAAGTAAGGTGTGAGCCGATACAGTAAAGTTGAAACTAGCTGGGGTAGCTGTGCTGATAAAATAATGTTCTGGGGACCAGAAACTAAAGCTACAACATCGCTGTCATCCATAGTCGTATTCAAAGTCAGTTAACCGAGCCACCGACACACCATTAAGTACTGTTAACACTTTCGGGAATATTGCATTCCTATTAAGCATATTTTAAATGTTTTAATGGAGTATTTAAATGTATCTTACAAAAGCTCGTCCTTTCAAGATAGTAGGATATTTTTCTATGATTTGACAACACTTTACCTCTGTGCGGACATTATTTTTCTAATAGTTGTAGCCAGTTTTAGACAATTTAGTACCAAGATTATTTGTGTATTTGCATTTTAGGTGTGGTATCATATGGAAAACAACTTGTGAAACGATTACGAATAGGCTATGTTCTAAAGGTATAGCTAAATATATGAATGGTATAACTAAAGTTTAAATTTTGTTTCAGGTAATTTCATTCTTCTGCAGTCTACTGCTGGGAGTTTGGTAAGCAGTTACTTTATTATAGTTGTTCACTAACAAGAAATGTTTCAATCAAATCAAATCAAATCAAATCGTTTATTTGCACATTAGATTTGTATACAATAACATGTATCAAATATCATGCATCGTCAATATTTACAAACTAAAACTAAAACATACAACATGAGAATCTACATATATACACATTATAGGCTTAGAAATTCTGAGACGGAATACACGGCATTTGAGCATAGAAAATATTTTAAGTTCCTCTTAAATAGGGACAAAGAGTCTTGGGATTTTATTGCCTGAGGCAATTTGTTAAAAAAATCGATCCCCCTGTAAAACGGACTCCTCTCAAAGGCCGCAGTTCTGTGCCTCGGATAACAGAGGATGCCTCCATTTCTCGTCCGGTGGTCATGGAAATGCCCTAGATGTTGAAATTGGTCCCTGTTGACAAAGGTCAAAATGAGGACCTGCTGAATGTACAACGAATGTACTGTAAGGATGCCAGAATCTTTGAACACTTCCTTGCAAGGATGGCGATGGGAGAGACCGAAAATGCGCCTAAGAATCTTTTTTTGGAGCTTAAGTATTCTTTCCAAATCAGAAGAGCTTCCCCAAACGGCAATGCCATAACGCAAAATGCTTTCGCAATATCCACGATAGACATCCACAAGAACTTCCCTGCTACAAGTTGAACTGAGAATTCGAATGGCAAACAGAGCAGAACTGGTGCGGTTAACAACACTTTGCACGTGATCATACCATTTGATGGAGGAATCAAAAATGACACCTAGGAATTTTGTGGTCAATGAGGGATTAGTGAGCTGCGTTTCAGGACTACTTTGATTATTCTGAGACGAACCAATCAGACCAAAATTGAGACCAATTGGTGTTTTGTTAGCAATAAACATCTCTAGTCACAGGTAAAACACAACTTGTCTTCGGAAATATCAAACGCCAATATAGTTATCAAACTCCTAAGTGATTAAAGTGCAAATATTTTATTGCATCTTTTAATTGCCAGCTTTTCACTCACGTTCTATGTAGAGTTGTAGTAACCTAACTACATGAAGACTGAAATGTATCTATAGTACCAACATCAAGTACTTCTTATCGGCCTAACACTGACTACGAAAAAAATATAACAGATTATGTGTAACAACAACAAACTGATAATTCGCATTATCATCTTATCAAATAGTTAGACTAACCTCCTGTGGTCGACGTCATAGTAATATGATTGAGAGTCTTGATACACACTCGATCACACTATTAAATTTCATCAACTCCTCAATAGTTTATCAACGAAAAGCTCAATTACAAGGTAAATCATTTAAATTTACCAAAAACGCACATTTTTGGTTCAAAACATTTTGCGATTTCATAAAGTGGTACAACCTGTATTTAGTTAATATTCTCTAGAATGTGTAACTAGTTTTAAAGATTGAAGTAAATTGAGGTATCAAAAACACGTTTTAATGTAAAAAATTAAATTATTTATTCTTGTATAAAAATATACAACTAATAATGAGCGAACACATATTTACAACAGAAATGGAGGTGATAGGTGGTATAATCAGGTAACAATTACTAGCTTACTTAGTAAGCAGGTTTCTTGTAGTAGCCGGAGTAGCTAGGAGCGGGAGCGTAGGGCTTGGGGGCGTAGGGGGCGGGGGCATATGGGGCAGGTGCGTAAGGCTTGGGAGCGTAGGGGGCAGGGGCGTAGGGCTTGGGAGCGTAAGGGGCAGGAGCGTAGGGCTTGGGGGCGTAGGGGGCAGGAGCGTAGGGCTTAGCGGCGTAAGGGGCAGGGGCGTAAGCCTTGCCACCCTCCTTGTGGACGACAGCCTGGAAGCCGTATCCGTCGTCGGAGTACTCGACGATCCTCTTGGTGCCATCGGGCTCGTACAGCTCGTAGGATCCCTTCACGTAGTCTCCGTTACGCTCCTCGTGCTGGCTCTTGATGTCGTAGGTGCTGTCGTCATGGACGGAGTACTCGAAGTTGTACTGAGGGTTAGGGTCGTAGGGCTCAGGCTCGGCGTACTTGGCAGCGTAGGGGGCGGGAGCGTAGGGCTTGGGCGCGTAGGGGGCAGGCGCGTAGGGCTTGGGGGCGTACTGCGCTGAGACAGCAGCCAGCAAGCAGGAAGCAAGTACGATCTGGAAGAAACTTTATTTAATAAGAGAATGTTTTTAACATGATATAAATCTTAGTACCGCAATTGAAAAGCTAATCTTTACCACTGCTCGTATCGAAAAATGGTTACTAATTAGTATATGTAATAGCATTGAAAATGACTTCGTTCTGTTAGAATTGCATCTCATATTTATTTATAACTTGATAAGAACCTCATTACTAACTATCAACGTGTAATTAGTAACTAGCATACAAACTAGAACTGTGCGTCACTTTATAGAATAGTAGTTCAAATATTTAAAAACATCTTACAACTTAAACAGTAAACTTTTTACAATACAATTTGTATTGGCTCTTTAAAATGAATTGTGCTATTTCAGTTTCATAAACGAAGCAACAATTACCTGTTTATACATATAATTTTATACAGTATTAAAACCTACAGCTAATTTCTAATGATATAGATTTATATTAATTAGGTGAATAAAGCTACCAACATTACATTTACTGTAGGTGACTGAAGCTGCCAACAGTTGTTCAATTATTTAACGAAGCACAAATTATGATGTATTATAAGCTCGGAATAATCCGAATATACGTTTTAAAATGTGTTATGTCGTATAACATATCCAATAATGCATTTGGTTATTATTAATCGTTATGATTATGCTGTTTAACAATGGCCAACTTTCAAAACCATCGTTGTTTATTTCCAAAATTTTACTACCCTAATTATTACGCATCCATCCGTGTCTAATTAGGTTTAATATCTTTGTTATTGTTCGAAGGGTTAAGACTAGTATCGATTTTTAAAACAGAGGTGTATTTATAAATAAAATTACCCACGATTACAAATGACTACTCTTAATCTTTTTACCCTTTTTCTAGCAACTTTTTATTCTTGCTGATTATAAGTTAGTGTCATATGGTTAGAATAGATAACACTAAAAACTTATTTTACATTGTATGATTTACGTTTTGGAATTGATAGATGATTATGTAAATAGATTAAGAAATGTTTCGTACCAAGATGTATGTTGTAGTTGTATGTAGTGGCATGCAGTTAAAATGTGTATGTATTGCAAACAGTTGACATTAACCTTTTGAAGTACTTAACTAAACAAGTATGAATATGTTGTATTTTATATCTGTTAAGCTTAATATTGTTATGTTAAACAATTTTAATGCACAAATTTAAAAATGTTTTCACATTAGTTAAAAAACCTCACCCTACTATTTGTTAAACACCTGCTTTGCATAGTAAAACTTTACAATGACTTAAATAAGCCAACACATTTTTTACTTGTTTTAAGAAATGAAAAACACGTTACATGTAAAAAAAAACAATAACAAATTATATATACTTGTGATTATTTAAAATTATATAATTATATCGCAACGCTTGAATTCAAATGACAAAACCTGTTTTACTACTTAAAAACCGGATAACATTTTTATTAATTACCTAGTTCCCCTACATTAAACACTAGCTTAACGTAAACTTATCTATACATTCACAAATCGTGCACTCATCCCCGACCGCACACACACTCACGCACTAGCACACGCACTGCACCCACCTTGAGAGCCATGACTACGTCTAGGGTCGGAATGATAGGCCTGTTATGTCACGGCCAGTATTTATACTTAGGGCTGTAGGGGGTGTAGAGTGGGAGGGTGGAGGGGAGCCAAGCCCTTTCACCGACCGGGGACGCAGCATTAGCAATTTCGGTGTACTATCTCATTTTCAGAGTTGTCGTCCTTGCTCGACGCCCCAGGCCAGCTGCTCCACATAGCGTCTGCGGGCAATACTAGAGATTGCGTCATGGACGTCGCATATGTGGAAGACACGGTCTTTGTGTGGGAAAATCGGGTTGCCTGGTGATGAAGATGTGTTAGGGGTGTGATGCAGATAGGAGTGTTTAGTTGATTCTGATTGATGAAAAGTATGGGGGATCCTCATCTATAGGAAACTCTATGTTGAGTGGACCTGGCTTACTCCATAATGTCAATATGGCAAACTTGAACATAGTACATAGTAGGAAACAAGTTCGATTACACGATGAGGTAAATTATACCACCATATTGTCATCTATAGATCAAACTAGATGTGTCATTCTCTTGTAAACGCTTTAGCCAGTAAATGTACGTTAAATAGTTGAGCCAACGACAGAGTGTGTTATATACATACGGTGTTTGTTAAAATCGCAAACATTGTCATATAAACTATGCCAGTAACAATAACTTAAAATAAAATAGAATAATTATAAGATAAAATAGAATTGCAGACTGTAGCACACTAAGTGAGTGGCTTACTCAATGTTAATTTTTTGTTAAATAAAACCTCCGTACCCTAACAAAAGTCAAAGGTTTCCCTCACCATCCGGAACTCCTCGGCTAAATGGCCTACACACGCACTGAACGCACAATCGCCCTATATATTGAGTTTAAAAGATTTACCGACCAACATTGATGGTCTTGGCACATTCTAAGAGAGTACATGATTAACAGAACTTATGTCAGTCTTCTAGTATCATTCAGCCAATTCTAGTGATTGCGTTTACGCTAAGTATAAAGAAAGACTAACCATCCATTTACAGTTCAGGTTAATGTGTGATATCGAATGTTTAACCTCAATAATGTGTTTTGGGAAGCTAAAGCATTGTTGCTCGATTATAATAAATGTTATGTATACACTTCGTGTTAACCACCAACTTATAGGTAGTTGTCTACTAATTAGTTTTTTAACGTATTTAGTGTACTGGGTTAAGGTGTAAGGTATTTCAGGATCACTGTGAAAATTAAAGCTAAGTTCTGGTAGCTCATCATATGGCCTTGTATAGAGCTGTAGTGTATACATTCTGACAAACCGTGGGATGCGCATTGATGGTTTTGGTAGTCAATATACAAGTCCAGTTATATCTCTTATGAAAGGAAACTCAAATTCTTTTTATTCGAATACATTAAAATTATATTCTCCTTTGAGAGTCATAAATGAGTATATTACCATGCACTCTGATTATCTCAGCACAAGCCGCTGTTACCCCTAGGCTCTCTTCCCGTGATGCAAACTCATGTCCTACCGCACGCCCGTGGCTACCCCAGGGTCGACGACACACTGCTTCTTGTTCGCCCTTGGACATCTTCCAGTTACGTCTCGTAGAACCTGTCCAGGCAGACCCGTTTTCTCCAGTCATTCCCACTTCACTAATAGCTTAGGACGGTCTTCCTCGTAATTTACATGCGGTTTGAATCTAAACGTTTTTATTTTAACATTGTATAAAATATTGTTTAGGAATTATATACATATATTTTTGATAAATATTATTATTTTCCATCTAACTCAACTGCGATTTTTCTGTGGCATTACTTTGTAAGTTTGTAAATACTTAGCGAAATTAGTTAAACGACTTAACTCCAGCTCCTACTGTTTTGTGACTGTGGTTTTTATTCTTGTATCATTTTGATAGTAGTAATGGTTTGATAAACTATTTGGAACGGATTGATAAATATACATGATATATTATAGCATTAAGTTCGATAAAGCATAATACTTTCTTTTAATCAACACGTTCAACCTGCTCAAAATCAGCTATAGTGACTCCTTTATGGACATTTCAAATGATAAAGTTTTAGAATGTACTTTGAATGAACTTTGTAATAAACAATGGTGGGAAACATGTAGAGCACTTAGTTTTAAGACAGAGTAAGTTTATACAGCTAATAAAAAATAATCGCCGTGAAATGATGAGTACTTTTTTTGGCCACCCAGTACATCTAATTTAAAACAAAAATAGTCTTTTACGTGTTGGATAACTCCAAATAAAGCCAAACAATAACTAATTAATTTTACGGACATGTAAGGCATGACCAGTTTTATTATATCCTTGACGCGATACTTGTATACTGTTGTATTTTTCAGCTGAAATCATTAAAATTTCTTTTAAACTTTCCGTGGGATGTTTCGAAATAGCTTTTATAAATCAACTGAGGTCACTGAAAATATTAGATTAGATTTCTCCACGATCACAAATTAGGCCATTGAACATATGAGATAAGCAAGCAAGGTCTTTTGCCACTCGGGCCATGGCCCTAGGGCTTCACAGTTTAGAGAACAAGCCACTTAACACTTGGTATTTAGTTTTGAAACTTGTTTGGAACATTTGCCTGTTACTTTTTTTATAATTTTAGCCTTTAAATGCGCACCTATTTTAACATATAATATAATATAACATATGATGGTAATGGTAATATAATTGTAATTACATTTTTGGAGAAAGTTGCGAATGGCTCCCTGAGTGCGCCCTTATTTTAAAGGGATCTACAAAGAAAACAAACGTCGAAACAAAAATATCTTTAACTAAATTCAGTCCTAAAAGCTTTGTACAGTTTCAGAATGGTTCTGGGCTGAACAAGTAAATGTAATCGGACGAACATTTTGCTATCGCACTTTTCTTTATTAATGCATTGTTTCTTCATTAACGTTAGTACTATCGAAGGCCTGCATCGAAAATTATTCCAGTTACAATAAGTAGTAAGGATAACAATGGTTTGTGACTTACATACCTCACGTGAACAATGCAAATTAACCCATTGTTACCCAAGTTTAGACACTATTGTGTCATGGCCATTGGCCATACCCATAATTTGAATTAGCATTTTTGTTCTTCGGATGTAATTACATTTTAACATTGTTAAATATAGATTATCATATTGGCTGTTGATATTAGGTATATGTAGATCACATTTTAAGTTGTAGGATAAGATTAAGTATCACAACAAACATAAAGAATACATAAAAATGACTTAAAATACTTAGTTCATTTACGTTTACAACATAGTAGACATGTCACACATGTACTTAGCTAATCACGTACACAGCGGGAATTAAGAAGAGAGGGCGATTCAATATACTAGAGGAAAGCAACATTTGTTCCATATGCACTGTACAGAATGTCCCAAAAAAACTTAACAACTTTGAACCCTAATACAATCTATTTAGGCTTCCATAGATATTTTTTCAAATTACCATATGATAGAGCAACTCATAAAGATTTTTTTCAAAATTATTTGCACGTATCAGCTGTATCATTGTTGTCGTTCAAAGAAACTTCAAAACATAAACTGAAATAAGGCAAGCATCATGAACGTGCAAGAGAAAGCTCAGTGTGTTGATTGGTACATCGAAACAAATAAAAATCGTCTGGTGTTTTGTCAAAAACTAAGTTACAAGTCGATATTCCCCAATGTTCTAGAATTGAAATTGAGAGCCGCCTTTAGCAACATTACTGATGAAATGCGACCTGGGGTGTGGTCAGAGTTAGATTTGTATTGACTGTCTTTTTTGCCAACAATAGAAGCAATATTGATTTTTGTGATCAACTGATCCAGAAAAACCAAAGAATATGTGTGTTAATTTACATTTATTAAAACGTGTGTAAGCATGTCAATAAAATGTTTACACTGCAACAAAGTTGCACAGTTTTATTGGGACGCCCTGTATAATTATATTAATTGTGCATTACATCAATTATTGCAAAATATGAACTCAAAGAATATTAAAATCCAAAAAAAGACAGTAATCTATCAACGTTGCTTTAATTTTGTGCCAGTTTAGCATCGCCTCAAAATGTATGTCACTGTCATTAAAAGTCATACAACGTCGGTTCCATTTAGTCAATAGCATTACTATCGCCGGCCTTATCGCCCATATGGTCCAAGAGTCTAGCGTAGTCAATAGACTAATCGATAGGTTTCAAGTATTTACAGCTCTCATAAACACCTAGACCAATAAACCCGGGTTAAAATAACGCCTGTTAGCACGGTCGCAGTATCACACCAAGCTAGTCCTAGTAAATCAGGGCAACACCTATCTAAATCAACCGTGTATACAAGTGCGAGTCCGATAATAATTCGTGTATGTCGCAAGCACAGCTACCTAGGTAGCGTTCACGCCTTACAGATGTACTTCTGACTGGAGATATGTTACCAGCTGCTAGCTGTTGGCTGCTGGCTACCGACTGCTATGTAGCCGCCGGCTGCTATCTTACCTGGTGACCCGGTTATTCAAACGAGTCCCAGCTTGTCGCAAGCTCCACTATTCCGGCAAGGAAATGTGTATCAAAGCCGTCGTCTGGTCGAGCGGGTTTCGACACAGGTTCACAACAATCCGCGGAATGCCCAGTCCGCCGCGCATACAAACTGCACCGAAACGTTAAAAACCGCGGGAACGCTATGCGGGAAACAAGTGTTAACCACTTTATCAGAAATCTGTCAATTAAAGTCTCGTTTAATAGGGTCCCCGGAACGTTGGATGAATTATGCGTGGGGATTAGGCGCAGTGGAGAAATGTGAGGCTTAAACGATTGACACAGATTGAACATACATGTAAATACAGGTTTTGTTAATGGTATGAAACGACAAATTCACTTACAATTTTATAGATTTTCCTGGTTCAGTGTACAATGTCTACTGTTAAATTAGTCGAATACATTTTACTGCCCTTTGCCTAATACAATACCTAGGATCAACTGTTTAAATGATAATATGATCCAAATCACTTTTGTAAGACTGTTCAATCGGATTTTTGGCATCGTTCAAGTTAAATAAGTACGAAACAGTACAGGTGTACTCTCTAAGAGGAGTCAGACTTATAGTCAGTGCATACAAGTAATTTTAAATTTAACTAGAAAATGTACAAACTATTATGTAATAAACGCTGTAAGTTATGGTTCAAATCAATTTGTGTTTTCACATTAAACTGGGTATAAAAATATACTACTGATGCCATAAAGGTCGAGGAACATAGTCAATGCCATCGAGCTATTTTTAATTGACTTACACAATAAGTAGGTAAACATAACGTGCGTAACTACAAAGACGCGTAAAACGACGATTATTTTTAAAAAATTTTCGGATTTCCCTTTGAATAGTTTCTTCATATTGTTTACCATTATCGTTTGCATTCGAGGGTTTTATCAAGCTCTCCTTTACATTGCGGAACTATTGACTACGCCACTTTCCGGACCAGTGCGCAATAATTTTGCAATTTGTAATAAATCAAAAGACCGACTTAAGGACTAGTTCCCACAAATATTATCGCACTGGGGGCCACAGACTACGCAATAAGATTGATAGCCCAGTAACATCTAAATGTGTCCAATTTGGGTTGGTTCCACTCTACATTCTCTCGGATTATCTGCAGGTTAATTAATTAACACACACTTCGTGACCAGTCGGACAGTGGAAAACAGATTGCTGCGATTCAACTAATTTTAATATTTTTTTAAGAATTAGACTCTCTGCTAACGCTTTTAGATTGTGGACCGTAAAAATAAGCGTAACTTGTACCTAATATAGTTGAGTTCTCATGTTATGTTAGTGTTCTGCAAATATTCAGGCTAAGATATTTGAAAGATATTGTGATGACTGCTGACCAGTAGTTGCTAATATAAGTACTTAATACTCACAGGCTATGCCAATATTCCTGTATTTTAAAAGTAATACTGTGTCCTATATGGTGAGTTTTTCATACTTATTTAAGAAACGATTAACTATTTTACGCCTATTCAACACTCCAGAGTGCTAGGATGCTGTTTTAACCTTATTCATTATTTACATTAAACTTTCACTCCTGTCTGCTGTGAGAAGTGATTATTTATGATGATATAAGGTAAAAGCCATATAGCCATATATCCATACTAGAGGAAAGAAACATTTGTACCATATGCACTGTACAGAATGTCCCAAAAAAATTTAAGAACTTTGAAGACTAATACAATCTATTCTTGACCCCAGTTTAGGTAATTGACAAAGGCAATGAAATAGCAAGCTCTCTAGGAAGATAACTCCCTAGGACGTGATGAATGGTTATAACCTTCATACTTTCGTGATTCGATTTACTGTATTACTGATATTACAATGTAAGATTACAACAGCATGTTTTATGATTTTATTAAATTTCAAAAGAACGGTAGAAATGTGCTAAAAACCAACTCATGTCTTGCAACATTTTGATTGAGTATCAATTTGAACAGATTTAAACACTTGGAAATATGTTATTCAAATTAATTAATTTTATTTATTTATAATTTCCATCTAAAACGATGGCACCCTAATTTTTTTACGTAATTTTCGGATGACAAATTTTATATGTGTCATAATGTGGCCGATTTGATTTAATCATTGGAACAACGGCCATAAAAAGTTCAATTACACACTCTACCTGTGAAAATTGGGTTATGTACAGGCTAAATGCATTCATTGGAAATAATTTGGGTTTTCAGTTTTGTTTAGTTTTATTACAGAATTTTTAATTATCTCTTTTAGAGCCTTTTAGAGTTTTTAATTGCCTTCAGGGTTCTGTATGTATAAATTAAAAATAAACATGGATTTGCTTGCAATAACTAGCTGAAATACGATTGGCTTCTTTCCCACTCAACCTTCAAGAACTATACAAATGAATTTTTGACGTAATGACACATTTCAAGCATGTTTACTTTAAAAAACTGCTTGTGCCATTTTACCTACCTTTGTTTTATTGAAACTAGCAACAGATTCAGTTTATGAACAAAAATTTTCTGACTTATGATAAAAGACGCTTGGCGTTACTAAATGATCTCCGTAATACAAAATAATTCGGAAATAACCCAGAACACTTGGAGTTTTGTGTTTGGGACTCTTCTTTCAGTAGATAGGTGTCATGATTTTAGTGTCAGTTGTGAAATGTGGTTAAAGTTAGGTTATTTCCTTCGATTAATTGCATGTCTAGATTGGGTTTTAAAGGAGGAGTTAAGAACCAACACCTTTTCTTTAGGTCTTACGGACGTTTACTTACACAATGCGTCCAAATCGATAGTAAATGATCAATTCGAAAATAATTCGTGTACAAATGATGTTACACAGTGAAACAAAATTTTACCCTTGTGATTTGTTATGGAATTAGGATCGAGTTTGACTATCAAGTTTGAAACTTAACACTCATCTTTACTAGACAAACCTGAGTAGATGTTTTATGGAAATAATACATTTGCTCAATCTTCAGGCATTACTTTAAATCCTCTGCGAAAATATTTGTTTCAGTGACAATTCATTCGTATAAAGATCTTTTATTGAAACCGTTACCTTGCCTCGATTGAGTAAAATGTGTTTTGATATATAAGTAGGCTAGTCATAGTTTAGATATTAGCACCAATGTTAACAGTACTTGGAAATACTTTTACGAATGATCACCATCATTACGATGTCATTGCTACGATCATTTTGTACCAAGGTGTTAATGTTAAACCATTTACTCAATCTTATCAAAGTGTATTTCCTGCTTTTTAGTTTCCATACCACAATCATAATTCTAATTCCAATTGTCATAACCGGACCAAGCTCATTTTAAATTAAGTTTTGATATTTTGTGATCTTTCTTTACAATAATTGTGGCCTAGGTTTTTACCTTACTTACTAGGCAATATGATGGTATGGTTTACTTTACATTTTTTATGGGAAAACAATCAGTATTTTTTCGTAAGTTCAATATTTTTGATTGCATTTTATATTGAAAAGCTTACGCAAATTGCTGCAGTCGACTATTTGAGACAAAAGAGCTATCAAAGCGCGAGGTCTTTAGAGTAGCTCTTCAACTAACCACACATTATTATACCATCTTAGAATTATCATAGCCAACAACGCATATTTCATCTGTTCAGCATAACATACATGCTCTTGTGATTTCTTAGACATTTAGAACTTCTGAATAATCTAACTAGTGATGCATAAAGTAAAGGTGTGACAGAAAACACGGGAATGGTTTTATAAAAACAAAGCCTTGTTTTTATCAACATACAAAAATATGGTACATGAGGATCACTATTTACAAATGAGAGGAAGATGAGTGACAAGCTAGGTGCCGAGTCTAGTAGTGAGGGGCAGGCGCGTAGGCGGGTGCGGCGTACTTGGGCGCGGAGTAGGCGGGTGCGGCGTACTTGGGCGCGGAGTAGGCGGGGTGGGTGTTATGTTCACGGTGGACGACGGCGTTGAAGCCGTATCCGTCGTCGGAGTACTCTACTACCCTCTTGGTGCCGTCAGCCTCGACCAGCTCGTAGGATCCCTTGACGTAGTCTCCGTCGCGCTCCTCGTGCTGGCTCTTGACGTCGTAGGTGTGAGGGTCGTTGACGGCGTAGTCGAAAGCGTACTTGGGGTGTGCGTCGTAGGGCTCAGGCTCGGCGTACTTGGGAGCGTAGGGCTTGGGAGCGTAGGCGGGGGCAGGTGCGTAGGCGGGGGCAGGTGCGTAGGGTGCAGGAGCGTAGGGCTTGGGAGCGTAGCCGTACTGGGGCATGGCGGTGGCGGCGGCCACTACGGCGAGGACTGTGACGAGCTGAAACAAAAAATATCCATTTAATTTCATTCACCCTAATGTTACTAGAATTAACCTTTGCAACCTAACAGACCTACATTTTCGTGATTCGATTTACTGTATTAATTCATGTAAGATTACAACAGCAGGTTTTATGATTTTATTAAATTTTCTAAAGCAGGGTGGAATGGTGCTAAAAAAAACAAATCATGTCTTGTAAAATTTCGACTGAGTAAGAATTTGAATAAAGTGAAACACTTGGAAATATGTTTTTAAAATTTATTAATTTGAGATACCTTATAGACTGTAATGAACTGTAAGAGTTGACAGGATAACAATTTTCACTGAATAAGGTGGATTAATTCTCTAATGCAAAAAAATAATACGTCTTTTAACGTAGACAACATTAAAATTTAACGTTGGTTCTTAAAATAAATGAAACTTGACATTATGTTGAATTTTTTAATATTGCCACCAAAATGTAGCCATAACTTTGTACATTTATAAGTATTAGTAAAACTTACCCGTTATAGCACTATTTTACTTATTTTGGAACTCTAACAAATAGCCATTCTTTATAATTAATATAACGACTAACTCTAAAGGTCAATATACGTACTTATATTATTCAGGGCTTTAAATATGTCATAAGCATCTGTGATTAAATACCGTATACGGTACCCTTGAACTACCCCACCATTTTGCCCTCTATGTTTGGCCCTTATATCTCCGGTTATAAATTGTTTGTGTTATAGTTTATATTTTACATAATTACAGCGTCCTTACTTTTAGGCATTTGTTCTAACGTTTTACCAATTGATATACAAATTATTTTATTTTAATGTTCACGTTTTAATATCGTGTACGATGAACAATTTAGTATGATGCGTCGTATTACAAAGGGATCATTTGATTACATTTATATTATTCTGTAATACATTGAATACATTCTTTATCAGTATAGTACGCGTTATTAATTTTACCTCACTGTACTTGTAATATATTTTATAAATATTTCAAGATGTATTCGGCAGTTTACAAGATAAATAGTTTTCAAACGAACTGTTTAGGTGGTGAATCATTCGCAAAATATGTTTGTTTTGTACTTAATAATACACAATTGTTCAAAGCTGCTATTAATGAACATTCTAAACCAACATTAATCTTCAGTAAACATTTGAAAATTACTAAATCCAAACCTAAAGAAATCCAAACAGCAAGCCTTAAAACAAACATTACTAAAATGTGCACAGATAAATCTAGTTGTCATGTAAATACTTATCCCTCACAGACACTGAACTAACACTAACACACACACACACCTGGAGAGCCATGGTGGTACACTGTTGAACTGTTGTGGCACTGATGACTGGACGTGGTGACCGGAGCGAGTATTTATACCGGGGTATTCACCGACCATCTGGGGGTGGGGCTCTACCTCCGAGCCTTTCACCTCACGCCCCAAACTGAGGAATTCGGGTTCGGGTGTCATTTTTGTAATCACAATCACGATTATATAAACAGAAATTATCAAAAGTGGATGGAGCCCTGGGGTGCTCAGAGACTGGCTGACCTTGGCCCTGATCGCGGCTAATCAGGTTCCCATCGTTTGTTTACATTGCGGGATCTGGTTGGATGAGAGATTAGCCACGCAGAAGTAGTCTTTATTACATGGATAATTTGTAATAAGAGTTGAACTTGTCAATTATGATGGGTGTCAAAGTCTTGGATGCCTTTGTAAAACCACCAAGGCATCCTTAACAAGGATGTGTGGTCGTATAACCTTTGAATGTGTGCAAATTCATAAATTATTATGATTCAGTATATTAAATGTATTTCCCGATACATTAAATGTCTCGTGGCCTTTATGGTGGTCTAATCGCTTTGTAAATACACTTTGATAGAAAAGAACTCAAAACAACAAACACCAACTTCTGGTCAGTCTGGTGGTAGTCTGGTGTTATCTTTTGAGTGTTAAGCTAATTAAAATAATATATTTTCATAAGCTGGTGCAGACAAACCTTGTATGGTTTTTGCACCTATTGTAAACATGAATTGTATACTTTATTGCTCGATTAATAAATTGATTGTACAATTGATTGAAAAGAAATTAAATACGTTTTAAGATGCTTTAAAATCACAGTAGCTCAAAATGTAAAAGATACGTTAAACACGTTCAGTGTTATTGAAAATGTTTTCTACATCGAAAGGAATGTTGAATCAATAACTGTAAAACAAAAAAAAACAATAGATTAAGGGTAAGGTTGATTTAAGAATGACCATCTCTTAAACTCCTTATCTATACAGTTGTTTGATCTGCATTGAATATTTTAAATATTGCTTGGTTCCAAAAAGTTCACAAACTTAAGATTTTTTAGCTGTATTCTTTTGTTGATGTAGTCTTGCAACAAGAAATGATTATACTGTATTTCCATAAAAGCTATTAAAATGACGAATACCAACTTGTTTATAAAGGATTTTGCAGACCTTTTATGTTTTATGACTTTCCCTTTTAACTAGGTTTTGATACAATACAAGTACTAAACTACCATTAAATTCATGTACTAGAATTACCACACAATGAGACATACATCACTTTCATTATTGTTAGTACGTAAAACCTGGTTATGGCGGTAAAATAGTCAATAGTTTCACTTTTCTTATCACTTTTACTTTTTCGCACATTCCACCGCCGCGGACCCCTCCTATATCGGACCCTTCTAAGGTCAGGTGGTCGTATAATCAATGGCAAGATAACGAGAGTATACGTATCTGTGTCAATGGTGAGTCGCTCCTTTCTCCTTCAGTCTACAACACTCAGGTTTCGTTCTTTTGCGTCTTCCTTTGTTGTCAGGAGAGTGTTCAATCGTTTTTATCTTGGCGTTATTTATATCTAGCTCTACAATTTTACGACGATTAAGAGTGGGAATATGATGTTTAGGATTCATCTATTTATAAAGGACAATGTGAATAATTTAATAAGTTCGTCTACTTACATTTGCAGTTACCTTTTGTGATTGCGGGTTTGTGTTATTCTATTTTAGGGATTATTACGGCAAATAGTTAATTTATTTATAAAATGTGTACTTGTATTAATTTTGTATGTCTTTGTTTTTAACAGTCCATCTGTAATTCCCATTACATTATCATATGTCAGTTTTCATTGTTGCATTCATTCGTCTCGAATCACCGCTCATAACATCACGCACTCATTTTTTCTCGTAATAAATCAATCTCTTTATACCAAACCTCTCGACTTTTTCCTCTATAATATAACTACACCGCACATTTTTGGTCTTTTCGAGCCGCGGATTTTTGGTCCTATCGAGCCGCGGATTATATCTACGAACATATTAGTGCGACTTTTCTCAAGTTTATTTTCAATGTCTCGGTTGAACGTATTTCATCCATCGTGAAGCCGCCAAAGACAATACCGCATCGCCATTTTGAACTTTTCGTCTACGTCACGATACAGTCCACACTCCTCTCATTCCAAGTGTTCAACATCGTCATCGTTCTGCTAGTTCCGCTCCGCATTCAACGCTTCGACACTTCATTTCGTCTACAACTTCAGCTTCAAACGTCATGTCAACAAAAGTAAGGTTAAGTTTGTAATTCTTCGAAGACAATGAAGACAACTCATCGCATCTCATCGTAAGTTCTAACAATAAATCAACACCTACAAGAAAAAATAAAGAAACCCAGATTTTATTCCTCAGTTGTCCTTGTCCTCTAATTATCTACTCCATCCAATTATAATATCTCTGCTACTGAACTCATTGAACGATCTAGGCCTAACTTGCAAAATGAGATTTTCCACATTTTCTAATAGATGCAAATTGCAATTAAATAAATTAAATACGATCAGTGAGTATATTCAATCATGTCCATCAGAAATAACAGAAGCTCAAACCGCTAAACTTAACCTTTATTTGCACGAAGCTAAAACAATTTCTGCCAATTTTGAATCTAACCTTGATAAGCTTCTTGATATTGATGACGATACTAACGTTTTTTCTGACAATGAAGAAGCTATTTTAAAGCTCCAGAACGACATATCAGAACTCTCAATAAACATTCAAACCGAAATTTCTCTTTTAATTCAGAACTTTAATGATGAACACTTGTCAAATAACTCTGTAACTTCAAACACCTCTAGGCCTACTACTAGCATTGTAAAATTGCCTAAGCTAGAACTGAAGTCCTTCAATGGTGACACTAAAACATGGATTTCCTACATTAACCTTTTTGATACTACTATCCACAACAACAGTAGCTTACAGTAACAGTATCCCTTGTTGAAAAACACCAGTACTTGATGAGTTCACTTGAAGGCGAAGCCTTACACTTAATCAAATCCCTACCGATCTCGTCTGGCAACTATACAGTAGCCTATAATGCTTTACGAGAAAGATACCACTCGAAGCTTAGGCTAATCTCTGTCCACCCCATATCAGTAAAATTGTCGATTCGCCCAATATAACTAAAAAATCTATCAAAAACCTCAGATCATTTTTAAATGAGTTTAATGAAAATGAACAAGCTCTTAATGTTCTTGACTATAATGTCATGGAAGACAACTACCTACTAAGTATGTTGATCTTACGAAAAATGAATTCCAACCTCTGTCAAGTTTTTGAATCAAAACGCATAAATTCTTCTGATTTTCCTCAAGCTAGTGTAATAATCAAATTCCTTAAAATGTCACAGTCAGCAAGCAGCTCCTCTCCAAATATCCAACCCTCACCAAGTTTCACGTCAAATTGATGAATCAATTCAGTTTCAACATCCTCCTATGGCCTTGATATGTACTTCAAATGATTTGAAATGTTTTTGCTGCCATAAAAATCACAAAATATACAGTTGCCCTGCCTTTCATAGTAAAACCCCTCAAGAAAGGCTTAAGGTTGTACGCGACTTAAAACGCTGCACAAATTGCCTTGGTAATCACTTTGCTAAACACTGCAAGTCTACTAATACTTGTAAGACCTGTTTGAAACTTCATCACACACTCCTTCATTTTTTGAAGCCTACTAAGCCTATGGCTGATAACAGAAATCACTGCAACCAAGAACAAAAAGAAGCAATAGCAAATTCAAAACCTTCTAAACTGAAAGCTGTAACTCCTGGTCATTTTGTTATTAACTCTTCTCTGACAACTGTTCCTGACCCAATAAAGATCTCACCTCTTATTGATAATAATTTACCTCAAGACATCACCCGAAGCTTATGCTGCCGTTGGAGTCAAGAATATTTTAAGACCCCTCATCAGCGTTGTTTCAAGTGGAACCTCAAGAAAGAAAACCTCAATATGTAGACCCTGTTTTCTAAAACACACCAGCTCCTCATAGCTACAGACCAGCTGATCCTCATTCAAGACTATCAGTGAAAGTGTCTTCATACCATTAAGCTGCATTTTTTAAATATTTTTTCAACCCACTCTGGCCAATTCTCATAAATATTTTATATTTTTTCAATTTCTCTTTTGTTGAACCTTGTTGGTTCAAAGGGGGCGGTATGTTCAGTCAAGTTGCCTTTGTTTTTTGTATTAATTTTATATGTCTTTGTTTTTAACAGTCCATCTGTAATTCCCATCACATTATCATAATGTCAGTTTTCATTGTTGCATTCATTCGTCTCGAATCACCACTCATAACATCACGCACTCATTTTTTCTCGTAATAAATCAACCTCTTTATACCAAACCTCTCGACTTTTTCCTCTATAATATAACTACACCGCACAGTGATGGTTTATTATAATTATAATGTTTTTATGTCATTGCCCTATATAGATTATTATTCGTCTTATATTTTGACATCGAAGTTTATAAAGCATAATTTACATTATTTGTAAATATCTCGGTATTTTATACTTGTTAATCTGTTTAAAAGATGAATTTAGGAATCATGCCATGATTTAATGACGATGAGGATAATATCTCCCTTCTGGGAGATATTATGACAGATGACAGATAAGTGACAGATATGACAGATAAGTGACAGATATGACAGATAAGTGTAATATCTCTCTTGCACATATCAGTTAGAATTGTAGAAGGACATTACTAACAACTAAGTATACCACGTCAAATAGATTACAACATCTAGAAAACTGACAGAATGTGATCCTTCGTTTTCAGTAGTGTTTTACCAATAACTTCAAAAGCAGTTTGTTTTACAGCCCCCCAATTCAAAGAACTACATACTTCTTTACTCACGCACATTAGGAAAATACTGATAACTTTGGTACGCTGAAAGCTAATCACCAGTAAGTGGTTATAAGCTATTAGCACGCTGTAATGCACAAATGGCTGGGTAATGATGCGATATAATGAACTAGCTGTAATGAATCTGTCTGAGTGGGGGCGGAGTCCAGCGACAGAACCATTACATGAGAGGAGAGTGGTATCCTTGGACCACTCCGCATACACGAACATTCGGGATTGTGGAGTGGGCTTTGGGGTTTGTTCGGAGTTAAAGATTATCAGATAGGAACTCTGTATAATGTTTGTTGTATTTTATAGAGGTAAATCCACACAGGTATATGTGAGGGCTGAGTGGTCTTAGACTTTGCTTAAGGGTTGTCGGTTCGATTTTGAGAAAAGTCAATGTTTTTGAAGGTTTGAAACTGGGGCCATCTTTGATGATCGGGTTTGTTATATGGTCTTAGCTCAAGAACCGGCTGATCTTAGCCAGAATAAAGCTACCATTTCACTCATTCAACAACCATCCCTCGATCATATTCGCTTGAGAATACGTTCTGTGTATCAGCATTGTAGAAATTCAATCAAATTTTATTCTGATCATGGTTTGTCCCGTATTTAATTGTTCATCCTTTTGGCAGTGCAACGTTTACCATATAACTGATTTTAGTAATTAAGAATGTAACCATTTCAAGAACAAATATTAAAAAATATAAAACAGGCTTGTAATTAGGAGTAATTTCAATCTGATGTGATAGTTGCTGTTATTCTCATACTAAAGATTTTTTTGCTTATAGGGGTGTTGTTGGTTTCTAGAATAAGTATACCTAATCACAAAATTGTTATAACTGTTCATTTTGAAAACAATTAGAATATTTGTTGGTACGGTGTTATGGAAAATTATATGGTAAAAGTGAATTTTATAAAATTATGGAATTATATAAAACTTATTGGTGAAAAATATGCATTATTATAATATGATTTGAATATTTTACAATACGACTAAATTCCGTGTCAGTTTTTGCATATTAACCGTAATTATTTACAAAATATTAATCAAGAAACCAAAATTAGAATAATTCCAAAACACTTTTTCATAACGCTAATGTAATGAACACGCCCATTACCAAGTATATTGCACGGATTCCATCCAACCATGTAAAAGAAATTGCTAATTTATTATACAAAGTAATCTGGCATATCACGTCTACCGACTCTCACAGTTCATTTAACAATTACGCCGAAACAGCTGGGAACGCCGTTAACATTACTGGATCATTTAGCAAAGCCACCGAGTTACTAGAAGCTGCTATTAACGCCTACATTTTCAGAATGGGCCATACACTTAATAGCCACTCGATAGTTTAGACCTGTGGATTGAAATCAGCCGGCAATAAAAAGTAATCGTCCGCCTAACCACAGTCCCCGTATAATGATAGTCTGGTCTAACCATAGTCTGGTGATTCGACGGCAAATTAAAAGCCAGTTTTTGTCGCTTCAGTTGGAAGTTGGCCAATGGCTGACCTGCTTCTCACCTCGGTATTGGTTGACTTCAAGTTTGATGTAATTGATTTAATTGTACACGGATTGTAATCGTCAACTGATACAATCCAGAGTACCAACTGTTAATTAGGGTAACAAGAACAACTCGTGTTTAAAGGATCGCGTTACAAAATCAACGGTTGTTTCAAACGAGTTTAATGGTCATGGCTGTGTATTGAGTTGAGATTTCTGTTGCTCGGTTCGATTGAATCTTGATTAATCAGTGATAGAGTTATACTTCTAGATCCAATATAATTAATTTGTCTTTTACTAGCTCAGTATTTTTTACAATATAAGTGAATATCGGAGAGACGATTATAATCTAATACGTCAATTTAAGTGGTTTTTATAATATTGTATTAAACATTTTTTTGATCTTAAAAAAGAAAAAATAATTTGAGCATATAAAATAGTATTTTGAAGGAACACATTTTTAGGAATGGCTCAAATATTAATTGGGTCTTTTTTGCAACCTGTATGGGCTCTTTTAGCCTTAAAATTAACCGTATACATAGGGAAGAGCATGTGCTGTATAAGAATGGTCGGTTACGATGCATTGTAAGTGGGTATATGTTTACGAAGAATATGTAACAAAAGAAAAAGAATGGAGCAAACTAGATTTCTCTACGTCAGTCCTATCAAAAGTTATGGCGATTCAAAGTTTTTTTTTATTATTATTTTTTTAACCAAATGGAGATGGCCCTGGTGTATTGGCCCTTTAGACGACTTTAACATAGGAACGGAATTTCTATTTCCCTTAAGTGTATCCATCGCAAGAGGATAACTCAAAGTCGCATAGTGTCTAGACAGTACAGGCCCGAACAAAATACTAAAAAAGTACCTGATGCAGTTTATATATTCTTTCAATAATTGATCTACCTCATTTGTAATTTACAATGGGGTGGGAATACAGAAGAGAACCACTTGTTCCTTGTAAATATACTGTAAGATTCAGTTACACACCCAGGCACAACTCTATCGCCCTTATTGCTTAAATTTTAATACAGATTGGTGAATTTCCAATCAGCTATGTGGCAAAATCCGAATTAAATCATAAAATTCATCGTAATTAATTAAAACATAAAGGTCAAAAACTCAAAAGTTTAACTCTGTTAATAAGTAAAATGTAACTATTAAAAATAGCAAATGTCAAAGCTAACACATATTCCAAATTTAACTGTAAACAATTACAACCCTTTGTATTAGGTCAAATAAGGTTCGTGTCTTTAAAATATGATTCATCAAAAAAAAAAAAAAACTTATGTTTTCCGGAAGACTTCTCATCAAGACCTTTCATTCAAGTATGCGGTTGATAGGTGTGCGGCCTACGGCTTTCTCAAAAGTTCTTGTTCTTTATTATAACAAAATATATGTAGAATTGTGAGAGTTTTTGTTCATAATCATCATTTTGAAAATAAAAATGGATATTGCGTTCAGAACTTTCTATAAGGTACCGATTAAAGAGTGCATTTTATTCTAAAATGTTTGCCGTTAGAAACACCAAATACATCATGCAATTCAAGCACGAGTACTTAAGCATGTACAAAAGCTTTTATGACTACGATATTTACTGCGGGAAACCAATGTACTCGTGTGGCCTTTCTCCCTAAACAAAATATTTGATCATGGTGTTTTAGGTGACTTGGTGATCTTAATTAAGACCAAGGCAATATACAAGATCAGTTATTAAATTAATCACATACGTATGCATAATTGGAAAATATTGCAGTTAATAGTGTCTGAGCCAAGTGGACTCGTGGATGTCGTCATGACACTATGTATATCTTACTAATGTCTTACCGCCGTATCCTCAGTCCCTCTAACTGCTATGTAATTACTAGACGACATGCCTCATCGCCTCACCCAGTTTCACCTCTTCCTGCTCCTCAACTCCAGTCTAGGCTCGTTAATTGCAAATCCTGTTTTTCCAATTCTCGCATTTTATCACTCCTATTCATTACGTTATTAGAGGCCTCTTCTGATGCAATGTCTGAATGTTTATAATTTTGTGTGTATTGAAGTTATTGAAATTATTAACTTGAGTTGAGTAATTTGGTAAATGTTCATGTTTGAGATATAAAATTTATATTGATTCAAACAGTTACTAAAGAGACAACTGGCTCAGTTAAAGCAAAAAACATACAGGGAAAATTAAATTACCCCTTCAGGATAACCATCTAAATTTCATCAACGTTTTCTTGCAAGAATAAGAAAATACCTGTACAATAACACTTTTTGCAATCGGCATTTATTCTGATCTCTGCTTCGCAGTCGATTTTTTAGTTATTTTCCAGTTTAAATTACCTTAGACGTGATAAATGTTGAATCTTAGTGCTATAAATCCTTAACAAGGACTATTCGTATACAGAAGAGGAAAAACGTATGTTTAACATTAATGTTTAATAATATCAAAAGGAACAACTATATACAACAAGTAACATATGACTGGTGAATGATGACTGGCGATGTGGATGATGATGGTAACTGAACAGACTCAACCATAATGGGAGTATTTTGGTGCTTCGTATTTCTGCTCGTACTTGGGTGTCTCGTAGTGGTAAGGGTGCTGGTTGTGCTCTCTATGGACAACGGCGTTGAACCCAGTCTTGTGGTCAGCTGTGTAGTGGACAGTCCTCTTGGAGCCATCAGGTTCTACCAGCTCGTAGTATCCCTTGACGTAGTCTCCGTCGCGCTCCTCCTTCTGGCTGTGGATGTTGTAGGTGTGAGGGTCGTGGACGCCGTACTCGAAGGAGTACTTGGGGTGAGGATCGTAGGGCTCTTCTTTGTACTCGTACTTGTGATCGTAGCCTCCGTGGCCGCCATACTGAGCTAGCGCACAGCTGGCGAGGGCGGCGAGAAAACAGAGAAGTAGGGTCTGAAAATTACATTCTGTTAGATATATTGCTCTAAGGGTGTCATAGCCTGCATCCTACTTCAAAATGTAATCTGTTGTATAATAATGAACACTAATATTTGCGTCAGCAATTAAAATTAATTTTGATTAAATTTTAAAGTATTGCGATTAAGGTGACTAATAATGAACTTGACACTTTAATACTGCCAAAGTAGGCTACAATATGTAATGTTTACAAATTTCTTTTCAAACCTACTACTTTGGCATCCTGTATCACCCTATATCAACTTGACCTCGAAGCTTTGCCTAAATTCTTTTGAGTGCTAGGATTCGTAAATTATTAGAGGAATCATGAATCCACTATTCTTGTAGTTTATTCAGTCGGGTTTGGTGGAATCATTTAACTGTTGGCCTCACGAGTATTGGTGAATATTAAGCTTCCTAAAACGTATATGACTCAGTTGCTCAATTTATAGTACACTCGTCCTTTAAATTCCTACTAGAGGTCGTCCTGTGGTCGAATACTTGACCAAAATATGTAATGTGTGTAATGTAATATTTAATAAAACAAGTAATTGGAATTTCTTCCATTAGTTTTGATTTTCTGTTTATGTTGCGTTGTTATTTCGTCACCAGCATGGCAACCTATTAGGACCCATATTAATTTTTTTTAGATTTTAAATTCATTTGTTGTGTTTATTTTTAAGCCTATTTAAATTTATCAAGGGATTCTGCACATCAACAGGAAAATATCTTTCCAAAAGTATTCTTAGATTTTCACTGCGATGCACATGAGCTGAGATAAAAGGTTTAAAGAAACATGCTTGTCTATTAATATATAGATTATAAATGCATTTACCAAATAATTTAAGTTACATGTTTTGTAATAATATATTGAAAGATCATTTGGAGACAAGATAAAAATAATTAATGGTATTTGCTGCTGATATGATATTTATCCTAGTACATAAAATTTTTGGTACAGTAGTTAGAAGATAATCGTTCGGCTTAATATTACTAATTATTTAGTTCGTGAAGTATCTTATGAAAAATATTCTTTTAACAACGTTGACAACTTTACATGAAAAAAAAATGTACGTAGACAAACTTTTAACTCCAGTCTAACGTTTTTATGAAACGTGTGTTTCAGTTCATTCTCAATTGATTACCGGAAATATACCTGAATATATTCATAACACCTGAAACCTTTGTTGATTTAAATCACTTAAAGTAAAGAAGAATGAAATAAAGTTGTTAATAACAATAATTAATAAACATCATAGGTATTTATTAGTAAAACAATAATTAAACGTTAACAAACTACATCTCTACCTCACTTCTATGTGGTAAAATATAGTGTATTCTAAATTTGCAGTGGAAGCATTTACTTTTAAAATTTAGTTTATAATTGTATAAGATGCTCACACAATATTAAAACAAAACTAAATATTTTATCAGTAAAAATCTACTGTTTTTAAATATGTTTATCACATTAATGGTATCAATTGTGTTATCAATATTATTGTATTTACCTGAGATGCCATGACTGTCACAGTAGAGTTCACCAAGTAGACTGTGAGTGACATTAAAATTGTACCGTATTTATAGTAAGTTAATTCACTGTCCAGACAGGTCCGAGTAGTGGACACAACCTTTCACTCTCCTTTTCCCACCTTTCTAGCTGGACACTGGAACGCTGGACTTTGGAGTGAATGCCCTCTCTTGTATGATCTGATGCACCTGTTATCTGCTATCATAGGTAGCTTGGTAACAAAGGGAAGTAGGTAAGTAACAAAGGATGCTTTGGTGTAAAAAGCTGTATCATAAACAGTGGAAGATAGTGTACACCCTCAGTCGCTAAATAATTGAACACCTCATTAAACAGCTGTTTATGTCCTATAGCGAGACTTAAAACAAAATTAGAGTAATACAATTTGAAAATGTAATTTTATGAGGTTTTTCAGTGGTGCAATGATTTATGTCCATTTAATTGTATTTTTCAAAACTCTGAGAAAAATACATAAAGTTTTACCATTACAGGACAATACGGTCAAGACGTTTAAGCTATTCTTTATGTTGTGACTTGATAGCCCATTTTCCCATTTCAGATTTAAGTGACAACTCAAGTTTAAACAGCCATTTACTGGTGCTCTCAAACTAGCAGGACCGAAAACAAGATCCGGATTTCAGTTTGGTTACATATTTTACATAAAAATATGTTTTATTTTTATTTTACCTTAGTTGTCCTACCGAAATAACATTGTAGACATACCTTACATGGGCAAACTATTTTTATATTTTTTTGCCTATTACGTTTAACAGTCTAGCCTAAAGTTAAATTAATCAAGGTTCTAAAATGTCTGCTATGTTTAATGAAATGGTAATTTCAAAGATAAAGACATTTTTTCACTATGCACAATGTACAATACATGTAGTAGATGGAATTCATTTAAATAGCAAGTTATTACTAAGTTAAGTTATCGGGAGCCTACCAGTAGACCGACAAGATACTTGGTCGTCTGGCCACTAGACCGTCTTTTTTAATTAAATAGATAAATACTGAAAACCAGTACGTCGACAAGTTATTTCATCGTCATTCCAGTTGACCGGCCTGTAAAACTAAATTATTATATACGAGAAACCTACTTGTCGTCAATCGACCCGACCGACTTACCACTTGCTCGTCTTTTAGGTGGGGATAGGGGGCAGAGTGGGAGGAGCTAACCGGGGATTACCCAGGAGTTTGAGGCGCTTCTCGTGGTTGAACCACGTCGCTCGAGGTTAGAAGCCAGTCTTGCCAACTGAAAGTAGCCTAGCTCCGTCGAACACTACACACTCGGCGTGTTTATACAGTCTGGAGTTTAGTTGACGTTGGCGCGCAATTCTAATGGATAGTTTCGTCGTTTCTATAGCAACCGTGAAGTGACCTCGTTCTCGCGCATTCCTCTGCCTTTGTATTATTTAATCTGCTTTGAAAGATAAGACTCGCTTATGTGCATTGACTATTGAATCAAATAACAATATCATTAGGGGGTTTTGATCGTTTGTTTGGATAAAACTACGTACCGTATATTGTAGAATTACATATGTAGTGTGGTAATATGGTGTATATATATATATAATTAATACGCTACATGAAACTTTGTCGGTTGAACTCCTCCGCCATTTCTTAACCGATTTTATCCATTGACATCTCATTGGAAAGAGCGTGTCGCGTAGATTTGCCAACTGGCCTTACATTTTTTACAAAGTCCCTTGGGTTCTGCCCCAGTGGCTTTGAAAGTTCCCATGTTATCCTTATGAAGAACATAATTGTTTACATTTTGATCAGCTGTATAATTTAATTACTGTTATTTATTTTTCAATTCAATGAAACGCATTGAGTAAATTTATTTACTATTTGAGTTTGTGTAAACATAACCCCCAAAACGAAAACGGACCGTGTTAGTATGGTTGTATCTTGAATTTATATATTTATCGTTGCTTTGTGTCGCTATGACAGATCGTGTTAGCATGATTGTAACTTAAATTTGTGCATTTATCGTTGTTTTGTGTAGCTATAATTTGTTTATTTGTTGTTTTTTTCTTTTAAATGCCTCCGACGCGACAACAACGAAACATAGAAAGGAGGCGTACACGTCAGCACCTGACCCTGGACAATCTCAACTAGGCTATTAGGTTACGAATGCGAGCTAACACTACCCCTAAAAGACTTTTCGTTCTCAATTTGACCCTCTATCAATGACATGTGTTGCCTGTACAGCGAGGCATTTTGAGAAGGAGAAAACCAGCCGGAATGCTTAAGGTTTATCAATAACGAAGATCAGGGATTTAGGTAATCAGGGTCTGAGTTACACAATGGTAATATTTGAGTTGACTCTTTTTAAACTCTTTTTAAACTTTGAGTTAAACTTTTTTAAATATGACTGTTATTGGTTTTGAAATAACCCCTGTAATACTTTGCAATTGCTTGAATTTGAGCAACATGTACACTAGTATATATATAGGACCTGTGTATAATTTTGGGTAACATGGAGGTCAATTTACCTTGTGTAGGCCTATATCAAAAAAGTTTAATATCTTAAATTAATCCAAACGATTCATAGTAGCCAACAGGCACAAAGTATTGTAATTATGCAAGATGTTGTAAATTTCAAACATGTGTAACAGTTAAGTTTACTGCAACAGTAGTTCGTTAGGATTGCCTATTTAAGTAAGTTGTTATTAGGTGTATAAGTCGTTCATCAAGCGTCATGAGAAACGAAATCTGTTATAGAAGTGAAAAAATACAGTTAATCAAATGGTGCTGTATATAAAATATCTGCAAATAAAATTAGAGTTTTGTCTGTACACTGTTCAGAATGACATATTTTCCTCCTCGATAAGGGTTTACCTCCTCGCAAGTTATGTCAAAAAAGGTGTAATTGTAATTTTACTAAGAAAATTAAATCCAAAAAAAGGACTGGTTAATAGAACCAGATTAATGGCGAAAGTTATGAATGATGAAGTCTTGAAATTATTACTTGAAGTTCAGCTGGAAAACGAGTGTTCCTCTAAAATTCGTCCTCGAAAAGTTGGTCTTTATCTGCTAGAGCTGCATCCCCTGCTTACAGCATGGGGAATTGTACGTAACAATTTCAAGATGCCGCGCTTTTGATGATCTAAAAATAATGGTTAAAGAACAACGAAACCAAGGTCATTTGGCTAAAGACGTTAGAGTGTTTACAAAAAGACATGGTATGTGAAGAGTTTCTTATTTAACATTTTAAAAGTAAGATAAACATTTTAACTGGTCTGTCAGTCAGTATTCTAAGCCTACTCTGTTAAAACCTTTATTAAAACAGTATTGAGCTTAAGATTTTTATTTACGGTTAGTTAAAAGTTAAGCGCTTAAAATTCTTCCTTTTTTTGTATTGAGAAGTTAAAAGGTAATTAAATTTTTTTAATGATTTTTAAATAGGTACTGTATAGTTAATATTAACTGGAAACAACTAGTCTATACTAGAGTAACAAATTACAAAATACAATACAAAGGAAAAGGGCATTCCTATGAATGCTATTGAGCATTGATTATTTAATGTATTTGGGTTTTATGATGTATTACTAACCAAAGGAATACTTACTAACCAACCGCGATACCAGTGACTTAATAACGGTCAACAGATGTTGGGTATCACGAGCTTAAAGGATCGCTAGACAAAGTTGCCCGAATCGCATGGATGGTAAAATAACTTCTGGCGATGTCTAGAGAGATTGTTATTTAGAACAAATGAAATCCTTTCTATAACATAAATGTCGGCTAATCGTGTGATTCCAAGTACTTTCGCCTGATTTGAAACATATTTCCAAGCCCGTGCCAATATTACTTGTTTCTGTTCGAAAAGGCCATTGCTGTGAGAATATCAGGTAAAACTAACATAGAAACTTGAAAAATATAAATTAACAATAAATTGGCAACATAATAAATATGGAGCATTACTGATATCGCAAGTAAAACAAAAAAGACTTAACTATATAAGTAATCGCAATGGGAAGAGAACGCGGAAGAAAATAATGTCTGTATATGCTGTATATGCTGTGTATGCTAAGATCTGTATAGTCCTTGCCTTATATAATTGACAAATGCTTATATTTGCTCCAAACAAAAAAAATACCAAACCCTTCAAATATTTAAGTTGACGGGAGCGGGACCTACCACTTCTAAAGAACGCCACCGTGTCTGTCATCCCTATTCTCTTACTTAAGAACACCCCTAAAAACCTTCACCGAATAGGTAAGGTACTATCGTAAAAATAACGAGGAACTTATATAAATCAGTTTTAATTTACAATTCTCTGGACGTACATCACTGTGAGAACCGAAGCTTTGGGGAAAGTCCACGGGTGCGGGACTTGCCACTAGGGCGGTCAATATCTTCAAAAGAACGCCACCGCGTCTGCTTTCCCTAACTTAACAACACCCTTATAAGCCCTAAATGAATAGAGACTATCATAAATATGACAAGCACCTTTTACAACTTCTTTCCATTTCCAATCAACCTGACCTGTCCTTCATCGGCGTGAGAACGAAAGTATTGGGGAAGTCCAGAGAAGCCTAGAACTGCGTAGATGAAAGAGAAGCCGCGTTGGATGACCTTGCCACCCCTTCGCATACCTTCATCAGCAATATCTCATAGTGACTTTTTACAACGCAATTTTTGTTGTCAATTTGTCTGATCTGAACAATTTAAATATTTCAAAATTAACTAAGCGAATAGCTGATTATAATTGATTATTTTTATTGGTATTTGTGTAGCCACAATATCCGGATTGAGCGTAGTAAACGAACATCAACCAGGACGTGTTTGATTGATGCGAGCGAGCTCATCTTGAAAATGAAAGAGCATTTGACATTAAACCACAATAGGACCACATGGTATATTGGATTAAAATTTGCACTGGTTATCAGTGTTCGTTGACTTTGGAAATAAGTCAAACGTCACAGTGTCTAATGCTATTCAGCAAACATTCCACATAATTAGTTCCACTATTCGATCAACTTGAAATGCTTACATTTCTTAATAACGCTGCCATTGATTTTTATCGTATTAGCTTATCTAGCCAAAAATGACAAAAGTAAGATATTATCATCATTGTGTCACGCACAGTTTAAATAGACACAGTTTAAATTTCGATCATAGTTAGTTGTAATAAACATTATGAATCGGTATATTTTGGGGTAGGAGTTAAGAATTTTATTTTAGAATTTCAACACAAAAAATCGTTTAAATTATATATTTGATTTTCACCGTAATTTTATCTCTACAGCCTAAACCATACATTTTCGAAAGTTTAAAAATACCATAATCGGATTCCTCACCTATTAAAACATACATTTTGACATACGGATCATGGTATGTCCGATTCGTGGTTTAATTCGATTCGTTACAAATTATTCAATTAAAATGCAATCAAAAACTACTTTCGGCCAGATATTTGGTTGGAATGTGGAATATCTTAGCTATTGTATAAAATTATAGCTTAACTAGTGTACATGTTGATCGAAATCGAGCAATTGCAAAGAAGTACAGGAGTTACATATAAACAAATGACTTGTTAAAAAACTAATAACAGTCATAATTTCCGATGATTTTAAAAGAGTCAACTAAAAGATTATTAACTAATGGAAATACTCACAATTTACATAACAGTCCTATTCCAGTTTAAAGGGTTATTTTTTAACTATCAAACTGCCCATGGACGGGAAATGGTAAGCTTACAATTTAAGTCAAAATAAAAAGTCTGTCAGCTTTTATAATGTACTGTACCTTTTTAGCCAATTTGTAGACAATAAGGTGTAGGCTACAAACTCTACAGAACTCTCATGCTTCCATGGGGAGCAACTAATTATTAATACGAGAGGTCGGCCAGTGGTCGAAACTCGACCAAAATTATGTAATGTACTCACTTCTCTATTTTCACCCCACACTGTAAATACAACATGTGATTGGAGTTTCTTCCATTTGTTTTGATTTTCTGTTTATATTTCGTTGTTATTTCGTCACCAGCATGGCAACGCATAAGATCCATGTTAATTTTTTCAAATTTTTAAACTCATTTTTTGTGCTTATCTTTGAGCCTATTTAAATTTACAAAGGGATTCTGCACACCTACAGGAAAATTGCTTTCTAACGGTATGCGCAGATTTACCCCACGATGCACACAAGCTGAGAAAAAAGGTTTTAAAGAAACATGCTTGCCTATTAATATATAGATAGATTTAATTCCTGACAACAGCTGGAGTTTCAAAACAATGTTTGTTTCCCGTGTTAATCTTATGGAGAAATGCGAAACTTTAAAGGGTCCCAGGGCCTCACTCTCTAATTATTTACCTAAAAAGAAAGTTTCCTGCACAACTTCACGTTACGCTCTTTCCAATGACACCAAAAACATGTCAATCGGTTCAGTAGTTTCGGAGGAATAATTGTCACAAAAATCCTGCTTGCGTATTAAATAAGTACTAGTGTACATGTTGCTCGAAATCGAGCAACTGCAAATTAGTACAGGAGTTTTATAAACAAATAACTTGTTTAAAAACTAATAACAGTCATAATTTCCGATGATTTGAAAAGAGTCAACTAAAAGATTATTAACAACCATAATGGAAATCCTCACAATCCACATACAGTCCTAGTCCAGTTTAAAGGGTTAATTTTTAACAATCAAACTGTCCATTGATGGGAAAAGGTAAGCCGACAATTTAAGTCAACGTAAAAAGGCTGTCAGCTTTAATAAAGTACTGAACCTAAGTTATTTAGCCAATTTGTAGACAATAAGGTGTATGCTACTTTAAACTCTATAGGACAGAGTTAGGAAAAAACTGGCAGAACTCTGAAATGGTGTTATCTAGCATAGGCTTACTCATATGCCAAATCCTTAAAACAATTTCAATAACTAATAACTTATATCGTTGAACACAAACCAACATCCAAAACTATACACTTGTTTAATACAACATAGATAATTTACACATAGACTGTTTCCAATTAACATATGTCCCTCTTCTCATTAATTTTTGCTTAGCAACGGGAATAATCTGTTTCATGATCATTGAAATAGATTTAGGCCCTATAATAATCCATCATAAAGTTTAAGATTAAATAAACCCTAACACATAGTTGTTTTATATATTTTTTTTTTTGATCAGCTGTCTGAAATAGGCATTTGACAGTTCTGGTTGTTTACATTTAAATGTCAAAACAAATTTAAACATTGTGAATTTTCTCATGCTTCCATGGAGACACATATTAATATTTTCTGACAACAGCTGGAGTTTCAAAACAATCTTTGTTTCCCATGTTAATCTTATGGAGAAATACGAAACTTTAAAGGGCCCCAGGGTCTCACTCTCTAATTATTTCCCTAAAAAGAAAGTTTCCTGCACAACTTCACGTTACGCTCTTTCCAATGACACCAAAAACATGTCAATTGGTTCAGTAGTTTAGGAGGAGTAATTGTCACAAAAATCCTGCTTGCGTATTAAATAAGTATAAATAGATAGATGTGACTGTGGACCCAATTTTGTACTAAACACACGCTGTTGTTTGATCTCGAGTAGCCGACCCAGTGTTAGCATCAAGAGGCCAAAAACTAGGAACGTAGCGCCAGCCACGTCCCTTTCACTTTCAGCAATTTTACAACCCTCGCCAACCCTACACATCCAAAGACAGAGAGAGAGAGGGAGAGAGACAGTAAAACAGCTGTCGAAGTCGATCGGGTCGACCTAGCCTCGGTCGTCAACTCGCTTTCTTTTTCTTCGCCTACAAGCGTTTGAATAGGGGCGCGGGAAAACTACTTGTGTGATGCGGCACGCGTAATACCGGAAAAGGCCTTCGGGTAGTTCTAGAGCGCCGCCAGAATTGGGTCGCTGGAGTTGCGTTTTAGTTGCCACTTTACTATTGAAGATTCTTAAGTGGCAAAAGAGTTTATGACGAAATATACCCCCACCGCAACAAACCTGCAGACTAAGCAAATTTCTATTTGCCTGATTGGATTTACACTAAAATGACTTTTTGAAAATATCACAGTTATTCCATATTTAAATGGAATAAGTTTAACAAGTACTTAGGTTTGCTGCAACAGGGAGGGTAAAAGTGTGTTTTTTTTTTGTAAAATAATAACCTTTTATAAATAAATAAATGATTTTTTTCTAATTTAATGCAAATATTTTCATAAACAAGAAAACTACTACGGTTTACTTATTCCCTGGTGTGAGTGAGGGTATACATTCAACTCTAGAAAATACGCTGGTCAACGAACGACAAAGAGCCGCCGATGTCTAGAGTTTCCTTGGATGAGTGGCCGACCGACCGGTGGTCATAGGGTGACGACACAAAGGGGGTGGTAGGCGGGTATCCGTGTCGGCCAGTGAGTCAGTGTTACCGGTGTTACTTCAAAGATGAATTATTGCCCTCGGGGAATCCCGAGGTAGGCGCGGCGCCGCCAGCTCGACACTTGTTTCGGTCACTGGTCTTGGTTGATTGTTTCGTTTTCGTTTTACTATCTTTTGATACTTTTACATAAACGATATAGCCATGATATATTACTAATGAAAATTCAATAAGTACATTGCACACTATAAAAAAAAACTTACATATAGGATAGTTCATGTAAACAGTTGTTGCTTAAATCGTTTGGAACTCTGGCCACGTCTATATTCTTCATTAGAGTGAACTTAACTGCAGGCTATTCAATAGACTGAAAAAAAACTGTGAATGATTTTATGTACTTGGTTTTTTTTTATAATTATAGCAAAAGCTACCAATCTTTGTCATCCGCGTCATAATTCTTGAGCTAACTACTTCTGCAGTGATATACCTTACACGTCACAAAACTGTATTAACCCTAGATCCAGTACCTCTGCTCCAACTAGTATTATAACATTGCCGTCCAGGAATCTTTGAACATATAGTTTGACAATAATTGCATGGATAGTACAGCCGTTTCAACAAGGATTTATTTACTATATGTTCTTAAAACTGAAATAAATTAGAAATACTATTAAAATAAATTAAGTTAATTAATTTGATGTGAATTTAGCTTTAGTTTACAACACTCATACAAGTTCATAAACATAAACCAAATACAATTTTTTTTAATAGAAACGATTTGCAGGGTCGTCCAGATGAACTTGGAAATAGTACCATAGATAAAAGGAGTAGACATACTCTGTCATACATACATGTCTATACTCCTTTTATCTATGATAGTTCATTAGAAAATCTGAATATACAGTAGTGCCGTGCATTTGAAGTACTTACTCAGAACACAGACTTACTTGAGGACAGTTAAACAATAAAACGCAACAACGCAAACAATAAAATCCACGGAAGTAAAGACTACATTATTTAGTAAAAAAAAAACAAGGATGCGTCAGTTAGGGCCAGTTAGACAATTGAAGTACACAGAATTGAATCACCATAGTATTGTCCACGCAACAACGTGAGAGGATAAAACATGTACTTCTTCAATTATAATTACATGTTTCTGTGTAAAACCGAAGACGTCTACAGACTTTACTAAGAAAAACTTCTCCCCGGTAACACAGGCAATGGGAATTCCTTCTAGACAAGGTTTTCAATAGGCCTACAACAAAATCATAAAACAAAAGATGTTTCTCAGGCTAAGTAGCACACTGTGCACTTCAGCAAATAAATAGTTTACCGAGATAACTATTGCTTACCAAGACAGCAGTGTCATTTAAGGAGAAATAGTACAAACTAATGTCACCAAAAGTCTAAATTCATTCTTTATTTTATTTTTTTAAGAGAGGGAAAAATAGACAACAAAGCTTTAAATAACCGGTATTATCAATTTGTATTTATCTCTCAATTGAATAAATGTAACGGTAGTTACCTCACCACTGTTAACAATATTTGACCCTCCTATTACATAAATATGTTAGTTAATTTAATATTCAAACTCGTGTACATGTTGCTCGAATTCGAGCAATTTCAAAGTAATACAGAATTTATTTCAAAACGAAAAAAAGTAATAATCAATGAGTTTAAAAGAGTCAACTCAAAGATCACCAGTGTGTAACTGCTGGAGATACTCACGATGTATATACAGTAATCAACATTTCCTGTAAATATTTTATCATATTTCATAAATTGGTATTGCTTTTTAATGTTTCTACAAATGTTTCCTGACTTATAGCTGCATAAGGTTGTCCATGTTTATCTTATTTATTGATAAACCTATGTATGGCACCACCCTTGTCGCCAGCAGTAAGTTTACAAATTTCAGTAATTTTTTAATAAAGATAAACACTTTTTTGATCATATTAAGGACTTCCTGTTGTCTGTAACAATTTTATTTGTTCAATCGGCGTATTTTTATTTATTTAGCTAAATAAAACATTTATTTCATTGAAGTAAACTAATATAGGCCTAGGCCTATTTATATTCACTGTACTGTGTATAACAAAATATCGATTGAGAAACAAACAATTACACGTAATAAGAACCTCGCTAGTCCGCTGCATTGTGATAGCTGAAAATCGTCGGAATGAAAACCGCCGCTACAAGATACAGAAGTTGGTACGCCTGCAGTGCCCTCCACAGCTGCGCGCGCCGCTGGCACTGCCGCTCAACACATCCCCACCTAAAAGACGAGCAAGTGGTAAGTCGGTCGGGAGGATTGACGACAAGTTGGTTTCTCGTATATAATAATTTAGATTTACAGGCCGGTCAACTGGACTGACGATGAAATAACTTGTCGACGTACTGGTTTTCAGTATTTATCTATTTAATTAAAAAAGACGGTCTAGTGGCAAGACGACCAAGTATCTTGTCGGTCAACTGGTGGCCCCCCAAGTTATCACTGTCAAATATATGATCAAAAAGCATATTAGGCGCAATGTGCAATAAATGAAACATATGACAACCTGCTTTAAAATAAATAGTAAAATAAACCAAGCACATATTAAAAAGAAAACATAGAACTGGTGCTCTGCGCAATCCACAGCGGGAACATAGAGTAGCCTATACCTGATCTTTGTTTACTTAGCGCCCTTTATTAAAACAGAATATATTCGTTGGTTTATACTAAACCTAAAATTAAGTTTATGTTTAGGCGTAAAATTAAGTTAAAAGTTGAATGTAAACTGTGTTTTAGACTTCAAGAAAATTCCAGAATTTTTTAAAATGTAAATACAAGTATGCTCTTTTTTGGTCTGTGTAAGTATCAGACGCAGCTGACTATTAAACTTTATTACTAATTGTAAATCAGAAACCGTGAAATAGAACATCACAAACATACATTGGCTGTTTATAGGTAAGTTACACAAACAGTTAGTCACAGATCCTATTTATTTATATCTATATTTATTATTATCCTATCCTATATATTAATAGGAAAGCATGCAAGCATGTTAAAACCTTTTTTTACAGCTCGTGTGCATCGCAGGGAAAATCTACGCATACTGTTAAAATTATATTTTCCTGTATATGTTCAGAATCCCTCTATAAATAATAAGCACTAATAATAAGTCTTATTAATAGCTTACTAATAATAGGCTATTTATTAGGCTTAGTTTACTAATAATAATTAAGCTCTATAGAGCAAAAATAAGCACAAAAAATAATTTATTATTTAAAAAAATTAACATGGGTCTTATGGGCTGCCATGATTGGTAATAAATTAACAATGAAATGTAAACGGAAATTCTAAACAAATGGAAGAAATTCCAATAGCATGTTTTATTTACAGCGTGGAGTGAAAATAGAGAGTTCTGTAGATTAAATATTTTTGGCTGAGTGTTCAACCACTGGATGACCTCTAGTAGGTATTTAACCTATACATATATTACTATCTATTATGACGGTTGTCAGATTAATTTCAACAATACCAGCCAATAGTATAGGAATAAAACTGTGCTCTGAAAAACCTTACAGGTTACTTATAAAAATATATTGCGTTAAATGTTAGCCTATAAACTGCACTTTAGTGGTAAAAAAATAAATAAATCCATGTTACAAAGTTCAACGTAGAAACACAATTAATTATTTTGTGTTGTGAAGTTAGACGTATCGTTACCCCAAAGGAAATTTCGTTTTTCTAATTGTTTAGCTTCCATGCCAATCATTATCGTCAAGAAAAGCCTTATTCTCCAACTTGTTAGTGTCATACTGGTACTGTTGTATCTCATTTCTACAACTTGCATTCCTCCAAGAATTAAGGCGTTGATTAACAGTGCATAAACGGTCATTCTAAAGTAAACTGGAATGATCTACTTCTTTTAGAGATTTGTTAAGTTCAGTCTAATTCATTTAGCTGTAGAACGAAATACTACGGACGTGTTTGAATCTAACACTAAAAACTGTTTATGCCCTGTTTTATGTCGTTTAGTAAATACAATTTATGTAAATACAATTTAAAATTTTGTGGTCGTTAAATTTCGTTTAATACAATTTATAGAATTAAAAATATTGGAGATAATAATTATTTTCAGTTATGTTTTACGTATGCTGCTTGGACTATTAATGTAAGAAGACTGTATTACGATTCCTCGAAGGAAAAGAATTTTTTTATTCGCTGAACAAATATACAGTATGGCACTTGTAAAGTATTAAATTGTATTTTTCTTATTATTGCAAAGTATTAATTCATACGAATATACAGTAAATACACATGGCTGTCTTAAATTTTAAAGAGTCATCTAATTCCCAAACATCGATATAATTAATTATAACTTCTTGATCAGGCTTCGTACATGTTATTAAATTACATGAAATCTAAAAAAACTATAAATAACACTTGTAATTCGAAAATATAGGTTGAGCGTTTAGTGAATTCCACTTATTTAATGCATGGGCACAACAAGCTGTGCTTTGTTATTGAACGATAAAAAGAGATCAAAATGTTATGCGTTGTTTGAATGTTTCCCCTTATGTATCCTAATTAACTTTCACTCCAAGTCCAAACAAACAATAATTGGGTGAACTGGTTTTGGGTTGAAATTATCAATCTCACACTAATAATGTCACTAATGCAGTGAAAGGTAAGTAAGGAAACTCATAAATTCGGAGTCAGTTTTTTGCTATTTGACGACTGGAGAGGTGATCTATTTAATTGAATCGCTTCATGCTGGGGTGTTTATAAGCTTGGGCTAGTTCTAAGCTAGAGTCATTCACACCTTCTGTGTTGACTGTATAAGTACGTAAACCTCATAATATCTTGCTTCATTTGAAATTGTTTTTCTTTTCAGCAGTTTTTGTTTTCTCACCTATACATAGTACTCGTTTATGGGGAAGTTTGACATTTGGGTGTCATTTTTTATTTAAAACTTTGATTTCCAATGGCGATTTGCCCCATTAAAACCCATTAAATAACAGAAACATGGGATTCTCACCAAAATATCAAATGACTTTGATTAACATTGTTTATACATATTATGGTCATTTTAACTCTAAACAAAATGGTATAATTTATTTAGGCCGATATACTTAATTTATATATATATATATATATATATAGATACAAAGCTTCACATAACTAATTTTTACCACATAAAAAAAGGGTAAACCATAAAAACTGATCCATCATATTATTTTTAAAACCATTAAAATTCCGTCGAAAAGCCCCAATCAGGATCAAATACGTAACAAAGAGAATAAAAAAATTGGCCTACAAAAGATAAAATGTGAACGTTGTAATGAAATATTTCACAAAAAATATTTTGATAGCATTGACTACGAGGAACCAATACCAATTAATATGTATAAAGACGGTATTAAGTTCGGTAAAGGTGTTGCCAAATAACTGAAACTAGGCCTATCATGAGCAATTTTAAGGATTTTAATTTTACTTACTGTATAATTTTTATTTTTTCTTCTATATACTATAATATGGTTAGGCATACATCACGTAAGACAACAAAGACCTCCTTAGGACGCTTAAAATGTAATATTTGTAGACTCTTTATAGGTGCCAATAACTGTGCCAAGATGTGACAATAGCTATGGTTGATGGTGCCACTAACTATGATTTTTGTATTTTTTAACATTTTCATTTTTTAATAAACTTAAGTAATGATATATATATTTTCTTTATACATCCCAGTATTCTCAGTACATTCTGCTACATGATTAAAAAAACGTAGATATTAAAAAAGGTATTGCAAAGGAGCTGTGGTAGATTTCTCCGAAGCTTACCGTTAAGGTGCCAATAACTGTAGCATTTACCCTATAAAGTCAGTAACTGCAATTTTTATGAAGTTTTTAGCCTTCTTGAATGTGTGTGCTTTCAACATTTTTTATTGTCACATACTTTACCAAAATCAAATATCCTTTACTAAATACGTTAGCTCAGTGGGAGCTTCAGTGCCGTAGGTTGATAAGACAGACTTAGGTTGGAGACCGTCCTTATGCACTAAATTATCACTGTGGTCAACTCTGGTTTGACCTTGTGACCTTTACGGTATGCTAAGTCACCGTCCTTGGTCTACCGTACGAATCGGTAGTCTATTGTTTGGAACAGACACGTATTTATCATAAACTCGCTTGTTCCATTTAATTTTCCTCTCTGCCAGGGTTATTAGTTTTGCTTTTACGGATTAATTAGTTATGATTTCCTAAAGCAAATCCCTTCTGGGATTTCCGAACGCGTTTTTAGTCAGCACAAAGAAAAAATGTAACGACACATTAACCTGAATGAAAACTATGGTTAGGATCCACTTAAATCTAATCACAGACCACATGATCTATAACCATTAATGACCGAAAGATATTAGGCTGAATCAAAGCAAACCATGCAGAGTACAATGATTAAAACTGCACAGAGAACCGTAGTAGTGCAGTAAAAATAAGAGAAAAATTCCATAAACCTAAAAAAAATTAGCACAACCGGGGAATTTGGTACAGATGTTGGGTGTACCTTCCTTTTGGACATACTAAAAGTCCCCTAAAATTGGAGCTGTGCTACGGCCGCCATATTGGAAAATGGCGGCATATTTCTGTATTTTTTGCTATAGTGACTTTATTATTAGAGATACAGGAAAAAGCTAAATATACAAAATGTAGGTCATCTAAAAATACACATTTTTTGTATTTACCATCTTTCTCTAAACCCAACGGTTTTTGAGTTATTTGTTATTAAGTATATTTTAGTTTTTTCTATTTATCAAAAATAGGTGAAACACATGGAAATTGACCGTTACTTTCAAGGATTATGATAATTTATCCCATTTAGTTAAATAGTGTCATACCATAAAATCTTAAAATTTTAGCTTATTTTATGAGTAAAACAACTCTGCCTCAGCAAACCTGCAGACTCAGCAAATTTCCATTTGATTGGATGTTTTATTAATTGTATTTAAATAAAATTAGATTCAACAGGTACCTAGGTTTGCTGCTACAGGTAGGTTATTTTAGTGTGTTTTCTTTTAGTAAAATATCAATAACTTAGTATAAAATAATTAATTTTCCAAGTTTGATCACAATAAATCTATAAACAAACAAACTGCAACAGTTAACTAATTCATAATAATAGCATGGTAGCTTAAGATTTACAATTTACAAATTTAAATATACAAATTTTGGTTGTGTTTACTAAAAATATGGCGATTATTCATCACGTTTCGAATACTAACCAAAGGGGTTTTCAAAAGGAGATGAAGCAAGTAATTTAAGTACTGTAATATTAACTCGTACCAAGTATCGGAAATATTGTATGCAGTGAGGTAATCAACCATATTTTGTAAACTACGCAATAGTCATATTAATATTGTATACTTATTTTTACCCAATAAATAAATTAACATTTACACAATTAACATTAACAATTAGTGGCACTACCACTATCACTCTGATATCAACTAAGTGGGATGAATAATTGTCGTAAACCTTGAAAGTAACCGTCGATTGCGATGGGTTTCACCGATTTTTGATATATAAAACTAACTATACTATACCATACTTAATTAGTCACCAACATGAACTAGACACGAAAAACACCCTTCCAAATTTACAATGGGATGTCAAGTATAGTTAGTTAGTGTGGTGATGCCATCAAAATACTAAAATGTTAACTATTAAATGGGTAAAAAATGAAGATAAAATATTAATATGACTATTGCGTACTTTACAAAATATGGTAGATTACCTTACTGCATACAATATTTTCGGTGCTTGGTACGAATTAATATTACTTAAATAACAGGCTCCATTTCCCTTTTGAAAACCCATTTGGTTATAATATTCTAATCGTGACGAATAATCGCCATCTTTTTGGTAAACAAAACCAAAATTTTTATATTCAAATTTGTTTATTGTAAATTTAAAACTCCCATGCTATTCTTATGAATTAGTTAACTGTTGCAGTTTGCTTGTTTATAGATATATTTTGATCAAACTTGGAAAATTAGTTATTTTATAGTAAGGTATTGATATTTTACTAAAAGAAAACACACTAAAATAACCTACCTGTAGCAGCAAACCTAGATACCTGTTGAATCTAATTTTATTTAACTACAATTAATAAAACATCCAATCAAAATGGAAATTTGCTGAGTCTGCAGGTTTGCTGAGGCAGAGTTGTTTTACTCATAAAATAAGCAAAAATTTTAAGATTTTATAGTATGACACTATTTAACTAAATGGGATAAATTATCATAATCCTTGAAAGTAACGGTCAATTTCCATGTGTTTCACCTATTTTTGATAAATAGAAAAAACTAAAATATACTTAATAACAAATAACTCAAAAACCGTTGGGTTTAGAGAAAGATGGTAAATACAAAAAATGTGTATTTTTAGATGACCTACATTTTGTACGTTTAGCTTTTTCCTGTATCTCTAATAATAAAGTCACTATAGCGAAAAATACAGAAATATGCCGCCATTTTCCAATATGGCGGCTGTAGCACAGCTTCAATTTTAGGGGACTTTTAGTATGTTCAAAAAGAAGGTACACCCAACATCTGTACCAAATTCCATGGTTGTGCTAATTTTTTTTGGGTCAAAACATATTTTTACTGTACTATAGGTAAAACGACAGTTTAAACACCAATGACAATAATTTTACTGGTTACAATAATGGTTTGGTTTATTTAGAAACTGTTCTATTTCTTATTTAATTAAAAATTAAAAGATCAAAAGAAACTAAACTGTTTTAATGAAGACACTAATACAAGACAATATTATTAAAGAAAAGTAAATAAAATCATATGGTTAAATATTAATTCAATAACCATAGAGGTTAAACATCTTTCCCTTTGAGTTTCTTTTCAGAGTTTAGTCAGGAAAACGTTTCGTAGGTCTTATAATTCTGCCTCTTGATGATTGTTTTATTGCAGCTTCTTGATTGGGAGTAGTTGATCGTGAAAAAGGTTTACTTTTATCTTGAGTTATTCTAGATGGTGTAGTAGTTGTTCTTTCAGCAGTATTTGATAGGGAAGAGTTGTTTTGAGTAACAGTAGTAAATGGCAGAGGATCTGACGTTGTATCTTTGATGGATAAAGGAATAGGATTGTTCGGTTTGGTTGTATTACCTTTGTAAGGCAAAAGGTGGTGTCGATTCCTTCTCAACGTAGTGTTTCCTGTCTTAACCCAGTATGACCTTGGCTCTTGTCCTAAGCTGATAATAATACCCTCTCTTTTTAGGTCTTGGATCCATACTTTTTTACCTACAGGCAGCGATGGAAGTTCTTTTGTAGCGTAGCGCCTATCGTAGTTTCTCTTGTAAGATGCTTTGTAAGTATCTTCTTTTTCCTTTAGTTGAGAGAGATCGGGTTTGATTTCAAGTTTTTTAGGTAAAACAGGCAGGTTATCTCGCAGTGATCTGTTGTATATTAGCTGAGCAGGACTGTATCCACTTGTGGATAGAGGTGTATTGCGGTAGGTTAGGAGGGCTAAATATGGGTCGTCTTTGTTTTTCTTTAGTACACTCTTCGCTATTTTGACTGCAGCTTCAGCTGCACCGTTACTTTGGTGGTAGCTTGGACTGCTCGTCACAAGTTTAAAGTTATAGCTTTGAGCAAACTTTTTGAATTCAGAGTTTTCAAGACCAGTGTATCTGGTAGCAAACTGTGTACCACAATCAGATCGTAGCTCAATTGGTATACCGTGACGGCAGAATACAGATTTGCATTTTTCGATTATTTCAGCAGTTGACAGGTTCTTTAATGTAGCTATTTCAAAATAACGTGAAAAACAGTCAGTGATTACTACGAACCATGTTCCTTCAAGTTTAAAGAGATCAATCGCTGCCTTTTCCCAAGGACGAGATGGAAGCTCACTGGGCAAAAGGGGTTCATGATGTTGTGTTCTATGTTCAGTACATTTGGGACAATCATTAACAAATTTCTCAATGTCAAGTGACATTCCTGGCCACCACATACTATTGTTGGCTCTAAGTCGACATTTCGTTATGCCTAGATGGCCTGTATGTATTCTTGTCAACATTTCTTGTCTAAGAGTTGTCGGGATTATGAGACGTTCTCCTCTAAGCAATAGTCCGTCACAAAAAGAGATTTCATCCCGAACTGTGAAGTATGGCTTAAGATTATCGGGAATCTTAGTTTTATCAGGCCATTCAGTTGAGCAGTAAGATTTAATTACCCTGAGTTCTGAGCTAGCCCGCTGTGCCGATGCAATTCTATCAAGAACCATGTCAGTTACATAGGCAATGTTTCTTGTTACTGTGTGGATGGCCAGTTCAACTTCCTCATCTAAATCATAACTCTCATTAGCTGCTACAGGACTTCTTGAGAGACAATCAGCAGTGGCTAAATGTTTGCCAGGAGTGTATGTCACATTGTAGGAATATCTCATCAGACGAAGTCTTAGTCTTTGAAGACGGGGAGTCATATCATTGATCTCTTTAGTAGTCAAAATACTTACCAAAGGTTTGTGATCTGTTTCTAGCGTGATGTGCTTGCCCACAATGTAGTCTTTAAACTTGTCACAGCTCCATGTTAATGATAGAGCTTCTCGTTCAATGTTAGAGTAGTTTCGTTCGGTTTCGCTCAGAGTGCGTGAAATATAAGAAATAGGCTTCCAATTCCCATCTGATTGTTGTTGTAAAAGTACTCCACCCAGGCCTTGTGTAGAAGAGTCAGCAGAAATCATAGTCGGTTTATTTTTATCATAGAATGCAAGTTGAGGTGGAGAAGCCAATAATTCTTTCAATTCATCGAATGCTTTTTGTTGTTCACAACCCCAACACCATTCGTTTTTTCTACTTAGTAGGTCGGTAATGGGTTTTAGTAACCGGCTTTTGTTAGGTATGTATTTGCCAATGAAGTTCACCATACCAAGTAACCTTTGAACTCCTAAAATATCTGTTGGAGGAGCCATTTTTCGTATAGCTTCGACTTTGGTCTCATCGACTTTGATTCCTGATTCAGATAAATGGTGACCTAAGTAGGTTAGCGAGGTTTGAGAGAACAAGCATTTGTCTTTGTTTAGGGTGAAGCCAGCACATTCAAGTTTGGTAAGTACTTCTTCTAAGAAATAGTCATGTTCTTGTTGAGTTTTCCCCCAAACAATTATGTCGTCCATATGCGCAAGTGCATTCATTTGACCTTTAAGGGTTCGATTCACGCATTCTTGGAACACTTCTGGTGCAGATGTTATTCCAAAGGGTAGTTTCAGAAATTTAAAACGTCCAAACGGTGTCAGGAACGTTGTCAAATCTTGGGATTCTTCGTCCAATGTGATCTGCCAGAATCCGTTATTAGCATCCAATTTAGAATAGCATTTTGCTTCTGAGATTTGGGCAAGTGTTATGTCGATAGGTTGAATAGGATAGTATCTTCGTTTGACGCATCTGTTTAATTTAGTAAGATCTACACAAATGCGAACTTTGTTAGAGTCCTTCTTTGGCACAACAACCATTGGAGAGCACCAGTCTGTGGCATGGTGTACCTCAGCGACCACCCCCATTGACACCATTCTTTCAAGCTCTTCTTTAGTAGATTCCCAAAGAGGAAGAGGAATCCGACGAGGCGTGTTGATTGCAAATGGATTGGCGTTATTTTTCAGTTCTACTTTGTATTTGACATCAATGGAACCTAAGCCTTCAAACAGTTTGGGGTGTCTGTCATACCAGTCATTACTGGATGGCTGTATTTCGTTGATTCGAGCAAGTAACTGCAAACTTGTTATTGCAGGTTTACCTAGAAGTGGCTGGGAAGTGCCCTTAGAAACATATATAGTCTCATAACATGTTTTGTGATTATGTGATAATTTTACAGTAGCAGTTCCTAAAATTGACAGAGCTTTACCATTTGCGCCACTAAATGTTTTGGATGTGGGAGTGAGCCTGATTTTCTTATTCAGTTTAATGTCGGAAGGCAAAATCGTTACGTCTGCTCCTGTATCAATTTTGAAAAGAACATCATCACTGTCATTCATATTTAACACTACAGACCATGGATCATCACGCAAGTTTTTTCCTACAATGCCAATGAATGTTTGAGGGTCTATGTACTGAGAGCAAACATTTTCAATGGGTGTTTCAAGGTCAGTATCATCATATTCAATTTGACTGACTTTGTTTGATTTGCAAACATTTGGAAAATGACCAACTTTTTTACAAAACCCACATTTGTATTGTTTAGCTGGACAGTTGAATCTTTTGTGTAAAACTGTCGAACCACACCAAAAACATCTCTTTTCGACATGGGACAGGCTTTTATTGTCATTAATCCGCTTAAAATTTTGATCATTGTTTGATTTATTGGGAATAATGTTTGTCTTAATTAAATGTTGAGTATTTTTATTTATTAATGCTATGTCAGTCAAGTTAAGAGTTTGTTTCTGTCTTGATAGTTCTTCAGATCTACGGATAGTGTTTATAGCTGTGTTTAGTTTTAATTCGGGTTCAAGTTGAAGACGATCACTTAGTGTTTCGTCCCGCATACCAATAATCAAAACCATCAGAATCATCTCCTCTTCAATTTGACCCCAATCACAGTTTTTTGCATGATTGTGAAGGTCTGTGATAAAGTTCTCAATCGGCATGGAACCTTGTGTAAGTTTTAGAAACCTAGCCCGTTCAAAAATTAAGTTCTTTTTAGGAAGGAAATGATCGTCAAACTTCTGTATAACAGCTTTGAAATTAGATTTGTCATTGTCATTTAAACTGAATGAATTAAGTATGTCCTCTCCCTTTTCCCCCATACAGTAGATAAGCATGTCAATCTGATGCTTTCCAGAATGTAGAGCTAAATTACTAAGGGAATAATACCTCTCAAAACGAGTCTTCCATGTCTTCCAGTCGTGAGGATTGAAGGAAAAGGCTTCAGGAGGCTTAATGTTTAGGGATACGGGTTCTTCATTCGACTGCGCCATGTTCTATTTCTTATTTAATTAAAAATTAAAAGATCAAAAGAAACTAAACTGTTTTAATGAAGACACTAATACAAGACAATATTATTAAAGAAAAGTAAATAAAATCATATGGTTAAATATTAATTCAATAACCATAGAGGTTAAACAGAAACTACGCGCAATCTCTTATTCTCTTACTATGTATGCTTTCTAGATTATGTGATTGGATTGTGCAGATATAAAGATAATACAATATGAGGTGATTTGTCTCATAGTTACACGATCAGTTGTTGAAAAGTGTTCATCATTAACATGATACAGTGCACATCCCAAACGGCTGCTTGGACTTTCAGACCACTTTTATTACGCTTTGTTCACAAGTTCAAATTAAGTACTTATTCACTAAGCTCTGCTTGGAATTGTAACGTCATAAAACGTAACAGTGAGGCTGCTTACCTTTCTTAAAACATAGTCAAGGTATTCAAAAGTGCTTTTTCGTATTATTTTATGGGTTCTGCCCTGCTGGTCGCGTGGGATGCTTGGTTTTTGATTTACAACAAACATTTCCCTACAATTGTATTTAAGTCACAAGTTTTTTTCCAAAATTACAAAATACATTGTATTGGAAAAGTTACAATAGTGAAAACTGGCTATTGTAACTATTGTATCCTCTCTTGATCAAGGTAATAATATGTACAAAAGACTACTTGACTAAATAACTTGACTTTTGGTTTAATCTATCAAGAATCACTAACTTCATGTCAACCGAGAAATCTTGCACTCTCTATCATTCCTTTTCAACTAAAATTTCTCGACCGTATTAGTAAGTTTTGATCTTTTCACTGCATTACTTTAAATGTGTTAACTTTCATCAGTTAAATGTTATATTATGTCAAATTGAAGATTAGTGATGAAATATAAAAATACGGTTCATGTTAAAAGTTTCCAGTTTTCAACTTTTTCTAGGGTCATAATTAGAATTTCCTAAACGATTAACTTATTTTCCAAGTTTTATGTACAGTAGTTTGGTTTAATTTATGCACCTACAACCATAACATTAGAGTCTAAATAGCATCTTAAACAAAAAGACTATACACGTCTGTTTGTCTTCCTTTTGGGGAGAAAATTACAGCACTATCACTTAGCGAAAACGTATTCAAACCTAAATTTCCTTCATAAAGGAAAATTAACCTTAAACCCCATGTGTGCGATTGTGATTTGTATCATAGTCTAGCAACTGAGCAGCCACAAACTGAGGGTCATTAGTAACGTTATGGAAATATTACAGTACATAATAGGTCTATGTACACCATTGTTAGCTGCACAAGTTATTACTTAAATGGTAGAAACATGAGATTAAAAAAAAACTTATCGAATGACTTTTGTATTAACCTAAAATATTAAGCTCGTAATGGGCTTCCACAAACATTGACTAAAGATTCAGCAGCGACTGCATGAATATCTTGGTTTGTTTACCCTTATCATCTTCAAAAGGTGTTAAATGAAAGTTTAATGGCTTTGAAAATTGATAAATTAAAACTCGAATTAAATTTTATTTATTCGATCGTTTTCAAATAATGTAATCCAACGTTCCTAAGAGAGATGGAAAGAGTTGTATATTTAAAAATCATTTGCATTGACATTCAAGCTTAGACGTTCTTTTAACTAAAAATCACAAAAATGTATTGAGTAACTCGGGGCAAGAGTACGCACAGGCTAAGAGTACGCAGAGCGGAAATTTGTACTTTGCGCTTGAGCTTGGTACCACTAAGTCTCATCCGGTGCAAGACAGTACCCTCGCTATTCCTCCCTAGTTTGATTTTACCATTCTCTCTGTTTATTGATCTCACCATGAGGTAAGATATTTTTACCGTTATTTTGAGCCAATATTTAAGTACTGTATTTGGGAATTAATATACGTTATTCAATTAATTAATTCAATCGTTTCAACCTTATATACATGTAGTTTAAATGTTCATTTAATGCTCTACTTAATGCCATGTTAGTTTAGTTCCATTAATGGCCACAGCGAGCAGCAGCTCATTACATGTAAAAGCTTTGAATGTGGGATAAGAGTTCGCATTGCCGTTGGGGCAAGAGTTCGCATGACCCAAACATGTTATTTCAGTGTTCACACTTTGTCGAAAAAATCCAAAGATAAATAAACAATCAATAACCAAGGACCATTAAGTACCAAAATTATCTGTCCAGAGGAACCGCCAGAGGAGGACTGGATTCAATGCACTTCATGCAAGTACATGACTCTTGTTCAAATTATGAGGATGGTAGCAAATTCACTTGTGATTACTGTTAAAAAGAACTATTTTTCACTAAGAACGTGCAAAACTTAAGTTGTTTTGTACCATTTAAGCATATGGGTGTTTGTACGAATAAAATCTCTTTCACTATATCTTGCGTGCTTCTTTAAGCTATTTGCGTACTTTTGCCACATTACGTGCGAACTCTTGCCCCATCCACGGGCAAGAGTTTGTAAATGTAACTTTTCGTAACATTATTATTTTTCAAATGATATATTAATGATAATTGTAAAAATAAAATGTAGTTTGGTTATCAACTAACATACGATTGTTTACTATTAGTTTAGTTTCAATTGTTAATCATTTGACCTATTTGTTGGCGGGTTTAACTTAAAGTGCGCACTCTTGTCCCAAGCTCCTACAACTTTGACTTTGACACTGGTGACTTAACCTATTGTATTGCAAATAAGATAAGATCTGAATCGAAATATAAGGTGAAATGATGCTCTTTGGTGGCTATCTTACCAACTCAACCAAACCCAGGAGATTGTGAATAACTGATTCGCTGCATGTGTGTTTATGTTTTTCCATGGTTAGAGAAACGTAAAAAAACACCGTTTACAAAATATATTACAATTTATTCACTAATAACAAATATAAAATGAATGCATGAGCAAATTTTGCTCTCAGGTAGCGAGTGAGGGGTGAGAAGTGATGAAGGTCAAACAGTCTAGTAGTACTTAGGTTTGTACTCGTACTTTGGTTTGTACTCGTACTTTGGTTTGTACTCGTACTTTGGTTTGTACTCGTACTTGGGAGCCTCGTATTTGGGCGCCGCGTAGTGTGTGGGATGGACGTTGTGTTCCCGGTGGACGACAGCGTTGAAACCGTTCTTGTGGTCGGCTGTGTACTCCACTACCCTCTTGGTACCGTCAGGCTCGACCAGGCTGTAGGACCCGTGGACGACGTCTCCGTCGCGCTCCTCCTTCTGGCTGTGGATGTCGTAGGTGTGGGGGTCGTGGACGCCGTACTCGAAGGAGTACTTGGGATGAGGATCGTATGGCTCTTCTTTGTACTCGTACTTGTGCTCGTAGCCTCCGTGGCCGCCGTACTGGGCTAGCGCACAGGTCGCGGCGACCAGCACGAAAACGAGAGTTATCATCTGGAATGGACATTTGAGTTAGTTAAGTTGTAACTGTAGACTATTTAAGGGCATACAATATTTCATGTTGTTGGCTAAACCATGAACAAATCATGTTTTATCATAAAACCTTTCTATACATGGATAGTGAGAAGATTTAAAGATATTGAAAGTATAAGATATAAAATTGGGCTTGGTTTTTTACTGTCTCCACCTGTACCATAGTATATGGAGAAAGTATTGTTTAATAGTGCGTTAGCTCGAAATACACTGTAATCACAATTCACAAACTGCACTGGCTTCATCTAAAAAAATCTCACCAGGGTAAATATCTTAGCTGTCGATTAAACGATTTTGCAATCAAAACACTGCTTCATAAATTGTCTTTACTGTGTATTGCACTTTTTAAATGGCCGCTACTTTTAACTGGTACGATGTGAAAAACTGACATTTTGTTTGCAGATATGTCCTGCAAAAAAAATCCATTTCGGACCAATTTTTATATGTTGTTTTCCTGACCCAAGTAATAAAAAATAAACGTCATGTTTTCAGGAAGTTAGTATTCACAACCAATAAAGTTAGTCTTGGTTACTTTCTTGAATAGGATATTATTAGTAGACCTATTTCTTACAAAACATTGTGTATTATGTTACTTCATATCTGCTGTGTGAATATGTTCTTTTCATCATGATTAGAAACATTCATTCTGTCTTTTCATCTAGCTAAATCACGTTACACCATAAACTCAAGTTAAAAAATGTATATATGTAATAATTATAAAAATACAAGCTGCATGCAATTTATAATTTATCATTATTTAAAGGCTACCGTTTTAATTGCCCCAAAATATTAGTACGTCTTTTATAATATTGCTAAAACACAGTCTTCAATCCAGATTTTAGATGTAGTAAACCTCACGCTTGACAATTTACATCATTGGCTATAAAATATATGTTGGCCACCATAATGTAATATTTAATTACAATGCTCCCAACATTTATGGCCCATGTTAGGAGGCATGTTCTTAAATGTTTGTGATGTTTCATTTAAAGAGGAAGTAGCCTATAAGTAAAATTAATATTTTGGATACCACTATGTCTTTACAAATTATTTTATATCACCAAGTATTGCTACGGAAAACCTTGAAAAACAATTAAAAACTTAATTAAGACTTTTAGACATTCTCTTAGTTGGCATATTATAATTATTACTTTTAATGGCATTTTTATGACTGGATTTAACGGAACCAGTCCATTTAAATTATAGAACAAGCTATAAAGTCATAAAGTATATTTTTAAATAACCTTTTATAAGTTTATCTAATGTTTTCTGTGCACCGTTTGTGTATAAGCAATTACAAAGACACAACTTTCAGTATGATGTGGTTATATTTTAATTTAATTTCTAGTTTCTTAAATACTTTACGGTTGTTATGTGTAGTAAATTACAGTCACGTATAAATATGTACAATTAACCGCAAATCAATTTACCCTATTATCAAAGAACTTAGAATTTGTACAAGATTACTGAAAACAAAACCTTGATAAAACTCTTGTCCTATTTTTGAAATCAAATTTATATAGTTTCGTTTTATTATCTGGTGAGTACTTACGCCTTACGTTGTTACTAAAACTAAAATACACACATACAAATTACTACTGCAAATTTATGGAAACTCTCAAAACCGAACAGCCCTCGAAGGTTTTCACCTAAAACTATATCACATAACATATAATATTCAAACTATTGCTACCACCGCACTGACAACACTTCCCCAGCACAATACACAGCGAGACACAAGCTCAGCACACTAACCTGACGAGCCATACTGTGGTCTTGTAATAAATGATAGTAAGGATCTATCTACTCGCACTATTTATACTTTTACTCTTTCTGCCACTTACCCGTGTCAGGCGACCCTTTCACTCGCGTGTCTTTGAGAGTTTTTCGTCAGTTGTGTCACCAGAGTGGCCTGAATGACGGTCGTTACTGTGAAGAGGCCTTGTTGCTGATGGAGTACCCCAAGGTTAATGTTTGGGGCCGTAGCTATTCAATTAGATTCCTTCGCGAATGCATTATTGTTTTTGAGTTCTAACGATTACATTTTATATTTTTTTTATTTTATTTTACTGTTTGGGTATTCTTTGTGTGTTATGTACTTGTGTATTTTACAAACGAACGAACACTATGATGAATGATCTTATTAACTTTGACCAATGAAAATATATTAAGTCAAACTTGTATAGCTTTGGAAATAGATTACTTTTTTCTACTAATTTGTTAATTACTATGTAATAGCGATAAAACTTTTTTATATTTTTTAGTTACACTCTATTTATTTAACAAACTGCTATACAGTAGGTACGAGTACCCAACTATTATTGGGTAGCATTACACTATATAAAAATACACTTTTGATTAGAAATTCATGACAGTCCATTTGAAGGGTTCGACATTACAAAAGCACAGCTTAACCGTGAATAAATAAATAGCATTGACTCATCTCTACAGACACACTCATACAAGGATAATACCATTGACTGACAGACGATCACTATATCTCACAAAATATATAATCTATAACTATCAAATTTGGCATAGGGGCCCTGTATGGTGTAGAGGTGCAATGAGACGGGGTTTTAGAGGGGGGAAAGCTATTTCCAGTGAAATTTGACTATGTAAGCCATATACGTGACGTAATTACTCGTACTTAAACCTCTTTCACCCACCCAGCAAGCGCTGTCTGTCAGTAACTAGTTGCTACTCAGAAGCTGGTACATTCTCAGTGTGCCAAGAAGACACCAAGAGTAAGCCAAGGTAAAAGTCACTGTCATGGGCGACTCCACCCAGTCTGGTTCACGTTTATTGTTCAAGTACAAGGACTTTAATACTCAACAGGTTATACAACTTATATTGCACGGTAAAGGATAAAACTTTGTAAGACTTCCGATCACTCTAATGAAATCGTGTTTTTCATGATCGAAGTCATGTTTACGCTCGGCTCAGTTCGTTTAAGGTTTTGAAATGTCACATTGTGATAAAGTTTTAAATGTGTATTCATAAAAAATTTTAACTATTTTCCATCACAAATTTTACTTTCTTAAGAAATCTTTATTGTTTTTTCCATACAATAAACAAACACAAAAATACATTTACACAAGAAAAAAAAATTACCACCTTAGGTTTAAAACCTATGTCAGTGTATTTATACACTTTATTAAGTTCTAAAATATCGAAGAGGCGGTTTTGTCCGGCCACTTCACTTGGTTATAATATACAGTGAGTGTGAGTTTTACACAGAGGTCTTCTTCAGCACAGAGTAAAAAACGATACACTTACGAACAAAAATGATACAAAAGGATAAAAGCATTTATATTACTTATTATCTATATTAGTCACTTATATACTAAAACATACTAAAATCCATAAAAGTACATTTCAGCATTTTCCACACTTAATAAATAAGGCCACAGCTCCTAGAAAATCTGCTTCTGAGATGGTTTTGAGATTGAATGGTAGAGCAACAAACATTTTAGGTGCAATGTGTACATAACATTTCTTGAAAGCTGTTAAATTTGGTTTTGGAACTATTGCGTTATACTTTTTTTCTTAATACTATTCTCCTTTCAGACATAGTTTCAACCTTATCTCCACTTATTTTATAAATATTCGCAAAACGTTATACATATATAGATTTCTCAAAGGCAAAATTTCTAACTTTTTAAATAGTGGTTTATCCAGTCTATCCGATGTATTGTGGAACCATTGAGATTTACGTATTGAATTTTAAATAGTTTATTCAGACATGAAGCAATATAGATTGTCAAGGTTAAAAAAATAGAATTATGAGTTAACTACTAATTTAATCACCTCTAATGTTTGATGTTAAGTGATTTCCGAGTTTAATTGTCAGACAATCGTTATATTTAATCTTTATTCATTGTTTTGCATTTAAATTACAGCAGTTACGTCTTAGAAGTGTATCTACACGTTTCTTCCGGTAAAATCCGACAAATTGCATCATAAACCATTTCTGTCGAATATCACGTAGTGCAGAAAAAAACAACTTATCGTCGCATACTCCATTACCACAGATTTATTATTTTATAACCCAACGTGAGCCAAGTGGCGGTCTAACAAGAAATCTGCAATTTTTTTTACGAGATTAGATCTCTGGTGGCCTGTTGGAATCATCTCTACCCCTCTACCTCCTTCACAATACGCTAAATTTTAAAGATAGTTAATCAAATAAACCCCTCTTTAGCACAGCTTAATGAAACCAACGATATCCATAAGCAATTGCGTAGTCAACTGCAACAAATAGTGCATTCTTCATTAGCAAACTGTGACAACACAAATGTAGGAAATAGCAAATGCCACCACAACTGTGCAACATATTTTCTCTAATATGGAACACCATTACAATTACTCGTGTTCCCCATTGAAAGCTGTCGCGACTTAAATGGTGATACAGCAATAAAGTTCCAACATGTAGAGCAGTCACGCATGGTTGCGGGATTTTATCCCCGATTTGTGAAACTTATTTGTTCAAACCTCCATGTTTTCCTTTGAAATTTTCTAAACCTTCAGACACCTTAACTGAGTACCTAACTTATAACATAAAAAGATCAGACTGTCTATATCGAGCCAGTTTACATAAACTATCCTAGTGAACAAATATGCATCACAACATCACTTCGATAATGCAGCGACATACCTTGTGTACATATTTCTTAAGCTGAATATGGATGCGATATGTGTGAAAGATGGAGTGAAATGGCCCGTGTAGCCTTAAGGATGACTAATATTAGCTGTACCTTTACCAGAAATAAAAACCCTCTTTTCAATTTTTTTTGTATCAGTTTTTTATACTGGATGAAAGATAGTATTTGCTGACTTGTGTGGTTTGTTGAGGAGACATTGCAACATCATTACTCGTTCCAACTATCATAATTATTGTCCAGCTGTGCTGTGAGTGTAACAGGTCAGAACAGGTTTAGCTGGTCACACGCGATAGTTGGCACCATTGAATTGCCCTCGCCATGTAAGTGTTGTTATGTTGGCCACAGTGAACTGTCTACAAACTTCTTCTTTGGTTCTTATGAATTAAGAAAATCTATATATAAAAAATCCAATGTATGTATGTTTGTATTTACCTAATTATCTCCCTCTTGTTGACGACCCTTTGAATCTTGAATATTATTTTGTTTTCGTTGGATTGCTCTTGTAGCACAGGTTATTTTTGTGACTGGAAATGTAGTTCTTAGAGGTTAGAAAGAAGAAAATGTCTCAAGCTCAGAACTATAAAGACAAATCTTTGTTAAAAATTAACTTTTTGGTTGTGTTGAGCTTACGTTTGTTATTCAAGAAATTATTGCCGACATTTTCCAGCATGGTAAAACCTAACTGATTGAAACTAGGGGGGGGGGATACATTTGTTTTTCTAATTTTGATGAAAAATGCCCTGCAAATATTTGTTAAATTACATAAAACGAAGAATATTTTTAGTTTAATTTCATATTCAAATAAAGGTGTCGTTCTAGTGCAACTAAAAACTAAACTAATGCTATTCTAATGGGTACTAATTAGACGAAATAACTGCCACTTCTACCTATTAATGTCTTTGGACTTGGCGTTTATTTACCAATGTATTAAATTCATTATTATTAGTTTAGAGATACCTTTGAATTACTTCCATTTGTAGAGGCTGCACAATTAATATATATTTAACATTTTCCTCTTAAAGAAAGGCTGTGCTGTAACAGTACTAATTGCTACTACGCCCTAGTCAATTGATAATAGACGTGATAACTGTCCATGAGCTTGACATTCTTGGCAAGGTCGTGGTCGAGGCAAGATTGTCATGACGCCCCAGACAGCAAGATTCCCAACATAAACACCAGGTCGCCGCCCTTGTAGTTAAGGTGAATGCTCTGGGAGGGTGTGGTCGTCGAGCATCCTCGCAGTATTGGACGTCCACGACCTTGACGACCTTGGCCAAGGTCATGGTCGAGGCAGTCAAGTCTGTTCGTGCATGGGCGGGGCTCATCCTCCGACGTTACCGCATACCACGACTACCGGTGTTTATTTATAAACCAGTATGAGTTTTATGTAGCAACATACACTGTTTTGTAAATTGTTGAGTCTAATTGTGTTCAAAATCATTTTCGATGGTTATAATTCGGATTGTTTGAAAATATTTCTGTTTGTCTTGTTGTTTGAGGAATGCCAACCTAATTACCACTGCAAATCTATTGAGTTTTGTTTTCATGAATGGTACATAAATTGGGTGAAACAATAGTTATGTAATAAGTTAGTCTGTAAATTAACTTATTTACTAAACTTGCTCAAATGTTTTCCTAGATGACGGACTTCTGTTATTTTACTAACAACCCTTACACTGTAATAAAACTATGACATACTGTAAATAATGAGTTCAATGGTCATTCATGATTAAATCAAAGATCCTTAATCGTTTTCATCAATTTTAGTTGAGTTTGATTAGGGACTGTAGTAATTATCTTTAAATTGTTGGTTGGATTAAAAATGTCTTTAAGATAAGTGATAATACAATTATAATTAAAATCCCTCTTTTGAGCTCACATTATGACAATCGGTTACAGAATTCATGTGCATTTTTATCTTGCTTTCCCTGTATTATAATTACTTAAAAGTACATTATGGATAATAGTTCAATTTGTCAATTGTTTGATTATTTATGTAACAAATTTGATCTTGGATTTAAATCAAGCTCAAATTTAAAAGGTATGATTCAATGTGGTAGGATTTGGGAAAATATTTAAGTGACATCAAGCTCTATAACTTACGATTTATTTAGCACAGTAACTTAAAACAGCAACTGTAAAATTTGTTAACAATCAAGATACAACCCAGAGGCTGATTATAAAGCCTTAAATGCCATGGTGAAAACATTATGTGTAGGATGGAGATGATGCTTGATCATATTTTTAGTAGTGATGGTATGAAGGTTTGTATTCATACTTGGGCTTGGCGTAATGTTGAGGATGGACGTTGTGTTCCCGGTGGACGACGGCGTTAAAGCCAGTGTGGTGGTCAGCTGTGTAGTGGACGACGCGCTTTGAACCGTCCGCCTCCACCAGCTCGTAGCTGCCGTGCACCACATCCCCGTCGCGCTCCTCCTTGTGGCTTTTGATGTCGCCGGTGTGGCTGTCGTGGACGCCGTACTCGAACTTGTACTTGGGGTGTGCGTAGTAGTCCTCAACGTAGTGAGCTTTAGGTTCGTAATGGTTGCTGTACTGCGGTGTGGCGCTGGCACACACGAACAGGGCTGCCAACATCGAGAGAAATACCATCTGTAACAAATAAAATAAAATAAATAAATACAAATACGGATCTCTCAAAAATAACAAAATAGCTCTGTCCAATTTCAAAAATAGTATACTTTCATAATATAAGTAAAGTGTAATCAATGTAGTTGAATACAGTTAATCGGTAATTTCTTAATATTTTACAATTAAGGAGTTCTACTAGAATCTGAAGCTAACAGCTTGTTTTTTTTTTTTAGATTTATTATACGACGGAATTCGTCTGAATGAAATGTTAAATTTCTCATTGATTGCTATTTAAATTTTAACCTCGACTGAAGAGTTCTGGTATTCACTTACTTGAAATGTATTAACCCTTTTAAATTTATCTGCGTTGACATTTTCAATACAAAATTTTTACTATTGAAATTTAATTTTGACAGACGATTAAAAATATTGTTATGCATTTTACCCTTTAAAAAACTGTGTAAGTCTTCTTCTATTAAGGTGTTAATTCTTGGCCTTTTAACAGGACATTAGTACACTACCGAAAAAATGATTATCCTTTTGTAGTTTTTCAACTTTAGAATATAATTTACGATATTAGTTGTTTACTTTTATGTCCAAAACTTGTTTTTTTGTGTCAATATATTTTGCATTATAACTTATCCGATAAACATTTATGCAGAAGAATTATCATTATAAATTATATGTTTGTAACCTACTATGAACACAACTCATCATTATCAATAGTAACCAGTATGATACATAATGCTAAGTACTTTTCAATAATAATTTTACCTTTAAATAGTATTTTCACATAAATCGTGACTGGCTATATGTGTACACAACTAATAATAGAATAGTATTTGCTTGACAATACAGCGTAGGGGGTAAGTTTGCAAGCTTTCTAACCAAGTTCACATTTATTAGGCTCATTTATATTAATGTTACAAAGATCTATATCACACAAAACATGATGTTGTTTTTGTAATTCGCCATGCGTGACGTACTGTTGTTGTGGTCATTGAATTGATATGGTATACCCAACATCGTACTATCCTGATAATTATATCAATTCGTTAATACCAATGCAAAAATGTGGTTCGGATTCCACTATAAACTGTAGGTCCCCTAGTTGCCATTAGCTGTATGGGCTATTAATTAACAGCTGTGTCTAAGGAATATGTTGGCCTTAGTCACTAACAAGACTACAAGATCACGCCACTCATCCCACACACATCATTCACTCATATTTGGGTCAAAATACGGACATAGTGGTGTCCTCATCTTAAATAATTGATTGATTGATTAATTGATTGATTCTACACAAACATACTCGAAACAGTTATACCACACAATACTCTAACTTATCACAAGAATCACAAATCGATCACTGATCACCAGCGTTTACTACACACACCCACCTTAGCCACCATGATCCTTCACTGTCCACTGTATTCCACACTCTGTTCAACAACGCTGGCACTACAACACCACATAACTTCCTACTATATTTATACTCTGCTTCCCTAATTAAAAAGTATTCGGTGACTTTCACCTGTCTAAGCCTTTATTGAACTGTCGTAATCCTCAACACGTACAGCAGCATTACGTGTTGTGTTGACAGCTTTTTGTCGCCACTCAAAGGTTACTTGATCCTTGAAAACGGGAGAGAAATGCTCTTTTCTTGCTTTTTAAGTAGAAATGTCATTGGACACTGCAAAATGAATGTAATGTTTTTATTCGGTTGGGAGCTCAAAGGAAATAACTTCAAATATCATTATAGACAAACAAAGTTTCATCTTCTTTATTTTATTTCATATTTTAAACGGAATTTGATTTCGCTAGAGATATGTGTACTGTATAGTTCAATAATTATAAGATATATAGTGATAAATATCAGAAAACTTTGAAACGTTGAAACGTTTGAAGAGTTAAGGAGCGAACTTTTTATTCTTTGCTCGTTCCAGATGTGAATCTTGTTTTAGGAGGTCGAAAAGTTCTTTGTATAGAACAATGGTGAGGAATGGGGGTTTTTATTTTAAAGGGTCCTCTTCAAAAATAATTTACTACACTGTCTTACTAGAGCTTGTCTACTACAATTTTGGGAATTTAGCAGTAGCTGAAACTCATCATATGTATAAAATATAAAAATTTTAAATCACAGTATATTTTTACTCTAACAATATTTTATGAAAAGGAAAATTAAACTAAATAATTAGTTGAGGTGTAAAGTACAATTACATGCATACTGGAGATACAGTTATTCCACTTAACCGGTTAGTATTTTTTAGTAAATCGAATCATAGGGTATAACAAGAGGAAACTAATGGTGCACACGTATAAAGTATTCCAGAGCTTATATTTTCATTTCAAATAACTAATGTGGATGTGACACATAGGAAGGGCATCAAGTATTGATTGGGCCTCTGATACCATTGTGGTGCATGTTGTGAGTTCAAGTGTTGTTATTTGATTTTCATTGTAAACAGATTGATTGATATTGGCAATTATTCTCGTATTTATCGTACAATAATACTGTCAACAACTTTAAAAATTGGTTGTAAACTAGGTTTCTCGTTCTTGTGAGGTTTGTGCTAATTTTGTGGGAGCAGATCTCGCAATCGCACCTCTACTCGTACTCCTGAATACAAGTTTATGAAGAGCTTACTTTGATGAAGAGCTTACTTTTGATGTGGCATACATCTTGTAAACTCTATCTCGTCGCTCTGCATGACCGTTGTCAGTATTTTACCATGTCGCAGTTTTTTAAAACTAAATAATTTGCTCTGTTGGTGATTCCAAGGTTCAGGTGGTTAAAGGTTATCGGGCATTTATTGTTTTTTTTTCTGGCCCACGCTTGATTTAATGGGTTAAACGTAACATATTTCGTAACAACAAAGCAAACGTACCGCACACAAACGAAAACATCTTTTATTAAATTTGTCTCTATGCGTTTTTTTTAAAAAGCCACAAATCATGGTTAAATATAAAATAACTCATCAGAGAAGTAATAACTTATCATCGTGTTATTGTTGTAAATTCACACATCTCTTAACCTAATTCTAAAGAACTACAAACCAATCCGTTCGAATTTACAACTATTACAACGATGACAAATTATTACTCTCTCTAAAAAATTATTTTATTTTTAACCATGATTTGTTGCTTATACAAAATATGCACAGAGACAAATAAAAAAAAATGTTTTTGTTTGTGAGCGGTCCGTTTGCTTTATTGTTTCGAAATATGGGGCGACGTTTAACCCATTAACTCAAGCGTTATCTGTTCTTCGGCTCAAGTGATGGGCTGTCATTGCACCATGCAATGTGTGAGCTCCAGTGAGATAAGATATCCGCAGCGTCGATGCAGTGTTATCGGGCTGTGCGCATGCGCCGTGCTTTCCTGGTTCTACTTATGTAAGCGTGCGCAGCTGCCTGCGTGTTGCCTTCCCCTATATGGTTTATTGGTGCGTTGTACACCGTAGGGACCGATGTATGGATACGGTCTATAAACCGTTTGAGATTGCAACCACGCAACGCATATGTAACTGTTGTGAGAGTGAAGCAATTATTTTAAATGTGCGTCATATTTATTTTTGGTCAATACAAGAGGGAAACAGATTTTGTTACTATTGGTGTTTTTGGGATAATTTGTATCAAAAGATATATAGAAACACTAGATTTAACTGTTATTAAATTGAGATAATTTCATTCTCAAAATCCAAACCTGTTGAATCCAACCAAAATGTAATCTTGTGTGCTCCAGTATGTAAAATATTACTTAAAAACAACAAACATTAAAACACCTATCCATCTATTTATACTATCATAAAATTTAGGTGGTGTCTGTCTGTCTGGGCAGCTGTCACGACTAAAATACTAAACCGATAAAGCCAAAATTAAGCACAAAGATGGTCCACATATCTAGGAATGTCATAGGCCTATTCACTTCACTGAGTTCCTCTCAGACTACGCCCCTTGGATGTTGAAAGTTTTGAGGTGAGGTTTTCAAAGGTACATATTAATTGGTCTCCATGAAAGCATGAGAAAATTCACAGCGTTTACCTTTGCTTTGACATTTCAATGTAAACAAGCATAACTGCCAAATTGCTTATTTTACCATTTATTTCAGACAGCTAGAAAATAAATGTAATATTTTACACAACTACGTGGCAGGTTTATTTATTCTAAAACTATGTAATTGATTATGGAAAAAAATATTTTATAACCATTGCTGTATTAACCCAGGCTCTGCTTTCGACTTATTATAGTGTCAATGCTATAAAAATAGTATTATTGACATATTTTCATGTAAATAGTAGGACAATATTATTATGAAGGTTCTTTTTGTATAAATTTAGTGGTTTTTTGTTTATACATTTAAACTATTGAACAAGTGTTTGGATTAGGCGATAGAGTACATCTTCCCGTTGCGAAGAACGGGTACATCAGCTTGTACTATTAAAAATGAGGTGGCATCTGTCTGGACGGCTGTCACGACTAAAATACTAAACAGATACAGCCAAAATTAAATACAAAGATGGTCCACATATCTAGGAATAACATAAGTCTATTCACTTCCCTGAGTTCCTCTCGGACTACGCCCCTTGGATGTCCAAAGTTTTGAGGTGAGGTTTTCAAAAGTAAATATTAATTGAAGCATGAGAAAATTCACAATATTGCGTTGACATTTCAATGTAAACAATCAGAACTGTTAAATTGCTTATTTCACAATTTATTTCAGACAGCTTATCAAAAGAAATTAAATATAATATTTTACACGACTACGTGGCAGGTTTATTTATTCTAAAACTATGTAATTAAATATGGAAAAAAGATTCTATAACCGTTGCTGTATCAACCCAGGCTCTGCTTTCGACTCATTAAAATGTTAATGTTATGAAAATACTGTTAGGTATTGATATATTTTTTTATAAATTCAAACTACTATCTTCCTCAGGGAAGATAGTAAAACACAGGTTCCTCTCAGACTACGCCCCTTGGATGTCGAAAGTTTTGAGGTGAGGTTTTCAAAATTAAATATTAATTGGTCTCCATGGAAGCATGAGAAAATTCACAGCGTTTACCTTTGCTTTGACATTTCAATGTAAACAAGCAGAACTGCCAAATTGCCTATTTCAAAATTTTAGACATACGATGCAAAGAAACAAAATATATTGTATACAACAATGTGGTATTAATATTTAATCTAAAATTTTATGATAGATTATTTATTCTAAATCTAATTCAATGTTTATGAAACTGATTTTTCTTCCCGTTGCGAAGAACGGGTACAACAGCTAGTCTAATATAAATTTAAAGTATACATTTTTCGTATAACTCTGAATAAATCTTACGGGAAAAACTTTACCCCCTACAATTAATGAAAAATGTATGCTTCAACTTTATATTGAATGTGTTAATGTCCTACATAATATAGTTTTTAATACAAGCAATCTGTATGTTCCCGTCAGTTTAATGCATGTCTTTCCTTACTGAATTTGTTTTTCTTGTTGTTCCTAAAAACTTACTTACTTACTTACTGCTGGGGCGCTACAAATCGCAGTCGATTCTTCGCCTCGTAGATCAGCCTCTTCCACGCTTCTCTGTCCTCTGCCATCTCCACTGTCCCTCCACACTGACTCACATCTCTCTGAACTTGGTCATACCATCTCATTTTTGGTCTACCCAGTGGACGCTTTCCAGTTGGTACAGCAGAACATACTTCCTTCAGTCTTGTTCCTTCTTCCCTTCGCAATACATGACCTAGCCAACCTAATCTTTTTGCCTTTATCAAAGCTATTATATCAGGGTCCTGGTATAACGCTCGTAGCTCTCTGTTTTTTCTAATCCGCCATTCTCCTTCTTCGTTTACTGGGCCGAATATTTTTCTTAGGACCTTGTTTTCAAAAACAATCAAGCGTCCTTCATTTCTCTTGGATAGGACCCAGGTCTCGCTTCCATACAATAATACTGGTTGAATAATGGTTTTATATATTCTTATTTTTGTATCAGATGATAGGAGTTTTGATGACAGGAGCTTCATACATGCACCTAAACATTTATTGGCATTTGCTAACTTACCTAATATTTCTGTATCTTCTATGTTAAAGCTATTTATAGTAACTCCTAAGTATTTAAAGCTTTCTACTGGTTCAATTAAATAGTTGGCTATATTGAAATTGGTGCCTCTATTGATGGGATGTCGTCCAAACTTTATTATTTTGGTTTTTTCCTCATTTAGTTCCAAACCCACTTTTTTACATTCTTGAATAAACTTGTCGGCTAGAAAACAAATCCTAAAAACTTGCATAGGAAAAATTATAAATTGGAAATTAAATGTATACCTATTACTGCGTCTCTTGTGGATAACAATAGCTATGCCTTAAAACAATATCCTACACTAAATATTCCTCGCTTTGTAAAAGAATGAGCCAAAATTAAGGATAGTATATTCATTGTACACTCTTTAATATTCCCTACGTACAAGGCTCTAACGCACCTTACTGAGCGGTCGCCTTGATTATTGTAAACGCGTGATGCAAGTGGTCCACGATCTTTGTGTGTGGAAGAAATTCCTTTTCCACGAAGCGAGCTGTACCTTTGAATTTAATGGCGTTTGTCCACTTAAGACATCATGCTACATTTTATCTACATGTAGATCTTTACTTAAACACTTACTACTTATTATCCTAAGAATAACATTTTGTCAAAACAAATAACAAACTAAATGACTACATACATTACTACTGTAAACCTTTTATTTATGGGGGTTTCAAATTTGTCGGATAACAGTTACCTAAATATTATAAAGTCGTAAGTGATTATGTAATATTTAATCAATTAAATAATACCCATTGTTAAAGGAAACGAGATCATGGTGAGGTGGATTGCCACATTATGATTAAGCTATAGCTTATGTAACAAATGTCAATATATGAGTAAAGCCATTACAGAATTTATCCGGAGGTTCTTTATCTTTATCAATTAAAACAGGAACCCCACCTAGGTGCATACTTTTAACCCAAAAGTAAGTGATTAATTAGTGTAGAATGTAGTATGATCTGTGTGGATTTTTACTGACTAAGATCAGCAATTTCACCAGCCAAGATCATCGTAAAGCCCAATGGTCAGGATCCAGCTTCGAACTATAAAAAGCTATTTTACTCAAGATCGATCCAGCAACCTTTTGATTTCCAGGCGAGCATTATAACCACTCAGCTACCCAGCCGGGGTCGTTTAGTAAACGCTCATTTATCAATGGTAACTGGGCCCAATTCTGGACAGTAGAGGATAGGACCGGCACCTTCTGATACTGGGCGAGCTCTATATCCACTAAAGCTGTCCATCTATACCCAAGATGTATAAGTACGGTACTTTCCTGTTAAAGGGAACATTCATTATTATCGATGATTTATTTTCGATATATCGTTATTTTTGTTTTACTTCACGATTGGTATTCCTTCTGTTTTAATATCTTCAAACGCATTTAAATTACAAATTAAGAACTAACCTTGTCTAGGCAAAAATAATAGCCTATATATTGGATTAGGACATGAAACTATTCTAAACTAACCTAACATAACTAACCAAACTTGCTGTATAGGCTAAGTTACCGTTTCAAAATTCCATTTGATAACAGAAGAGAAAAGGCATACGGGGAATAGGCTATCAAACTGATTTTTGAAATGTTACAGCAAGTTTGGTTGGTTAGGTTAGTTTAGAACAGTTTCATTTCAATATAGGCTAATATTTTTTTTTAATTGTTTGTTGATACTGAACAATATTTATTTACTGTATACTATATCGTACTTGTCAGCTGATATGTTTCAATTTGTTACTATCAATATATCGGATGGAAAACAAAACTATCGATATATCGAAGATTATGATCATCGGTAATAATGAATGTTCCCTTTAACAGGAAAGTACCAAAAGTACTCCATACATCTTGATCTATACCCACACTATTCTATTCAGTGCTACTGTAAAGTAAAGCTATAGGCGCAGTATGGCTAGTTACTGACAGTTTACTAGGTCAAGTACGTACCATTGTTCACCTATCTACACCCCACGCCGCTCCCTGCTTGTTAGTATGACGTATGTGTGGCCTTGTGGTCCGCACCCCGGTGATTGGGACCCAGATATACCAGCCTTGGATTGTCTATCTGCTGTTTGTACAATCTTGATCTGTGGTTTTAGGAATAGTGTCTTTGAATTAGAGAGATGTTTAATGAGGACAGCCTTGCTTTGCTGTATTCATACGAAAAATGTGACTATTTTTGTTGCGTATCAATTTTGTTTAAATTATTTTAAAAGAATAAGCGTAAATTGTGAAGTTTTAGATTTATATCTTATTAGCATTTTAATCAAGTTTTGGCCTTTGTTGAGTTCCTATAACAATGAACTATTTGTGTTATGTTAGTGAATTTTATATTAAGATTTGTAAGTTCTTATGTATTAAAATCATCAATTGTTCTTATTACTTCGATTGAATAAGCTATTTTTGTTATTATATTTAATATATTCAATACAAGTAGCTAAGGTATTAATTTACTTGTGCTTCACTATATCATTAGCTTTTATGTTATCATATGACGATATTACAAACTAACAATATTTCTTGTTACTTTTTCCTCGAACGTAGAAAATAGTAATGCAAAATGTAAAGAACGGCATAATTTTTGCATTTAGTAAAACCCAATCCATTAGTTTGGAATGTATATAAATGTAATGTATTTTATAATACACTGTTGGTCTGCTCAACTGTAGCAACGTTTAAAATAAGCCAACACTTCCTGAATAAATCTATGACTTAGGGTTAAGGTAAACAGTGGGGTTTATATATTTGGAGGTGATTAACCATGAGAATAACTGACCGTATCATCCTTAGCTCATTCCAGTTCTTGAATTAGAAAGAGGCTTAAGCTTTCATGTGTCTTATGTAATTATACAATTGAAATTTGTAATTGGCGCTACAGATACACAAACACTGTCGATCACTTTCATTTGTTATGATCATATTAAGTTAATACAAAAGTACTTAAACAATAAAATTTAATTGCTCAAGTTTCGTATGTTTGTATTAGGAATATAAATATAGCTTAACGCAATGTAAATACCGTATATAAAACTTCTCTTACTAATCCAAAATATTCTAACTTTTTTACATTACCAACATGTGTATTCGCGGTCTTAAGTAAGGTATATCGCACCAGATAAGTCACAACTGTACGCTGAGCCAACGCCTTCTAGAATATAACGCAACATGGATGCAGTACCTAGATTGCCTAGCTGCGCCTGAACTGCATGTACTGGTGTTACAGGCATTATTTGCCAAGGTCTTAGTCGATTACAATACTGTAATTTAATTAAATAGTCAATTTAATACGTTGGGGTTTTTACTCATTTTCTCATTGTAAATTCCCTTGCTGATAACAAATAATTATTGAAGGCTAAATAATTGTTCTTTAAATATTGGACTTAATAAATATTGGAGCATTAACACACAAAAAAACGCAAATAATATCATTTCATACCTTAAACAACGATGGTATTTTGTGATGATTAAGTAACCGCGATGATGAGCCAAAGAACCCCCAGTGTATCATTCCTTGTAACGTAACTTTACCATTTTAATCAAATTATTTCATGATTTTGATTATATACACAATTTTGCAACTCACTACATGGTGATAAAGCTACTCAACTTATTAAAAAAATAAAAGTATACTTTTTTGAGTTAGGGATATTAGTCAATTGTCATTGCGGCTATAAACATTGCCTGATTGTGTTAAAGAATCCAACCAAACTAACCTTACAGAATAACTTTGCACAATGAAATGCGTGACAATTATTGTGCTCGATCATGGCTGTTAATTATCTAAATCAAATGTGAACCCTTTCCCATATGCCTAATAAGAAACTTGGAATAAAACAAAACACACTAAGCAAATTTAAATAAACATTCAAATTTTAATACAAAACACACAAAACAACCTAAAACTAATTGTACTTTATACACAGTATACAAACAGTCGAGGAAGACATTGGTAACTCGATTAAGCTATATCACATCAATAATGCGAGGGGGCGGGGTAGGAGGGTGCGTAGGGCTTAGGAGAGTAGGATGGGTGTGAGTTGTGTTCTCTGTGGACGACAGCGTTGAATCCGTTGTGAGGGTCAGCAGTGTACTCCACAGTCCTCTTGGAACCGTCAGGCTCGACCAGGCTGTAGGACCCGTGGACAACGTCTCCGTCGCGCTCCTCCTTCTGACTGTGGATGTCGTAGGTGTGGGGGTCGTTGACTCCGTACTCGAAGGAGTACTTGGGGTGAGGATCGTAGGGCTCCTCCTTGTATCCGTGGCTAGGAGCGTAGGAAGGTGCGTGGTATGCTGGAGCAGGTGCGTGGTAGGCAGGGGCAGGCGCATGGTATGCCGGAGCATGGTAGGCAGGAGCTGGAGCGTAGTATGCAGGAGCAGGCGCATGGTATGCTGGAGCATGGTAGGCAGGGGCAGGTGCGTACACTGGAGCAGGTGCGTGGTACGCTGGGGCTGGTGCGTAGGCTACGGGCTTTGGCGCGTAGACGGGTGCGTGGTAGGCGGGTGCAGGCTTGTAAGAGTAAGCGCTTTTACCGCCATAACTGGGCTCCACGTAGATGGCGCTGGCCGTCGCTGCCAGCAGCACGACCGCTGTACACACCTGGAAAATCAAAAAACATTTGGCGTTAAACAACGTTTTATTTGTGCTCCAGAAAAGTCAAACATACTAATTTGATTTGGTTAATCAATTGTTTAGACCGCTTTAAGTTCGAACTGCTTTTTTCATAATCGCAAAACAGTAAATATTTGTTACCTGATTTTTACGCAATTCCTACTGCTATTAGGTCGATTATACAACGAAAAATATTGGGAAAAGTAACAATTATTTGTATTCTTCTAGAAACTTAGTTTGTTCAGAATTCTTTAAACATTGCATGTAAAATTCCCCATACCTTTACATACACGAACGCTCGGTCTTACCTTGGAACTTTTTTTTTAATTTACTCCAACCTTTGTCTAAGGAGTCAAATAATTTTCACAAAGCATAAAGTCATTGGTAATTGGCAGGGTTTGAACCCGGAACCTCGGGAACTGATGGTCCCCACTCAACCAATGGATCGGCGTTTTTAATTTTCGCTTTGTGATTACATATGCATATATCAAACCAGCTAAAACATTCATTGTTAACACAAACATATTTTAATAACAACTTTGTTATCTTTTAAAATTTAAACTGGTTTCCCTTCCCGTTAATCCTAGCAAAAATGTATGAGAGAGAAAGGAAAGTCAACATAAACAGGTGATACCGTTGAGTAGGCGGGCGGTGAACCAGTTAGACAACAGATGGCATCTCATCTCGAGTTCCACTGTTGCCGCCACATCAGAACTGGGTCGCCGATGCGGAACCGGTTGTCTGCAGCACAACTGGTTGTCTGTCGCGGAACCGGTCCTACAGTCATTGACCGCTATTATGGAATATTCGGTCATTAGATTGCGCTTAATTTCCGGCCTATTGGGGTCGATAGTAGAACTCCGTTTGTGGAATGCTATTAGAACATTGCGATCACACGCACTTATGTAATTGATAAGTGGCTATATTAAACTGATTGGGAATGATGAGTAGTGATGACGTCATGGATTTTAATGCTGTAAATCGGAGGGATAGTATATTTTTATTTGTGTATTTTTCACTTTAATTGTTTTTGGTGAAGAAATTTTACTTGACATAGTCTTAATGATGTACTTCTATCAGTAGTCTAGCCATCGATGTATAATAGGTACTCAACATTATACATCAATGTTATCATAGACCGATGAGTCTAACACACATTATCACCAATCCTGTTGTTTGGAATACTGAGTGCTGTTTTAACTCCATAATTTAGGTGATGATGTATTTTTCCGCTATCTATGTTTGAAAATACATGTCTCTTATTTATATAAAATGACGAAATAATTAGGAGATGGTTATTTAAAACCCTACATATTGTTTTATATGTTACCCATTGGATATTGCAATTTTAAAACTTTAAGTGACGAATAAACATTAATGTGAATTTCATCTTTATATCTTTTACGATAAAGGTGATAATTGTTAATATATGAAGTTAAAACATTATAGTGTCAACTCTAAAAGGAGCTAGTTAAAAACTACAATTATAATTTTTAGGGGATGGAAAATCAAATTTATATGTCTGGAATATAGTCAAAAGCAGTTTAATAAAATATTTTTATAAGATATTTATGGTTGTATGTGCAATTGTGATTTACATAGGTACAAAAGGAATTTAAGGAATAATTATTAAAAACCACTTATTTGTATAACCCTCAAGGGTTAAATTTAAAATAGCGTTAAATTCAAACACTGTTAAAACGAGTGTGACAAGCTAAAAGTGAAATTAACAACACGGGAGGGAGGTAAAGGGATAAAACTAGTTGTAATGAGGTGATTTGCTTAATAATACGTTTACATAAATGATTACTTACAGCATTTATAATTACATTTTTCATTGGTCGTCATCTACTCAACGTATTTACGAACTTAAGCACGCGAGAAATTTCTTGTCAACAGTTGTAAAATTATTTTGAACATTTGATACATAGGGTTAGTGGATTGTTTTTGTAAGTTGGTTTAACTATTTAATAATATTTGTTGTTAAAAAAATCCTAACATTTTACTTTACTTTACTTTATAACTTTACAGTATAACAATTACACTTTAACTTGTTACAATGTTTTTACCGTATAGGAATTGGATTTTGTCACCTTTATAAATTGTACTAATGCTATATTTATAGTTTGAGATTTAGATATGATAAGATATTTAATGTTTACAACTTATTAAGGATTAATTGATTTATTTTTTATATCTAAAAACCTAATTGCTAAAACCGTTATACCACGACTTCAATTTAAAATGTACTTTAGGATAAATTCACCTTAAGTTAAACTAGCAGCAAGCGCCACTTTGAAACTTCAAAATCCGGGATATAATTGTATGAATTTACAATTTTCTATTGCTTTGAGTTAAATTGAAAATTCTCTATTTTTACGTGATAATTATTAACTTATCACTGACTGTAATTTTTCCAAGCAAACCCTAAACATAACTTTGTACTATTTTCATTGCGTGCGCGATCTCTTCGGGGCATCTTGGAAACATTACAAATACTAATGAAGCATACTACGAAAACACAAAATCTAACGCAAGTAATTTTCTTCTCCACATTTTATACAAATAGCATTACAATATTTTACTTGAACTCACTAAAACATCACCAACTGTAATGATAACCCCATTTCCGTATGGATGTAAACTAAATTGTATCATGGCCATCTGTTTTGATGTAAACTTGAAAAAGTTTAGATGATTGACAACAGAATTCAAAGTTACAAACTCTGGAATTTAAAAGCCTAGGCCTATAGGACGAAGGGCCTTCACGAGATATCACCCAAACTGGCAAAATACACATCTAGAGAAGAGCTTTAAATTGGTACCCGATATGCCTAAAAAATAAATATTTATTTGTCGATTTCCTGAATACAAAAATCCAACAAATTCTTTTAATAATTTAGGTACAGTTAACGTTCACGTCCTATCGATTCTTTGTAAATCAGACTCACTTACATCCTAAAATAAAATTTAGTGTTTAGTATTATATTTAGCCACAACGCTGCTTTATTTTGGAATAAAAGACTTGGTACTCTCCTATGCCACTTGCTTCTATAAATATGTGGACAGAACACTGTTGAATTTATCTTGGCGCAATTCCATAGCAGTACAACACAACGTCAATGAATACATTTCATTTAGTGTTCTGAAAAACTTACTAGATATTTTTAGAATAGCTAAATACACCACTATCGAACAATATTTACAATTTAGTAATCTTTTACTACTTTAATTTGTTTACTTTTCGAATTGTACAAAAATAAGAAAACGAATACAAATAAATACCAAACAAATGGTTGTTTACAATTAAAACCATTGACCCCGACGTACTCGTGGCAGTTTGCCAGCAAGTACAAGGGCGTGCCCAGTGTTATCAGTTATCAGTGATAAGAGTTACCTTGAATGTCATGTCTGCTGAGTCGGCCGGTCTGGTGGACTGAGCGTTGGACACAGCGATCAGTTTATATAGGTTGACCATTGTAAGGCTCCTTTCACCCGTTAGCATCCCTCCCTCGACCATACACTACCACACACATGACCTGGCCATCGTATGTAAATGCAAACAGTCCAGGAAGATGTGCTGAGATCGTGTGAAGTAGGTTACAGGTTGGGTGTAGTAAACGCTTGTTTTTGTTACAAAAATTATAATACAAGGATGGTACGATCAACTAGGTGTTAAAAGAATGAATATAACTTATTTACTTTTTGATAGTTTCTTTCACATGCAGATATTTTCTTGATTTTACCTTCCTGAAATAAATTTTCCGTTGTCAAAATACACGACACAAAGATTGGTCAGTATAATATTAATGACTAGATGGCCCGACAGACGTCGTCCTGTCCTAATGTGGTTTTATGTTAAATGCTCGTTCATTTTCAAGATGAGCTCGTTCGCATCGCTCAACCACATCCTGGTTGAAGTTCGTTCGCTACGCTCACTCACCTTTTGGTTGGAGCTCGTTCGCTGAGCTTACTTGCCTTTAGGTTTAGCTCGTTCGCCACGCTCACTCGCCTCCAAGTTGAATTGAGTGAGCTAATGTATATGAAATTTGTTATTTTTAAAAATCAAACTTATAAATAATGGTAGGATGGATTATACATTTTCTTACATAAAAACCTTCCCCTAGCACTAGAGTTCTCGAATTATGTAATATCATAAAGAAAAGGGATTCATTTTTATTTATATAGATTTTATTTTGCGTTTTTAGTCCAAACAGATGTTTTTCCTGATTTTCCTTTTTACAGTTATCAAAATGTATATCTCAAATATGTGTACGTTACTGATGAGATGGATATTAATATCTGTGCAAATAAAACAGTAGTGAAAAGGCAATGAAGGTTTACAAAAAAAAACTCTCTGTCAAATTAAAAATATACACATTAGTTCTGAGTCAAAAAATGACAGCTTGTTATTTTTTAGCAAGAATTGTAAGTTTTGGAGATTACTAAAACCTTAGTAATTATTAATTTTTTTTATTGATTAAAATATTTTGCTACATGCAATTACAGTAGCTGGGTTGTTTAATGGTAGTAGTCGTAATGATGGAATCGCTTACTACTGAACTATAATTATAATTCAAATTAAAATCTAAGAAAATGAATTTAAACTATTAGTCATAATGTTGTGTATTTAAAATAGTAGGAAAAGACAATCAGTTAGCTTTTGATATTGACAACAAATTTGTAGGTGGTACAATATGCTGTCAGGGTTTGAAAAATATATTTGCAGTGTTAGTTAGATTTACCTATGTTTCAATAAAACCCACGATGTCATTCCAGATTTCTGTTAAATTTCGAATCGTCGAACATAATTGTAAATATTTGTGTATGCACTTCTGCAATGTATGTAAAACCCAATAGGGTAACCCCTTTGGTTTGCTGATAATGTCTCATTGAAGAGTCATTCATCCAGCGTTTTACCACAAATGCCACTTGAACTTATGAAAATAATCACAGGTTATGTTAAATGACACATTTCCTGTACGGTAAGTAAACGTAGGTCGTGGTTGCTACAGTAAACTGGTTTCGCTCAATCACTTTGAGTTTTCATAACTTGTCCAGTCTGAAAAGGTGCTTATTAAGTTGCGGTTGTTGTTTTAATTTAACTTGTTGGTCTACTGCTTTGAAAAGAGCAAGTTACGATGGTGAATCGATTCACAACATATCTTAAAGATTTTGTTAAGAAATATATGTTGTACTGTTCAAGCTGTACTGATGAGACAGACACCTAGTTAGTAAGTGTATTTTTAAAGTGAGTGTCATAGATTAAAATTAGAATGATTGTGACAACTGCGTTGTTTTATATATACCTAATATTATGGATTTACAACTGTATGTAATCTAGATAAAATCAAATATACGTTAGGCTGTGACAGTCAAATCGTAACGAATCCATTCGACAGTATCTTTAAATATTTCGTATTTCTTATTAATATTTTATATTTAATTACCTATTATTTTAAACTATTATATATATATATATATATTGATGAAGTCCCATTGATTAAAACTGAATGGCTCTAGACTAGATATGTCCTTTAACACTTGTATCTCCGCACTGATCTGTTGTTTATCACCTTTTTACCACATTTTTCATTTTGTTTGATAATCATTTTCATGCAGTAATAAACAGGTTACATGCCGTTAACTCTTGTCCTTGCACTGATGCACATTTCACGCATGCTTACTGCATGAGGGGCCCAAATATGCCCAAGGCTGCTCCACGACGCCTTTCGACGAACTTCATTGTTGATCGGCCACGCTCCCGAATAGCAATACCTAATTTATTACACCCAGTTTATAGATTGTCGTCCTTGCCAATATAACAGCTGTTACGTGAAAGCTCACAATGGGTTCACGATTCGCGAGGATTACCAGCGTTTTTGCACCCAATGCATCTTCCTAACGGGTTTCTGATAGAAAGTCTTTCAGCCTTTGACAGACGTTGGTTATAGTGTCGAGAAGTACTATTGTGTTATCCCATAGAATATTTGAGTTCGTATAACATTCCAATGCTAGGAATGATAGTTGACAATTTAAACAAAATAAATTTGTTTGTAATATTATGCTGACACTTATTCAACTAATAATCTCCCATAAATCATACATCCATTAGTCATTGTAAATCCGAGTATACACCTGTTTAGTTTTTTTTTTCTAAATCAATATTTTTAGAACTATATTTGTAAAATTTAATTAATACTTAAATATTATCGATGCACATTCTTTAAGAATGATTGTATTTAGATATGGGAGAAAGCAAGCTACTAGTTTGAAAACAAGTTCAGTTACTGTAGATTTCACCAGGCCCATTTTAATTAAATATTGAACATGTTGAATGTACACATTAATTCATGCATTAGCGTGTATATTTTATTTACTGAACGTTTATACTCTCTATAATTTCACTTTACGCTCTCAACTAATATTTTTATTATTTTTGTTTTAGGTAATACGGGGGTGATTTTTTTCACGTAAGTAGTGCATTTGATGTGTATTCGAGATTGTGTGGTTGGATATACTTAAGAAAAACATTCCCGAATAAGCCTTACGGGTTGTGTGTGTGTGTTAACACATTTTAGCGAATTTCCCTATAGGGAAGTAGCTATTACCGTAGGTCTCATGGTAAGACTTAGGCCCGGGACCGATTTACTTTTTCATTTTAATGTCCCCAGAGGCCAAAAACACCATTCGTTCAAATTTTTATATATGTATATATATATATAGGTATATATATAGATTTATATATATATGTGTCCGTGAACACGATAACTTGAGTAATTTTTATCCGATTTTGATGACATTTGGTTTGAAGGTGTAAGGCGGGATAAACTTGAATGAGTTCGCGATCCAGCATGATCGGACCATGGGAACAGGGTTTTATGGGGGGTTTTATGGGGTAAAAATGGGTTTTTCTCACTTTTTACCCTCAAAACACAAAATTTCCCAATTTTTCTCTAAACCTTCTTAAAGAGCTTAAAAAAACAAACAATTCAGTATATCAAAGTGTTTTTGTACGGTTATTGGTTACGGAGAAAACTAAAAATTGGTAAATTTAAAATTCCCATGTTATTCTTATGGAGAATATTGTAAAATGTTGTAGTTTGCTTGTTTATGGATATATTTTGATCAAAGTTGGCAAATTTATTTATTTTATAGTAAGCTATCAATATTTTACTAAAAACACACTACTTTATTAGTTTCCTTGTAGCAGCAAACCTAGGTACTCGTTAAACCTAATAATGTTATTTAAATAGATCAATTGAAAATCAATTCGGACAAATGGAAATTCGCTTAGACGGCAGGTTTGCTGCGGCGGGGGTATTTTTAACCCATCAGCACTCTTCCATAGACTTGATTATTGTCTGTACTGTACTGTATTGTAATTGTTACCTTTAAAATAAAGCTTTGCCGCAATCACATTAATATACAGATTTACAAGAGAGTACTAGGGTCCTCTACATAATATCCCTGGTTACCATTAATGTAAGTGACCCCTACCTAAGTTTTAGCAAGTTCCATAAATTTGGGTGGCTACGTAAAGCTATTAGTATTCTAATCAGCTCAGTTTTTTATCGTAAATTAAGATTCTACAGGCATTTCCCACACTCAGCTGGCTCGTTTCGGGAATGGTAATTTTATTGGTGGGCTTCGATCGTCAAATTGATCGGGAACGTTAACTAAAATCGATGCCAAACAACTTTCAACCGTTGGAATCTTTATGTTCTTCAAACATAAACTTGCCAAAAGGTGTCGTCGAACGATTTATGTTGCCATTGCATTCAAATTATTATATAAACTCAATGTTTTACTATCTTTGTTTATTTCTTTATTCTACAATTGTACCACACTAAAAAGCAGCTACGTTCTGATATGTTACACTGAACATCAAGCAGAATGCCACGGCATTTCTCGTATTGCAGCGAGTGTAAGCTAAGCCGTAACAATTGCACATTAACAGACCCAGTCCGTAATGGCTCATATGAGGTAACATTCAGACCTTTATTCTGTTTTCGCTGAACTCTTCCCGAAAACGATTTAGGAGTAATGGTCCGCAATGCTGTAATTCGGTCCAATTTCGGAAACCAATTATGACCTGCAATTCGGATTACTTTCTATGTTTTTGTCAGTAGAATGGGCGTTATGTATTTGTTTACAAAAAATATTACCAATTTTAGGATGTTTCGAAATATACTTAGAAGGACTATTTTCCACCGTATATACTTACTACCAGGATTAGATCACCACGCAGTACATCTCTGTATAACTTTGGAATTTGTCGATATTTAAGTTACGAAATCTCAAACTCTTTAAAGATTTTATATCCTCTTCTTCGCATTGAAAGCTTACACATCCTTTTCCAATATAAATAACAAGTACAGTAGTGTAAATTGACTTGTGTGACATAGTTTGTTTAAGAAAAATTGACTACCCCTAGTGTTCGTATATTCATGGCTTATTTAGTTTAAATAAAAAAAATGAATACTGGATTACCGGTATACATGAATACAGGACGATACTGCATCCTTTTTATATCATGTGCACATTTTGGTCCACATGTTCTTTGTGGTTTCTGTGATCATAGGTATACGTATCCAAAGGGCAGTAAACAAATCATAAGTAATAGTTGTAGTAAAGTAATGAATTTCAAGCAACAAATTAAAAAAAGTAATTAATGTAGTAGTGGAAACCAAGCAATAAAATAAAATATACAACGTTAACAAAATAGTCATAGAACGAAATGTAATAACTCCTATCCTAACTGTGGCAAATCTTAATTCCAGATAGCCGTTAATGCGTGATTGAGTAACAAACCCATCCATCCAAACTTTCACTCTAATATTGGTGTAGACATATTGATTCTCGTTCTGGAATCGCTCGAAGGCCTTAATCGATTTTTCAACTCTATTTTATTTTATAAAAATTCCCTAAGTCTTGACCTAAATGTGTACAGTAACAAATCCCTCAAAATGTTTGATTATTTTTGACATCAATTTATCAAATATTTAACCACTGGATAGTTAATATAGTCGACCGAACACGCGAAATAAACAGGAGAGTTTTCTGATATTTTGTATTGACTAACACTCTTGTAGGTGTATTACTGTATGAATCAGTTTGCTTCTAAACATACGCCCGGGAACTAGGCTAGTGTAATAAAACTATTTAGGTTGAGTTCGCAATCACAGGGCGAAAGGAAACTTGATTGCCGTCATTACGTTCGTTGATTACAATGATAACTATTGTCAACAGACTGCTAAACAAATATCCGCCAACCGCCCCGCCCAGCGGCATGGTTACAACCACACGCACACACACACTCATACACGCGCGCGCTCATTGTGGGATTTTTGGACAGTGAGAACTGTAGCAATCATTTTTATTTTTGATAATTTTGTACGTATATATTTTGTAAAATGTGTGAAATATTAGCTATACCCATTAGATGCTGGTAGTACAGTGTTATTTATGTTCTGTGTGAAATGCACTTGAGAATAATAGCTCATTGAACAAACAAAGAATTGAAAATGGTATAACTACCTAGCTATTGTTTAATTGCACCTGTTATTTTTCAAAACTACCCTTTTGGTAATATCAAGCATAAAAAAAGTTCCTTTTTTCTTCGAATACCGAATCCTGCAATCATCAGTCGTCCACCTTCCTCAACCACAGACCGGACCTTCACTGATCGATTTACATCACAACAGCATCATTCGCTGAAGACAATGCTGATACAAATGTTACCAGCTGATATATGTCAAGGCCACGATGCGGATCAGTAGAAGGCGTGATTGACCTCAGAAACAGACAACAGACAGACAACAAGCATACGCCACTAGCGCGATGATGTCACTTGACCCAGCGTAGATTGGGCATTATGTGATAATCGCACAACCTTGACTACACACTGTGCTATGATGCGGAGGAGTTCAGCATTGTTACGAAGATTTTAATTTTGACTGAATTGAATGGTGCTTGAGGTCACTGGGTAAGGTGTGCCTCGGTAAGAAAACTGTAATGTATCTACGTTACTTAATATTTATAAGGAGAAGTACCTACGCGTTTGTATTAACACTTTCTCTTTGGCTTCTCGAATATAGTTTTCTTAACAAAAAAAACTAGATACATGTCTTAATAGTGAATTTTTTTTAGAGTAAGATGGATGTGATAGCGTCTTGGACTTCGGTGCGTGATGTATGTATTCGATCCCGGCATATTTGATCACGAAAATTTGAGATACCCTAAAATGCGTTATGAGACTTCTATAAGTATATACACAGTGACCAAAACACTGGAAGTTTTTTTTTATAAGCATTACTCATTCGTTTTTGTGTAAATTAAAACTGTTATTACATTAAAATGACGTAAACTCTTGCAATTCAATACACATATGTAAAAACACATTTGTACTATTTACTAAACATGGTTGCATACACTTATTAGATGCCCTTGTGGAAAACAATGTAAGTCGGGTGGAGTCCACTTTCATTTATGCAGGACTCAGTAAATTTATTAATCTTCTTATAAACGATTACATTCTACCAATTTACGTACCAGCATTTTACGGTCACTATTAATTCTCGCCACTTCCTGGTCAATTGTGTTTCCTAGATCCACCAGGGATCGGGAGACGCAAAATTTGAGAAACCGGAAAACTTTACCCACACTGGTAACCTTGGGCCACAGAAATTAACCAAAACGTTACAAATCAAAGCTTGCCTAGCCATTTCAACATTCTGCAACGTCGGTATTTTTTTGGGGGGAAGCGGCTTCTTTCCTCTGATAGAACGCATTGTCTAAAAATTCTCAACCCACCAAAGAATTAGTCGAATTTTGGGTGGAAACGATATCATTGCGTCCAAGATGAACGTTAACTAAGAAAAATCTCTGTGCTTCTGTGATAAGCTCGCCATTTTACACATACTCATCATAGGCGAGCCTGCAGTATCGTACTGTCTAATGCTCCATGGATACTAAAATGGCATAATATACAGATATGAAAGATACCCCTACCCCCTAGCGACAGTTACTCAGTCGCGTATACTATCTGTTTAAAAAACACCCGGTTCCTGTCGGTCGCCTTGTATTTCTACGGGCATACACACTGACAACATAAAATTGATCATAACATCATTTTAATTCAAAGTAAACAATAAGTTAAAGCTATTTACAGTTTCCATTTGGTATAACTCATCAATGGTGGTATGCGTAAGTAGGGGCTGCTGCGTAGTGCGCCGCTGGAGCTGCGTAGTGCGCTGTTGGAGCTGCGTAGTGCGCTGTTGGAGCTGCGTAGTGAGCTGTTGGAGCTGCGTAATGCGCTTGCGCAGCTACGGGTTGAGCACCACCCTCTTTGTGGACGACAGCATTAAACCCGTTTTGCGGGTCGGCGGTGTACTCCACCGTCCTCCTGGAACCGTCAGGTTCGATCAAGCTGTAGACACCTTGAACAACGTCACCGTCGCGGCTCTCGTGCTGGCTCTTGACGTCACCTGTGACGGCATCTTGGACGTCATAGGCGAAGGAATATTGAGGATGGGGGTCGTACTCGTCCACAGGGGGTGCGGCGGCGTTGTAGGCCGGGCCTGAGTGGTAAGCTACGGGACCAGCGGAGTATGTCACTTTTGGTGCGTAGGACACTGTGGGGGCAGAGTGGTAAACTGTGGGGGCAGAATGGTAAACTGTGGGGGCAGCGTGATAGGCTGGGGCAGCATGGTAGGTGGGGGTGGCGTGGTATACTGTGGGGGTGGAGTATACCGGACCAGCAGGCGCGGCTAACGTAGCAGCAACTGCTGACAACAGGACTAGTATCTGTAACAAACGTGTGTTTCAAGATCTTTCGTTTCTGTTTTATTACTTACACTGTAAATATGTTAGGACCGGATACGGGCATTTTACGGTACACCAGACGACAAATTTATACCAAAGAGCTCAATGCATTTGTTCTTGTCGTAATACAATCACTAATGAACAAAACATGAACCACATTGAATGGCAAATATTTTTTTCTAAAAAGATCCTTCAAAACAATCATATTCTGCAAAAAAACCCTGCAAGTTCATCACACGAAATACAAATTCAACACCTATCGTATTAGTAGAGAGATAAAAGATGCGAACGGTGATAACGCTCGTAAATAACGGCGGGTCTCTTTGGGCGGGAGGCGGCTTGGCGGGAAAGATAAAGATAGCGGTTAGTTTACGCGGGAGTCGTGCAGCTCAGCTGATAGATTATTCATTGCCCCTGTGGGCGTGAGAAGCAAGCAGGCCTACAGTTCCAGTTATGCAAAGTGATCATTGTTAGGTTATGTCACCCGTGTGCTGGTCTACATTGGTCCTTTCAATATTATTTGATTGTTCAGTTGATATTGTGTCATGAATAATTTAAGTGGCACGCGGTGACGAAGTGAATAGGAATGTTTGTGAGAAGACTGTTTTAAATTATTAGCTAAGGATATTTTTTGATTATGGCGAATATGCAAAGCTATCGAGTTAATTTTAAAAATACTTTTTTGTATCCATATGCTTATGTTCTTTGTCGTGACTATTTTTATGTCACTGAAAATAATTTTAGCTGTAAGTTTTAGTAGATTATTGCTAAAACAATAATAAGCACCCTGTAAGAACCCAGCTTGATAAACTAAAGCGAATGGGTCAACCGTAGAATCGTGTCTCCGTTATGAAGCACGAGTGTTGGCCTTGGCTGGACCATCGATATATAAACACAATTGTGTTTATATATATATTGTGTTTATATATCTAATAGTGTACCTGTTGCTCGAATTCGAGCAATTGCAAAGTATTACTGGCGTTATTTTAAAAATGACATAATTTCCGAAGATTTTAAAAAAGTCGACTCAAAGATTTTGTAAATACTCTCGATTCACATAAGAGTTCGATATAATCAACATTTCTTGTAAATATCATTTTTCAAAAACTTATCTTGTTTTTTAGTGTCTTCTGCAAATGTTTCCCACTCATAGCCGCATTAGGTTTGACCATAATAACGATTATTAATTCTTTAAAAACATATTATTTCTATTTCTTCTACTTGGTAATTTTATATGACTTTCCTATGTTTCCATAGTTTGAAAATTGGCTCTTTCAATGATTACTCAAGAAATGCAGCACAGTCGTAATTCAGTTTTCGTATTAGTATTCCATTGTAATTTTTACACCAACCCAGATCCAAATAGTAAATATTTCATTTCAACCAAGTCAGTAACAGTTTGTAGCTCATGTTCCTTAATTTGTAAAAAGGTAAAGTCAGTTTGCACATCCACACACCTAGACAAACACTTTGGTATATAATATGTGGGGTTAAATTTAAAAACAAAAAAGCCTTATTGTTCACAAAGTTTCATGTCGCGTATTAATAATATTGATGATTGTGTTTATTGTGTTTATATAGCTATTGTGTTTATATATCTATATCTATTTATTATATACATTGTGTTTATATATCGATGGACTGGACTGTAGGTTATTGTGATTAGGACAGTTTTTTAAACACACATTGTATTGCCTAATTTAAAACTCATAGTTTTATTTAGTGTTACTAAACAAAATTCCAATTGTTTACTTTGTTATTTCTCAATTTAAAATTGTGTTTCTATATTCAGTTGTGTATGTTAAAAAGTAGCACGTGTAACATAGTAAGACTTAACTGGTGGGGACCTATAAACAGTTTTTAACTTGAAAATAAATATTACCTAATGTTTTGCCTCGGCTTTGAGTTACTGTGATTAGAACACATCTTTAATCGCATGATTTATGTATTCGTGTATGTATATTTGATACAAATTGATATTAATAAACAAGTGCAAAATATATATTTATACATTCTAAACTAATTTAGTTAAGGGCTCTCCAAGACCCCTATGTGGCATTTTAAAACAGTTCAATAAAAACTAACTAAAATAAAAACTAAATATTCAGTAATACCAACTTAGTTTAAATGATTAAATTTTTTGTTTCTTAAATTAAATTTAATGACTTTTTGTATCACACTAATAATGCACTTTTAGTTATTATAGTATTGTTGTCATGCCAAAAGTTGCTATCCTCGAACTAGTCAACCAACGCACGGCCCCTTCACTACCCTAGCTAGGCAATTTAGGTGCTGCGTTCACTTTGCCAATGCAAACAGAAGGCGAATAAATATTAACTCATCTATGAATATAAAATCTAACCACATTTACTAAATAAAAAACATGCTACAGCTTATCTTTGCATTTTTTGTCTTCAGTACTTGGTTAAAAGTATGATTTATTTCATTTTAATTGAATAACATCCTTCCTTATAAAAAAAGTGCATTAATTTTGAATTTATTTATAAGCTAAAATGCTAATAATTGGGGTTAGCTAATCCTGTTTCAGCAAATGTCTTAGCTAATGTCGATTTTGTGAATGAACTTGAATATAACTAGAAATATTTCTTTTACAAGTTGTTGTATAGTATATTTGAACTTAAATTGTATTTCTTATACTACTTGTGCATGAAGAAAAACTAAGAAAAAATTTGTGAAATTTTACAATTTGTTTGAAATTCAAAGGCGTTTGCTCTTATATATTTACTAGCTGACCCGGCGAACTTCGTATCGCCTAAGTTATAGGTTTCCCCTAAGACAGACCGATGGAAAGAAAGTACCGTTACGTTTAATTTTCAAGATGATCCCGTTCGCATCGCTCAATCACGTCCTGGTTGAAGTTCGTTCGCTACGCTCACTCACCTTTGGGTTGAAGCTCGTTCGCTACGCTCACTCACCTTTAGGTTGGAGCTCGTTCGCTGCGCTCACTTGCCTTCAGGTTAGCTCGTTCGCTACGCTAACTCGCCTCCAGGTTTGGGTTGGAGCTCGTTCGCTACGCTCACTCACCTTTAGGTTGGAGCTCGTTCGCTGCGCTCACTTGCCTTCAGGTTAGCTCGTTCGCTACGCTCACTCGCCTCCAGGTTGAAGTTCGTTCGCTACGCTCACTCACCTTTTGGTTGCAAATTAGCTGTTGTCATAAATGTAAAAGAAATAATAGTGCTGCACCCTGTTGGTAATCCTTGTCACTTTAATGCTATTAAACATCATAGAACAGGACCAACTTGTTTAATTGAAACAGCTATTAATATTCATTAATTCCATTTCTCATAAGGTTAACATGGGAAACTCCAGAGCCACTGGGGCGGAGCCCTTTTAAGAATTTCGAAACGGGAAATAGTTTACGTCCGATTCGCATACCTACAGAATTTACACACCAAATTTCATAACGATCGGTGAAGTCGTTCCGGAGGAGTTTGCAGACAAACACTGTGACACGAGAATTTTATATATTAGATTAAACGACCCGCAACCACAATAACTATTAAAAGACTAGCTGGCCCGACAGACGTCGTCCTGTCCTAATGTGGTTTTATGTCAAATGCTCGTTTATTTTCAAGACGCATCGCTCAATCACGTCCTGGTTGAAGTTTGTTCGTTACGCTCACTCGCCTCCAGGTTAAAGTGAGTGAGCTAATGTAAAGGATTTTTTTTTAATTTTAAATATCAAATTATTAAATGATGGTACGATGATTTATAAATTGCCTTTCATAAAAACCTTCCCCTGGCACTAAGGAACACAACAACAAAAATCATCCAATTCGTTGCACTCGTTCTCAAATTATGGAACACCAACAAAAAAGGGATTTATTTTATTTATATGGATACCTACTCACTAACTTATTATGTATGTGCACAATATGTTTATTATTCTGTTTTATCTTGATATAGGCCTATTGTGATATTTTTTATCACCCCGTTTTACGCTGTCTGGAATGTAAAAGTTTAAGAGCAACATTCTGACTACAGTTATTACTGAACAAAACACGTTAAAGGAGGTACTAAAGAAATTTATAAATCATAATTAGGCACCAAATTTGTTTTAGATTTGAGGTGTCTGATGTAAGTAATCTCAAAATCGTCAAAACTCGTATTAGTGTTTAAAGGATTAACTTATTTTGATTAATTTTTTGACAAGCATTTAATTAGTATCGTAAAAGAAATATGTTTTAATTTTCCCAATATTTGTGAAACGTATGCTGTTAAATTATTTTAGCTTTATACTATATTGTAGTTCTCCACTCTGAAAACGTACTAAATTTTACTCATGAATATTTTAAATTATTTTTGGAATTAACAATTGACCTATATATTGAGTTTGAACTTAATAAAAACAATCTATGAATCCGTTTTGTTAAGAGAATGCATTATAGGAAAAATATCCATCAAAACATTCCCCTAATCTAGCATTTTAGCTTTGACTACCTACAACTTTGAAATACACAAAACTGTTACCATTTTATTATCATCTTTTGCACACCATTTCGAATAATAACTTATATATTTACTTTTTAATTAATACTCAAATTACTATTTATGTCAACCTAAATTAATATTGATATATTTAAAAAATCACAAATTATTTAGAAGTAATAAAATTAAATCATTGAACATAGTAGGAAATAAATATTATAAGTTCTGTTATTTTTGCTCCTAATAACAATGAAAGTAAGTCTTAAAATATAAATGTATACAATAATTCAATGACATCTGTTAATAATAAACATTGTCTTTAACGAATGATTATGCCTCAACAATTAAGCAACATTTTGTATAATAAAGTGCATTTTGTGTTTATTCATATGTTCAATCAACACTCGTATATATACTAATTTAAAAATAATCTTTAAAATACACTGTATAAAAACATGTATATAACCAGGTGTGGTTGGCACCAGTGCTAAATGTCATAGTGTACCTGTGAGGTCATGATGGCTATGAGACGAATGAAGAAGAAGAACTGATAGCAGAGCAGGGCGACCTGTCATATATATGGGGGGCCTTTGTCCCCTTACCTTTCACCTCGAGCCCCCGCCGCCCCTAAACTGGGGGCTGCTGACGCCCCCGTAGACCTGTGGCACTCCACGTCATGTTACTGGGAACTTTCTGTGTCATTGTAGCCTCACACTATCACCTCTTGGCGATATCCAAGAATACTGAAATGCAAGTATGTGAAACACATAATAACCATTTAGAATTGTAATGTAATTTAAAATTATAAAAGCGGTTTTAAGGTATTTTCAATATATTTATTTTATGTTTATCCAGTTCTCATATACATATTTTGAATGAATAGGAATATTTGCGATTATTTTGTCCGCTTAGTACTATTGTTGCATAATATTACCGAGCGAAAAAAATAACAACGTAAACAAAAATTGGCAAGTGAGAAAAAAATTTAAGGAGTTGATATAATGACCCTCGAAACTATTCTTAGAGCAACATTAAATTCCCACACTTCTATCTATGACCAGTAGAGATTTAGATGTGTTTATTAGGCTATGTTCTAAGTAATTCTGAAAACTACTCTTTGTGTTTGGTAAACTGAGATTTCGGTCTAGCTGTAGCCAACTTTCAGAAGCACTGTCTAAGAATCAAAAACTCTAACCGCATGAGCATTTGTCACAGAAAAGCCTAAAATATTTGTTATTGGATAGTAAAAAATCGGGACACGAAGAACCAGTCACCTCTGGCCCTAATCCGCATTTTGGTCAGGTTATGTTAGGTTAGACTATATAAATATGGCCCCTGGATTTACGACCAGTGTCCGAGACCCTTACACTAAAAAAAAACCCAGTTACTAAACAAGCAAGGATCACATCTTTCGTTTAATAATCCCCTTAAAACCAGCTATACAAATGATTCATTCACTGAATGTGTTACACCATAGACAAGGGGATGTTGAATGTTACATTTAATAAACCTGCAGGCTAAGTGCTGAAATGGGGTCAAATACGCATTGAGTCCTATCAAATTGGTAGCTTTCAATCGTCATTATCTTAAGTGACATAATGTTTCCGCGCCGGAAATACCTGACCAAGGCCAGCCTCCAGGCGGGGCTCACCTCTCTGGACCATCCATCGTCTGCGACTTCTTGGAACCTCGTCTGTTATTCAGGGCGGTCGTCAATAATTCCAACTCTAAACTGAATCATAAACTTTCATGACCCTGTTAAGCTTGCACATAATCAATGAAGTTTGTAACGGGATTTTCCACTCATGTGATTCTATTCTGAATTCTCATGACTAGTTTCAAAGCAAATTAGAAATATTTTCTTTCCTCCAAAGTATCTACACGTAGTCTAAATTTATGTATAATTTCGTGGCCCTCATTTTTTTCTAAAACGATTTGTGTATAGATAGTTTCACAAATCAACACGCTTAACTTTTAAAAGGTGATTGGTTTTGTATATTACAAGTTTTCTGTTTTATCTCTATCCATGAATTGCGCATTATGTCAAATGAATTACTTTACTAACTAGGTCAATGTCTTCTATCTTGCTCCTTTCCCTCAACATTTCCTAGGTTCACTTATTAAGCTTCAGAATTATTATTTTTCAAACTCACTTATGCATTTTTTTTTAGTTTAACTGTAAAATATTTTATATTCTTAGTTCTTCTACCACATACTAAGCCTATGTAGGTTGATTTCCTGAATGTTTTATATTGAACATTACTTTCTATGAATCCTAAAATTATTTACTTTTACTATTTATTTCCAAGTTTATAATATATATTTTTATTTTAAGTAATAGTTTCATTTTAGGTGCAATAGAAAATTACTCAGATTTATTTTAAAAGTTCTTCGTGTAAATATTCTAGATTTCTTTGAAGAGTGTTTTTTTCTTACTGTAAATGTATGCTTATTGACATCTCTTTAATATGTTTGGGAAACAATGTATATTTTGAATTGACGGTAAAAGAATATATTTTGATACAAATGCCAACAGCACGGCACCATTAGATTATATTCGAAGCAAATCTGCAATATTCAATCAAATCATCTACATATAGTAGCACTAGCACACACTATAGAGCCTTGTTCAATAGTTTTTTTTATTATAGGTAATTTAGCGCCATAGCTGGTGTATGTAGTTAAGATATTAACCTAACTGTCTAAGTTGAATGCTCATTTTCTTGTGAAAACAATCATATGAGCTAGACCAAAACGTTTTCAAATATCCTGTATATGAAATTTCAACTTCTGCACTAAAGTTGTCATCGGGAATGGTTATGGCGGCCGAAAGGAAAGTTAGATTAAGATTGCAAATCAATTGTTCAGCCCACTTATTATGATAATCAGCTGTTATTGCAAGTGGGTTGACTTTAGACACCTCGCCCTCCTCATGAAAACTGGGCTTCTCCCACTTATAATATAATATTTAAAATGTGAAACCTGTCTTTATTGGAATCAATGCTTAAGAAATAAACTATAAATATTTGCAATATCTACCTATGACCAACTCTAAATAAAATTAGCTAAAAAAAGTACAAAATTTAAGACCTTGTTTTTATTCCTTAGTTCCTTTCTTCTGCCTGCGTTAACAAACTGATGGACGAATATTTGAAATTTATACTAATTTGTGACTAGTTTTTTAAATACCTCATCATTGGCAGTGGTAAAATGGAACACGGAAGTCCAGCAATAAAGGATTATGTTATTTTGAACTAAACGTAGTAATCGAGTTCCTGCTCTTGTTTGTGAGATTCTATTAAGGTAGCCTAGTCAAAGGTGACATAGCAAATGAAAACATCGTGAGTGTTCTCATTGCAGCCATGGAGACCAATATTCTTTCAAAACCCTCGACTCAGAACTTTAAAATCGTCAATAGTCCTAAACGGATCCAATTGTTAGTAGATACATTTTTGTGAAATTTAAGCCCAGTCGGTTCAGTCGTTTATACGTTATTTTGTTACAAGTATACAGACGGACGCCATTAGATTTTATTTAATGATATATATTACTGGTTAAATTAAAGGTGATTTTAAAGGTAATACATATTTTCAATATTAAACTACGCACTATGGTGTGCCCCTGTTGTAGTTAACTGATTCTATTTGGATGCAGAGTCTTTGTAGAACAATTATTTACTATTGTTATGTGTGAAATCCTCGACCACAGCAAAGCACTAATCTTCACAATGTGTAGGGACACTTAACGGTTGACTAAAAATAGGTATTCACTTTAAACATTTTCCATAGCACTCAATGTTATCAGAAGTGAGTGTTGTCTGCTCTTAACAAACCACCATTTAAGCAGCACGCACTACATACCCTTGAACTTTCCACGTCATGCTTTTACCCTTACCTTTACACACCAATACCAACTTGTTTATATCAGGTAATAAACTCTTGAACAGTTGTAAACTTATATTTATTTAAAAGTACGAATAATTGTGTATTATTCACTTAGCAAATTAGAACTTTTAAGATATTTGAAAGATTTCTAATGTTAAAATAAAACATTATATGTGTAGTTTTCTTTTATTTATTACCTATGTCGATTCAAAAATAAAATACAGGATTCACTAATTTAGGACGTGTTACTGTTATGGACGCGAAGCCTGGAATCCATATATAAATCCCAAAGTACCCATGAACTTTTGAGAAAACTAAAAGTCACACCCCCATAAACCATATACTTAAAATGTTTGTCATGACGAGAAACCTTACGCAAAACTATCCATTATTTCATAAATTGCCCTTTAAGTTCGTAATTCCTTTGTAAAGGGAACTTTTCATATACTTAATGTTTAAATTTAGGTGTTCACTTATAAAAAATATAATAAAATATGAAAATATAATATTTATGTACTTATTTACTTAAATATTTAATGTTTAAAATATCTCAGCTTTATTTATTTGCTTTTTATTCTTTCAATTTATTACACTATTAAAATCAGGTGTTATTATTTGTTTGTATTACTGTATTCTGTTTTGTTTATTTCTTCTGCTTTACTTAACCAATCGATAGTTTCATTAATACTTATGAAGTCAAACGGGGCGAAACCCGTGGTTAACAGCTAGTATCTTGTATACTCCGTTGTAACTGTTTAATTTTACTAGTGTACACTAATTGAATGTTTGTAGCTCACGTTTCCTTAAATTGCAACTAAAATATTAACAGCCATTAAATTACCCACCTGATCATAACGTAAACAAATATGTTCTCCATAAAGATAACATTGGATCTTTAAAAGCCATTGGGGCCGAGCCCAAGGGATTTCAAAAATGTAAGGTCAGTTTGCAAAACTACACATCTAGACGAACATTTTGGTATATAATATGTGGGGTTAAATTTCAAACCAAAAATCCTTATTGTTTACAAAGTTTCTTGTAGCGTATTCATAATGTAGATTACAACTAATAAAAACAATATCCATGCAGAAAAAAGGCAGGCCTATTCCCCGTGCCTGAGATAACTCTATCTTTGTGATTTTTTGACTGTTGAACTATCAGCTGATTTGGCCAGCTTACCACCGGATGATATTATGCAATTCAAACCTGTTATAACTCATTGACATATTTTAAACCCAAGACTTCAGGATAGAAGTCCTGTGCTATGAGCCACTCCTCCACACCAGTTCTTCAGGTGGTTTTTGTGAACTGTCCTAAAAACCCAAACATTTAAGAACTGAATATAAAATTAAACTTTCAGGGGTAATGCTCAGATAGACGAAATTGCATACTCATGTTGGTGCATGCAAACAATACATTTTTACCATAATCTCAACCAAATAAATACCAAATAATGTATTGAGGTTTTTACAAAAATACAAAATGATATATTTACTCTATCCTACTTCATGGAAAATGTTAAATTGCATATCCAATCAGTTTATTTATTTATGACTTTTCATGTCCATAAATAAATAAATTATCAGTCTGTAATAATTCAACGGCAAGTGCAATTGGCTTGTTTACTTTACAGAACAATGGTTGTGTTAACGATGTTGCCAATCAGTACGATAATATATTAGCAGCTAAACTCCTACGTACGTATGCGCATATCTCTATTTTGGCAAGTGTATGATGTTGTTCATTAGTAATATACAAACATTGACGTTGGATACTGCAAGTCAACTGTTCAACTGTTCATCCTTGTGTCAACTTCAAACTGCTCATCAGGGGGCTTTAAAAGTAGACATCGAAATGCAATTTATAAATTAAGAAATATACATACCTTTACATAGTTTTCCATGGACTATCAAGATAAATATACTAAAGAATGTCTTTATTTCAAGAAAACACATTGCGAAGGTATTTAATTATTCAATATGCATTTAAGTAACTACTTAAATGTTAAGGATTAATTAGTATACTGCAAGTCAACCTTTTAAACAAGTAAAATCGAAAGCCTGCCATGTTTGACAACCACGCGATCGTTAAATGTTATAATTTATTTTTGTAAAAAAATACAACCGACTTCAAACGCTCTAAAAAGAATGAAATAATTTCAATAAAGTAAACTTTTGTATTAGCAAAGCTCACGTACTTAAAGTCGGCGCGGCTCTATGATGATTTTTTATACAAAATTGAAAGAGGATGTCCATATTGCAGGTGACTATCTATAACTATCTGCATGTCTTTTTCATAGTTATGCGTTAATTGTTATTTTATTACCGTAATCAGAGATCAGCATTATAGTGGTATTAACGAGTATCTTTAAAAAGATTATAACTCATTTAAATGTTTCTAACTTGGAAAAGTAACGTTTTAATACTAAACTAGCTTCTTTTCCCTATCATAATATCAAACTAAATTATTTTCCTATTCATATAGAACATTTGTGTGTGTTATTTTCATAATGCATTTATTCTGAAGTAAACATAAAATACAAGAAAATATTTCCTTTAATATATAAACAAAACAGTTCAGTATGTTTTATCCAGCTACAATTTATTGATTTTCAAAATACACACACAATATTTAATTTCAATCATATTTGCAGTTTGAGCCGCGCCGACTTGAAATACGTGAGCTTGCCTAATACAAAAGTTTACCTTATTGAAATTATTTCATTCTTTTTAGAGCGTTTGAAGTCGGTTGTATTTTTTTACAAAAATAAATTATTTCATGATTTTTAGTGACTGTATAATTTTTATATATTAATTACTTGAGGATTTTTTATAAGCAAAACTATTTGAAACAATCAAAAGTTCCACAGAACAATCATTATTTTAAAACTGCTTGAGTCACCTGTTCAGGTTACATAATCAATGGGTATGAAAATAAACATCTTTAGATATTCTTTAAGAAAGAAAGGGTTGCCCATTACATTAGGCCTAATGAAAAACTAATTGTCTTTTCTAGATACATTGAAATGTCAGACATCATCGTTTCCTGCAATCGGTGTACTTCTACATTATAAAAAGAAATACAGAAACGTCTCAAGCCTTTTGGAACAATATGAAAGTTATTCCTCAGCTACCAGCACTAAAAAATCTCTCAAAAGTGGAAAATTGGTCGTTAACACCATAGTACCTATCGTATAGTACCTTTGGAAAAAATTATATGAAAGATTGGTTCATCTAAAAGTGGTGTAAGTCATGTAGGGGATTTTGTTTGCTCAAGATATAGCCTAGTCGAAATTGCAAATCATCTTCCTCTAGGACTTTCCGAAGCAGGCATAATAGTATTGATATGTTATAGTAAACTGGGTAGAGAATATTAATAAACATTCCACATCTGCAAATGAAATATGTATATGAAATATTGGTTCAGCTTAAAGTGGTGCAAGCCATGTAGGGGGTTTTGTTTGATCAAGATATAGCCTAGTCGAAATTGCAAATCATCTTCCTCTAGAACTTTCCGAAGCAGGCATAATAGTATTGATAGTAACTGGGTAGAGAATATCAATAAACATTCCACATCTACAAATGCATGTAATTAAAATATTTAACACAATTGACGATTATGCACTGTCACACTTCTTAGGTCGTGTAAGGAATAATTGCATTTGATTTATATTTAGACCTGTTTTACGAATGCTTTGGTTTTCACAATACACCTTTATTTGTCAATATCATACAGCTATTCACTGAAACACATATGTTTTTGTAAGTCAGAATATTCAATACTAAAAACAGAATTACTGTATACACAAATCAGGTCAAACGTTAAAATACATTTTTTATAGTAACCAAAACAAAATGCATTTTTTCAATGTAATTCATTTAGGTTCCATGGCAAGAAATAGTTTATTGATCAATATGAAGCAACTGTTTCATGAAGAATTGTCTGTAGCTTCATTTAAATGGTTTCAACTAACAGCTGTAGGAATGTTATTATTATTTATTGCCTTCTCTGCAAAAATGTAAACAATCTGCACAAATGTAAACAAAATAAATGTTGAATATTTAAGGTTTTCAGAATTTTTCACCAAAACAAATATTATACTTAAACATAATATATAAGGTACCAAATAGAGACTCTCCTGGTTATTTTGGTAGTGGAACCACACTGATCGGTAAAAGAATCACAGAGAAATTGGTGAACATACATAGAAAAAAAAAAACATCGCCACAAACAAATTGAGAACCTCCTCCTTTTGTTGGTAGTAGGGAAGTCGATTAAAAAGTGTTTTATTATTCAGAGTGTATTTTTAGTGCGAGTTTTACTATTTAGTTATGGTCCAGCAGTTTTAAAATATATTATATTGGTAGGTTATAATATTTAAGTTGAAAAAGTTACCTATAAATAAAGATGATGCATTTGCATATTTAGGAGTTACTATACATAAACTTACCTTTAAGATCATTGTCGGTGGTCCTGAAGAATGGGAAAATGCATAAATAATAATAAGTTGTAACAATGTGTATAGGTATTCCGAAAGCACGACCCATACTGAGTTAATTATTTGTTAAGCAAAGTGAGAAATAATAAGGTCGTACCATGATATACATTTTGAAATACTACTCGTAGGCATTATCATTTCTCGTACACTAACATTTCAACCCTGCCCCAATCTTTTACATTTGCTACATCAAAAGAATCGTGTTTTTCCATAAACAGAATGAGTTATTCCATATACAAAACCAGTAAAGTAGTGGTCAGTTCAACGACCTGAGTGGATCACAGCATAGCTATACAAGTTCTGTGTTGTCCAGTAGAGGACGAGATACGTGCTGTTGAGACATGGTAAACACTGTATGGATAAATTATGGTGCATTATGGGAAATAAATCAGAGACAGGTCACGACGTGATTGTGTCTCGCAGTCTGCGTTGTGCGCCTGCCGTATTGAGGTTATGCTGTAGTTTTACTTTTGACATGGGTCATTTTTGTTGAATATTTTTTGTCCGAGGGGTGAAGGTGAGTTTAAAGACTGTCTATATATTACGGCTTAAAATGATTATAACATTTCAAATCCACATGCTATATAATATATTTATGTGTAAAAAAGAAATAATAATTTGGTACATTGAAGCGTTGTTGTGCGCTTGATAGTAATGGAGAAAAATATATAAACATAAAATCCTTAGTTATTCTAATGTAGAATAAGTAAACTGCTGTAGTTTTTTTTATTATTATACAAGTTAATCAAATTTTTCATAATAATTTAATTTAATAATAAACTATTAAAATTTCACAAAATCCCACTATACCTTTTCTGTAAGAGAACATCTAAGTACTAAAACTCGTTAAAATAATCTGAAATATTATAGTGAAAATCTATTCACGGAAATGGAAATTTGCTTAGACTGCAGGTTTGCTGTGGCGGCGGAGGTATTGATCCATTATGTTGAAACATTATGGTTTTAATTATTTATTTACTTATTGTTATTCATGGGTGATTCGAAACAGCATGTCGTGCGTATGCTTTATATTTCAAACGTAAACATGCATCCGAATGAATTTTTGATTCTACAATCTTCCTGACTCTCGACACTAATAAAACAGCATTTATCAGTGAATGTTACATTTTAGAATAGATCACTCCAATGCGACATGTCCAAACAAGCTATCGATCTGGACAAGCTGGTGTCCTAGAGATGCAGGTTTGCAGCATCGCAAAGGTCGCTTCCATTTACACTGCACCACTTGACCTGACTGACTCGAGTAGGTCTATGATCTAGATCTAGATATTTGCGACCAGCTATTACGAACTAGTAAGAACTTAAACATTATTTTGGGTGATATAACTTTATTTTGTTGTGATTAATAGGAATTGTAATTTCAAAATGGACATTCAAGGTTTTTGGTTAAATTAACTAAACATTTAAGGTTGTTTATTAAACAAAACAAACCAAGTCAGTATAAAATTTGCATGTGAGTCCGTTGATAAATTTACAAATCAATTATAATTCAACCACGTATTACAATTATATTAAATACTTTGGTATCTATTTTATTAGAGCTCTAAAATATTATGATTGTGACAATGTAACATAAATACGTTAAAAGGTGGAATAATTATTGAATTATAAAATAGTAAAATTAAATATGACTTAAAAGATACTTTTTCAGCAAATATAGTGTAGTTGAGATAACGATAACCGCAATAAAATTGAAGAATCCTTTTTATGCTTTTTATTTAACAAGGATATAATTTTAAAGTAGGGGGTTTCCATAGTAAAAAACCATCCGAGTGTTAAAACACGAATGTATTTGCATTTGCAACTGTTAAGAAACCTCTAGTTATTAGCCGTGTTTCTCTCCAAGTCGTAGTGTCTCGGACTCAGATGTGTAGGGTTGCGACGTACAGTTCTTCTTCTTCTTCATATACACACAAGATTTAGGTGTTTTAACCACCCTTCATTAAAAGTATTCAAATTCAAATTCAAAATTCAAATTCAAATTTATTTATTTGTGATATTACTGGACAAATTGAATTGATATTACTGGAAATTGAGTAGGTTAAGTTTTTATCTAAAAACAAAAAAAAACTGTTGATGCAAATGTAAAATAATCATAGACCAGGGTAATGTTTAAGGTAAAATCAGGAAATTAGGAGATTCAAGCACTGACTGATCCTTCAACACTACAAAGCTTTTTAAACTACTTACAATTGAACAATGGCAATCTGGGCCAGCAATGTATTCAGATGTGAAGTTGCCCAACAATAGGCATGTTCAATGTTCATATCCTCTTGTTTGTTGCCTTTGCCAATTTTGACAATCGCGGTAAGTGAAAGGGAAGTCACGACAGTTGGAAGGAAACACGGGAAGTTGGCTCAAGTTTTTGGCGGAAGTTCCTTGACTGTTTGTTGGCTGAGTTGGAGCAGTTGAAGTACCGTACTTTTCTTGACCCTCGACGTTGTATGCAAATTATCCGGATTCAAGTGACACAAAGAAAGTTGAAAGCTTTGTAGGAAAAACCAAGTCATACTTCACTGGTCGGTGTTTATATTTTACCCTTGACCAATTAATTAATTAATTAATTAATTAATCAATTAATTAATTTTTGCCCCGTACGTCGTCGCGAGCGCCGCACCGAGCGGTCGCCTTCGCTAGCGTTGATAGCTTTAATTTAATATGGCAATTAAACTTTTTAATTGGTCAAATAAATAAATGTTGGGTAATATGTTGCCAATATATATTATGGGCATTTATGTTGTAATTTTGTAGTTTGTTTGGTCAAGGTTGGAAATGTATTTTACAAGTTGAAACTTTGTAGATATTAGCCTAGACACCTATTTATTATCAATATTTTTACCTTTTTGGTAGCCTAAGGTGTCCAAAATTCTTATCTCCTGCGAGACGCGTTTCGCATTAATTACAATGCATCTTCAGTCGCTGTCACAGGTCTCAACATTGCCCACAGAAGTGGTTGTCACAATTTATAAAAAATATTAACAGAGTAGGCCTACAACCTTGTGCGGTTTTGCGTGTCTTCTCCCGCTCGCTTGATTTACAGTACGTGTGTGACCATGGTCGTAAAGCTGTATATACATATGTGTTTCGTGAACTGTTCGGTTATGTTAATATGTTTTATAAATTGTGACAACCACTTCTGTGGGCAATGTTGAGACCTGTGACAGCGACTGAAGATGCAATGTAATTAATGCGAAACGCGTCTCGCAGGAGATAAGAATTTTGGACACCTTAGGCTACCAAAAAGGTAAAAATATTGATAAGTTGAAACTGTTAAATCAATGTTACCAATAATTTTTACCTTGAAGTAAGTAATTGATGTTATACATAAATTATTTCAGAATTAATATTAAAAAAAAATCTTATTAAATACAATTAAAATTATCATTCTATAACATGTTATTTCATGTTTTATTACTGTTTTATTATTACTGCCTCCGCGCTCTCACTCACACACGCTCTCCATCTCTCTCTAAACTCCCTTTTACCGCGCTCGGTAGAACTTGTCTGGTCTTAGTCTTGTTCGGGGAAATGTTCGGATTGAAATTTTGCTTATATTTACCTCCCTTCTCCCTCCTCCCTGCTCGGTTTGGGGTCTTGATCGGGGAAAATATCGATAGTGTGTCACCGCCTTTATAAAATCGTAGACGGCGTATAAGCTGAAGCATCATTGCATTAAGTGTTGTAAATTTTGAAAATATGAGAATAGTCAATTGTTAGAGGAATCAAGAGTTTGTTGATCAGTGTATACAACTTAAGCTATCAATAGCTCAATTAATACACATCATAAGCTAACGTTTAAGCTACATTTTTTCCTTAATTCGTACAACTACTTTTTTATAATTTAAATATCAAACCCATTTAACCATTAAGGCTTCTCAGTTGATGCTGAAAGAAATATTTGTGTAGGTGTTCTCAATTGTATGTTCTAACTGTATTTATCGAGCCTTTGCTATACTAAGCTATACGATATTCAGCGTTTGACGATTTATTTCTTGAGGTATGAATAACTAAATTTTAATGCATTCATTATTTCACGCTTCATTATTTCTGGAAGGAACTCTGTTACAGTGTGTAGATATGATTTTTTTTCAAATTATCACTTTGAATATCGTTTAGAATAAATAACTCCTGGACGTCGGTGCCATGCCAATATTAAATTGACATTGCATAGCTTGTGTTCATAATTTGTTAACATACGCCTACATAAATAGTTTAGTATTTCATAACTACTAGGTGATTTTTATTGACTCTAAAATGAAATGATAAAGCTATATATCCATAACATTGAATTTTCAATTCTGGTTCTGGCAAATGATGGACCTTTAATCCCACAATTCCACTAATAACCTAATACTCTTAATCATCATCATTTAACTAATTCAAAGTATGAACAAAACAATAAAATAGGCTAACTGTATGTAAATTCGTTGTCCAATTTTTTTAAGTAAATCATCAGGGTAAATAAAGTGTTTCTTGTAAGAATTCAACACGAAGATATATTACTTTGAACATAACAGGCTTGCATTATATCTTCTTTGTTAGAACGCTCAACATTTGTTCACTGCACCTGACAGTTTCTTTGACCAACAATTGACATTTAGAAACTGAAGTTTCAGCGCTGCCAACATAAAGACACAGTGAGAGCCAGTTACTGCGATACTCTTGTTACATTCCACCTAGATATATGGCGTGTCATTGTTGTAGCCGTGTAGTGTGGGACACATCGTGAGTTCCTCTATGTCGATTATGTAATCTCTATCACGAATCTCAGATCCATGGAGGTCTACAACAGATGTTCTAACTGTAGTTCTAACAGCGCTCTACACCGTTCTGTTTATTTACTCTACGTTTTTGGCAAGTAAATAAAACATCCTGTGTAAAGTTTGTATACGTATGTAAGCGAATTCTTTGTTATTGGGACAATTTAGGTCATTAAAATGAATCTCTTTAAGTTTTCTTGTTCGACGCTCTGAGATGTCATACTGATGACAGAAGTTGCAGACAGCCACAGCTTTGCTACTAGTTTCGTTAACTGCTGCATTCAATTGAGAATGTCAACAATATGTTTGCAATGTGTAGAAAGAAATCCATTTTTGAGAAGCTTCTCATTGACATTTTGTCTGAGCGGAGTAGTCATGTTGTTTGCCCTTGATTCAGAAGATAGCCTGTTATATCTATTGCCGGATCGATTCAAAACCCAAAAGAATCTTTGTTATTGAGCTCTAAATCCATTGATGAAGCTTTCCAATGTAAAAGAGCCAGAATTTGTACTGTTCCCTTAAAACCCAGTAAACAGTAATATTGGTTGAAAAATTAAATGCATCTCACATGAAGGTCGTATGAAGGTGGAAGTTATATAAGAGGTCAACGGTCACCAGTTGTGTTGATGGTGATCCCCTGAAGCGGTGCCGGTATGTGCAGCGACCGTGACCGGTAAATGGTAAGTGGTAACTGAGATAACCTCTCAATGTTACGGACTACTGCTCACAGTGAGTAATATCTGCATTACTAGACGCATAATACTAGAGTTTACATCTGACAAAACAATGTCAGTTTTGAATATATTTGTGTCGAAACACATCTATGAAAATATGACTAAATGTGTTTGGAGGCAATTTTCTGACTTAGGTCGGATTTCAACAAAAATCATCCAGTTTAAAAATCATTAAATACTGACAAAGACAAGTTGCAAATTTGAAGGAATTTTTTTGGAGTAAACGGTTTTTGTAATAAGAAGATAAACTATGTTCGTCTCGAGATATCTAGTTGAGTAAAATATTAATACAACAGTAGTAATTGTGGAAAAAATAATAGGCCTACGAGAACAGTTGCTGTATATCAGTGTTTCACGTGCATTGAAACTAAGTTGACTAACTAGTGTGGACCGATATTCTCGTCACTGATATCTCATCTATCATAACATACATTTACTCAACATCCTTACATTGTATAAGTAGCTAAGTGCCACATGTGCTGCATACTGTATGCTACCAACATACAAGTTTAAGTGATTTGGTTAGTTTTAAGTGTGAATTTTGTTTATATTCTACTAGAGTAGTGCTGTATTTCCGATTATGAAAGTATAAAAATAAACTTTAGAAAATAGGTCACTAGGCTACACAAAAGTAATGAAATTAATGATGGTAATTAAGGTTGTATGTTCTTTAGTTTTACACTGTTTTGTTTAGCAATAATTAACTTTAGGCCTAATGCTTGAGTTTTTAGTAATGAGCATTATTGGAATGGCAGGAAAATCATAGAAGTAATATTAAGTTGTAAGTTTATTATACAAACATTACTTACAATTTTTGGTTTGGAACTATATTACAATAGATTGAGCATAGAGATCAAGTTGAATAGGCTCTCAGTGGTAACCGTGTCCATAAGCGTAAGCAGGGGCAGCGTAGCTGGCGTAGGCGGGGGCAGCGTACTTGGCGACGGGGGCGGCGTAGGCAGGAGCAACGTATTTGGCAACGGGGGCAGCGTAGGCCGGGTAAGCGGGGGCGGCGTACTTAGCTACGGGGGCGGCGTATGCTGGGTAAGCGGGAGCAGCGTACTTAGCGACGGGGGCGTAAGCAGGGGCGGCGTACTTGGGGGTGGCGTAGGCCGCGGGGTGAGCTCCAGCCTCCTTGTGGACGACGGCGTTGAATCCGTTGTGAGGGTCAGCGGTGTACTCTACAGTCCTCTTGGAACCGTCAGGCTCGACCAGGCTGTAGGATCCGTGGACGACGTCTCCGTCACGGCTCTCGTGCTGGCTCTTGTAGTCTCCGGTGTGAGCGTCCTGGATGTCGTAGGCAAAGGAGTACTGGGGATGGGGGTCGTACTCATCAACGACAGCCTTGCCGTAGGCAGGGGCGTATGCAGGGGCGGCGTGGTAGGCTGGGGCAGCAGCGTAAGCGACGGGGGCGGCGTACTTGGCAACTGGTGCGTACTTAGCCACGGGAGCGTAGGCGGGGGCGGCGTAGGCGGGGGCGGCGTACGCATGTCCGTACGCTGGGGCGGCGTATGCGTGGCCGTATGCAGGGGTGGCGTAGCCTGCTCTGGCCACGGCTATCAGGGCAGAGAGAGCGACCAGCTGAAACATCAGTTCACAAAACGTTAGCACTGATAAATAAATACGTCACACCACTGCAACTGTTAATGACTTGGGGGTTTCAAAGTTTGCTACTGCAGTCATTTCAAACATTTAAAAGAAAAAGGAAAACTGCAAAGACTTCATGCCTCTGAGAAATCCTAACACGAAGTTATAATAGTTTTTTTTAGAAAAAAACTAAATAAATTTGTTACAGTTCGTTGTGTATATGAATCTTCACGAATTTAAACATGACAAGCTGCTTCTGTGACAAGCGTTTGAATACAAATTATCCTTGCTGCGAAGTAACAATTTTCATTGATGAGCTACTCTTCAATACGTTCCATCGTTTCTTAATAGCGAAACAATAAAAACTACAAAAGGATACACGATTGTTTCAAAGTATAATGAACGAAATACATATATCATGTTTTAACATGTTTTTCAGTTCTTTCGGATATTTTTGAGTGTATAAAGCTAGTTTGAAATATTAATTTTTATTAGTGTTACATGCTGTATCCTCGATAACAAATGTAAGTAGTAACATTATATTCAAACAAATAGTTAATTTAAAAAATTTTGTTATTAAAAATTTTTGTGCATAACGATTCTGAACCACAGAAAATCAAACCGAAAACTTTTCGACATCCAAACACATTTAAAATTTAGCAAAAATATGTATCCTGTACACTAGATCGGAGTAAGAGTAAAATAATCGGATTTCCACTTCAACAGATCACTCCACAACGGTACCGTACACACTCCTAGAACACTGACACGACACTAGAACACTAGAACACACCTTGAGAGCCATTGTTGTGATGTTGCTAGACTGGATACCTCCTACTCGGCAACCCCACCTTATATACATCTTAGCTCTCACGAAGCATCGGTAGTTGCACAAAGGGTAAAAAGTGGGGAATTCTGAATGGCAAGGTTTGTGTTAGGGGGCGTCCTTTCACCTCCCCTCCCTACGACCCTGGGAACTCGTCGTTAATTGGATGAGAGTCACTGTCTCAGTGGGGTCTGTACCATCCGTGGTCACTAGTCACTGTTTACTTATCATGCAGTTTTGTAGGTTGTTTTAATTTTTTTTTAATTTTAGTTAATATAAAAATAACATTTTTAGTACCTTTTTTAAAATGTGGTTTTCTTTCAGCTTTGCTTGCACTTATAAGCTGGGCTTAAGTTTCATACAGAATTGTTTCTTGAATTAGTAAAAATTGTTGAAGTTGTCTGAGATTACATATAAGCTATGTTTTACACGTGAATTTAACTCTTGAGGGTTTTGTTTCTCTCAAGTTTTGTGATATTTAATCTGATCTGTGTTTTCGAAATACTTATTATTCCTCCACATTGCATACATTTGGTTGAAGTGTTTTTGTTGTGTGTTCTTATTTTATTTCAACATACAATTTCAATTAAAATTTTTATTTATTGCGATTGAAACGGATTCAAAACCCCTTGTAACAAAAACGAGATTTCTTCTGCAATAAACGATAAGTTTGTTCTCATTTAGTTTTGATGTTTTTTACTTTATTTACGATTAGGGCTCCTCGTTATAGCTTTTATTGTTTTGTTGTGGTTACTTATACTCCAAAGTAGTAGGAGTAATGGATATAAATCTTAATTGTATTGTTAAATGCAGTCGTTTTTAATTTAAATTAGTATTTTAGTATTTCATTAACTAGTACATCTCTGCGTGTTATTGTTGTAATTGTTTTCTGCTGATAATTAACTATCGTAGTTATTGCACTTAATAGTGTCATTAAGTTAAACATTGTTTAGAGGGTTTTAATAATTTGTTGCTATTTCGCCTAAAAAGACGTTCTAAATAAACATCAACTGTAATAAAAAAGTTTGGAACGCATGGAAGCCTTTGCATATATATATATTTTTTTGTTATATATACTAAAATCGGCCATTCTGAATCAACAACGGCACATTTTTTATATTACTCGATAATGACAAAAGTATTGTAGTAATGTATTTACACTCAGAGAGACACTTATTTTACATTTAATTTCCAATAGCACGCAATTCCTACATTTTGACTCCATACTGCAAAATAAACTTGGATACGTTCCTTATTCCAATTGCGTAAGCTCAAAGCTCTATCAACCTAATCGCCCTGAACATTGCAAGCCATTGTACATCGTCTCCATTACCTAAATCTGAATATCACAGAGCACTTAATATAAGCCAATAATCGTTGTACACAATCCCCCGTTATCCAGATTCTGTTACATTGTTGGCATTTACCTGGTCACTTCATTGTTGTGCAACTGTTCGTCTAATCACTGTTACAACTGATTCGTTTGCATATTTACCCAGTACTTTCCCTCTGTTCGACCTTTAGTTCGTCCCCAGATGACATGACAGTCCTAGTTATTGTGATTGGTCTCATGTTCTGGCTGTCAGAACAGATAACAATAGTGGCCAGAAGATGTATGGACCATTCAGTGCTTGTTTAGCTCTGTGGACACTCCTTGACTAAATGATTGATGGTGTACGTTTGAAGATCGATGTCTTATTTTTACGGTATTTTGACGCCAGTGGAATACGTAAAGACGAGATTTTTGTTTAAAATCTAGGTTTTGAATGCATCATACAATTGATTAACAGGTTAAAGGGTTTAAAATGTTTAATCAATTTAAATATAACTAATTTAAAATACAATAATAATTGAGATTATATCCATAAATAAATCCTTAGAATAAAATTTAGTTGTACAAAGCGCTGTTTTGGCTAAATTCAAATGCTTGTTTAGCTATGTCGACACTCCTGGTGAGGTGGTTTTTATTGGACGGAGACATATGTATTATTTTGTGCCAGTTGAGTACATAACCTGACTTTTGTCAGGTTTATTTTGATATTATTCATTCACAGACAATATTATGTATGAAAAATGGTACTAGGCCTATACGAATATTTTATGAAGCTGATACTTGACATTCTAGAAACCTATAAGTGGATAAACTAACAATTTTGAGTTAGACATCAATTTACTATGAAAACAAAATTAGTATATTTTTGTTCATAAGTAATAAATAATGATTGTTTCGGACAATAATCCTACAGTAATACTCCTCTCCAATGGCACTTCGTGACCTGATTTTTCGCAAAAATTATATTTAGAAATGTTTTTATATAAAAGTTCTTTTTTACTTAAATTATTTAAGATCACACAACGGGTATGGACACTTTTATTAATAAAATATAAAGTGCACTGTTACTTGTAACTGTAACGCAAACAAGGCAGTTGTAAAAACTAAACTGACATCACACAAACGATAGTAGATGAAGTAACTGCACTGAACTGTTCATTAGTCGCAACTAACCCAATACAGAGCAATACAGCTGTATTGTTTGGATACGCTGAGCAGTTACACAGTTACAGTGAGGGATGGACTTTCGCCATTCTTCTGCACGGCCTTGGCTTCTGTCTTTGCCACTGGACGTTAATTAACGGCATCCGGCCTTGCCTCGTCGCCCTCTCGTGCCACTTGCGAAACGAAAATGAGAATATCAGTGGATACCGTAACCGGCAAATGTCATTCGCCATGTGGTTCTTGTTTGTAAATTCTCACGAGTGGATTCTGTGTCACTTATGATTCCTTGTGAGTTTCAACTGGGGCAAACTGTCTACTGCTATTAACTCCGGCTTTGGACAGCATTTGAATGTATTTTTCTAAGCTTCGGCAGCTTACGTTTACGACCGATATTTTTGTAATTTAGCAATTATAGTTTTAAGATACGCAGTGTATTAATATTTTCTTACGCATGTAATTTTGATGTCACAAAATGGTCTAACACAAAACCAACACTATTGTACATTCAATTATCCAACCAAACTGAAAGAAAGTGTCTCAATCGCTTGTATAAGGTGAGACTCTGATCGAGTTCCCGATGCATTGTTCCCTAATTAACTAGTCACCACATCATAATTAGTCAAGGTTTCACCCGTCAAAGAATGATCGTTGGCCAACCGACCTTGCGATCAAAACCAACTAAAGCTATTGTCAGACGGTTTAGCTATGATCACCTTGCCTTTTCGAAATCCAAATCGTTCTAGATAGCGAAGGACGCCTCTTCGGGCGCTCGTTGGTCTATTCGCGGCTAGAAGTTCCGCCCAGTGGTTTGGTCGGTTTCGAAAACTAAAACTATTATCGTACGTCATGCTATTATCTGCCGCTATACGCGGGACCCTGTTATTTCCAGCACGAGTCACGAACCCGATCTCGAAAATGCATCGTAAATTAACGCTGAGATTTCTTAGATTTCCAGATTGTGGGTGTCGAAATGCCTCGGACAATATGTGCTCTGGTTCAATGGTTTTGGGTCAGCTATAATGAATGCAGGATGATGGTGATTTGTGGTCCAAGACTATTGGGGAATAATGTTGGTAGGGAAATATATCAGCATTCTCATGCAGTCCTATATTTATAGGCTCGATGCCCCATCCCCACTCTCGATGTTCCCATCAATGAAATACATTATGGAAAGATTTTTTGTAACATAATAAAATAAAATATAAAAACCAATACGATAATTTAAACCCGCGATCAACTAACCTTGAGTATATACTGAACTTAAGAGCTTCATCAAACGTTTTTACAGAAAGATCTTCCATTTACGCGAAACGGGAGGGATATCGCAGAGCTTTAAGTAACCTGGAATAGATATCAACTAGTTAAGGAACAAAACTAATAAAATATTTCAAATCGGCGTTTTCGAAACGCATGCAATCATTGTCCATTTGTATCTTTAAACAGGTTGATAAAAATAACTAAGCAGACAAACATAATGCATTAATGAGACTACAAGCATATTTTGAAAGGTCAACAACGCAATTAAAACAACCCATACAGCTAACGTATTTGGTCAAGTGTTTCACAACCAGCTTTTCAATTTACGCTCAATTTAACCTTAATTTCGCTGTGGCAGGAATGTTATACGAGCGTGTGACACGCGTGTTGTTTCCTCGTGACTTGGCCGTTGTTTGCATAAACTGGGAGACGGCGACAGTAGCCTAGATCTCCAGGACTCGGCCAAGGCAAGTCCTGCAGGATACGACAGACGAGGTCGAGTTTGGGTGATTTGCTCGAGAATGCACTCTTCGTGACAGACGACTTGTCAGACAAGTACGGCTGATTCGTAATGGCGGCGCGACTTCAAGAGTAAAGGTAAAGGTAATTTACTGTTGTGCAATTTATACTTGTATGGACCTTGTATGGTTAGAAATAGGAGTGGGCTTTTTTATTAGGGAATGAAATGTTGTGATGGAAATGTTGGATTATTAAAGGTGAATATCGTAAATATGAAGCAACAGTTTTGTTTGTTGATTTGTTTACTTATTACGTACTACTTTCTGGATATCACAGAACAGTTATAAAGTACGGTAAAGTGAAATATGTGATCAGAATTAACCTACATGAAAAAGTGTATGAGTATCACTCAACTTCCTCATAAACTCAATACAATTGAACAAGGAAACTGGTACAACTGGTGACAAAGTGTGCCGTGGCAGTGACCCAGGTCTGGAAATAAACAAACTCTTCACCTTGGAACATCTCTAGACGTCGTAACAGACTACTACATCAAATACAAGTGTGATAGTTACCATCACAATGTCACATCACAGTGTACAGTAGAGAGTTGTGATGTAGTGAGGAGGTGGGCCGTGGCAGTGACCCAGGTCTGGAAATAAACAGACTCTTCACCTTGGAACATCTCTAGACGTCGTAACAGACTACTACATCAAATACAAGTGTGATAGTTACCATCACAATGTCACATCACAGTGTACAGTAGAGAGTTGTGATGTAGTGAGGAGGTGGGCCGTGGCAGTGACCCAGGTCTGGATGTAAACAGACTCTTTACCTTGGAACATCTCTAGACGTCGTAACAGACTGCTACATCACATACAAGTGTGATAGTTACCATCACAATGTCACATCACAGTGTACAGTAGAGAGTTGTGATGTAGTGTGGAGGTGGGCCGTGGCAGTGACCTGGGTCTGGATGTAAACAGACTCTTTACCTTGGAACATCTCTAGACGTCGTAACAGACTGCTACATCACATACAAGTGTGATAGTTACCATCACAATGTCACATCACAGTGTACAGTAGAGAGTTGTGATGCAGTGAGGAGGTGGGCCGTGGCAGTGACCCAGGTCTGGATGTAAACAGACTCTTTACCTTGAAACATCTCTAGACGTCGTAACAGACTGCTACATCACATACAATTTTGATAGTTACCATCACAATGTCACATCACAGTGTACAGTAGAGAGTTGTGATGCAGTGAGGAGGTGGGCCGTGGCAGTGACCCAGGTCTGGATGTAAACAGACTCTTTACCTTGGAACATCTCTAGACGTCGTAACAGACTGCTACATCACATACAAGTGTGATAGTTACCATCACAATGTCACATCACAGTGTACAGTAGAGAGTTGTGATGCAGTGAGGAGGTGGGCCGTGGCAGTGACCCAGGTCTGGATGTAAACAGACTCTTTACCTTGGAACATCTCTAGACGTCGTAACAGACTGCTACATCACATACAATTTTGATAGTTACCATCACAATGTCACATCACAGTGTACAGTAGAGAGTTGTGATGCAGTGAGGAGGTGGGCCGTGGCAGTGACCCAGGTCTGGATGTAAACAGACTCTTTACCTTGGAACATCTCTAGACGTCGTAACAGACTGCTACATCACATACAAGTGTGATAGTTACCATCACAATGTCACATCACAGTGTACAGTAGAGAGTTGTGATGCAGTGAGGAGGTGGGCCGTGGCAGTGACCCAGGTCTGGATGTAAACAGACTCTTTACCTTGGAACATCTCTAGACGTTGTAACAGACTGCTACATCACATACAAGTGTGATAGTTACCATCACAATGTCACATCACAGTGTACAGTAGAGAGTTGTGATGTAGTGAGGAGGTGGGCCGTGGCAGTGACCCAGGTCTGGATATAAACAGACTCTTCACCTTGGAACATCTCTAGACGTCGTAACAGACTGCTACATCACATACAAGTGTGATAGTTACCATCACAATGTCACATCACAGTGTACAGTAGAGAGTTGTGATGTGGCGAGGAGGTGGGCCGTGGCAGTGACCCAGGTCTGGATGTAAACAGACTCTTCACCTTGGAACATCTCTAGACGTCGTAACAGACTGCTACATCACATACAAGTGTGATAGTTACCATCACAATGTCACATCACAGTGTACAGTAGAGAGTTGTGATGCAGTGAGGAGGTGGGCCGTGGCAGTGACCCAGGTCTGGATGTAAACAGACTCTTCACCTTGGAACATCTCTAGACGTCGTAACAGACTGCTACATCACATACAAGTGTGATAGTTACCATCACAATGTCACATCACAGTGTACAGTAGAGAGTTGTGATGCAGTGAGGAGGTGGGCCGTGGCAGTGACCCAGGTCTAGATGTAATCAGACTCTTCAACTTGGAACATCTCTAGACGTCGTAACAGACTGCTACATCACATACAAGTGTGATAGTTACCATCACAATGTCACATCACAGTGTACAGTAGAGAGTTGTGATGTAGTGTGGAGGTGGGCCGTGGCAGTGACCCAGGTCTGGATATAAACAGACTCTTCACCTTGGAACATCTCTAGACGTCGTAACAGACTACTACATCACATACAAGTGTGATAGTTACCATCACAATGTCACATCACAGTGTACAGTAGACAGTTGTGATGCAGTGAGGAGGTGGGCCGTGGCAGTGACCCAGGTCTGGATATAAACAGACTCTTCACCTTGGAACATCTCTAGACGTCGTAACAGACTGCTACATCACATACAAGTGTGATAGTTACCATCACAATGTCACATCACAGTGTACAGTAGACAGTTGTGATGCAGTGAGGAGGTGGGCCGTGGCAGTGACCCAGGTCTGGATATAAACAGACTCTTCACCTTGGAACATCTCTAGACGTCGTAACAGACTGCTACATCACATACAAGTGTGATAGTTACCATCACAATGTCACATCACAGTGTACAGTAGAGAGTTGTGATGTAGTGAGGAGGTGGGCCGTGGCAGTGACCCAGGTCTGGATATAAACAGACTCTTCACCTTGGAACATCTCTAGACGTCGTAACAGACTGCTACATCACATACAAGTGTGATAGTTACCATCACAATGTCACATCACAGTGTACAGTAGAGAGTTGTGATGTGGCGAGGAGGTGGGCCGTGTCAGTGACCCAGGTCTGGATGTAAACAGACTCTTCACCTTGGAACATCTCTAGACGTTGTAACAGACTGCTACATCACATACAAGTGTGATAGTTACCATCACAATGTCACATCACAGTGTACAGTAGACAGTTGTGATGCAGTGAGGAGGTGGGCCGTGGCAGTGACCCAGGTCTGGATGTAAACAGACTCTTCACCTTGGAACATCTCTAGACGTAACCACCAGACGCAACACTCATCCGACGGCATTCCTTCTTTACTCGTTCATTCATCTGCCATTTATTCTCTGATCCCTTATACATGTTTAAATTCTGTAATTATTTCTTGTTGGAACTGAACGTCAAATGACATTTTGTTTAGGCTTATGAACCTTCTCGGAGCAGCGTTCTTATAGAATTTAATTCTCTGTATATGATTAATTAAATACTTAAATTCCGTAGTAAAACTATGTGGTTCCTTAGATCATTAACTTTTTCAAAATCATTACCATCAAAACTTACACCGTTCATTAAATGAATCAATCAAAGTTACATTGCGATTCCAACCTAGTGATACCGCCTTAGATTTGATCGACATATCCAACGTCTTAGCTGTCCATATGTAGAAGGCTGACGGACGGGTCCGTAGATCCGGAAAGGTGAAGGCCGTCCGTAAGTGATTAGTGTCAGCCGTTGCCTAAAATTACAGACTAAAGAAATAAATTACTTCAAACACTCAACTGTTCCTTTTGTCGGTGGATAATGGGATCGTTCCATGTAACCGTTGCAACTGATTTATCGTCTGGTTGACTTTTCAACGTGCGGTCAGATATTGGAACTTGTTTCGCTGAGCTTTGTCTTCGGCTCGTTAGAGATGATTGAACTGCGGTTTCCTTATTGAAAATTAGTTTCTGCTATCAAAGCTGCAATCTGCGATCTCATATTGCGATTTTATTTTGCGCTAGGACTATTAGAAAGGCATTGATGAAATGTCAGTTGTAGCGGCATTCGATATATGGTATGTAATGACTAAATCACACAGTTCTCCTGTACTTGGGATCGATTTGAACTTTCGTTACTAGACGTGCCTCTGATGTTAAGTCCTGATAAGCTCACCGGTCAAATATTTTAACAAGCAAACAAATAACAATATTTTAGTTTATTCTGTGTGATTGTGGGAGTGGACGCGGTTTTGGAGTGTTCACGTCAACATTAATATGCTATGATAATGATCACTACTACTTTTTTTATTTCTTACGTGCCAAAATTTTGTATCTTTTTCAACCCCCGCAACTAAATGTGTAACACCATATCGTTTATTATTTTACTATTTTGGCTTTTAATATCACAGCTTAATTTTTTTAATTTACCTGCCATTAATTTACCTATACTTAAGCAGGTTTTGGTAATAAGCAATGTGATTTTGTATATTGATTGTCTATTTAAACTTCAATTCATCTCTAACAGTTGTTCTAGTCCAACATTGTAATGTAATTGCTCCATGAGCCTGCAGCCTGGTAACTTTACCATCGACATGTGGCCATATCTGAGCGTTCCTTGGATTGAGCCACAACCCGTGGGGCTGAGAATACTCCCGTCACCTCGCCACTTGCCTCACGACTGACGTAACACGTACTGGATCGTTTGTTGGCGCAAAACAATAATTAGTAGACATGACAAGGGGTTGCGTGAGTGCGTGAGACTGTTCGATCGGGAATTTCTTCTGGTCAGATAATAATGAATAGTTATGGTGGCAACATAAAAGCTGTACATGGAAACTGGTGGGTTACACGCGCGGATGTCATCACGTAAGATTAATAAATGGATATAAAATACCTATTTGCTGTCGTTTCCCTGATACGTTAGACTGTTGAGACTCTAAATGAGCAATGAACACGATAATTAGTAATCATTACCTGAGGATTAAAAAGAACACAAGGAGTTAAAAGCCTATGTGAGTAGTGTTAACGTTTTACACCCATAAAGTAATTAAGTAAAATAAAATATTTGTAAGAAAATCCTGCATTCGCAGTACTGTAGGATCGCATTGCACATTTTAAGTGTGTGTTTATAAAGCACAGTAGTCACGTCCATCGTCCATGCAGAACAGTTGCAAGTAGTTGGAAGTGGAAATAGCTATTTGCATAGTACGTCATTGCAGCTCAAGAACTGTAGATGACCGATGAGTGTGGCCATTAATTTCGAAAGCGGCATTGCCTGTTTGTGCTCTTAATACACACATGATTATTAGGGAATTTCCCATATAGGGAATAAGCTATTACCGTAGTACTCACGGTAAGACCTAGACCCGGGACCGATTTTTTTTTCGTTTTGAGGTCCCTAGAGGTCAAAAACACCATCCGTTCAAATTCATATATATATATATATATATATATTTATATATATCTATACTATTATATAAAAATCTAATGGTGTCTGTCTGTATGTGTGTTACTAATAGGTGCAAAAACTACTGAACCAACTGGGCTTAAATTTTACAAAAATATAGCTAATATCCTTTACATTTTCACACTTACCATTAAGTAAACATAGTTACAGATATTTCATCGATTTTAGAAACAAAAGAACACTGTGTACAGCTTAGTTTTATGATATTTACCTTGGTTTAGTTTAATCAGTGGAGTGGCAAAACACATATAATAAATGTATCAAATAAAGTAAATGTGAACTGAAAGCTATGTTAAGATAAAATAAGAGTATTTTGTACAGTATTACCATTTGATAAATATAGTTACACATACACAACAGACTTTAGAAAACAAAAATCAACGACGTACAGTTTAGATATTGATGATATTCTTTAGTTTAATTTAAGCATAGGTTTAGCATAACACAATAACTTAAGCTACCTAAATATGTATATAAAAAACAATGTGATATGCAAGTTATGTTAAGTTAATCAAACACATGTTAAGCAGTTAGAATTTATTTAAAGTAGCCTCTAAATTCATACAAAACATCTATAAATTGTAATTTTCATACCGTTTCAATGAAAAAATAATAATAACATTATTTTCATAACTTAGACGCTTTAAAAATCCAAAGCAGAGCCGGAGTTGATACAGCAACGGTTATAGAATCTTTTTTTTCTATAATCATTGACATAGTTTTAGAATAAATAATCCATGATAAAATGTTAGATTAAAATAAACCTACCTCATAGTTATGGAAAATTATTATATTTAATTTCTTTGTATCAGCTGTCTGAAATTGTGAAATATGCAGTTTAGCAGTTCTTTTTGTTTACATTTAAATGTCAAAGCATATGTAAACAAACTTTGTTAGTGTTCTCATCGCAGCCATGGAGACCAATCAATATTTACTTTTAAAATCCACACCTCAGAACTTTTAAAGCCAAAGGGGCAAAGCCCACGGTCAGTATTGAAATGTGAATAGTCCTATAATGGTCCTTGGTATGGTAGCCATATTTTTGTAAAATTTAAGCCCAGTTGGTTCAGTAGTTTTTGCACCTATTAGTAACACACATACAGACAGACACCATTAGATTTTTATATAATAGTATAGATATATATAAATATATATATATGTTATTTAGTCGTGAATTATAATTTTGTTGTGTAAGAGTACGGATAGCTTTGAGATTCATTCTCAGAATTTAATATACCGGTACGAGTTGTTTTTATTAACGAGAAAATTTAGTTACGTTTTTTAAATCGTTGACATATATGGTTTTTAGTAGCATATACACATGGTAACATCACATCTAATAAATTTACTATCTGTAAACATATATAGTTCTAACTAATACGTGCTATGTAGTACGGTACGTAGCATTAGGTATGGTTAATCACATTATATCTAGCCTTGGAGTTAAGAAAATATCTTCAAGTTCAGTAGCATGCCAAAGTACCAGACTCATTATGGATTTTATAGCAGAAACCAAAATCAGTAGGAAAAGATACCTAACAGCAAGCTATGCATTGAAGCCTAATAGTTTTGAGATCTTGTTGTATTTCATCGATAGTTTTTTTTGTATTAAAGACTGACAAAACCGATACTCAGGGTATGAGTAGAATATAAGAATTTTTGAAAAATGATTTCCAACAAAAAGTAACCCAAAATTAGTCAAGACCGTATACGTATCTCTCGAGGCTTATTTCACAACTGTACAATCAGCTGTTGGGCAACCTGGTTTAAAGGTTTGTCATTTATTTCCCACAGATCACACTACTCGGGCCTGACAGGTTAATGTGAAGTGAAGGTGAGAGCGGGGCCTTGACCGGGGCAATCTTGATGTCAGTACACTGCTACAGATGTACTGACTGACACACGTGCACGTGTTGCTGGGTTACACGCGTGACTTTCTATGAGGGCTCAAAAAATGTTATATCCTAAATTCACATTCTAGTACGCTAGATTCTGCGGAACTGTTCTGCACATTACTTCAAGCTAGACCTAGAGGGCCGCAACATTATCGTGTTGAGCCATTAATTGATTGGTGATTGGCGAGATTTGAACCCGGGACCTCAGGGACTGCCCCCCACACGCTAAAATACTGGGTTCACTCGCGTCTGCACACGTGTGCTGTGACAGTACCAATCACCAAGATTAGATTATGGCTCCTCTCCCTGAATATTAATTGTTAAGTCAATTCACCATTGAATTGGGAAGTAGGTGTGACAAACTATGCCATTAACCCCCTTATACTACTCTCATCTTAGTCAGCTTAGCTTTGTGAAAAAATTGTGTTTAAAACATGCTTTAATTTTGTGGCAGGTACGATAACTTGGTGCGTATTTGAAGATGAACATGAATAAAATTTGAGTGTAGCTAGGAGTGAATTTATCCGTGTAACTTTTTTACTGCCTAATATTGGCTTTGAAAATAATATAATAATACTTAAATGAACCTCAAATCTAATACCTCAAATGTAGCTTAGTTACTGTCTGTATTTTCTGAATAACAATCAATTCAATTTTTTTTAATATCGCTATCATAAGAGGATATAACAACGAATGTTGGAAGTCAGAGTTCTACGCGAACTCATAATCAACCTTAAAACGGTCACTAAGAAATAAATAGTACAACGTTGGCCAAACATCAGTACCCCACTGTAAATTTACTGTTCAAATGCGTATGAAGCTCAAGAAAAGGCTACACATAAAATAAACATGAACAAACGTTTCATTGTTAAGAATGTTTGTATCTTGGAAACAAGCCGTAGCTTGGAAACAGCTGACCCTATATTTAGGTACAAGTTATCTAGAAGGTGCTTTCATATAGTTCGTTGTTCTGTACACGGACACGAGCACGCTATACAATACAATGCAGTGCACAAGGATGACATTTGCTCGTGAGTCAGCTGACTATTGTTGCGAGGACGCTGACGGATAGTGCGAGCAAATGTCACTATTCAGTCTTTGTAGCAGTCAGCTGTGAGTGGAGTCTGTATCCTGAAGGGTGAAGGACGGGGTAGTAATAGAATGTCTTTTTACATTCATAATTTATTTTAGGTATTACAAATTTATGAAAGTTCTGAGTTTATGAAAATTTTATTGAAACTCAGGGCGTAAGGGTGAGCGTATAACATCTTAAGTGTGTTTGGATTCAATTTAATTTGGACGGTTAGAGTACACAACAATGGACAATAACAGGTCAAAGGTTACTGTTGTAATACTAAACAAAATTAATGTTATATGTAATTTCTACAATAATTGTAAAATAGTTTATGCCGTATTATTACATAAATAAATGGATATATTTGAATTGAATGTCATTTATTTTAAACTAGATAAGGTAAAGGTATAAATATTTTGTTGATAAAAATCAAATGCATCTAAACAATTAACATTAAATCGTTAGATCCTACAAATAGTCATTGTTTTTTAATGGTTTCTAACTGAACCCAGTTGTCAAACATGAGGCTTTTAATAAATGGACCCAATAAAATAAATAACATATTTTAATCAGTTGCATCCCCATGTTATAAAGGTTATACAAATGTGATACTGATATTTGAAAATAAAATTTTAATGACGCGACTAATTAATATAAAGACGCGTATAATGTATTTAAGCTGTTCGATTTTTTCCAGCCACTGCATGGAAATGATCGCATTGCCACACGTGTTAACGCAAAATAGCTCACTTCCACTTGCTACATCAGCTGATTTAATTGTTGACGTTTCTGCAAAACACTAACATTTGGTAAGCAAATTACAAGCTAAAAAAAACCTAAATAACATTTTATGCCAACTAAATACTTAATCTGTGTGTTATGAAGAGCTAATTTTGGCAATAGAAAAAAATACCCCCGCCGCAGCAAACCTGCAGACTAAGCAAATTTCCATTTCCCTGAATGGATTTACACTAAAATGTCTCCTTAAAAATATCACATTTATTCCCTATTTAAATAGAATCAGTTTAAAACATACTTAGGTTTGCTGCAACAGGGAGGGTAAAAGTGTTTTTTATGTAAAATGTTAATAGTTAGTAAGAAATAAAAACATTTTCCAAATTTGGGCAAAATATGTTTATAAACAAGCAAACTACAACAGTTTGCTTATTCTCCATAAGAATAACGTGGGAATTTTAAATTTACAATTTTTTGGAATTTTCTCCGTAACCATTAGGCGCATTATAACGCTTCAATATACTAAATTATTTGTTTTTTTAAGCTCTACAAAATAGTTTCGAAAGAAATTGCAAAATTTTATGTTTTTTGAGTCAAAAATGGGAAAAACCCATTTTTACCCCATAAAAGCCCCCATAAAAGCCCCCATAAACCCCCGTTCCCATGGTCCGATCATGCTGGTTCGCGAAATCATTTTTTGCTGGTTGGAAATCATTTTTCAAAAATTCTTATATTCTACTCATACCCTGAGTATCGGTTTTGTCAGTCTTTAATACAAAAAAACTATCGATGAAATACAACAAGATCTCAAAACTATTAGGCTTCAATGCATAGCTTGCTGTTAGGTATCTTTTCCTACTGATTTTGGTTTCTGCTATAAAATCCATAATGAGTCTGGTACTTTGGCATGCTACTGAACTTGAAGATATTTTCTTAACTCCAAGGCTAGATATAATGTGATTAACCATACCTAATGCTACGTTCCGTACTACATAGCACGTATTAGTTAGAACTATATATGTATACAGTAAATTTATTAAATATGTTACCATGTTTATATGTTACTAAAAACCATATACGTCAACGACTTAAAATACGTAACTAAATTTTCTCGTTAATAAAAACAACTCTTTCATTAAATTCAGAGAATGGATCTCAAAGCTATCCGCACTCTTACACAACAAAATTATAATTCACGACTAAATAACATGCGATTATTTAACTATCCTGTTGATCTCGACCTCAGATATGTGACGGCTGGCAGTGGCTGCCGAACAGCCGTATCACAAAGTATTATCGCTGATAGGCAGGAAACGAGCAGCGGTTCCAGTATTTGTTTCAATTACCATTGCAGTGGGAGGATATGGGAGGGAGGAGGTCGATGAAGGCCGAGGTCCAAGGTAGGTGAAGGGAAGTAGAGGATCACGACATGCCTGGAGTTGAGCAACGGAGGCGGCAGAGACTCCAGGCTTCCAGGCAGCAGCCTAGGAGGTCTGAGATAGCTAAGGTGGTTTGGATACCGGGTTTACTAATTTTAAGCATAGAATTTTTCAGACCAAAGTTCGATTTTTGTCGTCGAAAACTTATTTCTTGCAATGTAAAATAAGTCGGATGTTAATTTGTTCAAATATTTAAAAAAATGTGGCAAAAATAAGGCATTCCTAGTTACGAAGTACAAGCACGGGAGCTATGTCTTAGCCATATCACTAACTAAAATTAAATGGTGAGTTATTTTGGAAATATATATACCTGGAGTCTTAGTGTATGTTGCAGTCATTTCTCGAATAATATGTAACTTCGTTAATTAAATCAAGCCACCACCGTGTAATAAGGACATGGCTTAACCGATCCATTTACATGGTATGTCTATTTCAGTATTTAAAACCCATGGTTAAATACTAACCAGAGTCCCAACATACAAACAGCAAAACATACATTAACAAAGCGTATGCATTGTAAAGCCTTATAATGGTGAATATGCATTCGCTTATTACATTTCCTTTACTCGTAGATGTGTATTGCGTGTAGAATTTCACTTACAATAACACTATCAGGAGCGATCAGCTGATTATAGTATCCTCACAGCTGTTTAGTGTCAGGGATACCAATAGACAAGCATTAATAATCCCGTACTCTCCAGTCAAGGTTGGTATTCCCGGTTATTAATTAATGACTCGGTTAGCTCCCTGAGTGCTTGTAATCACTGTATGATGGCGTATTACCAATAATGGTCGATTGAATCGGATCTTTGATCGAACCTTTTATTGATTTTCAGACCATTATTTTATTGTAAAGGCTCTCAATTTGTAAACTCAGGAACAAATTTAATATTGATCTTAAAATAGTCAATGTGCTATATTAATAATCTTACATATACATTGATTTTTATAGTTTCATAGCATTAAATCTTTAAAGCAAATTTAATGTAATTGATGGCGTAAAATTATAAATATTGTAGATTGGCCATAAAATGTACCATTCAGTTTCCAAAAACAAATATTACTGTCATTATCCACTAATTATTATTTAAAATTGAAGATAAAAAAATGAAAATGCATGTGGGTTTGTCATATAAATACTTGTAATACTTTTCAATTAAATTGCGACAATGCAAAGTAGATATTTTAGGTAATATTTTTTTTATAAGTATTCTGCCCGCTCTATCTAAAGGCCTAGAAAGAATCATTCACTATCAAATCACTGAATTCATCACGGAAAACAACATTTTATCTGACTATCAATCTGGTTTAAGGACAGCACATAGTACAGAGACAGCACTCCTTCGAGTGACTGAAGACATAATACTTGCTATGGAGCCTCGACAAGGAACGATTCTAACTCTATTTGATTTTTCTAAAGCATTTGACTGTGTTAATCATGACCTGCTGGTTCAGAAATTACGGGGCATAAGGTTTTCCCATAACTCTCTTAAATGGCTGAGATCTTATCTGTCAGATAGGCAGCAATGTGTGGAGATTGGTGACACGAGATCACACTGGGTGACTGTTACATGTGGTGTGCCTCAAGGGTCAATCCTTGGGCTTCTGCTCTTCGTACTGTACGTCAATGACATAAACTTGACCTTGATCAACTGTAAACACCACATGTACGCTGACGACTTACAAATCTATGACCATTTTACTGCAAACAACGAAAACGACTGTGTCAGAAGAATCAATGAAGATGTCAACAGAATAGTTACTTGGACTGAGAATCGTGGACTGAGACTAAATCACGAAAAAACTAAACCGATTATCATTAGGCATTCTCGACTTCAACCTTCAATTGACTTAGACTCCATAAACCCAATCTCAGTTAATGGCAAAGCAATTCCATACTATTGTACAATGTATCATTGTATCATATTGTATCATATTGTACAATGTCAAGAATCTTGGTATATCTTTCAACTCTTCACTTACTTGGGACATAGCAGTTACGAACACAAGAAAAAAAGGTTTTTGCCTCCATACATTCATTGAAAAGATTGCAGAATTTTTACCACAACACACTAAAATACATTTAAACAAATCACTTGTACCACTTCAGTTACTGCAAATCATTGATCAATGACTTGACTGCGACTCAGGCGGGTATGCTCCAGCGGTCACAGAATTATTGTTTGAGATATGTCTATGGTCTGCGACGTATGGAGCATATCACGCCATACTACCTTGAGGCACATATCCTGAATTTAAATGATCAAAGATTCATTAAAATTTTGTCATTGGTTTTTTTCCAATTTTGAAAACATGCTCCCCAAAATATTTCAAATCCGATTTTAAATTTGTGTCTCAGGGTAGTTCACGAATGTCTCGTTATTCTTCGATCACATTGCGTATACCTCATCATGTGACCACAGCTTATGGCAGGGCTTTTGTTGTTACCGCTTGTCGTCTGTGGAACGGCCTACCCCTTCACATTAAGACACTTGAAAAAAGTTCCCAGTTTGTGGCGGCACTGAAAAAGCTCTATTTTGAGAGGTTGGTCTCGGCTGGCGTGTCCTAGGGTTGCTATTTCTTTGCGTGTTTGCTGATGCGTGTATGCGAGAGTGTGTAAATGTGTTTTTCTATTTGTTAAATTTGTATGATTTTTATTTTTTCCTGAGATATGTAGGTACTTGAATTGTTAAATATTTTTATGTTTAATTAGATTAAGTTATCCCAATGTAACATTATTTTTGTTATATTTTTTAATGTCAGGTTAAGTGTAAGAAAGGACCATGTGGCCCTAACTTTGCCTGAAAAAATAAACGATTTTCATTTCATTTCATATTTTAAGCCAAATATGAATGGAGATAAGTGTAGGATGAGTGACGCGATCTTGTAGTCTTGTTAATAAGTCGTATGCCAAACACGTTGTCTAGTCTAATAATTTTATTTGTCTTTGTTACAGGTAAGCGTATACTGATGTAGGCTAGCAATGATGTCTTGGAATATCACCCAATAATTGACAAGAATGTAAGTAAGATTTTGCATGTATGTTTATAAGTGCACTAAAAAGTGATGATTCGTTGTCCTAAACGTGTACACGATTTAGAGAAGACTCGTTTGTAATTGATCAACGATATGCAAGCTTAAAAACGTCAATATTGCATGTACGATGGCTCATTTTTATTAACCGCTGAAGGACAATAAGACTTTGTCATATTTCGGGTGTTATTTTATAGTCCCAAGAACACGGCTAAATTGATCGTCTATACCAATATGAGTGGAGAAATACAAAATCTTTCGTTAGAATCGTAATTGACAGCTTCGCTCCTCAACGATATGAGTACTGCAAAAATCTAGGAAAATTGTCCAACTACTGTTCTTTGGTGCCCGACACACCAGTGTGCACTTGTACGCTATGTACTTTGCCGTCATAAAAATCTCAGCAATAATTTTTGCTTTGCCTCTTTGAAAGTTCAAGATCTCACTTGAGGCTCCCACGGTAGCTCGTCCTGTTACTATCTGTTGTCTCTATGTGGGGAGAAGGGAGGGGGAGTCTTGGCCATCACCTTTGACCCTTCTGACCGACACGATCAAACCGATTGTCTTTGATCACATGTTGGATTAAATCTTCTGATTACAACCAAGGCCTTCTGACATCAGAGGCGCTTCTTCTATGTTGAAACTGTGCAATTTTATCACACGGTATTTTGTAAACAAAACATAAAAGTGCTTTCGAAGATCATTTTCTCAAAAGGCAAAAAGCATTTTCAGGAATAGATTAAATTAGCTCAACGTCAACTCACCGTGGCGCGAGTTTAAAATGGAATATAAAGCCAGGACCATTTAGTAAAAGCCCAGCAACCGCTAACTCGTCATCAATAATCATAACTATGACCAGTGTTTGTGTAGCTTCCAGGCAAATGCATGGCTCAAAAACAGAGGTACATTCATGGTGCAAAGCTTGGTCCTCAGTGCAGTTGCAGTAGATAGGTCAACATACCCTTGCAGGCAGCCGCTCACTCCTCATCAATAGTCATAAGTATGACCAGTATCTTTGTAGCTCCCAGTCTGCCGTTCTCCACGACTATACATGGTTGTAGAGGAAACTTACAACACTATGTAGTGTACATAGTTGTATGGTTTCAGGTGAAGATGACTGTGTCATGATGCTGGCCAAGATTAACTGTATCTGTAGTCACAATTATTTATTCATATTCCAATTATAAAAATGGGTCCAGTTTCTCCATATTAAAAAGTGCTTCAATCAACTTTCTATCATTGAGCCGGTCAACTTCACACATGAAAATGAGTGCCTCAGCCAATAGAATACCCTAGCTACAGTATTTACAAAACTGGACAAATCCTATCATAGTTAAATAGTTTGGATTTCTCTAAATTTAATTACCAACTACTTGAACATTGTAACTTAGTCAACTTTACGATTGTTTTATCAAAGTCAAAGATACAACTATTTTTTTCATGTTTCGCAGGTAATAATGTGCTTTAGATATATTTTTCTCCTTCACATCCAATGCAAAACGCTAGACAGCTATAGCAAAACGCTATACTCGGAACAGGTTTTCCTCCAAGTTAGGTTTATAGTGTCGCGTTATTATCACAAAGCTCAAAGCAATTTATGATGTGCTGCATTTGAAACCGGGACCTCGGAAAACAACCCACTCTCTGCCACTAAACTGGCTCGCTCCCCTAATCCTTATACAACAATTAAAGCGATTCAGTGACGTCTAGTAACCTAGTATGTTCACTAAGAGGTATTTTATCGCGTGAGTCACCGACTTGCTGAGCCGATGTGCACGTCATTAGCTAATCTTGTGTTACGAGTGGCATTGTCCGTACTTCCTAGAGCCGGTCATATGATGGCCAGTTGTGTAACGCAGTGCCGCACTCACGATGGTCCGCGGGCACCGTGCGGTATCTCTGCCGCACACTGCACGCCGCACGCCGCACGCCGCACGCCGGGCACATAACTGCGGCCCCGGCGGCGCCGTGTCACCAGACACATAAACACAAGTTGTGTCTGTTATCTCTACCTGGACACGAGCTTAGTTTGCGTAATTTTTCGGAATTAGGATAGGACTCAGTAAATAACTGAGTATTGTATCATGTTTATCAAAATCGGGACTATATAAAGGTTTAAGGACGTTTTGTTAGCCGAGGAGCAGGTCACATTCAACGAATACCTTTTTAAAACTATTTTTACTCTTCTGTTGACCAAAGGTGCATTTCAAACCACTGACATAACACAATTGTCACCATATTCTCAATAGCCCAGTTAACGCTCGAAATATGTCCCTCAGCTGGAAAAAATCTTGTAGTCCCGGATTTTTGCAAAGTTGTAGGTAAGACCCTCCTGAACAACATACCAAAAGTCCTGACCAGCGGGGTGTAAGCTATAGGATGAGAAGGGGGTGTAAATGCTCTTTTTTTGTTTAGGTAAATATCTCGAAACAGCACCTTCTAGCGGAAAAAATGTACGCATACAAAAATAAAGAACATTAAATTTCCAACAAAAAGGTCCCATTCATTTTGTTCCTAAAGTCAATACTTAACTAGATACAGGAGGTATAAGATATAAAACTTTCAGAAAAACTAGTTTTATTGTGGTAAAGTGATTATTACTACATATAAAACTATCGCTTTACCACAATTACACAAGTTTTTCTGAAAGTATTGATTTTTGGAACATAATGAATTAGACCTTTTTGTTGGAAATTTAAAGTTCTTTATTTTTGTATGGATTCATTTTCTCACTAGAGGGTGCCGAAACTGTAAAAAAGTGAGAATTTACACCCTCCTCCTCCCCATAGCTAACACCCTACACACATTTCTGCTGGCATCAAAAGCCATGTACTTATTATAAAAACCTTTTCAACGGTATTCGGCGTGAATCAAAGTGCAAATTACGTCTATTATTAACTTTTCTTGTTAAAAAATTAATAAATCAGCAAGAAATTGTCTTCGACTGCAGGGGTACACTGTACACAGGTAAACGTGGAGGTATTTTAGCCGTTATAATTTTCTTGAGTGTTGAAATGGAAGTATAGTGTGACACTATTTAACTGTTGATAGCCTTTAAAGCCCTATACGGCTGCCCCAATTATAGCACTTCAGATCTTTTCACACTTTTAATCTCACTCTTACAACTAGTTAAAAGGCGTGAAGGCCAGGACAAGTTTTTGTACTTTCAACCATTAGTATTGAGGCGACGGAGCAAGGAATGGAGAATTAACAGGTGTCGAACTTCAAGTCAAGTTTACTGATTAATACTACAGTTAAAAGTATTAGTTTTATTGCAAGCATGTAAAACAGTCGAGAGAACTCTTGTTTTGTATAGAAAAGTACATGTTTCGTATATTTTAGCATAATTGATCTTCCCAATTCCAGAAACTAAATTTGAAATAGTTGTAAATTTTCATTACTTGAAATTAAAGTAGTTTGAACTGTAAAATCAATTAGGAGGTTAACTTGATTAACTTGATCAAATATGAAGATTTTAATTTCATGAGCCTATTTTGACCTTTAACCATATAGAAAAGCCATTACTATAAAATAGGGTGAAGTTTTATTAAATATAAAAGTCTTTTTTGAATGCATCGTAACTAAATGCATATTTACATTCTAACTCAAAAACATGTTTAATCTCTTATACAGAAATCATCGTACTACTTAGTTTTGCCTAGGCTCTGTATTTACGTTAATATGCCTTTTTATATTTACTTATGGATTTAAATTTAATTGTTTTGTTTGTCGTCTTATAAAAACTGTGGGGAATATAGCATATGATACAACTCTAGTTTCGTTGTATCATAATTTCGTTTACTCGTGCTGAAATAAAATACAAATTAGCAAACCAAATCAAAGTTATTCAAAATTATTTTATTTAAAGTATATTATAATTAGGTATTTACAAGCGTGCATATAATATTTACTTACAAGGTAACATCCTACAGTTTTAATTGGCTGGACAAATGAGCATTTTTTTATACTTCAAATATTTGCAAGTATAATGTTTGGGGTTCTAAAACCCTATGCTAGGATATAAATTTAACAAAGTTATAAATAATCTTAGATTATTAAAATTCAGTTACGGAATTTCTCAAATAGGTACAGTAATAAGCTATTATCTCAAAGTAAAAGTGCTGGGGGAAATATGATATACATCTCACTAGTTTAATGTTACTTTCAAAATCCAACCAGATAAATGAAATTTTGATGTAGTCTTCACGTTTTATGCTGCGGGTTTTTTTTTTAGCGGTTAGGAAATACTACAAATAACCAGTGCTAACCTAATTACACTACAACGGTTATGTAGGGATTGTTTATATAAAAAGAATACCTGTCAAAATTTCTTTTCCCGATATCAGTCAAGTTTCATATCTAGACTAATTTCACAACTTACACGATATTATCAGTATATTAACGTTTGGACTGAGTGATTAGTCATGTGGGTTGGGACAAGTTTCTCAAGTCAGTGACTGTTTTGGTCTGCACCTGTCCCTGCTTGACTTCCCCCTCCCCTCAAAACTGGAGCAGGGACGGTCACTTTCCTTTTCGGTCAACTAGCTCTGTTAGTTCACCCAGACTCCCGCTGTAGCGCCACCGTACAGTGTTAAATATTTGTTTGAAATTATGAAAAATATGTAGAATATTAGTTAAAATTGTATATCAGAGGTCTAATTTAGGGTTACTTATATTTATTAAGTATCAAATATATCAAAATTCTGCATTAGTTTATTTTTATTTTTTTTAGAGCTTTATCATTATTATTCTCATGTATTTTACTGATACAAATCTTGAGAATTGCAAAAAAGATGTTTGGAGCATTTTCGTATATTGTATGGCAAACCATACGCAACAATTTATTGGATGTTACATTACTACTGACAAGTATGTCGCTTAAATAACCATGAATATTCAGATAGCCTTACCAATACGTATTGAAGAGGTGAATTCCCTTTAAAAGAAAATTATTTATGTATTCAAAGAACCGAAATCAACCTATTTCAATTATATTTTTCTTCTTTTTCACTATTTCCACTATACTGTAATTATCGTTAGTTTTGAAATATATCTTATAACCAGGAATGTATGTTTATTTTGTTAAAAAATATTCTCCATACAAATGTGTCGTGTAACTTCTTCGGAAACGTTATACAATTACAGCTAAAATTGACACTATTTGCTTTACAGAAGAATAAAATCTTACAGTGATTGAATTATTCCAAGTGTTAATATTTCAAATAAAATATTTAATATTACCTTGTTCATTAAGTGTTTAATTCAGATAGATATTTTTAATTATGAAATTTGTTTATTTAGTGCCAAGCAATATGTTTCTATATTGATATATTTCACATTCCTTTCTATTAAACAATACAATTAGCAATTGTTTACCCATTCTAACCACGTAACACCAGTCAAGAGGTTTGGATTTAATTTGCTATATTTTTGGAGCACTATACTATAAATTTTCAACACTTACCATGATAGATATACTTGTTGTGGCGGAGGAAGAATTTAGTCAAACTGTATTTACTTTATCATGAACTTATTGTCAATAATGGAGTACACTATGTTTTAGTGCGTGGAATAAGAAACCACTCCAGAAGTTACTAATTGGAAATGAATGAAAGATGTTTAACTTAGAAAAGTTGGTGTAATTAAAAGTTCGTCGACCATACCTCAATATTGACTAAGATTAACACTTGCTCAAACTGTAGACATTGTCGTATTTATATCACCTTATTATTATATTCATCCCTACGAATCAAAATCACTCATGGACGTCAATAAACGAAAAATAAATGTTTGTTATCCGTACCAGTAATTAAATTTTAATTCCGATGGAAACAATACTGATTGTAAGTTTATACGCAAACAACCTTTCAGCTTCTACAGCATTTTGCATACTTGGCTCGATCAACATAATGAATTCATATGTAGAAAGCACTAACGATTGACCTAAGTGATAGTGTTCAGACTACAATGCAGCAATTGATTAAGTATTCATAACAAATCCTTCTTGTAATAATGTGTGGGTTTAAGGTAATGAGCAATCTTCAGTCTATTAAATCATGAGTTTATGAAGTTTCTAGATTAGCTCGTTGAAAGTTGTTCGATTCGTCGTACTTCAAAGCTGACAATCGATTATGTACATTCTGATCAATAAACAAACAAATACATAAATTACATAATTTGTTGTAATTACAGTATATCATTATATTTACTTTCATTCTACTAACATTATTTAGTATATCACTATAAGGAAGACCGCAGATGTTTTTTTCCCAATACACTATCCGTAGTTAGGGTATGATGTTTATAAATCAATTCAATTCAATTCTTTCATTCAATTCAATCATTAATTTTCACATAACGTGTACAAATCCAGCATAGCTGGAAAACAGGTGAAATGGTCATATACATAAAATACATAAAACTATAATAACTACAAAATCAAGTAAATACATCACCTAAAAAATCATTTACTTTATAATACGCTCTGTCAACCAGCAATTTGGTCAATATGTTATAATATAAATTTATTCATTTCATCTTACACTAAATTTAACCTGATCAAACATTGGCGAAACAGATTTCTTGCACATTACCTAAGAATTAAATCAGTAATATAACATAAGATACTTAATATTACACTCCTAAGTGAGACAGCGTTTATTATCAGTGGTCTTGCAGAGCATAGTTTGTTCTGCAAGATTTAAACTCCATAGGTACTACCTGCAATGGCCTTACTTCTTATTTTCCCACATTACTTTCCTTGAATTAATTTATTACCAATTCCTTTCCACCCATAAATTTCCAAGAGTTTTTGTTTATATACTATGTGCAGTTTTTTCCCTTGGAAGTGAGTGTTTCTCTGTACCTTTTGTTGGAAACAAATAGGTTTTTAATGATTTGTATTTCTTTTACTCAGTATATCGTCTCATTATATGTGTCACAGCATGTATTTGACCCATTAATGATGAATCCCAAACAGTTTAACCAAATCATCCACTACGGATAATACAAGAACCTACCAACCCCTTCCCCCTCATTCCACTGATATTCAACCCCTAACCGCGTCTTAATTAAGCTCCCAATCCCCAGATATTTAACCCCCAACCTCATGTTTAACCCGGCCGCCCACGCGGTGTCACAGGTTTCGCAACTGGAGCGATGGCGACCAGAGAATTACAATATCGGGACCGGCCAGTTACGTCATCACCCGGGGCGACCCTTGCACCATTGCTGCTGCTCCACTTCCCTCATAATTATACATCGACGCCAATTACCCGAACTCGTTCTGCCTTTTACAATTAGCAAAAAATATATTGGATATGACCTGTGGAGGGTGTGGATGCCGGAGTTGGGCGTACCACAAGGCCGCACACTAGGACCGGTGCTGTCTGTCGGCTTGTGTATGGACAGTACTGTTCATTTTACATGTATTGTCGTTTTTATAATGGTTGTAGGGTCGAATGCCTCGGTTAGGTATACCCTTTAAGTACTGTTAAACATAAGGGACCGTTGTTTGTGTTTTTTTCTTTACATCATTGGATTTTTATAGGAGTTATTTAAACCCATGTCACTATATAGTTTCAACCTCTTCCTAAATACCATCTTTAATTGTTAGCCCAATGACAAATGTCACTGCAAAGTGCTCGGGATCGAACCAGTGAAATTAAAGGCAAGCACTTTAACCACTCGGTTACCAAGACAATCAATTTTATATGAAATGGGTACTTGGCGAATACACTATAACATGCAAAACTGTAGTTTTAAGTTTATCGTTTCCTCTTGGTTCTTTTCATATATTTCTTTCTCAAACTTAACTTAAGTGTTTTGTATACAATAATATCTATGAAGTGCATGTTCGTATGATTCATTCCAATGGGGGTTGCCATCGGAGAATTATGTTTTACTTAGTTGCAACTAACGTATTTTCTAGTCACTGTCAAATTGTTAAGTCAAATAACCAAGGCACCATCTTGGAATGTGGTGTTTTTATCCTTTATAAGAAGATAAATACTGTATTTACCATGCTTTTCACTTGTATAATGCTATAAACATCGATGAACGATGTCAATATGATAAAAATTTAGCTTGAACTATTTTTAACTGTCGTTAATTGATTTTTAGGCAAGATTGCGGTTTAATATCACTAAGGCCAAACTATCACCTGTATATGATATTTATTTATTACAAGATAAGGTACTTATAAACCACTTTAGTATTTACCTCAATATCGTAGTTTTGCAAACAACACCAAACATGTTTAAAGCCAAGCGAGTGTAAGCTGTTATTGACTTGTCAACCATCTTTACACAGCAATCCAAGTGTAACTTTACAGTCCGTCTTAGGACACTTTTTACGACGGTTTTACTACTAGAGATGCTGACTCCAGTCGCCATTAACCTCTTAAATCTTGTATGGTGTTTTTTATTGTTATGGCAGGTAAGTATTGACCGACTGTAAATAGTAAAGTTACTTCTACTGGCTCTCTTGGCTTTAGTCGCCAATTATTTCCTTCCAGTTTATAGTCCGTAGTAGCCAAAAGCAGCACCTGTTTTTATATACCTAGGTGTAGTTTTATGGTTACATATCCAGGCAATTCAGAGCAATCAACAATGAAATATCGTTGACAGATTTACAGTTATGTTGAGGTGTATTCTGATTGCGATAGTTGCGTGTTACTGCCTTATGTGGTTTGTGTATGTTTGAGTTTACACGTTATCTCATTTTTATGAATATCAGCAGAAATAAACTAGTTTACAGGACACAAATATGTAACCTTGTCACAGTTTCTATAGTAAAATAATCCACAGGTCGCATTTATTTTTACAATACACTTAAAAATTTATAATTACGAAATGTAAATATTTTCGTTCAATAGGTTGTTTTTAGCTTTGGCATTAAGAACTATTTTAGTACATTTATCAGTGTGTAACAAATGTAATCTCCAAAATACAATTTCATAGCCTCAATCTGTTTCCATTGTATAAAATCGTACAATTTTAATTTCCTTGCGTATTGCATACACTGTTTACTCCACCTTAATTAGAAATATATAAAAACCTGTCGTTGTTTCTATACCTGTTTAAAGTTAAACAGTTTCAGACTAACAAACCTCCAACACCCAACAGTATCTCACATATATCCCCGCCCAGCCAATCAGCAACGTTTAGCAATAAATCACTACATGATCAGCTGATTGGTAGATAAGAGCGGGTAATTTTCTTTTATCACTTGTCCATTTCGGGTCGGCGTAGTGGCTGCGAAGTGTGGGTATCCTATGTAGTCCAAGGTCTTGTCCAGTATATGTCTGAGGACAATGCTAGACGATCATGAGCTGCACTAGGACTATCCTATGCACTACAACACTGCATGTAGTGATGTAGTGTTATGGTGTTCCATGTTACACGTGTTGTCCATTGTTTCTACCGCTATAGTAAATGTGCTTGTTCAAGGATATCCTGGATGAAATTTTCTGTTTTGGAAAGTTATTATAGTTAACATTTTTAAATTTAGGAAACATTGGAAATACTATCAATAAAGCAAGAGGTAAGATTCAAATAAGGATAAATACTTCAAGAACGCCACTGAAGTGAAGTAATTTTGTAAAGTAGCAGGCTAGGTGCCAGTGATAACAGTTCACTGGAGACTTCAACGCTGGGAAGAACAGGTTACCGAAACGTCATATGTAGGACAAAGATTCAAAAGGTAATGATCTTCAAAAATGTAAAGGTTGAGGTTCACATGAGGATAAATAATTCAAAGAACGTCATAGAATGTAGCAGGATGGATGGCAGTGAGTTAGGTTTACTGGAGACATGAACGCTTCTAAGACAGGTGACCACGACGTAATTTGTAGAATGAAGCATCAAAAGAGGGATGATCTTCAAAAAGCAAGGGGAGAGCTTCAGATTAGGATTTGCATCAAGAAGTTAAGGAATGTAGCAGGATGGGTGGCAGTGAGGACGGGTCACTGAAGACTTGAACGCATGGAAGGACAGGTGGACGTCATCAACGATAACGACCCGGTGAAAGGACGCCTCGTTACTCCAATAATTGATGAGGATCAGTCCGAGAACCTCTTCAGTCTGGTCTAGTCTGCTCCTCTTCCGCGTTGACCGGTCTGCTTAAACACTGAATCTGTAACACGAATGCGAAATTTGTATTGTGTTAGTTGAATGCGGTTGGCTTTCTCAATATTACTTGCGTTTATTTTTGTAGGAACCTTCTTACGACCCTACCAATGCCATTAAATTGTATGAGTAAATATTATTAACGGGTGGCTTAGTTACTCTAGCTACAGCCGAAAATGCTTAAAGGATTTCATAAAATCTTCTTATTCTTTTATAGCTACTGATCGTCAGGAACTGCTAAATTTAATCTCACTTCAATATATGTTACACTTTATTTAAGATATTTTTTGCTTAGATTAAAGTAAATACAGTAGTGTAATTTTTACGTAGGAAAAGCTGATATGGTTTCCGGAACCCCCTACATGTGTGTAGGTTATTTTATTAATAATAGCATAATAGCACCCTTCATATAACCAGAAAGTCGTTAAAACATACCAACCTTGAAATAACCCAATATAAAAGATATGTGTTCTTTTAAATTTCAAGTAGTTAAATTAGATACTTACAAAAAACTTAGGTTAGCTTTACAATGTCCACATCTTTACAAAGAGGCATATCCTTTACAAAGAGGCATATCCTTTACAAAGAAGAATAATTGTGAGAATGCAGTACATTGTTTTTGACAGCAAAGTTCAATTTATATCAGCAACCAACCCACCTAATCAGGCTTGTAATTGCTCTGGAACATGTCGTATGTTTAAGAATTGTTTTTAATCTTAACAAATCAGTGTGATATAATATACTCAACTGAAATCAGGCCAAGGTTCGATCTTGTCAAACTAATCTATAGCCTGGAGGGAGCCCCGCCTATTCAACCACGGTCGTGTCTCAACGGGTTTTTAAAATAATACACGGTCCCTATTTATAGCAATATTTCATAATGCTGTTGCCTAAGAATTGAGTGTCTGGTCCATTAAAAAACTATGAAAAACTTCTAATTGATTAGGACGTTTCCTTGTGAAGGAGCTATTAATTGGCTATATAAATGGTCAGATTCTATATCGTCATGTTTCAGCGCTTACTAACGAATGGATTTAGCTCAAGGTGTAAATCGTCAGCTTACTTTAGTTACTTGTTAATTGGATGTTTTGAGTTTTTATCTGTTATTTTAATAACTGATATTTGCTCCTTGTATGAAGTAAAAAATACTATACGTAAATTGATTACATATATTACCTAATCTGTTTTATAAAGAAATGTACATTTTTAGCTGAACGCACAAAGGATACGTCAAATAACACTTATAACAATATATTTACACTTATACTGTTTACTCACATCATTGAGTAAACACTTTGATCACCCCTTACCATCTTTTATATGTATTTACAGTCTTGTGAGTAAACAGTATAAGTGTAAATATATTATTATAAGTATTATTTGACGTATCCTTTGTTCTTTTAGGTAAATTAATAACACGTTCAAAGCTGATCAAGACCATACTACTATACTCATACTATACCACTACTACTATACCATACTATACTACTATCATAGAGACTATGATTTAACGTTTTTAGTACTGGTAAGGTCAGTTATTACTCTAATCCTATTAAAATCCTATTGACAAAAATAAAGGTTGAGAACCTTTTTATTTGATCATCATATAGGAGTTATTTTTTTCTTAATTAGGAATATATTTTTATATAATATATGGTCTTTTCCCTAATACTATATAGCTATAAACACAGATATGTTATATAAATATTGTGAAATGTTTTATGACTTTAACTCTTACTCTCTTCCTTTCAATGGTATCAATGGTAAAGAGTTTAGATTTGGTTGCAAAAATCCAAAGAAACACTTTCATTATCTGATAAAAATCATAGATGCAGTCCTGTGTCTCCAGTGTGTGATTTATGAAGAATTCGGTTATTGATTTGGATTTTCTGTTACATTTGAAAATGTATTTATTTCATTGTAGGCTTTTGAAATGTAACTTTAAAAACTACTAGCTGTTACACGTAGCCATCTTAAGTGTTTATTAAGCCATTTTATAGTGGCCGTGAATCCAAGTGTTGCTCTTTTATTGCTAAACAGTTTCACAAATACCAAATAAAGCTAAAACAAGAAATTTGCGTATAGTTTAGTTCGAAACTATAGGGTCATTAATTGGTTTTATTGTTTCTTAATCCAAGTATCGGATTGTTTGATAGCTTCGAGTGTACAATTCAAGCTGCTATGATAAGATACCGATGCTTCCTGAAGTCTCAAACTTTTAAGAGACTATTTTAATCAATTAATCTTGTTTTTTTTGAGTTTATGGCTTAAACCTTGTATACCAGTATTTAATTTTATTGTAATTCAAAGTTGGATATGCGTTGTTTCTTCCAATATTTTGTTTAATAATTTTACTATACAAATGTACCAATTTGCAAATACTAAATTCAAGGTAATAGAAAGATGGATTATGGTAGGTTATTTAAGTTATTCGTATCGACACCTCATCCATCAATGTGTATCTTTTTTAATCTTTTGTATAACCTATAAATGTATAGGACTAAAATGTCACATTACATTAAAATTACGTGATTTTTTGTTGTCAAACCCGCCATTCTTTTACAGTTGAAAATACATTCTATTACAATTCCCTGAACTAGGTAGTTGGCAGTTCCCTGCAAAGCCTGTTATAAATTATCAGTTTTAATTATGAATAAATGTTGGTACATTACCCTTAAGTATTTCCTGATTTGTAAAGTAACCTATTTCAACCAATCTATTGGTACAATAAAACATATGAGGCACATTAAGTAAGTTCATAATTTTATTTAGATGCATTTTGCCTATTATTTAAATAGTTGACCTTACCTAATCAGGCAATTTTGTTGGGATTTGTTTATGGTGTAAATATAGTTATTTATAATAAAATAGCAATATAAAGTATTAACGCAAGTAACCACGGAAGTTATAAAGACAGGTGCTTAGAGCATTTAATTAACAATATACAACATGTTTAACTTAAAGGTTAATGTTGACTTTTGTACTGTTTTGGCTTTTACTGTAAGTATTCACGTAAAGTGAGTATAGCCGGAATAACAGCGGAGGTGGTCGCAGCCACGGTGAGGCAGCGAGACTGAGCTATGCGCGCGCAGACCTACACGCACGCGCAAAAGTAGTTCAGTGTCAGCGCAGGGCGGGGCGCGCATTGCGCAACCAACAGCGAAAGTTGCCGTCTGCGCCGCGCACCGTCGCAGTACACTGCCCCACTTGCGCTAATTGTGTGTCACTGATGCAATACATTGCGCAATACACTTCCTGTATACGCGGGGGTGCATCTGTTACTACCCTTGCTATTCACCCCTCTGTATTGCTAGGGTAAACTGAGCTCGTTACTGTAATGTATGCTGAGAGATAACTAGGTCGTGGCATTGACAGGTCGTTCAACTGGGTGGACCTTTGACATGTGATATTTTATAACGCTCTGATTTTGCCCTACAAGGAGTTTGATGGTTGGCTAATCGGGAAATTTATCTGTTTTGCGAACAGCTTTCCTTATAAGTTAAGTGAAGAATGGCTAAAATTTGATCCGACCCATTCCATTTAGATATAATATATCTGGTATATTAAATATAATATACCAACCAATCCACCCACACACATATTATGTGTGTGGGTGGTTTGGTTGGTAAAAGTAAAAACTCTTAGGATTTCAAATTCATGCTAATATCCTGCTGATTGGTATTTTATTTTACGAACGCCACGTTATCTTATTGGCAGATGATTGAACATTATTTCACTAGATAAACGCTATTTATTACAATACTATATTTTCCATTACAAATGAACATCTTATTTAAACCCATAATTTTACAAAGTACATACAAATTTGATTTTGTTCAACATTTGTTTTGGTTTTTTAGTGTAATTTTTTTACTCTTGTTTTCTTGTTTGGTTATTTTAGCTATATTTAAGAGCCAAATTATTTAGGTATAATTAATTATTAACAATAATTTTACTTTAAAGTAGAGAATTTATATGTACTATGTACAATGAGTAACATCAGGAGTCACATTAACTTTACGAACATGTTTACCGTTCGTGCTTGTAAATTTACTCACATAATTCTTTTTGTAAATAATATAAACTACTTGTTTTGAAAGTTTACCAACCATGGTAGGCCTACGTATTATCTACTTCTTTTCCTATTGTGTCTAATTTAAAAATAGTTACTAATATTTTGATTGCAATATCACTGTATTGTCCATTCGTAGGCTGAAAATTAGCGGAAGGATATTTTAAAATGTCATATTTATATGACTCAACAAAATGTATTTTTTTAATATGGCAAAATCTTTCTGTTTAAGATGCATGATATTCGTCCATTGGTTAAAACCTCATTTAATTGGAAATGTTTTTTTTTTTTTTTTGAGAGTTTTTAGTATTTACTTGGAGGCATTTTCTTGTCAAATGTACTGATGTTGTTAATGTTGTTTAGCGAATTTTCCATTTACAGAATAAGCTACTACCCTAGGTCTCATGGTAAGACATGGACCCGGGACTTTTTTTTATGTCCCCAGAGGCCAAAACACACATCCGTTCAAATTCATATATGTATATTTCATATATATACATAATTGTTATATGTGTGTCCGTTGGCACGATGACTCGATTTTGATAACATTTGGTACAAACGTGTAAACCCACGTTTATGCGAACGAGTTCGCGAACCAGCATGATTGGACTTTGGAAACGAGGTTTGGTTTTAAATTAGTATTTCTTATTTTTGACCCTCAAAATATTTCCCAACTAAAATTAAAACTAAATAAATTAAAGCTAAAATTTCCTAATTTCTCTTTAAACTGATTTGAAAAGGTTAAAACACAAATATTGTAGTGTATGGAAGTTTTTTGTACGGTTATTGGTTGCGGAGAAAATTCAAAAGATTGTACATTTCAAATCCCCATGTAATTCTTACGGAGAATAAGTAAACTGTTATATATTTTTTTTTATTAATATATTTGATAAAACTTGGAAAATGTATTTATTTTATACTAACCGATTAATATTTTACTAAAACACACTTTATTACCTTCCCTGTAGCAGCAAATCTAGGTCTTCAATAAAGCTAATGTCATTGAAATGGATTTAAGTGAACATCTAATCATGCAAACGAAAATGCTCTTAGTCTGCAGGATTGCTGTGGTGGGGTATTTTTGTTACTTAATATATGCTATAAATGGGTGAGTTTAATGTGGGCTCTCGAGTATCGGATCATATTTACTGGCATCGCCTAAAACTGTTGGTAATTTGTAAAATTCAAGACTAGCTCCCTTGGACAGGGGTAACGTGATCAATTGCCTGAACCAGCCAAGTCCTACTTTGAGGTATAACTCCGTGTACAGTATAGACTACAAAATATCAGTAACATTTTCAATAACTTATTTACTAATTATTATTTAACCCCAAACTAATGAGAATTTAGAAAATGAGTACATATCAGATAACTATAAGTTGTTTTATAGTCCACATATTAAACAGGCAAGTTAAATGGCATGTACTAACTTGTCTACAAGATGGTGTATATTGCGACATTTACATTGGTGTAGTGGAGCGGGAACACGTAAAAATCAAATTTCCACTCTGTTTTTTCCGAAGAACATATTTAAAATATTGGTTAGTGACCCTCATTTCCCCCTACCTTACTGAGCTTTCCCGTACTGGAAAATGTGTCCACACCACAAGAAAGTAGACATTCGTTAAATAAAAAATAAGTTACACTTGTGATACTCTGAATGTCTTTTAGTAGCACAAGGTCTTTGCTGATATACTAGACATATACATTTATTTATAAAAAAAATACCAGATAAAAATCTTTTGCAAATAAAAATGCCAACGATAAGATTTAGGTATATAGTTTGTGGCTATTGTTTAAATCCTATGTATCGGGTTTCGTGCGTATTTAACGTTAACGAACTAACAGAAAATACCATGGAAAACATTTGTACTAAATTATAACAAAATCTACCGTGTTGATTTGTGTTGTGTGTACCACACCAATCATGGGACGAAATTAGAATTCTAGTTTATAGTTGAAACTCATACTGCAGTTTAAAATAAAAAAATTCAAATTTATATTTAAAACCTTCATATCCCTGATACGATTATCTACAACCATTACGAACTTTATTTAAATAGATAGTAGTGAAAAAAGTATGACCAAAGAAACTCGTTCACCCATTTGAAACTGTTAAAAAATGTTCAATATTGCGTTTAGTATAAACCTAAGGAGCACCATGTTCTTGAATGTACGTATTTAATTCTAACACATGTTTAATTTTGCTTTGTAACAATATAAACTGTTTTACTTCCGAGAATTTCTAACTAAAGAGGTCACGTTAATTATTTTTTCACCAATATTACACTATTTGTCCATTAATAATTAATTTTACACAATATCAATAATTAATTATTACACATTAAAGTTTCCATTGTTTTACTGGCAGATTATAAATTTGTATTAGTTTGTCAGCCAAATCTTACATTATTAAACCATTCCTAATCCTTTCAAGCATGACGACGACTGCAGTATGGACTTGTGAAAGAAGGAACGTCTACAAGGAAGTTCTAAGCTATAAATTATTTACTTAGATAAACAATTTGCTTCTAATTTATGGTAAAGATATTTTAGTATATATTTAAGTAAAATTATTCTTCACGTGAATGATATATTTGTATTTCTTATAAAAGGCTTATATTCCCTTCTCAATGTAATTCCACGGAAAATTGTTTTATTTTCATGACGCTACTTGAGTTCTAACAACGAGTTGAGTTTAATGATAATTTAATGTTCCAATCAAAATAGATCATTACTTATACCATTTCATATATATATATATATTTATCGTCCTAAAAATAAAGAGTATATGTGTTTCAAGTGTTATTGGACGTATTTTATATTTATTTTCCGTAAGTTAAAAGTCCCCAAATTCACAAATAATAAATATAAACATAGGTTTTGCAATCCCGATAATCCCGGGATTAAAAGTCACCAATCCCGGGATCTCGGGATTGAGACCCCTACTTGTGAAGTTATAGTTACGCATACCTGTGCGCTCTAGCAGCTGTGAGTAGAACTAACTGTAACGCGCGACTCAACACCGTACACTACTGCTACCTGGTAGCGAATCTGGGAAGTTAGGCAATCTGTAATCTACTTACCGACAATCAACTTACCGACACGTCGGGCCTTTAGTTTTTCAACCTTGCCACATAAATTTCAAACATTTACTGATGAGATAAACTGTATTATTTTTTTAGATCTATTACTTGTTTCATCTTTTTTAAATTGTCATTTTCTGGCTCATGGTTATATCATAGAACAAAACCTGTATTAAATTAGTTCACCTGGTGTTTATTTTATCAAAGCGTATACATAGTCACTAAAATGTATATCGAATCCTTTCATATGCCTAAAATCTATAGCAGACAATTAAACCGCACCTTTGTTAAATTATTTAGTTTATTTATAAAAATTGAATTTAACAAAATAAGATATTCAACAGTTGGAAATCGATTATATTCAAGAACGCAATGCATGCGATTGTTGAAGTAACTTATGTAAATATCTTTATAATGCAAAGTGTGCAAGGGAATATCTGACTCAAGCTATTCGTCTACTATCACATTATTTTATCTGTATTGGCTCTTTGTTATTTTATTTACAGTTCAGTTGTTTATGTTTATTCAGATGTTATACAGGGTGTCCAGTCATAAGTGTTAAATAAAATTTTGCCTCAAACTACATGGTAATGGCGACCTAATGACGCACATTTGAGGTTCCCAACCTCAACCGTTAGGGAATAACAAATAAATTAAGGTTTTCCAAAAATTATTGTAGTTGTCTTGAAAAAGGTTATATTACTCTGTTAAAAATGCACTAATTGTTAATTTAAATGTCATTTTCAGAATCCTCACAAAATTGTAAATAGATAAAACACATAATCGTTAGGGTACCGAAAAATATTCTGCTTAAATTTCTTCGTTAAACAATTATTTTTAATACCGACGAAAATTTAATTAACATTCAGCAATTTATTCCTCGGTAGGCGAGTTCCGCTGAGTTGAACAAATATTACTAAAAACTTCCTTATTTAAAGAGCTTTACAATGATGTACAACACATGATGTACTACATTTATCTACTGTCAAATCTATGGTGAATTTTACGCACTATTGTGAAAAATCACGGTTAATCCTAAACAGATATTGTAAAAAATTAATAGTTTTACTAACTATTTTATGAGCTGACCACTGATGATGAGGGTTTGTGTAATTTATGATTGACCAGACTACACTTTCATCATTCTAAAGTGTTTTTGTTTAGACTTTGGAATTTTTTTTTAACACAATACATTAGTAAAAACGCACAATACAAATCAAATCATTGACATACTTTGTCCGAAGCACAACTTTTATTAAGGTGGAATCACAGTTTGGGTGTAAAGTGCCCTCCGTTTTCCCGCAAGCAGGCCCTAGCTCGCTTGTGAATTGCGCTAACTGTGACCTCATACGTCAGTTTTTCCTTACTTTTCTTAGCAGCCTCAAAGATTCTCTCCCATAACTCAACCTCAGAGTTTACAACAGTCGAGTAAACTAGACTTTTCATGTAACCCCAAACAAAAAAATCTAACGGGCTCAAGTCTGGAGATCGAGGAGGCTATGTCACACTTCCTCCACGCCCAATCTGTGTCAGGAAGTTTTGGGATAGCCACAACCGAACTTCCGCGAGTTAATTGAAATCTTATCTGAAATATGAAAAATATAAGATAACCGTAACTTTACCACAAACACATTTTAATACTATATGTTTCTTTTCTTAGCTTAATAGCTATAAAAAAACGTTGCATGCGAGAAAAAAATACAAATTATTCGTTGCCTGCACTTAAATGTATTATTCTGCACAATAGCTTTTCTTTGCCCTACCATGTTTTTTCACAACAATGATTGAATTGCATTAGGAAATTTGAAACTTGGTAAAAACTATTATACACCATTGTAAAGCCCTTTAAATAAGGAATTTTTTAGTAATATTTGTTCAACTCAGCGGAACTCGGTAACCGAGAAATAAATTGTTGAATGTTAATTAAATTTTCGTCGGTATTAAAAATAATTGTTTGACGAAGAAATTTAAGCAGAATATTTTTCCGTACCCTAACGATTATGTGTTATATCTATTTAAAATTTTGTGAGGATTCTGAAAATGACATTTAAATTAACAATTAGTGCATTTTTAACAGAGTAATATAACCTTTTTCATGACAACTACAATAATTTTTGGAAAACCTTAATTTATTTGTTATTCCCTAACGGTTGAGGTTGGGAACCTCAAATGTGCGTCATTAGGTCGCCATTACCATGTAGTTTGAGGCAAAATTTTATTTAACACTTATGACCGGACACCCTGTATAGTAGGATATCCCATAACTCTTTGATAACATTTTTCTGTTATGAGGAGGTAATGTTATAAAATGATTCTGAAATTTAAAAATTATTTTAGCAACACAGTTGGAGATATTCTGTCAAAATAATCAATAAAATGCAGAATTTTAATAACAACCATCGTGTAGAGCTTAAAAGAAAAATTATTTCATATGTTGAAGGGTTGGTGTACGATAAAGGTTACGGAGAAAACTAAAAAAACTGTACTTTTAAAAATACTATGTTTTTATAGAGAAATAATTTATAAATAAAAAACTTTTTTAAAACAAAACGTTTTAAAATGTACTAAAAAGTAGAAAATAATTTATAAATATGTGGAGAGTATAAATACTTGTAAGATTTAAAACGAAAAATGTGGGGTGCATGCAATAGATAATTTACAATTACCTTCACCTATTGAACTAATGTATCATTATCAATTGCATGCACCCCACGTTTTTCGTTTTAAATCTTACAAGTATTTATACTCTCCACATATTTATAAATTATTTTCTACTTTTTAGTACATTTTAAAACGTTTTGTTTTAAAAAAGTTTTTTATTTATAAATTATTTTCTACTTTTTAGTTTTTAATGTGTGTGGATGTTAAATCTATTTCATGCATTTATATCAGATTAAGACAGAGGCATGTGGGAAATCTAAGAATTATATTAGTTTATTTTCATATAATTATGTATTAGATTAAATGTATACCTTCTAACTATAAATATATCAATCTATTTAATTTATTGTTTACTTTATAGAATACTAAATAAATAACAAATGACATTGTTAACAAACACCTTTATACCCACCCTTACCTTACCCTTACCTTTATAGCTGCAATCAGATTGTTTATCTATCTATATTTTGAAATGTTTGTTTGTATAAAGAATCTCTTGGGAGCAGAACCTGTTTTGAACTGTCAAATTTAAGTATTTACTGCTGACTTTAATTAATTGATATATTTACATTCTTTCAAAATGTAAACATGGAAAATTTGGAAGCCAGTGGGGCGTAGCCCAAGGGAAATATGAAAATTAAATGCTATAATATTGCATTGTCATCCACTTTTGAACTATGTTTCAAATTTCAAGTCTCTAGGTCATCGGGAACTTCGTTTAAAATTGATATCAAAATTTGTAGGAAAGTGAGCTAATAAAAACAAGCCCATGGGGCGTAGCCCAAGGGAAGTATGAAAATTAAATGATATAATATTGCATTGTTATCCATTTGTGAGCTATGTTTCAAGTTTCAAGTCTCTAGCTCATCGGGAAGTATCAAAATTTTCAAGAAAGCGAGTTAATAAAAACAAACCCGTGGGGCGTAGCCCAAGTGAAATATGAAAATTAAATTATATAATATTGCATTGTCTTCCATTTGTGAGCTATGTTTCAAGTTTCAAGCCTCTAGCTTATCGGGAAGTTAGTATAAAATTGTTAGCAAAATTTGTACCGGACAAGAAAGCGAGCTAATAAAACGTTTTAAAAATAAACTCTGTTGTAGCTTTCTTGCTTAAAAATAGTCATTTTATCAGATTTGGCAAATTTATTCATCGTTTATACTATCAAGATTAAAAAAGCCTTGTTTCTTTCCCTGTAGCATAAAACCCAAGTACTCGTTGAACCTAATGTTATTTAAACGGGAGAAAATCCAATTTTCTTTTAAGATATTTTAAGATCATCAGCCAAATGAAAATCTGCTTAGTCTGTAGGTTTGCTGTGGCGGGGGTAGTTTTTTATACTGTGGTTTGTTGTAAATGGATTTTTTCTGTAGAGAATACGTTCTTCATTCTGGAGGGATACGCCCTTTTAATCTACTAATTTGATGTAAATGTTTCTCCACGAATTAGGAACGTTACCACCTTAGGGTGTATTTTTCCAACCAACAACAGACACAGGCAAGAGAGTTAAGAGCTTTCATTCTATCCCATACACCCATGGCTCAAACGTAAAAAGCCACATGCAATATCATTAAAGTGTTGATAATTTATCATTAAATTTTTAATACTGAAGTAGGCATACATGTGGACCATCCGTAGACAAATTTTATATTAAACCGATTAGCCACCCGAGGAGTGTGCTGCTTGCCAGAGTCATATATTCTTGAGTGTAGGGCTGAGTGCCTGTTGCATGAAAACTTTGACGAGGGTCATTTTACAGCCTGAGGCTTGGCGGTGCGAGTGCCAGCCAGGTATTGACATCCCAGAAAAGAAACAAAAGAACCCTGGGCCATTTCGAGCCGCGCAGGTTTGAATGGTACGCCACACCTACCGGCGTCAACCACGTGATCTTTTCGTTTCTGCGCAGGTTGTTTTGTTCTTGGGATATCTAAATAAGTAACCGGTATGGTGCGGTGGGTATGGGGGTGGAAATATCGGCCAGGGGACAGGATGAGCAAAACGTTTTTGAGGGTAAACTTATAGCCTGACCTTACCAAACCAAACTTGCTGATTATGAAAAAAATAGTAAAGGTTTACTAATCGAATTGATATTTTCAATCTATATTAGGGTAGCCCAATTAGGAAACTGTACCCGGTCTCTGTTACATCCTGTCCACTACACCCCTCCCCTGAATCAGTCGGGAGAGTTTGTTCGGGAGAGTCAAACGGCACTCGGGCCTACATGACGGTTTTGACAGTTTATGACCCCCACGGCAAAAAATAGAACGGCACTCGCTCTGCTTCCCTATATGCTTACTCCACTCGTCGATACGGTGAAGATTTATTCAGCAGCTACATCGGCGTAAAATATGCAATAAACTTTTTTACAATAGTACACCCCTCATTTTATTCTGTTAATAATTTAAGTACTTCACAGAAAGCAATTATTATGAGATTAAAATTATTAAAAGACTAGCAGAGTACCCGTCCTTCGTACGGGGTTGGCATACAAGTATAAAATGCTTAATGCAGTTAATACTCAAGCTTTGCGTTTGCAATGGGGGAGGACACATTTTTATAATATTTGCTTCTGTAAATTTACGGTAGTCTTTAGTATTACACATCTACCATAGCCATAATGTTCTACCACTTCACCTAAACAACAGAGAAAAAATTATAAAAATTTGCAAAATATCACAAATTATTCATGAAATTAAAAACATAAACATAACTGTAAAGAGTCCAACTATGACAGTTCTCAATGCGTATCACAGTTTTTTTTTGTTGCTGCTTAGTTCAAATAGTCAATGGCTCAAATTAGCTGTTTTCATAAATGCAGAAAAAGTTATAGTGCTGCACCCTGTTGGTAAATCCACGAATACTAGAAAAATACCGGTCATAAACATAAACAAATGACGTTGTTGGCCCGAATCCTATAATAATAGGATTGAACATATGTTTTGGAAGCTCCATTTAAGCAATGTTAAATAATGTGTATCTTCGGGCCAAAAACGTCGTTTGTTTATGTTTATGATCCATACCGGTATTTCTCTAGTAATCGTGGGTAAATCTTATAACTTTTAATGCTTTTGCATATCATAGAACCAATTTTTTCAGTTGAAACAGCTTACTTAATTCTTTAATTCCCTTTAAATATGAATACTCATAAGGTTAACATGGGGAACTACAGAGCCACTGGGGTGGAACCCGAAAGGATTTTTGAGATAAGAATATGCCTAAATGTTAATCGGGAATGTGAGCTATCATCATGCCAAATTTCAGCCCAATCCGACCAGTAGTTTATGCGTGATTGAGCAACACACACACACAAACTCACAAACTTTCAGTTTTATAATATTAGTAAAATCACTACCTATGCCAGTGGTTCAATTCAACCATATAATATATTTCAAAAAGAAAAAATATTCTGATGTTATATTGAACCTTCGATGTTCTTGAATACCTTTAGGAAGTTTGAAACCGTTGGTTTTGGTACCCAGCTCACGTTTTAAACTCATGAAAAATATTGATCTCTAAATCAAAGCCAACAGCCTTACTGAAAACATACATGGAAACTATTTATTTCCTCTACGTTCCTTAAACGTTAAGGGTTTACGTGAATACATTCCATTTACCTGAACCAGACTTACTAATGTCTTTGGATACTGCAAATAGGCATTCCATTTATATGAACCAAATAATAAATTGACTACACAATACAAATATACTATTGATATACACTGCAAGTAGATTTCTCATTTATGTTAACAAGATGTAGCATTGACTTTGGAAAATTATTGGATAAATGTGGTAGCTCCACTCAATATTGCAGGCAGACAACTGCATTGTACAATGTACATCTAGTATTTATATAGGGTGAATAACAAGTCAAGTCCCCCCCTCTAAAATTTGTCTAAGTAAATATACAGAGATATCCTTTTGGTGGTCGTGCAATCTTAGCATGAAGTTTCATTTTATGATTTTGAAATTTTTGAGTGCCCCACCAAAAGGGGGGATTTGGGGGGTAACTCAAATATTTCAAAATCATCAAATGAAACTTTCTGCTAAGATTGCACGACCACCAAAAGGATATCTCTGTATATTTAATGGGAAAAATATTAGAGGGGGGGGGCCTTGACTTTTTATTCACCCTGTATGAACATAAATAGCATTCGTTTGTCCATTTACATTATCATTAACTCCCTGATCGCAAACATTTTTTTTTTAGATAGACACAACGAATTATTGTTTACTAACTATATCAGACTAAGACAACACTAATGTATACATTTTGATTAGATCATATACTTTCGAAACGTAACCTAAACGAACACCATAGATTTGGTTGATCGATCTCAACTTAAATCTTAATTGAACATTACTGACCTTTTACTGTGGTTCATAATCACAATCAACCGTACTTTTACGAATGAAACCCCGACTTGCGAAATCACCTGCAACACGAAATATTTGTCCATCCCGATCCACACAGCTGACCCCATCAAATCCCATTCTAGCGCAAGCATCCAAGGCCCTGCAGGCCTTCGAGCGTTTTCGAGTACCGAGCGCTTCCATTACGGGATTCCTACGTGTCCAGCCGGTGTCTTCCTCAGCCCGTGCGAAGGTTTGTACCAGTCGACACTGCTAGCCTGTATAAGGCCCTAGCCCAGATCAGCTGATGTATATAAGGGTGGATCTCCACTGGGACATTACACATCTCAGTATGATTCAGGTAAGCCGCTTGAGTCTAGTGTAGTGAAGTGACGTGTAGTGTTGTGCTGTGCTAGTTGGTTGTGAGTGGTTGGCGAATGGACGGGATTTTTTTTAACGTCGTTACTGTTCAAAATTCTAATTGTTTACGTAGTTCAATGGAACTATTTAAAAGAAATTTGTACTCTTTCATACCGTGGTGTTTTAATAGTTTTATATAACGATGCATAAGGTGCATAGGTATAAGTTTGAGGTTGTAGCTTTTTCAGCATTTTCTGATTTAAAAATTGTTTACGCATTGTTATTCAACTATACGATTTTACGGTGGAAACTCAATAGGACCTTTTTATGAACACTGCTATTGTTACGAAAATTAACTTAGTTTACAGATATGCGTTACCCGATTTGATGTAGGATCTTCATTCTAAAAATAATTGTTGCCACTATTTTTAAGAGTAGTGGTTTTGTTGGTAGTGATTTGATGGTGGAATGTGTTTTATTTATTTTGTTGCTCATCTTTAATTGGGACCGACGGTTTACTGTATCCTCTACGATTTTTCCCTCAAATTAGTGCGTAGTTTCAAATGATATTGTATGGGTTGCAAAACCGGGTAAAATTTTCCATAAGAAGTTTTATTTCAAACCGTTTACTCACTATTGTAAAATTATACGATTTTTGTGGAAGGACAAGTCGTTTCTATGTACGTTGCTTTTGCCAAACCAATAAAATAGGCATTCGTAGCCATCCGACATTGTATAGGATTTTTAATTTATTTTTTCATTAATATTACATTTTTTAAGCAACTTAGTTATATTGGCCAATGTGATTACATTCAAAACGAACCTACTATTTTAGACTATATATTTTTCTCACTGTGATGTTTAAGTTGGTCGTCCCGTGAACTAGGGGGTTTTTTATGATATACGTAGAAGCTATATTGTATAGGTTTGTATAGGTTGTAGCTCCTTTAAACGCTTTTTCGAATTTAAAAATGTTTACGACTTTCAACTTGTACACATAGGCCGTTAATATGTACTTTGATATGGTTACTAGAATAAATTAGTCATTTTAGGTTACCTATAAATAGGTGTTAGGTTAATTCAGTAGCCTATATTAAAATATTTTTTTTATTTATATATTTCAATATATTTTAAATTATAGTATATTTTGAATTTGAATTCATACTTGTAATTTTTGTAGAGCGATATAGTTTTCCCCTATGTGTGACTCTTTTCAAAAGTAAGCTCATTTTATTTTCATTGATGTTTTAGTTTGCGCTATCGGTTTGTTTTTAAAAATTATCCAGCTCTTTAACTATCCATACTGGAAATTACTGCTATATTCCGAGGCTGATACTGTTTTCTAAATGGGGGTTTTAGTTTTTTTCACTCAATAATTACTGTAAGCTAACTAAATTATACTTTCACGGTAGAATTATGAGGAACTATTTATGGTACTTTTCCTGGTACTGACAAATGTAGCTAAAATGAACGGCCCACTCGATTACACCCGAACATTTTAAAAATAGAAAGGTAGTCAATGATTAATGACATTAAACACCTACCTTAAAGACTTGCATTTTTTGTTAAATGCCACACTGGTTTACATTGGATTACAGTAGGTAAAATACTAATTATGTTAATATGGTAACATTAGTATAAGTTTATGTTTCTTGGAGAAAAACACATTTCATTTTCAGCTATTGATTAAACCGCCAAAATTGAAGTATGTTTAGAACCATTGTACTGTAGTTCAAATATAAAACTACAGATCATTCTGGGAACAAAACTAGTTGATAGGATTTATGGTTTTTTTTTTTAATAGTGTAAGCGTCAAATATTTACATTAAAGTTAATCTTCAGTTCCAATTAAAAATATCGTATTCAAATTATATTAAATTCGTATTTTATCACGACTAACCATGGTAATTTAATTTATCTTAGGTAAATGACAAGCTGTAAATATATTTTGTCATGTTTATTGTTCCACAGCTGTGCGTTGTGTTGGCCGTCGCCGCCGCTGCCCAGGCAGGGTACGCTCCTCTGACCGCATCCTACGCCGCCCCAGCCCCACTGTCCTACGCCTACACGTCCCACCCCGCGCCGCTCACCTACGCTGCCCCCGCAGCCCCCATAGTCGCCCACCACGCTCCAGTAGCCTACCATGCTCCTGTCACGTATCACGCCCCTGTACTGCCAGCAGCTCCACTCAAGTACGTCGCTCCAGCTCCTCTCAGATACGTAGCTCACGCTCCGGTCGCTCCAGTCCGGTACGCTGCGGTCGCTCCAGCTGTTTCCTACGCCACCGGACCTGCTCCTGTACGTTATGTCGCTCCAGCTCCTCGCTATGTTGCCCCTGCTCCGGTTAGATACGTCGCTCCGGCCCCAGTGGTTGCCCACGCCCCCGTGGTCGCACACGCCCCCGTAGTCGCGCACGCCCCAGCACCAGTCGTCGCTTCTGCCCCGGTAGCCCTCGCCAAAGCTGAACCCGTTGATCCCAACCCTTCCTACCACTTCTCCTACGGCGTGAACGACGCTACCACTGGTGATGTGAAGAGTCAAGAGGAGAGTCTTCAGGACGGAGTTCTCTCCGGACGCTACAGCCTGGCCGAGCCGGACGGCTCCGTCCGGACTGTTTCCTACACCGCTGACCCCGTCAATGGGTTCAACGCGCACGTAGAGAAGACGCCGGCTGCCCACGGCGGCCCCGTGCCTCCCGTAGCGTCCGTCACCCCCGTCATCACCACCGAGTCTCAAGCCGAGCTCTTCCGTTGACCTCGAGTAGTCTAGAGTGTGAATGTGCCTGACTGACTATTTATTAAATGTTTTGCGAATGATATACGTGTTTGTTTCCTTTCTTGTCACTTTGGACCCAATATATTTAGCGTAAAGTATCAGTAACCATTTAACTAATAATTTTAGTACATTTTTAGAGTAGCTTATTTGACTAAATACTCTTGACTGGGTCTAATAAGTTGAAAAGTTCCCCTATCATATTAGATTATTTAACGATCTAGGGTTTATTCATTTAGGGGGAAACATCTAAAAGTATAATACACATTAATGGTTTTATGATCAATAAACGTTACAGATGTACAGTAGTTAGGTAAGTTGGGAAAGAGGTAGGTTAAGAGTTTTTTTCTGTTTCTAATTAATTGACACAGATTGACTTATGTCGTCATATTGTGTGTCAGACATTTTTCCAACAAAATAAACAAATACGTAATTTATTATGTGTTAAGGTTTTTTTTTCATTTGAATCTATATAAATTACCAAACAGAATATATACAAAATAATCGTCCATTCATTAAATCTATACAAAAATCACCTTCTTGGTGCAACAAGACCACACTACCAAAAACTACATAATGTGGTTATTCATTAGCTATAGTCTGCGTGGATGAATAATCAAACAAGTAGTATATCTTTGACAAATTAATTCTTTTTGTATGATTTGCGAGCTGAAACCCTCGTGAAGTTATTCATCTCGATATTCTTCAGTTTGAATCTGTCTCCCTACAAGGAAGTTATTCAATTCGAATCACACACAATCCACCTCAATTTGTATTATATTTTTACCTATATCTTAAAAATGAGGTGTGTGGTTTAGCTCACCTTCCATTACGAACTGAGATTTTACACAACGATAACTACTATAATAATCGAGGAAAGTTTTAGGCATATTCCATTTTGATGTATTGCCTCAGAGTGGTATAATATACCATAATACATATTATGTTGATTGGTTCCAAGAAAACACAACTAAAACTGCAATGTTTAAGTTTTTTGTTCAAAATTCTTGAAACGATTTATTATTTTACTTTTATACGGTTAAATAAAAACAATATAATGGTGTATGTTTGTTTAGTATCTTACTTTCATTTGTCCTATTTATTTTTATCCATGAAGCTTACAAACTAATGAAATCACTAACACGATATCAATGTTGATTCTATAGCTAGGTTTTATAGTAAGTTATATTATCTCTAAAAGACTAATTGTTCAGTTAAACCATACCCCGCTAAGAAGTACGGACAAACCTACCACTGCTATATTATATTCCTACCCAGTATATATTAACACAACATATAAACTATTAGAGTAGTAATTAACTCCGATATTGGGTACAACGCGATGGTGGCCTTATAATTGGATTAGGTGCATTTAATAAATGCAATCAGGTAAATGTCAGATGATATCATGCTGGACCCGCCCAGCACTGACCAGCTGACCACTGACATATCTTCCATTGTGCTCTGCTAAACGATACTCCATGTCGCTTACTCATGTTTCTAGATCATGTGATTGTTTTACGAGTGTTGTATTCCGATCTAGGTTAACACATGTTTACTCTTTCGATTTTAACAATACTTACCTACTTACAAGTCAAAATGTTTGGTTATGTGTGTTGTTTGGTGAAATGTGTGCGAAACTATCAGTACGATTACTGAAAGATGATGTCCCATGGAATAAATATGGCATTAGTATATTTAAAATTGGTGTTTTAAAGGTATTCATTCAGTGGTATCTATGCATATCATATTTTGCTAAAACTACTATTTCATTCAAACACGTACTTAAACGCCACTTAAGAAACTTTCTTTCAAATTTACATTTTAAATTTTCTCAGTAAATTATTGTAAAAACATTACTTTTAAACATTAATGAATGTTCATATAATGTTGTTTTGCTAACAGTGGGGCTCAATTTTTGAATGACACAAAATAGTTTCTTTTAACATCATGGCATCATGGTTTTAACATATGGCGTTGACATAAAATGGCACACTTGAGGAAAATTATCGCATTGAATACACTAGCTAAATATTATTATTAATGCAAACTTTTTGTAGGCTTGGTACTTAGCCTACTAATCCTGTTCAAAAAAATATTTTCGGAGAAAAAACTGAAGTGAATTTCTTATAATTCTCATGAACTATTTCGAATTACCGCACATCTAATAACGAGTGATATAATTTTCAAAGCTATAATTGTATTAAGTCTCTCATTAATCTACAACCATAAGACACATTATGCCTTTTGTGTTGCGCCAAATTTTTTTATTTTTTATTTTTTTTTTTTATGAAATATTTTCTAGGCTGAGGTGTGTTATTTAAAATTGGTTGGGGATATGTTTCCTTGGGTAGTTGTTCTAGTCAACAACATTAGCCACAGCTTCTTCTAAATATTATTCCAGTTTCATTATTATCTTACATAATAAAACACTTTTGCAAAACTTATGACAGCTAGCCTGACCATTCTACTGGACCAAACTACAGGCTGTTGGTACCAAATAAAAGATATTTTCCTGTAGATGCACAGAATCCCTTTATAAATTATGCTCAAAAATAAGCACAATAAATGAATTTTAAATTTAAAAAAAAATTAACATGGGCCTTATGGGTTGCCATGTTGGTGACGAAATAACAAAAAAATATAAAAAGAAAATCAAAACAAATTAAAGAAATTCCAATCCCCCTTTTTATTTACAGCGTGGGTTGAAAATAGAGAAGTTTGCACAATACGTACTTTTGGTCGTGTTTTAGACCACGGGGCGAGTTCTCGTAATCCCTATAAATGTCACATATAGTTCAAGATTCACGTACTAGACACTATTGCTATGAAGTTTGTCTGATTCATCATCGTCTTTATTTCGTGTGACAATTGCTTTGTGGGTGGCGAGGAGGAGGAGAGGACATCGGCCTTCAATGCCATCGCTTTGTGGTTACTCGCGGGTGGTCGCTTTACAATGAGTCGGACAATAAGATTGATTGGCTGTGCGATTTTATATTGAGGAATACAACAAAGTTAGAACTACATTCTCAGACATGTGTGGCCGATGAGGCAATTTATGGCTGGCTTATCAATCAATAAGGAGTATCAGAAAATTACTCTCTGTTGGATTAATACTTAAATATTTATTGTTCTTCCTCAATCTATAAAAGCCTCAAACTATATTATTAATACGCTACATGAAACTTGGTAAACAATAAGGCTTTTTTGTTTTAAGATTTAACCCCACATATTACAATACCAGCATATTTGTCTAGGTGTGTAAATTTGCAAACTGTTCTTACATTTTTGAAAAAGACCCCTGGACTCTGCCCTAGTGGCTTTTAAAGTTCCCATGTTATCCTTATGAAGAAAATATTTGTTTACATAATGATCAGTTTGATGATTTAATTGCTGTTAAAAAGGAAACGTGGGCTGCAAATATTTGCTGACTTGGTTGAAATGAAATATTTACTATTTGAATTTAGGTTGGCGTAAATATTACAATGGAAAAAGTTGAGGAACCCTAGACAGTTTGATATACTAAAAAGGAAACTGAAATAACACTGTGCTGGATTTTTTGAACAATCATTGAAATAGCCGATTTGCTAACTATGGAAACATAGGAAAGGCATAGAACAACACCAAGTGGAGGAAATAGAAATAATGTTTTTTTTTACAATTTATAATCATATTATGGACAACCTAATGTGGCTATGATTGAATAAAATTTGTAGTAAACACAAAAAACAAGACCAGCTTTTGAAAAATTATAAGATATTTACAAGAAATGTCGATTATATTGAACTGTTATGTACATCGTGAGTATTTCCATAATCTTAGAGTCGACTCTTTAAAGTCAGCTGAAATTATGACCCTTGTTCGTTTAAAAATAACCCCAGTAATACTTCGCAATTGTTCGAATTTCAGCAACAGGTACACTAGTAATACTTTAATGTGTGTTGTGTGTGCTTCAACGTTGAAATTGTCTACCCTACCCTACAGGAAAGCCACATTTAAATAATGTAGGTTACAGTTTTAACCAATCGTAAATGTTTTTCTGTCTTACTATCTGTACAGTCCAAAACGGTGTCCGATCTTGATAAAAGCGTGGTCGGCGTCTGAATGTCAACCGGGTGTGACCAGGTAAAGTGTTATCGGTATCTTAGCATTACAACCATGACCCTGTTCTTGAAGATTTGACTTACTCAATTATTTAACACATGTTACTGAGTTCTTACTTACATCGACCTGTTCCAGTAATAGATCAGTATGGATAAGACAGAAAATTGTGTAAAACTTGACAATTATGACTATTGAAGAAAATAATGTTCAATTAAACGTAATATAAACACTTCGGTGACAGTTTAATTTATTAAACATCATAATCTTAATCATAAATCGACTGGTAAACATCCATGGGAATGTTGTATTGAAGATACGAAAGTAACGTTAATAATACTAATGTTAATATACTCGTAAAATTTTTCCCAAGTGGATAATGGAGAGTTTTTTAAATATAGCCATAGGTTAGTGCGAAAGCCAAAAGTAATTTTCAGTTTACCTTTTTTTCACTGACCAAAAGAACGATAGGCGAAATCGTATGCACTCCCTGCTTTCCTAATTAGTGTTTGGATATAGCTACTATTAGCTTATATGGAACGTTCTTCCTCCAATTTACACATGTTAACTCTATCAATCATCCTACCATGAAACATAGATTCAGATTAACTGTAGAAAAACTATAGCGCCTACGCCTCAATCAAGAAGTCTTTTCATTAATGTGTTATTCAAACGTGCGTTTAGTTAAAATATTGCATTTTCACATTGAGTACAGACAAAATCGTCAAATCCCCACCTCAGGTGTTTCCCAATCAGTGGTGAAATTTTAGCTCATCCTCTTTCACACGCGCGTGTTATTGCACGCCGCATACTGCCTCGTATACTTAGTTATCCGAGGAATCTGAGAAGAAGGTCAATAGCTTCACCTCCTTTAAAAAGGTCAACAAGGTCCTCTACTGCGACAACCTTGCTACTGGACTTCGGCGACTTGCCAGTGTCTTATCTACAGTTTTCATTTCTCATTTCCACAATTGCTAGTATATCATTAACTGGAACAAGGTGACACAATGTTGACTGATTAAGTTACTCTCATTTCAACATTTGGAAATTTGGATTATTATTTTAAAATTTACCATAGCATATTAGAGTTGATTTACACCATCCCGGCGAATTGAGTGAATAGGCAAAATGAACTGTTTAAACACCTAAGTATAACATTTTACAAACAATTTCAGAATGAAATCCGTCGCTAGCATTTGTAAAATAACTTTTTTTATTTCCCACGAAATGTTTTTGTGGATAATTTCTCCCACGACACACTGTTTATGATCTTAAATATAAGTTATACGTTTCCAGAATCGAAATAGTTATTCGTGAACTTCAATTTTCAGAAAATTAATTCTTCTGATATCCTTGATATTATATAATTAAATTCTGAACCAAATATCTATTTTCTTGGCCTATTTATGTTACTGAAATCTTCTTTTCTTGTGCATGTAAAATTTATACGAATTAAAAATTCAAGATTTTATCAAATTAAACTTCTATTTGCTTAATTCTGTATATTTAGGCCTACGTCGTATATCTCGTGCCAAAATACGAAATTCTACTGTGGATATAAAAATTGTTATGATCTCCCTTCATATCCGGGTCTATTCTCTAGCCCGGAACTGTTTAACAAATTACTTCAGGCTAAACCAGAAACCTAGAGGGTCACGGGTACACTTAACTAAAGCTATTTAATTGATTTAATTTATTAAACATTTAATTGATACATCGGTTAATTGTAGAGATAATCATAACCTATGGGACTGAAATCACTCCAATGCTGTTCAAAGTTTTTACTGCAGCTTACGGCATGACCTAAAGAAAGAGTGGACCACTATTAGCTCGCTCCACTAGAGTAGTAACAAACCCAAAATATTAAGATATCAAAGTTGCCTATCGATTGGTGACATACAAAATCAGCTGTTCATAATTCATCCCTGACGATGTCTCGTTAGCTCGCTAATAGCAGGAAATCGAGTGTTGATTGGTCCACCACTTCAGAGTTTGTCACGGGGCTCGTGAGATTAAACGCGACTGTCAAAGTCACCTGATCCGCCCCCTTGTGTGTGTGTGTGTGTGTGTGTGTGTGTGTGTGTGTGTGTGTGTGTGTGTGTGTGTGTGTGTGTGTGTGTGTGTGTGTGTGTGTGCGTGTGAGGGCGTGGTACACCTCACTGGCAGACCTTGGTTTACTTGGCAACGGGGGTGGGGACATCTTACAACACTGCTCCGATTGACCCATCCCGGGAACACACCCATCATTAAAGTCCATCCGATGATGTAAAGATAATTGACCGTTTACTCAGGTGTAATGTCTGTTTTTGGAAACTGTAATAGTGGAGGAAACAGTTGTGGACATAATGTGTGTTTATACCCCTATTTTAAGGATAGTGAGAAACTTTTAATTCCTCTAATGATTATGAGTTTTAGTTTTTTGGTCTTTTATGCCCATCAGTCTGTTCAAAATTTACCTTCTTAATTGCCTTTAATTGCCCGTATTGATAGGCTGGAAAGTTGCCCTTTGCCGTGCATACACACGGAAAACTAACGTAATGTACGTTTACCGTACATTATTACGTTTATGTACGTAATGTACGTATGCTTTTGGTCAGCTGATGAAATAAACAGCTAATTGCAATGGCATATTTGATTTGTTTTATATAAAAATATTATAATTTATGTTATGTCCTAAATAAATCGTGTTATGAGTTTAAAATGTACTAAGTTTTCTGTGTATTATGATGTAAAGTATCGTACGTTACTCGCCCGGTACTCTTTACCGTACTCGCACGGTAAAACACCACTTATCGGGCTAGTAACGTAATATACTATTTCCCCGAATTCTCCAAAACAGGTTTTTGTTAGAAAAATAAATTAATCTTACCAAACACATAAAAGAACAAACGAAATAAAACTTGTCATAAACATGTTTAAACGGACTCTAATAGACTTTTTTTCTAGGCCTTCATAACCTAGGATAAATGACGTTAGGGCGTATTCGATACCGACCACACTTATTTTTGTAAACATACGCTTACAAATGTTTACAGAAGAACTAAATCTGTACATATGAAAATAAGTGCAAAACTATTATTTTTAGGGATTGACAACACCTACATCCCTAAGTGTATAGGCTGGCTATAATGGCTATAATGTATATTATAATAATTATTATTCTTTTTTCACAACGTTGCAACCGTCGAACCGCCTATCAAACAAACTACAAACTACTGTACTCAGGAGATATGATTAATTTTCTCCACAACAACAAATTACTGGCAGAAGTCATATTCATCTTTTCTGCTCTACCGTCGACTGCAACTTTGCGAGATATTCAATCAAACGTGTAGACCTCTCGAGTTAATTCATTCTGTAGGTAGCTAGTTATGTCTACGACCATCTATCGATTGCTCAAGTCTGTTATATACTACTACAGTTTGTTTTGCAGTGATGTCGATGTTAGATTTATATTTATTGCACTGATCGGCCGTGCGGTAACCACGCGGTCAGGAACCCGTCCGCTAGGTCACTTTGCCCCAGTTAGCGGACCTTGAGGACTGGCTGCATATTTGGTAGGCCTATCCTACGTCGTCCTTCCTTATCACTCACGGTCATTTCCTAACTGTCACTGACGTATTTTTTACGAGATTTAAGGTTCTAAATAATTAATTTGAAACGTTTTTTTTTATGATTTTAGGATGTCGGATGTTGAGATTGTTTGTTTTGATAAGCAATAAGATTATGTTTAAACTGCTTACAACCCAAGGAAGTGTTAATAAAAAAACTGAATTAAATAACTATGATAAAATCTTCAAGAAGAACTGTTAATATTGGAATGAATATAAATTTGAAATAAAAACTTCACCGATATTTTCTGATTTTTTTATTTCATGAGGCCTTTCGCCAGCTATGCTGGCATCATCAGACACATCACAAAACTGAAAATAAACATAACCTTCAGTTTTTTGATGTGTCTGATGATGCTAGTAGTGGTAGGTTGCTGGCAAAAGGCCTCATGAAATTAAAAATTCTGAAAATATTGGTTAAATTGTTATTTCAAATTTATATGATAAAATGTTTTTTTGTGTTTCCATATTGAGTACTGCTGTACTAGTTTAATATGACATACACTCATACTTGAGGGTTTTTATTTCTCTTATATACATTATTTTTGAAATAGGATACATCTGAAATAATACCTTAATAATTAGTACGTTTAAGAACCTCACCAATAAATTTAACACCACTTCACAAAATTTAAGACTAAATTGACCAAATGCAATGGTAGTTACGAGAAAATTTCCTTTGTCGGTTAAAGAAATAAACAGTTTATACAATTGCGCAGATTATTAGGATTTATAAAAAATAATTTCATGCTTGAAAAAGAAATTGAAGAGTGTGTTACCCACCTTTAAAACAATCTGTTGTTATATCTTTTACTGCTATGGCTTATATAGCTATAGCCTACATAATAACATTCTGTTTAGAAATATGCTTTGCTTTTGTCAATAAAGGTCAAAATAAGACACTTACTGAATAATTTATTTGTTAAGATTTTAAATTACCTGATTTACCAACTCTATTAAGAGTGAAATAAAAATAAATTTTAGTTAAAGGATACTATAAATAACATTTAATTATAATTCTTTGTATCATAATATTAATTTAATAATTAATAGATCCTGACTCTTTGTGAACGTATAATAAGCCCCCCTCCCATATTTTGTCATATTTTTATGCTTTAACGCATTATAAAGCGTATAAAGCCATCAATGCAATTTTATTTAGGAATATTAGTGTACAATAAATATATTTATACACACCATAACACATTGATTGGGAAAAATCCACAAAAATAGAATAATTGAATTCTAAAAATGTTAGGTTGAAACAACACACTTCAGGCACGCAACACATGGTCAAACAATTTCATAACTGAGAACGACACGATTCGGCCGTAATAGCTAATTATGTTTTATCATGAAGTATACAAATTAAATTCTCATAAAGTAATAAAATTAAATTGGTACATATACCAAAATCCTACATGAACAAAAAGGTTTCGTCATTACTTATTACCTGTTTGAAATCTGAAATTATATAGATTAATAACATTTGCATGTAACCACTTTAGACGCTAAGGAATATTGGAAACTCATCTATACACAAAACTTAATGTTCTTTTTTTATGTAATGCGATTTATGGAATTAATCTATTAAACTGGATATACCACTACTAAACTTTATAAACAAACAAAATAAAGAAAACACTTCATCCCTCCCTACCATCTACATCCTCAATTTAAAATTCCTAAGATTAACAACGACACAAACACTTAACATATTTACAACCCCTAGCAAAAACTACCCCCAACACCCCCTTGAGCGTGTAAAGTGGTGAGTTGTAGGAGTAAAGTGGCAGGGTACTCACCAGGGCGCAGGTCGACACTGGACTCAGGACGGACCAATGGGCGATCAGGAGTCAGGACCTTGGGTGGAGCTCCTTACAGAGGACATAACCTATATAAACCCCACACCGGACAATTTGGTCACTCACACCACCACCAACATGTACAAGGTAAGCTCACACTTCTCCCACAAACAGAATATTACATTTTGGATTTTCAAATTTCATATTTCATCGTATTACCTACTAGAAATCTACTTCAACGTTTGTATTGAGTTGTAAATATTATAAATTTAGGCATACTCAATTAATCTTCCTATTATTTTTTAAAATTAATTTTCCATCTTTTGTTTTGAGCCTATAAACAATAGAATTTGTTTCGTTTAACAAGAACATTTTATGATTACTGCACAATACTAAACAATTATCCACATGTTACATTTTTAGATTCACTTCTTAATGGAATCCTTTTTAAAGATGAAAGTACCAACAACAAAACTCAAGTTAAATTATTTGAATTGTTATGCAACCTTGTTCTACAGTATATTCTAATTGCACTGCAATGTTTTCACTGTAGATACCTTTTGAGACAAATAATACTATAGATGATGTAAATTAAATTAAATTTGAAAAGTATAATTTTTGTTTGGAACATTTTAGAAAACGTATTTTTTTTATTTTGTGAAATATTTCTGTTCAACTGATGGACCGTGGTTTAAATACACAATTATTCAAGTTTCATTATTGGTTCAAAAATGTATGAATATGTTTACATAATTTGCAGTAGGTTCATATAACTAATATCGAAGTATTTGGGTCATAGCTACCAATAACATATTTCACTCAACGACAAACTCAATTCTCTGGTCGGATGTCGTAAAACACCAGACAAGTCATTCATCCATCTGGACCACACATCACTATGATTTAATGGTCGCCTCGCATTCAATATGCGATTAGCATATAAAGGTGCACCTGTTGTGTAAACGTAATTTGTCTTGGCGTGGTGACAAATTGAATTGCTTTCACCTATCAGAACCAAGCTTTTGATAGGAATGTTAAACCGAAATATAATGGCAACTAGTTGCAATACAGTTTCAAGACATCCTACAAGCAACATAATCAAACATTGCGTGCTAGTCATGTTGCTGATATTTCACAAGTATTTGTTTATGTTTCAAGTAAACTAATGTTCACTTATCAAGTGTTCCTCATGATTTCTGTTGTCCACAGTTCGTCGTCTTCGCCGCCTGTGTGGCTGCCGCCAACGCTGGCTACGCCGCCCCTCTGGCCTACGCCGCCCCCGCCTACGCCACCCACGCATACGCCGCCCCTGTCGCCAGGGTAGCTGCCCCCGTTGCCTACGCCGCCCCCGCCTACCACGCCCCCGTTGTTGCTAAGGCCTACGCCCCCGCTGCCTACGCCGCCCCCGCTGACGAGTACGACCCTCACCCATCTTACAGCTACGCCTACGACATCAAGGACGCTCTGACCGGAGACTCCAAGAGCCAGCACGAGAGCCGCGACGGAGACGTCGTCACCGGATCCTACAGCCTGGTCGAGCCTGACGGTTCCGTCCGTACCGTCGACTACACCGCTGACCCTGTCAACGGATTCAACGCCGTCGTCCACAAGGATGCTCCCGCCGTCGCTGTCAAGGCCTACGCCCCCGCCCCCGTCGCCTACGCCGCTCCCGTCGCCAAGGTCGCCGCCCCTCTGGCTTACGCCGCCCACTACGCCCCAAAGGTCGTTGCCCCCGCCGCCCCTTACTACGGTTAAGTCATCGTTACCTGAATACCACCTTGCTCAGTCATTTGTAAATGTCTCATTATTTATTATGGTGTATGTTTTAAATACACTTAAATAAATTGTAAGTACCTTACTCTGTGTTGATTACCTAATTTCTCCTATACCCAATCTTAATTGAGCAAATATCCTTTGCTATCCAAAATAAATACTCTTGAAAAGCAGTAATACAGAAAAATAAAGTGCCATGTTTCAAATTGGTCGTGGAGACCTTTGTTATTTTAACGTGTACAAAATATGTCATCGTTATCAAGGACATTCATATGTTAAAAAAACTATACACTAGTAAAACCTATTCTATGAGAGAAAGTTATGAAATGTGAATATTAAGGTAATACTGTGTGTAATGTATTCACTCCCTGGCGGTACGGCGTCCTAGGCAAAACAAATACTGAGTCTATATTGCCGCCCCAATATGAAGGCGCTCAGAGTACATTTTGCTTCAGAAGTTGGTTTGTATAATTCCCTTCAATTTTCGTGTGCACAATAGATATCTGCCAATTTGTATGTATCTTTATTACGTTAACATTGACATAATCAAATGTTATGTAGGTTATGCAGGAAACTGAGAATAATATTTGCTAATTTTTGCATTATTGTTTGTCGTGGTGTTAACGTGCATAAAGAAAATACTGTATTTTTGACATTAGGACCTAACGAAAACGATTTTTTGTTGAAGTTGTACAAACACCAACGTAGTTTGTAGAATAACTCTAAAACCCTTAAGTAACATTTAATAGGATTATAATGAACTTGCAATTAAAAATGCTCATTGCTTTGGAGATTTTTTCTAATCTTTGCCCTCTATGTTTTTAAGGGCCTAGGATAAATAAACGTAATTGTATTTAACAATCACGACTAATAGAAAATAATTTTAAACAACTTATATTCTAAAAATTGTCCCTCAATTTATAAAGTATATTCTTATATTTTATATTCCTAAATTACTCTGTATTAGATTCTGGAAGCTCGGTCCGCTCTTCTTAAGAACGTTTTTTAATAAATAAATATCCGAAAATCCAACAACGCTTTTTACAGATGATTACATTTTGAAATTAGTTTTAAAATTTATTATTCCTAAAAAAACAGTTGTTTTGTGTGCTAAATATTAGCCGTGAAAATTGATTATATATAATCTTTTTTACTAAGCTCAACTGCAAGTTTTATTAGGGGTGTTTTATGTTTTCTCTTTACACATGATGAAAAGTGCTGTTAAAAAAAAAAACTCTATTACAACTAGGCTACTTTATAATCCCAAAAATTAGATTTCAAGTAAATAATCTTAAAATTAATCCGAAAAATATCACACATTTTTGATATCAGTTGTATAAGCAATTCACGTCATTTTAGAGATCATTCTTTTGATTACTAGAAAGTGGAGTTTACTGTTTATCAAAAATGTATATTTGATCTTGTAGACGATAAAAACTGCTTAGTTTTTGTTGTTGTTTATATAAACGTTTTGTGTGTGTTACATGGAGAGTTTTTGCTGGATAAATATTTCGTTCTTAGTCAAATGTATTGTTAAAAGAGTCATCGCCTGGGGACGGGTAGTCGTTTTTTGTTAAAATAAGTTTAAGGTGCCTAAGTAAAATAGCAATATATTTAAGGACGATGCATTTTTTCGGACAAAAATATACATTAAAATTAAAATTGTTTTGAACTGACCCATAAGGATGCACAAAATTAAGTCTTCATATAAGTACACTGGGAATATAAACTTGAAATATAACAAACTAACGAAAAATCGATCTGCTATCCAACACAACATTGACTAACTTCCCCTGTAATCAAAACAACCAGCAGTTCTCACACCTGTAGAACTTCCGCAACAACCTCCTGGCTATAAGTTTCGGCACATCCTGATCCTGTGTAGGGTTAAGGATAACGGAGGATGGAGTGGAGGTGTTACATAACATCCTGCAAAACTGTTACACAGGCGGGAATCTAGGGCACTGATACAGCAGCTGGTCAAATCAATTATGATGTATTGCTGTATACATTATCTATGCGTTTTTATTGCTTTCGAATTCAATCCATCTGTAGTTTTTATTAGTCCAGTCAAGGAATGAGGTGTAGAGTGCGTGAGCAGGTAACTAAGCGATTCCTTCAGAAACTTGTTCAGGGGGCTTAGGGTGTTAACATACCAAAAGTCCTGACTCCTAGGTGGTGAGCCAGGGGGTGGAGGGGGGAAAAAGGGGGGAAAAGGTACGCATTTTGGGTTTTTTTTTATTATATCTCGAAAACTATCAACTTTTTGTATACTATAGTAAATTATAAAATTGAAGAAGATTAAATTTTCTACAAGAAAAGTATATAATGTGTTTATTTTGGTTCAACAGATTACGAGTTATAACTTATTTAATTGATATCTTATTAAAATACTCCTTCCATAAGAAATACATGTAAATTAGTATGCAAAATGGGGCGAATCCTATCCGCCAAAAGGAAATATAAATGATATTCTGGAAATCTTGACAAAATTTCCAGTAATTTGACACTTTAATCATTAAAATTGATCCAAAATTAAGGCGAGGGCGAGGTAACAAAATGTCGAGTTTTGGTGTTTTTTTTATTGGAAATATAAAAAAAAAACCTTAAATCATCCCATTTTTAAACGCTCACCCTCGCTTTAATTTTTGACAAAATTTCATGATTAAATTGTCAAATTACTGGAAATTTTGTCAAGATTTCCAGAATATCAGTTATATTTCCTTTGGGCGGATAGGATTCGCCCCATTTCGCATACTAATTTACATGTATTTCTTATGGAAGGAGTATTTTAATAAGATATCAATTAAATAAGTTATAACTCGTAATCTGTTGAACCAAAATAAACACATTATATACTTTTCTTGTAGAAAATTTAATCTTCTTCAATTTTATAATTTACTATAGTATACAAAAAGTTGATAGTTTTCGAGATATAATAAAAAAAAACCAAAATGCGTACCTTTCCCCCCCCCCTTTTTCCCCCCTCCACCCCCTGGCTCACCACCTAGGAGTCAGGACTATTGGTATGTTAACACCCTAAGCCCCCTAAACAAGTTTCTGAAGGAATCGCTTAGTTACCTGCTCACGCACTCTACACCTACTTTTGGATCATTCATTGACTGGACTATATACAGAGAAGTTGTAAGGATAAAAATATAAGTCAGTTTAGTTGGAGAAACGAATAAGTCAGCTTGTATGATTTAAATTTTTTTTATTTTGAAATGGAACTATCTGTATATTTATATGCTTGTTGAAATGTATTAAGAATTCACCAGCTTGTGGTGAAACCCGATTGTTAGATTATGATGCGGTAAAACAACTTGGATAATTTAAACATAAACGCGTAAAGATTTTACTAATTTGAAAGTGAAATTTTGACAATATAATCTAGTATATTATACAGTACTTTATCTCAATCACTCAGTTAAAATTAGAATTTTGACATTATTTTGTATATAACCTATATTGTAACAGTAATTTTAATTATGTATTTTTCGTTTCAGGTGAGTGACGTAACAGTTAGGTGTGTTAGTCGAAGGTATGTATGTTGTTTCTTGACATTATCATTTTTAGTGTTTTAAAACATTTAATGTGGTAATAAAAATCACGATTATTTTGCGTTTGTTTAAAGGCTTTCATAATTTATCAATTCGGTGGCATGATTACCACGTTATTTTCAGGTATTCCTCTGACAAATGTAGATAAATACATCAAGGGTTTCTATATTACTCTGTTTTTTTATTACTCTTGTTTCTGTAAGGAGGGCGACAACATTTTATGTTCTTGGTGAAAGATTTGGTGCCAACTATTCCGCAACGTGCGTCTAGTAAAAAACTGTGAAATAGTAACTGACGTTGTCCCGATATATGTATTATCATTGACTATATATATATATATTCCCAATGCAATTCATAGAAAACTATTCGCTCAGTGGCGGATACGTAACCCTGCCCCTGACACTGCAGATGGAAGGTTGTAGTGCCGGCGGCGTGGTGGTTTTACCAGTTGACTGTAGCCGTGACCATGACAGTACTTTCTCTGTAGCCTCCACAGGTGGATACAGCCCCAGGCTTCCAATCTAGCCTTGAGAGGTTAAAGTTCTGGAGGCGCGGTGCTTCTAGTCACTAGCCTACCAAGTTGGGTTTCAACAACTGTTTCACTGACGATTTGTTTGCCACAGTCGTCTGAATAAGTGTTTTTTTAATTTTTTATTCTTGTTTAAACTGCTTTCCTGGGATTTGACACTATTTCTGCACAGCACTACACACTACACAGTGCCTAATGTACATTAATTGTGTTGTACGTATTTTCATAACTCCACAGACTTGTGATATTTTGCATAATTACCCTGGCATTTTCCCTGGGATTACGAGATTGTCCGGTAATTCTTTGAAGAACAAAGTCACTTTCCAAAATTTACTCTAATATGTATAATTTTTTATTGTAGGCTTACACTTTATTCTAAAACAAGCACTACTTTATTCTTCGCTCATTAATTTATAACTTCGAATGTCATAGCTATTGCATTGGTAAACATGGCCTGGTTGTAGAAAACATCACTCTTTAGTAAATTGTTTATAAATCTACTATTACATTTACTCCTACATGACCATAACCAATGAACCCTTACGTTCGCCATGTAGTGTATACTGTGGGGTTGACTGTGGGGTTTAATAGAGCCTGCAAATGATAATGAAATCAGAGATGAGAAAAACATGATCGAGATCATATTTATTACTGACATTTGACCGTATTTCCTTCTAAAGATCACGAATACCTCGCACAAGTCACACTGGCCAGGCTACATTCCAAGGAGCATCACTCGGACCTGACATTCCGTCACCTAAAAGGGAGAACCCGTCCATTGAGTAATTTGTTGGAACAAGTTGGTGCCAGGAATGGTCATTGATCGGTATTTATATCGCCTTCTTTTCCAAGATGCTTCGTACTTGCGCAGAAGCAACCCAAGGTTATTTTGAAAATTCTGGCTTTGGAAAACAAGCATCATTGTGAATTTGCTGCGATTAAATATAGGGGAAATAGTCAAATAAAGTATTAAAACCACGTGTTTTCAACCCTGGATGAAAAGTTGTCGAGTTTGAAATTATTTGTTGAAGACTGCCAAACTGAACAAATACTTGTCTCATTTTGGTTGTGAAACTCATGTTTATCAATAATGGATTTTAAAAATTTATCGAAACCTCTGACCTGTTTCTAACCTATGAAGCTGTAAAACTATCTAATTAGAAATAAACGAAACATGTATCCACTGGTAGTGTCTACCTTTTAATATCTTGCTTTGATTTGTTATAAGCTAATCCCACATTGTAATGAATTATGGACCTTCTGATCCAGGATCCTATCATTTTCTAAGGAAAGAATTCTGTTTTTGAATAGTGAAATCTTTGTATCCGTTGCATCCAGAATCAAAAGTAATCTGTGGAAACAAAAAAATTACTCCCAAGAATTGTGTGTAAAGAGATCGAAAATCCAAACACTTTCGCCATCGTTGGTTAGATACCTCATAACTTTACCACATACAGTAACCTGTTACACCATCTTTCAACAGACAGCTGGAACCATGTATCATGCGACCTATGCTATTACAGACCGATATTCAAATAGTTCATAGCGGACTTTCCTACTCATTACCATCCATAACTATGTCAATGGCTGCGACATTAGCGACTGTGTCTCTACTTACGGGGTTACGTCATGAGTTTATGGTAAGCAGCAATTGTATTGATGAGATGCTACACGCTGCATGCCTACCAACATCTGCCAATTACATGGGGAGACTGGGCTATTTGGCCTGTCTAGTTTGGCAACTCTGCTTCGGAAGTATCACTTTCCATTCTGTCTCATCGTTGTATACGAGGGCATCGTTGTGTAATTTTAATTTGAGTTTGAAACGTAATTTTTAATAATTTCATTCAGCTTGTTTAAATGTGATTTTATATTTCTATAATGTAATGCTGTCACAAAATATCTAGTAAAGTGAACAATGGGCTTAAGCTCTACTTGCTTAAAGTTTTAAAATTGATTGACGCCATTTCATCTTGAAAATACTATAAGAATAATCTTTTACTGACAAACTTATTATTCATAAGTTTTATTAATGGAGCTCGTTAGTGGCATTTATTACTTAAATCGTATCCATAAAAATGTCACAAAATGTATTATTTCCTTTCAGATTATAACCCAGCTTCAGCTTAATTTACGTTCTCATATCATAAGATATACAAGAAAAACTATTTTACATTCATGAACGTATATGACATGGGAAGACAATAAATACAATAGACTTGAACATTCACATTTTATTTATTTTTTTAAGTTTTTCACATGGCACGTAATATACGTGAAGTATAGCATGAGGTATGTGCATAGCTACTCGAACAAAAAGAAATGGGCGAAAGGACTTTGGCTTAGGGAAGTAAAGCAAAGGGGGTTAATGATGGTAGAGAGTGGGTGCGTGGTATGCCACGGGGGACGCATGGTAGGCATAAGGGCCGGAGTGGTAGGCTACGGGGGTGGCATGGTAGGCCACAGGGGTGGCGTGGTAGGTGACGGGGGAAGAGTGGTAAGCGACGGGGGAAGTGTGGTAAGCGACAGGGGTAGCGTACCTGGCCACGGGAGCGTGGTAGGTGACGGGGGCATGAGCTACAACTGGGGCATGGGCCACAACTGGGGCATGGGCCACTACCGGGGCATGGTAGGCAGGCGCGACAGCCTTAACTGCAACAGGGTGGGCAGCGGGCTCCTTGTGGACGACGGCGTTGAATCCGTTGACGGGGTCGGCGGTGTAGTCGACAGTTCTGCGGGTGCCGTCGGGCTCAGTCAGGCTGTAGGATCCCTGGACAACGTCTCCGTCACGGGTCTCGTGCTGGTTCTTGTTGTCTCCGGTCAGAGCGTCCTGCACATCGTAGGCGAAGGAGTACTGGGGGTGGGGGTCGTACTCTTCAACTTTGGCGGCAACTGGGGCGGCGTGGGCGACGACTGGGGCATGGGCCACTACTGGGGCGTGAGCCACGTAGGCGGGGGCGTAGGCCTTAGCGGCGTACAGCTGGGGTGCAGCCTGAGAGCCGGCTACCAAGATAGCGAGAAGGACAAGCTGCAACAAAAACTTTAGTCAATACAGAGACACATGCAGTTGTACAAACCGACGCGAGATGTTTTAATTTTTTCACTCCAAGTTTTTCCGTTCAGTTTGTTCTGATAAACTTGCACAAACATAGCTTCAAATTCTGCTTTGATCAGTTTTAATTTTACAATCATTCGCCGTTGCAGATCAAAGAAATTCCAAACCCTCATTGTTGACTGGTACAAACGTCACTTTAGAAATTCCTCTCCAGACTTGTGTTTGTGAGTGGCTGAACGCGTGCCAAGTGGTCTAAATGAGTTACAATGTTGTTACGTGCTGGCGATTGAATATAATGGGTCATCAGTCGTCCAGAACCCACGGGGAGAGTGGTGGGCTCGTCATTCATTGGTGAACACTCTCACTCTCACACACATAGTGTAATACACAACACAGACACACACACACACTTGGATGGTTTGCCACCTATAATTAGGTCTGCATTTAGAATGCCCACCTAGATGGTAGTTTAGTAGGCCCAAAGCCCACTATGGTTTGGCTCACTTCCTATTATGTCCTGGTGACTAAGGTGTATGTTGATCAGGGCAACACCCAGTCGGGGATTCCCGTGTTACAACTGCTCCAGTTAGACTCCGAATCAGTTCCATTTACATGATTGTAGGGTGATATTGATACTTTATTTTACAATTATATTTTTTAGTTGAAACTATTTAAAACAAATTGTTTTAAACCTGTCATACACGAAATTTAAAATTACTTTCAATTTTTCCGTTATAGTGAATACTGTACTACATTTTTAAACTTGTGCAACTCATAATGGTCATTCACATTATTGTCCTTTTTACATTGTTGAAAAATAAAGGTTGCAAAAAGATATGTATACATTTTTTTGATACCGTAGGTAAATTAAACTTAAATTCTTCTTCAGTACACACTAGATATTTGTGAAGCATGGACATTTCCTGAATAGCTCAAGTATGTAGTAAATGTTATTGAATCCAATTAACAAATAAACAAAAATAAATGTAGCAAATCGTTTGTTGTTTCCGTCCAACTTTTAATGCACAGTAAAGCAAATAACTTGTTAAAACATAAATTTATCAGTCCGCTGGATAAAAAGTAAGTCTCACATCCATTTCATTTCACAATATGCGAGCTTCTAGTGATAAAGTGTTGTCTGATTTACATAACATGGTCGTTGTAAGGTTGTCGATCCGTCAATGGTGACTGATGGGTGTTGATGCGAACTGGTTCCACATTTAAATCTGGAGCAAGTAGCAAAAAAGCCGCGGGAACTGGCATTGCCCATCAAAATGTAAAAAAAGAAAGAGTTGGCCTTATCATATCATGATGGCCTAATAATGAAAATGGAGTTGTCACCGTTTTAATTTGCTAGATTTCAATGTATTTAAATATCTTTCAAGAATCATAATGAATCAACGTTTATTGTACTTCTGTGTAATTTGAATTTTTTCACAATACAAATGCCAAGTTGTACTTATTTATGGTTGGACTTAGTAATGGCAAACACACGTACAAAACCTGCAATTTGAGATTTCAGTGTAACATTGTTCAAATATATTATAGACTCTGTGTTAGATTAATGTAAAGTAACAATGTTCAAGTAGCAAGGAATATTATTTCAATTAAGTCCGTACAAACTATGCTTAGTACAATTCATAGATAAGAGAAATCTGCATTTGGTTAGAATACAAAAAAAGATAGATTCTTGAAATGAAGCTTTAATATTTATTTGATTTTTACATTTCACAAACAACTTCATCAAAATTATATTCAAAATAACGAGTGTATTTTATAAACCAAAAGCTGTTGTAAATTAAATTAAGCCCGTGACAATTAGTGACAACCCCAGTGTTATTATTATCCATGTTCACATGTAATATTCAGTTATGTTTTTTACGGTTTCTATGTTTAAGGGAAGTGCTAGTTATATTTCTTATCCTATATTTACAAATGTTCACTATACCTATTCTTATGAGTTAAGTGACAAAAATGTAAATATAATACTCTAAAGTTATCCATATGAAAATATTTCCTCAATCGCACGTACAATTTATGATTAAAACATTTTTTCGTGGCTGTAAATAGGCAATCGAAGTTCATGTTGGTTATTTTAGCAGGTTCATACATGATCTTACTCAAGAATTTGTTATTTACTGTTTACTTAAGTTTTCTACAGTATTAATTGAATAACTGTCAAGTTACAGATTTTATTTCGTTAATTAATCATAATTTTCTATCACAATTCTAACTATTTATCTTGTTATATTTTCTGCTCAGTTTTTACGCATTTTGGAAATTTCTACATTCTTTAATCAATATTATCAACGATTTGTTTATTGTACCTCTTGTCCTGCCCAATCATAGTTAGTTTAAATCTTTATGTAACTGAAGGCGTGAGTGTTATATTTTAATTGATCTTTCTTTGTTTGCATAAAATAACCAAGTTTGAGGTAGTTAATATTTTAAATTTATTTTTCACCTGCCTGGAAATAACTTGAATTTAATATGGTTTAAAATATAAAAATATATAAATTATTCATAAAAATGTTAATGTTTTATTGCCATTTCCAAGAAGAGTTCAGGCTAAATCAAGTCACTTGGATCAATTTTCGTATATAAATCATTATTTAAAAAAATGATCTACTTTACTGTAAGATAAACACGTTACTTGTACGTTTTGATATTTTAAAGTTTTAACAAACTAATTAATACTTTATCTTTATGCTGCTTTATGATTGTTATTCAACATGAAATCTTTGCCATCCTAGTAACGCCCTTTAATCCAATGTTTCTAGCTATCTTTCACTTTTACAAAATTTCTACTTTTATAATACATTTTGAATCAGATTTTAAAGTTTGATTTTATTTGTTTCACCTATAAACCATATTGAAACATTTTAAACAAATCCAAAATAAATTTTTGAACAGACCAAAACCGATGGTGCACAAGTCCCAACACACTAAAAAGAGTCAAAACCCTAAACTCATAGGAACCACTTGCAAATTTCACTCCTAGGTTACTTAACTAACACTCTCGCTCAGACCACGTGTTTACAAAGGACCATTTGTAAGGACTATTTGGACAAAGGCTAGACTCACCTGAAGTGCCATGACTGGAATGTTGGTGTGACTGACTTTGCCTGTAGAGGACCATACAATATATAGGGGGCGCCCATCCCCCCACCACAACCCCGCCCTATGCACATCTGATAACGGTTGGATAATTGCTCCATCCAGCCTCTTGCCAATTTTTGCCAACTTGAATTTGCACACTTCCCGATTGGGCATTTGTCATTTCATTGATAACTTTGATTAATATTTATGGAGAAATCGCTCCTGTTTAGAGTCCGATTTGGTCATTTATCAGGTGGTGACAAGTGTGATTTTCCTGATGATTTATGTCAGTGTTAACGAGGTGTAGCAATATGTAAATTAATTGTTCGGAATAAAATGTTCTCGAGTGTTATAATTGTTCGTCACTTCTTTCTGATGTAATATTTGTATAAATTTATTTACGTGATTGGATAATATTGGTAAAACTACTCTTGAATTTGATCAACTCAACGTACACAGTATTGTATATATTCCTTTCAAAATTATGTGTTTAAGTATTGGGAATCTAAGTTTAAGCTTCTAGAATCTCAGGTTCGAAACCCGCTTACCTTTGGGGAATTGTTACTTGGGGGCACAGAAAACGTACTACTATAACCCAGAATGCCAACCGCATGGTAAAAAGCATTAAGCGGTTTGAGAGAGCTTTGCCTGTCAATCCGTAGGCTATTGCATGGCAACGCTGGTGGCGCTGCCTACGGATTGACAGGCAAAGCTCTCTCAAACCGCTTAATGCTTTTTACCATGCGGTTGGCATTCTGGGTTATAGTAGTACGTTTTCTGTGCTTGGGGGTTATGTGATTGTTAAGAAAACAATATTAAGCTATAGGTCCGTCTAACAAGTAAAACGAATGCCTCGTAAGTGAACAGAGCAGTTTTTTTCTCTTTTGAATATCTTAATATTATGAAATAAGTCTAAACTGCTGTACATACAGTCTTAAACTAGAAACGATAACACTATTGCAATACTCTGTCGCCATTTTATTACTAATTTCCTAAAATTTAGAAGGCTCTGGTTTATGTATCAAGGCACGCCATATCAGGAAAAATATTTTAACGATAAATTATTTCAAAGCTGTGAACATTTATTTCAAACCACCTAGTTTATGTTGACCACCTGTATGGTCAGGAAACCCGCTGCTGATAAACACAGGAGTAAATTAAATGCAACGATCATTAGACAGATTGAAAAGTCAAAAGTGTTGAACATTCTTTTAATTATACTTCATACGCATGGACATGGTAAATATGGAGAGGTATTATGACCCCATACTATATTTGACTACCTTTGAGAATTCGTTTAACACAGTTTAAACTGAAAAAAAACTCCATTATAAAATCTGTATACATTCGCAAGCTACACTGTTTTCTTTGTTTTTGAGTTTTTCATTAATTATAAAATATCGATTTTGAATGTCCTGTGGTCGTCTAATAGATTACCAAATGAAGTGAGTTCCTGTAGTTTAACTGTACATTATCTGTTTTACAAACAATGAAAACTACACTCCCGAACGTTGTTGAACCTTGACCCAAATCAAGTGCATTAGTGTGGGTTTAATCCCTGAAATATGATATATAGCGCGGCAAACCTGTCAGCAGGTTTACAAAAGATTCTTGCAAAAACACATGCTCCCGCATGACAGATTTTTTGCACTTAATGTAGGTCTATGGTTTCGCCACTTTTGTAAAGTGTTTCTTGGGCCACCACGAATTCAAATCAGGAACTTCAGCTACAGTACGCTTTATAATATCACCAATAAGTAGATATATAAAAAGTTAATAATACTATTTATAAATTAATGTAATGTCGTGCTAAAAAATATCAAATTCATTTAAGATAAAAATTGCGTTTTGGTGTTTTTTTTTTCATATAAAATAAACCTTGTTTTGCTAAAACGTGTGTTATTTGAGCAATGTTAGCAATAAACCTGCATACTCATTTTAATTCGATGAACATTATGCTCCTCAAAATATGACGAAATTACAATACAATCTAGTGAAAATACCACTATGAGTTTTGCAGTTTTGAATGTGTCCTATTCCATTGGCTTTGATAAAAAGTGGTTGGACCGAGTAGATTTGTGCCACAAAACAAAAACTCTCTAGGTGTTGTCTTACATCGGTCCACAATGCTTCATTGGCCTTAGCCGTCTAGGTTTCATTCAGAAATTGGTCATTCTTTTCGTCATTATTTTGGAGAAGTTTCGGAATATTTAGTTTAGTTCTTGACTTTGCAACTATAACTAAATGTTCCATTCATGGCGGGTTGTACCATTGTTTTCTTGGAAATTACATTGTTCAGGTCTTCAATGAACTTAGTGGTAGAAAATTCTTTACTACGATATCGAGTTCTTGTATGGTAAGACATACAAGAACTCGATATCGTGCCGTACTATTTGAAGAACACACTAGTTTATCCAAATGACACTATCTTGTTTATCAAACAGTTTTTGCATTTGTAATTAGTGAGGGATTCCTTTATACTTCATAAAAAGCCTTGATCTACACAAAATTGACAGGAAATTCCTGTGTTAGGTACATGTACTTAAATAATGCATATTTTTAAAGTGGGCAACCGATGTTCAACATTACTTATACTATCATAAAAACTGTAACATACATACATATTAATTAAATACATCCAATTAAGGATCATCATTAGCCACACTTTGAGAATATATTTTTTTAATTATTTGCTACCTGTGTTGGTGGTTTACATAACCTGAATGCTCGTTTGATACCAAAATCAATGACAGAATCCATCCAAAAAAGAAATCAACTTAAGAGGGAAAATTGAATGATTTATTAAAATGTGCAAGTAGTTGACCCAAGAGAGTGACATACCCCCAATCATAGGCCACTATTTTCTTATCAAGTTGACAGATCAGTGTAATGTTTAGGTGAGGCAGCATATATGGCGGCGGTCCGGGTCGAGTGGGTTACGAAATTGTTAACAATGGCAGAATATCGGCCAGACCAACATAGCCAACCTCCTACGACTAGTCTGACTGGCGGGATCACAGAAGACTTTCCTACATCGAACTATTGACCGCTAGGGTAGTGACGCAGACTTTAATTAGATTCAAGTATCATTTGTTTGACAAGTTGGTGCATTTTAACTTTATTCTGTCTTTTAGGATATTTGTTGTGTGATTTGAGGTATGTATTTTAAATTTCTAAAGGAGAGGTCCGAACTAATCTCGCTTGGATTCAGAGCGGCGACCATCAGATTTGAGGGCGAGTGCTATAACCCCTCGGCTACATAGACAACCTAATGAACAGTTAAGGACTACCTATGATGCAAAAACAAATTCCAATGTGAGGTTCAGAAGTTTAGTGCTTTTGGCCTTCAATACAACTATAGTTTCCGTTCCAATGTTAAGGTTGTGGCCAGCTTTAGAATAAGTTGTTGAAATGAGCCACTAACATGACCTCATATTAATTACTGATTTCTGCTGAATACGATTAGTGGTTATAAAATGAATCTGAAAAGACTTATATCCAATACAGAAACAAAAATACCCCACCACAGAAAACCTGCAGACTAAGCGGATTCTAATTTTTCTGGTTGTATATTATTTACTACAATATTTCCATAAACAAATCATATTTATTCCCTTTTAAATAAAATTTTTTGTTGTGCTAATACGCTAGTCACGAGCCCGGGATTGTTTTTCACATTACTTAAGGCTAGACAAATGGGTTGCGGCATTATTACTTAGAAAAAATCCATTGGTGATTGGTGGGATTTGAACCCGGGACCGAAGGGACCGAAGTCCCGTGCTCTATAACCACTACACCAGCTCACTACCCGGCGATGTTATCTAATTTAAATAATATTAGACTTAACGAATACTTAGGTTTGATCCTACCGGGAGGTTATTATTTTAACCAAATAGTAGAAATTGTACAGGATGAAATAAATAAATTTTCTAAATTTTATATATATTCATAGCAAACTGCAAAAGTTATTTTCCTCCCAAAGAATTACATAAACATTTTAAATGTGCAGTTTTTTCTTTCTCCGTAACTTTTAAATAACAGCAACGACTCCATACTACAAAACTATTTGTTTTTTACGCTATACACGGTCGATGCAATGCAAATTGGGCATTTCCACGTTTTAATGGTAAAGATAAAAAAATATTTTAGATTTGAAAATCCTTAAGTACCCCATTCTCATTACCCGATCTTGCTGGTTTGCAAACTCATTCAAGTGTATCCCGCCCTACACCTTCAAGACAAACTTCATCAAAGTCGGACCAAAATTACTTGAGATATTTTATCCACGAAAAAAATTATCTAATAGTGTTTTTGACCTCTTGGGACATAAAAATAAAAAGTATATCGGTCCTGGGCCTGGGTCTTACCGTGCCACCTACGGCAATAGCTAACTTCCCTAATATATAAATTATAATTTAATAATACAATATAATGGTCTCAATCTCTATCTGTTATCGGATCATTCAACCATGTTCTTTTAAAAAATCGCTTAAGATATGGGGAAAGACGCGATATAGATAGATGATAAGTCTGCTTCACTATCTAAATGTTGATGAGCCAGTTGGTCAAGTGGTAGATCTTGGGGCTTCAGAGTCCGAGGTCCCTGGTTCTAATCCCGCCAATTACCAATGGATTTTATCTATGTTATAATGTCGCGACCCTCTAGGACTTTTTTTTTTTTTTTTTTTTTTTTTTTTTTTTTAGGGAGAGGTGGGAAAATGCATTTATGCACACAGGTTGCTAGCCTGTAGTGTGGGACTCCAACGGGCTTAAGGCCCAGAGACTACCCACTAAAAACCTCCTCTACTCTTCGGACACTAGCCTGGGAACACTTGTCGCACTTCATCAGAACTAGGCCGAGTTTGCCTACGCCCGAGGGGCTTACGCCGTGTCTAGCCGTTTATTTCTTATCAAATCTAGACTATGTTCCGATCTAGATCATTCTTTTTAGCTTGAAGGACATTCCGGACAAAGTGCGACCAGCAGTCCCAGTTGTCCTCACCCTTCAGCAAGGTCTCACAGATCGATTCAATCGACAGCACCCCAAGATGTTGAATGGCCTCCTGGCGAAGCATATCCCATTGTGGACAGTGGAAAAAAGTGTGTTCCGCGTCGTCGGGAATGCATGGGCAGTAAATGCAGTCAGGTGAATTCGTTTTGGCCATCAAGTGCAGGTACGACTGAAAATAGCCGTGACCTGACAAGAACTGCGTGAGGTAATAGTCAACCTCACCGTGCCGCCGTTCTACCCACGGTTGGACCTGCCTGATGAGTCTGGCAGTCCAACGTCCTCGAGTCTCCCTTTCCCAGCTTTCTTGCCACATCTGAAAAGTGCGGGAGCGCTCTTCTGTTCTTGCAGCGTCCTTTCCAATGTAGCCTTGTCTCTGGTAGATTGCCTTCCTCTCCGCTGCCAAGAGTTTGACTGGGATAACTCCAGCGATCACCAAAACGGCCGGTTCGGACACCGTACGGTACGCGGAAGCGACCCTGAGTGCCGCCTGACGCTGCACTCGTGCGAGCCTCAACCTATACGCCTCCTTGTTAAGCGCGTCTGCCCACACCTCAGAGCCGTAGAGAAGCACGGACTGGACTGCAGACATCAGTAGTCTTCTACGGCTGGACCGGGGACCACCGACATTGGCCATAAGCCTACTAAGAGCAGCAACACTCCTAGCAGCCTTGTCCGCCGTACGGAAGATCTGGTCCCTCCAGCTCAGCTTGTTGTCCACCATGACACCAAGGTACTTGGCGGTTCGCGTGGTTTGGACAACTACGTTCCCAACTCGTAGCGGAACGATGGTTTCAATCCGTTTTTTCGTGAGGATGACGATCTCTGTCTTGCTCAGAGCGAGTGTCAGACCATGATCAGTCATCCAGGCGTTTACAACGCGCATGACTTGGTTCAGTTTCAGTTGGGCTAGCTCAACGTTGCGTGCAGCAATGAGGGCTGCGACGTCATCGGCGTACCCAACTAAAACGGTCTCCTCTGGCATCTCAGATCTCAGAAGGCTGTCGTAGGCAGCGTTCCACAAATCTGGGCCGAGTATCGAACCTTGCGCGGCACCGGAAGTAACATCCATCGTCCGCGAACCATCTTTAGTTTCGTAATTAAGAGTTCTGCAGCGCAGGTAGTCCTCGATCAGCCTCAACAGATATGCTGGTACGCGGAAGCTATTCCTCAACGCGCTCAACATATCGACCCATCTCGCCGAGTTAAAAGCATTCTTGACATCTAGCGTAACAAGAAGCACGATACGGCGAGAGTAATGATTGAAGCTCTCGGCACGCTCTACCGCTCTGTGTACCCTCTAGGACTAGCCTGAAGTAATGTTTAAAACAGTTCTGGGCTAGAACCTAGCGTCCTAGGATGTGAAGGTGGGACATAAAAAATATATACAAATCATTCAAAAGTCAGTGGTAGTGCCCATCTTGCAGGCTAGGCCGGCTTAATCGCTGTCAGGTGAATCTTCGCAGCCTACGCAAGCATCACAATCACCACTATCAGGCCCCAGTGCCAGACCAGTGGTTGTTATTTATTAAATCGTCGGCGACATTAGGCAAGATGATCGGCCCACAGCGACACGCCCGTGTCGTCTGTCGCAACTCCCCTTGTCGCCATGCTACCGGGAATGTCGCACGGGACATGTACCATCATTAAGGGGTAATATGATCAAAATAGAGGCATGGTTAAAAAAGATCACCTTAAATCTTTTATTCTGTTTATGTGTTACCCGAATAGCAAAAAATGTCCGGAAATACTTCAAAACCAAACGTGTACCTTTACAGTTTAGTTGGGATTTACTGATACGTTTAAAATGTTTACCTGCATTTGTACAATGTGATGCAAAGGAGATTATCTTATTATTATTTAACATCACCCCTTTTTTGGCGCATTTTTAGTTGACATGAAAACGAGAACTATGGAAAAATTTAGCTTTAAGATTTTTAATATTTTATGATTTTTATGACAACCTAATATGACTAAATTGTTGAAAATAGTGGAACTTATGCTTGTGAGGGTTTTGTGGAGCTTGTTACTGTATCACAAAGGTAAAGGAAAATATGTTATATCACTTTAAATCAGCTTAGGGAAACAACTTTTTATTTAAACCCGTTTCTTCTTAGAGTATTTTTCACATTACTCTATGGCAAGATGTATAAAAACCAGTCACACTCACACAGCCGTAACATTTGTTATGAATTCGCAACACTTCATCCTTTCAAGATCGCGTAATATTAATGACGGCCACTTTCCAAATCAGGTTTGTGCCTTGTACGTTTGTCATTCTTGTTTATTTTTCCCCGCAATTGCGTACATATGTTGGATATCTGCCGCTCCTTTGACTGTGGATAATCGCCAGGATTTATCCTCTTGTCCGCTAGTAGTCCTGTGGTCTTTACATATCTTGAGTGGTTGCAAGATTATACAATGTTATTCCGAGTGTAAAGTGTAGTAATTCTTGGATTTTAATGTTTTTTGTTTTGTTTTTTTTTATTGAAAACAGTTTCCCTACTTTTTTATAACAACATTTAAGACACAATATAATAAATAAGAAGCAAAACCTATTTGCTTATTTAATCATCGTGCTATACCTTCTGTATTACATATAAATTCAACGTATGTATGTATATGTAACTTCTGGCCTAATAAATAACCCACAACTTATACAACAAATCACAAAAAATATCTCATATTAAAATATCGTCAGTACGAGGCTCTCTAGTACTCTACATTGAACAGCTTAGTAAAATCGTTAAACATAAACCGTTACTGTATTATAAAATTAAAAATATAACCACGTCCCATCAAAATTGAGTCCGAAAATGACCAAGTTGGAATATAACCAACCCATTGATGCAGTAATAGTTTTCTCTTTCTCTATTATTTTGTTTTAGCCTCTACGGTGTTATTTATTTTATCATGTATGTATCTCAACACAATATGTCCATAATTTACCAAAATAAAAGAAAAAAATACGTGTCCTCCTTCCCTATACTAAAGTAAAAAATAAGCAGAACAGGAGATGTTTGCAATCTAAATCCATTACACTCCATATTTAAAAAGAGGCTCTTGAGTACTTGACAATGAATAACTTAAGCCATAAAACATCGCACCATTATTTATAAAATTCTAATTACCCCTTCAAAAACACACACCTTCAAAATTAAGTTGAAAACTTCAAAAATGAACATGATGGACAATGAATTAAACTATTGTAATGAACTCTGATAATAATATAAATGATCTAGGGCTAAAACGTTTACTTCCTCGCTATTTATATATCACAGATCATTCTATAAAAATTAGCCGATTTGAACAAAATCTTTACGGACAGATTTGCAAAAAGACATATATTTTACTAATAGGCCTATATTTAATACAGCCCTATAGTGTGATATCACAGCCACCTCTAATACATTATGTATTAGAGATTAGATGTATTAGAGGTGGCTGTGGTGATATAGAAGTAGTGAAGCAGTGTAATGTAGGAGGAGTGAGTAAGGTGATTTTAATTGCCAAGCAGTCAGTTCCACCGCCCGTTTAAGTCTCCTGCGAGGCAGGACTATGTGATGTATATCTCTCTTAATTGGGTGGAACTGGCCTTCCGAACGCAGCATGATACCTGTAAACTGGCTTGAGAATGAGTCGTCGAATCTGTAAAGTGCCTTAGTGACCTAGCTTATATAGTTTTCTTTGGTATACGTTGTAATTGTTGTTGGAAACTAACAACCAAAATAATTATTGTGACGTGATGGGTGGGTAAGAATAATATATTTGGTTCCTCAGTGATGTAATATATTTTCAATTGTGTCCACTATACTTATATTTCGTGTGTTGGTTGTAGACTTATGTTATGATCTTTATTATTTGACAACAATTCATCTTCAACTTACGTCGTTACTTGGGAGATTGTGCTTGTAAATACTAACATACGTTCCATATTAATTACCGATGCAATATTTAAATTTAATTACTTTATTTTATGCCATTTATAATATTGTACAGTCTGTAAAGTCTTGGTACAGTAAAATTCCACCGTAAATTCCATTTATTCATGTAAGATTTTTACAAATGTATATATCATTTCTTGTGCATTTAGCAATTGTGATAGCAAAATTAAAATAGCTCGTTGCAGCCCCCAAATGTAATTTCGCCTTTTAAATGATTTGCTGTTTTATTTATTCTTCTAAAACTACAAGAGACTTACAATAAATTAAAAAAAAACCCCCGATTCAAACTTATTTGTTTTACGCGACATTATGTGGGTATCAGTGTTAGAAAGGATTTTTTTATGAACTGTTTTAAGAACCAAAAACTATCTTGTAATTATAAAACTTAAATAGCTACTGTAATTATTTAAATCTCTCACTAAACTATTTGTCCTAGAGAAACTAAACGTCTCTAATAAAAGTAACAGTTCCTCTACATTAGAGCTACGTGTTCCAAAACACAAGCATCCAATACGCATCCAACTGAAACTGATTCCAACTGAACTGAGAATCAGACTAATGTCTACAGTTATGTCCGACATAGTTCCCCTATGTCACCGATTGATGGAGATCTGTATCTCGCAATATCAGCTGTCGGAAGTGTGGGCTATCAGACAATGTGACGTTGACCGGGCTAAGTGTCTTGCATAACAGACAACCAGACAACAGACAACATCGGTGACGAGGTGTGGGTGGATGTTGATATGTAGGTGATGTGTCTGAAATTAAAGTTGGGTCATTGTAATGAATTTGTTCTGCGAATGGTGATAATGCACATCCAAAACTAGGATCAGTAATTATGATTTATCGACATAGAGTTCAATTGTAATCGGCTGGGTAGCCGAGTGGTTGTACTGTTCTTCAAATTTTAAGGGGACCTCGATGATATTTGCCATTGCGTTATCAATCATTGATGCAATCTATCAATTATTGACGTTAGATAGTGACAGGAAAGTTTGATGGGCTTGGACGTTTTACTTACAAAAAACCTAAAAATGTTTTTAGCGTTAAAAATTTAAATAAATTTACAAAACGGCAATCCTTCGATCAAAGCACAGTGTAATGTCGAATACGTTACGTTGGTAAACTTAAATGTTTAATATGGTATTAGAGATGAAATTGCATTTTTGTTTTGTTATTGTATTACAGCTTGCAGTTAACACATACTTTTGTGTATTATAAATATATATTCTTTACAGAACAATAGTTAATCGTGTAACTAGTGTGCGAAGTGGCACTTTGCGCTCGCATTACACATCATATTTTTCCTACAGTTACTATAACGCAATAACCAGCAGTAAGCAGTGAATGTGTTGCTAGCCTAGTGGTTAGCGTCCCGGACTTCGGTGCAGGAGGGACGGGTTAAATTCACGGCATATCCACTAAACATTTACTGTAACGTTTGACAACTCGTAAAATGCTACTGGCGTAGACAAACAACTATATAAATAATTAGTCTTTCATACACCATACAACACGTTTTTAGGTTAGGTTAAATCCAAACGTTAAACGAAATGGGAAACGCTGCACCAGCTGATCGTAGGCGTAGTATCTTTAAGTGTTGCCAATTAATTTTCAAGCCTACACGTATTACGTGCCTGATAAAAGCACACTGTTTTGTTCGGCAAAAATAAGAAAGTGCAGCAATTAGGTACTTTGCGTTCCATAATCAGTCGAGTAAGCCCACTTGTGAGGTGACTGTAGGACAAACTGTTATTTCACTTCCTTCAGCGCTATATCGAAGTTGCAGAGTATCTAAAACGTGTGAGACTATAAACCAAAGTACTGTAGTCAGATTAAAGGCAGGACGTATCTAGTAAAGTAAAGTGACCTGATTTCACGCGTTAAGCGAGTATTTATTAACGCAACGTAACTGTTTTCAGTTTGTACAACCTGTAATCATTTTAGTATTCAATTATATAATATCAATATCCTTGGTAGGATAACAGTAAAGATTAGCAATGAAATGAATTCAACCAACCCTCAAGCTCATACTCTTGTACAACCAATCAAGCAATTTTTCCCCTTGAAACAATAATTATATTAATGTCAGTAATTGTAATAAGTGGTTAAAAAAAATGTGCAAATATCACTCAAACAGTGAATGTAAGTTGTTTTTGTTATGACTTGTGTTGTGGCCTAGTCAGCATGGATAGCATGGCATAGTTAGTATAGCAAAACCAACAATGGACCTTTCTACACCAGCTGTGTACGACATTTGGTGAATCAAACCTTGAATTGAATTAAGTAACAAAATAAAAAGCAATAAAAAGAAACGTCTTTGGTTTCATGAAAGCAAATCTGTAATAACCGTTCAAAGAAGGCTTCGTTTAGAGTATAACCGTAATTCTCTGTGTATAAATTCTATAAAATGGTGGTATAGACAATTCGAACGACTGGAAAGTGTCCAAAATATAGTCTTAAGGGTCATATCCTCAGAAGAATATAACTTACAATAACAGTTTATGTGATTTTTAAAGTCTTTTTTTAATTACTTTTCATAATTGCTGACATTTTTTAAATTGTTTTTTGCAGTTACTGTATAAAACTCTTTTAAATTTGCTATTTAATGAAACAATTCCCATGTTTCTAGGTTGCTTGGTTATTTATTTATTTTATCTTAACATGTGTACAATAATTTATGACCACCCTGTATTTATAACACCTTTCTTAAGAGATTCGTTTTAAGATACGGACGCTAAAGCGTATGAATATGGGAATATGCTCGATTTTAATTGACTTAAGCTGTATAAGCTGGGTTGAGTGTAACCACTAAAGCATGGAACTGGTTTTATAGTGAATGAGGTATTGATTCATAATACTACAGTTTTGTCCCACAGTTGATCATCCTTCACAGAAACAAATGTGTCAGTTGATGTATTAGTTTTTAAATATGTTTTATTATATTGTGCTATCGACTATTTTTTATCTATTATTTATTTATTAACTATTTACACTATAAACTGCTATCGACTATTTCTAGCCCCTTACTCTTTTACTACGACGTGTCAGTGCATAATTTATAAGGAACACACCTAACCAGGTGTGTTCCTTATAAATTATGCATAGTGTATTTACAAGGTGTATTTACAAGGTGTGTACAAAGGTGTATTTATTATTATGTATTTACAAGATAGAAATTAAGACAGTATTCTTGACGATGGCGTCAAAGATTTTAAAATGATGAAATAGTATGTTTTAATTAGTAAGCCTTAATCTAGATTAAAATTTCGTTTAAGTAAACGGAATTTTAATGCCATCGCTCATAATGTTTATTAGGTATTATATAAGGTGTTGTCATATGAGGACGATCATTAAAGTATTATATTGTCTGTGATAATAGTCACTACGTTGGGTTGATTGTAGATGTTTCACACTCAATGTATAGCACGGACTACAGCCTGTATATTACGTCAGTTGAACGTGGCTTTGGCCAAAATGTAAATGACAGTGCAACACTGTAAAATAGTATTCAACTTGTAAAATTAAGTGTTTAGGAGGATTGTATAGCAAAATTGCCATGGGAAATCGTAAGTTTGCAAATGCAACATTTCCACATGTAAAATATTTAAATATGTTTACTATTTCTTCGTCAATTTTGTTACGCTCATTTTTGAGGGTTTATTGATAATCAGGACTATTTCGTCAACAATAGCACAAAAATCCAGAAATCTTACATTTAGAAGTTTCAAGGTTTTACAATAACAATAGCGATTGTTTGATTTTCCCAAAAGAATTAGTGTTCAACCACCTACAATGATAATCGTTAACTGTAATATTTACAGCACTAGCTGCTCCACTAGACACTCTTAATCAATTGTCAGTCGCAGCTACGCACAGCCAGTTCCGGGAGCTGAGGGCGGGAACGATCACAATCGGGTCGGTATCGCAACCGCAACTACTTTGGCGAACATCCAGACCGAGTTTCATCAGCTGAGATATCGGAACAGCTGACTCTGCGGGGGAAGACCGCTCCGACAACAGCTGAGTCCGGAGCATAAACCATCAGCTGGTCTGGACCGATAACTTCATTGTTGACGGTTACGGCGGAGACGTTAATGAACGGGTTGTCTGAGGTCGTGTGAAAGTGGACAGTTTGGCACTAGTGTGTACACAAAAGGAGTGTACGTAGAAGCTAGTATAAGGTGTGACTTTATAGATCTGGTAAATGTGTGGTGCTGTACGTGTGTGTGCTCAGTGCGTAGGAGTTCAAAGTTTAAACTACTTTCGTTTTCAGCTTGTCCTAGTCGCGATTCACTTAGATTTTGTTGGAGGGTTTTAATTTTTACGTAGATCGAAGGGCAGAAAATACAAAAATAGGTGTCACTCTGTAGTCTTATAAGTTCTACACATCTTATACATTAATACATTATAATTAGTGTTCATCTAAGTATGGCATCTATGTCACATTTCCGTGAAGATTATCGACGTACACTAATATTTCTAATTGAAACTTCCTTACAAATTTAGTTCCATACACACTTTGAAACTCAAGCTAAGCCTAGTAGTCCAAGCTTTAGTGGAAACCTCTTGTTTCACTAAAGATACAAACTACCTTGAAACCCACCTTGGAACAATTCCTAGGAGCGATTTCAGACAAAGGAAAACGCCTCTTTTTCGTAAACCCTAATGTAATTGTCAGTCAACTGTGGTGCCTGAAGGTCGTCCTGCAGGTGAAACATCGCATGAGTCGGACGATGTCGTGAGGAAATGCGTCCTTGTCGTGCGATACGAGGGTACTGGGTCAGTCGTCCCGTGGAACTTGCATTAGAGCACTTCCTCACTCAAATGGGTCGTTTATGACATTGTATCAATGATCATAAATATAATTATATAGCCTAATTATTTTTTAACTTTTTTTTAAGTCGTTGTATTATCGACTGGAGTAGGTATTTTTCCATTACAAAATCAATATATTCCCAACAATTGTTAAACTTACGCTTAACATGAATTGTAGGTTCAACAATGTTACGGGCAAGTGTTTATTTTTAATCATTATGTTTTAATGTTCTGTATGTCATAGTTTGATTACTTTATTTTACTCAAGTGTGGTTACATATGAAAGAAGATAAATTCTCACAAAAGAAGGATATATCAATAATAATGTCCTAGAACAACATATTTCTTCTATGAATACAAGCATTACCGAAGGCACATGTATGCTAGTGAAAATGTTTTTCGGTCAACCTAAAACACCATGCTAAATAGAATCAAAAGTATTCTAGACAAATTTAAATCCGACAAAGCAATTAGGATTACCCGGTTATAGATTGTCCTAATGTATATAACATTTAGAGCGTGATCCCATTTTGTGCCTAAACATGGTGAACGAGTTTATTCAATGAATCTTAATCTGACACAGTGTACATATTGTCTCAAATAGATAAATTACATTTTTATGCCCGTAATTGAAGAGTAAGATTCAATTCTAAACAGAAAATTTCTATTCCTGGATTTTAAAGAACTGAAATGTCCATATGATTAGATTTTCCACAGAATTTCCATATATCCTCCTATTCCTCCTCCTCCTCCATAAGATTTACTTTTACTTTACAATAAAAAAAGTGTTCACCGCCTTTCCCTTATACTGCCTTTTATCGATGAATTACGACCACTGCCTTTATTGCCAGCTTTTGAGGCAACGCTTTAGAATATTCCTATGGCTTCAAGGAATAATAAATCACTTATAGAAAAATGATCTTTCCAATAATATATGAGTTTTTCTACCACAATCAATAAGCCTGTCCTCATTCAGAGTGTTTTAGTCACTCCCTCGTGACAAGTGGCTTGTGACAGTGGCGCTTGTCACTCACGACGGCGGCCTGGTGAACTACACACGTGGTCAGACTGCAGAGCCACAGACCAGCCAGATAGCATTTAGACAACTCCAGAGTATTGCCAACAATTAATCCTTCAATGTCGCTTTCCTCTGTAATATATGTGAGACTCCGCCTCCGCGCAAGACTTAATCTATAAGTGTTCCAGTTTCTATGGCTATCAGTACATGTGGGATTGCCTTATCAGATTACAAGACAGTTTTATTTGTTACGATTGCTATCAAAAGAGTATGTGTGCGTCATAAATATGTTTTAATTTATTTTGAGGGGTCTACCAATGTTTTTAGATTCATTAAATGACAGGAATGATCATTGGCAGTTTTCATGGTACTACATACATGACTATTTATGCGTGGTATTCACATTACAGTCTTCAGAAACGTGTTCCATGAATGCACTTATTTTTTTGTGAATAGCATCGCCATCTTGATTCAGAAATCACCCCGGCAAATTTCAATAAAGCCTTTTTAGTACCTTTTAACATTTGATAGAATATTTAGGTTGCTTTTGTCTTAAAAAAAAACAAAGATATATGACGTGACAGTTCAATTTATACATGTATCATGTTAGGATGGCAATATTAATTGTATTTATTGTTTAATTAGTATATTATATGTAAACACGAATTTAAAATAATCGTGTATCTTACCTAACATATCGAATGCAGCCAACTACCACTTCATCTATACAGCAATTAGTAAACAATTATTTTCTTTGCAGAGCGAAATTACAATATTGTGCATATTATTATAAATTAAGCTAAAACAATCGTGTATGTTTTAGGAATCCAACACCAAATATCTGCTATATTTTAAACCTTTACTCACATCTATCTGCTATCACTATCAAATGTCAAATGCAAATTAGACACCCACGCCCTAATTTGGAAACACATTAACCTTTCCCAGTTTTAAAGTAGAGCATAAACTAGATGGAGTCCATAGTACTGCCAGATAAGACGAGATGACGTGTCCAAGCAAGTCCCATTCTTCATAACTCGGTGTTGTATTGTATCTGTCGCTGTTGCTGATATGTGATTGTAACTATTAGAGAACCGATGAGGTTTTGCAACTTAAGTGTTTCGTTATGTGATTTGTGGTTCTTAGGAAACACCTGTAGCCTTTAAGAGCCAACCAATTAATTGTGCATTTGGTTCAATCGCCTTGATTAGACCATTATTAAATCGTTACTAACAGTTGTTTCATTAAGGCTTTTGTAAGTGGTTTTGAAGGGGATAATCCAGGGACATGTTCTTAAATACCAAGAGTCAACCGTAGTATTAAGTAATTGGGGAGTTGTTCTGATTGTAGAGACCGGGACTTCGTTCCCCAACGCCCGCGGATCAAATCCCACGGATAGCCAATGTCATAATGCCAGAATCCTTGGACAATTTGAAGGAATGTGCTTATTGGTCTGGAATAGAGTTGGGCATTCTAGGATCTCCAGTATTCTATTGACGGGTCGCCGGAATGGTCGCCCCCGGAAACATCACCCCCCAGGCTAAACGTGACGTCACGAAACCAGACAACCAGCTGGTATAAAATCTATGTCCGCGACCGGAATCGTTCCCCCCCAAGGGCTTGACAAGTAATTTATCAAAATCTAGTTTATATGAACTAATTATGTTATTAATTTTAATTCAAACAAGTAGAAACGGAAAGGTCTTCCCCGGCAAGGCATCCCCTATGTACACCCCGGAATCGTCCCCCCCTGAAACGCTACCCCTAGTAGGGCTGGGCTGCTCGGCAGCCTACCTGCTGCCCGTCCTCTTAAGTCCATTGTTCTGAGGGTCGGCCGCTCGTTGATTATTATTGTCGCTTGGACAACAGCTTTTCCACAGAAGAAAATTGCAGACGCTGTGGTGGAATATCAATCAGTAGATTTAGATGTGTATGAACTTCTAAGACAACTAAATAATGCGAGCAAAGATTGACTTTAAAAAATGATTCTTTTATACTTAATTCATAACCAACGATAATGCGTAAAGTATACATTTTTTCTGTTGCATTAAATGGTAGTTATACTTATCAACATCAGTAAACTTACCTTACACCCTATGGTAATTGTTAAGCAACACATTTGTTAAAAATAGCATAACTTCTAAATGTATTAAAAATGAATCGCATTGCTTTAGGTTTGGTCCCGATTTAATTAATAATTTGAAAATTAGAAACAGATTATTAAATAAGAATAAACATAATAATATGTTTTAGGGGATTAATCCCTTAAACTTATCGAAATAATTAATTGTTAGTAATTACAAATATGTAAATGATACTATTCTAAAGGTTATGCCAAAAAGTACCTTAATTCAGAAACAGCCTAGGTTAGTTTCATATCACTGGAATAGAGTCAAAATATAATGAAAGTATTATTAAAATATCAGAATCACTTTAAATCGAGAAGAGGACTTGCAATCAGTGTTGATATACCAATAAATTAGTTTTGTTATAAGATGTATATGTTTAGAAAACCTTTTTGCTACTGAAGTTTGCAAAATTATGTTTCATAATTACTAAGGGGAAAATATACGTGAGTTCAAATTTTTAATATATAATCAAAATTTGAAATGTTGAGCTGTAAACTTGTATTACATCGCTTAAACGATAGTAACATTCGTATATACTCCAATTAATGTATCACAATGTGTAAATTATAATTAAAAATACCCCCGACATAGCAAACCTGCAGACTAAGCGAATTTCCACTTGCCTGATTGGATTTACGCTAAAATGTCTCTGTAAAAATATCACATTTATTCCCTTTTTTTAAATAACATTAGTTCAATATATATCAATATCAATATCAATTGATATGGGGACGCCACCTAGGTGCGTATTTTAACCCAAATATGAGTGTATAATAGAATGGTGTGAGATGATCTGTGTAGCTTTGTTACTGACTAAGATCAGCTGTTTCATTAGCCAGGACCATTTATTTAAAGCCCAATGATCAGGAACAGCTTTGTCCAGTTTTGAACCATCAAAGTTTAACGAGTACTTAGGTTTGCTGCAACAGGGAGGGTAAAAAGGTGTTTTTTTTTTTGTAAAATGATAATAGTTATGAAATGAATGCATTTTCCAAATTTGATTAAAATATGTATATAAACAAGCAAACTACAACAGTTTACTTATTCTAAGTATAACATGGAAATTTTAAATTTACAGATTTTCGGAATTTTCTCCGTAACCATTAGGCGCATAATTAACGCTTCAATATACTAAATTATTTGTTTTTAAGCTCTACAAAATGGTTTATAAAGAAATTGCGAAATTTTAAGTTTTTAGTGTCAAAAATGGGAAAACCCAATTTTTACCCCATAAAACCCCCCATAAACCCCCGTTCCCTTGGTTCGATCATGCTGGTTCAAAACGTAGGTTTACACGCGTGTACCAAATTTATGAATTTGAACGGATGGTGGTTTTGGCATCTAGGGACCTCAAAACGAAAAAGTAAATCGGTCCCGGGTACAGGTCTTACCATGAGTACTACGGTAATAGCTTATTCCCTATAGGGGAAATTCGCTAACACAAATTTAGGATTTTGTAACAAAGTTTGGAAGACAGGTACTTAAATTGAGAAATAAATACACACAATGAGTAATAAATCGTCTATTAGGCCTATACATTTTAATTATGGAAAGAAAATACAAAAATATAACTGAATAACAATTTAATATTCTACAAAGTGTCAAGGAATCTATACAGTACCGGTACAAACTTCATTTACAATATAATTTAAAACAATAAAATATATCAAAATCAAGAGCACAAAAAGATGAAAAAAGCATAAAGATAATTTTTTTGTGTTACGCACTTTAAATTTGTGTGTTTCGTTTCTTATTCTTATTTTCATTTACAATATAATTTAAAACAATAAAATATATCAAAATCAAGAGCACAAAAAGAAGAAAAAAGCATAAAGATAATTGTTTTGTGTTACGCACTTTAAATTTGTGTGTTTCGTTTCTTATTCTTATTTTTATTTCTTTTTATAAATACACATTTTGCTACTGTGTACCTTTACCTATTTGGTAGTGTTTGGACACCTTCTTATATGGGAAAAGGTTGAAAAATATGTTGATAATATTTCAAATTATCAAATCAAATACTTAGTCATTTTAACTACGTAAAAAAATGTAAGTAAATAATTAAATATATTTTCTTAAATTGTTTTTGGCAACAAATAAATTATTAAAAACCTGGTAAACATTAAAGACCAAGAGCACAACAAATAAAGAAAGCAAAAAGAAAAATCATTTGTGTCCTAAATGAAAAATGGCTTTAATACAAAAAATAACGTTTTACTAAGTTGTAGAATATGCCTACGGTTATCCGTAAATATCAACCTATGCTCTTATTTAAGATTTCCTTCCGACTCCTTGCGGGATGTCCCCATTATGTAACAGAAAACTGACAGTCTTTAAAACGTTGTTTTTATGTGTGGTGTTTATGTACCAAATCTTATTGATTTATCTATTGCCGTTTTGAAAATATTAAGCCCATGCGGCACTTTATAAATACACCCTGTATATGTGACCGTGAGCGCGGTAACTCGGGCAACAACGCTGCGAGTTTGATGAGATTTGTTACAAACGTGTAAGCACAGACAATGGAATAAGTATTATATTGTCTGTGGTGTAAGCCTAAGTTTATTAGAACGAGTTCGTGAACCAGCATAATCGGACTATGGGAACGGGTGTGTCTGAATTGCGAACACCTTCAAAATGCTGGAGACTGAACATAAGTCGCCAAGATTGCGCACAAATATTCGGAATCGGGGAAAATGGATGAGTCACTGTTTCTTGTAATTTATGGAAGATTTAATACAATTGTTTTAAATGTAATGTTTTAAGACTTGACTTGGCATGTACAAAAACGCAAAGAGGAAAAGTAAACGGATAAGCAAGAATTCATATGGGTGGGTTTCATCGATTTCCACTAGAGTGTGCAATTAATTGTGATATATTATATTTTTAAACGTGACAGAGTTTTTTTTTTCATTTCAGGATTCTGAATCAACCACTTTCGCGATTTCGTGATTTTTGTGTTGAAATAAATATAATTTTCTAAGGAAGGGAATGTCAATGCCATGATTTCATTTTTTAAAGTTTAATTTTTTTAGTCTAGCAGCCGACGCTAATAATTTAAAGTCGTTTCATTGCTGTTTTAACTAACAGCTGGTTTCAAACTGTCATTGACGTTTTTATGTTACAAGTAGTTTACTTAAATATTGATCGTTGGTGTTTGCCCGCATACTGTTTCAATTTTTAATGTTGTTTTTTCCTACCGTAACGGATCTTCGTATTCAGGAAATCTGTAGATTTGATTTGAACTATAGATCTCTAATACTTCTACCCTTGGGTAAAATCAAGATTTGTCTGAAATCAAATCTATGTAAGTAGGCCTATAAGTTTATGCCATGAAAGTTATGTCATGTTTGTAGAATGTGTGTAGTCTATATCGATATACCAAAATTTCGAGGGTTATAAAAATGTGAACCGGTGTAGCAGGTCTCTAGAAAACACTGGGGAAAATCCCCTACAATATTTTGAGCTGATTTATTGTTAGTGCAACTTCAGGGTATACTTTTTACAAATTACATTAACATTTTCAAAATCTGTTTAAAACTCAATGAGGCGTTCTGTTCACAAATTAACCCCTTCCAAATTAATTAAGTACATAGGCTAGATAACACTGATAAATTATGAATTATATTAATGTACGAATTATGGTAAAAAGATGAAACTGACTTTAGTAAATAACTAACTAAACTTTTCCTTGACTATGTTAAACAAACGTATTTGGCTCAGGTATTCTTGGGAGGGATACCTGAAGTGGGGAAGTCTAAGCTATTTTACAAAAAAATACTTCCCTCTATAAATACAGTTGTACTCTACGAATTAATAGTCTGCAAATTACAGACGAATTCCATAAATCAATACTCTGAGAATAGTGGATACTATACTTAGGATTATGTTCTCTTGCAAACTTTTAAGTTATACGTATTAATATTCTGCGAACTACAGGTAGATTTAAATGTGTAACTTTCAAAACAATGGGCGACCGTTCATGGAATAACTGTACTACTTCAATGTCAATTTAGTTATTTAATATCAGCAGTGTGAAATCATGAAATAAAGTGAATGTGACACTGTTGCTTGCTTCTCTGTCAACGCAAACGTAAACAGTGTGAGCTTTTTCCTGTTTATTGCCGAAGAAACTAACCAATATTTACTTTCTAAATTCTTTTTACGGGAAAGAGTCCTTCACCAATATCAAATCAGGAATATTCTCAATGCATTTATTTTACCATAAAATCCAGAGGATTATTTAAATGTATAAAAATTATATACATCATTTATTGCTCAATGTTTACAATTTAAGAATTAGAAAATGTGAAAATATGTTTGTCAAGTGTGTACTGACTGTATTATGATGTTGAGTGGTTGAAGCATGCTCATATTAATACGAGTTGATTCCTTACTTAATTGTCACTATTACTATAAACATTTTATTTCATTTCCACGTGTTTCAAATACATTTTATACGTTGACGGAAAAAAACTATATGTAATTTATACATCATTTGACGCATAAAATTAAGGGGAAATGTCTAGAGAAAGCACAATATCAAAGTGTTAATTTGTATTTATCTTAATATCCACAACATTTGCGTAATAATACCAAATCCTTCCCATTCTTGCGAGTTCAGTCGAGCGGTGGTAATATGGGATAGTCTCTACCCTTGTGAACAATAGCTGGCTCGAGTCACGAGCCCAAGCCCTACAGCAGGTATACCGGGGGAGATCATAGCAGGGGGGGACCTTTCCGGGGTGTGCATTTTGAAAACGATCGGGGTTAACGTATCCGGTTAACATCAATTCTAATTAGAAAATCTGGTAATTGTATATGATAAGTGAATATAATTATCTAATTAATACGCAAACTCAAAAATAACTCGTCATATCGACGAGTGCATGCTGCAACTGAAATTGAGTGTCCGCGGCCGGAAACATCACCCCCCGGTCTCTGACGTCAATATGACGTAGGGGGGTGATGTTTCCGGGGGCGACCTTTCCGCGTCCCCCTATTGACATCTTGCTCGTTGCAACATGTCGTGTATTTGCACATTGTGGTTATCGTTAGTAGAATAAATAAATAGTCAATAACAGGACAACGTTGATGATGTGAAATACACATTTCGTCCAACACGACACATCGGCCCGTTGCACAATCCAAGGAATTCCCATGTTGGGACATTACTTACATCGCCGCACTCGTGGACCAATACATCGGTCTAGATTTTAAGATAACGACCTACTAGTGTGAGTGACGTATGTTGGCGGATGGCGATGTCATATGGCGTATAACGGGTGTGGCCGCCTCCCACACCAATCATACACTGATACGTTATTCCGCTGGGTGTCCATTTGTCTACTATTTATGCCACCTATTTTTCATAAATTTCTATTTACAAAATTATGTATTTAACTTATGTATTAAAGTTTGTTTTCAAGTACGATATCATTGCGTATAAGAAAATAGTTAATTAAATTATCTTAGCTTACGTGATATTGGTAGTTTATTTATCTTATTTCATATTCCTTCTTCGTCAAAATCGTTGGCCTTAAAATTACTTTTATTTGTAAGTCGTTCATAGTTACTTTTTTACGTTGGCTATACCACTACCAATAACTGTATACGCCACTACGCCAGGTGCTTTTCATGTGAAAACAATATATCATCTGAAGTTATTTTAAGTTAAAATACTCCTACCTCATTAATTATACTGATTTTCCGGGGTTAAACTTTTCACTCTGCATTGAGGTGCTATGCTGAAGTTGAACATCGCTTTTAAAAGTTCATTTTTTATTTCAAATTAATTAATGTTTTGAGATAATTGATAGTTGTAAGATACAACTGCTGAATTGTTGTATAACATCAATATAAAAAAAAATGATACTCATCCATGGGAATATTTTGATGTGGATATATTTCGTGTATAATTTAATATACGAAAGCTATCCATACTGTGAAAACTCACTGATAAATTGTCTTTATCTAACTCATCGATGTATAGCTCCCGCTATGCCTACCTTAAAATGTTGAGACAAAACTAAAACAAACAGTTGACACGACCTTCGCGTGAGTCCCTTGATCAGACACAGTCAAGTCAAGTAAAAGTAGACCTATCAGCTGATCAAGCCAGCCCTGGTACTGACCTTAGCTTAGCTCGGGGCAATGTCGACTGCTCGCTTTTTATACCTCTTGTCTTTACTATTTCCAGTTCCTCCTCCTTGAGTTTGTATGAAAATAGAACTGTAATTGATTCAAGCTTAAGCAATTAGAAGATATATATTATTTAGAAAGAAGGTGATGTGTTGCTTAAATTGTAGGCTATTTAAACACGGAAAGTAAATATAAATACGTCTAATAACACTAAAACAAAAATTACACTAAATTTTCTTAGTGTTAGACCTGTTTTTAATTTACTTTAAGTAAATTCAATAGCACGTCGATGCTGATCAAGAAATTATTTAAAGAAACATTGCTAAATGAACTACTCATATAGTGTGCTTTAACGTTTAAGATTGTTATTTTTTTATTGTGATTGTTGTTGTGACAAAAAAGATAATTTACGATATGTTGTCATTTCAGTTTAACTAAATGTTATAATAAAAGATTGGCGTATTCGACAGAAATCAGTAATAATTGTCGTCTTTCCGCTCTGTCGTTTGGGCAAAGTTCTAATATTACTTAAAGTAAGTCTTAAAGGGACCCCTTAGGGCCCTATATTTTCCTTAACTTTCTATTAGTAATCTCCTAATTTAAAAATAAGAATAACTTACACACGATTACAGTGTATTCAATTAATATTTCGATCAAAAACTGACAGTTTAAATTGCATTGATGCATTATATGGATTGATGCACCTCTTCAAGTACGACCGACGAATATCCCGAAAGCTATTTCAGTTAAAATATATTAATATCTTAGTATTTTTTGTACAATGAAAATACATAATGGAATAGGTAAACTGGGCAATGAAGCAGTTTGGAACCTATTAACAAATTTGTTTAACGTGGCCACAGACAAGATGTATGGAGTAAAAGCCTTTTACTCCATGCATCTTGGGCTACAGATGGTTGTTCAATGCGTTACTAGGTAGCAGCACCAGTTAGTCACTGACTATTTAGATGGTATTTTTCAGTTGAAACACAACAGTGATCATAAATTATGTTCCTGAGACTTTGCTGCAAAACATTATTTTCCCTAAAATGGCAATATTACGATAACCTCGTCTAACTAAATCAAAGTTAAATTCAATATTACATTGTAAACTATATGTCTTGGGATTTTCAAAATTTTTTCTTTGTTTCAAACAATGCTATCGGAACATTAAAATTTATAGGAAACCAGCTACAGCTATGCTGTTGACAGTGATTTATATGTTATTTTTGTATTTGTTTTGTAACCACAAACAAATTAGTAATTATTTCCTGAGAACATGGAAATTAAATGGCATTATAATTATGGTCTAACAATACATCACTTATCAATTAAAAAGTAGTATTTATGAGATGACGTTTCTACAAGATTACTACTGCAAATTTGTAGCTTGATACTATTTCCCCAAAATATAATATGGTTTTTAAAGCCATGCTGTATGGCTTTAAAATCTTATACCCTACCCTACATCATGTACCTCTTACATACCTGTTTCCACCATCTAAAAAATTATATAATCCAAAACAATCAAGACAATGCAAGCATTTTTTTTTTCATTTTAAATATAAGATGTTACTGACAATTCGTATTTGTTTTTAACCTTCTCGCTTTTCTGACTTTAAATACGATGATTGACTAATCGATTTATATTCATTCTTGTCATGCGAAAAAACCCATTGGAAAATAAATATGTATTTTTTTAATAGGATTATATTATTTCTCTGAGGTAAATTTCAAATTCCAGGCCACAACAGTAAAGAATTCACTATGTTCAGAAAAGCTACAGCAATTAGCAAAGTACTAAATTATTTTGTTTCTTATAAATCGAGTAATTCGTCTTGTGAAATTCAATATGATTTGTGTTAAATTAAATATCAATCAGAATAATCAAATATCAATGGGTAAATAAATTTAATTAATTTTCTAGTACACATTTTTTTCCGTTGTAATATTTTGACTTTAATACCTTTGTTATTTTTCCACCACAGCTCATATGTATTGAAATTGTGTTAAATTTTATACGTGAAAGATCTATTTTACTTAATCTAAATTTTAAATGTGCCAGTTATATTTCAGTACGAACATAATTTTGGTTATTGGATATACAATATTTTTACATAGCGTAAAACCACACGAAATTGGAGTAAATTAATGTGTGTAATTCCATCGTGTGCAGAAACTCATGGTTGCTAGGTAATGTAAAAAGCTTTTGATATTGTGATTTAAATACTTTTATATCTTAATTCTCAATTCATAATATGCATAAGATTGAGTATGCAGTTTGGTCAAAATCAATAGGCTGACAATAGTTAAATTACCATTTGGATGTTGAGGTTATTTTGTGATTCCAACGCCCTTTAGGTATACCATTCAATTAACGTTGTTAAGATACGAGCCCACGTATGATGATACGTTAGTGTGTATAAGTCGATTAAGATTTAGTTAGTATTCAATTAATAAATTCACACTAATCTATTTACTGGGTAATTTACACACTCCTGTCACAGTTGACGCGGTACTGTGAATCGCTGGTAGAGTGCAGCAGCATACACAAGCCCGGTAGTTTGAAGATTCACCGACAGGTAGCAGTGCAGTTAGTATCTGCAATCTGCGTCCAAATTTTGCTACCTATATATTTATTTTAACTCAATGTACAGGAGTTGTGTGTGTGTACCCTAGTAGTGTGTGTGCCCGCACCCACTCCACGGAGAGAAGAAGAGTTTGTGTTAATTTAGATTGGTTGATTAATTATTAATCGATTGATTGGTTATTAATCTAATGATTGGTTTGATTTTTAAGGCATTTCTTGTGATTTTCCACCGATCAGAATGGTCAAAAAGCGTTGGAAACTCAGTTTTTAAGGATTAAAGACTGTTAATTCATAGAATCTTGGGATTTAATAGCTTTATAACCTATTAATTAGGTTGAGGCTTTCAAATTTAACGTTAGATGATGCAAATTGTATGTTAAAAATAATATTTACGTGGTTTATAGGAAAAATATTTATGGAAAACTTTAAATGCAAATATCTCGAAAACTAAAAGTGATACAGAGATGGGATTTTCACTGAATTCAAGCTAATTTTTACCCACATTTTACTAACCTAATTAAATCCATGCGTCTTTAAGGGTTATTTAGTAATCGACCGCCCGCGTTTAAGTTACTACGGGTTGCGTTCCGCAAACGGCAGGCGATAGACACGATAGTCTTGAAATGTGAGAAGTATTCCAAAGGCTATAAATCATTTTCTATTGTATTTGTGGTCAAACAAGCTATATGAGCCTAGATTTATTAGTAAAATACCTAAAAGTACACATTTTCACTCTAAATTTGTGGTTAAATGACCAAAATATACGTATAATTAGCATTAAAACTACTCAGGTTTATGCTTTTTACAACATTAAAATGCTTTATTACCGATTTTGTTACTTACTAATTCTTGTTCTCACCATAATATTGTTAATAAACAATTCTTTATACAGTTCAATACTTTAAAACCATACATTTATACTTAAAACATTTATAGAAAATTCAATTTTCAATCGACTAAAATTATCCTTTAAAACACGTATACAATCTTCAACCGAATAAAACTCGAGGTTCAAGAGTCTGTATATGGTAAACTGTATGGTATTTGTACTTTACTAATAAACTATTAAGCCAAAAAGTGTTTATGATTTTAGCCATACATATTAAAGTATGTTAATAGATCTACAGCAGCGCGCGGTGACCTTGCGAAATTCCTATGTCAGCGCATTCTATCGATGTTTGGGAAATACCGTAGCGATTTGGCAGGCAGTTGATGTAATACTACACTTTTTGTTCAAATGAAACTTTTAATAATTAGTTTAATACTGATTATAGCCTCTAATGGATATTTAGGAAGACTAACAAAAGGTCTATATTGATCTAGACGAATGCTACGATTGTTATATGAATTTAAAGGATCTTTATTAGGATTCTAACTGTTTTAAGCCAATTGTGAACTAACCAAAGGATAATATAGTACCTTTGAGACTCATTTTTGCCTAAAACAGTAAATATTACGTTAATATACACTTTAAAAGTATACAATCTGTGACTTAAAATAGTCCAACTCGGAGCAAAATAGCCAACCTTAGACTAATAAGGCTTAAAAAGTAAACATTTTTAAAGGCTGAAATATATCTATTATTGTTGAATATAAAGCAATAAACATAATTATGTAGTTTATTTCATCTTAATCCTTTCAATAGCTTTATATTTCAGAAAGTAAAAAGGCGTTTTCACAACGAGTTTAACAGACGATAAATGTCATAATATTGCAAATTATAGTGTTATTTATGATTTTTTAAGGGATTTTAACATCAAATTAGTTAAACTATACTAGTAAATGATTTGAAAACCACATTTGGAGAGCTTATAACTGTATAGTTTAGCCAGAAAATGGAAAAAATCGATTATGACAAAGACAGTTCAAAAAACACTACAGGCTTATTCCTTTATTTATTTCTCTATAAAAGTAAATTATGACTTTATTTTTGTATATTTCACTGCTTAAGCACCTATTACATGGTATGTAGTGAAGTCTAAGTAATTTAAATGAACAGTTTATCGTAAATTTAAGTATTACCAGTGGTTGCAAATCAGCAAGTAAAACGATTCAAAACGTAAGACTCATAGCCTAATCTTGACTTTCTAGTCATTTTAACCAATTTCATAATCACTTAATGATGAATTAGACTGTAGAATATAATAAAAGTACTCATTAAAGGCTTAGTACCAGGGAAATAAGCTCATATTACAACTAAAAGTGGAATTACAGCCATTATATCAAGCAAATAAGCACATAAATCCAGAAAAAATCGCTAAAAAATCACAAAAAAATAAAAAACCAATCAATCGATTACTAATTAATCAACCAATCTAAATTAACAAATGAAACAAACTATTACATATTACACATTACTGAACCAGAATGATTTGACATGCTTGAGTTTTTACTTGGACACATTTCATGTAAAAATTATCCAATTATTTCCTTTAAGTTGGATCCCCTTCCTAGGATAATTTATATTGATAAAAGTGTATTATCTTATTTAATTGTATACAGGTTTAAAGTTTAACTTGTTTTATAATATTTATCTTAGCTCCTAAAATTAAACCAAAGGCGATAGTGGAAATTTTAAGCGTTCAAATATATTAAGGTATTTAATAAGAAATGTAATCGGTGTTTTTACTAGTAATTAGTAGATTGGTTTCATCGTAGGTTTTTTCCGTAACAAATTGATTCTCTTTAAATATGAGAAAAGATATCCAGTTTCTTAACCAATACGTTTACATACAGTATATGAATGAACTTTAACATTGACATTCAAATGAAACAATATTTTTATATTTTTTATTTGATAAATTAATAAATACATTTATTGAACAATGAGTATTTTGCGAGGGAGATGTCGAGAAGTTTCATTTTTAGTATCATGGTTTTAAGCGAAGCATAGCCAAACTGAATTAAGTAAGTAGCTTATTCCTTATTTAAATACTATTATCTACTTATCGTTAAATCTATAATTTTTCAAAATTTAATTATTTATATTAAAATATAGTATAAATAAATAAATAGAGAGTCATTGGTTCAATATTTGATTTAATACTTCAAATGATATTAGCAATCAAAATTTTTTTGTGACTTATAGCATTTTAAATATTTTTTTCATATTTACTCATAAAATCATGCAAGATAAGGAGAACTTGTCTCTTTCTTAGAAATTTTGACATATCGAAAAGTTAATGTCTAAATTTTAAAAAATCTAATAAATATCATCAAAAGCTCAGATACATTTTTCAGGAGTTTTTTCAACACTTTTTAGTGTCTACTTCATTCTGTTAAGAATAATAGAAAACTCAATTGTAGATAAACCCGTATGAATAAGACTATGAATATGACAAATATTGAACTAACCTAATCATTTACACTTTCAATCATTATTTGGTGTTATCGATGTTTGTTGTTAAGTACTGAGTAGGGACTAATCCTGCGTTTAAGAGACGCCATTTGCTCATCTAGTAATAACCATGTTACTTCTAAAACCATTTGTTAAGGTTAAACTATATTGTGTTAAAGAGACTATATTTATGCCCGTAATTGAAGAGTAAGATTCAATTCTAAACAGAAAATTTCTATTCCTGGATTTTAAAGAACTGAAATGTCCATATGATTAGATTTTCCACAGAATTTCTATATATCCTCCTATTCCTCCTCCTTCTCCATAAGATTTACTTTACAATAAAAAAGTGTTCATCGCATTTCCCTTATAGTTAGTTTTGTTTTGTAGATCTTGTATTGCATTAATTGATGTAGTGCATTAATGATAAATTTTAAATATTTCCACAACTGAAATCATCAATACAAACCAACCTACTTGATTTCCTAATCCTAATCTCAAGACAATTTTTTTATTTACAATATTTAGTCTATATCTTGAACTTTCTCCACTTTCTTCATCAAAATGTTGCGACCATTTGAATTTGTATTTTTTTTGTTTTAGTTACACAAACTCTTAAATTGTAACCAGGAACCCACCTACGTGACAACGTTTTAGTACATTTTTTATCAAAGTATTTAATGTATAAGGAAATTATAATTATTTACTGTACAAATTTTAGCATACAGTAACAAATCAAATCCACGCAAAACAGCTAAACGTAGTAATAACAATTTGTATATATTGCAGGTTGGGATTTTTATTATATAAACGAATGGCCCTAAAATATTTTCTGGGAGGCATTTATCGCTTGCTCTTGTAAACGTCTTATTGGCAAATATCGTGTTAGCGTCGTTATAATTTTAACAAAAATACTCTTAAATTACAAAATTTTTTGTTGAATTCATATAATAAACACTATCTTTAACCAAAATAAGTCAAAATTAACCCACAACCCGTTTCATTTCAGCATGGTCAGTTACACCATAAATCATATCAATTTTGATGATTTACTAACCGTATCTATTGTATATTAGCATTTCTCATCTGTAGAACAGGGCAGTTTGGTAGCCCTGTTATGTTCAGCTGTTATGTTGGCAGTGATCACCTGTTAGCTAGTAATCATCAGCTGATGATAAACGCTCCCCTCGCTGCAGCTGACCACTCCACTGACCACACGAACTAACCTTTACCGCACACGACACGCACTTTCGGCTTTCACTAATTCTTATTTATAGCCTCTTTGACTCTGTTGTAGTGGCTGATGGAGTAATGCTATCAATGATTTGGCGGTATGGCATTTTGATCCATTATAGGTCGACCTTTTTCTACAGCTTGGTCCATTACAAATCTATGTTGTTGAGTTATACTTTATCAGTAGTGGTTGCTTTTGTTTATTGTTGCCTTTAAAATACCTGGTTTACCCAAATATGTAATAAATTTAATTTAAGTGTTTGCTAAACCATTTTCTACATTGTAGTAGGTAGTTATTAAAAACACAAACTAAGCCATGAAAACATTAATATCTTTTTCGCCACACACCACACTACATTTTTTCAATAGACTGTTCACGAATGAAATTAGTCCAGAAAACAGCGTTTTGCCGCTTGCTTAATCAAATAGGATTTCATTACGTGCTACTGTACTGTAATTAATTTTTACTAGCTGATTGTAATTGGTAATAATTCAACAAATCAATAAACGAAAACATAGCCTATCTTAGAAGTTAAGAGTAGTAAGTTATTGTTAATTCCTTTAGTAAGTGGGATATACAGGGTGAGTTTCTACTGACCGTGTTAACTTCGCCAGTGGGTTCTACTCACTAAAAGGAACAAAAAAGTTCCTATAAACCCATGTCCGATTTTTAACCTTTTGGCTGTAATAGGGGATTTTGTGTTTTTCTTATTTTATTAGACTTTGCTCCACAATTTATGTAATAAAAACTTAATCAATTACTTTAGAGAGTCGTAGTTAAAATCATTGGAAAGAACATTAAATTTGCTATAAATCAACGGTTTCATTCAACAATTATACAACAATTATATTACATAGTCCATGTTATATCCAAAAAAAAAAAAAAATGTCATTAAATTAATTAATTACGATAACTTTCATGAGCCTCCTTTGATACATAAACCTGCATTTATGCAATGTTGAAATGCATAAAAAACTTGGCATTTTAATTATCTTTCAAATGATATGCTATTCAATACTATTATTGATATAAACCAGTGAGAAATTACTAATAAACTACAATAAAACACGGTTTACGGATTTTGTTTTTGCACAGTTTTACTGTTAATAATAATTACTGTATTCATCATGTTGGCATAATCTTGATTGGTAAAAGGCTCCATATTTTAATAAATGTTGAAAAACTCTTAATTGACTTGGAAATATAAAGTTAAAACAGCAAATTACTCAACAAGGTATGTTCAACCAGCTGAGTTATCTAGCTATAGATGACAAATCAATAAAAGCTGACTTAATCAAGCACAAGGTAAAACTAATTACACAGAATTTAAGAATCAAACACACTACATCTTTGAAAATGTGAAAAACCTTGAGTTTATACATTTTATTAATTCAGATAATTTTAATAAATATTTAAAAGTTAAAATAATGTACACATTTTATCAGATAGTTCAATAAAATACATCATGGAGTATACAGTAATTATTATTAACAGTAAAACTGTGCAAAAACAAAATCTGTAAACCGTGTTTTATTGTAGTTTATTAGTAATTTCTCACTGGTTCATATCAATAATAGTATTGAATAGCATATCATTTGAAAGATTATTAAAATGCCAAGTTTTTTATGCATTTCAACATTGCATAAATGCAGGTTTATATATCAAAGGAGGCCCATGAAAATTATCGTAATTAATTAATTTAATGACATTTTTACTTTATTTTGGTTATAACGTGGACTATGTAATGGTATAATTGTTGAATGAAATCTTTGATTTATAGCAAATTTAATGTTCTTTCCAATGATTTTAACTATAACTCTCTAAAGTAATTGGTTAAGTTTTTATTACATAAATTGTGGAGCAAAGTCTAATAAAATAAGAAAAACACAAAATCCCCCAAAACAGCCAAACGGTCGAAAATCGGACATGGGTTTGTTTATAGGAACTTTTTTGTTCCTTTTAGTGAGTAGAACCCACTGGCGAAGTTAACACGGTCAGTAGAAACTCACCCTGTATAACGGATTTGTAGGATTTTCTAAGTTAGTTTTTTTACTATTCATATTCCACATGTGAATATGTCGGTCTTAGTCACTAACAAGACTACAAAATCGCACCACTCATCCTACACTCATCTCCATTCATACTTGGCTTAAAATACCTACTTTATATGGTCACCATTTGAATGAAAAGTATTAAAGTATTAAATTTTAGAGTAGTAGGGCGAAAAAAAATCGTACATTACCCGTCCAAAATGTGTTTACCGGATTAGTAACGTAATATAGTATTGTAGCAATTTGACAAGTTTCATGATACAGCTTTGCGTATAAATTAGGTACTGTAAGAGTCCAGTATTATATTTCGCTGGTTTGAGACCAATCGCATCTGGACCATCACTGCAATCACATCTCTGCATGTGGCGTATGTCTTATCTCAGCGCACATATCCAAAACAGCAATAACTCATCTAAGGAAGTCTAATACCAGTAAGTTCGCTCTCAAGAAGCTGTCGATTGCTCCCACAAATGTCAAACAAGTCGCCCGCGGCATACTGCTCTACTTACTGCTCTTCTCGTTACCTAACACGTGATAAATCAGCTGAGGCGATTGTTTCGTGTCAAAATGGAACAGCTGATAACCGCTTGTTAAGGGTGACAGACTAATCAGCTGATCCAACAATGTGATTGGGTCAAAGTAGCTTCATTTTATTGTTAGGTAATCTGTCGGCGATGCACCCTTTATGCAGATTATGGTCGTTACATGAATATTACAACAGAAACTGTATGGATCATAAACATAAAGACATAAGCAATGACGTCACTGGCGCGTAAGTTTATACTAATAGTGGTACATTTTTGACAGGTTTAATTAAGTATTGATAAAAACATGTTTACTTATGTGCCAGTGACGTTATTTGTTTATGTTTATTTTCATAACGTTTATTTTCTAATACTCGTGGGACGTTATGTTTAATATTTAGTATATTTTTTATCTTAGGGATTTTTAGTAATCTGTTGTTGATTTAGAACTTTTATACAGAGGCATTTTTTAATCCAACAATATTATTTTTCAATACAAATTTTAAATTTTATAATCAAGTCTTATTATCAAACATATTATTTTGTTGGGTTTTGGAAACTTTGGTATGCACATGCATATTTAGCTTATAACCATTGTTTATGTGGGCAGCCATAATCACCAGTTATTTTGCATTTATTGGAAAAATCTAGCTTTTGTCTTTGATTTTAAGGTTTAGTTTTTAGAAAATAAAAAACTGAGTAAATATAGAAATTACTTTAAATAAGGAAGTGTTAGTCTTGCTTTAAATTTCAAATGGGAGATATGTTTCCAGCCAGTCTATGAGCTAGTATAGGGTTGTACTTCAGGCCCAAGTTTAATTCCTGTCAAACACCAATAGCACTTGCTGTGTGGTTGAGCTATGATACTTTGGTTAAAAGCTTTACTTTACACAGTAAATCCACATAAATATTACATCAGGTCTCTAGGGCACTACCTGTACTTGAGTTCCCCTGTACTAAAATCTATAGAAAATTTTTATTCTTCTGAAAGTTCGTGTTCAGTTTTAATTTTTTTTTTTTTCAACACAGCCCTGGAAAATTCTCAGGCCCCTATATGGTTTTTAAGCTTTTGAACATGTTTCATGTGTCAGCCACTTGTATCCTTCAGATTACAATAGCTGTGATAGAAATTAATTTTATCAAATATTAATTCTCAAACTCTCTAGATCTCAAAAATAGTATTAACAACCTTTAAAGATTCTAAATGCCCCTTTCGTAACACATTATTAAGTGCCATGCGACTTATAGCGGTGTTTCTACCTAGTAGTATTGCACAAGTTGCTCATACGATATGTACACGTATAATGAATGCACTATACGAGCGTGCGAACTTAAGACATTCATAACACCGTAATCATATAGATGTAAGCTGGTTAAGTTTACTGGTTCACTGTGTACTAGACAGTAATAGCCAATGTACTTAGCATTTCAAATCGAACTAGTTTATGCAATTGTATCATATTGCTTTCCCTGTTATTATTCCATATTCATTACATTAACTTGTCACATTTACTTGGTTAACAACGGTTCTTACCATGGAAATAATTCTATAAATTGTGTTATTTATGAATAAATAACGGGGTATAAAAGAATTGAGAAAAGTTTATTTATTGTGGAAGACATTTTCCAAGCACTTTGTGTTTTGCTAAAAATTGAGATTTTTAAAATTAATAATACCATTTAGTTTTTGTAGTGGCTCAAAATGTTTATAGAAATATATTACAAGCATTCTTCAATGTAACATACATTGTAAATAGAAATACCCCCGCCGTAGCAAAGCCTCAAATAAAGCAGGTTTTAAGCAGCTTTTAAGTTGACATTGAAACAGGTCCACATTATCATTTTTTTCTATCTCATCCCAAACCGAATTATGTATCTCTTTAAACCAGTTGGTATCATTTTGGATTTTTGTGTGGATCTATTTTCAATGGCACTATATTTTCTCTTTGAAATAACGGTTCAGATGAAAAGGGTATAATTGTTTATTTTTAATTTATCAACGTAATAAAAATCTTACTCTTATTTTAACCCAAAAAGAAGTTAGCGTTACTTAACCTTTTCACTCAGTTAAAATACTTATACTTTTAGAAATTCCGCACCAAAATGTATTAAATCGAATAACACACGAAAAGGTGTACCAATGATAATAGTTTCAAGACTGCCAATTTAAATTTGTGGTCTCACCAGTTTCTTATACATATATGTATAAATCTATATATATATATATATATATATATATATATATATAAGGCAAAGCCCTCACTGACTGACTCACTCACTCACTCATCACTAATTCTCCCACTTCCCATTTACCTAGGAGGCTGAAATTTGGTACACTGATTCTTTAGGCATTAAATAGGAAAACTAAGTTGTTTTTATTCTGATCGGACTCTCGGGCTCCGCCCCAGTGGCTCTGGAGTTTCCCATGTTAACCTTATGAGTACTCATATTTAAATTGAATTAATGAATTTTAACAGATGTTTCAATTAAACAAGTTGGTTCTGTTCTATGATGTTCACTAGCATTTAAGTTACAAGGATTACCAACAGGGTGCAGTACTATTATTTTTTTTTAGTTTATGACAACATCTAATCTGCAACCAAAAGATGAGTGAGCGTAGCGAACGAACTTCAACCTGGAGGCGAGTTAGCGTAGCGAACGAGCTCCAACCTAAAGGTGAGTGAGCGTATCGAACGAACTTCAACCAGGACGTGATTGAGCCATGCGAACGAGCTTGCTTATGAAGTTAAACGGGGCAAAGCCCGTGGGTACAGCTAGTTATGTATACATACGGGTAGTCTGCTTAATATTTATTTCTGTGCAGGGAAATTCATTATTCAAAGTATATAAATTGTTTACTAAAAATTTAACGTTACAGTATAACCAAAGGCAACAAGTTTGGCCTTCTTGCTGAAAACGTTGTAGATGTCTGAGAACTTTAAATTATTCAATGATTTTCTCTTTACATATGTAGTAAAATGTGTGTTGTTCTGAGTAGATGGTACGCTAAAATATTTTAGGACTGCTTGAAAAGTGTCAAATTGATTGGGATATTTTAGTTTGTTTACTTTTGCAGTACACGCAGTACTACTATTTGAGAGTTCCATAGATTTCGTGTGCACCTGCTTAGGAAACCATTTACAGCGAATTGTAAAGCTTTATACCATAGACAAACCATAGACAAAAAAACCATAGACAAAAAAAAAGTAAATATTACATTCCAGCACTTGTCTGCGGTTTAACTTAACAAAGCTCGGCCTCGAAATTTAAAAGCCTTACCAACATATACAGTACAGATACATGCAATTACATGTGCTAGGATACTCCACATTACATCAGCAGCGCTAGCACTATATCTTCCCCGCACTGACATTTCGGCGCGATTTTACTCGGCCTTCAGTCGTACAACGTTTGGGCTGTACTCTAATTAATTCCCGGGAACATCCAGAAGTCCTTGCGTCACCGAGAAATGTCACCAGCTGCCCCAATGTGTCTCTTGATCGTTCTAAATTATCTCAAACGAGAAAACAAATAAAAAAACCACAAAGAGCAAATTTTATCACAATCTCTTTCATCGAGGTGATGTTACGCAAACCAAACTCTGCGGTCATGCATTAGTTGTGCCAAAGAGTTTCTTAATTGCGCCAAGCGCTTAAAGGGTCCCACAAAATGTTCCTTAGCTGCGCCAATCCCAAGCCAGGTAGGGGTGAGTTTCCGGCAGAAGAAATAACCTAATTTACGTGTCATCCTGACCTAACCTAACCTAACCTATCCTTACCTAACCTAACTTAACCTAACCTAACCTTATTGTATATTAAACACCAAATTTAATAACAGTTATTTATTAACAAGTTTAACAAGGATTCATAATGTAAAGATGTAGTAACTCTAACTGAAGTCTTATTCTGTTTTTTTTTTCATTCATAAAGAGCATTTAACTTAATATTATCAGCTGATTGTATGTACAGGATATAATAATCTTCCCTGGAAAAGAATCAGCTTATTGCCTCTTCAGTATTCTCTGAGATCTTCTTATTACAGATGATGGATAAAAATTCTTTGTCCTGTGTGATGCTTGAGGAGAGTCATTTGGTTTGTTTACCACTTGTGCATGTTTCTGTGACTCAGACTCTGAGGCTTCATCGGACTGTTCATTTGAAGATACTAGTGTAGAGCGCATTTGATCAACATGGCATTTAACCATTAAACCTTCAACTTCAACTTCATAATGGCAGTTTCCTAAGATTTTGACCACCTTACCAAATTTCCATTTAGGATGATTACTTCTGTAGTCTCGAACTTGAACGTTATCGCCGGTGCTAAAACATCTCAAGGCACCAACGCCTTCTGTGTCAGAGATCCTTTTCGCCTTTAGCAGATCAATTCTCGTACGTATACTCCGTTTGAACATCATCTCCGCAGGGCTTCTTCCTGTGCTTATGTTCATAACTTTACGGGTTTGTAGAAGGAATCTACATAGGTTTGTATGGATGTCTCCAGATTCTTCAGCCATTGCACTTAGTTTCCTTTTTAGAGTTTGTACATAACGTTCCCCTTGTCCATTTGAAGCTGGGTGATATGGTGCCATCAGTTTATGTTGAATACCATTGGATTCCATAAAATGTTTAAATTCATGTGAAATGAACGCAGGACCATTATCACTAACAATTGTACTTGGAATGCCGAATCTTGCAAACATTTCTCTTAAGATTCTTATAGTAGAGAAACTAGATATGCTTTTTGTTTCCTTTACTTCCAACCACTTTGTATATGAATCTACTGCTATGAGAAAGTATGTACCTCTGAATGGTCCTGCATGATCTATGTGCACCCTTTCCCAAGGAATATTGGAGTTTGGCCATGGTTCATGGTACTTTGGAGGAACGTTTTTATTCAATGCACATGGTTTACATGAATTTACATAGTTTTCTATATCAGAATTCACTGTAGGCCACCAACAATACTGCCTGGCTAGCTCTTTCATTTTTTTTTATGCCTGTGTGAGCTTCATTGTAGCTCTTCAGTGATAGTGAAAGAATTACTTGTACCATCTAATTCTTCATTTTCACTGGAATAATCTTTTTCCGTAGAGTCCATTTGTTTTTGAAATGCCTTACCTTTGTTCATTTTACTCGCCTTCAAACAAACAGCAGCAGTATGACCCTTACCATTGCATGTAAAACAAGTGGCATTGCGTAGCTTGCATTCATTTGCTTTATGGTTAGATTTACCACACCTAAAACACTTGCCTTTCAAATCATCTATTGATACAAAGCTGTCGGATTTTGATTGTTTTTTTATGGTTTTACTAATTTTATTTACAATAGCTGGTGATGACATTTCATTGTTACCTTGTTTCGATATCTCGAAAGATAAGGCTAACTCATACGCCCTTTGTAAAGTCAATGAATCTTCTTGTAGAAGCCTCTCTCTTATCTCTTTGCTGTACAAACCTCTAATGAACTGGGTGCGTAAGTGGGTGTCAATCGTACTGGATTTGCATTTTGTACAGGAAAAATTACAGTGTAGAGTCATGCTACGAAGTTCTTTCATGTATGTGGAAATAGATTCACCCGATTGTTGTGAACGCGTGTAAAACTTATGTTGTTCAGCAACTTCATTTGGAGTTGGACAAAGGTAATCTTTGAGTAGCTTGAGCAGTTCATTATACGATTTAGTATGTGGTAAGTCTGGGGCGCATAAATCATTTAAGAGTTGAAAATTCTTTGGACTGAGGCAGCTAATTAACACCTGCACGCGTGTTTTGTCATCATCATCTCCCCCTAATCCATTCAATTCAAGATAGTTAGTGAGCCTAAGTAAGTAGGTTGTAAATGTTTCATTACCTTCATCATAAGGTTCCAACTTTTGAAGTGGGGGACGAATCTTTTGTTCCTTTTCTTCACTAAACTTCTCTTGTAGAAATAACAGTAATGCTTGATTTATTTCTCTTTGACTCGTCGCCATTATTGTATATTAAACACCAAATTTAATAACAGTTATTTATTAACAAGTTTAACAAGGATTCATAATGTAAAGATGTAGTAACTCTAACTGAAGTCTTATTCTGTTTTTTTTTTCATTCATAATAAACAAAGAGCATTTAATTTAATATTATCAGCTGATTGTATGTACAGGATATAATAAACCTAACGTACTTAACAGTCAAAGAGGGCCGTAGAGCCCGTTAACCGTAGAGTTAAACAGTCAAAGAGGGCCTCCACTTGCGGATCTGTAAAAAAGCTTATCTGGTAGCTCCTTGGGATAGTTGGCGCGATTCGTACCCAACTCCCTGCCTCAGGTCTGTGGGCGCAATTAATACCAGCCCAACTATGTTGTCTAACACAATACAATCCTATGCAGGGTTGTCGTAAAAGTTGCATAATTTCAACCGGTATTTCACAGACTTACATTCGTGTGAACCACGGTTTCTTCAAATTCCTTCAATTTCCCTAATTTTATGTTTTAGTAATTATGGTGTGAGCCAGATAGGGCAGAAAGGGGCAAAATGTGTAGTAATTGCTATGAATTAATTGCTGTTGTACATCAAACTATTCATTACCATTGTTACCCTTCCTTTTCCTGCAATTAATCATAATTGGTGAAGGATTTGGAATGCACAGTAAAATTAGATGTTTTTTCGTAATCTATAAACTACATGAACATAATCCAAAAAAACTTTACTGTAATTAATTTGTATAACGAATGCATATTTATACGATTTATAATATGTAAATATCATAACAAAATTTATATAAGAAACCGTATAGTGATAGCTATCAGATAGTCGGTAAAACTTGTTACTTATGTATGTAAAAGAAAAATGTTTTGTTAAATAAAATCATTGAACGTAAATTTAAATCTTAATAATTCAAAACAGTTTCACAATAAGCAATTTAATAATATTCAATGTAAGCGATTGCTTCAGTTCGTCCCACATCCTCATCATAATCTTGATCAAACGAACGGTTCCTAAGTTACAAAGTTTAAAGATGTTCCTTTTTTATACGTTTAAATGTGTATAATAATTTGACATCATCTCAATGGAAGCTAATTATTATCGACTGTGTTTTTGTGTTTCCAAAGCTAAATTCATTCCTCATAAATTAAGTCGTCCTTAAAAAAATCTTAAGAGTATTAAGATATCTATATATTGTCTTACTAATATTATAAATGTGAAAGTTTGTGTGTTTGTTTGTTTGCTTGTTTGTGTGTTTGTTTGTTTGTGTGTTTGAAGTTCAATCACGCATAAACCACTGGACGGATTGGGCTGAAATTTGGCATGATGATAGCTTACATTCCCGATTAACATATAGGCATATTCTTATCTCAAAAATCCTTTCGGGCTCCGCCCCAGTGGCTCTGTAATTCCCCATGTTAACCTTATGAGTATTAATATTTAAAGGGAATTAAATAATTTAGTCAGCTATGGTAATTTATGGTAGATGTGTAATACCGTAATACTATAGAATACTGTAAATTTAAAAAAAACAAATGTTATCAAACTGTGTCCTCCCTTATTGCAAACGCAAAGCTTGAGTATAACTGCAATAAGCATGTTATACTTATATTCCAACCCCGTAGGCTACGAAGGACGGGTACCTACTCTGCTAGTTCCTCATAAATTAAGTCGTCCTTTAAAAAATCCTTAAGAGTATAAAGATATGTATATATTGCATCATTGGAACCATTAACTAGAACATGGTTATGATGAGGACCGCTCTTGTTTAAAGTTTGATTTCCTTTGAAGTAGTTTTGTGTAGACATCATACAAAGCAATTTTCAAAGCGTTAAATTACTAATCAAAAATGCACGAATTTGCAAAAGTATTAATTTCTTAACAATACGTTGCATGTACTGAAAATTTTCTAGTACAAGATAAACTTTAACTCTAGGTTTTGGTATAAATGCGCCAAGAGGAAGTGACTTGTACGGTCTCAGTCCTGCGCTGACCTACAACACGGCTCGCGGACTGTAAGGGGCTTCTCCGGACGAAAGGGAAGGCGGTTCGCACGGACGTTGGTCGTTCCGGGCGAAAGTAACCCTCGACCTTGGACATTGGATATTTGGGCCGACATCCTATATACGTGACGTAACACATGAGCCGGTGTGGTGTGACGGTGACGTTGGCGTGACAGGTGGCAGGTCATGGCACTCGGGTCTTGACTATAGCTTGGTCTAGGGGAAGTTCTACAGTGTGGAGCTTCGTATCGAGACACACAGCTAGTTTTTTTTTAACTACGCTTTAGCCGAGGACTTTTTTCACACTACTTCAGGCTATGCCTAGAGTTTATATTGGGCATTATCACTTCAATAAAATCCATTGGTAATTGGAAGTCACTTCTGCAAACGTCAAGTGCTGCATTTTTGCACTGAAAGTCTAGAGAGGCCGGGAGACGGACAACGGCCCAGTGTGGTATCGTACTGCGTCCTTTTTCATGCATAATACTTTTAAAAAATAACCCAAAAGTGAGTTTTGAAAATGTTTTTAATATTTTGTTCGAACTCATTTGTAAACTAATTTAATTTGCTATCGACACTCCTGCAGACTTAACGTTTCATTACAGCAAGTTTATTCAGATTCAATAGAATTATTTTATTATGTAATACAAAGGTAATACTAAGTAACAAGATGGGTAACCATACAACCAGTCTTTTGTTCACTACTTGTACATTAGATCGTCATTGGCCTTGGGTTGGGAAAGGTCAGAAGAAGGCGGGGTGTCGAAATGTGGTGATGTTCGATAGTAACGATCCATCAGACGTAATTGCTGATTGAGTTGATTAAATTTATTTTGCAATTTTGTAGGCAATAAATTAATTGATAACAAATAGTTGTGCGTGGTTCAAGACATAGTAACCCTAGGGTGGTTTAATTTACAATGTAGAAAACTTACTCAGATTGTGTTTTTCACCAATAAGAATATATATTATTATAAATTTATAGGCACATTAGTTTTCCCTGTTGACTATTATTACCACAAAGAAGTTTGGTTGATGTTACTATCTTACTTATCTGTGTTTTTACATCATATTGGAGTAAAACATTCTTAAGGATCTATAGCCTTGTTAAATTATCCTTGGAAGTTTTGTTCACATCTCACCTCGTTAGTGCAATAAATGCATTAAAAATTGACAACCATGACTTCATTAAATAATGTCTTTCTGAGGTAGAAATGGCTCAGCACGTTATTTTCCCCTGCTTTCCTGGACTCCTTGGCTGAAGTAGACAGAAAGTATTTGAACGCTGCACGCTATAGTTGAATCAAGTAAACTGTGTTTAGCTGTCTGAAAGGTAATAATGGGATAACTTTTCTGAAGTGACTATATAGTCAAATGCGCTACTAATATGTGTATTTCTTGCTATTAAACATCTTTATGAAATGAAGACTATATTACCTAAAAATAATTGATTCTGTACCCCAGATCCCATAATATTCCGCTGGGATTTCACTTAACGTTGCTTGCTCACTTAAGTTCATTTCCATATGTAACAATACCCTGGTTTTGGCAGTTTCCTTAAAGATGCCGTTGGCGTCAAAAAGTAGAAAATAAATATTTCAAAAGATATTTTTATTTCTTGTTGTTTGTTCATGATAACATAATCTAGTTTGAATTAAATTTATTATTCTACAAGAACCAACGTATTTTCCATCATGTATACACCACTGAGAAGCTCAACGAGCTCGTTGAGACCTTCACCTTAAGGAGGCTTAGCTGACATCAGCGGTGTCATATGATAAAAAATAACGACCAAGACGTTACCCGATAACGACTCTAGTGATAACGGCGTGGTTGTCGGTCGTTACTTACACCCAGTCAACCAACAACTGCCGTTTTCCTACCTACGCCGAGCGGCTTCCTCATGAACTGAAAATATCAACGCAATATTTATCGTAACCTTTGCCAAACGTCTGTTCTTCCTTGCACTTCAGATTGTATGATTCATGAATTCAGTAAAAGAGACGTATGTGATATTAAATTTTGGTCACACTTTTTTGTTGCTTTTCGACGTGTGATGTCCATACATTGTAACCTAAACCCTATTCATTTACTAGAGCTGTTTTGTATCACAACATTGTGTATGCATTTCATTTTAGTAAAAAAAAAATAATTTTACTATTTAGATGTTTACCATAGTCAAGCTAAATATAAAAGACTTCAAATTCTACCTAAACCTTAAATTTGATCTTTTAGCTCTTAATATTTTTCCTTGGGAAAGTTAGTATCATATTTAGCATTTATTATTTACAGATTGCTAGAAACTGATTTTAGGCTAAAATGTTTTGAGCGTTTGCGAATAATATTGTAAAAAAAACGTATTATACTAAAATACTTTTCACTAATTGATTTTCATTACTTTGCAGTAACTTATATTTTATAATCACCAGTTCCTACATAAGACCCCAAGTACGATTTTCACTTTAAAGATGAAGATACATTAGAGAGCTTAATCATTCCTGTATGATTTTGGCAATGAGTTAATTGTTTGACAGACTCAATCTCAGCGCCACAAATCAAACTTGGACGAAATACCACGCGGCTAAACGAACCCTCTAATGACTAAAGGAATGGGTTTGGTTACCGAGCTATCCATCACAGAAGCAGCGTTGATGTGGGGTGGCCTAGTCTGCAAAGGTAAAGGCTAGGGATGAGAAATCAGGTGGAACTTACTACTAACACTAATTGCAAGCCTACTTGAAAATATCACTTCAGATAGATCGAGGATTTGTGAGTTTCTTTGTTGTGTTCCCTCCACTGAGTGAATGTAGAATACTAAGAGCGTTGTTGTTTTGACCTTATGTTCTTTGAAATCATCCGTTCAATTGTTCAGGGTTTATTAAAATTATTAACACAACTGCTTTTAAAATACAAAAACGCAATATCCCCATGATTACCTTGTAAAATATTTATTCTGTAATCTGAGATTTAGGAACTTGTTCTTAAGATTTATAAGAAGGATACAATTTCAGGGAAAATGAAAAATATCACTGTATTACTTAAATCAAGTGTTAAACACGTCTATGACATAAACTTGGCACTTATGAAATTTATGACTTGAACTAATTATGAAACCCTCATTAATCTCACGTTAACCACTGTGCCTTGAGACGGATCATTCGTTACTATTTTCATTCGCCCTTTATTCGTTACTATTTTTTTAAGTAATGACTACCGAGGAAACCAAGGAATTTGTATGGTCCAGGTTCTGTTTTTAAAAAAGGAAAATATTTTCCTTTTTATTGAACTATTAAAACAGAGAAGGATGAATGATGTTTTTTCATGAAGTAAATAGGCACTACATTAATTAATTTTTAAAAACGCTAAAATAGTAACTCCTCAGCAAATACCCGTGAAGGGAAAACTATTAACGTGGACATCATGGCAAAACCAAGGTACTGGTTTGCATCCACTATTTCTTTACAAATTTGTTGAAATTTACATAGTTATATAGACCATTTATGAGTACCTAGGCACGATGATTAGAAAAAAATGCTATTATTTTTATGAAATAATAATAAAAAATTAAAAAAAAAAACTACATCTGGCAGCCAAATTCGACCCTGACTAGGGAAGTTTTTATGCCGTCAAACTCAACTTTTGTGTTTTTTACTGACTATCTTATGTATTTTACTATTTTAAACTGAATAACAATATATTTAGAATACTTAATTATTATTCTATGTTCATTAGTCAATGAGAGATTTAATGTGCAAAACATTGTCTTTCATTTTATCCTTATGAAGAAAGAAATAATAAATGTGTATTGCTTATTTATAAACACAGTTATAGTAATGTATATTACTTTTTTATGTTAGGTCTTTAAAATGTTAATATAAAAGCCAAGCAAGCTTTAGGCTTGATTTAAGACTGTGTGTAATCTTTTTAATATAATCAACCTGTTTGGGTAACATAACAACATCGGTTCAGCTAAGATTTCGCTTAGTATAGAGGTTCGTTGCATCGGAATATGTTTATTTAAAAGTTCGAGTAACTCCAAACATCTAAAATAGGGAAATGTCTACTTTCGCATGTTTAATTGTTCCGATAGCTCTAACTCCACATTATTGTATCGCATTTATTTCGATCATTTACAAGTTTAGACCGTTTACTACACACGAATGCTTAGTTATTGGAAGCTTAGCCGAAATCCTTGGAATCTGCAGTTTAAGAGTTTTGCAAAAACATGAACTCTAAACAGACCACCCTCAACCTTAACATTTGATTAAAGTTTTATTACTGTCCACGCCTGGTATGGAAACTGATTTGCATTTGACTTGATTCCAATTCAGAAGTTGACTTTGCTATGGGATATGAATATTTCATTTAAATTAAAAAATTTCGTATCTATCCATATAATATTTTTCAATCTGTTGGGTTCAGATGAAATAAACAAAATAACATGTAATTTTATCTTCTCTACAGGTTATTAATAAGCCCTTTTAAGTTTACGTTTCATTACATTCTAAATTAAAAAGGTTCTATTTTAAATTTAATACAAATTATTTATACAAATATTAGTTACGTATCAGAATCATACATCACATAAGTTAAGTAAATTAGGCTTTGCCAATTAACTTATAAATCCAATAAGTGGGGGAGCCAGGATTATCATTGAAGCTTAATTTAAGTAATAGGCTAATATGTAATAGTTTTAATCATAAATATAAAAATCCCAAAAGGTCGTATTTTAAGCCTGATATAGAATTTATTTATAGTGAACACAATTTTTTCAATAAATAAGAGAGAATGTTATTCTTACCCTTTGAACTCTATTACACAGTTTTGTCTGTCGACGAGTTATTCTTTTCAAACTTTAACTACACCGATTTCTCTCTTCTTTAAGCTTTTTTTCATTGTTATTTTCATTGTCAGAGAAATATTTCCTATCACTTCCAATGAAATTTAGTACACTTTAGGTAATTAGAATTAAAAAAAAAATTGACAATTTAAAAAAATAGAAATCATATATCTGTTTTCATATGCATCCTCAATGAAAACTGTTTGTCTGGTTGCCATAAATCTTGGGAAAATCGTTCTGTAAATGACTTGAAAGGTTAGTATGTTAACAACGATCTTAAAATATCTTTTCCTTTAGACTTTTAAAGATACCGAGTTTATCTTACGACAATTCTTTACAGGTTGACTCCTATAAAAATACAAAGTACAGTAAATGAAAAAATTGCTATTTTTTTACAGTTTTGGTCGCTTATTTTTTAATTTGTTTTGAAGTTGTTATTATTCTGCTAGACTAACAACATATATTATTTTAAACAAGCAATAGAAAGATAATTGTGACTGTCTATGTACTATGGGGATTTTATGATCAATGGTGATACTAGTTATTTTTTCACTACCCCTAATTATCTAGGTCCTATAACATCCCTCTTATTCATCACCCCATAATGAACCGATTGCAATATTCAATTAATTGCCCAATCCCTGTAAGTCCCTATAATGCCTAGCATGAACACCCTACAGACATCCGTACGTTCACCGCGGTGGTGGTGGCAGAGATGGTATTACCTAAAGTTAAGGTCAGTAACGGGTCCGTAGTCCGTACCGTGATGTAACTGCAATTAGCCCAAGCCCCGCCTCTGAAGATTCACCCTGTGTCGTGTTAGAGTATATAAGCTGAGGACAGCTCCAGACTCAGCACACCATCTCCCAACGCCTCCTCAGCATCCAGACATGGCTTGCAAGGTGAGCTGGAGCATCTGCTTGGTTTTTTCCTATTTTATTTTTAAGATTTCATAAAAATATTAAGATGTGCATTTATTTTTTTACGGGGTTTGGACCAATACTTTAAAAATTGGTAAATCTTTTTGTACTTCAAAATTGTAAAAATTATTTTGTTTCTTGGGGGTTAGCACAGGACTTAAAATCAAATAAACGTGGGCTTATACGGTCAAGTTTTTTTTTTTTTTTTTTTTATTAAATAGCATATTTTAAATATTAAATTTTACTTAGCGGTCAAACAAATTTAAAGACTAGGTTTTCCATCGTGTTTGTGCAATTTCATTTAGAATTACGGGCAGTTGACGCATTGTGCACTGTCTCTGCTTGGTTAATGGTTTTTTGTTTGTGTGTTTATTATGATGCCTTATAAACTTGTAACATGTTCTTGCAGACTCTCCTCGTTCTGGCTCTGGCCATCTCAGCTGTCGCCGCCGGCGTCGCCCCTGCGGCTCCCTACGTCGCTCCAGGAGTCGCCACACCCTACGCTGCCCCTGTACCTCCTGTCGCCCCCTACGCTGGTAGAGTGCCTCCCTACGCTGGCTATAGTGGTGGATACGGTGGAGCCTACGGTGGTGCCTATGGTGGTTACGGAGGTGCCTACGCTCCCGGAGCCTACGCCCCCGGCGAGTACGACCCCAACCCCCAGTACACCTTCAGCTACAACGTCGCAGAGCCTCTGACCGGTGACTTCAAGGACCAGACGGAGACTCGCAGCGGAGACGTCGTCCAAGGCAGATACAGTCTTCTGGAGGCTGATGGCTCTAGGAGAGTTGTCGAGTACACCGCCGACCCAGTTGGAGGATTCAACGCCGTCGTTAGCAAGGAAGGAGGAGTCGCCGTCCCACCAGGTGCCGCTCCCGGTGTTACCGCCCCCGTACCCTTTGCCGGAGCTGTCGCCCCCGGAGTTGCCCCCTACGCCGCCGGCAGGTACGCTGGATACGGTGGACGTATTCCTCCCTACGCTGGAGCCGCACCCTATGCTGGAGCTGCCCCTTACGCCGCACCGTACGCTGCACCCTACGCTGCTCCCTATGCTGCACCTTACGCCGGTAAGGCTCCATACGCTGCACCATATGCTGCCCCCTACGCTGCTCCCTACGCTGCCCCCTACGCTGCACCCTACGCCGCTCCGTACGCTGCACCCTACGCTGCTCCATACGGCGCTAAGGCTCCGATCGCTCCTGCCGTTGCTCCCTATAAAGCGTGGTAGATGTGTCTTCTAGCCTTCGTATAGTGGTCTAAACTTCCTTCATTTCATCTTGTTAACCATACCATGTATGTATAGATTATATTGTAATAAATACGTGTTTTTATAAAATATTTGTTTTTCTTAAACGCCATATTTATTAACTCCGAAATACTATATGTTTCCTGCCTTTTGGAAAGGTTTAGGTTTCAATCCTTATAAAAAATCATTCATTTTCGCTTTTCTCTGTAATTCTGTTTGACTTAATCCTCACTTGAATTAAGTTTTGCCAGATTCAATTTTTGAACAACCAAAACATTGTTTGGCACTGCAAAGTAAAATAATCAAGAAAAGTAAATTTTGTTATTGAAACATATTTATTCCCTATTACTAACTGATCAGTTTCAAAGACTTGAATGACCTGAATATGTGTATCACTTGCATCTGTGTCATCGCATTACTAAGCTGCAAGAGACGGTGTTTTTACAAGTACTTACCATGGGCGGGGGTCGCCTTCTGGACCATGACTACGACAACTGGAGCATACATTGTCATATATATATCACCAGGTCTACTGTCCTCAACAATACAACAGGTACTCTTTCAGTGTACACACCACCACACTACAGCACCATGGCTCTTCAGGTAAGCAGTAAAATTGTTAACATTAAAAAGTTTAAATTTAATATCATAATAGCATTTATTTTTAAGAAAGATATGATTATTTCCTTTTCTTACAAGTTGCTTGTAGTGGTAGTGGTTTATTTTTTGTTCGTATTTAGTGAGACAATAAACTCTTTTTCCCATGGTGTATACTGTAGCTTAAATGGTGTATGCCACATCTTCTTTTTGGTAGTGTTCAAACCCATTCCAAAAATGTATTTCCAAATTATAAACTTTTATAAATCTTTTTGCACTATTAGAGATCACTATTAGTAAAGAAACGGACCTTATGTGGTTTGTATTAATTTCTATTAGTGGTTAAAGCATGATCCAAGAAAAAAATAATTCGAGTGTAGTAATCAATATTCGGGTGTCTGTGACTTAAAAATGTCTTCATCCAAACGTGATCTCAAAATCTCCGCGCGCACTGAATGTATGGAATAATATCATTGTTAAGCCTTTTAAAATATTTATGATTCATCCAAATTTCATTTCAAATACGAGTAACACTATTATTGTAGGACAAAGTTTTTGCAATAATGAATTAAAACGAAAGTAACAAAAGTAGTTGTTATTAAAACACCAAAAGACTTCAAGATAGGACGAACTAGATATGTTTATTGTTAGCTTAATAACGTTGGTATTTTTTAGTTTTCTTATATATTCTTTGATAAAATTATCCCTTCAATGCCCACCTTAAACAATGGTATAGTACTACAAATACTAGCTTTTTCTAAATCATGAAAAAATTTGAGTGGAGGTCAACGAGTGCATATACCTAAAAATCATACGAGGCATATGGAATCGACTGTAAAATGGTAAAACAATCTAACATATTTACACTAAATTATATTGAATCCAAGACAAAATGCTTTTTTGGTTGAAGCTATTCATCTTCATTTCTTATAAATGCCACAAAATGCATCTAAAGAATGCGAAACATATTGTTTTAAAATTATTTAGCCTATTTAAAATTACCATTTACTAAACATAATCATTTTTTTGTAATTTGTTATATGTGTTTCATTAAATTACTTCACTTAAGGAACGTCAGTATATGATATCAAGTCAATGTGTTAAATCAATTCCGACGCAGAATTTGTATGTGCGTGTTATTAGCCGGCATTTAAACTTTATGGTCATGTGGATATAACGGCAATGACCCCTGGCGGAATTATTGAAAATAATGTTACCACCGATTTACAACCTGTAATATAGCCTTGTTTCAAATATTATCGCATTCCATTCCTACTTATATCCTCATATTAATTATTAGGTATTTGTAAAAAAATTTCTCTGGCTTTGTTTAAAAATCAACAATTATGTGTTACAGTTGGTACTACTGACGGCTTGTTTCGCCGCGACGCACGCAGCTTACGTTGCCACCCCTGCCCTGGTCGCCCCGGTGCCCACTGTCCCCACCTACACGAGGGCTTACGTCCCCGTCCCCGCCGCCTACGCCGCCCCCGCATATACCGCCCCCGCCTACTCCGCACCCCGTGTTGAAGAGTACGACCCCCGCCCCCAGTACAACTACGAATACTCCGTCCACGACGCCAACACCGGAGACGTAAAGAGCCAACGGGAGAGCCGCGACGGAGACGTCGTTCAGGGATCCTACAGCCTGGTCGAGCCTGACGGTTCCACCAGAACTGTGGAGTACACCGCCGACCCCCACAACGGATTCAACGCCGTCGTCCACAAGGAGGCTGGAGCTCACCCCGCCCCCACTGCTGCCGCCCCTGCTAGAGTCGCTACCCCTGTCTACGCCGCCCCCGTTTACACCGCCCCCGCCGCTAGATACTCGGCCCCCGCCTACACCACATCTTACCCTACTCCGTCATACTCTCCCTCTTCATACCCTGCTCCTGCTTACTCTTCCTCCTCCTACTCCGGCCCCACCTACAGCCGACCTGCGTACTCTTCTCCGTCCTATTCTCAATACAACTCTCCTTCATACCCTACTAGGTACTATTGATGTGTCTTATTCATAGAGTAATACGTCTTATGCCCCGTCTCTGATCTATCTTCTTCATGTACACTGCCATTTATTTTAAATAAAATACTTTCTTCTGCATATTACTCTTATTTTTAATAACCCATTGTTATATTAATGGAAACTATTTGGGTGAAATGCAATTAGTGTTTGAAGATTGACAAACGTTTAAATAATCTGTTTAGTCTGGCTAGTAAAGGTAACCTATGTTTAGCGAATAGTAAAAAAAGGCTGATTTACTCATATAATATTGGATTCTGTTTTTACAATAGCAATAAAACCACACTATACGCCCTCCTACAATCTTACCACTTAACTAACACCCGTCTCAAAACACGTTCTACCCTGCATATTGACTTGCCGTAAGATTATACCAGCAGAGGTTGCGATTTGTTCAAAATTTGTGAATAAACTATAAATAATTTTTGTCAAGTGTGTATTTTGTCTTGGAAATAATATGCCGTTGTAGCAAAGATATTTGTGCTAGTTTATGTATTTATACATACAAACGGCTCAGCCAATATACGAATGAAGATATCGTTCACTGGCTACTGATGTTCATCAGTCAACCTTCTTACGAATATTTGTATTTTAAAATAATCTAGATGAATTCTTGCAAGAAGAATGAGTGGTTTTCTGTGTGTAACCTTCAAATGTGAATCGAATGCTGAACATTTCGGTTGAAATAAATAAACTGCATCAATTTATAATTTAGGTTTTATTTAACAGCGGTAATGTGAGTTAATGTCAATCCTATAATGCATATCACCGAAAATAAATATATTTTAACAGAGGGTTGCAGAAGTGTTGGAATGATGATTGTTATTCCTAATTTTACAACTAATTAACAAATTGTTCATTAATTTACCTGTGGTTGAAATTAATCGTTGCTCCAGAACATAATCCGAGGAATGTCTAATTAATACACTTAAACAGGCGTTTATAAAAAATGTACGTTGTATACATAATAGTAATGATATATTTTAAAAGGTTTCCCTCAAAAATACTCATCTGTGTGAACCCGTCTAAGAGTTTCCATTATTTATCATTTATTTTGCAAAAAAATAAACAAAAGAACAAGAGCTTTGGCTAAACAATGAACACAACACACAACATCAATTACCACAGCAACAACAACGATTACTCAGCACAATGAATAATCACAAGCTTAACATTTGTTAAGATAAAGTAAGTACTGTGAAATTGAATAAAGTATACAATTTCTACAAAAACTAAGATTCCTCTTAAAAGTCGAAACTAAACAATTAAGGTCGGTATAAATAACGCGAGTTTATATTGCCATCATAGTCGTGACTATTCATAGAAATATATATTTTTAATGTTCTATCTATATATTATCAACATATTTATAGGCAAGCACGTTTCTTTAAAACCTATTATTCTCAGCTCGTGTGCATCGCAGGAAAAATGTATGAATACTGTTAGAAATATATTTATTTGCCTGAATATGTGCAGAATCCCTTGATAAATAAAAAAGGCTAAAAATAAGCACAACGAATTAAACAATTTACATGGGCCTTATGGTTTGCCATCATGGTGACTAAATGAAAACTAAATATAAACAGAAGATTAAAACAAATTGAAGAAATTCCAATCACTTGTGATAAATAAAACAAAAAATGTAAAAACGAATTTGAAATAAAACATATGATTGGAATTCATTTAATTTGTTTTAATTTTCTGTTTATAATTTGTTGTTATTTCGTCACCGGCATGTCAACCCATAAGGTCCATGTTTATTTTTGAAATTTAAAATTAATCTTTTGTGCTTATTTGTAGCCTTATTTAATTTATAATGGGATTCTGCACATCTACAGGCAAATATATTTCTAACAGTATTCATAGATTTTACCTGCGATGCACAAGAGCTGAGAAAGAAGGTTTGAAAGAAACATGCTTGCCTATAAATATATAGATTGTGTAATATAAGATGTTATTGATGAACACAGTGTTTCGTGAAGCATAAGTTAATAATTCCAAATAGCAACCCTTTGTACAAAGTCATAATAATCATAAGTGTATACCGGTAGTAATGTTTGTTTTATTTACAGGTAGGACAACTGGAGCGGACCCACAGAGTATGTACCAAGTAATTTCTCTAGTTTGTATCTGCAATTACCATAGTAATACATTACTGGGGTAACACTATAACTCCACAAACGAAAGTTCCACACAACCCGGCACTGTCTTATGTGTGATGTATAATCAATGACACTAATGAATAATTGATTAATGGATATGAGTCACTAGTGAGTGCAATCACTTTCACTCTTCTGATTTGTTCTCTGTAAACATACCAGGGGGATGATTACTAGTTAAATATAGTCATTTATTTATACTTTGCATTAGCTTTGAGTGTATACACTGCCGTGAAGTATACATAAATTTTCATGTAAAAATTGCACCCAATACTTTAAATTGAAATAATTTGTTCCAAACTAACCGCCGCGCCGACAGTGTGCTCCTAAAATATACCGTTTTATTTAAAACTATACAGCATATTTATATAAATAACTTCTTGATCAGCATTGTACGTGTTATTACAGTAAGTAAATAAAAGAAAAGACTGTGAAGTGTTTGTGTTCGATTGGACACTCCAATCATCATCAGACCCAATAGGCTAATGACAAGAATCTTGAATGGCGTCCCTACTTATATCCTATTGGGTACCGAAAGCACCGGCCAATACATTTTTTTAAGTACAACTGGGGAGTCGAAATTTACTTGTTCATTGATCAGTTTATTTCTATTCTTACATTTTTCCTTATAGACATACAATTCTTCCCAAGCATTCATTAGCTATTTCATTAGTTATAGAAACATTGAATTAGTATTAAAAAAATAATTGTAAATTGGTTTGTTTGGACTGTTGGAAGCAAAAATAAAGAACAAAATAAAATAAAATTACATATCATGCCTTACAATTCTTTAAAATATATAGACTATCCTCCATTTTTCCTATTGAGTGGCCATTTTGTAACGGGTGTTGTGCAACATTTGATCTTTCCGGTTTGTTGTTCTTTCACGCAGATATGTGGTTTTTGAAGTGGTGAACGAATTTCACAGTCTATCTAATGTTTCCAATCTAGTGTTCTGTATGTATCTAGTGTTGTGTAATGTATGTGTTGTGTGATGTGTCATCTGTGTTCTAATGTTCTAATGTGTGCGTGTGCGGTTTTTGGTTTGCTGTTCAAGATTCTTGTCATTCGTCTATTGGGTCTAATGATGATTGGAGTGTCTAATCGAAATCGATCACCACATACCAATTTTTATGTACATTTAAGATATCGGATTCTGAAATCAGTGACAATGTGATTGATTGTTGTATGTATGTTAAATTACTTCAACTTCAGAGTTTTCTATATTAAAAGGCTTTACGAGGAATTCATAAATTGTATTTTTAACGTGTATTTCCCACGACTTGTCATTCCTGCTGTAAAGGTTAGCATTAACTGGCACACTTGCTCCACAAACGTGGAATATGTGTAATTTGGTGGTTAGCCTTGAGGACGACCCGTTAATCAGATCAGCTGTTTAATAATCAGCTGACTCCTGTTCCTGGATGTTACTTTGACCTTGACAAGTTGTCGGATGGCATCTCTGCGATTTCTTGATGTAATATATGGATCCACATAAACATTCCAACACAATTTTGGTTCCTGCTCTGTAGTTTCAGTAATGGCCACTTTTAAAGGTTTTTAATCGATTTTAGAAAAAAAATATTGTGGAATTTTATGTAGAATTTCTTTCCGTATTTGTTAAGTTTGTCTAGGTATGCATGTTGGTTAGATAATTGTAGACCAATATAAGGCTTGAGTGGGTGTTACTTCTTTAAGCTTAGAATTTTCTTTTTTTTTATAAAAGTAATGAGTACCATTGTGGAGTTAGCGTGCTTGAAGAATTGGCCACTAGCTCTTTTCTTATGAAAATTTGAACTCTTTAAAAAAATTAATTATGTATTTTGAAGTTTGCAATGTTTTATACTTGTCGATACTTCTTTGGAAAACTTGTATACTGAAAAAATAGAACTTAACGGGACTAAATATTTGTACGAAGAAATACTACAGATCGAGATTTAGCACTATTTTTCGTATGTCTTATATGTATAAACATTGTAATGATTTTTGAATTGAAATAGATTGTGATTTGATTTTTTATTAAAAATATATATGATTTCTGATATTTTTTATATATTTAGTTGTCAATAATCTATGAAAAAAACACCGAAACCCATTTTATTTTAAACCACTTTAGCCCTAATTTAACTTGTAAATTACAAATAATATGTAACGACCAATAAAATCTCGATAATACTGCAAAAATTAGTCCGTAACAAACTGTCTGTAATAAACTGAGCACTACAAAAACAGTCATTTAAAGCGTTTATTTAAACAGTAAATCACTTATTAAATTTTTTGGAAGTCGTAGAAGATTGTTAATTGTTAACCAATTGTATTGTTATAAATTGTGTTAGTATCCAATGTTTTACAATTTGAAATCGTCACCAGTATTAATTACTATCTATTTTACATTAAAATTATCACTTTCTATTTCTCTTTCAGTGTCAGCTTTGCTCTCAATCTTTTGTTAGTTTAAACGTCATCTGACTGTGTCACATGTTGTTCCTTTTTTGTAGAACATGGATTCTGGGTTTTTAATGCGCTTTAGTTCTTCTCCCAAAACATGTTGCATTTCTCTAACTTCTTCCTCAATATTTATTCGATTGGCGTGATTTCCAGTGACTAGCATTTAAATACGAAGAAACGTCCTTTATCTTTCTCTCGCTTGTGGTTTTGTCCAATTCACTTTTTTACTGTAACAGGTAGAGTCGACACGCATTTTAAAATACCACTCCAAGTTTCAACATTAGACTGAACTTTTATAACAATATACGCATCCTCACATAAAAATGCACAGGATCATTTATCCTCTGTGCACTACATATCTTAAAACGGACAAGAACAAGAAGTAAAAAACAAAACATTTAGATTTCACGACGTGATTCCTCCCGGGTTTCTGTCCAATCCTGTTACGGATCTTCTAAATTGGCTCCTGCTGTTGCCATAAATATCCTGGCGAGATGTCCTTGTCTAAACGCACTTCGGTTGCATCCATGGCCTCTGTAATGATTTGCTGGTTGTCCTTTATCGCGTACAAGCTGGACCCGTGTTTAGTGTAAGTGCAAAAAATGTGTATCGCAATTCAGATTTACTGGGTGTAAATCTCGACCGCGTATGCTTTTTTGTCATTATTTTACTGTTCTTTTTGTAATTATTCTAAAAAGTAGTATTTATATGTGATTTTGATTTGCTTAATCCATGCAATGTTTAGCTTAATGTAAATGGATTTTCGACCGAGAAGGAAAAAGTTAAATAGGACCCTGAGATAGTTTTACGAAATACCAAATTACGGAATGTGAGGAGTGGTTTGTTTATAAGGAACATTTTTTCTTAGTTAATATACGTTAAAAATAAATAATATGCTATGCTAACAATAAATATGTCTGTGGACAGTTAAATCCTTTTCTTGTTATCACTAGGGCTTACAATATTTATTTAACTTGGAAACAAACTGCATTCAATTCTAATCACTAAAACTTTGTTTAGAAGGACACCGCTATCAATAAATAAATTTCTCAATTCTCCTTCCAATGTTTTTCTAAAACAGATACATTTTGAAAAAATCCAAAAATTAAAAATACGTAAAATCAAAGTCTTTCATAAACTAATTGCTTTTGTAAAACTGTTAAATGAAGTATGCATAGTTGAATTTTGAATCAATGATGAAAAGCAACAGGCAAGATGTTAGGACTTGTGAGAGAATCTTTGGTTTTGCGCAGAGTTGTGTATTTGATGATTGTTCCTAAACTATTTGATATTATGAATTGCCAGAGCATTCAGGAACTTAAAGTGTACAACAGTAATATCTTTCAGTGATCTTTTATTAGATCTTTAAATATATTACAAATGTTTAACAACCATGTGTATTGTGAAAACTGAATGGCCGGTTTACACATACATTTGCCCTGAACGCGAGGAACATCTTATATATTAAAAAAATTTGGTTTTTCTTTTCCGAGTTCGTTTGGCTCTTCTACCCGACCGATTTTCATGATTGAGGTCTCAAATTGAAGGTATGCACGCTCAGATTTGCCATCAAGCATCGGCATATATTTATCTACAATACTACTCGGCTTATACGTAAAACAAATTTGCTCCCCATGTTATTCTTATGGGAGTTAAATTTGGGGTTTCTTTGCCGAGTTCGTTTGGTTCTTCTACCCGACCGTTTTTCATGATTGAGGTCTCAAATTGAAGTTATGCACGCACAGATTTGCCATCAAGCATCGGCATCAATGTATCTATAATCCCACGCGGATTATACGTAAACGAAATTTGTTCTCCATGTATTTCTTATGGGAGTTAAATTTGGGGTTTCTTTGCCGAGTTCGTTTGGCTCTTCTACCCGACCGATTTTCATGATTGAGGTCTCGAATTGAAGGTATGCACTTACAGACTTGCCATCAAGCATCGGGATATATTTATCTATAATCCTACTCGGCTTATAAGTAAAAGAAATTTGCTCCCCATGTTATTCTTATGGGAGTTAAATTTGGTTTATCTTTGCCGAGTTCGATTGGCTCTTCTACCCGACCGTTTTTCATGATTGAGGTCTCAAATTGAAGTTATGCACGCACAGATTTGCCATCAAGCATCGGCATCAATGTATCTATAATCCCACGCGGATTATACGTAAACGAAATTTGTTCCCCATGTATTTCTTATGGGAGTTAAATTTGGGGTTTCTTTGCCGAGTTCGTTTGGCTCTTCTACCCGACCGATTTTCATGATTGAGGTCTCGAATTGAAGGTATGCACTTACAGACTTGCCATCAAGCATCGGGATATATTTATCTATAATCCTACTCGGCTTATAAGTAAAAGAAATTTGCTCCCCATGTTATTCTTATGGGAGTTAAATTTGGTTTATCTTTGCCGAGTTCGATTGGCTCTTCTACCCGACCGTTTTTCATGATTGAGGTCTCAAATTGAAGTTATGCACGCACAGATTTGCCATCAAGCATCGGCATCAATGTATCTATAATCCCACGCGGATTATACGTAAACGAAATTTGTTCCCCATGTATTTCTTATGGGAGTTAAATTTGGGGTTTCTTTGCCGAGTTCGTTTGGCTCTTCTACCCGACCGATTTTCATGATTGAGGTCTCGAATTGAAGGTATGCACTTACAGACTTGCCATCAAGCATCGGGATGTATTTATCTATAATCCTACTCGGCTTATAAGTAAAAGAAATTTGCTCCCCATGTTATTCTTATGGGAGTTAAATTTGGTTTATCTTTGCCGAGTTCGATTGGCTCTTCTACCCGACCGTTTTTCATGATTGAGGTCTCAAATTGAAGTTATGCACGCACAGATTTGCCATCAAGCATCGGCATCAATGTATCTATAATCCCACGCGGATTATACGTAAACGAAATTTGTTCCCCATGTATTTCTTATGGGAGTTAAATTTGGGGTTTCTTTGCCGAGTTCGTTTGGCTCTTCTACCCGACCGATTTTCATGATTGAGGTCTCGAATTGAAGGTATGCACTTACAGACTTGCCATCAAGCATCGGGATGTATTTATCTATAATCCTACTCGGCTTATAAGTAAAAGAAATTTGCTCCCCATGTTATTCTTATGGGAGTTAAATTTGGTTTATCTTTGCCAAGTTCGATTGGCTCTTCTACCCGACCGATTTTCATGATTGAGGTCTCAAATTGAAGTTATACACGCACAGATTTGCCATCAAGCATCGGCATAAATGTATCTATAATCCCACGCGGATTATACGTAAACGAAATTTGTTCCCCATGTATTTCTTATGGGAGTTAAATTTGGGGTTTCTTTGCCGAGTTCGTTTGGTTCTTCTACCCGACCGTTTTTCATGATTGAGGTCTCAAATTGAAGTTATGCACGCACAGATTTGCCATCAAGCATCGGCATCAATGTATCTATAATCCCACGCGGATTATACGTAAACGAAATTTGTTCCCCATGTATTTCTTATGGGAGTTAAATTTGGGGTTTCTTTGCCGAGTTCGTTTGGCTCTTCTACCCGACCGATTTTCATGATTGAGGTCTCGAATTGAAGGTATGCACTTACAGACTTGCCATCAAGCATCGGGATATATTTATCTATAATCCTACTCGGCTTATAAGTAAAAGAAATTTGCTCCCCATGTTATTCTTATGGGAGTTAAATTTGGTTTATCTTTGCCGAGTTCGATTGGCTCTTCTACCCGACCGTTTTTCATGATTGAGGTCTCAAATTGAAGTTATGCACGCACAGATTTGCCATCAAGCATCGGCATCAATGTATCTATAATCCCACGCGGATTATACGTAAACGAAATTTGTTCCCCATGTATTTCTTATGGGAGTTAAATTTGGGGTTTCTTTGCCGAGTTCGTTTGGCTCTTCTACCCGACCGATTTTCATGATTGAGGTCTCGAATTGAAGGTATGCACTTACAGACTTGCCATCAAGCATCGGCATCAATGTATCTATAATTCCACGCGATTTCTACGTAAACGAAATTTGCTCCCCATGTTATTCTTATGGGAGTTAAATTTTGTTTCTCTTTGCCGAGTTCGTTTGGCTCATCTTCCCGACCGATTTTCATGATTGAGGTCTCGAATTGAAGGTATGCACGCACAGATTTTCCATCAAGCATCGGCAAATATTTATCTATAACCCCACTTGGTTTATACGTAAAAAAAATTTCCTCTCCATGTATTTTTTATAGAAGTTAAATTTTGTTTCTCTTTTCCGAGTTCGTTTGGCTTTTTTAACCGACCGATTTTCAAGATTGAGGTCTCAAACTGAGGGTATGTACGCACAGATGTCCCATCAAGCATTGGAATATATGTAGCTACAGTCCAAACCCGGATTATACGTAAAATAAATTTGCTCTATTGGTAGTTAAATTTAGTTTTTCATTTCCCAGTTCGTTTGGCTCTTCTACTTGACCAATTTTCATGGTTGAATCTTCAAATTGAAGTTATGCATGTCCAGATTTCACAACAAGCATCGGTTTAAGATACAATATACAAAATAAAAAAAAAATAAAAAATACAAGGTTAAACCGGTCGAAATCAACAGGTACTGTTGAGGTAATTCTATTTTGGAACCATTTGGTTTGTTTGTGATTCAGCACTATGCCAATCTTAATAATCATAATTAATTACACAAATGATGCCGGAATTTTACCGAAGGTTCTTATATGAAAATAAATAGGATAACGTAATTAGAATTGAGTATAGATATCAACTTTCGTTTTTTCGTTTCGTTTAGTTTTTTGTTTTGTTTTTGTCTAAATAATCTACTTTTATTTGGGCTATCGGTATAATATCGGGCTATACTTTTATTCGGGCGGAGGGTATGTTGAGTTGAGCTGACTCTGAACTTTAGTTTCAAAACATTTTCCAATATCTTATCTTAGACAAAATTTGTGATTCCTTCAAAAAATATTTACATCTGTCTTTCGAACATATGATTGAATCTATAAATATATATACTTATTTAATACGCAAGCAGACCTTTTGTGACAATTACTCCTCCGAAACTACTGAACCGATTGACATGTTTTTGGTGTCATTGGAAAGAGTGTAACGTGAAGTTGTGCAGGAAACTTTCTTTTTAAGTAAATAATTAGAGAGTGAGGCCCTGGGGCCCATTAAAGTTTTGTATTTCTCCATAAGATTAACATGAGAAACAAACATTTTTATGAAACTCCAGCTGTTGTCAGAAATTAAAAGTGAGAAGAAGAACATATGTTAATTGTAAAATTGTGACAGAGAGGTTATGCAGAAAATCAGGTAGTTAATGGTTTTTGGTGCTATTAAAATAAAGATGTATAAAGATGTAAAATAAAGATAAAATATTTACAAGAAATGTTAATTACATGGAACTGTTAGATACGTAAACTACGAGTCGAGTCTGTTAAACTTATCGGAAATTATGACTTTTTATTAGTTTTTAAATAAGTTATTTGTTTTTAAATAACTACTTTACTTCTTTACAATTGCTCGATTTCGAGCAACATGTACACTAGTAAAAAATAAATTAGTTTATCAAGTATTTAAAATGAATATTAAAATAATCTGTCATCCACTTAGGAAATAAATGTATGTAATTATTAAAGCATTACACATAGTATAAATAAGTCAATCCTGCGTATGTCATTTCATTTCTATCCAAATGTTGAATTTGTGTCAGTAACTCTGAATGTTTACAGCTGTTACGTTAAGCAAATAGTTTTATACAAAAAGCCATTCTAGAATGTTAGCGTCGGCTGCAAGACTAAAAAAAAATAAACTTAATTTCCAAATAACTGAAACCCTAAACTAAAATTATGGCTTCGACATTCCCTAGTTCTCAAAATTATCTTTCTTTCAACACAAAAATCATGAAAATCCGTCGAGTGGTTGATTCAGAATCATGAAATAAAAAAAAACACTGTTTCGTTTTAATATTATAGACGAGCTGTTTGGCCCGTCCTACGTACGGGAATCGAGTAGTCCATTAAAACTGTATTATGATTCAGAACAGCTAGTTTACAACTTGGTGGCCGATTCACATACACTGGCTTTGAGTAGCTACATACCACCTTCCACTGCATAGGCCTACTATCACTTACCGTACCTTATTTTACCCCCTTGGCCACTGAAACCTCTAAAATGATCCTGTCCTCCCGTTCTCTTCTATCCCCTGCCACTTCTGGATGACAGAAAGACAGGAAATACCAGTCCGAAGATATCTTTCATTACTTGGTCTTCCAAGTGGTCTTCTACCTTGTAGTACTCCTTGGAATCTATCTATCTATCTATATATATAATACGTGAAGCCGTTTTTTGTTAACGCAACTCCTCCCTTATTTGTAGACCAAATTTAACGTTTAAGGTGTCAAAAGATTCGTCTCAATATGTAGTTGTGCAATAAGGTTTTAGAATCTTAAAATTCCTACTCTTAAGGGCGTGAGACCCTCTCAAAGGTTGGGTTTTCCCAATAAGAAATACATAGAACAAATTTAAAAACAAAAACAGCTGTTTATAAAAAGAAACTCATTAGCTTTTTGGGAGTAAATATTGATGTTGGTAATATTCAGTAGGTTAAGACAAGTTAAACAGTTAATCCGTTTTTTGGAAGAACAGAAAATGCCTCAAGTTCAAAGAAGAAATATTGAAAACGGGAGGATAAGACAATTTATAGTAAGCTATCTTATTTTTGCGTGCGTATGAGGGGAGTAGAAAAAGAGAGGTCTGGTCTAACAGACACCCATCCAGATACACATTCACTTGGTGAGAAGAATAATATTTGTCAGTTCTGCTATGCAACTTAATTTGGAAGTGAAAAAATATACGAAGCACATAGTGTTGTTACGGTGGTAATGTAAACTTGCCTAATGGCAGATCAAATGAAAGCATGCAAGAAATGTTTACTTCTGACACTGACAGGTCAAGATATTTTAAAACATTTAGTACAAACTATGTTAATGTCTTGACTATGATGAGTTCAAGTAGTAAGATTATACCAAATCTTGGCAGACCATACGTTTTTATTGTAAACTTTTGTATTACTCGCTCTAGGCCCATTTCAATTGAGAAAAAACGCAAATGGATTGTTTTACTTCTAGGTTATGTTGCCAGTTCCTCGGACAAACTTATACAAAGTTTTTTTACTGCATCCACCAAGATAATCCAGACATTTCAAGTCAAAAATAAGAAGTTTAAAAAACTCATTTACTATTGAAAGTTTTGGTAGCAATATAAGTGACCAAACATAAGTGAAGGAATTAGTGTTTATGCATTCAACGATCGAGAAGTTACGGTAAAGATTATTTTTATGATTTAGGAGAGGCAAATAATATACGCTGTAAAAAAAGAAAATTGCTATCAAAATCTTATAGCTACAAGAGTTATCCAACCTATTTCGACAAATTAATCCATACTTTCAAAACTTTGGGACAGGTATTAAGAGGAACTCCACTGAACAACGTGATAACGTTCTGATGCGGGTTATATACTGTGACTGACAGACCACACGTTAAAATACATTAACCAACTTTCAATGGTATTGCTGCTTTAGCCTATTCAAAGCAGATTATGGCTGTCCAGTTGGTAGGCCTAACCCAGAGTTTGTGGGTAAAACATGGAGCACATGAAATGGTTGATATCACCCCACATTTCAGGATTCTCTACGGAGAAAATCCGTTTGATTAGGGGAATGTCTCAAATCAAAGAAATAAAATGACCCAGCTTAAATTACTTAACACAGCTTATCAGTAAGGTAACAGTTTTCTTCAATTCTCAAAGCTTTAAAAACTTTGTTGCAACATGTAACTCGAATAGAAGCATTCATTAGAATTTATAAGTTAAAACTGAGAGCAGAAATAACGTAGGTGAGCCTTGACGGCGCAAATAGAGATATTTAAAATTAGTTCCTAACAATTGTTTAAACAACTCTAAGATGTAACTAGAATTACTCGAATTTAAGCATAACGTTTTCCTCTGCGTTATGTTTCATACTACGCGGCTCATTGAGCCGCACGGGTTCTCTAGTACTAATAATAACTCCGATGACGCACGGTATGGGGAATATTTTATTCATTGAATGATCAACCAAATTTGGCAACCAATGCAATTAATATAATTATTGTTTTACACTTATTGCTAAATGCTCAAAATATGTATATTTCACCCAATTTATCGCAGTTAGATTAATTAACGTAAGCCTTGAAAGTAACCGTCGATTTCGACGGGTTTCACCTAGTTTGATTTGAATACGGTTTGACAGACATCACCAGCTGTTGTGTAACAGATTTTTTAAAGAATTCTGTCAAAGTCCAAGCGCAAGTCGTGTCATGTCAGACACGTCCGTGTGGGTTAACGTGTAGTCTGGAGCGGTTACGCCTACTTCTGCACTCAACATCATCCGGACTCTTCCCTGTTTGGTAGTCTTTGACATTTCACAGTGAAATGTCAAGGATAGGCAATCATCACGGGAATGTTTGGTTATCAGGATCAGCTGATTGTTAGTCACATGTTTCTAAGGCCCAATCACATCTGTAAATGTCTTTCATTAAGTTGATTTGTAAATACAAATTTACCACGAGGAAATGTCGAGTGTTTTAGTGTTGGTATGGGGTTGTTACTGTCAATATATTAGATTATAGTGTGCCAACTTTGTTATGTCAAAATATTGGCCGATTAATAATATCTGTTCAATTGAATAGATTCAATCTTGATCAAAATTTACTAAATGAAATTAAAACCCTGTACACAAATTGCCAGGAGAAGTTAACAACAAAATGGTTGCATTTATAATGTAACCAATGACTTACAAATCTCTTACCATTTGAAAATATAAACTGTAGGTGGAAACAGTCTTATTGGTTGGGAAGAATGACTTTTGAACCCACTTATCATTGGTTTGATTTTATTTCAATAACGTATAAAGTTCCTATCAATATAAGTTTGAAAAGATAATCGATTTTGCAAATTACATCTTAAATCTTCGCTTATCGTTTACAAACACATCAAAAGTGCTAATCGCCGATTAATATGTTAACTTCCTATGTTACCCTAATGGAAGGTATACAATAGCTGTGGATTAGTATACGACTTTCTTTAAAACATTTGACAATTTTGTTTATACCTTGGACGTTATTTCTAGCAACAAACGTACTATTTGAGCCAAGGTAAATTAGGGTGTGGAGTGTCTAAATCTTAGTTTTGAATTACTTGAACAATGAAAACTGAAATGAACGTCAACGAAAACGTAACAAAGCAGCTGTAAATTGACTAATTTTGAATTTTTTCTGTGGCGAATATATAACTACCACGTGCTGTATGGTTCCAAAACTAACTGCACCGGTTGAGTTTATAGCGATGTAAATAGTAAAAACAAAACATCCCCAGACCCATCCATTGTCGTCCCACCTTGTGTCCAGTCTAGGTCTTGTTGCTGTAGCCTCACCCTGATACATGGACTGTGTGCTTGTCCCACAAGAGCATTCCCAGGTCACAGGTCGTACTGCCAAATAAGTGCAAAACATCACATTACCCCGTCCCAACGTAATGTGATCATGCGCCAACAACTCGCCAATGTGACGTAAAATGTCAAATGTTCAATATGGAGTTGATTGATGTATTCTTCTGCAAAATTATCTAAAGGTTATAAATACGCTTCCTTACCTCTATCTGTAGTCCAATAGTTCAACAACAGAATGCAGCTTAGGTTCGTTGCAAACTCAACATGATAAAAGTCTGTAACACATCAAAACATCTGCTTTGACAATGTTGTGAGCTATTTATTTTATGAAAATAAGGACTCTAGACTGAGGTGAGAAAGCCCAGTTTGTCACAAAGAAGCCAAATAAATGGATTGTTAGCTAAAGGTTGGCTTACGGTAGTAAACAGTACTTGAAAAATTATTACCGATTACAAATGTAGTGTGTAGCCTAGGGAAATAAGACTATAAACAGTCTTGAGAAAAATTCCGATTGCGGGACTTAAATATTATGAATGAATATCATACTAAACTAGATACAGATTTCAATATGGATACCGTATTCCTAATTGAGTTAAATCCAACCAAAAAATCTTATGAGAGGAATAGAGAGTCAGTTTTACGTTATTATAGAATTAAGTTTATGAAAACAGAAACATTATCACAATTAGACCGTTTCCGGATGGCAAACAATGAAATACACCATTAAAATTGTGCCTGAAGGAAGTACTTCAGAACTAAATAAGTACAGTATAACGAGTTTTCTTAAGTCATTTTCAAAAACACTGATGTTAATCTTGTGCGTAGTCTCGTTCCCTGCTTGAAGTAGGACACAAAATACGCCAAATATATCTACGGTAAAAATATCCTAGCTGAAGTATAACGGTTACATCTCCCTGATTCGACCAGGACTTTGTAAGAATATTCGGAGCATCACACAAAATGCCAAGGATTGTCACTTGGGCCAGCTGAGCTACAGCTGTGTTCCTTATGGGAAAGGTTAAGACGTCCTCCACAAGAATGTCCTGAACGTCCTGGCTGAGTTATAGGTTCTGTTACGAGGACAGATGCTGCCAAATTCTACTTGCTACTGAAATTTTAGGTCTCTTTGTTGTCTGACGTGTTGAATTACTGTTATTTTCATTTTCTGTTTGGTTTTGTGGGTGATCATGTTTTATTTCAACAGACGAGACACATTGTTTCTTAATGCTGCACCACAATGTTGTGATAATTATGAATGGAATGCTTGTCTTTATGTTCTGGACCCATTTTTGAGAGGCTTGTAAAGAATGAAGTCATTGAAGAAATATTTATCACTCAATTAAATTCCTTTATTTAAATGTTGTTTTGTTGGACGCTGCTTACAAGTATTTTGTTAATTTAATGTTTTCTGGTAGGCTATTGACCTTGAACTTATATTTTTACCTTAAATTAAATATTTAATCATCAATTTGAGGCAGTAGTGCAATTCCTATTACTGTGTCTAAAGGTCTGTACCATCCATTTTATTTCTTTATAAACTTAAAAAAATACCTACCTATGTTTTGTAAGTTATAATCAGGTAAAGGAAAAATTTTAGATTTCTCCAGTGGTGCATGAATATGCTTAGAGCGATATGTTTGAACTATGCGAGGAAATGTGACTGACAAGGGTTTATAATATATATATTTTTTGTTCAATAAAAGTATAACCTATGGTGACAATACCTAAAACGTTGATAAACGCATTCTTGTGGGGAATTTCAGTAAGTTCTTGAGAAACGCAGACTAAATTATTCGGCTAACTTAAAAACGTGTGAGATTATTTGTCTATTTGATATGTTTTATTTTGAAAGCAAAGACTTTCTTCTACTATAAAGACGCCAGCAGCGTCTGATTATACTGTATGTAATTTTAAATGTAGGAATTTAATAAAACAATCGTATTACCCTATTACCTCATAAATAGATTTAATTCAATATCCTTTCTGATCCATCGTTATAATATGAGGAATCATTAACAGATTTTCAACAAACTTGAAAATATCAGTTAACAAAGGGAATGTGATCTATTTACGGAACATGTTTTCATATTATCGTAAAAACTGTACAATAATAATTTGTTTTACAAAAGCTCTACAGTACCCAATGTATTACCGTATTACTTAATCCCATATCTGCATAAGGAAAGTTTTCACATAAGTACTACCAGCATGCCCTTTAAAAGATGAAGCATAATTTTAATTATTTTTAAATTTTCGACACTCTAAGGATCATGGTTGAGCTGTTTAATAACCTATTGTGTAATGTAGATTCAATCAAATGTCTGAAAGTAAGTTACACAATTGTTCCCCAGACAGTAGCAAATTTAGCAACAGCGTGAGATATGCTGGGCATGCCTCCCACAGCTGCTCGTTGGGCATATAGAGTACCTGGCTTGGCAGCAGAAGGGGCATTGTTGGGGGACGATAACCGTACGGGCTTTAATTGCTCTTTAATTGATTTGGAATTCGTCAAAGTAATAGCAAAAGCTAAAAGAGTACTTGTCCCATATTACTACAATAGTAATAATTCGTACCAGTATGAATTTTAGCTTTATCAGAGATGTGAAGTCTTTTTACGAAGATCGTTGTCTCGTTGAAATCGTTTGTCTATTATGAAAAGAGCCATGATTAAGCTTAAAAAAAAACTGCAAGTGTGTAAACATGAGTAAATTAAACCTGGTCTAAGTTTAACCCTACTATTACATTACGATTTGAAAATCATGCAATCGACTAGATATAATAAAGTTATATTATTTTAAATGAAACGTAGCTTAAAAAAAATAAAACTGACAATATTTTCTTTTCAAGTGGTATTTTAACCCCATCGTTCTGGTATAAATTTCCAGAAGTTTACTATTTTAAACTATTTAGTTGTGTCAGATCATCGGAGATTGAGGAATAATGTTTTGTAAAATTCCGCTCTTTTAGACCATTGTGTTATAATGTATTGTAAATGAAGAATTTGCCGATGTTGAAACGTAAAGTATTCCAATCTACCATTTAGTAAAGTTATATTAATTTGTAATCAAGTATACTACAACTCTTTTACTCTTGTAAAACAAGTTTTATCTGTTCTGTTGGACGTTGACTCCAAATAGGACTTTTAAGTTACACTAATTACCTAGTCAACCTTAGACGTAAAACGAAATACTTAAAATTGTAGTTAAGAATCGATATAATACCACATTTTATTGTCTTGCATTTTAAGTTTATACCCAGTAGGCCTAACTGAACACATAATCTAAATTTAAAATAACACCATTAGTTTAACCCCACAATGTTCACAAATTGTTGAAACCCTCAGTGAACCCGTTCCGTTTCCTAGCTCGAGTACTCTCCGTAACCGTTCGTTAAAGTCGCCAGCTCATGGGAACGTGAGTCTTCTGTTCCTGAGACCCGATTACCAATGGCCTTTAGCGATACAAATTTTGAGACCCGTCGGTTCTTAAGCCACCTTCTGCAAACCAAATTATCTACAAAATATTACATGCTCTCATTCGAGGACCAATTTGCTCTGCTATTTTGAAGCGATTCGCCAATCAAGTAACAGAATAGTGTACATTTATATAACAAGTGGTAGATTACTTCTATGTAAACACATCATTCACCGTATCTCGTGCAAGTATTGTCCTAATGGTAAAGGGAGGGGAGAAGATCTGCAAAGATGTGCGATTCCGTTGGCGGTGGCAAAGACCTTGACAGCTGAAACCAGACCTTGCATAGCAGAGCACTTGGGGGAGGAGCTGAGGAGTCGAATTTGGTACAAATACGACCCTAGGGTCCTCCTGACATCACTTCTGTTCTTGTACTTCTGTACCATCTACCACCCTCCACATCCTCGCCATGGCTTTCCACAAGGTAGGTACAGTTAAGGGATATTTTTAAAATTTATTTGAATTTGATTTTTCTCAGCTATATTTAAAAAAATCTTATTTTTTACAATTTAAAGACTTTTTGATAAAGAAAAGACTTAAACTTATTTCGTATAGTTTAGGCAAAGCAATAGGGTGTATTGTCTAATAATATTTTTGAGATCAAGCTCTGGTTTTTATTTTACTTTTATTATTATAACTACCTAATTCTAATGTATTTTACAACATAAGGAAACCTTCTAAAATATGTTTTTTCGTTGCACGCTATTCAATGTAAATTTGTTTTTACCATAAATGATGTACTCTATTGGTAATTTTGAGTTTTCAATTGACTGAGATGACTTCAAAGTGTTTGAAAGAGGCAACATTTGATTTAAAAAATTAACTCGTATAGGCCCTATAATATGTTTCAGGATATACTAATTACTGCAAAATATCTTTGTAAATTAATAGTACATACGTATTATAATTTACAAAGATATTTTCATACGATTTGTGTAAATAGTATTTTTTCTATAGGCCTAAATGTTTAAGAGCGCTAATACAATGTAAATATCATCATATGTAACAGTTATTAAATTTAGTAGTGTAATGTGTTTTAAATATTTAAGTGTCAACTATATCAACTATATCAAATATCAACTAACAACAACTACAAGTTAGTAATAAAATAATAATAAGATGGTATGGATTGCTATCCTATATGTACAAATTTATAATCCCAGTGCATTGCTATAATTGTATTAAAATTTAAGTAAACTACAATCTAAGTAAACTAAACACAAATTACGTAAAATAATAATTCAACTTTTTTGGTTCCAGATTTTTTTATTATCCTTTATTTACTTTTTACTAGAAAATATATTGATCCTAACTAAGTACCGTTGATCCTAAAGGGTTTAAATTGTTATACTGTATATAATAAGAAGCCTACTGATAATTGTTGTTCACTAATTGAGTTAAAACTGATAATAAATGTTATAACATATAACATATTATATATTCCAGAAACGCAAGAAGATAATTTATTCATAAATTTAATTTAAATTTAATAATGTAAAATGATTAGATAAATTACTAATTTTACATACCAAAATTTTAAAATGTATCACAATGTAGTACTTTATACCGCTGTAAATTCTTATTTATTCATTAAGTTTTCAAATTACCTACAGTAGTTCCTTATGCCATTCAAACTTGGCTCGTTCATTGACAGCTACAAGCCATTGTTTTACGCTATCAATTTAGTTGAAAGAGAAAATCTGACTCTATTATCCGAAAACACAGTTTTTCATCCGGTTTTAAAAACCTTGTACAAAACGCACTAATGTATGTAGATTTAATTCATGTCCATCAACACCTTCCTTCGCTATTGTCTTCAGCGGTAGGTAGAGAGGTCTTGCTTATGATGATCTTTCTTGTGGAGGTAAAAGTCATTGTCATTAAATGAAGTTCATTCTTTTTCAATAAAAAAAAAACTCAAACAATAAGAGCCATTTTGAAGACTTGTTAAATTATCCCTATTCAATTGTTAATTTAACGTGTTAAAATATGTTTGAATAATATTTTATCCATGAAATACCCTGATGTTGTAATCGTTATTTACAACGATAGGGGGTCAAGTTATATCGATGAAAATCAAATAATAAGATTATGATTTTTCCAATTAGTTGACGATATATTTTCCAAAACTCGTGTTTATATGAAAGAATGTCCTATTCAAAAAGTAAGTACAGTAATAAAATAATGTTCAATTACAAATAACCATTTAAATATTTACTAATTAATTTAAATATTAATTTTTATCAGAGATAATAAAAGAGTGTGATTAAATTTCCTTACGATCAACCTAAATTTCTATCGCTATTATTTTGATTCTTTTATTTCACAGCCATATAACACATTTTATCTTGTTTGGCCTGACAAACTAATCCCAGCCTGAAACCATAAATTTGTCTGTATAACTTATCCACCTCTATTATAACCAACAACAATTGAACATTGATATATTTTTAAAAAATTCTATTTTATAACTGTTTTCTAGGTAAGGTTAAACAAATGTTTTGTAATTTTTCAGGCTACAATTTTTGGTGAAAGAAGGCATAATATTTCGTGGTTATTGATAATTAAAAATAATAATTTCCAACCCAAGAATAAAAGCAAATTTGTACCATCATTGTAATGTTATGGGTTATGAGCTGAACATTATTTTCCGTTAGGGAAGTGTATTCCTTTTCCAAAATATAACTTGCTGGTATGTGTATGTGCAGGTAGTTGTCCTGTTTGCGCTGGCCGCCCTCAGTCAAGCCCAGCTCGTGCCCCTAGCCTCGGTCAAGGGCACCGACGCCGAGTACGACCCCAACCCCCAGTACCAGTTCGCCTACAGTGTACAAGACCCCATCACCGGAGACGCCAAGGCCCAGGAGGAGAGTCGTGACGGTGACTTTGTCAAGGGATCCTACAGCCTGGTCGAGCCTGATGGTAACGTCCGCACCGTCCAGTACACCGCCGACCCCGTCAACGGCTTCAACGCCGTCGTCAGCCGCGCCGTAGGTGCCGCCCCAGCTCCAGTAGCCGCCCCTGTGTACAAGGCAGCTCCTGCTCCTATTGCCACCCCCATCTACAAAGCCGCGCCCGCCCCCATTGCCACCCCCGTCTACAAGGCAGCTCCCGCCCCCATTGCGTCCCCCGTCTACAAGCCAGCCTACTACTCACCTTCTGCCTACTCTTACCAGCCCTACAGATACTCTGGCTACCCTTACACGTCCTATCCTTACTCCGCCTACCCTTACTCTGGCTACCCTTACTCTACTTACCCCTACGCTTACTAAACATTGTTGTCTATACTGTATAAATCTTGTATTCTTCAAATAAACCTTCTTTCTTTTAAATTTTGTTATGGTTTGTTATTTATTTTTAAAATCACCAAAGGCACGTGATTTGCTTGAATTTCCAATGCTTTGTATTTCCTTCTAAACCAAAATTGTCAGTCACTCGATTGAAATTTATTCCTCCTAAATATTTGCTAAACTGTCTACAAGCCAGAGAATATGTTTTACAAACAACTATAATTTGTTATAAGCTGAACATGCTATAATTTGTTAGATATATCTTAGCTGCAAGATACTGCTGGAGGATGGTGTTGCGTGCCATAATTGTATGTGTGAAGATGGTAGGGAGGTAATAGTTGGAAATCTATGTTTACTAAGAGAGGTAATTGAAGACGGAAACTCAAATTTGGTTGGCGAATTTTGCGTGCATTCCTAAATAAAACAAAATGAACAATTAAAGTACACAGGAGGTTCCTATTGAAGTACTTAGTAGCAAAATGAAATAAACAAATGTAATTTCTAGGGGGGAGGTAATTTCTTATTAAGAGTTTGGATGTGTAGACTCAACACATCATAATTTGATAGCTCAGTATATGGATCATATAACTTTAGTAAATATATTTTTTTCAGCATTTTAAGAATCGTATAAGAAAATGTGTTTTTTGTGACGACATTAAAAGGTGTTTTCAGACCATTTAAAATTATAGCTTAAGTATCACCATTGACTATATAACACTAGGTAGTTTTAGGTTATGGTGACTATATAACACTAGGTAGTGTTATATAGTCAATGGTATCACTATCCAAGATGCTTTTTCAATCATTTATCAAGAACTTTCCAAAATATTATAAAATAAAAAACCATACAAGTAATCTTTTCACAATTTCATAGCGAAAAACTGATGTTTATCGTGCCAAATTTGGATAATATTTGTCAACTTTTTTGCTAATATTCTAGACGGGACAGTGCACTTCCAAGGTTTACAATAATGTTTGGACAGTTTTTTTTTTATTTGCTGAAGATACTGATTATTGTATACTTAATCCCCTTTTTAAGTGTGTTTTATGTCTAGCCATGCCTAAAATGTGTATACGACGTTATACTATCCAACTTGCCTTTGGCATGCTGTGGCCCCATTTTTAAATGCTTCCTTGGTTTAAGGGGTAATTCAAGAAAAAGTCCCCACTTAAAAAATTTTGTTGGGTACCAAAAGTTATACTTCCAAAAAAATTAAAGTGTGCCAATGAGTAGTTTTGGTGTGTTTAAAAGTTACTTTAAATCACTTCGAGTGGTAAAAGTATTAAAAAATTTGTGATAATGTTAAGATTTCAAAGTTTGAGCCTAATAAAAAGGTATAAAGGGGGGTATACGAGAAAACCTAAAAACTATATACTGAAGAAATGTAGTTTTAGGTAACAAATAAGTCAAATATTAAAAGTTAGCGTAACAGGAAGACCAAGAATTAAAAGGAAAAATTAAAAAAAGCTATGAAAAATGCAAACAATTTTTTAAGGCAGCACTCCCTAAGGGTTGACGAATAATAGCGTACTCTAATTTTTGCTATGAGATTATAGTTCATACAGTAATCTATAAATTGATAATTTCTATCTTGTTTTGGTATGTTTTGAAATAGTAAAATAGCAGCAATACATGAGTTGTATGGTTGAATACTTCAACTCCCTCAAGGCGTTGTCGGACATAAAACATGCATTAAAATTTTGCTTTCAGTTACCCATAAGGATTATGGATCATATTGTGAGAACTTATAGGGCAGCAACGCTTCTAAAGAAGACGTAAAGTAGATCAACCATCGTTATGAAGCAGTCTAAGACAATTGTTTTCACTTATAGAGATCGTAGCTACTTGAGCCAATTTACTCAGTGTTCCATCGGTGATATAATATTATTCTTTTATATTATTGCTTCTATCTTGAATTTCTAATGTAACTTTCGGGTTCTCATACGACAATATTTAAAGAAAATAAGCGATTATTGACTCTCAATTATCTTTTAGCTAAACTTATAACTGAGTTATAAGTCAACCACAGTTGACTGCAGTACTGGGTGGGCTGTTTTAAACAATCGATTTAACTGTATATTATTGTTATCAAAACCTAGACACCACCTACATAACCTAGATGAGTTCTTTCTTGATCGTGAATCTATATTTACAGCTTTATAAGAATTGTGAAAATTCCCAAAACATTCTTTAATAGACAGCAAAAAGAGAACTATGTACAAAGGATTGATTTTTAATTTTTTTGGCTAAGAATTCGTTATAATGCAATACCTAAGGCGTATTTTGTATTCAGTTAAAAGTGGACTTTAAGTTTGTAAATAAACATGACACACAATTTAAAAGCAATAAAATATATTACCTTACATTTAAAATGATTTGTTATGATTTTAGAACAAAGCAAATATTTACTAACAATAAATATAAATAATTTTCCAGATTTCTATTACATCAGTTCCAACGTGCTATTACATCGCCCTCTTGAAATCATCAGTTTAGGAGTGTGAGGATATTCAGTATCCTGAGTTTTATTTTCAACTTGCAACCAATGCGTTATAGTAAAAATAATTTGTATTCACGTGGAATGTAAATTTTCAGGACTACATTTCTTTTATAGTCATATAAATAAGCTGTGTAAAAGGTTGTCATAGTTGTTAATTGCTCGAAGTCGTAAAGTTCAGAACTTATTGCTTCTCCACTATAGTTCATTCGCATACGTAAAATATTTAAGAATCTAAATTTATATTACTTTTAGATCCAACAAGGCGTTGTATAGATTGATGACAATTTTAAGATATCTCAGTTTAATTCCTGAAATACTTTTTAACCTAATAATTTAAATAGCGTATTATATTTTATTCCTAAATTATACTAGTTTTTAATCCTAACTTGTACCAAATTTACATGCTTGTGAGAAAGTCAGAACAATTAACCAGCTTTGACACTTTGTGTTGACTTATAACTTGTATTCAGTCATTTCATTTATCTCTTAAGCATAAAAACAGTTTTATTAATGTAGTAACTATATAGTATATAATACGTTCATTAGGAATAAAAACTAAATCAATATGTTTGTACATTTTTTTATTTAATCGATTTAACATTTATCACAAGAAAGTTTAGTAAGCGTATGGGTAAGTAGAGTAAGGGTAGCCAGAGTAAGGGTAGGCGGAGTAAGGATAGGACGTGTAAGGGTAGCCAGAGTATCTGTAGGGCTGGTAAGAGTAGGCAGAAGGTGAGTAGTAGGCTGGCTTGTAGACGGGGGAGGCAATGGGGGCGGGAGCTGCCTTGTAGACGGGGGTGGTAATGGGGGCGGGCGCGGCTTTGTAGATGGGGGTGGCAATAGGAGCAGGAGCTGCCTTGTACACAGGGGCGGCTACTGGAGCTGGGGCAGCACCTACGGCGCGGCTGACGACGGCGTTGAAGCCGTTGACGGGGTCGGCGGTGTACTGGACGGTGCGGACGTTACCATCAGGCTCGACCAGGCTGTAGGATCCCTTGACAAAGTCACCGTCACGACTCTCCTCCTGGGCCTTGGCGTCTCCGGTGATGGGGTCTTGTACACTGTAGGCGAACTGGTACTGGGGGTTGGGGTCGTACTCGGCGTCGGTGCCCTTGACCGAGGCTAGGGGCACGAGCTGGGCTTGACTGAGGGCGGCCAGCGCAAACAGGACAACTACCTGCACATACACATACCATCACGTAATATATTTTGGAAAAGGAATACACTTCCCTAACGGAAAATAATGTTCAGCTCATAACCCATAACATTACAATGATGGTACAACTACCTGAACATACATAGACAAATTATAATGCTGTGTTTTAAGATAATGTGTGTTGAGAATATGACTGTTTGGTTATGAATAAACTTTAATTCAAATAACTAGCAGGATTTAACTTTTTCTTCTACTCCCTAACACTTCATGAAATCCCTTTTTTTTATGATTAAATCGTTACTTTTGTTGTAAGTTCAGAAATATTTGCATATACTATTTCCATTATTCTTGGTGATCATCAATTTACTCAACAATCGATTTGATTCATTTTTAATACACCCTTCGTCAACATTGTCTAGCATCTAATGTCTTAATTACAATATTCTGTTTTTTGTTTTAAACAATCAGTAACTATTTTTAACATCATTCATGGTTATTGGGCAATTGTGTCCGTTACATACAGCATTTTTATGTGTTTTTATTTTTTGTGTTGCATTTTTCTTTTATATGTTAATTTTTAATTAGTAAAACCAACCGCAATGATTTTAAAGCCCTAAATTTATGAATTTTTCAATTAATTGTGATCCTTTAGTTGTATAGTTTTTTTTGCAGAATTAGCCATCAAAATTACACCTTCCTTTTTTGTGTTTCCATGTTTAATAGTCAATTAATTACCAAACTATTAAAAAAGTTTTACGTGTAATCACAAAAGTAAAAAACAACCCAATTAATATGACTAAAACTGAGAGTGGGTGTCCTGATAATAGAACATTGAATGTTACAATGGCATAATTATTTCAATTACATTTAAGGGAAATGTAGACATAGTTTAATGAAGTTTAAACACTTTTATATATCTTAAAGTATAAAAGTACCTCACTTGTAATTACAAGTGTTATTTGACGTATTTTTTTTTAGCGAGTTTCCCATATAGGGAATAAGCTATTACTGTAGTACTCATGGTAAGACCTGGACGCGGGACCGATTTTTTTTCGTTTTGAGGTCCCTAGAGGCCAAAAACACCATCCGTTCAAATTCATATATATATATATATATATATATATATATATATTTATATATATATTTATATATATATTTATATATTTATTTATATATATATGTGTCCGTTAGCACGATAACTCGAGCAAAAATGATCCGATTTTGATGAAATTTGGTACAAACGTGTAAACCTACGTTTATTTGAACGAGTTCGCGATCCAGCATGATCGGACCATGGGAACGGGGGTTTACGGGGGGTTTCATGGGATAAAAATAGGTTTTTCCCATTTTTGACCCAAAAAACATAAAATTTAGCAATTTCTTTCCAAACCATTTTGTAGAGCTTAAAAAAACAAATAATTTAGTATATTGAAGCGTTATTATGCGCCTAATGGTTACGGAGAAAATTAAAAAAAATTGTAAATTTAAAATTCCCATGTTATTCTTATGGAGAATAAGTAAACTGTTGTAGTTTGCTTGTTTATGAACATATTTTGATCAAATTTGGAAAACGTTTTTATTTCTTACTAACTATTAAACAGTTTTACCCTCCCTGATGCAGCAAACCTAAATACTTGTTAAACTAATTCTATTTAAATCGGGAATAAATGTTATATTTTTAAGTAGACATTTCAGTGTAAATCAAATCACTCAAATGGAAATTCGCTTAGTCTGCAGGTTTGCTGCGGCGGGGGTATATATATATATATATTTTTATATATATATTTATATATATATATATATTCATATATATGTGTCCGTTAGCGCGATAACTCGAGCAAAAATGATCCGATTTTGATTAAATTTGGTACAAACGTGTAAACCTACGTTTATTCGAACGAGTTCGCGAACCAGCATGATCGGACCATGGGAACGGGGGTTTATGGGGGGTTTTATGGGGTGAAAATGGGGTTTTCCCATTTTTGACCCAAAAAACATTAAATTTTGCAATTTCTTTCTAAACTATTTTGTAGAGCTTAAAAAAACAAATAATTTAGTATATTGAAGCGTTATAATGCGCCTAATGGTTACGGAGAAAATTCCAAAAAATTGCAAATTTAAAATTCCCATGTTATTCTTATGGAGAATAAGTAAACTGTTGTAGTTTGCTTGTTTATTAACATATCTTGCCCAAATTTGGAACATGTTTTTATTTCTTACTAACAATTAACATTTTACATAAAAAAACACTTTTGCCCTCCCTGTTGCAGCAAACCTAAGTATGTGTTAAACTGATTCTATTTAAATAGGGATAAATGTGATATTTTTAAGGAGACATTTTAGTGTAAATCCAATCAGGCAAATGGAAATTCGCTTAGTCTGCAGGTTTGCTGCGGCGGGGGTATTTTTTACTTTAGGTTATTTTAATAACACATACGATGATGATCAAGAAGTTATTGACTTTTACATATACAACCGATGTCAACTTTTATCACAATCAAAATACCTTTTGCATGGTTAATTAAATGTTTAGGAATTTGTTATCACATAACATTTTTCATAAATCCTTGTATATATAATATATTGTTTTTGCCGAACATTCTTTATGTACGCGGAAATTGGCTGTGTACGCAAAATAAATTTTAAGCAAATTAAATTTCAGCTTCCGTTTAAATTGTGGTTAATCAAAAAATTGCATGTGGTAGTACCATTTGTCACATTAGTTTTGATATATGAACACTTTAACTATATAATATTTTACAATTTAACCATAATCCATGAATGTAGAAAATTGTTAAGCCTACTATTACAAAAGAAAACAATTTGTATGACAAATATATTTCTGATACGTTTAAAAATACTATTTCAAGACAATTATCACATTGATTTCGAATTTCAATGTCAGCGAAACTATGAGAATATAACAAATATTTAAAATATACAAATACCTTATGGAAAGCCATGGCGAGTGTGGAGGGTTCAGGACGATGTCTGAGTAAGGAGTTCAAGACTAAAGGGTCGTATTTGTACCAAATTTGAGTTTCCCCTCCCCCGAGACCGACCTTGCTCTTGTGTTGATCATCTGGTTTAGCGATCAAGGACTCAAATTCATCAACTGAGCCAAATCACATCTCGTCGTAATGGTTGGAGGAATCTGTAACTTTTTCTACTCATTCCAACAAGTATCCTGCTCGTAAATTTACAGGGTCGGGTGTTAAAACTCATCTCATGGCTAAACCCCTAAAGGTTACGGTTCACAGTATTTAGTCTGCGGATTTAGCCTTTACCTTCAAAGGTAAAAAAATAACTCTTAATTATGGAACTTAAATTCTAAAATAAACGGCGAATTCCAAATAAGAGGTTTGCGTTCAAACTATTTAACCATTTTGGGTTGTGCCTGTCTGTCTTTCGTATTACTTTTCGATTTATGTTGAATTACAGTATAAAAAATATCCTATGTATCTATGAGTGGCATAGTCTACTATAGTTTTATTGTTTTTTTTATTATATGCCTTTGTCCGATGTTTCAGACACCAGAAATATGTTTAGAAAGAAAAATGTGGTTGGTCTCTTTGGCAACAATAAGAAACCCGCAATAATGATTTTATTTTGCATTTCCTTACTGATGATCCAAAGAGTTCATTCTTTGTTAGTCTTTATACTTTTGTTTGTTAGACTTTGTTAGTCTAAGTATGTCTTCCTAATTTCTTGAACCGTTTAGCGTCCGTAGCAAAAGGTTTTTAATATACACTAGATTGCAAGGTGGTGTTCAACTTTTGGCAGCTGGGCGAAAAGACTAACTTTTTACATGCTATTCACTAATACTCCGTTCACAAAATTTAGAAGGTTTGATGGGAAGTTCCCTCACTACTTTTTTACTTACTAAATATGGCGCAGCTGATTTATATTTTGGCAATCACCAGCTGTTGAGCTATTTTTTTAAAGGTAAGTTCAAGTGGAGGGGTTACATTTCTTCTCCCACAACCGCATAAATTTTGTGTACTGAGTATAGTTACAGTAAGCACACTATGTTTAATCATAGATATAATAGGACAACCAATGTACTCCATGACAATCTTTTCTCAGTGACTTCGAAGGACCAACTTTATCTTAAGATTTATTCGTAATCCGTTGTGAAGCACACACCAAGCTACTAGCATTTATTAAAAGAGAATAACGAAAAATACACAGGTTTATGATAGTGGTCTCGCTGTAAATACTGTATTACGGATCAATTTTACTTTATGAAAAAAATTCACAAACTAGTTACAGCCAAAAGCCATGCTAGTCCAACAAAAATACAAGTCCTTTCATTCATAGCAACAGCTGTAGTTAATGAATGAATGCGTACAACCGTCACCATCAGCTGTGATGTCAAGGATCAGAGGTCAGAACCTTCACATGTAGTCACGTGACCAACTACTCTCTCACTCACTCATTCATAAACGTTTACTCATGAGTCCCACGTTTCCATTCATATTCTTACATTACTATCACTTATTATTGCGTGGTAATATTCAATTTACTTTGGATACGGCTGCACTTTAGTTTACGTCCTACACTCATTCGAATGAAAACTATCGATATATATACTATTTGATATATCGATTATTTCATTCGGTTAGTTAGGTTAGGTTTTAACCTAACTAACCAAACTTGTTATATCGAATAAAATAATCGATAAATTGATCGATATATTCATTCGAATGAGTGTATACATTCTATAATCGTATAATACAACTTCAAGCCTGGTTTGCTATAAAACTGTTACGTTTGAAATTATGTCGACTACGCGTTCATATCTTGTTTTATGCTAAATTTTACTATGTTAACTTTACCCCTTGGTTATAATGCCAGATCAAACAGTAGATTGGAATTTGATAGCTTTACTTAATAAAACAAACCTTAAAGTATCAAAATACGCTCTAGGACGAAAACATGCTAGAAATTGTCTTCAGCTGATACATAGGTTTCCTGGATCTTTCATGGGGTATGATTTGTCATATACTAACGTATGTTTTATCTATGGTTCTGGTTGGTTTTAAAATATATTCCTTGGGGTTTCAAATTTTGTATTCTACAATCACTTTATCGTCTTTTAAATTGGACGTGGGAATTATTCTAATCAATAAAACATTTTGTGCATCTAGTAAATTCATCCGTTCCTTATTTAGTTTTTCATTGTAACAAAAGAAATATTTTCTATTATGGTGAAGAGCATTTGCTTCACACCCAAACACGTAGTATTTTTTAAGTGGTTGGCGGCTTCTTTTAACCTTGCATTTGCCCGCTCACATAGACTAATTTGCCCGTGCATGGAACATATCCAGCAAAGCAAGGTTTGAGCCGATATAGCACGAAGGTGAACTGTATTGATAACATGTTTGCGACAGTGACCAGGAACCGAACCCAGGACATCACAGCCTTGAGCCCGAAGTCCGTGACGCTACCTACTCACCTATAATCCTATTATTCCTTTAAATAAGGCGCACTTTAACCCGACACTCTCATGAATCTCCTGGTGACATATAGCTTAGTTATCAGCCAGTTTTGCTACGCCGGTAAGTTACTAGTAGTTATCTAACTAGTTGACCGCGTTGGGCCGGTTGACATATAACCATGTAGCCGCCTCCTTCTACTGGTTAATCATACCTCTGTACAACTCCACGTCAGGGCCGTTGAGTAGTGTAAAAATTATGTAAACTTTTCAACGTAGCGACTATTATGGACTTGTGAATCTTAAGTCTTGTAAATTGGGGCGACAATTATATGAGGGGGGTTCCGTTGGAAGGGTGCCTCCTCCTACGACTTTGTCGGTGAGCGACTTGGCTACGAAAGGCTTTACTTCGAAAACTTTTTCTCTAGGATTTTCTGATACATTAAACTTCCTTATTTGAATGAGAATATGGCTACAATTGATCAATATAGATCTTATTTGTTATAACGGTCAATTGTATTCCTTGCATTATTTTATTAGCTTTTCCCTGGAAACTTAGCTTCTTACCAAAAGACTTGGTGACATTCATGGCAATGTTCACGGAAAGTCCAAAAGATAGTGATTTGGGGTGACCATTCGCTTTGAGTGGCGGCTAGAAGCGTTGCTATGGGCGACAAGACGTGTTGCTAGGGAGAGTTTAGAAGCGTTACTAGGGGTGACTAGACGTGTTGCCAAGGGTGACTAGAAGCGTTGCTAGGGCGACAAGACGATTTTGTAGTGGGGACTAGATGCGTTGCCATTAACACATCATGTCACCGCGCCAAGTGTACCAAGCCTGGGGAAAGTAACGGCGTGTGCGGGGTACCGACGACCGACGATGTTACGTAAGATATGGTAGCGACCTTCACGCATCATCACTATAGGCCACCGGGAACTTCCTGGAGACCCCTCCGTGTGGATAATATACATTAAGATGGCTGGGGATGACAACGTTCTAGAACAGCCCCAATGGCCTCATCGCCCACTGAAACATCCCGAAAGAAGAATAAACGCTAAGATAAACGTGCAATTAGTGTTACATGGTTTAATCATTGACTTGCTATTATTTAATTAGACTTCTCGTTTTTTTTTTATCTAAAGAATATTTTGATATGTGATGACTACCTCCGGTTGGAATAGGTTCAATGTGGGTTAAATTGCAAGGAATACGTAACAAACGTGAAAATACTCTACATATACATAAACTGTATAGGACATTACCTTATACTGCCTTGAACTGATCTATGAACATGATAAACCAACTTGAACATGATTCCAACCACTTGAAAAGGTGATTCTTATAGTAGAATGTAATCGTATCTTTTTCGCTCGAAACCATAAAATTGCGGTTTTTCTGTCTAAAGGCGGGGACACACTTGTCATACAATCGTACACCCTTCCGATCCGACTCCGATCATACTGTGGTACGACTGTCGAAGAGGGGAATGGTACTTAACTTTGAACGCGGGTGTTTACACCTCTCCGACACGCGTCACGTCATACTCCGACCCTTCTCCGATTTTGACTCCGATAACGCACCGAGACTGCAGTCTATTCGTTTGTCGGATGGAGGACGGGTTGTTTCTTAAAAAGCACCTTTAAGCACCTAGAGTGCTGCCACATCCAATGTTGTTTTGTACATAAATATTTACTGAGTAAAATAATTTTAATTTGGAGATCCCTGTACCAAACACTGTAACAAACGAAATTTCGTCATCGCATCTACATAGAATCGCTTCAAAAATAGCTAATTATTTTGTTATCTTTATTGTGAGATGTGGGTTTTTACTAATCAACTTACATTATTTATCTACTTTAAAATCACTGGTCAATAAAATACATTATTACAAAATCTATACAGGGTGTTTTTTTTAAAACTTGCATCTTTATTTATGTAAAAACCGCAATAGATAGAAATATGCAGTTTGCAGTAATCATCTATTGACGTAGGGGGACCAATTGTTTTGAATTCAACGTTACATTCACATTCCCCCCCTTTCCCCCCCTGCCCCCAACTTAATTTTTTTAAATAGCAAGGTACCCCTTGTGACATATCAAATTAAAGAGCATGAAAAAAGAAAATGTTTGATGAAAAAAAATTGAAAATCGGTTCATAAATTTGTGAGATATTCCCCCCCTTACCCCCCCGGAACTTAATTTTTTTTAATAGCAAAGTACCCCTTGTGACATATCAAATGAAAGAGCATAAAAAAAGAAAAATTTTGGTGAAATTTATTTTTCATTTGATATGTCACAAGGGCGGGTACCTTGCTATTAAAAAAACAAGTTATGGGTAGGGGAAAAGGGGGGTGATTATCTCATAAATTCATAAGCCGATTTTAATTTTTTTTTCACCAAAAATTTTCTTTTTTCATGCTCTTTCATTTGATATGTCACAAGGGGTACTTTGCTATTAAAAAAAAATAAGTTCCGGGGGGGTGAGGGGGGGAATATCTCACAAATTTATGAACCGATTTTCAATTCTTTTTCATCAAACATTTTCTTTTTTTATGCTCTTTTATTTGATATGTCACAAGGGGTACCTTGCTATTTAAAAAAAATAAGTTGGGGGCAGGGGGGGGAAGGGGGGGAATGTGAATGTAACATTGAATTCAAAACAATTGGTCCCCCTACGTCAATAGATGATTCCCGCAAACTGCATATTTCTATCTATTGCGGTTTTTACATAAATAAAGATGCAAGTTTTTAAAAAAACACCCTGTATATAAAGCCAAAAGTACCCATGAACTTTTGAGAAAACTACAAGTCACACCCCCATAAACCATATAGGTACTTAAAATGTTCGTCATGACGAGAAATTTTGCGCAAAACTATCCATTATTTCATAAATTGCCCTTTAAGGTCGTAGTTCCTTTCTAAAGGAAACTTTTTATATACCTAATGTTAAAATACCTCAGCTGTACTTATTTGTTTGTATTACTGTATACTGTTTTGTTTATTTCAGCCCAACCTAACCAATCAATAATGTTATTAATACTTATGAAGTCGAACGAGGTGAAGCCCGTGGGTAACAGCTAGTAGATTATAATAACTAAACTACCGAACATGTAGCTTGCTGGTGATTAACACTCGCTGTTAATAACCAAAACTTTTGTGTTAATAAGTAGTAAAGATTATATGGCATTCACAAGTCGTGAATGCCCATTTTTGTACATAGCATTCAGTAGTTAACTTTTAAACAGAAATGATTCCTCAATCCATCTTTAAATATTCTCCAAAATGAATTGAAGGTCACTCACTAGTTGAGTTGTTACATTATTAGTCTATCATTTATGTAATCACAATTACTTCGCATCGCTTTCAAGCAATCCGCGTCAACATTCTAACCAAGGTAGTCCGGTCAGAAAGCATCATTGGTTAATTTGCTAATGAAGTAATTCAGTAAAAATCAATCCTTCCCAGGCACTCTGAAGTGTTACATCCATATCTGTAGCCGGAGTCAAGGCGAGGACATCAGCTGGAGGACGTCCACTGCCTTTTGATCTCCCCTCGTACATCTTGTTCACAACTGGTTGCAACCCATCAATTTGGACTTGTAGGTAGAAGAGCAAATTAATGGACTGCAACCTGTTTATGGACTGCAACTGGGCTCGCCATCTACGTTTTTAATAGGCCATAGTATTAATGTGAATTAATGTATTTCAAGGTGTAATACGTATTTGCATGTTTGACTAACAGTTTGAGTAATGGATTATGAATGCGATTTGTCAAAACTCTAGATGTATTTACCGTATGAGCCTTTCTTGAATTTATCGATATCGACCATAGCAAGTATCGAAATTAATAATATCTGTATGGATTATGCAATAAGACATCTTTTTATTAGCATTAAGGTGATTATATACAAGCTGATTCAGCAGTTTCACGATACGATTTACATTGTCGTGAACTGTAGCAAAGTTGAACCGGAGTATGCGATGGAAATGGAAGAAATGGATCAGAACCAGTTCAACTAATAGATTTCTTCAACGGATATTAGATAAGATAATACAGGGTGATTGATATAAGTGTGCCAGCCGTTTTATTCGAAAACTATAAGAGATATCAAAAAAAGTTAAATGGTAAGTGCCTTGGATTTTTTATTTAAAAAATTGTAGTCAAGTCAAAAAAATTATTTTAGCCGCCATTTTTCCAATATGGCCGCCAACTTTGATTTTTCTTATGGAACACCCTGTATTTTATGATGTATTCTGGTAGAAAATGTAATTTTAAGACGATTTTATTCTTGTAATTTTTTTCATAAACCTAACCGTTTCAAAGATAATAATGGTTAAAGTTTTGAAATTTCTGCATGAGAAAGAGTTTCGATAAAGGCCTTAGCAAGCATGCCAGCTGTTTTATTCCAAAACCATTCAAAATTTCACAACTTAAACCATTATTATCTTTGAAACGGTTAGGTTTATGAAAAAAATTACAAGAATAAAATCGTCTTAAAATTACATTTTCTACCATAATACATCATGAAATACAGGGTGTTCCATAAGAAAAATCAAAGTTGGCGGCCATATTGGAAAAATGGCAGCTAAAATAATTTTTTTGACTTGACTATAATTTTTTAAATAAAAAATCCAAGGCACTTACCATTTAACTTTTTTTTTATATCTCTTATGGTTTTCGAATAAAACGGCTGGCACACTTATATCAATCACCCTGTATATTATTTTGTATCACACTGTGGAGAGAAAGGCTGTTTTAGTTGCGGATTTAAAGTAGTTCTTTTCATCCCTACAATCCCCTTTGTAGGAGGGCCAAAAAGATTCATTTAGTGTCAAGAAAATTAGCTATACTTTTTTGCTTTAAAATTCCTCCTGTGATTTTTTTTACTGAAAATAATTTAGGTTAAATCAAAAAAGTATCATCGTATCTTTATTAGGCTTTTAGTGCGTGTTTTGTTTCACATTGTATATTGCACTACAGTAAATGACATTCATCGACATTGAGACCAATTGAAATGTTATACTCGTAGTAATTTTTAGAAATTTCAAATTGAATTTAGAGTTGTGTAAAGGGAGTGATATCTATATGTAAATAATGTATATATTGTAAATAGTGTAAATATATGCTTTTTATTGACAAACTCATATGAGTTGACGCAATCTATCCGACATTGTCGGTCAAGGATGAAGACCTCAAGTATTTCAAGTAAGTAAGTATCTAATGCGTCTAAATAGCTGAAACACCTGTCCTTATTCCTATGCTATCTGTAAGGTTGGTTATCATATTTAACAATACTAGGCGGAAACCACTTAGGAGCTAATGTTTAAAGGTGAACAATGTACCTCCACTCCGTCGTAAAACTTGGGCTCGTTTCGGAAAAGAGTCTCTTAAGGCTCTAGTGAAGAAATTTACTATTCTCATCCTGAAACCCATGTTATTCATATCATAAATAAATAAATAAATTTTTAACATAAATAACATAAATAACTTAATATCTTCCTAACCATGTTCATCGAAGTATTTAGCTATGGGCCAGAGTTGCCCTAGGCCACAGCCTCGTTGGCGTATCCTAGTTTGACCATTGGCCAGTCCCAAGTTGAGTTTCGCCACTTCACTGTTTGATATTCCAATCAGTCTTCCAACTGCTATATAACGCCTCGGGTGTTCTATCCAAGGCATCAGTCGACATGGCTTACTTGCAGGTAAGTCCCAGTGATGTGACAGTGTTAGTGTTGTGCAAGGTGTTAGTGGCGAAGTTTTAGTCTAAGTCTGTCAAAACCTCGTGACAAAATGTTGCTGTTTTTAACAGCGATTATTTTGATATTTGTTTTGAATAAAATATATACAAGGTTGAGACTTGATAGGGCAGTCCCTTTGAATGAGTAACATTGTTTTGTTGTAGGATGGCAATGCCAGTTGGTTAGTATGCTGAAATGTTTTACGTGACTAATTTTCTTGGAGTTTTATTTTGTATGTTAAAATCGTTTACGAATAGTTCAATTATTACTCTGAGGTTCAACTTTAAATTTCGACCCCACCATAAATTTGGTTATGTTGAAAATCTCAAGTTACTTTTGTTTTTCACGGTTTGTAATTATTACATGGCGGGGTTTTCACTTTGCAAATAACTGATAAAAAATCATTTCAATGTATTTACCTCTCGAATCAGACTAAATGGTATTTACTTTTTCATTGTTCAAATCGCTATATTTACCAATAAATATTTGCTGCTGAAAGAAATCTGAAGGATACTTAAACTATTGAGAAATCTATTTCAAATGTGGATTTAGAATAATGTTCTGAATTGTAATATGAGGAAACGTTTTATGCTGTTCCTTGGTTTAGTAGTAAAATAATCGCAAGGTTCAAATTGGATAAATTTTAATAACATTTTTCTCCGACCACATCCTAAATAGGGGTTTAGTGGCTACTTTCCACATAGTAAATTTTACTAAAACTTTTTTTTATTATAATTTTGTTTTGTTTTTTGTAGAGTCTGTTGTTGTGATGGGACCTACATTTGTTTTTCTAAACTAACTAAGCAAAAAAATATATTTATTTATTTTCAAGCAAAATAACAATATATGAAGCTTAATCGGACCAAGTCGTTTCTTGTTAAGCACGTCATTTAACATCAGTTTATATTTAATTGGGCCATTCTGCCTCGGGGTTTTTTTACAAATGCTAGTACAATTCGTATCAAAGGATAATCAAGCAGGTAATCATCGTCCATCTTGCGTTCCGCTTACAACTTACTACCTAATTAATTTGTTTGCAAACACTACTAAAGATTCATAAAGAATGTCTATTGGTTTAAATCAATTTAATTATTTTACAATGTTGTATTCTGCAGATCTCCCTGTTCGCTCTTTGCCTCGCCAGGACCGCACTGTCCGCTGCAGCTCCTCAGGTCCCTCTGCCTCTCCCAGGGGTCGCCTTCGCCTCCCCCTACGCAGCTTACACCTCGCCCTACGCCGCCGTGGGTCCCGCACTGCCAGTGAGGACTGCCGCCCCGTTCGCCGTCCGTGCCGCCCCCGCAGTTGCTGCCCCAGTGGTTGCTCCCGCCCCTCTTGTCCGAGCCGCCCCCGCCGCTGTGGTGGCCCCCGTCGCCAAGGTGGAGGAGCTCGACGCCTTCCCCCAGTACCAGTACGCCTACTCCGTCCAAGACACCCTGACTGGAGACTCCAAGGTCCAGCAGGAGGCCCGTGACGGAGGAGTCGTCAAGGGCAGTTACAGTCTTATAGAGCCAGATGGCGCTCGACGCACTGTCAACTACTACGCCGACCCCGTCAACGGCTTCAACGCCGTCGTGCAGCGAGAACTGCCCGCTGCTGTTGTCCCCGCCGCTGTCGCCGTCTAAAATACCACCTTTTCAATATGTAGATAATCATGCTTTCATCGTGTACATTCCTCTTATCAGTTGAGAAGTCATTTTTAAAACCTAAATAAGTGGCTTTAAATTGAAACTGAAATGTCTATCCAAGCGAATCTTAAAATTGAAAAAAACCACTTTGGTAATCCATGAAAAACGTTTTTATCGCACTTTTTTCAAACTCAGATTGTAAATTAATTGTTGCATGAATTCGACACAGAAAGGGTTCAATAGTTTTATACAGACACTCTGCTTTTTTATTTTAAATTTATTTATATAGATGTTTAATGATCAAAGTACTATCTGCTGTACTTTAATTTTGTACCTTCAACTTTGTTTAACAAATAGGGTTTATAAATTATTTTGTTTTCCCCGAATGTTTAGAGCCACTTATCCCATTCATCATACTAAAACACTCCCCTGACATTTTCATCCTCGTTCATCCTTCCTTCTCTTCCACTCTAATTCTTTAAGTAGCCATCCTCATCTTGTACAATGTTACATTTTAAAATTCAGACATTGTATATATGTTAATGAAATTTAATTAAATATACATGTATATAAACTGTCATCTAGCGTCTTTTCTCACCATTGTTTAACTCCAACCCAAAAATTTCATAATTTGGCTCAGAGGTTGTTTCGCCAAATATTGTGAACAATTATGTTATTCTCGTATAAAAATACTCGTTGTAGGCCCAGCATAGGAGAATGTATATATTGTTTACCTAGACAACAAAGTTACTTGAAATTCTTAGGTTTCTTTATTACATGATTTCAATATTTAAGCATTATAAAGTAACAAAAATACGTTTTTAGATTGTATATATGTGTATGGTGATGTCACAGTTGAAAAGTAGGCCTAATTTGAAGACAAATCACACTATTAGAGAACTTAGTTTTTTTTTTTTCAATTCTGAAACTCTTCATATAAATGCAGATAAAAATATTCCATCCACAGTTCATTAACAGTATTATTATTTTATTAGCCTACAAAATTGTGGGTATTTATCACGGTATTTTGATTGTAGAGTTTTCATAAGTATGGTGGATCACAAACTAAACCACTTTGGAAGGACTTGTCCACAGTGTAATACCACGAACAGTTGCAAAAAAAATACCTCAACAAGTAATTTTGTAAAATTAATTATTGTTGTTTTTTTTTCAAAAAAATACCAACCCTGATTATTAGAAACATTTTCTTTGAAATTTGACTGAGTTTTGCGTGAGCTGCGAGTCATGTCTGTGGTCAGCGTCGTTAGTATTGGGATTCCTCCGGAGCAATATTATTGGCCAGATTTTGACCAACAATAGAGAAAAAAGTATTGAAATCATGAATTCGCTTTCATGTTTCATCGTTTACAATGTGTGATTATGGTAAAAAAAAAACTCTGTACAGGAAACGCAACAAGTCTTGAGATTTAACGCTCCCAGACAGCTCATTGATAACCCCCCAAAGCACTTTGGGACCTTTAGCATTGACTATATATCTAAACAAATATATATATTTACTATATATATATACAATATATGTTTATATCTACACAATGTCAACAAGAATTGTGTGAGATACCCCAAATATGTAATCTATCTGCAAGAATTTCATAAGATATAGAAACTATGTGTGTTTAGTTGTTAATTGGAAAAGAATTATCTTCTTGTCCAATTTGTTAGTTTTTTTCAATTACTGCATTTTACATGTAAATCACATTTTGTTACAGGGACCAAGAGGAACAGCACTGGAAGCTCTCCCGACATGAGAACTTTCTACGCATGCGGCTCAAGTTGTGTCCCAACCTACACTTCAGCAGACACACGGACGCCAGCAACCTGCGAGATAATACAGGTAGCCTGATGTGTGGCTTGCTGAAATATAAGCAACAAAGATATTTATGAGTTTTAACTTTTTACATTTTATGCTAGTTTGAGGAATCCGCAAAAACAATACTGTGTGCTTGAAAGACTGACCTCGTCTAGAATCTTCTACTTACAACGAGCCTTTGAACAAAGCTGAAAGTAAAATTTGAAAAAAGATGTTTCTGAATTGTTATAAACACTGTACTTAATCTTTAAGGTTGAACCCCCCTCAATGGTACAAATAATGTCTAATTGCGGTCCTATGTGAATTAAGGCTCAAAATACAGATGCTGCACAACAGATTGAACATTGTACAAGGTAGTGGCCTGATTCTGTCGTGAACAACAGAGACAATTATGATCATACTGGGCACCGTTTTTGCCTTAGTTTTCCCTGGGAAGTTTGATGATAAGATTTGAACCGTCTGTGGTCTGTAGATGGCATAGTTATAGGTCCAAACATGTTCTATATTTTAAATCTCTAAGGCAGGACAACAATACAGTATTATGACAACCTAATAACATTTCCAGAGGGACCACAATCTTATTTCTTTATAAGATAAGATTCGTTATAAGATCTTATTAGACCACAAACAAAAGTCATTTCTTGTTGTATCCTTTCTTAGTAACTAATTTGAAAATTTATGTTCACATGCAGCAAAGAAAAATAACGTAGGTGGGTACCAAATTACACTAGCTGTTATTTTACATGTGGTTGAGTGTGTACATGCTTAATCCTTATTTTACCTACCGAAATGCATGTGTTCGCTGAATAATTCTTCTTTATCCCAAATAAATTGGTTTCTTATTGGTCAAATGTTAGCCAAACAAAACCTGCATTGCTAATCTTATAACTTTGTAAATAAAGTTATTTGTTGTTTCACATGAACAAATAAAAATGAAGATTGCAAAATCAAAAAAATTGTGTAAAAGAAGTTACAAGTCTTTTGTACGTGTTAAGATATCTTTATTGATATTTTAATAAAGGGTGTCCCAAAAAAACAGGGACAATTTAAAAATGTTATTACTCAGCTGTTATAAAGGCTGGAGAGTTCATTGATGCGTTAAACGAATCTTTATTTGATGCCATTTAGCATATAATTACTATGGATCATCAACGGTTACCGCAACATCGTGTCTTTGTCCTAGATACTTTTAATTTGTCTATCACTTCTACTCAACGTCAATTTTGTGTTCATTTCAACGTTGGCCATAATGGTGCAACCCTACACCGAAAAACTACTCAAAGACGGGTAAGCAATTTCCTGAACACGGCTTCTGCACTCAAAATCAACCCTAGTGGGAGACCTCGAGTTGATCGAACACCGGAAAACATTGGAAATGGTTCGCACAAGTGTGCTGCGTGTCCTAAATTGCGTCGAGCGTCCCAAGTCATCCGTTTGCAGAACATTGCATTTAAATTTAAATTTGCATAGGTTTAATTTTGAGTACAGAAGCCGTGCTCAGAAAATTGCTTACCCATCTTTGAGTAGTTTTTTTTTTGTTTGGGGTGTCACCATTACGCCCAACATTGAAGTGAACACAAAACTGAGTAGAAATGGTCGACACATTACTCTTGAAAAAATTGTCTATGGCAAAAGGAAGATGTTGAGGTAACCATTGATGATCCATGGTAACTATACACCAAATGGCATCAAATAAACATTAATTTGCGACAACAACGAACTCTCCAGCTGTTATAACAGCTGAGTAATAAGATTTTAAAATTGTCCCTTTTTTTGGGTTACCCCATAATTTGTATTTGGAAGATCTACAATGTGAACAAGAGGATTTTTTTATTAATGTTAGACTCATATGTCTAGTACCTTATATTAACACTCCCCTATCTCTACGATCAGGCTGGCTGAGCCGTGCCAGGTCAGAAGAGGTGCCACTATCCCTCAACATCTCCTCAGCCGCCGTACGTGGAGATGCAGACGACGCAGACTACATACCTGAGGAGGATCTGCGGAACCTCTCTGAACAAGAGTGAGTAACTTTCTAGCTTACAACATTTTATCGAGCAACGCTGTATGTGTGTATAGTATTTTATATAAAAGCAAAAGTAATCTCTTAAACCCTTACACTGAGTTGTAAAAATATTTCTGGCAGGGTTTGGCCTCATTATGTGTTCACAGCATTGAAATTAGATTTACAGCACAGTACAACAAATAAAGTACAAAATTTGCCCTCAGAACTTATTCTTGACTCATAAAGTTGAAGTATGCCTTATAGTCCAGGCGCTAAACGGGTTGAGTATGCACTGAAAGTCTGACAAAATTTGACTTTTGATTATTGTTGGGGACATCTAGTAGATGAAAAAAATCGATGATGTCGCATTTCTAGGGTGGTCACAACTCGGGGGGGAGGGGGGGAAGTTGCGCGGGTCATCGGTTTACGTTTCCGCGTCTAACTCACAAACGGTTAATGATAGAAAGGTGAATTAAGCGTCTATCTACGCCTAAATATATTGTCCTTCAAAAAGGTTATTACAACCTTTCTTCTATCTCTTATACTTTAGGCGCTAATCAACATTTATTGCCAAAAATAAAATTTAAAAATACTTTAAAATGGAATATCGGAAATATTGCGCTTGTTTAGGGCATGTTACAAAAAATTTATGGTTAGAAAAACTAACAAGTAGTACAACAGCACCAAGTTTAAATAAATGTGTGCAAAAACAACAGAGCTACGTTGATTTCAGTAAGAGTAAACGTGGAAAATTCGTAGTAGTATCGAGGCGCGCATGGATGGTACGTAGCCCACAGTCAAAATAGGTTTGATGTTGTAAGTAACTATGGGAAAGCTGAATTTTTCTATGCTGTTAGACCATGTTGAGATGATCATTTTCCCAAAAGTCCCCACTCCTACCCCTTTGTGCTTTCCTCTACCCCCCCCCTTTTAGATAAATTTACAGTCTCTTAGAAATTAAGCTATAACTTTAAAACGGGTAAGGATAGTAACGCAATCTTTAATTAATCATTTTGCGTTACGATACTCTACAAAAAGTGTTTACCATGGTATCCTAAATATTCATAGTTAAAAATTTCATAAAGATAAAAAAGTAATTTTTATGGATTAATTTATGAAACTTTTCTTTGTAGATTTTTTATACGAGGTCGCACAACAAAATGTTTGATACAAAATTTGGGGTGCATAGTTTATATTTTAAAATTATACATAGTTATTAACAGTTTGTTTGCATATAGTGGTTATAGATAGTACAGTATATTGATTTTACAGGACTCTGGCTTTTTTGTGCACCGCAACAATGAAAAAAATTACGTATATTATGGTTTTTGTATTTGAATTTGCCGCTTTATATAGATTATATTAACGTTATGTAGCTCATTCAGTACATATAACTTTAAAACGGGTAAGGATAATAATGCAATCTTTTATTAATCATTTTGCGTTACGATAATCTACAAAAAGAATTGTGAGATAAATAAATATTTAAAAAGAATTATTATGGATTTCTGAAGAAGTAGAAAATTTGTTCATTGTAATAAAATATCAATAGTGTTTTTTATTTTTTTTTATTCTTTTTTAATGCAAAGAACAATGGTCAAAGAGCGTCTGTGTTAGACACACTGATTTTAAAATATTTTAAAACAGTTTTAAAAAAATCCATGAATCACATACAATTATTCAAAAAATAAACTGATTTCAAATACAGAATATACACAAATAGCACTACATACTAATAAAGATCAGATAACAATTGAATGAATAATAAAATTTAAATGTAGCCTACTGAGAATCTGAATTTTTCCTACAAACAGTTAATAATTCATAAAACAAACCTGTTACCTACTTTTATAATTTACTTTGATAGATACTTAACAAACAATATTTTATAAATTTTTTAAATTACATAGATTTTTCCCATTTTTGTATTGATATCTCAATTCTTAAATTTAATAATTTAATACTCCATTATCAATTCCCACCCTTTACTCCACGCCTCTTTAAGATAATTTCCAAGTGCTCGCCAATCTTTGCCATTTAAAAATTCAAAAAAACTCATATTCATTTAAATATAACTTGTTGGACCAAAATTGACGTATCTGCTATACTTGTTATATACTGCTATGCTTGTTGGACATTCTGCTATAAAAGGGTAGACGTTTCATCCCGGTTGAGATTGAACATACATAAATTTTATTTTAGAGTTAACTTTTTATTAGACGACCCCCTTTATTTGTAAAAAATGTTTTTAGGGATGATTACGAATAAAAAAAATATATCCACCATTTTCCAATATGGCCACCAACTCAAAAAAATATATAAAATACGTTAAAAAATACTGATTTTGTTGTTTTAAAAATGGTCACCATTTTCAAAAATGGTAGCTTACTTTGATATTGGAACAATTTATTTTATGGTTTTTTTATGTAGATGTGATTTGAAAACTTGTTTATTCTTTGTATTTTCGCTCTTAAACTTACTCGTTTATGAGCTACAGGATGCAGGATGTACTCACAAACCATTTCTTCTTCGATGTAACTCCTAAACAAGTAGCTTTAGAGAAAAATGTCAAGAATAAAAAGGTTGAAAAATTTAGCGTTTACATTCTAAAACAATCATAAAATACAGGGTATTCCATAGGACTAACAAAGTTGTCAGCCATATTGGAAAATGGCGAACATATTTTTAAAATTCAAAACCACTAAAAAAAATTTTAAAATAAAGGGTAGTGTCTCATAAGAAGTTAACTCTATATCTCATAATAAAAAAGTTATCTATTGGTTCACTTTAGGTGAGACACCCTGTATAATAAAATGAGGCTCTGGCGTACAGCAGCAAATGCACGATATTCATTCATATGTAGCCACTATAGTCTGTATATGTACTGAATGAGCTACATAACGTTAATATAATTTATATAAAGCGGCAAATTCAAATACAAAAACCATAATATACGTAATTTTTTTCATTGTTGCAGTGCACAAAAAAGCCAGAGTCCTGTAAAATCAATATACTGTACTATCTATAACCACTATATGCAAACAAACTGTTAATAACTATGTATAATTTTAAAATATAAACTATGCACCCCAAATTTTGTATCAAACATTTTGTTGTGCGACCTCGTATAAAAAATCTACAAAGAAAAGTTTCATAAATTAATCCATAAAAATTACTTTTTTATCTTTATGAAATTTTTAACTATGAATATTTAGGATACCATGGTAAACACTTTTTGTAGAGTATCGTAACGCAAAATGATTAATTAAAGATTGCGTTACTATCCTTACCCGTTTTAAAGTTATAGCTTAATTTCTAAGAGACTGTAAATTTATCTAAAAGGGGGGGGGGGGTAGAGGAAAGCACAAAGGGGTAGGAGTGGGGACTTTTGGGAAAATGATCATCTCAACATGGTCTAACAGCATAGAAAAATTCAGCTTTCCCATAGTTACTTACAACATCAAACCTATTTTGACTGTGGGCTACGTACCATCCATGCGCGCCTCGATACTACTACGAATTTTCCACGTTTACTCTTACTGAAATCAACGTAGCTCTGTTGTTTTTGCACACATTTATTTAAACTTGGTGCTGTTGTACTACTTGTTAGTTTTTCTAACCATAAATTTTTTGTAACATGCCCTAAACAAGCGCAATATTTCCGATATTCCATTTTAAAGTATTTTTAAATTTTATTTTTGGCAATAAATGTTGATTAGCGCCTAAAGTATAAGAGATAGAAGAAAGGTTGTAATAACCTTTTTGAAGGACAATATATTTAGGCGTAGATAGACGCTTAATTCACCTTTCTATCATTAACCGTTTGTGAGTTAGACGCGGAAACGTAAACCGATGACCCGCGCAACTTCCCCCCCTCCCCCCGAGTTGTGACCACCCTAGAAATGCGACATCATCGATTTTTTTCATCCACTAGATGTCCCCAACAATAATCAAAAGTCAAATTTTGTCAGACTTTCAGTGCATACTCAACCTGTTTAGCGCCTGGACTATTAAGACTGCCTAGAAATTTGGAAATTTGATTCTAAGCCACTATGAAAAATGTCATAGTACCTTGGATAAATTCATATCTTGCAATCGTTCAATTATACTGATTCATTATTTGTTCTTGAGTCTTGAGTATTTGACTTGTAGTTGACTGTAAAACTTGATAAAGTTCAGTATAGCATAGTAGAGCTGTATGTCCAAAGTAAATGTCTATTCACGTAAAAGCATAGTTGTTAAAATTTGGAGTTGCAAAAGTGTGGCCTTGTAACTAGGGATGGATCAAATAAAAAAAACTAACTATGGTCAGCCAGGAAAGTTAGTTCACCTAGTTTTTAATTACATCAACCGTAGTCACTACTAACCACTTATCTGTGACACAGGATTGATGGTGGGACTGATGGCAAGGAGAAGCTGGTGTTGTCACAGGAGTGTCATCTTGTCACACTGATGAGTGCAGTCAAAGGAAGGTTTGACATAACCACTACACACGTTTACTTCCATGATCTCAGTCCGGTCAAAGACGATTTAGATAGACAGGACTTTAAGGTACTGTAATCAGATTTCCTTATGTTGCGATTTTTGTTTCAAAGTTCCTTATATTGCTGCTACAGCCAGTACTATAATATCATTTTCCAGTGTTAATATTGAATTTCAAAGATGCATTAAAAATATGAAGAATCTCATATATGTGGCTAACTTTAACTTTATTGTCTCTATAGATTCCTTGAAGGTTTATGTCCCCCACATTTAATGATTCTACTACCATATAAAACACCTTCTTAATGGACTTGTAAAATTAATCTTAAAATTGGAGACATACTGTAGTGAAAATAGGGAGCTTTTTTTACCAAGAGTGCTTTTAAAGCCTAAAGCAGCATACACTCTCAAAGGTGTTCTAAAATTCTCCTTGTATGAAATATAAAATAAATAACTATAGTAAGAGACGCATACTTTTTAGGAGATGTGTATTTGGGTAAAAATTGATACTCTATATAACAACATAAAATCCTATCTTTCAGTGGCCTCTGCCAAGTTTAAGGGAAATCTATCTACGGAGATACAACCTCAGGAGAAGTGCTCTGGAGATTTTTCTGATAGATCAAACAAATTACTTCCTAAATTTTACAACGAAGGTAAGTGGCATCAATTTATGAAGATTCTACCCTATGTGTTCTATATTCACAAAAAACATTATATAAAGACACAAAAATAAAATGTGTAAATAAATGTGTAGTGCATTAGGACTACACAAAAATAAATACTCTCAACGTTTATGTTTAGAGATTTTCAAACCCTGACTTTAAACAAACTTTGCCATTAGTTAGGGAGTTTAACTCATATTTTGGCTTAAATTTTTGTTATTCTGTGTTAAAAGTGTAAATTTATATATTTTGCAGACTCGTAACAGAGTGGTCAGTCGACTGTTAGGCCTAAGGCCTCCCAACTTGGCCTACAACAGCAGCCGGTCTCCTGCTGACCTTCTCAGGGCCTCAGGCTTAACTCAGAAATGGGTGAATCACGAGATAACAAACTTTGAGTACCTCATGCAGGTGTGTATACAGTATATGAGATATTGTAACCGGTACTAAAAAAAAATAAAAAGATCCTAAGTTGTATGAAACATTAGCATTTATTTACATTGGTTTTAAGTCCATAAGTTTGTTGGTTGTGCCACGTTTTGCAAGTTATAGAGCATGTATAAATACTGACAGCTTATTTTTACTCCCTAGGGGATAAAAACGCTTTTTACTCCCCAGAGAGTAAAAATCCTACTTTAGACCCTCAATTAAAACCGGCTCTTTTTGCTGCAGTATGACAAAAAATAAATTTATTGGTACCATTACTAAATTTTACAAGCTCAAGAAAATTCAAAAATTATAGTTGAAGCTTTGCAACACCTTTCTTTGTCTTCTATACTGTCAGGTTTGAATACCAAATATCGTTTCTAGCTGAACACAATCGCAGGCCGCACCTACAACGACCTGTCCCAATATCCAGTGTTCCCTTGGATCATTGCTGACTACACCTCTGAAGAACTTGATCTCAACAATCCTGACACATTCAGAGATCTCTCGAAACCTATCGGGGTGGTCAACCCCCGCAACGAGGCTGATGTCAAGATGAAATACGACTCATTTGAGGATCCATCTGGTAAATTTAAATCCATTTATTCCCTTGTTAAATAGTTCAAGAGAATGACAAGCTTGGTTGAGTTGCCAACTTTCTCCTAATCCACTGGTCCCTCTTAGTTTAGTATACATTGTACATATTTCAGAAAAAAAGAAAAGAAAAAACAATATGATTAATCAGTCAGCTAAGCTTCCATCAAAAATTTGCAATTATAGTGATTTTGTTTGGTTTAGGTTTACACCCAAAACAAAACAAAACTTAACTGAGTAACTTCAATCATACAACACGCCTCACTAGACTGGTTTGCCATTTACCCTAAACTCATCCAAAAATATCCTTGTTTTACCAAACAGCTGATTGGTTATTCCATTCTCAGTCACATATACGGGAATCCTCTAGGCACTGATCTTATAAGCAAATCAAGACAAAATCGCAACACACAATTTTTCATTTAACATGGAGTACTTTGAATTCCAGGTACTATAGCCAAGTTCCACTATGGCACACACTACTCTAACTCCGCTGGAGTGCTTCACTATCTGGTTAGAGTGGAGCCCTTCGCCTCACTCCACATAGAGTTGCAGAGCGGACGCTTTGACGTAGCCGACCGCCAGTTTCATTCCATTCCTCAGACGTGGAAGCTACTCATGGACAATCCCAACGATGTCAAGGAACTAATCCCAGAATTCTTCTATTTTCCTGAATTCCTGAAAAATTTAAACCAGTGAGTGCACATTCATGTTTTAGACTTAAAGCAGACTTATATGATTGTATAAAATATTTATTCTTATGATTTAATGCAGATAAAATAACATCTGTTGATGCAAGGTTTTACCATAGACTGTTTTACTGGGCTTACTAGTTTTATTTCATAGCTAGAAAATAAATTGATAAAGCCTTTTCTTACTTCTCTGAATCCATAGATGATGAACAGAAAATATATTTTGAGAACGGTTTATCCTTGTATAAAACTGATCAGGCCAGCAGGTTGCATATGACACGGAGTCCAAGAGTAATTTGTGCCTCTCATTTCCTTACATTGAGTATTCTTACAGGTCTTTATAACATGAAACCAATAAGATTATACAGGCTGTAGAAAATTTTCAGAGGGTAGCTTTATGTGTACTTTTCTGCTACCGACATCATTCTTTTTACAGATTTGACCTCGGACTGCTGCAAGGCACAAAAGATCGGGTCAATGATGTGGATCTGCCTAAGTGGGCTTCAAGCGCAGAAGATTTCATCTATAAACATCGAAAAGCCTTGGTAACAAATTCATTTAATTTTGAGAATCAACGCACTATCACCAATAATATTTTTACAACTTCAACTACTCCTTTGTACATTTATTTGGAGCATATTGGTAGATGAATTTTGTGTGTAAATTTGGATAATGCAAGGGTAAAAATATATGTGTATTACTGTATTTAAAATTATTTTAATAAAAAAAAATTATATTATCAAAATTACTTATTGCCAATACATAGGTTTTGGTAACTAGTAAGTAAGATTCCACGGTCAAAGTAGACTGTAGGTAGGATATTGATCTACACTACATAAACTGGCTGATCTAAAGAATTCTTGTAGTACAAAAATGCCGCCTCCCTCTGTTCCTTGCGGCCCTCCGTGATTGGGGCGCCAGTATGTTGTTTACTTATAATAGGAAAATGTCTAGAACCGGCCCTGTCTGTAATCATCATATTTTATTTGATCAGCGCCATAACCGAGTGTCTTTGTGTTGTAGGAATCAGAACATGTGTCTGCTCACCTACATGAGTGGATAGACCTGATATTTGGCTGCAAGCAGAAGGGTCCAAAGGCTGTCGAAGCCCTTAATGTCTTTTACTACTGCAGGTAAAATCACAACTAGAATCCTATTCCTCTTGGTTTTGAAATATATTTTGGCTTCGGTCTTAGTTTATTTACGGTGAGTATCTGGAGACTACACTACACTCTCCCAGCTTACCAGATAGTTGTCTTCATTTTTGTCTATTTATCAGACTAATAAAAAAAAAATTTCAAGAAATATTTCAAATGAATAACAAATTAGAATTTTTAGAGGCAAAGTTTAACAGGCACATTTAATAGGCCACTACTGCTCACCTTCACATCTTAAGATCAAATGTTCAATTCCATTGAGATGCCGTCCAGGCTTCCATTTAATAATACTATCTAACGAGACCCGAGACTAGAGTTTGGACTGTTCCCTTACAAAAAACGTAAAAATATTGTTTTTTTGCTACAAATGCAAAGGTACACTATTTATGACTTGCACACTAGGCCAGAGGCTACTCATTATTTACGTTTAATATCTGGTACATTACAATTGAAAAATCTTAATAAATTTGTGGAGAATACTGGTTATAAAACTTCTAACGTATTTATGTTTGTGTATTGTTTTGAAAAGCTTTTAGCTAGCTTAACTGAAAAAATTGAGTCCAGAGAATCCTTATAGACAAGAAAATATCACCAAAGTACACACTGATATTTCTTCAGAGAGTAGATTGAAGATGGGACTGTATATTTAGATAAAAAATGTGAGAATAACAAATGTGTAAAAAAGTGTTTTCCACCATAGCTATGAGGGTGCTGTGGACCTAGACGCTATCACCAACCCTGTGGAGCGGGAGGCTGTGGAAGGGATGATCAACAACTTCGGACAGACACCGAGTCAGCTGCTAAAGGAGCCACACCCTCAGAGACTCAGCAGTTCTGAAGCACTTGCCAAGATGCTGAAGAGTGAACGTAAACCTGACATCACCATGTTCCTCAACAAACTGACCCCCATCACTGTTGAGGTGAGAAATGAATCATTTTTTTTAACAGAGGGTCAGGTTTATGGTAGACCACAGGATTGCATCGCAGCTGAATCAGCTTATTGTGCACCCTCATTCACAGGTCCTCATTTTCCGTCAAACCACAGGTTCTTAGTGACCCATGAGATCCTTTTGACTATGGTTACCTGTTCTTCCCTTTAATCTCCCGTCAATAAGCCAAAGGCTGGGCACATAAATTTAACGTGGAAGGCTGACTCCTCCTCATCACAACATTTTCTAGAAAAGAGGCTTTCAACTTGAATTCCCATCTTGTATGGATGTCTGCGGAATACCCAGTGGCCGCTGATGAAGCCAACAACTTTCCGCAGGGTCTTCCTATTCAGCCCAAGGGCATCTGCCACTATCGGACCGGTAGGTGTCTGCAGCATTCTCTTTGACTGTATGTTGCCCTCTGTTCTTTCTCAGCTCCTTCAATGTTCTTGGTGAACAGCTCTGCGTGCTGTGTTGTAAGCAATACCACACGTTGGCTCTGGATCCATGAGCGGGCTTTCAGCACCTTGCCCACTTGTCAGCTCCCTCATTGCCAGCAATACCTTTGTGCCCTGGAACCCAACTAAGGATAACATTCTTGTTTTCTTCCAGAGCTTTCATGGCCTGATGACAGTCCCATACTGCCTGAGAAATGGATTGATAGTCAATGTATGTTTGATGTGAACAAATGTAGAAATATGCAAATTATGGGTTGGTTTCATTTTCTTATGCCAAAAATCTGTCTATCAATAGCCTATGTTCTTAAAATGAATTTTTGGTTGACTTTTTGCTTTGGGTTGAAGTTTTTTTGAACATGTTCTAACACAATTTTTAATATCTTTAAATTGTTTATTAAACTCATTACTGTACCATTTTATTATTTGTTTCTGTAGGTGTCCAATGACAAAGACCCCGTAGTGTTTGTCAGTGGCCCCCGCTCCCCGCCACGAGGGTTCCTACAGACAGCACTGCCAGACTGTCTGGTGACTGTCACCCGTGGAGGAGTGGTGGGGGTTCACTCGTGGCTACCTTACGATAGGTATAATAATCGAGGCTTCACCTTCGACACCGACCCAACCATGGCACATCCAAAGTGAGTACAGTTGCAAGATAATTGCTATTTAGTCCAGTGCAATTAGGTTATGACCCGGACAAAATTGATAACAGGCTGAAAATTGGTGGAAATGTTCAAAACAATGTCCTGAGTGGCCCACACTAAGTCCCAAGAAATCCCAGTTGGGGAACGGCCGCCATTTTGAAAAAACTGCCCGTCATCTTGGAAATTTAGATTTCTTGCTGTATCTTTTGAAGTAATTGTCCGAAAGACCTTATTTATGTCTCAAATTAAACGTTTTGGGCTCATGTATGAGGGTAATATAAAATTAAAGAGTTTATTATGTTCTAAGCATAATTTTATTTATAGTAACCTAAAAAATATCTATAATAATTATATAGATACGGTTATGTCCCTCCTTTTATACGAATTGTGGATATTTATAGGCACGCAAGGTGGATGCGATGCTCCCTAGTGTGGATTAACGTCCGCACTAGTGAGTACTATGACTATCCGCAGTACTATCCTGATAATTAGACCAATTTGTTAATTACAAGGAAAAAATGTGGTTCGGATTCCACTATTAACTGTAGGTCCCTTAGTTGCCATTAGCTGTATGGGCTATTAATTAACAGCTGTGTCTAAGGAACATGTCGGCCTTAGTCACTAACAAGACTACAAGATCACGCCACTCATCCTACACTTATCTAGCATAATAGTCCATACTATCTTACAATAATTAAGCAAAAAAGTAAGATATATATTAAAGCAAAAATTCAAGTTAATAACTAGAGAAACCTAAATATAGTTTTTAACTATGCCTAAAAATAACTAGAAAGGAAACTTACATCGATTGATAGGTGAGGACGTCAAGGCATGTCAACCAGCTTTTTGAGCAAGGGAACCTAGAAACATGAAAAAATTTGCATTTTTCATTTCCTACTTGGAAACAATATAGCATCAGTCTATTTCAGGAGCAAACTTATATTGTTGTTGTTCAATGATTTTTCCAGGAGTTTTATCTTAGTTAATTTGTATTATAAAACAACTACTGATCCGTTTGAACAGCGTGTATACTATATTACTATTTAGAATAATTTCCAAGAATGAGTCATATTTTATGCTAGTCAAACCAAACATCAAACTTTATCTCTTGCACAGTTGTGTAGTTAACTGTATGTTACCGTTACCGATGAAGTACCATCTTAATTGATATCATTCTGATATTACTGTAAAGTGTTTTAATAATCACTGTGAATGGCAGGACTCGTCGTAGTGTATCCGACTCATTCCATCCTAGCATCAGTCCAAACAGTCAGCTGTTCTGCGTGTCCCATGATGGTAAGATGCTGATAACTGCTGGACATTGGGACTGCAGTGTCAGGGTGTACAGTCTCACCAAGAACAAGACTTTGGTCTCCGTCATCAGGCACTTTGGTGAGTAGTGGCGCTTGGAAATGTGTTGAGAACATACAACCTTGCCAAAAACAAGAAGTTGGTCGAATAAGAAGCCATTTTGAATAATTGATATAATTTATTGTGAGAAATTACCTGAAAAATGATCATTTTGATGATGTAAATTCTCCTACCCTCAAGAACAAGAGGTTAATCTCCATTACCAAACACTTCCAGCACTTGGGAAATGCACAGATAATCTGGTTGGTTGGGGTGGTTGTGGTGTTTGGATGTTAGGAGTTGATTGGTTTAACATTAAACCCCCTAATTCCTTGAATAGAAGGTCAAAAGTTGAAATTCATTTCACGGCATGCCCCAAAGAGACCTAGACTGAACCATAGGTGCAAAAGCTTAATAATTCTTATTACTTAAATGTGTTAGCATTATGGCAACAGATTTTATTGAACTCAATGTTGGTCTCCTATAGTCATAGGGCCATTCTGGAGCTCAAGTGAATGCTCAAGGATTTTACACTGTTGTGGAAACATACAGTTCACCAATAATGAGTCTCTTTAAAGTGTACAATTTACTGTTTTCTCCATTTATTTCATAAAATGTACAACATCTTTCACTATTCACAGATTTGGTAACATGTGTGGCTCTGGACCAGTGCAGCTGGTACCTAGCCAGTGGCTCTCAGGACTGCACTGTGGTGGTATGGGACATCAGCCATCTTAGCTCTGCACCTCTGCGACCAGTTCAAACACTCTACGGACACGACCAGCCAGTCACCACCGTCGCCATCGCCACCGAGCTCGATTTGGTTGCTTCTGGGTCGAAGGTAAGACTTGATCAGGAAAACCCCCAATATTTTTGTTAGGTATGGAATGTTTCCGAAAACCCACATAATTTTGCAATGTAACCCCATTACATCATTACACATTGTACATTTTTTTATTTTGTAAATGAACTGTCTGAACAATAGATATTTTTAATCTTTGTTCATTTTTGTTGTTGTTGATAATTTGAGTAGAAAAGCCAGGCTTGAATTAGGAGGGTGGTTGAACTGTGCAAAATCAACAAGAACAAAACAATATCTTTTGTCAGCTGACAACATTTAATAGTCTAGTAATATGTACATTATATTTTAGTTTATTTGATACTAGCTGGCCCAACAGATGTTGTCCTGTCCTAATGTGGTTTTATGTCAAATGCTCATTCATTTTCAAGATGAGCTCGTTCCCTGCGCTCACTCACCTTCAGGTTTAGCTCGTTCGCTACGCTCACTCACCTTTTAGTTGGATTATTGTATCACACAATCTAATGAAAACATTTTCCTCCAATGCTAATGTGAAGGAATTTTTTTAATGTTTAAAATCAAATTACCAAATAATGGTTGGATGGATTATAAATTTCTTTACATAAGAACCTTCCCCTGGCAATAAGAAAGACAACAAAATAAGAATCATCCAATTCTGTGCACTCGTTCATGAGTTATGGAATACCATAAAAAAAAGAGATTCATTTTTATTTATACAGATAGTTAAATGTCGCCAATTTTCTGCTGTAGCAGAAATGTTGCATTATGTCTTTACATTTCACATAAATAATCCCTGGGAAAACTTGGTAAAGTTACAATGCCTGATTTTAGTTTGGCAGGTGGCAGCTACTGCAGAGTGCAGACACTATATTAAAATACTCTCTTTCATCGTTAACTCTTCATTTTCGTTGTTATTGGTGGAAACAAAATCGTTACTACACTAGTATATAAGTCAAACTCACACCATTGAATGTCTCTGTGGCTAGGATGGCACAGTGAACATCCACAGTATCCACGAAGGCCAGTACCTCCGTACATTGTATCCAGCTGGTTGTGACCTGGGAGTTTCCACGGAGATCACCTACCTCGCTATCTCTGCCCAAGGTCATGTCGCTTTTGCTGCTAACTCTACGGTAAATATATGTACAACTTTTGAGTAAAAATGTCTCATGGTACTTGATAAGATTCCAGTGGTTTCAGCATTTTGATTCCTCATTTCTTTAACTTAAAATCAAAATGTTTAAAGGGAATAATGTTTTGACTTTTGAGATAACGGTTTGAATATAGGTTGAACCAATTAAGATGAATCAATACAGTATCTTAATTCCTTTGGAAAGCTGATTCTTTATCAGTCATCAGTTATTCTAAGTCAGAGTTTATATTTCCCTCAGATCCTTTATCATCTACGTAACCCCTCCCTAAGTAGTAAATACCTCCCTCATATCCCCACCATTCCGTTGTAAGCTAGTGTTTCCTCATAAAATACAGTTGCCGTGAAATTACTCGCAGTGCTTAAGAGTCGGCAGGAGTCAATAGTTTTTTGCATTATTTTTGACCGTCAGATGCCAGGCTAAACAGTGGTTGTCCTAGCACCGATCAGCAAAAACATGACTTCACGTTGAAGCATATTAATCATGCACCGTAAGCTTAATTATCAAGCAGGAAATATTATGTGATTCTTAAATATATTTTCCGTGTTAATTGCTTTTCTGATTTTTAAAACTTTTGTTTTAGGGGTTGAAAAAATCACAGTTTTAGTTAATATATTTATGTAGTTTGACAAAATAATAACAATTAGAATCAAAAAGTAGATAGCAAATCACATCTGCGGTTTCAATTGCTTTATTTAAAATTAGATATTTTGCAACTTTTTAACTTAATAAACAATGCCGTAAAATGCTTCAACCATTAACATTGCCGTTATGGACAGAAAATCCAAGATGACCGGCGGCCCTGCCAACTCTCAAGACTTTGTCTTACCATTAGTGAAGTATAGAAATATCTCATTACCCTATCAATATTTATAGTTTGCTCTGAGCTAAGCCATCCCTACTTTTGTTCCAGACAAACCACTCAGTCCACGTGTTCTCGGTGAACGGAGAGTCGGTTGGCTCCAAGTACGTGGCTGGGAGAGTCACTGGTCTTGCCACTGCAGGGGATTGTCTGGTGGTGGTGGACGATGCTGGCGACCTCACCATGAGTAGACTGCTCGGGTATGATAGCCTTCTAACTGGACAAACATGATTGTGACTTTTTAAATAAAGGGATATCAGCTTGCTTACCTTAGAACAAGTAGGCAGGCCATAGTTCACACAAAAAAAAAATTAATATTTCGTTCCCAGAATGACGTTAAGTGCAAACAAGAGAGGGCTAACAATGACACTATTTATTGGTATTTTCAAAAATATATATTTTCATGTTAAAGGATATTTTAAGTACATAAGTTATTTTACTGGTAAGGCCTATACTAGTAAGTTTTGATGTCTTCTGTGTGTACTATTTCCTACCTAGACTTTTTCTAAGGTAAGCTTACTACTGTACCTAAAGATCACAATCCTAGAGCCTCTCCTAATCAAAAAGCTTAGTAAAGATCTTTGCTTCTTTGCCAATGCACAAAATTACCTCTATTGGAGTGGGAGATCTACACTGCTCTATTGTTCACTTTGCAGCAAACGCAGAGTGTTTATTTAAACATGTAAAAACATGTTCGGCTATGGTTAATATAAAAATATTAAAATATTACAAGGTTTTAGAATAACAATTACTAACAATATCAAAAGACAATTTATGTGATTGGCCATTGAAAATCGTTTAAAATATTAGTGAAAAGTATAAATTTAAAAGAAAAATTGGTAAAGTATTAAAAGTTAAAAGAGTTTAGTTTAAAAAGTTATCAGACAGGATTTCCTTAGGGGTTTTCGATTTTAACTATCCAGGATTTTCTTTTTGTAAAAGAACCACTCCAAATATTCATGGTGTGTGTGTGAGTTACTGTATATAGTAGAATTATTCATTTTATATATTATTTAGGTACAGAGTCAGCCTTAGGCAAGAGTGAATGGTGCAGTGGCACACGTCCCAGCATCTCGGGTTTTTTGTTGGTACAAAATACAAAAATGTTTAAAAGTCAGAATTTTACATAAATTATAAAAAAATAAAATAATATTCATTGAGATTTTTTGTCATTATTGTTCAGATTCTACTTTTTTGTTAAGTGGTCCCAAATGCATGTATGGATCGATACACAGTTCAAATGTCACCATTTTTTATAACAAGTAATTTCCGGATGTTTTTCTCCAGGCTGTATCCAGTGTTTGACATCCCCCTCCACATCCCCATCCAGGATGTAGTGGTCACTCCGGGAAACTCTCATCTCCTTGTCTCCCTCCAGGATGGCAACATTGTCGTCATCTTCGTCCCCAACTCGTAACATCGCAATAGCTACATTCCACTCCTAGTAGTGTTCATAGTGATAAGAATGTTTAAAATTATGCATTGTTAAGATATGATTGATTTTATAATATTTACTCAAATAGTAAGAATTATAGATATAGGTTTTATTTTTGAAGAATGAATATTGTTGTCTATTCCAATAAGAGTTTTTAATAGTATATATGTAGATGTTGTGAAACATTGATAGAATGATAGAATGTACCACGAATACTTGCTGTGGATCATAAACATTAACATATTATGTTATTGGCCAGAAAGTAAACATTATTTTATTATTTAACAATCCTTAAATGTAACTGTCTAAACCTACCTGATGTTATTGGTATAGGATTTGAGCGAGTTAAAAATAGTTGTTTATGTCTATGATCCATACCAGTTTCTGTTCTAATATTCGTGGAATAATACATATTTTATTTGAGACTAAATGTTGTTGTCTTAATAGTTTTACTTAGTTGAGTTGTGTGTATATGACTGTTGTGAAAGCTCTTTGTTTTATAAGATGGTTGTCTGCATTAGTGAATTTGACACTTGCTTTCAATTCATGTTAGTCGATGAGTAGTTGAAATTTATCACGTTGTAACCATTATTATTGTTAAGTGAAGCAAATTTTAGGTTTTTGTTTTTATTAGTTATTTTCTTTGATTATTCCCAGAATTTACAAACTATATTATTCTCTGGAATGTCAACTTTATTTTATAACACAAATCTGTGTTATTGAGTTTCTTCTTACCCAATAACATTTTAATCTAGCATTTCAACATTTTAAACTGATGATGTGTTCCTTTAAAATGTTAAGTTTTTTATTCAGTTTTTGGAAAATAGTTTTAGGGATGGGCTTGGAGGGACACACTTATTGATAGACAAAAACACTTAAAATTAATAAAAAATTTGTATGATGGAAAAGCTTGTTTGATTTATATTTTAGAATATTGAAACAAATAAAAGTCTAATCAATAAATGTTTGTGATGCATTTTTAAATTACATACATGTATAATGTTAATTTATGCGGTTATTGTTTTGAGAAAATAGGGTAGACAGTTCAAACCAAAACATTTTTTTCATTTTTTTTATTAAACGTACTGCATCAACCTTTTTTGTCACTCATCGGTTATTATCCGGTTTATATACCTACGGTTATGTACCTATATAATGATCTCCAGTTATCTCCTACCAATGTACTCGGTTGAAAAGGTTTTACACTTCACCATTTAAACCGTACAGTAATGTTGTTTTGTGAAAAGGTAAGTTACACCTAATAAAGATAGCTTAGAAACAAATTAGAATGTTATAGCTTTTGAGACCATCAACAAAATATTAGTACCAACGAGCTTTTACATGGATTTTAGTATTTCAATTGAGCACTTATTATATGTGCACGTTGTTTAAAATTGTCTAATCATATTGCAATATTTCAAAACATTGTATATTAACATGGGTTTAGCTAAGTTAGATTGTTCATGATAACCTTACATTGAATACCAAGATATCTGTATATTATGTATATAAACAAACCTGTAGTGCTCAATGATCAGTCAATCCTTAGTGTATAGTCTTCCACATATCTACACAACTTATTTACAGGCATATCTCTTGATTACAAGCTTTTCTTAGGCCATATTCTTTAACGTTAGAAGAGGCCATTGATAAATAGACTACAATGGTCCACATAAGAACGTTTCAAGTTGCCACCTTTTTTGTAAAAGCAGCCCATGTTCATGATCAACAAAATTAATTAACTACAGCTTATAAAGGAATTTTTATTGCTTTCATGGTAAGTGATAGTGCTAAGTATGGTGAAAGTTTATCTAAAATAGTTTGTCATTTTGTCCATTAAATTTTATTGGAAGCGTAACTGAGGCTCCACTTCAGTGTAATTCTCCCACTACTCGTTTGGGGTTAGATAAAATACCAACAACTTAAAGTAGGCCTATGTCTATATAAAAGAAATCTAGTATGCTTTGTCTTCTTTACTATATGATTGTCAAAACCTTTTAGAAGGTAGATTCATGGTTAACTTAATTTTCATGTTTTTATAATGAGTCAAATTTTCTTCTGTTTAAGGCTCTACCTAAAAATCTTTCTTTTCTCAAAAGCCCTTTTTTAATTTCTTAACGTGACAATTTGTGTATTTAAACAATGTTACCGTTCCAAAGTCAATTAGTAATACTTCACAATTCGTTAAACTGCAATAAAATGTATTGTAATTTGTTAAATGTAATTAACTCTAGAAGATTGGTTGTTTGAATGATACTGTACAGTATTGTCAATTTATTGATGTACTTAACGAGATATACTATCTAGTGTTAAGGTATTTTATTCTTATTTTGTTATTATAAATTAATATTATTTTTTATCAATCCTTATTTTATTCAGGGTAAGACTGATTGAAACCTTGGTTATATTTAAGAATTCATCATGGATTGTAAAATTGTTCACATGTTTTGAACAGGGCACATTTTGTGTTTGGCACATAAGAGTGTTGAGTTGAGGCAATGTCTATGCTTCACCACTGCGGCTATATTGTCAAACAACTTGTCTATAGGCAATATGCAACCACAACCAACGCTGCAATTCCCAACATTGAAAATAGCTTTGTGGTACAAATGTCCAATCTGTTTCTAAAGATGTGCTTTTCTTTTTAGTTTTTGTAACATTTAATTAAATACATCCAGACATATGTCCAGTATTGTGTAAAGCAAATAAATTAGAAAACATTGATTCCCTCAAATGTTGTTTCATTGCTTTTTAGAACTTTGTAGTTTTTACTTAGCCTTTTTGTTATTTAGTTTGTTATTTGTTTACAATAAATCAAGATACCCTATATGTTAGCAATAACAATCATACATGCATTCATGAAATAATTGTTGAATAATAAATAGTATGTTTTAACTAACCTGATATCGTTCTAAAATGTTGTTCCTTTTTCTCTATTTAGTTTGAAAAGTGCCAGCAAGCCGCTTTCAAAATACACCCACTGACTTGTGTTTTTAAAGCTTATTATTATGATATTGTTTTGTTTTGGATCTGATGTCTCTGATGTAGAGTAGACAAAACAAAATTTAAGTAAGGAAATGGGTTCATAGGAATCTTGATGGGTGGAGCACGTCTATGTCCAGTAACGTCAACCGTGGATTTTGTACATGGAATCTCCCATGATAAAATCTTCCATGGTATGGTTTCACCCCAACAAAAATATATACCAATAAATGTTTTTAATTTGCTTTTTTTAAGTACTTAGCATTTATGAAAACCAGATCCCTGGTTTATTTTTTACTGGTATTGATGATGATACCTTATTATATTAATTATTACAGTTTGGTTACAAAAAATGTATTCAAATAATGAATTAAAACTTTATATTTTTCGTTTTCTGTATTTTTAAGGATTGCAGCACATCTCTAAATTGAGAGAAGGAAAGAATAGAGAATTTTACAACATTTATTTTTCTCTGACACAATAAAAATCTATTTTGTAAAAAAAAACTATTATATCTTAATTAGCTAAATTGCAGAAGACTCCATATTTTTAAGCTCAGTTGGATTCACACATTTCAACGCTTTGTGTTCACAATTGTGAGCTCAAGAAAATCCTGGAGAAAGTTTGATGATGACGCATGGAAAGTAAGAGTGTTTCTCAGATGGAACGTAATGTGTATTATTCAATGTGTGTATATACAGGGTGGAAACGAAGTCCCAGGACGGTTAAATATTTCAAAAAGTAATAAAGATAGAGCTTTAAAAAACTTGGTACATATAGTTACTGGGCATTAACATCATTTTAATACATGATTCAGTGATACACTACCTCTTCAGGGGGACGGCCCACTAGGAGTCAGAAGAAAATTTTAAATGTAAGCATCGGTTGATTTGCACATTAAATTGAAGCTCTTTATTAGTAGAATACAATGTCCCAAATTTGAACTTAAACGGACAACCGAGTCAAAAATGGCAGCCGTTCAAATATTTCTTGATCTTTAATCTTTGAACAGCTGCCATGTTATATTCAGTTGTTCTTTTGAGCTCAAATGTGTGGCATTATATTCTTCTTATAAAGACATTTAATTTTATGTGCATATCAACCTATGCTTACATTTAAGATTTTCATTCTAAAAAAAAAATATCTTTTTATAAAAACTTTTCTGATGTAGATATTGTTTTAACATGTTTTTGAGACAGAAGAAATAAAAACTATGATGGACATAAACAAATATGTAAAATTAAAACTTTATGAATGGGAGCAACTTAAGGAATACTAGGTATTCTATAATTTCTATAAATTTCTATAATTTATATTCTACATTCTATAATTTTAAGACGTGACAAGGCAAAAAAATATCCAAATGATTTCACCATAAAATTAGTCTCTTCGCTCAGTTAAGAGGATGCAGTTTCATTCCGTTCGACATTGAAAATTTGCTGATAATCAAAGTTTCCAAACTGTAAAAATATGATAACATAGGATGCCACAGCTCCGATAATCTAGAAAAATATAATTATAATTAATTATTGGTGTGTATTATCAATAGTTACACATAAAGATGAAACCATCAGTAATACACTGTTTGTTAAATTATCGTTTCAGTTTTTTACTTTCTCCCATATCCATAGTATGCCATATGGAAAAAGTATTCTTTTTGTCAAAATTTTCGAGTTTGAGTTTTGAGTGGATATATCCCCTGAACCTGAACGCAAAAAAGCGGTTTTTGAAGTGATGTCTATGTGTGTGGATGTGTACAGAGCTACAGACCACACCTGTAGTCTGATTTTGATGAAATTTGGTATGTTCTAATCCATGGTATCTTCAGGCTTTTTTATTTTTTCTAAATTTTGTTTTTTAATGGTAAGTTTTCCAACAAACCCATAAAATAACGGAAATGTCGAATTTTCTCAAAAATGGCCTGAACGATTTTGATTAAAATTAGTATGTTATATAGTTCTTTAAATTCTGAACAAAATGGTCCAAATCCCATATCCGTAAAAATTACTGTTCAAAACTTATTGTAACTTATGTTATTTTCCCATAAAACCCCATAAACTAACAAAAACTGGATTTTAGGAAAAAAGCTGGTTTTGATTAAAATTAATGTGTTATGGTCCTTATAATTCTAAACAAAATAGTTCAAACCCCCTGCTGTATCAATTACAGTTCAAAAGCTATCGCAATTTTTGTGATTTTCCCTATAAAAAACAGTATCATAGTTACTCCCACCGCTTACCCATGATAAAGGTTGTTGGCGAGCTTATGGGAGAAAGTATGTATCAGATTGCTGATACCGTTTATCTATTATTTTATTCATACAACATGTAACAAGAATAACAAAATATAATATTTGTATACATTACTTTCAACACTAAAATATTTCCATTAAACAAATTTGAGAGGAAAAGTCAAATATGACAATGCTGATAGCACAGCATGAGCATGATGAATATTTTAAGCTTATCTAAAATGTGTAACTAGACAAAAGTGTTTTAGGTAGTTTCAAACAATTTTCTTTGCCTTACCTTAGTGAATAAGGAGTAATCAATTGTAAAGCAGTCAAAAGCTGTGAAAACGACTTTTCCATGAATCAATTCCAATGAAAAGTCCTCTAGCTGAAATCAAGTTCAAGTTCAAGAGCATAATTCGACAAAAAAACCATGCAGATGATACATTGATGTTTTTCTAGAATTTAATTTAAATTATCTTCATTCAGATCTGAAAATATTCTGAAGGGTTTTTTGAAATTTGTAAAGATGATGCTGAATACTTTAGAACAAACAAATAATCAATTTCATTCATGTAGTACAGAATGTGGTATACACAAAATTCTGCCATGGTCAGAATTAGCTTTTGTATTTTTAGAAAAATATCTGCAGTGAGTCCTTATCCTCCCTCCTTTGAATTTCATGTTCAAACATACAATCTTTAAAAATCTAATTCATCAGAACAGTTGTGAAAAAATGTATATTTTTGTTCATTTAACAAAGAAAAGTTGTCTACTCATCCCTTCCCTTTAGTTCAGCAGAAGTCCAACTTCTGTAGACAGAATTGGAATCAATTAAGAGGTCTATTAATGTCTCTTTCACTGTCCATAGGTTTTTATACAGTATGTACAAATAACCTTACATACATTTTTATTTTTTTTATATAAAACTGTTCTTTCTCATTGATGATGGAATAGCAACTTGCTCATTCAAGCCTAATTCTCTGTTAGTGATACTTGAAGAGGAATGGAAAATATTAAGTGAAATGAAAGAAATGTGTTTTCTTCAATGTGTGTATTTAGTTAACCGTACCAATTTAATTTAGCTCTAAGACTTTTTGGAGTTTTGATATAGGCTAAAACATACAAGATGTTGGCTAGCAATATCAAAACTATCATGAGTTCTATTTAATTAATTTTTTTTCAACTAATAATGTGGAAATACTCGTACCTCTCGTAAAATATCTTTATCCTCAGTTTCATTCATCAATTCATGAACAATATTCTCCATATTGTTAGCCTGAAATACAAGTCTATATTAGAAGTATGTGTGAAACCTTTAAATAAGAAGGTTTGTGCAAACTATCAGTAATCATAACAAGTATCATAAAATTTAATTTGATAAGGTTGTTTTACTCATATTTAATTCTTACAATTATGAAAGTTCAACAATTAATTACCATAAATTTTACTACTAAAGAAAAATGGATACATGTTACCAGTCTAAAATGAAAAATTACAATTATTTCACATACTTCAAATCCATTGGGCAAGCACCCAATTGTAATTTTATTCTATTTATATTGTATTCTATTTTTACTGGGTACAAGGATGAGTAACTGCTTATTTCCAATTTTCTTTTTCATTATTCAAATAATCAAGTCAGATTTAGTTAGCAACCTTATGCCTAGTATTAAATAATACAGTATCAGATTTTAATAATGAAATGCTACGTTCATTATCTCAACAGTCATCTGAAATTGTCAATTGTTCCCGGCAAAGTCGCTTGATTAAATGGGTTGGAGGGCTCGGTCCCAGGGGAGCAAGATGTTTTAGGTTGGGGTCACAAGGTAGAGAAAAATTCCCCTGCAAGATGGGGTCGAGAGGGGTGCAAACATATGTATTTTTAGAGCACTGCATATATAGCTTCTCTCGGGCCCATTGTGTGTCACAACGGCTCTGTATCTCGGTAGACAAGGAAAGCTCCTAATAACAACAAAAATGATTATCTCTACTGGCTCATTGGTCAAAAACCAATATCTCATTGTTTTGTCAATTGAGTTCAGCATGAAGTACAAGGTATTGTCCATCCATAAATCAACGTATCTGTAGAGCAACTGACACATATTGTTCAAATTTAATTAACAGATTAATTAATTGTCGATTAATTAACAGAGTCGTAACAAAGGTTACAAAATTATAAGTGTGAGAAATATAAAAAAGTTCTCTATACCTCTACACTGGTCCTGTGGCAGGCAAATATTATGGAGCCGAGCAGAACACCAAAGTTCTGGACAATTCCAACCATATAAGAGAAAAACATTACAGACCGAGTAAGAATGGTTTGAGGAATCACTTCAACATTTGAGTAATACATTAAACTCACTGTAAAGTATATGTACAGTATAGTCAACACTGTACTTTGGAACACTTGTAAGAGTAAAATAGGACCGTATCTGGTGTTATGCTTCTTGAGATAATCACGGTATATAGCATGAGCAAATTTTATTGTTTTTACCCTTGCAATATCCTTCAATTGCTGAGGCGACACGGTGATAAACCTGATACCACTTGTGATTCTTTTCTTTTGAATCAGCCTGATTTCTTCGTTTAGAGCTTGAAACCTATATTTAAAGATTGTAACTGCCGAGCAAAAGTAGTACGAGAAGTAAATAGAATACACCATCCCGAGACAGTTGGCTAGAGCTAAGATAAGTGCTGAGAACAAATCCCAAACTCCCAACATGGTGAGTGCTATAGTGTATGTGTAGAAGCCAGTCACACAGACACAATAAGTAGTCACAATTACGGATGACACTTGTAAATAGCGCTTCATCACTCCAAACCACACTTTTACCCCAACAGTGAAGAGACATTGGTCGGCGTAGACCAAATCATTTATTCTAGATTTGAAGGTGTTGCTATTGTCATATAAGGCTCGTAAAATTAGTAAAACTGGAACAAGATTCTCACAAAACTTCTGCATATAGATTGCAAACATCGGTAGGCTAAAGGTAAAAAATTTATTTGTAAAATAAAAACTTATAGGAAAATATATTACGAACCAGAGCATCAAGATCACTGCATAAATTACAGGCAAACGTTTGTATCTACCATGTATTTGAGGGGTGTAAGGGGAAATTCCAAGGGCATTGATAACATAAAGCAGTATTTTACAAGCGTCTACAGATTCTTTAAGTAATGTGGAATAAGAGTACATTTTCATAGATTACAGATAACGTTGAAAAATACTAAGTAATTGCAAAAACTCGGTCCTGGAAGTCCAATTCAGTGTAATCCATTTATATGTACTTGAATATTCAATTGATGAAAGCTATCTTGTGACCGAATCAATAAAGTAAACTGTCAAAGAAATTAAATTCCTAAAATGATTAAATCTTCTATGGACGCCTATACCTTATTACACTAATGAGAAATAATACACTAATTGAGTGCACCGTACATGGTATATTTTATAATTGTACTTTTTTATATTATGATCACTTTGCAGTACAAATGACGCTTAAACAAATTTAAATTCAGTTAAAAAAAATGTGTTACTTTCGAAGAGGATTCTCTATGATTTAAATGGAGCAGCCAATGTGACAGTTTTCTATATATGATGGTTCCTTAATAATTGATTTATCTTTTTTTACTTTTAGAAGGAGATATCGTTCAGTGGTACTATATCCTTCACTCAAACCTTCCTAACCCACTGTTAAAAATTTACAAAACAGAATACTAATCTAAAATAGAGTATACAGCAAAAAAAATATGTCTAATATAATACACTATAAGTATTATCACTAAAGACAGTTATCATCAAAAATGTTTAGTAGAAAACTTTTGAAATATTTTAATAATTGGTTTAAGGTAAGAATATCCACTTGGCCATTAAGGCCTGTACAATAACATAGAGAAAGAATGAAGATTTCCTTAGGTCAATCTTTTGGCATTAACAACTACTGATATTGTAATATGTTATCTCCCATGATAAAGGTATTTTTCCCACAGGGAAATTCAACGTACAAGGATAATATAGGACAAGGATAGTAAGTTATAGGAAGATCAAGTGATCCCTCTCCTTTCCCTAACCCAATATGATCAAATATTGTAACGTTATCATATATATATTACACAATGATTGCAAGAACTGAATAGCTCTGATCTAGAATTAAATAGTTGCAGCGCCTTTGCAGTACAGTATACTCTCAGTAATCTGGCAGATATAGGACTGTGATATTGCCGGATTAGTGAAAATGCAGGATTCCTGGAACGTTATCAATAAAAACACTTAAAATGCACTTAAGTGATTCGTTAAGAGATCCGAAGATCGCGCGATCTGGCATGCCGATGATGTTTCCGTAATCGTGGGAGTCGTTGATAACGTCTAAACATCCGCGGGAGATGTTCATGATTTGGCCGCGATCGCGCATGACAACCATGACGTTTCCGTGACTGCGGGAGTCGTTGATAACGTCTAAACGTCCACAGGAGATGTTCATGATTTTACCGCGATCGCGCATGACAACGATGACCTTTCCATGACCGCGGGAGGCAATGATAACGTCTACACATCCGCGGGAGATGTTCATGATTTTTCCGCAATCGCGCATGACGACGATGACGACCGCAGGAGATGTTCATGGCTTTGTCACGATCGCGCAAGACGACGATGACGTTTCCGTGACCGCGGGAGTGAATAAGGATGTTTACACGGCCACGGAAGATGGTAAAACTATTGCTGCGACTGCGGAATACAACGATAATGTCGACACGGCCGCGGGAGATAATCAGAAGACCTCACCCGCCAAAAGATGCCAGATTACTGGAGTGCCGGGATGGTGCAGTGCCGGATTAGAGAGGGTCTACTGTAGTTACAATTACTTTGATTTCAAAAAGTACATTTAAATTGATTATTTAAACTGCATTGGGAAACATTAGATGCAATGTTTTGGTAAAAAAATATGTGATGATAAATACCTCTGAAGCAGACATGGCACATGTTATTGTTGTAGCTGCTACATTCAGGGTCCCTTGTACTAGAGTCAGTATGTTTGTAAGATCTGGTGATTTATTTGACGTCACAACATCACTAATCAAAGAGGTTATACTGATGATAACAGCTGCTACATTTTGCAAAAAGTGAAGAAGAATAACAAGACCATGTCTTTGGTTGAATGCTAACATCACAATTCTGTTCACAGCGTGAACTTTTTTCAATGTGTTAATTTTCATTATACTACTCACATTGAATAGTCTTACTTTAAGAGCCAGATTATTATATTTCTTCATGGAATTCATTGCTCGGTTCATAACTTGAAAGCGGTGGTGAAAAAGTAAATTTGTGAGGCAATAAAACCAATTGAAAAACACAGTATAGATTGCAAAAATACCACTAAACATTGAAAATGCCAGATCCAAATTGAAGTTCAAATGTTTGTTCTTTTTCACAATCAAATAGAAATACAATGTTGTGTGTGTCGTAGAATAGAGTAATACCAAAGAATGTGTGATTCTCAAAAACCTTTTTGTCCAAATGAAATTAATTTTCTCACCAATCTTAAACACAAGTTGGTCTGCCTTTACTACATCCAGTACATTTTCTTGTAGCTGCTGGCCGTTTTCATTGAAAGAGTTCACAATCAATATAAGTGGCACTGCACATTCTATAGCCTTTTGCAACACCAGAGTCACAAAAGATACCGTGAAACTGTGGTGATGCAGGTGAATCAAGGTGATTGGTATATTACATGAAAAAAATAATATTAAGAATGACGAGTAAAGAAAAGGTAAATACTTAAACTTTGCAGGCAAGTTTGGGTTGTAAGGAGACAAGCCCAAAAAGTTTAAAGAGACGAAAATAAGTCTCCCAGCAGTTGCGTGCAAGTGCAATATTTTTTCTATTGTGTAAGCCATCAATAGCTGACAAAACCATACAGGAATTTAAACTTGAAACAGAATTTCAAGAACCTAACACAACATACAAATACTCTTAGAACCATAAATTTAATCAGGTGATTGAACTTCTGCCAAGAATATCAGTTTGTTTTAGAGATTACACTCTCCCTTCATTGTAGTGTCAAATACTTAAGTGATTAAATTATGTGGTCGTCCTGAATAATCCATATTGAAGTGGAAATAGAGCTAATGCTTACAATATGTTGATTAAAAACTCTTTAAAACAATCGTTTTTATTTATTTATAATTTTTTTTATGTAAAATGATTCTTCTCTAAGAGATTCCTGACACAACTCTAATGTACTACTATAAAGTACTGAATACAGTTCTGTTTCGTTACGTCTTAGGCCCCTGCTATACGCACAGCTTTGTCACAGCAGATAAAACACAAAAGTCTGATCACAAAAAACATAGCTGTTGTACGAGCAGAAAAATCTCTGTCATCGTGGCATACATTCAGTAGTGGAGCTGATAAAAGAAGCATAAACTCTGCGACAGTACCTAACCTACTGAGATCAGCAAACTCACTAATCTGACTATTCTGACTTGCTCTAGTGTGAGGTGTCAAAAATATACTTGAGACGAGCAAGAAAGAGCCCGAGCAGAGAGCACAGTGGGGAAATTCCTATTGCACAGGGTACAGGGTCTTCCTCCACCATGAGAGTTTAAAGGGCAAGGGGGGTGGTGTTGGACTTTGCTCTAGACACCAGTGACCAGTGTTAGAAAAGAGGAGTATTTTAGGTTGCCCTGAGTAGGTGGTAAAACAAAAAAAAAACATGTTACATTACATCCCCTACCTACCTTTCCCCACACACTATAGAAAGTGTAAGTTCTACCATAGCTTTCATGTTGAAAACAAGTAGGATTGAGGGAAAAAAGTTGTTGGAGGAGGACCGTTACACTCCATGTGACCAAATAAGGGCTATTTTTCTTGTCTAAAGCATTTTGGCTTTTATTATTACTGTGTTGTTTTCTATACCTTGTTTGTATATTTAATTTAGTGTTTAAAACATCGGAGCAACACTATGACCATGAACCAGTGAGACTGGATTAATGAAAAAGAGAGTGACTGTAAAAATATGGTTGGAGGATATATAAAATAGAGCTTTCGCTTCGTGTTGTAGTATAAACCAGCTTAACAAATAAATGCGAGCTAGAGAAAGTGTTATTTCTGTGGAAGAGATAATAACAACCCACAAACATGAGAAAAATGCGACATCTGAGTATCTTTCATCATTGTATATCATTGGTTTCTCCAGACCACCAAAAATGTGTATGTATATTATCAAGTCCTTAAATTATATAATAACAAGATACAAGAGAATATACAACCCATTTTATTCAACTATTTTAACTGAATGAAAAATATATAAACACAAACATAAACAATAGAAACAATAACATAAACCATGTGTGTTAAGAAATCATATGTTGATGACAACTCCTTATTAATCCTCCCCCTCAAATTTACACGGCCGAATGTGGTTAATGTGCCTTCTCCAAACCTGCCCATTGTCCATCTCGATTTGATAATGCACCAATCCTTCTCTCCTTCTTACGTTTCCAAATTTCCACTTTCCGTCTTTTCCGAAATTGCGCATCTGAACCCTGTCCCCCACCCGGAACTCTCTTTTGATTTTAGTACATCCGTCGGGCATTTCTGTGTGATCTTGGGGTTTCTTCATAAGATCCAGCCTTGTCCTTATTCGTCTCCCAAACATAAGTTCATATGCCGAGGACCCTGTAGCATTTGTGGCATTCCTTAGTGACATTAGGATGTGATTTATTTTGAAGTGCAAATCTCCTCCATCATTCTCCATTGCTATTAACTGTTTCTTTACAGTCTGAACAAATCTCTCTGCCTGTCCGTTGGTTGCAGGGTGATAGGGGGCAGAGAATTTGTGTGTGACGCCACAAGCTTGTAGAAATTGGTTGAAAATAGATGATGTGAAGTTAGGGCCATTGTCAGAGACTAACGTGAACGGGTAACCAAAGGTGGAGAAGAGTTTCCTGAGCTGTTGAATGCACCAATTAGATGTTGTAGTTTTGGTTGGTATGACTTCAACCCACTTTGAATAGGCATCAACGATAACAAAAAGGTATTGCCCATAAATTGGACCTGCAAAGTCGATGTGTATTCGTTGCCAAGGTCCTGATGGAACCAGCCAAGGATGGACATCTACTTTTTCAGGAAGATTCTGCTTCAAACAGCATGGACGACAAGACTTTGCTAGATCTTCTATGTTACGGTCAATGTGTTTCCAGTAACAAAAACTTCTTGCAAGATTTTTCATTTTCACAACTCCTAAGTGTCCTAGATGAAGTTCATTGAGTACTTTTCCTTGTAGTTTTTCAGGAATTACTACTCTGGAACCACGAAAAATGCAGCCATCATGAAGTGAATACTCATTATTCTTCAAGCCAATATGTTCTAAATCCGTGCCATCTTGAAGTGCTTTCAAAAGAGGTTTTAGCTCATTGTCGTTTGATGTTTCATTTGCAATATTTTCATGTGTTACAGGCATTGATTCAATTTGATTAATGAAAAAGGCTTTGTGTTGATCGATTTGATTTGTCGGTGGATGCTCATTAGGAAAACGAGACATGTAGTCTGCATTACCATGTGATTTGGTGTTCCTATATTCAATAGTATAATCAAAGCCAGAGAGGAAGTGAGCGTAATTGAAAATACGTGTGGCAGTCATAGTAGGTAAGGTTCTGTATGGGTCAAAGATTGAAACAAGTGGCTTATGATCTGTTACAAGGATAAACTTTCTGCCATAACAATAATGGTAGAACTTCTTCAATCCCCAGTAAATCGCCAGTGCCTCTTTGTCTATCTGACTGTACTTTTTCTCACTTGCAGTGAGAGATCGAGAAGCGAATGAAATTGGCCGTTCAGTACCATCTTTGTAGCGGTGAGAAAGAACAATTCCTAATCCGACTGGAGAAGCGTCCGTGGCTAGTACTAAGGTTTCATTTTCATCAAAATGAGCAAGGACCCGGTCACTAGCTATCTCAGCCTTAACTTTTTCAACGCATTTATCACATTCTCTGGTCCAAACGAACTTAGTGTGTGCCTTTAATAGATTGTGTAGTGGATTCAAGATTGTGTTCAAATTGGGAATAAATTTCTGGTAGTAATTAGTCAAGCCCAGGAATGTTCGTAGCTCTGACACATTTGACGGTTTTGGTGATTTTAAGATTGCTTCCACTTTGTCCTTGTTCTTGTGTAGACCATTTTGATCTATAGTATGTCCAAGGTAATCGATTTGTGTTTGAAAAAACTTACATTTGTCTTTATTTAGTTTGAGGTTGTGTCTCCTGATGACTTTCAAAACACTTTCTAGCCTTGTTAGGGCTTCAGACTCAGTCGAACCTTGAATAATAATATCGTCAAAAAAACACTGAACGCCATCAATTCCAGAAAGTATTTTGTCCATTAACCCTTGCCATAGAGCCGGAGCCGTCTTGATTCCGAACATGAGTCGATTTACCTTATATTGTCCTTTATGTGTACTGATTGTTTGAAGTAGCGCACTTTCTTGGTCCATTGCCATGTGTAAATAAGCGTTACTAATGTCTAGTGTACAAAAGTACTTACCACCACTCATTTTTGCAAAAATGTCCTCTATACGTGGAATAGGGTATTTGATGTCCTTAATTTGTTTATTTAAAGTCACTTTGAAATCTGCACAGATTCTGATCTTGCCGCTGGGTTTCACGACTGGAACAATTGGAGTTCCCCAATCACTTTGTTCGACCTTCGAGATGATTCCTATTTTTTCCAATCTGTCCAGTTCTTCTTCAACTTTAGGTCTTAAAGCATATGGCACTAAACGAGGTTTCATGTAAACCGGTTTGGCATCTTCAAGTAGTTGTATATGACCTTCTACCTCGGGAATAACACCAATATTTTGTTCAAATACATCCTTGTAATTCTCAATCAGTCTATCGATATCTGCATGCATGTAAGAACTTGTAATACTCCTAATGTCAGCCCAATCTAGTTTAACTTCCCTTATCCAATCACGTCCAAAGATAGGATCGACATTCCGGTTGATCACGTATAGTTTACCAATGAAATTGTGATTTTTGTACGTGCATTTCACAAATACATATCCAACAGGCTCGAAAACCTCCCCAGTATAAGTACGAAGTTCCACTTTCGTTTTGTGAATGGATTTGTTCAATCCTAGATTCATGTAATCCTTGTAAGATATGGTGCTCAATGCGGCCCCAGTATCTAGTTCCATTGTAATTTCATTTCCCTCAATGTTCACCTCCAAATTAAACTTATCTGAGTTTTTTGAAGTTATTAAGTTCATTTCATAAGACTCATCTTCTTCAACTAAGACATCAGCTTGACATGTGTTTCTCAAGTTCTTAAATTTTGCCATGGAATTCTCGCTCAGACACACTCGAGCGATGTGACCCATCTTTCCACATTTTCTACACCAGTGTTCAGTAAATTTACATTTGTTAGCTTTATGCTTTTCGTCACCGCATCTGTAACACTTCCCCTTAAGTGATTGGAATGTGAATGAACTGTTGTTGTGTCCTGTAGATTTAATTCTCATTTCGCTGTTTGTATTGAATTGTTTATTAGTAGTATTTGAGATCACTTGATTAATTTCGGCTTTATGTTGTGAAGATGTAATCATCGTATTTTCAGTTTTAGATAGTTCCATTATCTTAGCAGTATTTATGACTTCCTGGAAGGTCTTGTCTGATTCTACTTGTAGTAGTTTCGTTCTAATCTCAGCATCTCGCAATCCTCTGATGAACTGTAAACGTAGCATAGTTTCAGCTGTAGACTTTCCACAAGAACATTTGAATTCACAAGGAGTAACAAGTTTCTTTAGTTCAACTGTAAAATCTGTAACGGATTCACCTACCATTTGCTCTCGTACTATAAAATTATGTTGCCGTGCCCAAACGCTTGGTTGAGGATCCAAGTATTGCTTTAGTAAAGCTATAAGGTCATCATAATCTTTCTGAAGTGGCGTTTCAGGTGTACAAATGTTGTAGAGCTTTTGATGTAACGTGGGAGGTAGGGCATTAAGTAGGGTGAATGTCTTTGTAGTTTCGTCTGATATGTGTTTCAGGTGCATAAATACTTCAAGTCTTTTTGTAAAATTGTCAAAAGATTCATCTTCACTGTAAGGTACAAATGAAATATGGAATGTTGAAGCTGTATTGCCAGTAGAGTTGCTTGCATTACCATTGATTTCTTGAGTTGAATTCGAAAGTGAAATAGGTTTCAACTGCCTCAACATAATCTTCAACTTAATGAATACTTCTTCAATGTCCATCTTGTAATTTACTTTTTCATCCAGGTCTGTGTAGTTTATTATTAGTTCTATGTTCTCTTGTACTTCAAGAAATTTAGTCCATGTTGAGTCCAGAAGTTCTAGACGTTCGTCAACTTGCCCAGGATCAATTTCCTGATTGTTCAGCTTGTTTGTTAATTTAGTAAATTGTGCCTTGATTGATTTTCTAATCCTTTTGTAACTTGTAATGTTAGTTGACTCCATTTTGGTTTTCCTCGTCGCCAGTTATCAAGTCCTTAAATTATATAATAACAAGATACAAGAGAATGTACAACCCATTTTATTCAACTATTTTAACTGAATGAAAAATATATAAACACAAACATAAACAATAGAAACAATAACATAAACCATGTGTGTTAAGAAATCATATGTTGATGACAACTCCTTATTATATATAAGAATTCATTAGAAATTAATGAAGAAAGTCCTTGAAAATACCACATAATATGATACGGACATATTTTCTATTACAATTATAGTTATTAAGACTTTTTACAGATAATTTAGCATTTTATCACAAACAAAAGTTTATTTTATGTGTTTTTCTTCAAATAGAAAAACTAATAAAAACAGTAGCTATATTTCATCACTATGGCATAAAGTGACTAAAGGACCAGGGCAAAAAAAGATCATTGTCAATTTTTGTTTTTAATGCCATTTTGTAGACTGAGTTGAATAGATTACAACCACAGTTACATTTAGCGGGAAAAGGGATAAGAGTCCAGTTAAATAATGGATCAAATAAACGTGGTCAGGGGGGAAGAAATATCATAGTCTCATGTGTCGGTGGGAAGAAAGCTCAGAGTCCAATAATGAATGGTGGGGGTAATGCGTTTTTTTTTTCTTATTGTTGTGTTTTACTTGTTTGCAAGTTGTGCAGGAACAATAGTTTGTGTTAAACATTTTTGTTATTAATATCATATAATTTAAATAAAACATGAAATGTAGGAATCATTATTAGGCCTATACTAGTGAAATTATCGTGTTTAGTGCAATGGATACGGATGAAAGGTATGGTGATCCTAGTCCTGATGACCAAGAAATTAAAGTTTTTCTTAACACGTTCTTTACCGATCTCCACATATTTGCTACGCTGCGGTCATTACCACGTCCCGAGGTATACATTATAATATTACATGTAGGCCGGATGTCACTTGGTTATCAGTACACGCAAACCACGGGCCTCAATGTGATACATAATATGTAATGATAAATACCTCTGAAGCAGACATGGCACATGTTATTGTTGTAGCTGCTACATTCAGGGTGCTTTGTGCTAGAGTCAGTATGTTTGTAAGATCTGGTGATTTATTTGACGTCACAACATCACTAATCAAAGAGGTTATGCTGATGATAACAGCTGCTACATTTTGAAAAAAATGAAGAAGAATAACAAGACCATGTCTTTGGTTAAACGCTAAAATCACAATTCTGTTCACAGCATGAACTTTTTTCAATGTGTTGATTTTCATTATACTACTCACATTGAATAGTCTTACTTTAACAGCCATATTATTATATCTCTTCATGGAATTCATTGCTTGATTCATAACTTGAAAGCGATAGTGAAAAAGTAAATTTGTTAGGCAATAATACCAATTAAAAAACAAAGTGTAAATTGCAAAGACAACACTAAACATAGAAAATACCAAATTAAGATTCGAATCTCTGTTCTTTTTCTCCTTCAAATAGAAATTCAATGTTGAATTTGTAACAGCATAGAATAAAACCAAAGTATGTGTGGTTCTTAAGAGTTTTTTTATCCAAATAAAATTTATTTTTTCACCAATTTTGAACAAAAGTTGATCTGCCGTTACTACCTCCAATACATTTGCTTGGAGCTGCTGGCCGTTTTCATTGAAAGAGTTCACAATCAGTATAAGTGGCACAGCACATTCTATAGCCTTTTGCAAACAAAGAGTCACGAAAGATACCGTGAAACTGTGGTAATGCAGGTGAATCAAGGCAATTGGAATATTGCAAGAAAAAAATAATATTAGAAGTAAGGAATAAAGAGAAGGTAAAAAGTTCAACTTCTTTGGCAGATTTGGATTTTAAGGAGACAATCCCAAAGAATTTACTGTGATGAAAAGAAGTCTCCCCACAGTTGCGTGCATGTGCAATATTTTCTCTATTGTGTAAGATATCATTAATAGGTGACAAAACCCTACAGGGATTTAAAATTGAAACTAAATTTCAAGAACAAACACAACATGAAAACCAATTCTTTTAGTACCAGTAATGTAATCAAGTTATTGAATGTTGTAATGGTAATGAATAATAACTTGGTTATGCAATTAGACCCTTCAGTCTTCATTGCACTGTCAAATGATAAGTGATAACTTATAGGGGTAGAAGTAGAGCTGATAATTCCCTATATATTTATATATTTATAAATATAAATTAAAATTTAAATAAACATAATCAGCAATCTTACACATACTCCCTCTCATAATCTTGGCAACAACCCTTATCTTTAAAAAGTTCTGCCTTCATTTGGATATAAAATTTCTTCTGGGAAAGATAAAATATGAATTACTCTAATTTAAAAATGACTTTTTTTCATATCAAAACCATTAATACACTTAATAAACTCCTCTCTCATTTCAGGCATATTTCCACCCAAAATAAAGTTATTCCCATATTTTAAAAAAAGGTAATCCTAAAGATCCATCATGCTATCACCCCATTGCAATCTTACCTGCATTTTATAAAATTTATGTAACTGTAAATTTATAACTAATACTATATGCTCAATATACATAGGTATTTTTCTATCGGTCTACATTTGAGATAAATTAATTCAAATTAGGTTAAAGTGCTATATACAGAGTGCAAAACTTCATCTACAGCACACGGACAAATAAAAATGGCTAATTGCAATACAGTATTTCTATGAATATCATACCTCAGAACTGGTTGAGTAACATGCTTTGATTAGTAAACACACTACCATGACAAAGTTTTGGAAAATGCCAAATGTCAATATAGCTACAAAGATTTCTTCAGAAAATTTTCCACCAGTGTTGGCTAATGTTTGCATAAACAAGTTCAACAAAAAGTATATATAGAGGGTAATAACTGAAACGCTTTGTCCAAACTGCATCAGCATTACATGACCGAATCGTTTGTTGAAACCCACTATTGTCTCTCGGTAAATGGAATGGGCTAGTTTCAGCGTCTGTATTTTTGCTATTTTTCTTAACTGATAAGGTTTGACCTTGATTACTCTTTCCTTAGACTCGCGTTTATTTTCACCTAAATTCCTCATTTCATCATTCAGCATTTGAAATCTGTATTTGAACAGCAGAAAAGCGGTGGCGAAGTAATAAACGAGATAAACATTGTAAATCAGACTTAGACTGGTTATAATCGCAAACGTTACACTGCAATAGATGTTCATAATATCTTTAAGTGCTAAAGTAAAATGATAAATGATTATTATCAATACACTTATAATGTAAAATGTCTGACCAAAGAAGGAAAACTTTACATATTTTTTCATTTTATCAAACCAAACTTCGATTCCTACAGAATACAGACATTGGTCTACGTAAACAAGGTCATCGAGATTTACCGGGTAGCTTCTGTCGTTCAGGGCTCCCAGAACCACAACAGCTGGGATCAGATTCTCACCCAGCTGTTGTAACAACACTGCGAGAATCGGAAATGAAAATTTGAAATAATTCTGCATGAGATACACACTCAGGGGTACATGGATGATAAACCAAATCATTAAAATCATCGCGTAAATGATTGGCAGGAATCTCAGTTTGTCCGGGACTTCTGGATTGTACGGAGAGAGTCCTAAGCAGTTGACTATCCACATCAGGATGGTTATCATGTCCATGGTCTTGTGATAAATTGTTGAGTAGGAATACATTTTAAACTGTGAGAGAAAACCCAGTTCACTGTAAAGTGGTTAAAGACTAGGGACAAAACTAATTTCACTTGAATAACTAATAATCAATACTCATTACTTTACCCCTGGGACCAATTTAGCCTTCTATTTAAATAACCTTTGTTACATGGATATACTTATAAAAATATAAAATCAAAATACAGTAGACCGGTACTTGAGAAACTTCTTAGTGAATAGTGGAGGATGAATAGTAAGGGAAATAATATTAAAATTCCATATACATTTGATTATGAAAAACATCTTATATAAAATAAATACCTTCTTTGGACGAGTATTTTATGATGCATTGATGGAACATTATTTACAATACTGTCCTCCTGTCAGAGTACTCGTCAGCTTTTTATGAACATTTAATAAAAGACATGAAGATCGAGCCTTCGCATGGTAAAATATATTACAGCACGTCTCAAAACCATTTTTTAATATAGGTACAGTTGCAAATAGGTTAATATGTAGGACGGTGGCAATTTGAATTTAGTGAACAAAGATTCTGTATGCTTGTTAAGTCAAATTAGTTTTAATTTTTGTTTTAACTAACTACTTGATTTACCACATACCTCAAATATTAAAGGGGCAATAGAGACATTACTATTTTTTTTTTCTCAATATTATTATTTTTTTTTTTTTGTGTCTTACTGTTAGATCTGTAAATGTTTTACTTTTAACTGGCTTGAGTTAAAACAGCAGTTGACCAACCAATAAAATCAGAGTCTCCTCAAATACAACGCTGCATCGAAACAAAGGTGGCAACGACGCCTAAAGAAATACAATAAGGTCACCATTTCAGTCATATTATGCAAATATACTGTAACAAAAGAACAAATCGTAATTTGTTACTAAAATCTAGAACCCACAGTTCACTGTTCAATGCATCAAAGATTTTAACAGTTTTGAATTTAAGTGAGGTAATTAGTGTGGAAAACTAATTAAATCAAAGCTGTTATCAAGGAAAACAAAAATTAGACCAGTACCTGTATATGGAGGGGAAAATTGTATCCTGAGCAAAAACACGGAAAAAATTATAACCTTTGAGAATAAAGTTCTAAGAGCTATTATATGGTCCAGTGTGTGAAGATGGAGTATAGTAGCCAAGACACAGAGACATACACCAGCACAACACACGACATGCCGCCAATTTTTCCCTCCCACAACACCATCTGAGTCTGTACGAGAAGAAACCATCCTACAAAGGTGCTCTGTACTTTAACAACCTACCAGAGCACCTCAAGAGAGAACAACCCAATCTGCTCAAGAAGCACCTGACAACATGGCTTATGGACCGGCCGTTCTACTCTGAGGATGAATTCTTAAACAATAAGCTACCATGAAAAAAAGAAGAAAAAGAAGAAAAAATTCTAATTGTAATTGCAAATTACTGTAATAGTTCACGTACATACTGTACATTTTATGTACCTGACGCATGAATGTTCTCTAGGAATATTTCAATAAAGATTTTGTCTATTGTCTATTGTCTATTGTATGGAGAATCCTTCACAACCAAGAGTTAAGATAATCATTCCGAGACCCCGATATTGTAGAAAAGGCCAAAAGCAGAAGGCTAATGTGGGTTGGCCATATCTTGAGGAGAAATGAGGTGAGCTTGTTGAAAACGTTAAAGGGGAGATCCGAGGGGAAGGAGACCAGTAGGAAGTCCAAAGGCCAGGTGGTGGGATCAAGTCGGGAAAGATATGGAAAAGATGAGACTAGTAGAGGAAGATTCGGAGGACCGAGAGAACTGGCAACAACATGTTGGTGAGGCCAAGTACCAGCTGTGGTACAAGTGGCCATGGCAGTAAGTAAGTATTAATTTAAATTAATAGTGCAAGAAATTGGGAAAAATAACCAACATTTTTTGGACTGCACAAGAAATCTATTTCAAAGAAGTTGTTAAACACACAGCAAATAAAAAATACTGGAATGATTAAAATAATTAATATACAATAAAATAATAGGTCTATCTAACAATAGTTGGTCACACTAATATTGAATACAGATATTTAAAAATTAACTTTCATTTCAACAACACTGTTTGGTTACCCTTAAAACATTAACTTGGTAATTTATTGCTTGACAGTCATCATTATACACATGTTTACTATTTGTTACAATATAGATTTTGTTTTTTGTTTTTTGTTGTTTTGTGTACAATATACTATTTGTTTATTAGAAATTACAAATCTTAAACCTCAGCGATTAAATTGACTTAGAATTTTCTAAAGCTTGATGACATATGTGTAAAAATCAAAAATACCTTTTAAATTCACAGCCTGGAGTAGACATATCACGATTAATTAAATTTATTGTTGATTTCTTTATTAACTAGTTGTCCAAAAACATTGAGCCTTTCACTGTTTATAGGCTCCAAGTTGATGCAATAGTACAAGTCTCCTTCTTCTGCAACAAATAAATTGGGAAATTAAACAGAATATTTCACGTTTTTTACCTTCCCTGTTGCAGCAAACTAAATACTCAATAAAGATAATATTAGGATGAATTCCACATCTTTAAGGGGATATTTTAGTAAAAAATAAAAACAGGCATATAGACATGGCATCATAAATAACTCCATTAATTTTAATGTTCATTTAAAACAGACTTTTGGCTAGTGTTCAATATTCTAATTGAAAAATTTGCTTACTTAACCTATCCCAGCAAAGACACCAATAAAATCTGACGTAGAGAGTTTTAACATAGTACATAAATTTGAAATAGCTATAAAGTGATATGATTCAAATCTATATTATTAGTAATCAGTAATGACATAAAAAAACACCATATAAAGCTAAAACATTATTGTTTTCAATGTACACTTTGAACAAAGATAAATGCTTGAAGGTAACAAATGTTCCAATAAAAACAAAAAATAAATAAATAACACAACAACAAAAATTAATAAATTTACCGTTTTGAGGCAGCTTTTTCACAGAAACGTAGCACTTTTCCCTCGGCTTGACACTGAAATACGTTTGAAACAACTGTCTGAGGGGAGATAGACCAGACGATTTGTCCAAATCCTGCAAAATATCAATAGGAACCAAGATTTAATAATATTACATGAGAGTTTTGTTACTCAAATTTGAGCAACTGTTTACTGAATTATCTTCTTAGCCCCTTCCCCCCCCCCCTTCAGCCGCATTTTAATTTCAAAAATATAAACATGCTATCCAAGTGCTTAGAGGATTTCCAGCCCACAATCAGTTACCTGGTTCAAAAAAACAAAAAGTGGATGGTGTATACTAAAGAAATTGACTTAACAAATGTTCCCAAAAAATATAAATAGCAATTATAAATATCAACGATCAACATTCTGAATTCAAAGGCATTTTATGAAAATCCTAACACAGCAATAACAAAAGCTTTAACAAAGATCACAAGGAATAACTTAGATAAGCAAATCTTCTACAGTTAATGGCCAACTCACTTAATAAAAGTAAATAAAAAACAAGTACAGTAAATGATTTTGAGGGCCATAATTTTGGACATATCAGGCCGAATTGCCCCTGATGGTCATTATTTCCTTAAGTGTGTGTTAAAATTTGACATGTTATACTTTTGTTACCATTAAGCTTAAATTGAGCAAGACCTGAACAAAAGGTTATATTTTTTAAACCCTTGTTTTGTTAATTAACTTATTATAAGTTACTCAATACTAATATGATAGATGTAATTGTAATTCAAACTTTTGAATACTTTAATATGTAATGTCTTTCTTTACTAAAACCACGTTAGAAGTACACCTATAAAAAAAACTTTTGCTTACAAATATCCATCCAAAAAATAAGGGCAAAATTATTTCCTATCCTGAAATCCAAATTGATGTCCAACAGATCTCCAACAATTACAGACTTACCTGATCTCTAAATGCGACAATTTCCTCCTCAACAGAAGCATCCCGCAGAATCTGCCAAAACTTCTCTGGTATTCCCAGCAGAATTCGCACTAAATCCTCTTTTATCAGCACTTTTTCCATCGTTAAGGTTTTATCATCATGTACAACATTGATCCAAGCCCTGTAAAAGATTAAAATACAGAGTTAAGGATTAAAGAGGAAATTGAAAAGTAGTTTATTCAGTTTATTGTTTATTAAACAATAGTGTAATAGATAGATTACACTAGATAGATAGATAGTGTAAGGTAGATTTGCACTAAGTGGCAAAAAGAAGGTTTTGTAGAATCAAGGCAATCTTTTAAGTTTTGGATGTAGTTGATAAAACAGAAGGCAAAAGAAAAATAAGTAAAGAGAAAATATTTAAATCTCTACAATTACTACTTAAGCTTATTATGACTACAAGTTGGGTACATTTAAAACTATTGGTATTTTGGAACACAAGTTATTTTGTGAGGATAGCGGGGTAACCGGAATGAAAAAGAGACCACTCTGGCACAAATAAATTAATAGCCTACAAAAAAAAATATATTTTACTGTCACTGACAGCAGTTTCAACCAAGGATAGTTTGAACTGGAGAGAGAGATTTCTTAAGTCTGATGTATTGTAATGATTGTTTTTATTTATGGAATAAATCATTTTGACTTGATTGTATTTAGATGATTATTTTGTAATGTGCATGACGTGTCCTATTTCTTTGTAAAAATATCAATGGAATAAATTTTATTCTTATTCTTATTCTTGACTTGACTTGAATAGGCAAGTGTAACGCTCCTTTCACACTAAATGGATTCCGCTGTCTGGTTGAAAACCGTACGGTTTTACGCTAATCGCTAATCGTGCGGTTTTATAAGAAGCTGATCTATTTGCACTGGCTGGCGGGCTCTCGTTCAATTAAATAGCGTTCAGTGTGAAGCTTGCAATTAAATAAATGTGCCACTGACGCACGGCCTAAGCGCGACAATCGTCCAGTTCAGTGGCAGTAGACGGATATAAGACAGCACGGTTTTCTGGCATCGTTGTAACCATGTAGGATGAAAGCACTCATGCTCTTCTTAAAACTACAAAAAAAATGTATCTAAATGTTTTTTAACCCTATTGTGTTAACCGTATACAGTAGACCCCCTCTAATCTGGCACTGCGCCACTTCGGCACTCCAGTAATCCGGCGACTTTTGACAGGTGAGGTCTTCAGCGATTGAGGCAAATTACTGAACATTTCCCGAGGTCGTGTAGACATTACCATTGTCTTCCGCGACCGCAGCAAAATTCTGAATATCTCCACCGGTCGTGTAGATATTCCACTCCCATCATCCATTCCCGGGGTCACGGAAACACCATCGTCGTCTTGCGCGATCACGGCAAAATCATGAACTTTTCCCGTGCCCGTTTGGACATTATCGTCGCCTCCCGCGGTCACTGGAACATCATCGTCGTCATGCACGATAGCGGAAAAATCATGAACATCTCCCAAGGTCATGTAGACATTATTGTTGTCTTCCGGGATCGTGGCAAAAATCTGATAATCTCCCGCGGTCGTTGGCCTCCCGCGGTCACGAAAACGTAATCATCGTCATCCCCGGTCGCGGCTATAGCGGTTTCCGAGCGCACGTTCTTTGGAGACGTGTTTTAAGTGCATTTTAATTGTTTTTTATTGTAACATACCAGTAATCCGGCATTTTCACTGATCCGGCAGTGTTACGGTCCTATATCTGCCAGATTACTGACTGAGACTTCTGTAGTGTTAAAGGAGAGTAAGTGTGAAAGAGAGTCTTTAGGTTATTTATTATAAGTTTTAAACTATTGTTACAAGTTTAAAGTTATTCCTGTAATTTTGAAATATTGTTATAACTTTAAATTGTTGATAACATTTTTAAGTTTTGTTGTGAAGTTCAAACTATTGTTGAAAATATTTTAATTAAACTTTAATTAATTGTTAACAATTTCAATCTGTTTATAGTATATATTTTTTCCCCAAATCGTTTGATTTTTTTTAAATAAGATTTAAACATGTCTAAATTAAATGTGTGTAATAATTTATAGGCCTAGTGTTTGAGAGTAATGATAGGATGTATTCTCTTTCATTCTTAGTCATCCAGCAACAATATTTTGCACACTGTCCACTCTTATTGGTGTCGAAATATTTTGGTTCCATAGGTAGATTTATATTTTTACAATGTCCAATGCAAATCTTTGTATGCCTGGTGACAAATAAAAATTAGGATCTTGAGTCAACAAGACGCAGATTTTTTAAGTTAAGTATCCATAAGTGAGAGTCAACTTACACAGCGTACGCAGAAACTGCAGGAACCCCTTCTGCACCACAGTAGCCACTGCATTTCCCTTTGTCAAACAAAAACTCGCAGTAGCTGCACTTGGAGCGAATCGCAACTTTGATCACATTGAATGGTTCCAGCACACCCCATGTCTTCAATTGCTGGTTCTCTTTCTTTTGACAAATGCCATAATGTCCCCATTCTTCACTGCAAAGTTGAAGGTATTATTAGTAGATAAAATCTCATCTGTACATTAGGAAATTACCACTGATATTGTGAGTTTTTTTTTTGTATAATATTAAATATTGTTTAATAAACACAGCCAACAAATCATGTTGTACTTGAAATTACTCTTCAGTTGTAATTTATAGCCTATTTTGAATTTATGAATGATTTTTGCATTAATTACTACAACCATGGTTTTTCATGTTAAAAGTCCAATGACAATACAACTCTTGAAAACTTGTAGGAAATAAGCAAAAGCGGAACTTTGGTATTATACGGAGGCCACCCTCATTCAGTGTGCTGAGGCAGTTATGTTAGGTTGGGTTATCATAAATATGTTTGTAGGACTTTTCTCGTTTCGTTATGAATCGAACTACACCAGATGAGTCATTTTTCGCCCGCCAAATCCCCTCCAAGTAGGCCAAGGTCACGTTGTTGACCGGAGCGCGCGCATCACCTGTCACTGCCTGTATCTGGGTCTGTGTCCTGGGTGATTTATTGCAGTGCACTAGGTTAGTTTTGTCTCCAAAATCCGTAATGAGTGACGTACTTTGACGAAACAAGGATAGTCCTACAAACATATTTATGATAACCCAACCCAACATAACCGCTGCAGCGCACATAAGGGTGGCCTCCGTTTCAACTCAATCCTCGCCGACATCGCTATCTTCTGGGGGCAAAGTCCGCTAACCGTAATCATGTCAAATTCGGACAGTAAGTCAATTAAAGCATGTTCTTTCTAATTGTCGTTAATTTTGGTCACCAGTGAAAAAAACCCTCTAAAATAAGTGGCCTCCGTATAATACCAAAGTAGGTACAGCAAAAGCTTTAATAATATGTTTCAAACCTGAGTCTGTTCTCCAGACTGTCAAGAACTCTGCAGCAGGTCAGCATGGTGGTGATGTAGTAGCACTTGCCGTTAGACGCACACCGACGGTTGAGATGCGTAAAGCACACCGTAAGCCCTGGCGCCAGCCGTGCCATCTGTTGACAACTTTTGACGTAATTGTGCTTGATGTAAACATTTCGCTCGTCTCCCGTAACCAGGTCCTGCAGCTTGATCATTTGTACCATCTCGCCTGTTGTTACATGTTGAAACTTGATTACCTGAATATCCGGTTCAAAGGACCAAAACGAGCTTAAAAAAATATCACTGTAAACTAACAGACATGCAGGTTTTGGAAGGGGTAAAAGGATGTGCAGTGCTATCTGTCTTAGACCGGGGCCACACTTGTAAATTTTAACCAGCGAGATTGGTTTTTCCTTTTTCACGTGCGATGCACGTTTGACCTTGGCCACACTCGTCTTACGAGATAGGTTTTTCGGGCTAACCAGCGAGACTGTAAGAGCATGCCACACTGGCAATAAAATTGTCCGTGTCTGTGATCCGCACTCCCCCCTCCACGCTTACTGTACAGTGAATAAGTCAGGTTAAAACTAGAAACGTCCATGGAAAAATTTTAGGGAGATAAGATAAGTGTGTTCACTCCCATAAGCCGCAATGCCCCGCGACTAGTTTTACGTGCATCGCCCGTGGAATGTTATTAAAGAATACACGTGCAATTACGTTTGACAAACGCGTTCACGGACGTTTTTACTCTAGTGTGGCCTGCCCCATATACCGTAATGTATCTCTCAAACCCACCGGTAACGCCCGTAGAAAAAATTCAGCGAGATAAGATGAGTGTGGCCCCGGCCTTATGAGTCATATTCTTTTTTTGAGAGTGTCAGCGGCTCTACAAGTACAACTCTTATCTTAAGGCCAAGTCACACTGAGCTCGCTACCGCGGTGGGAGCAAGTTTTGAAAAATCGCTCAATATGTTATCAAATGTGCCAAGTCACACCGCACTACCGTGCATGCGCAAAGGTGCATCTCGAATGGCCAGGCTCATATAAAGTTTAAAATTAATACAGTTAAATAAATCATGATTTGATTGTTTACCATGCTAAAATAATGTTTACGGTGAAAATTTAATGTTTCCTATCTAATATTTTATATTGTCGACGCAAACAAACAATTTTTTATTGAATTTTGCCTGTGAGAGTATACAATTTACCTGGCACGCCAGTTTTCATCCGGCGATCTCCTTGATCGTAAACATTTGGTAATTCGACCAGTTCTCTGTCCCCAAGCTCCAGACGACGTTTGAAAGGATCCAACCAAACTTGAAGAGCTTCATTTTTGGGAGTTTTAACCTCAGGTTTATTAGGTTGTTTTCTAAGACACAGGTAACACGACTTGAAAATGTCTTCTTTATAATACTTTATGTTAATGATTCGTCCATAAAAACTGATAAGAGGTACATCGGCGTGGTCTGACTCACTTGTACTGCAAAATAAAATTTTTTTTTTGTGTTAGATCTATATAATATATAGAACAAAGTCGGGTTTGTTTAACACTTACAACTTTTATTGGTGAAATGGACTTTTCTTGTGCAAGTGTTTTGACTAAACTACGTTTTGGGAGGTTAGGGAACTCCTCTTGTTTTCAAGTAGTCTTAATTTACCTAACTATCATATCTAACTCAACTTAGTAGATTTTTTTTCATTTTGATGTCACCAGAGGCCAAAAACACTATTTGTTAAAATTTGTATATACAGTAGACTCTCGCTCATCCGGACTAATGTGGCGGACGTCCGGTCCTGATTACGAAAAATCCGGACTATCGAGAGTCGAGCAAATACACAGTACTGTATATAGCCGTTTTTTCAATTTAGTTCCAGGTCCACAGTAATGATAACCGGGCATATGCACTTCCACCGGTAATAATTTTTACGGCTGAATTTAGTTCCAGGTCCACAGTAATGATAACCAGGGCATATGCACTTCTACCGGTAATAATCTTTACGGCTGAATTTTGTTCCAGGTCCACAGTAATGATAACCCGGGCATATGCACTTCCACCGGTAATAATCTTTACGGCTGAATTTTGTTCCAGGTCCACAGTAATGATAGCCCGGGCATATGCACTTCCACCGGTATAATTTTTTCGTCCGAATTTTGTTCCAGGTCCACAGTAATGATCAAATCAAATCAAATCAAATCATTTATTCAGCCAGAATTAACAATATACAATTTGTATTGGCTAAGTCAAAATCAAACAAAAGCTGGATTCATATACTCAAGAACTATTTACAAATATACAATTTTATACAATATACAATGGTGCAGATTTATATATATAAGTATTTGCATCACTATTAATGGAACTGAGTTTAGATGTGAATTCTTGGACGCTATAACAGTTAAACTTAATCAACAAAGATTTTAATTGTCTTTTAAAGTTCAACAGGTTTGGTTCAAGTTTAAGAAAAAGTGGAAGTGAATTAAAAAGTGTTATGCCATTGTACAGTAAGTGTTTCTTGAAGAAGGTTGTTGAATGTTTAGGAATAGGTACCTAATGTGTGTGAATTGCGCAATGTGTATTGGTTTTTTACAGAAAAATCACATTTAAAAAAATTCCTGTTTCACAAATGTTAAAGATTCAAGAATGTAAATGGATGGGAATGTCAAAATCTTTGAACTAAAAAAATATTGTCGGCAGGATTTGCGCTTTTTTAGAGAGAAAATAGTTCTCACAGCCATTTTTTGGAGTTTAAACAACATTTTAGTTTGCTGGCACTCACATCCCCATATAGGAACGGCATATGCTAAGTGGGGATAAATGAGCCCATAGTATGCCGTCAACATTATCTCCAGATTCTCATTGTTCCTGAGGTTACGTAAAACGAAGATACCAGAGCTGAGTTTTTTTGAAATGTATTTAATATGGTCATGATATTTAAGATTCTCGTCTAAGATCAATCCAAGGAACTTGACATTTGGTGTAGGGTGGACCTCAGTTTCGTCCAGAAGGAGACTAAACCCACTGTTTGATCGGTTTGAATGATTTGATAAGCGGAAGTTAATGAGCTGTGTTTTGTCTGTGTTGATTTTCAATAAACTGTCGCCAAACCATTGAATTATAGCGTTTGCATCCAAAAAACTAATTTGTTCCAGATTTAGAAAATAGGAGCTAGAAACTGAGAGAGAGGTGTCGTCGGCGAACAGGGATAACTTTGAGGAGGTTATGCAGGAAGAGAGGTTGTTAATAAAAAGAAGGAAAAGGACTGGTCCCAGGACGGAGCCCTGAGGCACCCCCCTAGCAACAGGATTCTCAGCAGAAGGGTAGGCTCTAATGCACCCAGCCTCATCAACTGCCCTTATTTCTACGTATTGCCTTCTGCCACAAAGGAATGACCTGACCCAATCTAAGGCCGCTCCTCTTACGCCCACATTACTCATCCTATCGAGCAATAAGTTATGGTCCACTGTGTCGAACGCCTTGCTCAAGTCGAAAAACAAACCAGCCGAGTAGTTTGCAGCATCTAATTCACAAACCACCTCATTTATCAGTTGAAACATCGCTGAGGTAGTATTTACCCTTAGTAAATCCATGCTGGTTTCCGGATATAATATTATTTATTGTCAAAAAGTCCCACAGCCTAATCACAATGATTTTTTCAAATATCTTTGAAAATACAGACACAACTGATATGGGCCTATAGCTGTTGCAGAGCTTGGATCTCCCTTTTTATATATAGGCCTGACCACTGACACCTTCAGCGCATCAGGAAATGATCCACTGGTGAATGACATATTAATTAAATGGCATAGAGGTTTTACCAGATATGATGCAACCTTTTTTAGTAAATATGGAGATATTTCATCAGCCCCTGAAGACTTTTTGTTTTTTAAGCCTTCGATGATATTTAAAATTTCTTTTTCGGTAGTTGGATGTAGAAAGAGTGAATTAAAATATTTCTTATTTATATCTGTATTTATGGATGAAGCTGCCTTTGAGTCTTTGCCTGTGTCTGAAAAGAAACTGTTAAACTCATTGGAAATGTCTTTAGGGTCTATGATGTCTTCACCATTATCAGTTTTAAGAGATATTTCGGTGTAACTTTTTTTGGCTGATGGTCGTTTATTGTTTATCATATTCCATTGAATCTTAGCTTTATTGTCTGATTTTTTTATTCTGCGTAGAGTGTCTTCTGACTTAGTTTTTCTTATTAGGCGTCTATACTGATTTTTTACATTTTTGTAATAGTGAACCAGGTAGTGAGAAGATTCAAGATCTTTTGTTTTATTGTATAGGGCAAACAGCTGCTCCTTCAATTTTGTTATCTCAGGCGACTGAATCTTTTTACTATACGTATTTTTATTGATTTTATTGTACTTTTTGGGGAAGGAAATTTCAAATGAATATTTAACCTTGGACAGAAATTCGTCAAACTTAGTTTGTAAGTCTGCTGCATTAAATACTTCATCCCAATTTTCTTTAGAAATTAGGTATGTAAACAAGTCAATGTTAGAGTTCGAAAACAATCTTTCATACTTAGAGCAGGCTTTCGGAGCTAAGGGAGTATTGATATGCAGAGTCGCTGTTTGAGCGCTGTGATCTGATAAGCCTGCGGATATTACAGACCCCTTGACGTTGCTTATGTTTGTGAAAACGTGGTCTATAAGACTACGAGACCCATTGACTTCCCTAGTATAGGTTTTTATAATATTATGCAAATCAAATGATGCCATGTTTGACGTAAGCTGTTGAGCGAGAAGTGTATCACAAGCAAGATTGATGTTTAAATCACCCATAACTAAGATTGCACGGTGGCGGTTATAATACTTGTTGATACATTCAGTTATTCTACTAAAGAACTCTGTGTGCGTGTTTGAAGGAGGTCTGTATGTTGCCAATAACAAAATTTTCTCATTATTATCTACGGTTATCGACACAGCGGCAAGTTCACAAGTGCCCTCTTTGGAAAACTCGCTACAATCAAGGGGCTTGCAATTGAGACCTGGTTTGGCCCATATGCCCGTACCACCACATTTCATTTCTGATCTACAGAACGATGTTATGCATGTGAATTCGTTTATTGTAGAGTTTACAGCTTCTTCTGCTTTTAAGAAGTGCTCGGTTAAACAAATTAAATCTGGACACTCATCTTCTACAAATATCTCCAACTCATTTATTTTACTCAATAATCCTCTTATATTTTGATGCAGGAACTTAAGCCTTGTGTGCGAGGACCCCTCGCACACAAGGCTTGATAGCCCGGGCATATGCACTGGTAATAGTTTTTACCGCCGTGTTATCCGATTTTTTTCATTATTTAAGGTAGTCTCGGTCCCGTTTCGCTTGGATAGTCGGACTTCTACTGTACTGTGCCGCTAAAAAAAATCACGATTGCCGATCCGGACTACCGGGAGTCCGGACAAGGCCGATCCGGATGAGCGAGAGCCTACTGTATCTGTGTGTGTTGTGAACATGATAGTTTGAGTCATTTTGGTCTGATTTTGTTGAAACGTCGAAAGAACATGTAAACCAGCAAGGTTGAGTCATGAAAACAAGGTGAAAAAAGGAGTTTAAATTGTTTAAAAAGTGTTTTTTTTCAAATTTTTAAAATTGTAACATAAAAATTACCAATTTTTATTATAATTATCATGTAGAGATTTAAAGAACAAATAATTTTGCATTCGTCAAAATCCAATGAGACAAGTGGAAATTTGCATAGACTGACGGTTTGCTACAACAGGGATAAACTTAAAAAGAAAAGTTTTAAGTTTAAATTAGGAAATTCCTGTATAAGCAAAATGTCTCCCCAACACATTCCCAAGAAATCCAAACCACGAGTTTGCTGTACTGTATACAATATGGTTTAAGACTAGACATTCTTCAACAACTTTAGGTAAAAATGAATTACCAAATTATGCACTTACCTAAACCAAAACCTAAACCAAAGTGTATCTGCTGTGAACTTGTAAACATATTCTGAATAATTGGTATTGCCAGATAAGTATAGTTTTGATTCTTTTGGCACTGTACTGCCCAGAAGAGAGTATTTTGAAAAAAATATTTTATGGTGGAAAATTACTCTTAATTCTCTGATATTATGTTCCATGATGGTATCCAGTGGTTTTCTATTCCTGGAAAATGTACAAGCAGAAATTAAGAAGTATTTTAAATAATATACAGGGTGTTGAAAAAAGGTGAGACATAATTTATGTAGGTATTGATTCCTTGGTTCTAAATTAGTAGACAATCAAGAATAAAACTTTTTCCGAAATCGTTACCCTAACCGAATATCCGCCATTTTGTAAAACTTGATATGCACTGTGTGTTAAGGTAGAAGAGCCCCATGTTAGAAAACAATTTACCTTAATCCAAATCAAAATTTGAGAATGGCAGCTATTTATTTTTTAGTTTTAAACTAGCAGTTACCCGGCGCCCGTTGCTGCGCTAACAACTACTATTTTAAATTGTAATTTGTTATTTGCGATAAATAGTATTAGTAATGTGTAATGTGGTGGGTTAATGACAAATTGGGAGGCATTTGAATACCCGAGATAGCATGCACGATTATTATTCACTTAATAATTTATGTTAGATTGTGTGGGTATAGAACAAGATAAAAATATCAAGGCATTGCCATCCCTTTCATTATTTATAATACTTTGATACAGGTTTTTACTTTTTATGCATATTTAATACAGTAGTGGAGAATTTAAACTTTGTTGAGTTCACAGGTGTCCTGCGATTGGGGTTTAATATATTTGGACTTATCCAAAAGTAAAATAGTTTTCTGCTCTGCATTCTATGGAAACATTGTGGCACTATTTCAAATCATGACTAATACAGAATGTTGTGATTCAAACCTATTCAAACCTACAAAACAGTTGGTGAAAGTAAACATCTGATTTTAAATTATATTATTATTTGTAAACATTGTCATTCCAAAAGTTTACATTGGACCCCTTAAAACCCTCTGGGGCAGAGCCCTTTTGACGGATCTGCACCAAACTTCACACAAACCATCCTTGAATAATGCTTAATAATGCCTGAAAGTTCCATTACAATCTTTCGAGCGGGTTGGGAGTATATAAGGTACATTACATACATATATATATTTCCTCTTTTATAGATATAGATTACATAAAACAGCTGATTTTATGAAAAAATGTCAAGAACACTTTTATTAAGAACTAGCTGTTGTACCCGTGCTTCGCAACGGAGACGGCACTGAGGTTAGTGAGTCGGTGGCTCAGTCTGTAGCGTTGCGGACTTCGGGCCTAAGGCAGTGATGTCGTGGGTTCGGATCTAGGAGGATTAATCCTCCTAGGTTCGGATCCTGGCCACTGCCGAAAACATTTTATCAGTACAGATCACCTTTGTGCTGTCCCAGCTCACTCCTTTCTTAACTGTTTATGATCCACGCACGGGCGGTTAGTCTATGTGGACGGGCAAATGCAAGGTTAAAAGAGGCTGCCAACCTCTTAAAAAAAGCAAAATATTTTATATTGAATTCTGTTGTATAAAATAGTTACACATTCCCCTTTGGTTTCAGGAACATAACTCAATTGAAACTCTCAGTTTGAAAAATATCTTTCTTAAGATGCATTTATGGAAATAATGCACCCATACGATTCTAAAATTCAAATGATAAGCTTACTTGAACATTTATTTTGTTGATAAATGTACATATCAAGTAAATAAGAAAAAACAATTGCACAACATAAAGCACTGTAGTAAAGCAAAAAAACAATTTATATTTATTTCACATATAATTGATATGTTTGACCGTAGCTAATGAGCTTTTTCAAAGTCCAATCTTTATCTGCAGATCAGTGTGTATATATCACAATAATAAGCAAAAATAAAATAATGGAAAACTTGTATTACCTTTTGTTAGAAAGCCAACCACTATTATTGTTAATCAGGGCACAAATTTCATCAATTTAAATATAAATCAACAACGTAATACATAACTGTAATTATTTTAACTCGTTCCATAGTTCAAAACGTGTATGTATTTGCATTAATTTACATCATTGTTTAAAACATTGAGTAAAGAAACATAGATACGTTACAGATTTTAATTGATTTTAAATACAAAAGTGAATTGCGTGCAGTTTAGTTTTGTGATATTCTCCATAGTCAAATTAAAGCAGTGTTGTAAATATACAACTACTAAGGAGATTTAAATGTAAATTTTAAAAAAGCGAATGTGAAGTAGATGATAGAAGAAAATATAATTAGTAGAACTACCTCTGGGCAGAATAAAAGTAGGTAGCCTATAGTTGAAATTTAGTTTGTAAATTGAATTAAAACACAAATAAAAGTGTAAACATTTTGAGTCACTTAAATTTTTAAAACTGTACTAGTAGGCCTTACATATCTCTTAATTTTTTTTTAAATCTATTAAAATCCTGATCCAAACATGTGTTTATCAGTTCAAATTTATAAACATAAAGCTACCATATCAAAATTATTCCAAAAAAATTATTCATTGTAATGATCCTTCTGTTTCCTATATTTTAATATTTTAATCAAACTATTCTCATAATCATAAAACTTTAGAATCTTGGGATCAGAACCTGTACCTCTTAACCTCTGCTGTTTGAACTGTCAAATTATAGTATTTACAGCTGAATTCAATTAATACTTTTTACTATTTATTTACATTCTTCCAAAATGTAAACATTGAAACTTTGGAAGCCCATGGGGCGTAGCCCAAGGGAATTATAATAACAGGAATAGGCCTATATGTTAACCAGGTGTATAAGCTACCTTCATACAAAATTTTATTTCAATCGGTTCAGTGGTTCTTGCGTTATTAAGTAACAGACAGACACACACCATCTCATTTTTATATATTAGTATAGATTTACTCCACTCTTAAGATTGTTGAGACTTTATCATCATTTCTCATTATTGCGACAGAATCGTCATTTTTGATAGCACAATCTTCACAGACGCTTTCAACGATCGTGAGAATAATCGCTTGGATCAAAATTTGTTTCCCTCTAACTCTAACAATTTATCAGCAACAATATTTTTTCATTCTTTCGAGCACTTAAAGTAAGGTCCCGCGCTACCGCCGTTAGGGAAATATGTCCCTGTTTTTTCATATTTAACAATTAACTATAACGATTTTAAGTCCTGCAAACACTTACTTGTCAAAATACAATTTATCTGTTCCTTGTGGTAAGTGAAGCAGGTATTCTCTGTTTGGGATCAGGAATTTCCTCCATGCCACTTGTTCAGCTCTCAAAACTAACCACAGCTTGTTTTCCAGGCAATCTCCTACATACAGATTTTAACAAATTATTGAATTCTACATCAAGCCAGGGGAGCGAGCTGGTATAAGTGGTTAGAGCAGGGACTTCGGTCCAAGAGGTCCCGGGTTTAAATCCCCCCAAATCACCAATGGATTTTATCTCAGTGATAATGCCGCAACCCCTAGGTCTAGCCTGAAGTAATATGAAAAACAATCCCTAGCGTCCTAGGAAAAAAAAAGATCAAGCCACGATTGTTTACTTTTAACCCTTCCTGGACGGGTAAGTAACATGGCCTAGAACGGGCCAAAATTATGTTAAACTTTTGTTTAATTCAGTACCATTCTAGTACCATGCCTAACTAAATATTTGAAACGTTCTTTACGATTAACCAACAATACTTTACTTAAATTATTGTAGGCCTAAAGAATAAAATGGGGAAAAAATAAACTGTTTTAGCTGGTTTTTTTTGGTATATATTTTGATTGAATTTGGCAAATTTGTTTTTTTAATACTAAACTATCAACATTTCTATAAAAAAAAAAAACACACCTTGTTACCAGGGTTGCCACTTTTTGTTGGGGGAAAATCAGGACACCCCCCCCCCCCCCCCCACGGATTAACATAGACATAAACACATGGGCATAAGGGAGAAAAGTCGGGACTATCCGATCAGAATCAGAACAGGTGACAACCCTGATTATTACCTTCCCAGTAGCAGCAAACCTAAGTACTCATTAACATTAATGTTATTTATATAGGAAATAAATCTGACAATTTTAAAAGAATATTTTGTCAAAATCCAGCCAGGTAAACGGAAATTCTCTTAGTCTGAAGGTTTGCTGCAGCGGGGGTATTTTAGGCCTATATTAATATTAGACAGTAACAAGACCAGGTTTAAAGAATCCTTCTTCTAGATATATTTTAAAATTACTATACTCTGTTGAATTAATTAAATAAAGGATAAATACTCACGATAATTGTACGATATTAGTACTAAACAGGTTCCAAATGCACTTCTACTAGTTGCATGGAATGGAATAGACACATGATGTACTATAATGTGGTAAGTCCTTTCACTTTTAATTATTTCTTCGGCTTCTTCTGTTTTAATAAAACTAATACTCTCATTTTTTGTCTCTAGAATTTGCTGATGTTTTTGAAAATTATCTGTGGATTGGATCTTATCATCTTCTAGTAGTTTTACCTGTTCCCACTTAACCACATAGTTTATTAATTGTATCGATTTGTTCTCCTCTCTAGCCTGAAAACTATAAAATTAATACAGTATTGTAAAATGCATGGTGGCCAAAATGAAACTGCAATAATGACTAATATAGATATGTACAACTACCATGCCAGCAATAAAAAAAAAATCAGTCTTTGGCTCCAATTCTTTTGCAACTGAGGACGAGGTATTTGTATGTAGGTACCCCACTAGTCAAATATAAAATTATTGGATAAGAATTTTTTTTTTAGGACATAAGAGTTTTATAAGGTATATACAAAAAGAAAGTTCACCTTCACAAAACAATTAGTCACCTAAAAGCAACCCTAGCTCAAGCAGTACCTAAAGATGAATACCTAAAAATATCAGCACAAATTAAAGAAAAGGTTGATAAAGAAATGCACTACAAACAATCAATCAACATTGGAACTTTAAAAGCCACTGGGGCAGAGCCAAGGAAATTTTTCAACATGTAAGACTTTATATGACATCTACTCAATGAGATCTTTCCAATAATGAGCCTTTAAGCGGTTAATAAACCACAGAGGAGTTCTGCCGACAAAAATCGTGCTTGCCTATTTTATATATACAGGGTGTCCCGTAACTCTCTGGACATATGCATATAGCGTTATTGCTTAGGTCAAGACAAACACATTTCACCATAGGAACATGGGTCTGTGGTGCCTAGTTTTCCGACTGTCTGTATTTATGTGTTTTTTACAAAAACATTAATAACTCCTAAACGGTTTGAGATACAACGTTGACATTTTGCAATAATGTTTATCTTTTTAAGACTTACCTTTGTCTAAAATTGTACTAAAAACTCAAAAACCGTTCAAAAATTGCAGCCATTTAAAATATTTGAAGGCAAATTTCACGAAAACCGTTAACTTAATTAAAAGACTGCAAGAGACAAAAAAGTTAGTCAATTTTATATAGTTTTCATTGATACCTTATTTGTTAAGAATTAATAAATAATAACAGAGAAACGTCTACTTTTCCAAATGCATGGCCAATTTTTTCCATTTAAACAATGCTAAACAACGTAAAAGGAGTACAGTATTAGCATTGTTTGAATGGAGAATTTAAGTGATCATGCATTTGGAAAAGTAGACATTACGCTGTTATTATTTATCCATTCTAAACAAATAAGGTATCATTGAAAACTACATCAAATTTACTAATTTTTTTGTCTCTTGTAATCTTTTTGTTAAGTTAACGGTTTTTGTTAAATTTGACATCAAATATTTTAAATGGCTTTTAACGTAAAAGGAGTATTTTAGCATTGTTAAATGGAGAAAAGTGATCATGCATTTGGAAAAGTAGACATTTCGCTGTTATTATTTATCCATTCTAAACAAATAAGGTATCATTGAAAACTACATAAAATTTACTAATTTTTTTGTCTCTTGCAATCTTTTTGTTACGTTAACGGTTTTCATGAAATTTGGCATAAAATATTTTAAATGGCTGCCATTTTGAAACGGTTTGTGAGTTTTTAGTATAATTTTAGACAAAGGTAAGTCGTTATTAATAAGATAAACATTTTGTGCAAAATGTCGACGCTGTATCTCAAACCGTTTAGGAGTTATTAATGTTTTTGTAAAAAACACATAAATACAGACAGTTGGAAAACTAGGCACCACAGACTCATGTTCCTATGGTGAAATGTGTTTGTCTTGATCTAAGCAATAACGCTATGTGTCCAGAGAGTTATGGGACACCCTAGATTACCTAGTACTATGTACTATTTTATAACTGAAACATATATTTGTAAAATTCAAAATTCATAGATAGGTATGGCCTTAGCCAACATGTATCACCTAGTTTTATTTCACATTGAAAAATTTACTCACGTATCAGATATTACAAGTAGCTTTTTGATTAGAACCTTTTTCCCAACTGACGATATCCAATTTACGAGGTGTCTTGCTAAGTCTACAACTACCAGAGAGGTACAACTAGTCCCATCGTCAAACACAAGGTTGTAGTATGGTGTTCCACACAGCTTGATATAACCACAAACATTTTCTAAAGTTTCACATTCTTGTCTTGACTCTGTGAACAAAATGTTCCATGATATTAATTACCAAATAAAAAAAATGTTGTTCCCTACGGTAAATTTGCTTAGAAACAAGGCATTTCAAAATGAAATAGCACCTTTGTATAGTACATGTAAATAGTTGAGCCTAGTTCCGTTTAAGTGGTCGTTAGAAAAAAAAATTAATAAAACAAACTCATTTATTTTCATTTAGTCTTGGGTAGGCGCCTCTAACGCTAGGCCTACCTCTAAAATAGGGGTGAAACCTATTAATCAACCAAGTATGATTCATATTACATTGGATAGGCATAGAGTAAAAAATTAAGTTTACTTTTCACATAAGCTGTTACTATTTTTTTACACATAATGTGTGAAAGACTGTAATTAAAGTAAACAAAATTATGTGTTATAATTATAAAGTAAGTTAACAAAAGGACATCAGCTAATACAACAATGATACTTCATTCTTTTGCTCTATCCAAGGCCAGAGAAATCATACTTAGTATAATTAATAATTAGACTCCAATTAGGGATGTCTTCAGAATGCTGAAAATTCCAACTGTAATCGCCATATACATCTCTGAGGTCGTAAATTTTGCCCTCAACCAAGGCACTCCTAGAAATGCAAATATACACCTGCATTACACAAGGAACGCTGCAAATTTCAACTTGCCCCCACACAGAACTGCCAGATATGCGAAGAAGCCATCTTACGCAGGAGCCAGGCTCTACAATCTTCTTCCGGCAACAATCAAGACCGGCAATGCAACGACTTTGAAAAAAAGACTACTTACCTGGCTGATAGATAATCCCATCTACACCATGGAAGAGTTCTACACCCTCTGTGAAAAAGACTGATGAAATCAATTTTTGTTTTTTCTTCTCTTTGTAACATGTATAATTCCAGATTTGTTTTATTGTTGACACCATTTCTAAGCTCTACGCCTATGGAATAAAGATTCTCTCTCTCTCTCTCTCTCTCTCTCTTTAGTAATTAGTAGTTAAGTAGTAAGTATACGTGTATAATCATACGTATTAGCTGAATTGTTAGTTTTCATGAAACAAACATCAAATCTATTTTTTTCTTTTGAAACTCACCGTATGTAATCTAAAATTAGTAATTAACAAAGAAAGTGTGTCTAAAATAGGTCTAGGCCACAGCTTTTGGCAGTTCCAAGGGGGGGGGGGCTACAAGGGCTAAAGGCCACCCAATACCCATTGGACCCTGGACAAATAAATTTAAACATATCCGGTACATTTCGTCCTAAAAACTTAACAGAGGTTTATTGACACACAGTGATTAAAAAATGGCTTTAGAAAGTCACCACGGCTTTAAAAATACCAAATTTTCTGGGGAGGACACCCGCATCCCCCCTCCTTTATTACGGTTCCCCACATAAACCACAAATTATTGTCAAAAAGCACACAACGCTTTTTCAACGAAAAACCAGGTACGGTAACATTAAAATGGTTTGGTAGTTTAGCTTTTTAGGTTAAGCATTATTCGGGGTGTAGGTTGAACTACACTGCCGAACCTTCTGGTAGCCCTCCCTTGACAAGGTCCTAAAACCACCCCTGCCAGGCCAATCTATAGCCTAAATAGTTTATAAACAAATTATTATTTCTAGTCTAATGCATAAATTGCAAAGTACACAAATAGCCAAATTAGCGATTTTTTAATATTGTTTTAGCTTAGACAATAAATAATCATTAAATAAACCCTCAGCGACCCCAAATAAATTTTACAATACAAGAAACCCTACAACTCTCTGACAGTTTAATGATGTACTTAAAAATAATAAAAACAACAGAATACTTACCATAATTCTGAGAACAAGTGCCAAAACCTTCATGATTCATATTTTATAGAATCTTGGTCCCTGGACATTAGATTCTTCTTATCCTCAAAGAGACTGTTTCACACTAAAATTTATAAAACATAAAAATGTTATAGGCCTAACATAAGCAAATTATCTAAGAAACATGAGAAGAAGTAAAAGTACCTATAATACAAGTATACCGACCGTGCATAGGAAACATAAGAAAAAGCATTACCTATTACAAAATTAAAATCACTTTAAAACTTGCGTAATAGCATTGACTACATAATGGTAATAGCTTTGACTATTAATATAACATCCAATAGTCAATAGTAATAGACAGTGGTACGGTCCTTAAAATCCACATTCTTACAGATTAAAAATGTATGAAGACTGTTTAGATAGTACATAAACAAGATTACGGTAAGTTATTTAGATAATGCAGTAAGTTAGCATAGGTACCAATAAAAGCTAAAATTACAAATACTGAAGTGTGACGGATTCTTTGGTCCAAGATAGTCCTATCAAATTTTGACTATACAGAAGGTCCAAAAGAAAGGTACTGCATCTAGACAATTTGAATTATGATAAATAGGACCTGAACTAAATTATTAAGATATTTCAATGGTACATCAATGAAAAATGTCATCCACCCATAAATATGACATTAGATCCCTACTATCTAGCATTACTACTGAACAGAAGGTTGGCATAGATATGAACCAAGACCAGGGTATGGACAAATAAACGTTGGCCTAAAAAAACCATACTTAGGCTAAGTTACCTATATTTTTTTAATTAAGTTTGGCCCAGTGAGTTGTCAGGTAAACTTAAAACTTATGCTGCTACAGGAACAAAATTTATTTTTGCTTTTGGTTATTAATTACCGTACTGTAAATTTTAAAACCACTCTTTGAAAATAAATTTTAAAAGCCTACTACAAAATGAAGACATACGGTAAGTTAAGTAGGCTTAAGCTGCTTCTCTAAGGCCACTTTAATGCACAGCGGAAGTGGTTTGTGCCACCAAATAAAAACAAGCGCTGCTAAATTCTCTTAAGCAATTTGAACCTGTGGTCCTGTTATTTTTTTATATCAGCCGCATGGTAGCAGAACAGAAATCTTAAATTTAAGTGCTGCCATTATAAAATGAAACCAAATATTCCTGAATTGACAGTTAACATATTTACATGCATGGCTTGTGTTACAATAATTGTGTAAATTGTTTAAAAATAAAATAATACAATCTACATTATTAAAAGAATTAGTTGGCTTTTTGTGTGCAGCAAATCGACCCCCAATATTTATTATTATAGGCATATTGGGTATCAATTTAAAGCTCTTATCCTCAAGATGTGCATTTTGCGGGTTTATGGTTGATATCTCGTAAAAACACTTCATCCTACAGGCTTTTAAAATTTCAGAGTTTGTGCTAAATACTGTTGTCAATCATCTGAACTGTTTCAAGTTTACATTTGTTTACATAAAACAGATGGCCATAATACAATTTTTTTACATCTATACGGGAATGGGGTTATCTTTAGTTGATAATGTTTCAGTAAATTCAAGTAAAATATTGTAATGTTATTTGTTTAAAATGTAAAGAAGAAAACAACTTACGCTGGATTTTGTGTTGTGATAGGTTCTGTATGTTCATAGTATGTTTTATTGATGTGTAATGTTATTTTATTTAAAATGTAAAGAAGGGATTTTGTGTTTTCGTAGTATGTTTCATTAGCGTTTGTTATTTTACTAAGATGCCTTGAAGAGATCGCGCACGTAATGAAAATAATAGGGCACACAATGCAAATAATAGGGGTATGGAGAAATAATCGTGTTCACCCTTATCAACTATATATCAAACATATAATGGATTTTGAAGTCACGAAGTGACACAGGCTGCTAGTAAGAAATAACATACCTATAAGGTACTTTCCTGTTAAAGAGAACATTAATTATTATCGTTGATTTCTTTTTGATATATCAATATTTTTGTTTTGCGTTACGATCAATATTCCTTCTGTTTTAATATCTGCAAACGCATTTAAATTAAAAATTGAGAACTAATCTTGTTTAGGTAAAAATAATAGCCTATAAATTGGATTAAATACCCCCGCCGCAGCAAACCTGCAGACTAAGCGAATTTCCATTTGCCTGATTGGATTTACACTAAAATGTCTTCTTAAAAATATCACATTTATTCCCTATTTAAATAGAATCAGTTTAACACATACTTAGGTTTGCTGCAACAGGGAGGGTAAAAGGATTTTTTTGATGTAAAATGTTAATAGTTAGTAAGAAATAAAAACATTTTCCAAATTTGATAAAAATATGTTCATAAACAAGCAAACTACAACAGTTTACTTATTCTCCATAAGAATAACATGGGAATTTTAATTTTACAATTTTTTGGAATTTTCTCCGTAACCATTAGGCGCATAATAACGCTTCAATATACTAAATTATTTTTTTTTTAAGCTCTACAAAATGGTTTGGAAAGAAATTGCTAAATTTTATGTTTTATAAAACAATCAAATGCGAAATGGGTCAAATGATGGGTCAAAAATGCGAAAAACCTATTTTTACCCCATAAAACCCCCTGTAAACCCCCGTTCCCATGGTCCGATCATGCTGGATCGCGAACTCGTTCGAATAAACGTAGGTTTACACGTTTGTACCAAATTTCATCAAAATCGGATTATTTTTGCTCGAGTTATCGTGCTAACGGACACACATATATATATATATAAATATATAAATATATATATATATTTATATATATATATATATGAATTTGAACGGATGGTGTTTTTGGCCTCTAGGGACCTCGAAACGAAAAAAAAAATCGGTCCCGCGTCCAGGTCTTACCATGAGTAGTACGGTAATAGCTTATTCCCTATATGGGAAATTCGCTAAAAATGAAACTATTCTTAACTAACGTAACATAAGTAGAACCAAACTTGCTGTAGGCTAAGTTACCGTTTCAAAATTTGGTTTATAACAGAAAAGGCATGTGGGAAATAGGCTATCTTTTTTTTATTAACTGAAATGAAAAACAATAATAAATTTGATTTGAGTAGATAACAATCTACTCAAATCAAATTTATTATTGTTTATTATGTATTATTGTTTGTAACGCTTTTATTGATTTGTTTTGTTGTAACTGTTTTGTTTATTTTCACTTGTTTTGTTGCAGCCGCTGTCTTTTTGCCATCTTGTTGTAGTTTCTCTTTTAATGAATTTCCCATATAGGGAATAAGCTATTACCGTAGGTCTCATGGTAAGACCTGGACGTCCGGGACCGATTTACTTTTTTGTTTTGAGGTCCACCAAGGCCAAAAACACCATCCGTTCAAATTCATACATATATATATATATATTTACTAGTGGCCTGTAGGGGCCAGCCCCTAATTTAGACTACAATGAAAAACATATATAATAAGACAAATATTCTAAATATGTTTCTAAATTATCAATTTTATGTTACCTACTTAAAATTAACAGTGTTTCTTGTTTTATATTTTGGTTTTCCTTCCGTTGGAGTCGTATATTAATTGCTTCTAATGTGTCAATGAAATAGCCTACAATTGTAAAATAAAATAATGATTAGGCCTAAATCAATAACACAACATATTTCAAATGGAAACGTACACACGGTCGGCCTGAGCCCGGAGAGCGACGAATCAGAGCTGAAATCATACAGCCAAACATTGCACATCTTTTCTAGTTTAAAATTGAATATTTGTATTGTAATCTTAAGAATTCTGTTATAGTTTCCATTTTGAGAACCAAATGTAAAGGTTAAAATTATTATTAATGATTATGAAGGCAACTCCCCATTTGGCGGTGGTAAGTCAGAAGTATATCTATATGAATTTGTCCCTGAATTTTAAGACAGTAAGGCCCATTTCCCGGAATCTCTTTTTGTGTAGAGGAAAGTGACGCAATAGCCATTGCACTGTTGTATTGCCTTATGTTTTTTATGAAGTTCGAATCGTGTAAAAACAGTTAGTTCGTCATTTACTTGTGGTTGTGGCATGTCCATTGTGGCAACATGCGTTGAAATGTCCATTTGTGGCCTCCTCTGCGAAGTGAAATGCGCCACAATGCATGCAATAGATTGTGAGAAACAACTCAACTCATTTTCCAGCGTTCTTCTAAAGACAGGTTATAAAACAACTTCTGGATTGATTTCACAGTTAGGCCCTACATGGACGTTCTCTTTTGCATTTCTTAAGTCTGTTGAATTCCTGGACACTCTTCCACGTCTTGCAGGGCTTCCCTTAACCTGTCTAGTTACGTCACTCATTATAAAAACGGAAAACAAAAAAATTAAACCCAATTCATTTTGAATGGGAAGGGAGGGAAACAGGTCCACGACGTAGGACGTGGTGAAGGATTGAAGGAAGTAGTGAAGGCGAGCAGTGGGGAGTGTGGGAACCATTAGTGACAGTTAGATAATTGTATCTAAAATATTAAAATGCTATGGGAAGGGAGGGAAACAGGTCCACGACGTAGGAAGTTGTGAAGAAGGAATTTAGTAAATGCGAGCAGTTAGATTAGCAGTGTAGGAACCGTCTGAAGCAGTAAGGTTAATGTATCAAAAATACTAAAAATGCCATAGGAAGGGAGGGAAACAGGCCCACGACGTAGGAAATGGTGAAGGAAATAGTAAAGGCTAGCAGTGAGGCGTGTGGGGGAACCGTCTGTGTCAGTTAGATTCATGTACGTGCAGTCCTAAAATGCTATAGGAAGAGAGGGAAACAGGTCCACGACGTAGGAAGTGGTGAAGGAGGTACAGTAGTAAAGGCTAGCAGTGCAGAGCGTGGGAACGCTTTGGAGAGCAGTTAGATTAACGTATCTAAAATACTAAGATGCTATGGGAAGGGAGGGATACAGGTCCACGAGGTAGGAAATTGCTGAAGGAAGTAATTTAGTATTGTAAAGGCTAGCAGTGCGGAGTGTGGGATACGTCTGTGGCAGTTAGATGTATCTGCAATCCGAAAATGCTATAGGAAGGGAGGGAAACAGGCTTTAGAAGTGCCTGTTACTAAAGCCAGTTACCGACTTTAGTTTGTCGAGCAGTGAGTTAAATAGTATGGTGGCATTAAGTGACGTGGTTTTGGAAAAAGGAGGTTTTATGGTATGGAATGTTCAATTTGGATTTTTTTTCTAATGTTGCAATTGGATTGGGAAATGAAAGATTAAAAAAAACTATAGCCTAGTTTTGTTTAAAAAATATTAAGGTACCTACCAGTACGGTATTGAAAATGTAAATGCAAGGAAAAGTAATGTTACGAATTACTGTTTTTAGTAATCACCAGTACGGTATTGAAAATGTAAATGCAAGGAAAAGTAATGTAACGAATTACTGTTTTTAGTAATCAGCTGAAGTATTTATTTACTTGTTGTTTGTATTAGAGATTTGTTTACCTTGACAGCTATGTAACAATTTAAGTTTATTAAATTTGTTGTGAATAACTGAAACGGTAAGAAGTCTGATAAAAGCTGATCTACAAGACCCTCTCGGGCCATTAATCTGTTACTCACAAACATTTGGTTGACATGGACTCTTTTTCGACTTGCAGTTAACTTATGGTTCAAGTGTGATACGGTAACTTTATACCTTAATACCTTAATACCTCCTTCTTCGTCTTTTACCCACAATGTGGGATTGACAGCGTCACTTTAACACGATTACTAATACAAAAAACAATATTTACAACTATTTACATACTTCCGGCAGGCTACAGGCTTCTTAAATCATCCCCTAAATACTCTGAAATATCATAATAGGCCCGGCTCTTGATGAAAGTGGTTAACACTGCCTCAAATTTTCTCAAGTCCAACAACTGGATATGTCGTGGCAGCTTATTGAACAGACTTATGGCTGACACACTATATAACTAGCCTGGGTCCTAGATAGTCGCACCCTTGGTACATCAAGCTGATGGCGCTGCCTGGTGTTATACTGGTGGACGTCAACACGAGTGGTGAAGGTTGTTATATTAGCCCTAACGTGCACCAGACAGAGAAGTATGTAGTGGCCAACTACAGTAAGCACACCAAGTCGTGCAAAGAGGGGTTTGCAATGAGCACGATACTCACTCCCAGTAATAATCCTTAATGCACGCTTCTGGAGCCTAAGCACTTCAACAACCTTTGGCGAGTGTCCCCAGAGAAGAAGACCATAGCTGACATGGCAGTGAAAGAGGGCATGGTACACCATCACCAAATATGCCTCCGTTACACAAAATTTCAGCTTGAAGAGGAGGAAACAGATCCGTGAGAGTCTGTTGGTGGTCTGGTCAATGTGATGTATCCAGCTGAACTTCCCATCAAGAACAAATCCAAGCAATTTAACTGGATCTTGAACACCAGGCTGATCTCTGGAGAGGCTGCAGATGATGTGCTGCGTCTTATCCTCGTTTAGTTGGAAGCGGTTTGCCAGAAACCAGGCAGTTGTATCTTCAAGACGCTGTCTGGAGATGGCCAAAGCTTGATCGATGTTCGTACCAGCTGACAGGAGAGAAGTGTCGTCTGCAAACATGAGGGTAGTGCCAAGGTTGTCGAGATCGTTGATCATGATGAGAAAAAGGGTAGGCCCAAGCACTGAACCCTGGGGGACACCAAAATCAACTGGCAAAGTGCTGGAGACAGCTCCACCAACTGCAACGACCTGCGAGCGCCGTTCGAGGTAAGTACTCAGGATGGCAAGAGCGGCATCCCTGATCCCATAGAAGTGGAGTTTCCTTTTCAAGATGGAGTGGGAGACACAATCAAATGCTCTACTGATATCACAGAGAGTCAGAGAGAGAGCTTGGTGGTTTTCAAATGCATTTTCCACGCTTGCAGCAACTTTTGCAACAGCATCAACGGTTGACCTGCCCTTACGGAAGCCAAACTGCATATTCGAGAAGAGGTCAAGTCCCTCAAAAAATGCTTCAAGCTGGGGTTTTATGGTGGCTTCTACCACCTTTCCGAAGAAAGGAGTTATGGAGATGGGCCGATAGCTATTAAGCCTCTGGTGGTCACCCTTCTTGTAAATAGGGACAGTTTTCGAGGTCTTCAGAAAGTCCGGGAAGACGCCACAACTAAGGCAGTCGTTGACAGCAGCAGCAAGTGGAATGGCGATGGCATCAATAGTTTTTTGAAGTATGTAGGTAGACATACCAAACACATCAGGGCTCCTAGATGGCTTGAAAGACAGAACCAGCTTTCTAAGGTTGTGAGGAGTTGTAGGTTGGAAAACTGTTAGAGTATCAGGTGGAGGATTCACTCTAGATTCCAGAAGCTGGATGGGGTCCACATCTACATCAGGTAAGGCCTCAGTGATAGCTCTTACAGAATCAATGAAATAGCCATTGAAGGTATCAGGGCTTGCAAATTCAACAGGCCGTCTAGTGCAAGACCTGTGCGAGTTCATGACATCCCATGCAGCCTTACAGCGATTTGGGGCGTGTTCGATTTGTGACTCAGTAGCCTTCTTCTTCGCCATCTCAATTTGTCCCTTATAATAAGCCTTGGCCTGTCTATACCTTAAAAGGTACCTGTCATTTTCACCGCCAGCAGACCTATCTTTAAGAGCTAGCATCACAGCTTTAATCCTAGCCAACTCATCCGTATACCATTCCTTGTGGCTTACTAAACGTTTAACCTTTTTGGTCTTCTGGGGTCGGTAAGGTCTGATTTTTTCAGGGAAAAACATATCAAAAATCTCCTGAAATTTTTTAAAGAAAACATACAACTTACAATTTTATCATTTATCATTTATCATTTATCTATAAGTTTAGAGTTGGGAGAGGTTGGGTTGGGTTAGAACCGAGATAGGACGTAAGTTAACATTGAACCAAAATCATTGTGTATTGTTACATAAAGGTTATTATGTAGTGATAGGCCAGGCCAATTCTTATAACAGGAAAAGGCCCCCCTTCCCAAGCAATTAAACAAGTATCACCTTAACAATAACTTATTTAGTCTGTAAATTACCATTAATTTACCATACAGGATCAAATTCAGTCCAAAGTTTTATCATATTGCTAAAATAGATTAGGCTCATATGGAAATACTTATCGGACGTACAATCGATGTAAAAGTAAATTAGGCTAGTGGAGTCATCAAAGTTCTGCAAAATTTTCACAATAAATTTATCACAGTTGTGTGATCGTAAAAAAAAATTAAAGTAGGCCTATCTAAGTTTAGGGATTGATATTAAGCTTATACTGTAGTAGGGGATGATACTGATGTATAGGGGATGCAGTTTACTGGAGAGCTAGATTGCATAAGTTATTCTCTGAGGCCTTATATGTTTTTGCTTTTACCCTCGTGTGACACTTCACTTCAGTCCATTGACTACTAACATGCTACTAAAGGCAATGACAGTAATAAATTATGAAGGAAGGTAAACACGAATTTGAAGTTGTGAAGTGACTGCCACTAAAATCTATCTCATGCCCATCATCTCATCTCATCTCATCCTCATGCATGCCTCACCTCTCGCTCTCACCTCATCTCATAAGAATAAGAATAGATGAGATTCTCATCTTTTCTTGGCTGATGTTGACCAGGCAGGATCAGGACACAGGACCATTTACCTACCACCACTAACAATAATAACAAAGATAGGTAGATGTGGATGATGATTGTTGGTCTTGGTTAGGTTAAGGTTGAATTGTCTTTGACTCTTTGAGTTTTGACTTTAGCGCCAAACAAGAACAAGAACACGATCACGACACGAGACACGATAGCAGACGATGCATTATGACCACTGAGCTATAGCTCAGTGATTATGACTGACAAACAAACACTGGGACAGGACAGGAAGAAATTTTTAGATAAGATGGTTTATTTTTTTTTGATAAGATGACTGATCGAGGGCTTAGACAATAAGACCATACATGTAAAATCAATGGCACAACATATTTTTCCCTTAGATTTGTCATCCTAGTAAATCACCTTAAAAATAGCCCCAGAAGAATTGTATTTGAAAAAACGCTTGCTCAATAACGAGATATTTTTTATTTTAGCGAATTTCCCTATAGGGAAGTGGATATTGCCTTAGGTGGCATGGTAAGACCTAGGCTCGGAGCTCGGACCAATTTACTTTTTCATTTCGATGTCCTCACTCCCCAGAGGCCAAAAACAAAATCACTTCCTTAACCAGATAACCGCCAGATATTGCTTGCGTAAATATACATAACTACAAAAGACCCGGTATGGATCATAAACATAACCAAATGAAGTTTTTGGCCCGAAAATAAACAATATTTAACATTGCTTGTGGTAATAATTATTATTATTATAGTTGTGACAACTTTAGTAGCTTGTGGTTCAGTGTGGTTGGGTGATTGCTGATTACTGATTTGTGATTAGTAAACCATGGCAATTTGTGGGTGAAAAGAAACCCAAGAATGAATAGAAAATCTTAGAGCGATGTTTTACACCATTAGAAATCTTTATCTTATGTTTAGTTTTGTTTTCTTCTATATATCTAATTCCGTAAGCCCAACATTTTACAATGAAATTGTGAGAGAACGGGAGGCCGTAGAAAGCTGGGAGAGGTCTCATTTTACAGGTCTGGGCATGAAACTTTGGGGAAATTATTAATTTTTCTTCAATACGCACCAAAAGGTTGTTACGGAATAAAATAATTCACATTTAAATAGCATGGGAATCTAAGGTCATGTCTGCTTTGTTTACTTTAAAACATGTGGTTTAACTTAATTAAAATCATATGGTAATCCGGTAATGTACTGTAATATGTGTAGGTACTATTTATAAAGCTGAAATTAACATTTTCCCAATTTTAAGGGTCTGGATTAGATAATGGAGTACGATTGGCTGTGTTAGGTTGCCTGAAAAAGTGTAAAGTTAGAAGTAATTACTGAGGTACGCCATAGGCAAAGGGAACATATTTTTCATGCCAAAAAATAAAAACTTATATCTACAGATTCTTATATATGCCGTTTAAGTTCACAAGGGTGCAATTCCCATTGAGATTAGCTTTCGCTATTCCTATAAATTAAGCGTAAGGCCAAACCTTCACAAAAGTTGGCATTTATTAAAAAAAAAAAAAAAAAACAACACACACAAAAAACTGTGTTAACCCATGGTCAATTTTATGTTGCTTTAGAAGGGTAAAGCGGCCAGATCATGTTAGATTAGTACTAGAACCAAATATAGACCAATGAATCGACCAAAATGGATACTATAAAACAAATGTTTTCAGAGAGATTTAGTTATAGAATTAGCATTTTTTTACAATTTGGAGGATGACATTGTCTCTACGTATTTTATCTAAGTGAATTTGTCTATATTCAAAGAAATTTACTGCTAGTTTTAAATAAAAGTCCATGTCTCATTTTAAATTTGTCAGATTTTATTTAGTAATTAATAAAATGAAAGCCAATAATTTACTGGGTAATTTGAGACAAGAAAGAACTTGATGACGTTTTATATGAAGATAATTGTAACGATTTATATCTCGTGTTGTTAATACAACCGAAGATATGAATATTTTAATAACGTCTTATTTCTAAAAAGGTCAATTTTATATTGTGTTGTGGTTTGTAGCTCGTCTCAAAATTTTCTGATTTTAATTATCAATAGCCCAAATAATTAAATGACAGCACTTACATCACCGAATAGTTTAAGGCTAGAACAGACTGCAAGCGTTAATAATAACTGGAGATGTAAGAAATATCATTTTAAAAAATTTCAAAGTACGAAACGTTTATTTATTTATTGCTCTTTACAATTTTTACATTCTGTAGCATTTTTACATTGTGTGATTCTAATATTTATAATTACATAGAGATATTTTATAAAATTACACTTTAAATTAAATTTAACTTTAAACAAATAAATCAATACATTTAAGAAATGGAGGAAAACTAAAAAAACATTATACATTTACGTTCATAAGAAATGTAAGGGGTAGGGTTTTCGTTTGAAAGCTAAAAAGGATACCTATCTAAAAAAGTATTCCAGAATTGAAATCATCGTAAAAATATCTAGCTTAAATTGATGTGTCACAAAACTATCATTTCATTTAAAATATTTTATTTATATCTATTATGTCATTCCAAGATGGCGATCAAAAAAGGATTATCTATCGAAATTAGGAACGAGAAAACGAATAAATATAAGCAGTGTACCAAGTCCATTTCTCGATGAATGCATGTGGTTTTTTGATTTGTCAATTTTGAGAAAAGCCACCATTTTTCATAGTCGTTAGGGGTTTTCGGCGGACTTTCTTTTAATCACTTTTAGTATGTCACTATGCAAAACCAAACACTAAAAATAAAACTATAAAACGTTTCATTGAAAATTTTTTAAGGTAATTTCTTATATTTCTCTGACTACTGCTGTAAGTAATTGTCTATTATGAAAAATTGAATTTTGGTATGTTTGAAAACGTCTACTTTTTCAGTGTTCCCATAGTCGGATTTTTGTTAGTATATTATCCTGTATAAATGATTTCAAAATATGGCTTAAATTTTCTTAAAGTAATTTTTCCTACCTCAAAGTGTATTTCACCCGGATTAGATGTAGCGGTGCAGCGCGCGTACACTGGAACACTGCTAGTGTTCCAAGTTGAAGACTAATAACAAATGTATCCCATAATATATCCCATCTTCAAAGCAAGATACAAACTGATGTGATAATTATTATTGTTCAAAATTTAATGCAGATTATTTTGATAGCCACAAAATATGTATGTTCATATTACCCGAGTTTGTATTTGCAAAAAATTAATGGTTTTACTAAAAAAAAATCTTTGAAATTTGGTATTTTTTAAATTTAAAGCTGTCTCATTTAAACAAAAAAAAAATTAATAATTAATAAAATAATAATGTTGTTATCTTGAAGTAGACCTAATGAGGAAGCTATTAAAACAAACCGGAGATTTTTAAGACGCTTAGTTGTAAAACTATATCCATTTTACTAAAAGCTTACATAAATCCAATATGGCGGAAGCTTTTTTCCAATATGGCGGCTTTCCGCCACTTCGATTTTTCTCAAGTATGATGTTGTGGACAAAATCCCATATATTTCATTTCTATTGCTTTAAGTTTGATGTTAGGCTTATTTTGAATCTAGATTGACAGCCTAATTTTATTACTGTTTTATTATTACTGTCTTCGCGCTCTCGCTCACACTCACACACGCTCTCCATCTCTCTCTAAACCACTGAGCTAAAATTATAACTGGAGGTAGCACTGTCATGGCAGAAGTCTGTCAATAGCGTGTCGCTGATTTTGTTAGGTTGGTATAGCAGTTGGTTTTCTTATCATAGCAATAACATGGCTTCTTATAACTAGGTTGGTATAGCAATAGCAGTGAGTTTTCTTGTCATAGCAATAACCTGGCTTCTTATGACTGGCGACACGCATCTTTGACATTCAGTGCTACCTCCAGTTAGAATTATAGCTCAGTGCTCTAAACCCTCTTTGTCGCGCTCGGTAGAACTTCTCTGGCCTTGGTTTTGTCCGGGGAAATGTCCGGATTGAAATTTTGCTGATAGTTACCACTGAGCTATAATAATAACTGGAGTAACCACTCTGTGTTTTAAAAACGTACCACTGTTTTTGCTGGTTTATTTGTTTCAGAGTTTCGTTTCGTTAGGTTGGCCGGGTAAAGGTCGATTCACACACATCAGTCCAGTCACAGTTCCGTTACAGTCCAGTTGCAGTCCAGTTACAGTCCAGTCACAGTTGCATCCGCAATTTCTCAATTTCTCAGTCAATTGTCCGTCAGTTGGTTTCAGTCAGTCTTCCGTCTCTAATATTTACAGTAATTTACAGTCAAAAAATTTAAATTTTAAACCTATATTCTATTAAAATATCATTGTCCATCTTGTTGATTGTTACAAACAGTACTCAAAATACAAGCGCAACCATTTAAATAACAATAACACTATTTTCTAACCTCAAACAGTTCCGTCAGGCGTCCGAACAATCAAAAAGTATCGTTGGAAAGAAATCTGAAATTGACTGACGGATGCCAGCAGAGTGACTGACGGGACTGCAACGGATGAGTGTAGATAGCGCAATAGAAAATCCAACAAAGAATATTTTTGTTAACTGTGACGTGCCTGAAGTGACTTTACTGTGACGTGCCGTAACTGATGTGTGTGAATCGACCTTTAAGGTCGATTCACACACATCAGTTACGGAACGTCACAGTCCAGTCACTTCAGGCACGTCACAGTTAACAAAAATATTCTTTTATGGATTTTCTATTGCGCTATCTACACTTATCCGTTGCAGTCCCGTCAGTCGCTCTACCGGCATCCGTCAGATAATTTCATATTTCTTTCCACCGATACTTTTGGATTGTTCGGACGACTGACGGACCGGTTTAAGGTTAGAAAATAGTGTTATTGTTGTTTAAATGGTTGTGTTTATATTTTGAGTACTGTTTGTAACAATCAACAAGATGGACAATGAAAACTTGATAGAATATAGGTTTATAATTTAAAACTTTTGACTGTAAATTACTGTGAATTTTAGAGACGGAAGACTGACTGAAACAAACTGACGGACTATTGACTGAGAAATTGCGGATGCAACTGAGACTGAACTGTTACTGGACTGTAACGGAACTGTGACTGAACTGATATGTGTGAATCGACCTTTAATCGGGTTGGTGGGACTTGTCAAATTAGAGACAAAATCAAGATGGCGTCATCCTGTTTTGTTGATGATGATAGTAAACAAATATCTGCCAACTCAACATTATGATTGCAATATAAGTTTATTTATTTATTTTACGAGCAAGAGCAACCCATTTTAACAAGATCATAAACCGATGGTCGTTATTTAATCAAATGCCACAGGGCTATTGGCCTAAACCGATATCTCCAAACCAGGAAACTTGACTCTGAGCCTATTTTCACCACATAGTTTGAATAGAGGTAAATAAGTTAGTATTTATTTACTATCAAACAAAAACAAAGTATAATGTTTCAAAATAACTTTAAATACAGAGGTTTTAACGTGCAATAACTTAAATAAGTTTTTGATACAAGTCCTTGAAATAACGGATAACATAACCCAAAATAAATAGTATGGTTAGGATAGAATGAATTGGAATTATTTGACAGCATCCCACCAACCGATCACAGGGCCAACCTAACAACACGAAACACCAAAAACAAACCAGGCAAAACAGTGGCACGTTTTTCTCTAACGTTTAACCAGAGAGTAGTGACTCCATCTATATCTCAATGATATTTACCTCCCTTCTCCCTGCATTTTTTTCTACTCAATTTTAGAGAAAAACTAACTCAAATTGTTTAAATACTGTAGCAAAATATAATAGTGATGTTTAAGCAACTTATAAAAATGATACGTAAAGTCTAATACTAGGAATTGTACCAAAAAAAATCATGCGGGATAAAACGGGATTTCTCGACCCAGTAAGCGGGATTATTTTTTTGGTCGTGTGGAAACACTGATTGACGGGAGCAGACGACTGTCAGTTCAGTTGTTCAGTTCAGTTGTTCAGTTCAGTTCAAGCATTGCTGATAGCTTAGCTAGCTTTTGATTTGACTTGAAACTTGAAGCTATCAGCCTTATTCTCCAATTTTATTTATTTATTTTAAATAAACTGAGATGTTTCAAAAACAATAATGTGAGTACCTATGGCATACAAATAATGGTCAAAAACTAGTTGAAATCAAATAGGCTATACACAGCAAATCAGATTTTAAGAAAAAAGCTGGTCAATGATCAAAATTAATTTGTTATGGTCCTTGTAATTCAAACAAAATAGTGCACTATCTCATAGCTGTAACAATTACAGTTTAGAAGTTATTACAACTTTTGTGATTTTTGCCTTTACCTAAAATATCATGGTTACTCCCATAGCTTACCCAAAGGTTGTTGACAAGCTAATGAGAGAACCTATGGCCTGTATCAGATTGCTGATAGCCTACCGTTTATTTCTGTTATTACCATGGCAATAGACATAACGTTGCCTCACAACAACGCTGCAGCCTTTTAATTAAAGGAGGCTGCTACAGTATTAGTATACTTTAAGTTAGGCCCTAATACTTTCTTACTAAACGACAACCATACAAAGTAGGTAACTTAAAATTTTATGCAAAGTAAGTAGATATGAATAGAGAAGTATGTTAGTGACTAAGGCCGACATTCCTTAGCTACAGCTGTTAATTCATAGCCCATACAGCTAATGCCAACTAAGGGACCTACAGTTTATAGTGGAACCTGAACCACATTTTTTCCTTGGTATATACAAAATGGTCTAATCATCAGGATACCACTGCGGATAAGTAGTCGTACTCACTAGTGAATAGTGCAATCAATGACCAATGTAAGTAGGCCTACCTTACGAAACCATAGATGAAACATCCCTTAGTAGATTTAACATTATGGTATTTAAGTCATTAAAGCTCATTTAACATCTATATCTATAGGCCTATCTACTTCTATACTATTATATAAAAATCTAATGGTGTCTGTATGTGTATTACTAATAGGTGCAAAAGCTACTGTACAAACTGGACTAAAATTTTACAAAAATATAGTTACCATACCGAGGACCATTATAGGACTATTCACATTTCGATACTGACCGTAGGCTTTGCCCCTTTGGCTTTAAAGGTTGTGAGGTGAAGATTTTAAAAGTAAATATTGATTAGTCTCCATGGCTGCAGATGAGAACACTTAACAATGTTTGTTTACATTTGGTTTGTCATTTAAATGTAAACAAGAAGAACTGCTAAACTGCATATTTCACAATTTCAGACAGCTGATACAAAGAAATTAAATATAATATTTTCCATAACCATGAGGTAGGTTTATTTTAATCTGACCTTTTATCATGGATTATTTATTCTAAAACTATGTCAATGATTATATGAAAAAAAGATTCTATAACCGTTGCTGTATCAACTCCGGCTCTGCTTTGGATTTTTTTTAAGCGTCTAAGTTATGAAAATAATGTTATTAATGTGATTTGATGGAAACAGTATGAAAATTACAATGTATAGATATTTTATATGAATTTGGAGGCTACTTTAAATAAATTCTAACTCCAACTCCTTAACATGTGTTAGATTAACTTAACATAACTTGCACATCACATTGTTTTTTATATGTATATTTAGGTAAATTAAGTTATTGTGTTTTGCTAAACCTATGCATAAATTAAACTAAAGAATATCATCAATAACTAAATTGTACTGTGTTGATTTGTTTTTAAATCTGTTGTATGTAACTATAATTATTAATTATCAAATGGTAATACAAAATACTCTTATTTTATCTTAACATAGCTTTCAGTTCACATTTACTTTATTTGATACATTTATTATTTGTGTTTTGCCACACCACTGATTAAATTAAACCAAGGAAAATATCATAAAACTAAGCAGTACAAAGTGTTCTTTTGTTTCTAAAATCAATGAAATATCTGTTACTATGTTTACTTTATGGTAAGTGTGAAAATGTAAAACCAATGGACGATGGAACTGATTACATAAAAGAACTGGTTTGTATATTAAGTTGTTTGTTGATATTTTTGTAGAGTAGAATCAGAGATGCAATGAAACATATACACTGTATTTGCTGTTAAATTGTTTAGGCATTGATGCTTTGATAATCATATTAGTTTTGTCTGCTGTCTTTAATGCTAAATTATTTGTTTAACATTTTTTATAGTGCCTATAGATATAGTTTCTTTAATATTTAAAAGACTGTATTGAAAAGGCATAGCAATATTTCTAAAGTTTATAACAGCTGACTTAGTTTGTGCTAATGATTTATTGTGAGTGAAGAAACTGAAGATGGAAGGATTTGTGATTTAATATAGGGTAAAGAAGAGTGACATTTAAAAAAATGTTCATATAAATTTAATAATTAGTAGTAACTTCAAAATTGAAATTTAAAATGTCAATAATAAATAAAAAGATATGTTAACTTACTAAGGGAGATGAAATGGTGGTATCCACTGCTTACCAGATTAAAGTCATAACTTAAACATTTCTATTAGCTGGCCATAAAAGTTGAATTTTGTTTCTAAAAGCGTTGGGGGATGTGTAACTATTATAGCAACAGATGTAAAGATTAAAATGTTTCTATTTTGTGTCCTCTTCCCGTTGCAAAGCACGGGTACAACAGCTAGTACTGTAAAAAACTATCCAAGTAATAATAAACAATAACTCGTCTTAGTTACAAAACCAAACAGTTTTTAAAGCACAAATCATGAAATTAACCCTAAAATAATAAGCTTATAATAAGCTAAAAATGTCGACAGTAGCGATTAGTGTCAACAAAGTTAATTTTTTCTAGATCTCTTATAAAATATTATTGTGTAGGCCTACAACATATAAGTTACTGTTGACATTTGAATAAACACCTCAGGTCACTCTGTTAACTTAAATGTCACCAGCAATAAAAATAAATGGTACCTATCAGCAATCTGACACATACTTTCTACCAAAAAGCTCGTCAACAACCTTTATCATGGGTAAGCGGTGGGAGTAAATATGTTGTTTTGGCAAATATTTACTGTACACTGGGATATGATGTAATTTTTATGTGACTACTTACAGTATTTTTAACGCTGAATCCAAAAATGCAATCAGTTTTTGTCGGAGAGATTCCTAAGTGGCCGTAGTGGCCGTAAAACGAAGGTTAGGATTACGAATCTAAGGATAATTGAGCGGTATTGAAGGTAAATGGTAATATGGCGTGGTCTGGACGGGTCCGTACTGAGTGAGAGGTGAGGACTGAGTGAGAAGAGCAAACAACTGTTTATACTTGATCTAATGCGGAAAGAAATCAAATCAATTTGTTTTGAAACCAAATACGGTAATCAGTTCTTACTTAGGCATGTGAGGAAGGTAGGTCGGGTTTTATGTGGATTCGTGACTGTATTAAGTGTTTTGAAGTGGGGTAGATTAGGAAGGTAAAGATTAGGTTATAATGAACCGACTCATTAATTTATGCAACTTTAAGAATGTTTTTGCACAGTTAAATAAGTTAGTGGGTGAAACACAATGAAATATTGAGTTTAAAAAAGAAATAATTTAGTATATATGAAGCGCTGTTGTATGCCTAAGAAGGGTCACGGAGAAAATTCAAAAATAGTATAATTTAAAATTATCACGTTATTCTTATGGATAAAATTAAAACTGTTGTAGTTTACTTGTTTATGGATATATGTTGATAAAATTTGGTAATGCCTTAATATTTTTATCTTTTGTTCTATAGGCTACCCATATAATCTAATATAAATTATTAAGAATAATAATCGTGGGTGCTATCTCAGGTATTCAAATGCCTCCCAATTGTTCATTAACCCACCACATTAACTGTCATTAAAAGAAGGTACTCAAATAATACTACCTACTAATGCGAAACTTAAATACACCCAAGCTGTGCAACGGAACCAGACTATTAAAAATATATAAACTATTTTTTATTTAAAAAATGACACAAAACTTGATTGAAGCAACAATCATCAATGGCAAGTTTAAAGGAGAAATAGTCTTAATCCAAAGAATACCGATGATTTCATCCGAATTGCCCTTTGAATTCAAACGACTACAATTTCCTTTGCGTTTTGCTTTCGCAATCAGCATTATAACGCACAAGGCCAATCCCTGACTATCGCCAGTTTAAATTTAGAAAATGCATGTGCTTTCCACACGGACAGCTGTATGTTGCGTGCTCACGTGGTGGTAGGTACACCTAAAACCTTATATATTTTTACATCTAATGAAAAAACAAAAACATTTTTTATCCACTGGCAGTTAAGTAAAATAAATATTCTATTTTTGTTTTTGGTATAATATTTTTATTATTTATAGTAAAGAACAAATTACCATTTAAAATAATAGTTGTTAGCGTAGCAACACAAGCCGGGTAATTGCTAGCACAAATCTAAAATAAATCAAACAGAGACACCATATTAAGCTTCAGAATTTCTAAATTGTTTTAAATAACTGGTGAATCTTACCTTGCACATACTTTTTACTGTAGCATAGTATAATCTGTTTTTTCATCAAGATTTTTTTGTCCAAGTAAACCTTTTCTTTTTCAGACCAAGTACTGTATTGTTTCCAATGGAGACCTCCGCCACCACCAGGCGATGCCTTCCAAGGGTGATGGTCGATGATGTTTTCCTAGCTCCAGTTCATATTAACGCTGGAGGAACTGTCTACACAACCACTCTGGAAACACTTACCAAGTAAATAAAAATTTTTCTCTGGCGAACGTTCAGATTGAGGGTTTAATAACATTTTGTAAGACTAAATTACTTAAGTCATCCCTTACGTAAGTAATTTAATAAAGGGATTACGGAAGTAATTTAGTCTTACATTGTGTCCAACAGCTCAGGGGCTACAAACATGGATTTTAATTGAATAACATTTTGTCATTTTCTAATTAGGCCTAATTGCTTTATTAAGTTTTAGTTAAATGCCAATTTTTGAGCTAGTATAACAATTATTTGATCGTCAAAAGTAAGTGGTAGCATTTTTTTTTTAATAATGAGTGTGGCCTACAGTTATGAAATATAGTTGGGTGTGACAAACTTTGGTCAAACCCTGTCAGATTAGGACGAGTATTGTAATATAGCCTAATGCCAAATACAGTATTGACTTTACAAATTTGATGTGACAAAAAATAATAAGTGGATGATTTTTAACCTAAAACCTATATTAATTGTCACCTTTGGGACTGTGTTATGGGTCACAGAAAGTAAATTTAAAATGTTTTGGGAAAAATTAAAACCGTCTACGTTGAAAAATACATATTTATATTTTAATTCTTAAATGCAAGAATACAGAACTGTTATTTTGTATGTTGTTCTTGTTTAATATTTGTACTGAAATGAAATCACATTTTAAAATAATCTAAGTACAGATGCGAAGTGACGGATAACAGAGAGTAACGGTTAAAAGGGTGGCGGTTAATCGAGGTTCTACTATACTGAGTTTACAGCCTTATGAAAGAATCTCTGATAAACTTTCAACTACCACAGACATTAGGGATCAAAACCAGCAACCAATGAATAACATAGGCTGTCAAAGCCGACTTTCAGTCCAACCTAGGCCCTTCCCTTTCCTCGTCTCCACTCATACTCTTGTATAAATAATTCATAATGCTCATTTCTGTTCAAGCAAAAATAAATGTGTATAGGCCTACATATTATAAAGAGAAGACAAATTCTGCGATTTTGAAATTTGCTAAACAATTTGAATTTATACATGTAGCCACAGATAGCAGAGGTGAATCCAAGAGAGGGGCACGTGCCCCTCCCCCACGACCTGACTTGACACTAGATAAAATGTATTTTTTACAAGAAAATATTATTAATAACATTACCAAAGCCTTGAGTTGATGTACAGAAAAGGTACCGTAATCAAAATATAGCCTAATGTTTTTTTACATTTAAAATGAGATTCAAGGTGATGATGAAAGCTATAATAATATTATAAATTAGGTTGCTCTGAAATACACCAAAACTTGAGTTTTTAATGTTATTGTTATTGTTATTATTTAACCCCGATCCTCCCTTTTCACCGGGGGGTATTCCATACCCCCCCCCCCATTGTGCCCCTGACGGACAGTATGAATCATTAAAAAAATATTTCCTTATACTGTAGTAAAAGAAAGACTTATATTCCCAATTTAGATTTATTTTATATTAAACATCAGGTTTATTGAGCACTTAGGTTTGTTATACAAGGTGGCACAGATGGATCGTGTGGTTGAAGTGTACTGTACGTCTGGAGGGGGAGCCAGGTGTTCGGCGGTATTTGTTCTGTGGTGGGGGAGACGGGAAGTTTCAGTTGCACTCTGGCAGTCAGTCACAATGGCTACGTGGTCCGTTGAGCATCGTGTTTTCGCAGTGGAAGAGTTTATACTCAATAACGAGTCAATTTTTGCTATGACGCGTGCCTTTCGCCGGTGTTTCAACATCCCACCTCGCGGTAGTGTTCCTAAGTGAGATACGATATTGAGTTGGGTGCATAATTTTCGCACTACTGGTTCATGTGCTGCAAAATGGACGCCTAGACTTCGAACAGTAAGAACGCCTTAGAACGTGGAGCGTGTGAGACGCGATGTCAATATGAGCCCCTGTCGATCAACAAGACGTCATGTTCCAGCTCTTGGAATGTCACATCCGAGCCTTCCAAAATTCTTAACAAAGAACTGAAATTCCACCCCTATAAAATCATAGTGGTGCAGAAGATTCTCTCAACAGACCGTCTTAAAAGGCTTCTGTATAGCCGACGGATGTTGGAGTTATTGGAAGATGAAAACCTGATTATCAATATGTCTGACGAGGCTCACTTTCACATTAACAGCTACGTCAACAACAAAAATTGCCGTTACTGGGCCGACACTAACCCAAGAGACCTACACCAACCTGGAGTCTTTGGTGTGGGGTTTCTAAGGTAGGGGAAATTGAGCCTTGAAAATAAAGAGAGCAGGCTGTTACTGTTAATTCGCAGTGTTATGTAAACATGATTGAAGAATTTATCCTCCCACAACTTAAAAAGAACAATTATGACATGAAAAATATGTGGTTCCAACAAGACGGGACAGCTGCACATACCGCTAGGATATCAATCCAAGCTGTCCCCACTCTGTTCCCTGGCCGTTTGATTTCCCGTAACAGAGATTTCCATTAGCTAATGAACCTCACCCTCGCTCACCGGACCTCACGGTATGTGACTTTTTCCTATGGGGCTATTTAAAAGTAAGGGTCTACATTAACAAACCACGTACCATTCAGGAGTTGAAGGCTGCTATTCACAATAAAATCACATCATTTCCTGGTGATGTGCTTGAGCGGGCAATGCGGGAACCTTAAGGACCGACTCCACAAGAATTCGTCGCTCGAGAAGGAGGGCATTTTATGGATGTAATTTTTAAAACTAAATTTACTCATTTTTTTAATAAGCTTCTATTGTAACTACACGTTTTGCAATTCTTTTCAATCCAATACCTTTAAAATTTACAATTTGACCAGTATTTTAAAACCACCCGATCCATCTGCACCACCCTGTACAAGGTAATACAGTGTGTGTGCGTTTTTTTAGCAAAATGATATAAGCTTAGTTTGCAGTACTAATTAAATTTGCCAAATTTAATCAAAATATTTATATCTATAAACTACGACAGTTTATTTTTTATAGATTCTCCAACGTTATGTTTTGAGAATTAAAAAAAACAATTATTACCTTATTTTATTTTTACAAAAAATGTATTATTTATATATATATATATATATATATATGTGTGTGTGTGTGTGTGTGTGTGTATATAAATACATACATATATAATATTTAAATTTATTCTCAAAATATTATTTTCCTTGAATAATTTTATAATTATGTAAAACATCCTAGTAGGTACGTAATTTTTTAGGTACGTACTAGAGGCCAAATATATCATCAGTTCAAATTCATATATATATATAGGTATATTTATATATGTGTCCGTTAGCACGATAACTCGAGCAAAAATCATCCGATTTTGATGAAATTTGTGTACAAACATGTAAACCTACGTTTATTCAAACGAGTTCGCGAACCAGCATGATCGGACTATGGGAACAGGGGTTTATGGGGGGTTTTATGGGGTAAAAATTTGTTTTTCCCATTTTTTACCCTAAAAACTTAAAATTTAGCAATTTCTTTCCAAACCATTTTGTAGAGCTTTAAAAAAACAAATAATTTAGTATTTGAAGCGTTATTATGCGCCTAATGGTTGCGGAAAAAATTCCAAAAATCTGTAAATTTAAAATTCCCATGTTATTCTTATGTAGAATAAGTAATCTGTTGTAGTTTGCTTGTTTATGAACATATTTTGAACAAATTTGGAAAATGCATTAACTTCATACTAAACTATTACATTTTACAAAAAATACTTTTTACCCTCCCTGTTGCAGGAAACCTAAGTACTCGTTAAACTAATGTTATTTAAATAAGGAATAAATGTGATATTTTTAAGGAGACATTTTGATTTTAGTGTAAATCCAGTCAGGCAAATGGAAATTCGCTTAGTCTGCAGGTTTGCTGCGGCGGGGGTATTCTTATGTTTCAGTGTTACTGGTATTTTTGGTAAATAAATAAGACGATGCAAATTTGTTAACTATTGGTAGGCTATGAGGGAGAAAACTTTTGAATTTAGTGAGAAAATATTTAAACATTTTTAGGATATTTCTAGTTTGGTTTGTGTGCTAATTTTCAATTAACAGTTTTTTTTATTGACCGCAGTGCGCTTCTAACTTTCTCCCTGTGAAGTTTTTCACTCTTTTATTCGAATGCTGTAACCTTAGGCTATAAATTTCTTACGTATTGCCTTCGAAATTAAAATTAAATGATTTTGATCAAGGTCTTGATCAGTAGAAAGAATCACACTCTACTCGCTTCACCAGCTTGTCACAACTAATTCCTCGCTATATTGCCAGTCTACCTTGGTTGCTGATAATAACCAATAGATGGTTTATATGATGCCTTACTGCAGAAAGACTTATGTCAATGCATTGAATTTAAATTTTACCTTGCAGAGTTCATTAACATTTTGGAAATATTAATTCTAAAATATTATGATGCAGAATAAAGTATTTCTTTTTACAAATTTTAAATAGTGGACGGTTATTATTTAATTTAATAATGCTAACTTAGTTTCACTTGGTAAATAAAACGTTTGATGTGTTTTACATTTCTTTAAATTTATCTGTTAGTAATTCCCAAACTGCAACTGCAAACTGCATTAGATTCTAGAGTAAGGAAGATTTTGTGATATCAGGTATTTGGATTGTATAATATACACTGTTTTGATGATTAGGTATGTTAAGTTATTCATTTTGTTATTGATTGGCCTCAGATACAACTGATTTTGCAGGTATCCTGACTCAAAATTAGCAAAACTGTTTGATGGGACGTTGCCCATCTCTGTTGATCCAATTAGCCGACAATATTTCATTGATATCAATGGAAGTGTGTTTGCCCACATCTTGGACTTTTTGCGACACGGTGAACTTTTGCTCCCCGACCATTTCACCCAACTTCCTTTGTTAATCAAAGTGGCCGATGCCTTAGGGATTCAAGGTAAGCATGATTTGTAGTTTATGTTTGTTTTTATTAAAAAAAGTTTGAAAAAGGCAGGTATTTATGAGCCGTGCAGCATATGTGCTTGTTTCAAATTTTATTCATACCTATCCAGTGATGATTTTGATGATTGAGTTGTCAGTGATAAACACTCATAATTTTGTTACTGAAAATTTTGAAAGTTTAAAGTTTTTATTTACTTGTTTTTAAAGGCATTACTTATGCAAACAAAACAAAAATAACTCTTAAGTGAATATGCTATAGTATATATCTAGTTTGTTACATAGCTCCTTTTATGTTATTTTAGAGATGCTGAGATGCTTGATTATCCTAAAAGGTAAACAAATACTTTCAAACGTAAATGAGTCTGATGAAGACGATGGAACTGAATATGAAAAGCATGGAAAATCATGGATACTAAATAGTTTTGAGAAAAACAATGTTGAAAACTCAAAACCATATAAAAATGTTGGTTTTAAAGAATTGAACTTTGAAAAAGAAACTAAAGGGAGGGATCAATTGTCTGAAACCAGTCCTACTGAGGCAGTAATCACTGACACTTTGGGAGAAAGCAAATTAGAGGAAAAACATCTCAAAACAGACAGCATGAAAACAGGAACTTTTGAAATGAAAAGTATTAAATCTAACATCATAGAGAAGGAAAAAGTTGAAGCAAATTTAATAGAAACTGATACTATAAAATCAGGATCAATCGAGGTATCAACTATGCAATCTCAGTCCTTAGACTTGGAGAATGTTCAAATTAAAACTGCAAAAACAGACAATGTTAGTACAAACCACCTTGAAACAGGAGTGTTAAGATCTGACATAACTCATATGGTATCTGTAGAAGCAGCAAATGTAGAAATTACCTCCATTGACGCTGGTGCAGTAATGACTAGAAACCTGGAAGTCAAAACTCTTAAGGCCAATGCATTGGAAGTTAGGACCTTGAAGGCTGGAGTTTTAGAATTAGAAACAAATAGAGGACCTACAAAGGTTGTGTTAGTGCGATATGATGAATATTACAAGATTATAAATATTTACTCACCTGATCAACTAAACCTGAGAAATCCCATGTTCCCCCAACAAATGCTTCGATCACAATACATTGGTAACTGTAACCGGCTGTATTTTGAATTCCTCAACCTGAGCTTTAAGGATCCTCAGACAGGAGCAAGTTTTGGTGTTCCTTACTTGTTACATTTATTCGATCAACTTTTAAGTAAAGGATACCAGTTTTCCTCTGTTGTTACAGCGGGTGAGTTAAGCTATACAAGAGACTATGTGCTGGTTTGCTCTTCATCCGCTGTGTAGGGGATTTGAAATGAAAGTCCAGGTCTCAAGGTTGGGTAAAATAATGAAATAACATCAGTAAAGAAACACAAGAATGTACAGGGAAGCTTGAGACAATTAAAACAAGGAAAGAGCTGTGGTCTATTAATGATGGTGGACATTCCTTAATGTTAGATTATTTGGGTAATATAGGTTTTATTTGGGTATCTAAATCCTCCATCTTGTTAATAATTTCAAATGACTATTGTTTCCAAGAGTCGACAGTGTACATATTAAATCACTGGAACAACATGCATAATTGTCATGATAAGCTATGTTATAACATTATAGGCTACAGCTTCGTAACACTAACATATTAGTTTAACCCAGATTGTTTTTATCAAGTCTAATAAAAGTATGTTTTATTAAAAATGTGTAAACGTAAAACAGTGCTTGTCTTTTTATGTAAGGTATCCTTCCATAATCTACATAAGTAAAAAATATCTGGTAACATTTATTTATTTCGGTTCAGTCATGATCCACCATTTTGTAATTTTTCAAAAATAACTAAGCAACTGATATTTTTTTGAAACTTTGTATGAAATTAAAGGTGTTTTGTTGTTTAAAAGTTTCTTAATTAATGTTAAGCAAACTGATTTCAAAATGGCGGCCTTTTAGAATGTTCAAAGTACATTTTTGTGAAAATCTGCTTGGAGCTTGTTAATCAATATTATATACAAGATTGAATTTAAAGCACGTCTAAACCCAAATCCATTGACACTTTGATTCTAAAGATCGGTTAACAAATAATGTTTTGGCAATTTTCATTGAATCAAATTTTAAAATGGTGGAACATCTAGAATGAATAATTCGGTTTTTTCACCCCTACCTGAGGCTAAGACAGGGTTCCCACGGACCGGGAAAGTCAGGGAAACAGGTATAGGGTCAAGAAAAGTTTTTAAAAAAGGCCGCAAGTCAGGGAAAAATTTAAAAAATAATGTTAAGTCAGGGAAATTTACTAAAAACTTCTATAGATCGCATTAATTTTTTGGATGATTAGTTATATTGAAATGAAATAGTTGCTGAAAAGATGACTAAGTTCTGAAAAATCTGGTGATTATGTAATTTTTATTACCATTATTTTGTTTTATTTAGAGCTGTAAGTATTTAGAATTTGATTTCTTATTTGTTATTGTATTAATAAATATCCCTGCTGCAGCAACCCTCAGACTAAGCAAATTTCTATTTACCTGGCTGGATTTCTAAAATATTCCTTTAAAATAATTTCCAATTCAATTAAAAGATTAATTTTAATTAGTACATAGGTTTGTTGCTACAGAAAATATAATTAGGAGTGCTTTTTATTTAAATCTTGATAGCTTAATAATCTTAATATGAAATAAACAAATTTGTCAAAACAAAAAAAGTAAATCGGTCGGTGGTCTAGGTCTTACTTATCATGAGACCTGCGGTACTAAGATGAGGTGTAATGGCGCCTATGGGGATGGTGGAGGTCGTATTAAATTTTAAAAAGTAGTTTTTAAGCGATAAGTACTTAACTTATGTTTAAATATTGTGTATATTAAAAATATTATAATTGTAAATATTATATATCTAAGGCTTTTGATTGTGTGGATCACTCACTCCTGTTGCTGAAACTTAATGACTATGGGATTGGGGGAAATTGCTTTTCTTTAATACAATCTTACCTTTCTGAAAGAAAACAAAGAACTTCAATTTTAGAAGATAACAACAAACATTATTCAACATGGGAAATTATATCCATAGGTGTTCCCCAAGTAGGTATTGGGCCCACTTTTTTTTCTTATTTACATTAATGATCTTCCAAAAGCTATTAATAAAGAACTAATTCTTTTTGCCGATGACGATGACACTACTGCTTTGATCAAAAATAATAATACAACTGAAGTGTTTTCTTCCCTGCAAAGTGTGGTAAAGGATATGGAGCAATGGTTTTTAGTAAATGGGTTAAAACTTAATGTTGAAAAAAAACAAATATTATTGAATTTTCTACTAGACACAAAAATATGGAAAACTGTTCTTAATTTAGTTGAAGCTCATAAATTCTTAGGGATTTACGTAGATGACACAGTTAAATGGGATTCACATTTTGAATTATTTACATAACAAAATTAGGTCGATATCATCTTTATTCATACATTTAAGGGACTGTGTTTCTATTGAGACACTTAAAGTAGTTTATCATGCTTATGTGGAGTCAGTGTTAAGATATGGCATAATTTTATGGGGTCAAGCTACTGGTATTAAAACTTTATTCAGGTTACAAAAACGTATTATTCGCATTATCACCAACTCTCATCCACGCAGTTCTTGTAAGAAACATTTTCAAAATTTAAGAATTCAGACATTAACGGGGTTGTATATTCTAGAATTATTAAATTACATACATTCAGTTAAAAATGAGCTACCAGAAACAATACATTTTAATCACAGGTATGAAACCTGAAATGAAATTAAAATATATTTAGACTCCCCAGACACCGTTTGACCCTATATGAAAAATCTCCACTGTATGCTGGGCTGAGATTGTACAATTTGCTTCCGCCATGCTATAAGTCATTAAGCAAAACCAAATTTAAAGATACAATAGATAATTTACTTATTGACAATGTTTTTACTTAATTGAAGATTTTTATAGAACTACAATGTAGGATTTTTAGTTTTATTTTAAGTGTTTAGTTTTAAGTTAAAAGTTTTAATGTTAAGTAATTTATGTATAGATTTAATTTTGACAATGCACCTATTCTAAATGTTATGACATGTATGGAATGTTTTGTGCAAATAAAGTAAAAAAAAATGTATATATATGGTACGGTAACATTTATTTATTTTGGTTCAGTCATAATCCACCATTTTGTAAATTTTTAAAAATAACTCTGAGCCCCTTGATATTTTTTTGAAACCTTGTATGAAATTAAAGGTTTTTGTCGTTTAAAAGTTTCTAAATTAATGTTAAGCAAACTTATTTCAAAATGGCGGCCTTTTGGAATGTTCAAAGTACAATTTTGTGAAAATCAGCTTGGAGCTTGTAAATCAATATTACATACAAGATTGAATTTAAAGCACTTCTAAACCCAAATCCATTAAGATCGGTTAACAAATAAAGTTTTGGCAATTTTCATTGATTCCAATTTAAAAATTGTGAAACATCTAGAATGAAAAATTCGGTTTTTTCCACCACTACCTGAGGCTAAGACAGGTGAGGCTTTTCAGGGTTCCCACGGACCTGGAAAGTCAGGGAAACAGGTATAGGGTCAGGGAAGGTCAGGGAAAGCTTTTAAACAAGGCCGCAAGTCAGGGAAAAACTTTAAAACTAATGTTAAGTCAGGGAAATTTACTAAAAACTTCTATAGATTGCGTTAATTATTTGGACGATTAGTTATATTGAAATGAGATAGTTGCTGAAAACGTGAAAAGATGACCAAGTTCTGAAAAATCTGGTGTGTTTGTAATTTTTATTACCATTTTTTGTTTTATTTAGAGTTGTAAGTATTTTATTTAGAATTTGATTTCTTATTTGGTATTGTATTAATAAATATCTCCGCCACAGCAACCCTCAGATTAGGCAAATTTCTATTTACCTGGCTGGATTTCTAAAATATTCCTTTAAAATTATTTCCAATTCAATTAAGATTAATTTTAATAAGTACATAGGTTTGATGCTACAGAAAATACGTATAATAAGTAGTGTTTTTTATTCAAATCTTGATAGCTTAATAATCTTAATATGAAATAAACGAATTTGTCAAAACAAAAAAAGTAAATCGGTCGGCGGTCTAGGTCCTATCATGAGTAGTGATGGCAAAATTTCTCAAAACATCGTTGAGAAAAATAATGTAAAAGAAGGGGGGAAATGCTAGTGGCGCAAGTAAACAACATTCTGACAACAAAAGAACACAATAAAACTAAAACTATAAAATTAACTTATTTTTTTATAGTTTATTTAACACTGATATTTTAAAATTTTGATTTTGATTTGAAACATCACAGAAAAATATAAGAATGTTAAATAAAAATAAATCCTGAGTAGGCCTAGTATGTTTTATTTGTCTAATGAACGTTTTAACTGAAAATAAAATGTTAAATTAACATAGAATAAAAAGAACCTCATATTACATGTTATAACGTTGGTGTATAATTTCAAAATATGTCAAATAAAATTTAAATATAACTTAATACCAGTAAATATAGTAAAATTATACTGCTGTTCTGTAGCAAGAGCAAGCAGGCCAGCAAAGAGTAATTAATTTGTAGCGAGCTGTCGTCTGCCGTGTCCATCTCGTTGGCCCGTTCAGACTATTTTTTTCTTTACCTAGTCAGTTAATTTATACTGTTAATGTAAAATTTCGTTCAAAATAAAAATATAATAGCTCGAACAATGCATTTCTGGTTCTGGTTTGGCAAAAATCTACATAAATAACCGCTGATAACCCATAAAGAGCAAGCTCGATGTTTTTGGGTGAACACATTGAAGCTCGATATATTTATATCGTACTGCAAAAATTGATGTTAAAACATCGATGATTGAAACGATAAAAATCGATGTTTCGAAAAGATCGATATTCATTTGCCATCACTAATCAATCATGAGGCGGTACTAAAATGAGGTGTAGGCCTAATGGCGGCTATGGGGATGGTAGATGTCGTATTTAATAAAAAAAGTTGTTTTTTAAGCGAGAAATACCTAAATAACTAGGTACTTAACTTATACCTAAATATTAAGAAAACTCACAGTACCTAAAATATGCCATGGTCAAAGAAATTAACAGAAATCGGTTAGGAAATTCACTTAAGCTATTTTTGTGAGAACCCTTTAAGAGCTAGTTATAATAATTCTAACGCTAATAATTTCCCCAACTTTGCTGCACTCAATCATGGTTCACATTTTCTTTTTATAAGCAGAAAAGCCTTATTGAAAATACAGTAACAGAGCAGGCACACATAAAACATAATAATTAACCACGACTGTCTCTAGGAGGGAGAGTGAGAGTGTCTGCATGCTAACACTCAAAACCAATCAGCGTTTGATAGCATTTTAATGAAACTTCACTTACATTTTTATATCCTCTCAATTTCCTTTATTACCTATATAAATTCAAATTTATTTTAAAAATTGAAATCTTTCTACACATTGTAGTCTGCTGTAGAACAAAGAATAATTTTACATTAAATTTTGCAAGTTTGTTTAAACCTAATTATGATAATTGTTATATATAGGTGGTTTATATAATATTAATAGAAAATTTTATGGCTGTTAAAAATATTAAATATAGCACTTGATTTTCCAAATTGAATTTCTTCCAAAATTTCTCAACTTGTTGAGGAATTGTTCCTCTTGATCCAATGAGTAGTCCATATACTTCAAATTTACATATTTTATATTTCTCCGAATAATAGGGGATAGTTTTCTTATAAATATTTACTTTTTCTTCGTGGACTTCCTGTGGCTGAATTTCATTTGTCTCAAGACGAACTGTTGAGTCTATAATGAGACCGAAATCTTTCTCCTTGTCTATAACAATGATGTCACTCCGCCTCACAGAGCCCTCTTCTATAGCCGTGACCTCTTCATAGACCTCGTAACTTTTCTTTTGAATGCATCAGCTATGATTTTTCTTATGGTATGGTGGCGGGTATTTCGTAGAAGACTAGGTACTAAATGGGCACTTTCCAAGGACGTGGGCAAGAGTTTCGAGTTTCAAGAATAAATTTCTCAGATACAGGACAATGCCTGCACTGGTTCCCGTCCCTGGATCTCCCATGAAGACTTCTAAAGAGAAATAACGTCTCCGACCATTTTCAAGTATTGTTTGAACTCAGCTTCTGTGAGGCCACAACCTCTAGCCAAATTTGTATTGATCTTGTTACATTCTTTGAAAAGAATAATATTTTACCTAGCTGTGTGTGCCCGTTCTACGCACGGGGATCTTATCGTAGTCAGTTGAAACCTTGAACAGCGATTGGTTTGCATATTTTTGTTGAAATTAAAGAAAATAACTACTGTTTATACAGGAAAGATTAATTGTATTTAGACATTTTGCTATGTTCACATCTTACTACTTATTTTGACCCAAGAAATCACTACGTAAATTATGTCGCTAAACAGGCAGTTTTGATTCAAAGTGCTTAACAAGTTAAATCTTCAAGGTTTCATAAACTTAGCGAACAGGCACTATTATAGAGATAGGCCGGTAACTTCCCATATCATCAGGACTTCTTAAAAATTGGTAGGCCTACAGTTTTAGTGACTTTCAATGCATCGGGAAAAAACCCCGTGGGACATGCAGACATTGAGCACTTGTGCGATGGGGAGGGGATCACAGCGATGATATCGGCAACATGTTTCAGAACAATAATGTCTATATAGTCGAGTTCTTAACTATAACTGTTTAATTATTTAGATGATAGTTTGTTTGAGGCGTTACATTAGACCAGTTATTTATAAAGTGGTGGTATATGTCCAAAAAAGTAGTAGGATTGAGTATAAACCTAACCTAGAGAGCCCACCGCTATACTGTTAGTCGGTACCGCTTTTGACGACGTAGTTCGGGCCGCTGACGCTTGGGTCGTGGTAGGCAATGGTTATGTCTATACTCAATGGTAGTAGGCTAATGGGTCAATACAATAAAAAATACGTAATTCTTGGTTCGATATTATTTTCCATACGATAGAGCTTCATATCAACATTTATTTGTACTTTTTTCAGGTTGTTTTCGAGAATCAAAGTATAACCATAGATAAAACATACATATTTTACCTATGGTACATAAAACATACATGTTTTATCTATGGTATATACAGTAATGAGTGCTAGTGGAGAAGGGTCCCTTCATTCTTTAGGAGCTAATGCTGACTTGCACTCTTTATGAGCTAACGGGTTTTATGCGTTTAAACCTTTTAATTGAAAGCTCCGAATCCGAAAGAATTCGAACTGTCCAATTGGTCCGAAAGAATTCGTAGCAATTGCAGGTAGAAATAATTTTTCGGAGCAATTGCAACTAAATGTGGTTTGGATTTAAATGAGTCGGGGCTGTATGACCCAAACACAAAAGCCTGCCTCTCAGAGATCGGAAAAGCCCCCGTTCTCGACGCGATCGCGATCACGTCGTGTTTGTGTTGTTTGGATTTGCTCCAAACCATTATTAGGATTAGGTTATGTTTGTTTACTAAACTGTTGAGTGTTTGTGTTGTGTTGACTTTTCTATCAGATCAATCATCAATCGCGTCCGAGAATACTAACTTTATCTGAAAGAAAAATAATTAGGTTAAGTATTTTTTCTCTAGCAGTTATCGAAGTTTTATCAATATTATAGAACTATAATAATGAAGAGGAAATCCACCGAAACTTCAACAGGCAAACATCCAAAGAAGAAAGGAAAATGCATTACAGAAACTAAGTTGAAAGAGATGATATCAATATTTTTAAGTGACAAAAAACATTCAAATATATTGATTGATATTCTAGCTCAATTTCAGGTAACTTAAGATATATTAAAATATTTAAATTGTTTTACCTAGGCTACCTAATCTCTACACATTTAAGTTTTTTGTCATAGGTAAGCTTAGTCCTAGCCTACAATCACATCTTTTCTAAATAGGCCTAGGCCTCAAATTAAGCTTGGGGCCTAAGTTAATACGTTAGTCCACAGGTAAGTTAACTGGTGACATCGCTATTTATTAATTTTGACTAACCTAGGCTATTTTGCAGAACTTTGATACACAACTCCAATGGTTTAAAAATGATGTTAATTAACTTACACAACTGATTCTTCCATTATAAATTCAATCAATCAATCAATCAAAATATCTTTATTTCATAATATGCAAACATATAGTTATATGAAATAGAGTCATGGGAACTAAAACTAAGTGAGATGGTTATTCAAAGTAGGTTAACACATAAGGTTAAATTGTATTCTAAATTATTAAGAGAAAGAGTCAAAATCAAAAGATTCAAGAACAAAACTCCCCGATAGAAAAGAAAGCTGATTGGATTAGAAATGCTTTTGCCAAATTTAAAAATCTGTTTGTATTATTTCTTTCTTTTTTGATATTTTGTGGCAAAAGATCAAAATATTTGTTTCCTTTATAGGTGATTTTTTTTTTAAAGAGCTCTAATTTATGATGTTCAACCAATCGATGGGGTCTTGTATTATAGCTATGGACAGTATTACCAAATGTTAGTTTATTGTTAGATACTACAAATTTTATTGTTTCAAAAATAAATAGGCTGTAAACTGTAAATATTTTCAATTTGGAAAAATCATTTTTAACTACATCAGATTTTTTGTTTAGATTCAAAATTACCGTTAATGCCCTTTTCTGTTGGAGTAATATTCTATCCATGTTTAATTTAGAGGTTGACCCATAGATGCAGATACCATAAGACACATGTGAATGGATTAAGGCAAAATATATTGTTTTTAAAGTTTCAATATTGCAAGAGGTTGCCATTTTCCGAAGAGCATACAAACCACTTGTTGTTTTTTTAACTACATGATTTACATGGTCATTCCACGTTAGGTTTTCATCAATAACTAATCACAAAAAAGTTGTTTTCTCTAATTGATCTATTAAGTTTTCTTCAATGAATATTGTGGGATTTAATTTTTGCTTAGTCTGTTTGGTTGTAAATGTTACAAAATTTGATTTTTGTGAATTCAGCAGAAGGTTTTTACTATCAAAAAAGTCTTTAATCATTGATAAGTTAATATGAGATGCAATTTCTAGGTTTTCTTTACTATTGGCAGTTACAATCATGTTAGTGTCATCGGCATAGAGACAAATTTTATTGTTCTTGTCCCATATCACCCCTGGTAGACCCTTCAGGTAACAGAGGAATAACAAGGGACCTAGAATTGATCCCTGGGGGACTCCATATTGTATGTTTAGCAAGCTCGAACTATATGTCTCCTTATATATAGGTTTTGAATTATTAAAATAATGACTTATTTCTACAAACTGTTTCCTATCTGAAATGTAAGATTTAAACCATGCCAATTCTGTACCTTTAACTCCAAGAGAGCTTAGTGTATTTATGAGAGTACTGTGGTCTACAGTGTCAAAGGCTCTAGACAGGTCCAAAAAGATACCAATGACTTTTTCACCTTTATCAATCGAATTTATGATTGACTCAACAAATTCCACACCTGCTGTTATGGTGGACTTCTTTCGTCTGAAACCATGCTGCTGCTCATCTAAGAGACAATTTATTTCAAGGTGATCTAAAAGTTGGTTGTACACAATCTTCTCTAAAATTTTTGAAAATACAGGAAGCAATGATACAGGCCTATAGCATCTGACATCCTCGGGGTCCCCCTTTTTAAAAATGGGGATTACTTTTGCTACTTTAAACTGGTCTGGAAAAATACCTGACATTAATGAGTGATTAATAATATGAGTCAAAGGAATGGATATGAATTGCCATGATGCCTTAACTATTGTGATAGGAATATCATCATTCCCGGTGGAAAGCTTATTTTGCAGTGATGATAATATTTTTCCTACATCATTTTCTGTTACTGTTTTAAATTCAAACTAGTGAACCGGTGCGGCTCAATGCCCCGCAAAAACATATGAATAAAAAAAAATCATCGTGTTATATATTGACTCGTCGAAAATTAAATACAGTAATAATAAAGCATTATAAGGGAAGCAATCCAGCCATTTTGTAGCTGTATGCGTATTATATTTAGTAAATTAATAAGTGTTCAAGTTCAAGTATGTTACAGGGTAAAGATTTTTAAAAACACATTTAACAAAACATTTTATCATATCAAACCAATAGGCAGTGAACGTAGCATATACCTAGCATATTTTGAGGGTCATAACAATGATGTTTGAAGAAAACACTTTTAAAAATAAACACTAAAAAATAATATTTTTTTCACAAAAGCACTTCCATAAATACTTACGATTTTAGTCTTAACGTTACCTTCAGTAATATTACCCTGGTCAGAATTTTCCGTAATGAATGTGCTGATCCTACTATTAAAAGATACAGCCTTACTTAAAACAACATATACAGTATATAGTTGCTCATGACTGAAATTGGTCTGGCTAAGAACATTGCTGCTCTTTAATTAATGTGCTTGTGCTGCAAATGCCAAAGATAACAGAAATTAGCATCTTTCCATTTCAAAAGGTAACTTTGTTTCAGACGGGCAAAATTTTTATCCTCGAAATCAAAATATGTCCTTACTTATTTGTTCCATGTTAGGACTTTATATTCTACTTTACATTGTTGTTAACCATTCTGATCACATGAAGCCTTGTGCCATTAATGAGGCCCTTTTTTATGTATTAATATCAATAAAACCACTGCCTCCTTTTATTAGTATAATCTGTGTCTTGGCAATCCACTGACCTCTATATAAAAACTCAGTTGGATTTTCTAGATGGGTGCCTCTGCCTTCGACTGTTTTCGAGGACCCACTCTTTCCCTAGGCATACTGACAATTAATTACCTAACTTGTAAAGTTCATGTAGTAATTCATTAATACTGTTAGTTTATAAAGAAAATTTGATAAAATGTACTTGGCTTGGTGCTTTCATAACTGCAAACTCAAAATACACCCACAAGTAAAAAAGAATCAAGTTATTGGTTAAAAAAAACAAAAAAAAACTATATTGTGTAAAAACATTATTCACATGAATTAGATGATTTGTTTGATTTCTCGATCAGCTGTTTCGTTTCTAATGAATTAATAATGTCAAAGATTTGTGATTTTAAATACATAAATTATTATAGTAAAGTTTTCTAAATATGGTAACTTATTCTCAACTAAATTTTACTATTCCCAACATGAAAATAAAGTAGAGAGATCCATTATGAGTAAAGTTTAAGGCACACAATCCTTGATTGAAATGTAGTATACATTAACAGTCATAATACACAGCAATTATTATGTAGTAGACTTTGACTATTTTCAAGTAACAAACATATGTTTCTGTAAATAAAAATTATCTCCCTTGTTATCCTTATGGAGAAATACGAAACTTTAAAGGGCCCCAGGGCCTCACTCTTTAATTATTTCCTTAAAAAGAAAGTTTCCTGCACAACTTCACGTTACGCTCTTTCCAATGACACTAAAAACATGTCTATCGGTTCAGTAGTTTCGGAGGAGTAATTGTCACAAAAATCGTGCTTGCGTATTAAATAAGTACGAGAGGTCGTCCAGTGGTCGAAACTCGACCAAAAATACGTAATGTACTCACTTATCTATTTTCACCCCACACTGTAAATAAAACATGTGATTTGAGTTTCTTCCATTTGTTTTGGTTTTCTGTTTATATTTCGTTGTTATTTTCGTTACCAGCATGGCAACGCATAAGATCCATGTTAATATTTTCAAATTTTTAAACTCATTTTTTGTGCTTATCTTTGAGCCTATTTAAATTTATAAAGGGATTCTGCACACCTACAGGAAAATAGTTTTCTAACGGTATGCGTAGATTTTCCCTACGATGAACACGAGCTGAGAAAAAAGGTTTTAAAGAAACATGCTTGCCTATTAATATATAGATAGATAGATGTGATTTTGGAAAACACATTGGTCGGATTGCAAGTGGTTGTTAAGTGATTTGATTTTATGTTGGTTATAATTAATTCTTTAACAGCATTCACAAAGAAGTTATTAAATGTTTCACAAATCATAACTGGTTCTGTAATATATTTATTTTTATAAAATATTTTTAGGTTTTTATTTATCTTAGAAGGTTTGCATGTTTCTGCATTTACCAGATTCCAAGTAGTTTTAATTTTATTTTTTGAGCTCATGACTTTTCTCTCAAAATATCTCTTTTTATTGTTTATAATCTGATGTTTGAGTTTTTTTTTCTTATTTTTGATTACTAATTTTAGATTTATATCTTTATGTGTTCTAAACTGTGATTCTAGCTTAACAATTTCAGATTGCTTTGTTCTCAACACTTCATCAATCCATTTATTAGCTTTATATTGTTTTTCAGTAACATATTGCTTTGGAAAGTGAACATCAAAATAGTATTTAAAAATATTATAAAAACTATAATACTTAGTAAAGACAGTAGATTGGAAAACAGCAGACCAAGACTCAGAACTTAAACTTTTACAAAAAGAATGTATATTATTACAATCAAACTTTCTTATTTTTTTCTGATCAAATTATTTTTTATTGCTTTAATATTCTTAAACTCCATAATTTGGCCATCGTGATCAGATATATGAGTTACTATACCCGTTACTCTAAAATGGCTAGGGTCAATATTAGTTACAAAATTATCAATAGCAGTTTCTGAGTGGTCTGTTACCCTTGTAGGGAAGTCAACCAAGTACTTCATATTAAAACTAGACAAAATATTTACAAATTTCTTACATCTACTATCTTTAGTTAATACATCTATATTGAAATCGCCTGTAATTATGATATTTTTGTATTTTTTGTTCAAGACATTTAAGAGTATTTCAAAATTTTCAAAAAACACATCTAAATTTGAACTTTTAGGTGATCTATATAAGCAACCAAGTACAAAAGTGAATTTACTAGTTATTATTTCTACTAAACAGCATTCAAGTTCTTTCTCTACAAGTAAATCCTTAATAGCAGGAATATCAACACATTTAAAATTGACATTATCTTTAATTAGGATTACAACTCCTCCCCCTCGACCCAAACTTCGGGAAAAATGAGATGCTGCCACATAGTTTGAAATATTTAGCAAAACAATTTCTTCTGGTGTCATTTTATGTTCGCTCAGTGCAATAATATCTGGTTTGGTCTCGTTAAGAAATATTTCAAGAAGGTTTTGGCGGGAGGGAAGGTGTTGAACATTGTGATGTATAATTGAGAAATTATTATTGAACTTACTACTGCTATGATTACTTGCAATTTGTCTAGTTTTACTTTTAGCACTTATTTTGTGAGGGATGTTTAGTTTCAAAGTTGGTATTGTTAGATTGGTGGAGTTACTGGAATCAATAGGGAGTTTAAAGGCAGGAAAATATTGGATTGACTGTCATTAGTGGTGAGGTAAGGCGCAGATGGTTGGAGGTTATCAGGGTCACTAATTATACATTTGCTCTTTAAGAGAAGTGGACTTGTGCAGGACTGAGACTCACACACTTTCACAATACTTTGCTTTTGCACTGCACTCTTTACCACTTCACTATACTCCAGAGGACCAGGTACCAGCCGAGGAGAAGTGCTGCCAGCAGACATGGTCAGTGGTGGACACTCGTGAGTGTGAGGTGTAGAGGTGGTGATGTTGTCACGGTCAGTTGTGGTGGAAGTAAGTAAGTTGGTCTCCTTAGATTTCAGTGGTGTTTTCTGGTGTTTAGGTTGTGACGTGGAGGAAGAAGACTGCTCATCTTTGTGGGATTGAATTTCTTTACTCAGTTGTTGGAGAAAGCTGGAGTGAGAAAGTCCATTCCACAATCTTCTCTTTGCACTTGGTTGGTCGCAAGACAGCACACAGATTGTTGCATTTGTTGTTTCATGCAGTCTTCGAACATTCTTGGAGAAGTGTTTCAGCTGAATGTGGTCCCGTACGCAACCCATGGGCGAACATATTATTGTCTCAAATTTCTTCTTCGAAAAATCTTCAATGAGCTGAATGAACGCCTCGTCGTAGTCTTGTACAGTTGGCTTGCCACAGTACTCCTCTTTTGTGACCAGGCTGTATACTGTTGCTCCATTTGGCACCTTTTGACACGTCAATTTTGTATTAATGAAGTCAACTTCTTTCGGCCTACCAAATTGTTGTCTGAATGCAACTGCCACACCGGCAGTCATATTCCTTTCATGGCTGATATCTCTGGATATTGTGTGGGCAAACGCAACAGATGGATCCCCTTTGATTAGGCTGATGGCTTTTCTCATGTCCATTTCTATAACATTAATGTCATGTTTTCTTATGCCTGGCATTTTTTCCTTCCAAGTGACATTGGTGTTAAGCTGTGTTTTCCGCTTCTGTTGGGGAGTAATCATGTTCTTTATCATAGCTGCCAATTTTATTTTACCCTTTTTGTTAAGATGTAGTCCATGCGTTGTATATAGGTGGCGAGGAAGCTCATTCAGGGGAAGAAATTTAGCGTGTTCATGCTGAATCAGAAGTTGTTCCAAGTCAATATTTATGTATGATATTCTTCTATTTAATCCTAGTGTGTGATGTCTATAAGGCAGAGCAGAGACGATGACATTTGTGTGATTTGTCTTGTTCAACATTGTTCTTATAGTTTCACAGTAGCTTAACTCAGCCTGTACAATTTCATTATTTGACCCTCCTAGTACAATGACTGTATCGGCTTTTGTAAATAATTTGGTAAGCTCTTCTACTTTAATAAGAACCTCCTCCATCGTAGCATTTGGTTTAAAAATACAGTTTATATTGTAGTCGTTCCCTTGCCAGATAGATGATAGGTTTTTACTAAGGTATCTCCCATGACTGTCTGCTAAAATAAGAATATTCTTTTTATTATTTTGGTGCTTGGGGAGGGGTGGGATTGTCTTTGTGTAGCTTACAGGCTTAAGGGTTTTTAATTTTTCTTTTTTTGTAGTTTTGTCATTAGATCCATGTTTGGGGCTATGAGTAGTCTTGTTATTAATATTTCTGTTGGTAGACACAGTCTCAGTGGTTGTTAGGATCTGTGGGTTATTAGGATGTGTTAAATTAACTTAATCATCAGGGATATTTATGATTGAATTATTTAGGATTAAATTCATGATCAGTATTGTATGTTTTATTGGTATTTATTCCGTATAGGTGCCTCCAAACGAATTTTTAATTTTGATATCTTACTTTATATTTTTTTACCTCCTGAATCCAAATATACCATTATTTTTCACCGCTGATGAATATTTCTCAAGATATCACCGTAAAAACATACTTAACATTACAATAAACAAGATAGGATGGATAACATTTCAAGTGATTCTGTAGTCAAATAACTTAATGTTCTTCTGTTTGAAGTGTAATGAGAAAAACACTTCAAATTACTTTTTCAAAAATGCTTGCATTTTTGAAATAGCAATTTGATGTGTTTTTTCTGGATTTTAATTTTACAAAAACAGTCTGCAGGCGACATAAACTAACAACTTGATACATTATAACCTAATAACTTACCTAATCTAACCTAGCCTACATTCAAAGGACTTAATGCAGTCACCAATTCACATAAAGCACGACCTATCACCCTGACATGCCTTTTCTGACATCAAAAGGAGTTTGCTTACACATTCTAGAGGTTTGGTTAGGTTAGGTTATGTTAGAATAGCACCATTTTATTATGTAATTTCTAAACGGTGAAATATAAATCAACAAATCATTAATAAGGATAAAATACTGGTAACAATAACACATTATTAACTAGTTGGTCTTAGAAAGTGAAAAGTGTAACTTAGTCAGGTGATTTTCATATTGCAGAATCCGAGTTAGCTAATTAAAGTTGTCACCTCCATTTGCTTGACTATGATTGAAAACAATCAGCTGGTTGGTTTACTTAAACCATAGCTCATTCCACTTATAATAAATGTCATCCATCCTACCTTGTTTATTGTAATGTAATATTATTACGGCGATATCTTGAGAAATATTCATCAGCTGTGAAAAATAATGGTATATTTGGATTCAGGAGGTAAAAAACTATAAAGTAAGATATCAAAATTTAAAATTCGTTTGGAGGCACCTATACGGAATAATTACCATGTTTTTTTTAAATTTACAGTCAACTTAAGGTAAATGTAACTTACCAGTAGTTGACACCGAGCCAGTAGTTGAAACTTTACAAATCTAACACTAATAACAAGAGTTCATGTTAAAGTTCCTTTGTGTTCAATATATTAAAAAAACTTCATATTTTTATAGCCTCGCCTCGTTTTCCTCGTCACAAACGGATGAGAACCTCTTTAGGGAAGGAGTAGGGGGCGCATGACGTCACTCTTCTCTTGAGGGAACACCATTACCGTAACGAGACAATTTGATTGCAGCGGCGTTCATGGCGTAGTCGACCACTGGAGTATACCCTGTCATCTTTTGGTGCATAAGCCTGAACTCTTATTTTCTTAGTAGGCCTATTCTAAAGTTATTAGGCCTATTGTCATGTAATGGCACAAAATTCAACAACCAAACTAAGCCCAACAGATCTATAACTTATAACTTAGGCTATTATTTGTATTACAGTTTCAAGACTTTAAGTTTAGTTTTATGATAAAATGTCACCTAATAAGGGGAGTATGCCGTTCTATAGCCAAGATCAAATTACATAAGGCCGTTGAAGACGCGACAGTAGGGAAAGTATCAGTGGCTAGTGCCACAAAACCAAATCAGATGACGAAAATATAAGTATTGTAGCCTTTATAAGAATGGTTAAAAGAATCAAAGTGTCAACTACTGGTAGGTACGCTGGGTGTCAGCTATTGGTAAGATTAGATCCAAAAATTTGTGTCAACTACTGGTACATGTGCAAACTATTACATTAATAAACAAATCATTATTTTGTTAATTTAATTCAATAAAAATGTATATATTAGTTTAATATACAAATTCTAATGTCTGTTTATCACTAATTGTTTTCTAAATTCCATTAATTGATTTCCATCCATCAATTCCATTCCATTGATTTGAGAGTTTTATGACTGCATATTCCATCCCTAAAGTGTTACTACTGGTGCGTTTACCTTAGGCCCATAAAAATTAAAATTCTTGAATTTTTAGGTGTTAATCCAGGGTGCATATTTTTATTTAGGCTAATTTTTGTGTGTTTTATCGATTGAATTAATCTGTATTTTCTCTTTTTGTATTCATTATAATAATAACTTAAGTTAAGTTTTATTCTGTCAACTAACATAAACGTTTATTGATATTTCAAATCTTGGTTTACGTAAGATGATCGGGTCATTGTATTGGCAATAATGGCTGCCGTTTCAAATGAGTTGCTGCAATCCACCCTTCAGCCAGATTACAATTGAACTATCTCAACTTACAATTCAGAGACAGACTAGGCCTAGACATTTCAGTTGAATCAAAGTCCGCCCCGAAGCTGGCCATTATGAGATTACACTACCGGTAGCCTATCAAAAGCAATGATGCCTTAAAAAGATAACATTGTTCGTTGGTACCGATAGGTTTCAGTTTGGCCTATTCGTAAAAATAATGGAGATATATATTAACATTTTAAACTAATCATCTGTAAATTGTAAACAGATCCCTACAGTAATATCTAGAGGAACCTGAATAATTGAAACACCAAGGGAGCTCCCTGAGCTAATGTTGATGAGAAGAGTTAAACAATGGGACTGAAAGCATTGAAAAGTAGGCATAAGCTTACACTCAGAGAATACCACTTTATTAACTTAAATTACCGTACAGATAGTTTTAAGATAATTTGGTGTTACTTGGGTTAACGTTAATTTAATATAGGTAGTTAATCACCAACGGTCACTCAGAATAGGATAGGCTATTATGAAATAATTGTAAACTATAACTTCTCTATATTAAGTTAGTTTAACTACCCTTAAATTGTATATTTTCCAACTTTTTGCTCTAACAAATGGTGACTTATTAAAAGTCTCTTTAATTGTAATTAACCTTTCTTTTTAGAAACCCTCAGAAACTCCGGCAACATGTGTGAATGCTGTAGAAAGTATATTTACCGAAGTGTTAAAGAGAAAGGATATGGCTGTCACAGACTCAGAGAATTCCAGTGAGTTATCTAGACATTAAATAATCCTCCAAAAACAAAAACCAATTTAATATTATAACTTAAATAGTAGTAGGTACAATTCAAACGTAGAAAAATAATCATTATTTACTTTTTTAATTAATAAAATAAAAGCCGTTCCTCTAGCCCCATCTTCACGAGGGGACTTGTGTGCAAATTGCATATCTTATAGTGTCTAAAATTAGTCTCTAAGGCATAACAAATTAATAACTACAAAAGTAACAACACCTCTGTCCCGGAAAACCAATTGGATGTGCAATGTTAATGTTTACACGTGTGTTATTACTTTTATTAACATGGTAATAGGCATGGCGATGCAACGTTGCCATACACTAACACAGTGGCCTTGCATTAGAGGAGGCTATGATAATTTACATACCTCAATCATGTTTCAACAATAAAGTAACCTACTTAACAATGATTTCATTTAATTTAATTTCTCAACATGTTTCATTTAAGCCTAATAATATTCTTGGCATAATAATTATTATTACCTCCTTCACCAAAATGACTTAGTGTATTTAAATAAGTTTCAATCCTTGTTCAATGAGTTGAATCCTGACAAATACCAGGGCAACAGACAGTGGCAATAAGCGTTTCCTCTTTCATCACTTTCCATGTTATGTCTGTGCAGGTGAAGCTGAAAGCCAGTACAAAGATTGGTTAAGAGACTGTTATGAGGAGGCTTGGTCAAAATTATTGATCTGCTTGGAAAAGGGAAAATCAGAATGCAAGTTACAATCACTAAATACATTATTTAAGTTGTTGTCGATAGAAGCTAAATTTCCTGTGATAAAATTGAAAAAGAAGAAAAAGAACAATGTTGGTTTTCCCTTACACAGATTGAAGGCAAGTCTATGTTTTAACAATTTGAAGTAAAATTAGTTATTAGTTTATTAATAGGCCTAGCTTTATTTTTAGGACGTATCTTATCTCGTTCTCTCTTTCAAATTAGCAAGTTATTAATCGTTAAGTTATAAAAAAAGTTAAACAGCTAATCTTTAAATTGCATAACCTGGCTGAGAAAGTTCTTTGAAACAGCTAATAAGTAGTCTCTCAATGTTCAGGCAAACCCAAGTTTCCAAGTGCATAGTGTAGCCTATCGCACCTTAGATTGAGGCAAGCTACCTGACTGCAGGGTAGAAAAAGATGATATCTGGGCTTAATCTGCGAGTAAATACCTTTATCACGCTAGTACCTTGCTAAATACACACACAACATGAAAATTTTTAAAATTCAACTAATTTGCTATCTGTAAAAAAAAAACATGACAGTCTTTAAACCGAGTTATTTTTTGTTTTAAGGTTTTTTAGGTTTTCATCGATCTTAGTAAAATTAATCAAAATCTGGCCAAAATTACTTTTGAGCTATCGTTTTCAATATACATTGACGAATGGCCAGGTATAGTTTAAAGTACGGTATTAAAGTATTTTGATTAAACTTCAGTGTAATCTTTGCTCAATAGTTACAACTGATGGTTATCACTATGTATTCAAATGCAAAATTTGAATTAATTGTGCTTTGGCCTATGGGGACATCAAAATAAAAATACCCCCGCCGCAGCAAACCTGCCGACTAAGCGAATTTCCATTTGTCTGAATTGATTTTCAATTAAATATATTTTAATAACATTAGGTTTGACGAGTACCTAGGTTTGCTGCTACAAGAAACCTAATAAAGTGTGTTTTTGAGTAAAATATTGATAGCTTAGTACAAAATAAATAAATTTGCCAAGTTTGATCAAAATATATCCATAAACAAGCAAATTACAACATTTGACAATATTCTCCATAAGAATAACATGGGAATTTTAAATTTACAATTTTTTTAATTTTCTCCGTTACTAATAATCGAACAAAAATACTTTTATATACTAAATTATTTGTTTTTTTAAGGTCTTTAAAAAGGTCTAAAAAGAAATTGGGAAATTTTGTGTTTTGAGGGTCAAAAGTGAGAAAAACCAATTTTTACCCCATAAAACCCCCCCTAAAGCCCCGTTCCCATGGTCCAATCATGCTGGTTCGCGAACTCATTCAAGTTTATCTCGCTTTACACCTTTAAACCAAATTTCATCAAAATCGGACCAAAATTACTCAAGTTATCGCGTTCACGGACGTATATATATATATATATATATATATATATAAATCTATATATATATATATATATATATACATATATAAAAATTTGAACGAATGGTGTTTTTGGCCTCTGGGGACATCAAAATGAAAAAATAAATCGGTCCCAGGTCTAGGTCTTACCGTGCCACCTACGGTAATAGCTACTTCCCTATAGGGAAATTCGCTAAAAGTAAATCAGTCCCAGATCTAGGTCTTTTAGTGCCGCCTGCGGTAATAGCTTGATCCCTATAAGGGAATTCACTAAAAGTTAGGCCTACTTGATACTGTGTCCATGTCTTCTATGGGAAATTTGCTAAAAGCAACACTAGCCTAAATCTAGCTATTAGTAGGCCTAGTCTAAACACATTTTTCTAAATAATTGTTTGATTCTTAAATCAAGATTTTTTTCCAGCACAATTATTTTATCTCAGCCACTATTGGTTTTACTGATATCTGAGATTTTATTGATAACTGATTAAATTGGTTTTTAGGATATGCTGACATCTTTATACCAGTCGCACACTCTTAGTGAGGAGGTCCTGAAAAGACTATCAGAACTGTTCAACTACAAGGACGTTGAGAGTAACTTGTGGTTGGCGGCAGACGGCGTGTGTAAAGCAGTTACCCAGCAAAACTCTACGGAGAAAACACTTTGGAATCTACTCCTGGTTTTGTCTAAACTACCAAAACTGAAAAAGGGCTCTGAAATAGTCTTGTGTGATATTAAAAGTGAGTTGAATTTACTTTACTTCTGAAGCTACGTTGCCTCTTACTAAGGCATTGGGTGGTCACCCAGAATAGTAGTTTTCATCACTAGTAGCGAAAGTGGCTCTTTTTGGTACGCAATCAAGTCTTACACAGGAGGCGCAGCCGAGCATGGAAATATGATTAGGCCTAAGTACCAAAAAGAACTTCGCTCTCCGCTCTGTGTGGTGAACAACTATTTTCATCACACTGTGGAAATAACCTTGAAATAGTTACAAAATTATACCACATAATTTTACTTTATACAAAGTCGTCATCAATGTTTACATCTCAAGGTTTTACATTGTATTCAAGGTTAGACAGTTGTAGATTTTAAGTAATTAAAATAACATAAAACACCACTGAGCTCTCTAACCCTCCGAGTGTCCCTTGTTTTGGCCTTAATGTCTGCCTATTTTTTGCTCATTTGCAAGGTTTTATTACAACGGATCTGAGAAGCTTGAAAACAATGTTAATTATACTGTTCTATATACCATTTTGTTTGGAAAATCATGGGTTTCAATATTATACATAGAAGATAAGAAACATTTGTTTCAAAACAAATTTTTAGGTAAAAAAAAATTTATTTTGGAAAATTAAAAAAAAAAATAAGTTTGCGCTCAATGAAATTGTATAAATTATAGGCCTATAAATATTTGAAAATAGCCCCTTTGTTCTAAATTTTATGAGGATTACAAATATATAATAATATAAGGAAGTAGACTTGCAAATAAATAAGTTATGGGCAAAAAACAGATTTCAGTACATAGCGTTTAGCTAAGAATGCATAGCCTAACCATAGCTAGGAATCTGGCTGATAATTTACATCAATATTACTACCTACTTCTTTAGGATCATCAATCAGCCCTTCAAAATCACTTAAATCTTCTTATAATGCACCACGTATATCACTACTTTTGATTTTTAACACTAAAACAATGATAAACGTAATAAAACACATCAGTCATCGGTCCGAGGTTAACTAAGCTGTTTACAAATACGCACGTCAGCTGTCTGCTACAATATTTTCTGAACTAAAATGAATAGCGCTTAGAGACAGACCTCCGGAGAAAGCTCTGAATCTGTAAAATAAAACGATACCTAACTCGATCCAGTTCAATCCGATTTTGTCAGTCATAGAGCCTTTGCCGTAAACAGTGTTTATGAGTCGCTGCAGCGACACAAAACACTACACAAAGTGTGTTATGTGTCACTGCAGTGACAAATAACACTCGGAGGGTTAAGCCCGTAATCCTTTAAATTTTAACCATTGACCAACTGAAAAATAGGTTATATAGAACAGCTTCATTTTGGTTTGGCTTGGTGTTACTGCTGAGTTTTACGTTGTTTGTCTCTGTGTTTTAGGTTTCATTTACAACATGGCGATAGATTATTTTATTTTGTTTTGTCAGATGGAGTGCCAGAAGAGAGGTTAGTGCAGGCTGCTGTAGAGAGAGTGTGGAAGAAGCTGTCGGGTTTGCAGTGTTCGCCTCGCACTCATCAGCTGTTGATGGTGGTATTGGTGGAACACATCATGCCCAGGATGGACAACATTATCTTCCTCACAGACTACTTGATGGACGCCTTGGAACGGGATGGTGAGAAAACATCCATGCAACCTGTCTAAGTTGGTTTCACAAAAACTGCTGCACTTTGTTTGCAATAGAATGAAATCTCTACTAATACTCCTTTAACTGTCTTTCTTTGTCCGTTACCTCTAAAATGTTTATTTGGCAATTTTTATTATATGTTTGCCCAATGTTGAATATTCTATATGGCATTGATTTTGTGTTGCAGAATGTGAAATCAGCATGATTGCATTACAAGGTATATTCAACCTGGTCCTCAAACACAACATGTAAGTTCAATGTAGTCTGTATCAAAGGTCTTTCTGTCAAATAGTTGTAAAAGTATTAGTATAAAATCTTCCGTCATTGGAATATTTTGTGATTTAAATTTTGTAGAAAAACGTTTCAAACACTGGTCTTGATATCATCTAATGTCAACTTGTCTTTAGACAGAATGGATAGCCCAATGATAAGTGACATCTGGGTCCAGGCTTGAACTCAAACCAGCCACCTTCAGATTTTAAGACACAACCACTCGGCTACCCAGACAATTACTTTATTAATAGTCTATCATCAGCCATACGTCATAGTGTTTTCTTAGTGATATTTTCAGGGCACTCTGCATATATTTTCAAGGAAGATTTTCCTCACTCTTTTGTCTAAAAATTCTAAACACTACTCAACATAAAGAAATAACTACCAGAACTAATGCATCCCTAATCAATTTTTGTACAAACAATTAATTACAAAAAACACGTTACAGTATTTTGGATGTAACAGCTTGTGTTTGTAATTTAGAGTAGCCGATCTTATTATAAATTTGACATTATTTATGGGTTACTCCTTGATTTTTAACAAATATACAAGGCTCCTGATTCTCCATACCCCCTTAATTTTAACTTCCTCCCAAAATATCATAAGTCTGCGTCCCTGACCATGAGATTGCTATATTTCGCTGATTTTGCTCTAACTTTAGTCTACAATTTGTAATTTATTTTGCAGTGAGTATCCTGACATATTTGGGAAGCTGTATCAACTATTCACTCCAGAAGCACTCAAAGCAAAGTATAAAGCTCGTCTATTTGCTCTTGCTGACGAGTTTCTAAGATCCACGTAAGTATTAAGTAACTCATAAACACTTTATTTAAATATGATTAGGTTTACTATTCTGTCAAGCGAAGCCATGCACAGTATTAATTTCATTTTTTTATATGCAAGACGTTGACAAAACAGATAGTTGTAATGGTTTATTGTTGATAATTAAAATCTAATTGTTACTGTGTACCAAGACAGTATTCACATTTTTGCTAATGATTTTCAAGAATCTTGTTATTATATTATTGATAGAAAACAATTTAGTGTTCTAGTATTGATACAAAACCAATCGAAACAGTGTGACCCTCATAAAATGAATTAAATCATACAAGATTAGTCTTTAAGAAAGAGAATCTAATAGCCATGAATATGTGTTTCAATGTAGACAAATATTTAGTTTTATTATTTTTAACATGTTCGCAATAGTTATTGTATAGATTTCTGAGTTATTCGACCTTGAAGCAACTGGTTTAGATAGGTAAATCAAGATTCTTACACTTTTAATTGTTAAAACTTTTTTTGTTAGGAATTTTTTTGGTTCCAAGCTGTCCAAGGAGAGGGGTCTACTGGAAAACGTACACAATATTAGCCTGATAAGCATGTCCAACCTCATAGTTGTTGATTGTGTACTGTTCCGCAGACATCTACCGCTGGCCCTGGTGGCAGGGTTTGCTAAGCGCTACGCTCGTCTGCTGCTGCATGCTTGTCCACCTGATCAGGTAGTGCTGTTGTCATCTATGGCCAACCTGTTGATACGTCACCCGGACCTGAAGCCTCTCTATCACAACCCTGGTGGAAAAGATGGTGAGAAATTCTTTGAAATGTGTTCAAAATATTCAACAAACTCTAGAGAAAGTTGATGTTTTGATTTAAACTGATGGAATATACAGTGCAGTTGTTTTGTTGGTTTGGTATTTGAAGGGAGATTAAACTCTTTCCCTAGCCTACTGAGAAATTACAAAAGGTTTTCATTGTCAATGGCTAACAGGCATTTAATTGTAAAATAAGGCCATTTGAGACTAGAACAAATAAATAAAGGATGCCTAAAATTAAGGTTGTATTGTAATATATGTGTGTGGGCTTTAAAATATGTTTATTTGCCGTTTGCAAGAGAAGAGGGGATTCTAGTGTAGACTGCTTTAAAATATAATGTCAGCTGTCTAGTTGGGTGTTTATTGATGTCATGATATATTCAATTATTTGAACGGCATGAGTAAGTTTGGACATAGATGTACTATACCATTATTGTACTAAAGTATTGTTGTCAAGTAAATACAAATGACTAAGCAGGTATTAGAGTACAATACTAGGTACCCCTATAAGCTTGAAACTCCCGTAATTCTTAGTTGGATTGTACTCAGCTTTGTAGGCCTAAATGTGCCCATTTCACAACAATGGTTCTACAATGAGGAGTAGACATACTCATGAGGCATATGTACTAGTTGCGGAGGATCCGTACGATGAGGCGGAGAAGGACCCTGTGAAGAGTGGAGCACTCAGCAGCCAACTGTGGGAAGTGAAGCTGATGCAGCACCATCACAGTGACAGGGTCAGCAGACTGGCGATGGTCATCAGCAATGATCTGCCTTCTGTGGAGTACTCCATGGACCCCGTGCTGGACCTCACCTGGGAGAAGGTAGCTCGGTTACGTTTCTTTTGGGAAATTTTTGTTTAAATATGGCTGATTTGGAAACTATTATAAATTAAATACTAAATACAGTTGCATCCAGTGCAGTAGTCCTAGCCCCACTAATCTGATGAGTAGGGTCACAGAAAACGTACTACTATAACCCAGAATGCCAACCGCATGGTAAAAAGCATTAAGCGTTTTGAGAGAGCTTTGCCTGTCAATCCGTAGGCAGCGCCACCAGCGGTTCTATGCTATTGCATGGAAACGCTGGTGGCGCTGCCTACGGATTGACAGGCAAAGCTCTCTCAAAACGCTTAATGCTTTTTACCATGCGGTTGGCATTCTGGGTTATAGTAGTACGTTTTCTGTGGTAGGGTAAACTAGTGGTGTGTGAATACTCAGTAGTTAACTTAGAGGTCTCCAGACCCAGATATCCCATTTTTCATTAGGCTATGAATTAATGATACTATCTAACTAAAAGGTCAACGTTAGTAACAAGACCAGGGTTTGGACGGTTCCTTTTCATAACGTTAAAATTTTTTTTGGCAAAAAACAAAATAAAATAAAAAATAAAATGACACCTAATCCAGCTTTTCTACCTAACCATGTCTGCCTTCTACACTCAAATATAAAATTATGCAATGTTACTGTACAGATGGTCAAATAAAAACCATTTTGGTTTGTCTTAGCAAACTTATTTGCCATTGCTTTAAAAGGAATTTTTTTAGCTTCTGTCCTTTGCTGTCTGTTATTTGTTGTGAGCCCTTTCGATGCTGTAATTTTTTTTGTAATTTTCCAAAAAATACTAGAGTTATTAACCTTTTTTTGTCCGAAAAATGCTAGGCTTGCCAAGGGTGAAAAATGTAGTGTGCCAGAGAAAAATCGGTAAAAATAAAATTTGTCATCTCAAAAGTGCTAAGGAACGATATATTGGGCCTCGATCGTGTGAGGAATTGAAAGAAACCATCGCTGTTTCGAAACAACACTGAGTCAAGCTATATGCGCATTTAAACTTACACGATGAAAAGTCGCGCCAGCACGATAAATCTTTGCTTGGCACTTTTCAAATGAAACGCTAACAACGATATATCGTTCCATAGCACTTTTCGGGGAAAAGACGCACAACGATATATCGTCACATAGCACTGAAAGGTTTAATTAATCAACATATTAAAATGCTACCAGTTAGTTATTACTCTAAAATAATATTTCTGCTTGTTTAATATTACACTACAAAGTCAATTATATTAGGTTTCAAGTTGACATTTAATTTGAACCAAATCCTTGAATTATATGTTGTAATACCAGCCTTTAGATTTGTATTGAAATATTTAATTATTTTATTGTATTTAGATGATTGAGAAGGAAATCAAATTTTTGGAGAAGAAAATTCCTCAAGTTGCAGCGAAATTCCAAGACAAACCTCTCTCAAGCAAGATGGAAGAAGCAAGGCAGAAAGAAATTAGCTTATTATGGGCTGATTTCAATAAATACTTTGTTTGTTAGTATCTTTATTTGAATGTTTCATCAAATATTGTATCTGTTAATTTTTGTAACTGACAAAAAATTTATTGATTCTAAGAAACAGAATGATGCCTATATCATTTAAACCCCAATTCATCTGTGTTTAGGTGTTTTGTTCTAAGATAAGTTACTGTCCGCGAGAGTAAAGAAGTCCCTTGAGCCAGAGCGATACGCAGCTATGTTTGGAGGGTATCGCGCACTATTTGCAGGCGCTAAGCATCTGGGCGCCTCGCCTCGGTGTCTGTCTGTAAACAACTGTTGTAAACATAATTACTCATATCTTTGTTTTGGTAAGTGGATTATCATCATGTGGTCACGTCCTATTATTCATTTCAGTCTCGTGTGTTCGTGTTTTGTTTTGGAAGGTCCTTTTGTAGCTATGGCTTTAAGAAAAAGTGGTGCTACTATACATAGTGGAGAGAGGGATTTAATTAGACGAGTGTTTTGACAAAAAATTGAGCATTTAGCATTGTTTAATGGGTAATAAATAAGTGTAAAAACAATATTGTCTATTGGGTTAGTTACAAAATATGGTTGATCATTCAATGAATAACATATATTTCTTATACAATACGTCATACGTCATAGGAGTTATTGTTATATGTTAACTAGTTTCTATTCTTTTAGAGAAATATATGAAGAATGCTTTTGTAAGAACCTTTAAATATTAAAAAAAAAATTTGGTGGATCTTTTGTGGTAAACACTTCTACGATTTCATCAGTGTTATGCAAATTAAATCTATGCTTTTTTTAGAAAAACATCTGTTTGTTGAGAAGGCACGTTCTTAATTCAAATGAAGGCCCATCATAAAGCTGTGTAAGTTTTATTTTTTCCTTCGTCACGTCGGTCATCATACCGTACTTCTGTCCAAATGAATAACCCTGTTTTGATAAATTGGTCGCTGGGTTACTGGTAAATCTGGAATCGCATGACATGCGGATGTCAGTTGTGTAAGCCTTATCAATTACATACATTTTTCAATATAATCTCTCTTCGGAATGTTAGGTGTAGTAGAATATTGGCTTTTATTCTATAACTGTTAGGGGCCAGTCAGGGGCAGTATAGACCGAGACCTTTCTCTGGACACCTATACCAAGTTTCTACGCCCAGCCGTTCTCTCAAATTAGTGGAGACAAAAAATCCAATTAAATATTTAGATTCCCCATGTCAATCTTATGGGAGAAAACCCAACTTTGATGGAAGATCCTGCCCAAACTAATTCAGATTTCAAAAAAATGAAAACCACTTTGCAAAACTACCAATCTGGGCTATTTTTTGACACTTAAATCATCAAAATAGGCTCAAAAATGAGGAAGGAGTTCTGTTCACAAAATTCGGCTTAGCGTATCATATATATATAGATATATAAATTGTTACATTTAACTAAACAAAAACCATGAAGTAGAAAGGTAATTAATTTGCCTTAGTGACACTAGAAAATGGGTTTCCTTCGATTGTATGCCTATGCAAAAAATATTATGACATATATTTATAAAAATCATACAGCTATTACATACAAAAATTAAGCCTAACAACTAGCAGAGCACAGTGAAGACGGCTCTAATTGTCGCGCAAAACGTTCAAGCGTAACGCCTTCAAATTACCAATAGGCCAGAGCTCAGGGGACTTCTTTACTCTCGCGGACAGTAAGTTTGTGTTTTGTCAATAAAGTAGCTGAATCAGGTATCCAGGTTAGAAGCATGGTTGAATTTCCCTCAGACCCCAGGCCCAGGGAGAGAAAAATTCTTCCTCAAGGTAGGTGAAGATGAGCACGATTATCTCTCGGGCCTATATAGAGCATCGCACGCGAACCGCAGGCCTGCATTTGCCTCCTTAATAATCCAAAAACATTTCCATTTAATTATTTTGAAACTCAATCTCAATCAGGTACCTACCGTAGGTGGTTTTCATAACTTATACCACAGATTAAAGAGTATACAGATTTGTTTCATATTATAAAAATGATAAGGTTTATTCAGAGTACTTGGTTTTGCTGTTTTTTTTATAATCTTATTTGATTCCGTAAACGAATCGGTCCCCACAAAATATCTTGAGCTATAGGAAAAAGGTAGCATGTCTGTTGAGGATTCATTTGAAATTTTAAGGTCTAAGGACGGTGGGAAAAATATAAGAAGTGTCAAAAACTACCCCTGCCCCATGGGCCGTCAAAGATACAGTCATTTTCTAATGTAAGCTATTTCAAGTATACCATTTGAAGCTGATGTAAACATTGTGTATTTGTTTGTTATGATTTTAGTGTTCTATCTTTGACTATTAATACAACTTCATTATCCATTGTCAATGGTTCTATTTCAGGTTTGGAATGGTAATGCACTGTTGAAATGTATAGTTTGGAGTTAGATTAAGTTTCTGTGTGTTTAAACTAACTAAAATATGTGTGTCAATGCCAATGAAAAGGAATTTGCAGATTCGCTTTGTCAACTAAGAAACGAAACCCTAACTAATGTCTTAGTATTGAGAAGTCAATCGATGATTTGTTTTTTATATCAGTATGTAACAGTATTCAGTAACCAGTATTTACTCACACACACATTTGTTACATTTATCAGATTTAAAACAACGGAAGGAATTAAATTATTTAATGAAAATTAAAAACAAAAACCAAGGCAAACAAAGAGATGGTTTTCTCTCAAAGGATATAGATATCTGGTCACATTGATAGATAAAAGCATTTTTAGTTTATTTAAATATTACAATTATTTGTTTTACATTTGAAATTTTTAGGGACTTTGGTCCCTACAAGCCACTAGTTTTATTACAAACCTTATAAACATCCTGTTTTTATGACTCCATTAATTTGTGTGGTGGTGAACATTTTAGAAAACAATTAGGTTTGGAAGTGCAGTACATTACAGTATGTAAAAATTGTGACAAAAAAGGTCACTTGGAAAAAGTAAATGAAAAAATGTGTTTTTCAAGACAAAGAAATTAGAGGTCATGAAAAGGGAAGGTACACATGGCAAGTAAATAAAACAAAAGACAAAACGAATTAAATTTTTTATATGATAAATCCTATTTATTCCATATAGGACCAGATGTCATTGTATCAATTTAGCAATGGGAATCAGCTGGTGAATGTGATCCAAAAGTGTTGTTTGAATCTTATCACATACCAACCAAACCACTGTAGAAAACCTATTACAGTTTAGGACGAGCTTTTAAAATATCAAGATAGGTACGATTACAGCATCTGCAGAAAGGAATAAACAATAAGGGCAGTCAGTCATATGACATTTTCTTCCCGCCAAGGATGTTCAAGTGCCTAGTTTTGGCGGTGCAGTCACCGGTGACGAAACAAACTTCCAAAGCAATTATAAGGATTACATAGTTTTATTTCGTAATATAAATTGAACTCTCAGTCGGAGGCCGTATTTAATGTTTATTGCAAATAATTTGTATTCTGTATACAAACGTGTAATACAACGTTTCTTTGGATAAGTTCACGAACCAGCATGGAACGGAACTATGGGAACGGGTTTTCATGGTGGGTTTTATGGGGGGTAGCGGATTTTTATCCCCCTGGAATTTTACCCCCTGGGCAAGCGTGACGTCACAAACCAGGGGGTAAAATTCCGGCCGCGAACTTTTGAGTTTCGCGACATCAGCTCGATGGATTAAACGCGGAATTAAACATATATTTTCACGGTTGTGAATTTAATCAGAACATTCAGAACACGTCAAATTATAAAAACCTAGTGTACGGCCCGGATTTTTACCCCCGGAATTTTACCCCCCGGATTTTTACCCCCGGAATTTTACCCCCCGGATTTTTACCCCTGGAATTTTACCCCCTGGCCAGATATATAAATTAGTGAGAATGATTAATTAACTTCATTCTGTTTTAATTTAATAGTAAACATTTTATTATTAAGTAGCCTATCTTAATTTATTTGTAAAATTCGAACAGCTTTTTTATTTTAATTTTGAGATTCGAGTATCAGGATTCGATCTTTGAAGCCAACTATTAATATGACATATAAACAAACATAAGAATGGTAATTGATTTTAACATTTCTTTAAAGATTTATTATGCAACCGTGGTAAAACAATTTTTTTCGTTTGTATTGTAACAATAACAAAATGTGCCTTATTGTTTCTTTACGAAGAAATGCTCACCAAATTATCATTTAAATGAGCTACTCAGTTTAAGTTACATACTTATTAACCAACAGTTGGCCCCAAACGCAAATCCCTAACATAAAAATTAAACAGCGAATTCTGTTTACTTAGTTGAGATTACAAAATAAATAAATAAAGAAAGACTACTAAATAATGAAATCTTTACAATTAATGAAAAACAGAAATAAGAAAATCAATCATTAAATTTCTAAAATCGGCCAGGGGGTAAAATTCCGGGGGGTAAAAATCCGGGGGTAAAAATCCGGCCCGTACATCTTCAGTTGTCTAAACGCTAGTTATATGGACAGGGGGTAAAATTCCGGGTTTATCGCTAATCTAATTAATCACGCTCTGGCTATTTTCATTAGACTTCCAAATCCGCGGGGGTAAAATTCCGGCCGCGAACAAACTTTTGGCCACTCAGGCTACTACGTCATAGTGTGCTAAAGCAATGTCTTTAGACAGCTGAAATGTTCTTAATGTTTTGATTTTTGGTTTCTATGGAAATAATTTGTATTGTAAATAATACTGAAAGAAAGAAAGTTAACAAAAACTCAAACTCTTAATTTATTTCAACTTATATTAACTTATACTATACTGTTATAGCAGGTAAACCTATTTACAACTTAAACTAATCCACGGATTCACTATATGGTAGCAGAGCGTGGTTTCCTGCTTTAACTTTTTAAAACTTTCTTTAAACTTAACTTCTTTACTCAAACTTTTTACAACTTTGAACTTCACCTTCAAGAATAACCAAAAATGTCTTCAAGATGGGACCTTCGATTGAAATCTGCCTTACTGCAACTGAAGACTTATATAAAGGATACAACTACAGTATTGGACACCACGGAATTCACGGAGCTACAACTTGAAACAAGATTACAAACTTTGACTAGCTTTGTGGAGAGCGTGGTGGACATTCAAGATAGACTGGACTCCGAGCCTATAACTGATTATGGAGATCTTAACAGAGGATGAACTTACTAATGGATGAACTTACCTTGATGGACTACGACGAGGTCGAAGCTCAAATCTCAGTAATATTAGATAGGTCCCGATCTGCTCATCAACAGACAACTGAACCTGGTTCATCTTTGCCGTCATCTGTTCCAAATTACTACGTTCAACTTCCAATATGGATTTTACCAATTTCCGATCACAGCCTCAATACTAGTGATGACAAAGATGTAGGATTTAAATTACTTGACAATGACCTAGTTGAAGCCGAGTCGCTGACAATTGCTGAGGATATGTCATTACCTCTTGAAAGTTCGAGTTCTATTCGTCAGGAATTGATAGATAACAACGAGGAAACAACACAGATAAGTTCTGTAAATTGTGAGACTTTCAATCTGATATCAGCCGGTGAAGGGGAAGTACATGAGGTACCAGAAATCATCACTTCAAATGGTTTAAACAACAACGTCTCACTGAAAGAACAAGCCATGACCTCAGTCAACTCTCTGTCTATGGTCAGCTGATTGTGATAGGCTTCTCACAGAAGCAAAGCAATACTGTAGGCTACTTATATATCCCCAAAATGAGAAAATCCCTATCGAATCTGTCTGTCAGAGCTACCTCCTCTTCTCATTGTCGGCCTTTAGACGACAGACGAATAAGAGCCACTCACAAGAAGATGGACAGTTTGAGAAGAGACAAGATCAACTTGTGGATCATGCAAATCAGAGAATTAGTCCCAGCGTGTTACCAAGACTTTGGAAAATGTAGATATAAAGCCAATGACGAGTTTCACTACACACTCTATCGCCCAGTCAAGAAAAAGGGGCCCAGAACAACTAAGGATGTGGGAGTGTGCTAAAGCAATGTCTTTAGACAGCTAAGATGTTCTTAATGTTTTGATTTTTGGTTTCTATGGAAATAATTTGTATTGTAAATAATACTGAAAGAAAGAAAGTTAACAAAAACTCAAACTCTTCATTTATTTCAACTTATATTAACTTATACTATACTGTTATAGCATGTAAACCTATTTACAACTTAAACTAATCCACGGATTCACTATACATAGTGACGTCAGCTTTGCCCAGGGGGTAAAATTCCAGGGGGATAAAATTCCGGTGACCCTTTATGGGATAATTTTTTTTTTTTCATTTTGACCCTTGGAACATAAAATGTCGTATTTTCTCTTCAAAATATGTTGAAGAGCTTATTATAGTGTATTAAGTAAGGTACTGTAATTAGAAAAATCGCCATGTTATTTTTACGTAGACTAAGTAAACTATTGTAGTTTGATTGTCTATGGATGTATTTTGATCAAACGCGGAAAATTTATTTATTTTATACTAAACTATTAACATTTCATACTAAATCACACCTTTCACAGCGAACATAAGTAGACCTACTCGTTAAACCTAATGTTTTAGGAATAAGGAAGGACTCGATTTGACATGTTTAATGACTTCAGTGAAAATCCAATCTGGCAAATGGCAATTCGTTTAGTCAGCAGGTTTGCTGCGGTGGGGATAGTTATGTTCAGTCACAGAAAACGTACTTATAGTAGTACGTTTTCTGTGGTTCAGTGGAGAATGGAGGCCTTGGTTATTGATACGGTTTGACGTTCCTTGACCCAGCAGCTCGGAATCCCGCTTGGTTAGTCATCTAGTGATCATGAAATGCACTGATGTTTGTGTTTTGTATCAATTACTTTCAGATTTAGTCATTTAAACTAGCCATAGGCCCTAGGCTAGTTATTGACACAGCAACAGCTTGTTACCCAAAATTTCATATAATCAATCCCCCCCCCCTCTAAAAACCTAAATTGTGTTCGTCTCATATCTGAAATTGTGCATTGTGTATCTGACGTCCTGCAACAGTTCCTACATTTTCCCACTATTAATTAATCGTTGGGACGTCATGTATTGGTACTTTTTGGTATTATTATACGGAGGCCACACATTTTACAGCGCGCAGCGGCGATTATGTTAAGTTGGTTATCGTAAATATGTTTGTAGGACTTTCCTCGTTTCGTTATGAATTGAACGATATCAGATGAGTCATACTTTCTATTTATGATAACCCAATCTAACATAACAGCAACAGCGCGTTGTATAGGCCTAAGGGTACCAAAGTATCTAACTAAAGAATACATTTTTGACGCAACTCAGCTTATTATTAACCTACAACTTATGTTTTGCAATTTTATATACATTTTTAGTTCTGTCATCATAGATGTTCAACACAGTAATTGTCTTAAGCTTAATAAAATTAATATAGGTTGGAAGTACTTTTTAAAACAAAGATAGTTTGTATTTTTCACATGAGATTGTAAAACAGACTTGATTTTACAAGACAGTATCTAAATTTATACTTTATCTAAATTAATAAGGCCAATTTAAGCCTATCGAGTTAACATTTTAACCAAGTACAAATGACCATAGTGATTCAGCAGTTTCAGGGAGAAAATAAAGGATTCTTTCACTCTGCCGACAGCTACGTAATGGTATAAACAAGGTTACGTTTTAGCTGTTAGCTTGTTTAGAGAGAGGGAACCCTTTCGCTGTAGGGTCGTTTCGCCACTTTTCGACTTCTGAGTCGCTTTTATAAATATAATTGTAAATAGCTTGAGTCAGGTGTTTCTAAACAGTGTTTACCTCAAGAGATCGTAAAGAGCATCTAAATCACCCACTTTCAGACTTTCAGCCCCAACAGTTAAAACTGAACCCCCCTCAACGAATAACCCACAATTGAAGCAAACCCGTAACGTTCTCTTTTAAAGACTAGAATGTATGTTTTATGATTGTGGATTTTCTGTCCATCTAGTGTTCTCCATGAAGTATGTACAATCTTACCCTTCGATGGGTAAGATTGCAGTAGCACTTATGCAACTCCTATGAAACAATCGTAAAGAATTGCCTTACCTGTCTCCTGTATACCTTGGGCCTCGCATGTAACAGACGCTTCATTCTTGTACCTATGTAATGTTTATGACTGATTCCCTCTGTATATGGGCTGTACGTAAAGTTTGTTCATCTGTATGTTCTAGGTTGCAACAATACGGATTTCTTCTGAAAGATTTAGATTTATTACTAGTATATTAGTAGTAAAATGGTTTGCTTCCTAGGTATAATAATCCTATTTCATTTCTCGGCAGTTGTTAGTCATTAGATTCAGCACGAAAATTGTAAAATTCTTTATTTCTCAATCAGTTACTATGCCTTGGTTATTCGTGAATATTTCAAATGTATGGAAATCATTGAATCCGTAGAAAAATAATGACCAATTTATATCTCTTGGGGAATTACTTAATAATTAGGACTCTTGGTGTGTGGAATTACAGCCTCCTCTACATTATGGCGGAGGAATGGACAGATTGCATCTAGCAAAAGATCGACGTTTTCAACAAAAAGGAATTTTAGAATTGTCAGTGACGCTGACTTGGAAATACACAAACACAAATAACGGCGATCGACGAGATTTGAACCCGCGTTCATGGAAGCGAAGTCATGCGCAAAAATCCCCTTGTATGGATGCAACCAAGCTATAAGTAGCCTATAGGCATTCGGGCCAGTGACGTCATTTGTTTATGTTTATGACCCGTACCGTTTCTATTCTAATATCTGTAAATGCAACTATATAAGTTTACGCCTAATTCTATCGACGTGTAAATAATATGTGTCCTGATTTCTTCACAAATTGTATACACTTTTTTATTTTCATTACCGTGTTAGCCATATGCAGCTTAGAAATTATTTTCGAAGGTATTCACCGTTGACTCAGTGTCCAAGATAATACTGCTTTCCCAATCTAAACATACAGTATATTGCGAGAATACAAAACAAACCATCTTGTCTCACATTGACGAACTTATAGAGTTCGACACGGAAGATGAAAGGAAACGGGATAGACGTTGCCTCAGAGATGAAGCAATACTGTCAGCCTCGAAGCTCATCGCTCTTTGGAGTTAATTTAGGAAACTGGGAATTCAGTGGTGAAGAAACGCAACGTGAAATTGTCATACAATAATAGCAAAGAGGAGATTCGTGATTTTTACATGATTTCCTCACACAGTTTCTCCTTTATGTTTTATATATTAGGTAAACTACCAGGATAGGAATTTGTCCACTCCAAAATACTTTAAGTTTTAAATATTTGGTTCCTAAATGTATATTTCCGAGTGTACATTTCGCCACGAATTGTTCAAGAGATTAATATAAGAGTTCACAAGGTTTCATAATAACATGTTCAATACAAGCAATTGCCAATTATTAATAATTTTACAAAATTATTTTCGAACAGGTATTAGTTAGTGAAATTGGGCAAACCTCTTTTAATAGGATTCTATTCTCAAAAGAGGGAACTATTTGTACCGGTACCTGGCGATTGTCTTCTTTATCATATTGTGCAACAACTATTGTTTAGTACTTACTTGATTTTCGACCAGATATTTACAAAAAATCGTACACCGGTGTTGATTTATATTAGCAGTGCAGTATATATCATCTTCTGACATTCTACTCTACGCCTCAACAACAAACAACGATCGAAGGTCTTCCTGGCCCGTCTTCGCATCAGAATTGTCTTTTTAATCCAATCCGGGAAGTTATAGATACGTTTACTGTTCACAAAGAAGACATAATCCTTTGCCATATACCTATTAAAAAAATTATAAAAAATACAAATGCAAGGGGAATGTGGTTTTCTGGATAACCTGCAGGTAACGTTAAAAATAATATATTTACAAACATCCTTATAATACGTGAAGGCAATTTCTACGAAACACTACTCCTTCGTTAATAATGGACGGATTTTTGCAAACGATGTGTCGAAATGAAGTATTTTTTGTGTAGACCCCCCCCCCCCCTTTCACCAATTTCTGCAATAAAAGTTCTCGGACTTTGCCTCACAGGCCATCAAAATCCCAATGTATTTATTTCTTATGAAGAAAAGATTATGTTTACTTAAACAGACGAATAATTTGTAATAATTACAGCTGTTCGTGGTAAATACCTGATACAAACAAAAGCGTTCGTTTATAGTTTTGATAACTGGTGTGGAGTAATTGATTATTATTTATCTTTGAGTTGGCTCTTTAAGTCATCGAAAATTATGACTGTTATCCGTTTGGAAATAACGCCCGCAACATTTTGCAATTGCTTGAATTCGAGCAACAGGTGCACTGGTCTACAATAATAGCAGAAGTAACCAAGTTTGTTTTTATAATGGTTCATCTTCCACATAATCCAAACGTTTCCAAATCGAAATTATGTTGCATCAAATTACAAGCACTTTCCAAGTCAACTAACAGCCTCGTCCAACCACTTCCGAAATCACCAAAAGTCAAACTGAATGACGATTTCTATGAAGATTAGTTAACCTCGTTGGTTAAAGGGTATGTGCTGATAACAAGTGATAAAACTCAACCTAGATCTGCAGATTGGGCAACTTCTAGTCAGCGTGACTGTACACTTCTACGTCCACGGAGAACTTTCTATACGGACCAAAGAGTTTGGTAACATTCCTCATGGGCGGAGACGAAAATAAACAGAGGAGAAACTGTCAGGGCAAGCGAAGAGAAAAGTCCATAGATAGATCTCAGGAGAAAAGTATTTAGACATTGTGTGAATGTAAATTGTAAGCGTAAAGTGGGTGATGGACTACGATTACACACATGGTAGATCTATAATTCCAATATTGACATCTAAATACGAGATTGTAGATAGTGGCACTAAGGGATGTAGAAAGTGGAATATCCCCCCTCTACTCTCATATTTATTTACTGTACTCTTTTAGTGAACCAAGAAATATTTTTAAATAAATTTCTGCAAGTCCTTTATCCATTACCAAAACACCCATTAATTGTTCTTCATACTGAATTTGCAACACGTTCTTAGATTTTAGGTTGCACTTTTTTGTTGCTTAATAGCCAATTATGAAAATTTTTTTCGTATCGAAAACTAAATGCAAATATAATGCTATTTATAAATTTATCAAAACCTCTTACGGGTAATCACGATCAGTTAAATTATAGGGTTACTCCTAATAGTTTAAATTACGACTCCGAGGCATTGAAATTGAAGCTCCGTAAGGTGTAACTCGGGATAGCCAATGAAGATTCTGTGATCAAAGAGTCAATGATCAATTTTCCAGTATGCAAAGCGTTCGTAATTTTCAAAGGATCCGTTTAATAATGTTTTAGAACAATCCAGATTATGGTAACATTAGTAAGTAAGTTAATAGACTCCCGCATTAACGTTTTCTTCTGCCCGCCAAATCATAGATAAAACAAGCTATTCTCTTCAAACTCCCTAGCCAATGTTGTTTACACTAGTTGCAACTTGCAAGACAGCTGATGAATTAAGCAGGAGATCCACTGGTCCGACACTCTCCGACACGACACCTTCCGACAAAATTACTTTGCATGACTTCCTTCCGATCCGACACGTTCCGATAACATTGCTCCTTGGGGCATTGTTGTCGGATGTCGGATCCGACATTTCTCCACTCTGCGTGCACCAGACCTAGATTTAGTCACTGTATCGGCCCCTACATACAGTGGTCGGATTGTGACGTCATGGTGTTAGTTTAGATGTAATTGGTACGAGCCTCTGGCCATGTGGCGACACTGTTGAAAGCCATCCTGTTGACAGGAAGTACCTGCGAGCATTGTTGCCAACCATACGGAAATAGAATACCCTGCTGAGACATTGTTAAAATTACTAATCCATTGCTCGTCGGTTTAACATTTTTTTACGTTTAATTCTTGGTTTGCAAATTGTTCAAAGGAAGTCTTGAATCTCTCTCCTACTTATCTTAAAGCACGTTCGATTTTCGGGAGAATTTATACGTGATTTAACTAAACTTATCATTGGACTTCCAATAAATAATGGTCCTTGATGAAGACATCATTGACGAAGTTTCGTGTTGTTACTGAATTTCCTTTCGAATTGCTGAACATGATGCAAGTTTTGATTGAAAAGAGCTAATTTATAATGTTTTATAAATGTGATATTAGCAGTTTTTAGATTAGTTTGAAATGAATTATCCACTTATAACAAATAACTCACATTGTGTGCGAGATAAAACCCAACACATTTTGTCACCCTAAAAACTTACGTAAAGGACCTTTTTACAACACAGTGTATCTATATTTAACCCTTTACACAAGTTATGATGTAATAACATAGTCACATAATACTACACAATATGTCGTTAAAAGTGATGACTCCCATAGTTGTAACGAGGTGTTGGTTGTTCACACCAAACACGGAAGCTCTTAAAATGTCCAGAAAACATAAATCACCACATTCTTCGTTCCAAATTGTTGGATAATGTACGTAAATAGCTCATCCTCCTTTGTAATACTCGAAGTTATGTGTGTTTTCATTTGGATACATTTTGAATGTTTTATTTTTTTATTTTAGTTTTAGTTTTACAGTACACCGTTTACTATTGGGTTTTAATACCAGCAGACAGGTGAGGGATTTTAATGTTTGGTCGTAATAGTTTTAGAGTTGTAATTAACATACGGGGCCAAAACATAGCTTCGAATTGTCTTTTAGGGATTGTCTTAATTTACATTACAAGTTACTCTAAATCAACATCTGAACTAATTTAAATGTTAACTACTGTCAAACTTGTGGAAGAACTGCTAATTATCCAAACACTTGGCTTTGGAAAATAATAATTATTCTGACTCTTGATGTCGTGAGGCCCTTGAATTTTCTGTTGAATTAATTGTTCTTTGATAACGAAAGATAGATGGTTGGATGGTATTGTGCACTGAGGATATCACGTATACCAAATTAATTTATACATACTTAATCAAAAAACTGTTTGTTGTTTTAGTTTAAATGTTGTTTTTTCTAGGAGATACGAAGTTTAAATGACCAGAAAGGTTGTGGATCAAAGAAAACGCTGTTCATAAAAATACTAAAACACGTTCAGGTTCAGCAATTTAAGGAAGTAAAAAATAATTTTAAACTGCAATCTTCACAATTTATGTGTATACTTCTTTCAATTTTCAAACCAGCAGTTCAATGTGGTAATTTAAATTACCAACTCCATTGTGAGTTGAGAAACACATGTTGAACGAATGGTTCACCACTAAGATGCAAGTTTCTGCACCGACGAAACAATTTGCATGCAATCCAAACCAAGATGCTCCTTCCTGTTTTGCAAGCGCATCTCTATGTGTCTTCTAGATTAGATTCAATACTTTTCCAGAGAGCAAATTGTCAACGGTGTAAATAGGAGTCTGACTTGCATTGCAAACATTGTGTACAGTATAAGAATCAATCATGTGAGACTTGACGTACAGGCAGATCAGACGCCGAAACGTCTTTGTTATGCTGATACATTTTTATAGTTGAAAGTTTAGTATTTAATCGCCAGTTTAAAAACATTGGGGTCGATAATAATAGACCAGGCCGGGGTTGGGGTTGAGTATGCAAAATTATTCGTACGCACTTTCTCTTTTGATTGTTGTTAAGGACACTTTGGACCGTAAGAAAACGCATGTTGCCACGATCGGCGTTGGTCGAGTACCAATATGGCTGCCATCCAATATGGCGGACCACCTGACTTGACCTTCATCGAGAAAAATGCAAATAACTCCATCGTTTCTCGACCGATTTTGATAATTCTTTTATAGTTAAAAAGAATAAAAAATTTGCTTTAAGAGTCTCCATTACACTTATAGTGATATCCCGTTTAAAAAAGTGATAAATTAGATTTTAATAAAGAGTTTACTTTTAAAACGGATTAAATATACATTGAGGTGATTATATTTGAGTTTTTACTGACGAAATATGTCCGAACTCAACCTGTAGCTGCTTGGGTAACAAAAACGTAATTATCCTTTATCATTTAATAACCAAAATCTAATAATTTGTAATTTAATAATCCATATATTATTAATGTTATTAATTTACAACGAAACACAATTGGAGAAGGTACGTTTTTAAAAAAGAGCAATGCAAGAAAAACTTCATGTAACGATTGGGTAAACAGATTTTTTAGGGTAATTCGACCATGCTGAGTACAAATCTGCGTGTTGCCAAAGAGAAATTTGAACCGGAAGTGCGGTATCCAAGATGGCGTCCAGACCCTGTTTGCCCCATTACTCTTTTGGTATTTGGCCTAAAATATTGGTTTAAACATCTGAATAGAGGTTTTCTCAGGTGCCAAACACATTGCAATACTCATAATCTACTTACATAAACTTTTAAGAGCATATGTTCCAAGATGGCATCCAAGATGGCGTCCTAAAACTCTGTTTACGCATATCTCTCTTCTTAGTTGGCCTAAAATAATAGTTTTAACATCTGCATAGAGGTTTTATCTGATTGCAAACACATTGCAATACTCCACATAAACTTTTAGGGGAATGTGTTCCAAGATGACACCTAAGATGGCGTCCTAAAACTCTGTTTTCGTATATCTCTCTTATTATTTGGCCCAAAATAATAATTTAACCGTCTGCATAGGGGTTTTATTGGAATGCCGAACACATTTCAATACTCAAAACGTAATCACAACCACCCTTGAGGTAATATTTTCCAAGATGGCACACAATATGGCCGCCAAAAAACTCTGTTTCCGTATATCTGCCTTGTTTGTTTGTTTGAAATTATTATTTAAACGACCACAAAGGCTTTTCTTCTGATGCCAAATGGATTGAAACACTCATTATATACTTCATACGATTGTGTAGGACCTAGGTTCTAACATCAGCTGCCAAAACTTCTGGCCTTGGAAGAGAACAAGAAATATGAGAAAAAGGCCATTTAAGAGAAAATAAATTGTTAATTGCAATATTTAAAAGAAGATATGAACAAAATGAATGAACCATTTCAAAGGGTCAAACATTGTCGAGAACGGTAGCACAGTTTGGTGCAAGTCGTTAGATTCTTCTTGCGCGTTTACATTGTAGATATACACTTGGATAAACAATTACATCCTAGGATATCTGTGGAGGCTTTTGGGACTGACAAGGACCTCACAAGGATGGGATGTACTGGTGTCAGTGAAGCCCCCAGCTATATGACTCGGAGCCATCTTCACCGGTCGGACAAGATGAGCATTTTCTAACACGTTCTAATGGAATGTTTTTAAAATTTTCAGTACAACAAATCATTCAGTTTGTAAGACCATTGATGATAGTATGCCCCTACTAAAGATCGTGTCTTTACCTAACGACATCTTAGGATGTTGCAGTCACCGTACATTACGTGTTGGAGGCAAGGCTTCCTGATTTTTTATAACACCAAAAAGAAGATGCATTTCAAGCGCTTTAAAGTTATGATGGACAATATCCTGAGGAGATATCCACTGCCAAAAGATTGGAAAAATTTTTTTAGCTCTGAGGAAAACAAAGCTGGTCTCGCCCTCTTCATCTCGCAAGAAGTTTTCCATCATAATTTTGGGACGTTTGAAGTTGTTGTATCCGGAGATCCCTCACCTGAACAGGTGGGCAAAGACGTATCCAGCAGGGATGAGGCTATACACCTTTATTGTTGTTATAAAAAAAATCGTAACCCTAGCCTCCAAAAAGTAATGTACTGTGATTCCTAAGATGTCATTAGGCAAAGACACGATGTTCAGATACTGTCCTCAATGGTTTTACAAACTAAATGATTTGTTGTTCTGAAAATTTTAAAAACGTCCCATTTGAACGTGTTGGAAAATGCTCATCTTGTCCGACCGGTGAAGATGGCTCCGAGTCATATAGCTGGGGGCTTCACTGACACCAGTACATCCCATCCTTGTGAGATCCTTGTCAGTCCCAAAAGCCTCCACAGATATTCTAAAGTGTATATCTACAATGTAAACGCGCAAGAAGAATCTAAAGACTTGCACCAAACTGTGCTACCGTTCTCGACAATGTTTGACCATTTTAAATGGTTCATTCATTTTGTTCATATCTTCTTTTAACAATTTATTTCTGTTGTTTTTTATTTTTGTTCTTCTTGCAATTAACAATTTATTTTCTCTTAGATGGCCTTTTTCTCATATTTCTTGTTCTCTTCCAAGGCCAGAAGTTTTGGCAGCTGATGTTAGAACCTAGGTCCTACACAATCGTATGAAGTATATAATGAGTGTTTCAATCCATTAAGCATTAGAAGAAAAACCTTTGTGGACGTTTAAATAATAATTTCAAACAAACAAACAAGGCAGATATACGGAAACAGAGTTTTTTGGCGGCCATATTGTGTGCCATCTTGGAAAATATTACCTCAAGGGTTGTTGTGATTACGTTTTGAATATTAAAAAGGTGTTCGGCATTCCAATAAAACCCCTATGCAGACGTTTAAATTATTATTTTGGGCCAACTAATAGGAGAGATATGCGAAAATAGAGTTTTAGGACGCCATCTTAGGTGTCATCTTGGAACATATTCCCCTAAAGGTTTATGTAAGTAAATTTGGAGTATTACAATGTGTTTTCAATCCGACAAAACCCCTATGCAGATGTTAAAACTATTATTTTAGGCAAACTAAGAAGAGAGATATGCGTAAACAGAGTTTTAGGACGCCATCTTGGATGCTATCTTGGACCATATGCTCTTAAGTTGATGTAAGTAGATTTTGAGTATTGCAATGTGTTTGGCACCTGAGAAAACCTCTATTCAGATGTTTAAACCAATATTTTAGGCCAAATAACAAAAGAGTAATGGGGCAAACGGGAACCGGAGTTTTGCCAACGGGTGTCAGGTAGATGGGGGGGATGCCGTCGGCCACCTCTTGGTGCGGAGATTTGCCAACGGTGGGGGCGGGAGAAAGAGAGTGTGAGGGAGGGAGAGAGAGCGATTGGCAGGGTTGTCTACGCTTGGGGTTGACGACCAGGGTCACTGTTCATAGGAATGCAGTCGCATTGGGAGGAAATGTATAAGATTTTTGAGCCAGGAGCACTCATGACACATCGATTCTTCGAGTGATTATTAAAGAGCATCCATCTTTCTCATAACAGGAAACGTACATATGTCCCCTAATGAGTTGAGTATTTATCCTTGTAAATTAATGTTTTCTTATACAGTAATTTTCAACTTTATAGTAGCATACTCAAGCATAGTAGTATACACGTGTCTTTAATCGTCTTATTTATTAGATGCACCAAAAATGTTCTTAAACTCTTCGCCTTAAATAATAAAAATAATTCAATTTATATTTGCACCATTAAGTTCACCTAAACAAATAAATTAGCTCTAAGACGTTGCTATATTTGACAAGAGCTGTGTCTAAAATCCTGTTTTCATGCTGAGATAACGCTTTTATTATTTATATAATTATTTAAGGCTTGCAGTTATATCTCGCGTTTTCCCATATATTGATAACATTTTGTGTATCAAATCAAATGAAATAAAAATATATATATGGCTTCGTTTAGTTGAGATTTATCCAATATTCGCTTACAAATCCCACTTAGAAGGTCCTCGTAGCATAAATCCTATCCATAGCGAAAACTTAGAGAATTAGGCCTAAAAGAAATCATATTTAATAAGTTTGTACTGCTGAATTATTTTTATTGATAAAATAATTATCTGTTAGTAATTAAGAATTAAATATTACTTAAAAATATGTTTGCAAATAAATATTACCGCCGTTGCGTCACAAAAACCTTCGTACTCAGCGAATTGCAAAGTTTATAATACAACTTATGTGTTATAACTTGTACTGTACCAAAATTTATTGAGATATTTTCACTATATTATTATTTGAGAAAGGGACTTCTAATTGTTGGTATTTAAACCAGAATAAGAATGGCGGATGAGTGTAGGAGGATTGTAGTGCGATCTGGAGGATGATGAATGATGAAATGTTGCTTTGATGTCTTCTGACGACGCCGATTTTGCGATCGTTGAGAGTCAAATTCAATCAATCGTTAATCATTCAAATTCAAATCTTGTAACAATATTTTCTTTCTTAAAGTACGGAAACGAATTGACGCAATGTCCAGATAAATTCGCGTACACGGTAAAAGTCACTGATGTTCACTTTTTTACAGAAAATAGGCCAATTATAGGAAAACCAGGAAAACTCCATTTTCGACACTAGTAACGAAATAAACCATTCTAGAGGTCGTCCAGTGGTCGAAACTCGATCAAAAATATGTAGGCCTACAGTTAGATTTTTTAGCTAGAAACGGTTGAGGTACGTTGGAATATCTTTGAAGATGAACCTTTTTGGCTGTAGGGAGTGTGATCATGTGTTAAATGTTCACATGTCAATTTTAAGGTTAAATCAAAACAAACCAACTGGCATGTTGTCAATTAGGGACAAAGTTGTATTACTTACGAAATAATGTTCATTTAAGATCAAATTAATTAATTTAGTATTACCTATGTCATTGTATGATTCATTAGAATAGATTCATTGTTTGTTTAGGCTCCTGTGTTTTATAAACCAAACTCAAATCTTGCTATACCTCGGCCTATCGTATAACGTTTCACTGTTTGATACCTGGTAAACTTATCAGAATCCATAAGTGAATTATTAGCAATACAATTTAGCTGTTAATTATAATTTAACTGTGTCAAAGCTCAAAACGTTAGGCTATAATTTCATTGAAAAGTATTAAAAGTATAAAGGCTTATCTCGTCATCTCGAGAGTATATAATTCTGTTGACCCCTAACTTGAAACCCTTAAAAGGTAGCCAAACGAAACGTAAATTATCCCAACAGTTTATCATGTGTATCCCAGTCACAGCAACTACATTATTCTATTAATATAATGATCGACATTAATTTTGCAAGAAGATTCAATATTTTAATATTTGCTCATGTTAAATTATTTACTTTTTAAATCAACCATCACTTAATTTGAAGACCATAATTAAATAACAATTTATTCATAAGTTGATTTGGTATTAGGAATCACGTTTTTATGTCACTGTAAATATTCTCTAATGACCAAGTGATTTTATTAAAGTAAAGTAAGTACATTTAACGATTGGCAATTGAGTATTATGTATGCCAGTTTGTTTGTTTTGATTTAACCTCAAAATTTGACACGTATGAACACATGATCACACTAAAAAGGTTCATCTTCAAAAATATTCCACCACAGCTTAACCACTTCTAGCTAAAAAATCCAATTGCACTGAACAGACTTCTCTATTTTTCACCCCAAACTGTAAGTTTGCCAAAGCCGTTAGCATGGCAACCCATAAAGCCCATGTTAATTTTTTTTTTATTTCAAATTCATTTTTCGTGTTTATTTTTTAGTCTATTTGAATCTTTAAAGGCATTCTGCACATCTACAGGAAAATATCTTTCTAACAGTATGAGTAGATTTTCTCTGCGATGCACACGCGCTAAGAAAAAAGGTTTTAAAGAAACATGCTTGCCTATGTATTAATATATAGAAGATAGATGGTTACAACAATGTTGCTTATAAGAAATGTACTATTAAATATTTGTTGGTATTAAAAATTCAGAATTATAAATAGGTACGGAACATATACTGTGTAAGTTAAACAAATATTACAAGGGTAAAGAGTTGATGTTTTGTAAAACTATGCTGTTTCCGATTTTAAATTTCTCAATGACTGCCATTTTGAATTGCTTGAACGTATACATGTGGTAGTCAACAACAAGTAAGATCCTGTTAGTATTCATACATTGATCGACTTTAAAGTTGATTCCAATAATAGTTTAAAAGTTAAGTGGAATTAAATAAAAATAACAAACAAACCGACATGCAGAAAAGTAGCCATTTTAGACCCATGTTTTTAAATATGTTTTTTATTAACATAAAATACAAGTGGACAACATTTTTCCAGGGAGTTTTTATACACCCTGTATAATATACACACATAACAATTAACAGTTATAAACAATCTGGAAACCTCTATCTACTGAAGTTAGCAGTTGTCTCGCACGTGACTTAGAAAATATAAAAAAACGTCACTAATGAAGTTTGCATTCAACGTTAAATGATTGCATTCTGTTACGGTTATGTAAACCAACCGTATTTACTATTAACCGCATTTATTAACTGTATTTTGCTAATGCAAAATAATTAATTAATGTGGCCACTGTTAAATGTTTATTTTAAAATATCTTACGGGTACTTTCCTGTTAAAGGGAACATTCATTATTATCGATCTGATTTCTTTCGATATATCGATAATTTTGTTTACCTTGTTTCTCTTTTGATGGCTCATCTACAGACTAAGACCTTTCTTTAGAGACCCCTACCAACCCCTACCAAGTTTCTACGCCCAGCCGTTCTCTGAAATTAGCAGTGACAAAACCCCGTTTTTCCTCCATAAGAATAACATGGGATGGGAATTTAAAGGCCACTGGGGCAGAGCCCCAAGGGAATTTACCACATTTCTCTTTTGATGGCTCATCTACAGACCAAGACCTTTCTTTAGAGACCCCTACCGAGTTTCTACGCCCAGCCGTTCTCTCAAATTAGCTGTCACAAAGAAAAACAGTTTCAAATTAATATATAGATTTTTAAATTGTTTGTTGATACTGAACAATATTTACTTATCGTAGTTGTCAGCTGACATCTCGTTCATTATCGGATCAAAAATAGAATATCGATGTATCGGAAAGAAATCATCGATAATAATGAATGTTCCCTTTAACAGGAAAGTACCATTTTACGCAATGCGGCCAAGGCCAAAATTAGTACAGCAGCTACTATGGTTGTACCAACTATTATATTAGTTTTCTGAATCTAACCATTTGAATCCCCAGTTAAATGTATGTAAATATTAAAACATATACATATTTTAAATAGCGTATCCTGGAAGATGTTATTACGGAATATGTACGTTTTCATTTTACGGAAAAGGCGGATACACTTAACAATCACACGTCCTTTCCAAAAGAAACAGTGTGTCAAGAGTGCTTCCTGGCTCAAAAATTCAATACATTTCCTTTCTCAGTCAGAGGTGCATAACTGCATTCCTTTGAACACAGTCAGCATCCTGCCTGGTTTGTCCACCCCTAGCGGAAGCCACCCTCACGGTCACGTGTAATCTCTCTCTCTTCCATCCCCCTCTCGCGCCAACCCCCAACCGTTGGCAAAACTCCGCAGTATGAGGAATTCGCGGATGGGGACCCTTTCTACCTGATACCCGTTGGCAAAACTCCTACACTCGGGGCAAACAGGGTCTGGCCGCCATCTTGGATACCGCACTTCCGGTTCAAATTTCTCTTTGGCAACACGCAGATTTGTACTCAGCATGGTCGAATTACCCTAAAAAATCTGTTTACCCAATCGTTACATGAAGTTTTTCTTGCATTGCTCTTTTTTAAAAACGTACCTTCTCCAATTGTGTTTCGTTGTAAATTAATAACATTAATAATATATGGATTATTAAATTACAAATTATTAGATTTTGGTTATTAAATGATAAAGGATAATTACGTTTTTGTTACCCAAGCAGCTACAGGTTGAGTTCGGACATATTTCGTCAGTAAAAACTCAAATATAATCACCTCAATGTATATTTAATCCGTTTTAAAAGTAAACTCTTTATTAAAATCTAATTTATCACTTTTTTAAACGGGATATCACTATAAGTGTAATGTAGACTCTTAAAGCAAATTTCTTCTTCTTTTCAACCATAAAAGAATTATCAAAATCAGTCGAAAAACGATGGAGTTATTTGCATTTTTCTCGATGAAGGTCAAGTCAGGTGGTCCGCCATATTGGATGGCAGCCATATTGGTACTCGACCAACGCCGATCGTGGCAACATGCGTTTTCTTACTGTCCAAAAAGAGAAAGTGCGTCCGAATAATTTTGCATACTCAACCCCAACCACGGCCTGGTCTATAAGGCAAACTTTAACAATACTGTATTATGTTGACTCATTTGTTTTTAATTCAACTGTTTGTATTCCTATGAATCCTTTATTTATACTTCTAAACGTTTATAGTTCTTATTAATACAGTTGAACCTCATTCATGTAATATCAGACCAATAGCCTATAATTGTTTATGTTAGAATTTTAACATATAAATATTCTTTGTAGCCTATATTCAAAATATATTATCATGTACACTTTAAAAGGTTATAAATCTAAAAAAAAAATGCTAATCTATTACAATAGTATTTCGTCGTCTTGAATCTAAAGTTGCAGTTGTTATTGGGACTGTGGCGACGTCCTGTAATCCATCTACTGTACTAGGTCACGAATTGTGGATATTTAAAGGCATGCACTGTGGATGCGATACTCCCTGGTGTGGATTAACGGACGTCCTCACTTGTAAGTACTACGACTACCCCCAGTGCTATCCTGATAATTGGGCCAATTCGTTAGTTACAAGGCAAATGATGTGATTTGGATTACCCGTATGAGCTATTAATTAACAGCTGTCTAAGAAACATGTCGGCTAGTCACTAAATACTACAAGATCGAGCCACTCATCCTTCACTCATGTCACTCATTGTGTTAAAAAATAAGCACCTAGTACCCCATCTTAAATAATTGATACAGTATTGACTGATTATAGCTAAATTCAATTGAAGTTTTTGCTCAAGTTTATGTAGATTACTAAACAATGTGAAGGTATTTTAAAACAAAAGCCCTAAGTTGATATTTTCTCAATGGGATTACAATTGTTTGGGTAGCCGCGTGGTAATAGCGCTCACCTGTAAATCTGAAGGTCGCCGGCTCGATTCTAAGCTAAATCAATTCCGGATCAAGATACATTTGCCATTTTTCATTAGGCTATCAATTAATGATGACAACCAAACGTTAGCGTTAGATAGTGACCAACATGACCTAGAAAACTCACAATAAAAATTCGGTGTGAGCAAACATTAGTGTAGATACTGTTTTAACGTTCAGAACATTGCTAAGTAGTTGTATACTATTTTTTGTTTATAAACAATTCTGATATCCGACCCTAGCGCCTCGCGGTCGTAGTGGCCTCGCCGTGAACTACGCGACCGTGTCAGTGGGGTCGTCTACTTCTACTTTCTACCTTCTACCAGATAGTGGTCGTGGAACAAGTTACCGACATTGCATAACCTTCCCATCCCTACCTGCCTACTTCCTTACTTTCCTTTCCTCTTCTTCGCCGCAAGAGCAGATGTAGTGATAACGGACAACGGATAGGAGCTTGCGTTGTCTTTACTGTATCACATGGGCATGACGAAAGATCGTCAGCAAGTGGCGTTTTATAATTCGAGTTACTACAAGGAGGAAAAGTTTGATAATTTACAATTCGAAAATCGTGTTATGAAACTGTTTTGCAACCATGGTTTGGAACTATGGACTTCTGTTGTGTTTGAAAATTAGAACTTTGCATTTCAGTGATGGTGCTCGATCTCTAAACGATTTTTCTATACCTAAGTAATTCAAAGACCAAACATTACATTTGCTACATTTTCCAATTTGCTTGTCATAATTAACAATTTTGTTAGTTATTTTTAAATTGATCAAGTGCAGATAATTACGCCTGTGCAGGCGACAAAAATGTGGAAAAATACCTATTACTTCGAAAACATCGCTTTTGCAAACATCTTTAGTTTTTATATGAAAAAATACTGAGCAAAGGATAATGGTTCGATTTGCAGATTGGCTACCTATTGGATTAAACGCTTTTCATACACACACTGTAGCTATAATCAGCATCCTCAATAAACTCGCATTTGTGAATTTATCTAAACAACCTAATTTATACTTGTTTTGACATATTTATTGATATTTTTATTATTGTTTTTAAATTTTCTTGTTATCATTTGAATTGTATAAAAAACTTGTAATGATTGTAAATGTACATAAATGAATTGTACACTTAAATTGAATAAATGTTCTTGCATGTAAAAGGGTCTTCCGTCAATAAATAAAAAAAACGTGTTGACCAATTCTCAATACTATACTGTACTGTACTTGTTTAATCTCATAACCAAAAAACTTCACATTTAATATTGTTCTTAAAGCTTACAAGCATTTTTATGCTATAACTACATTCAGAGGGACTAATAGTTTTACCTGCAACGAAATATAATTTAGAAGTGGCGTATGCTTGATTTCGAATAAGCACACATTTTACTTAATTTAAAAATTAAATGTTTACAGCACCAACTATATCATATCAGACCACGAGCGGCCAAAAAGCAAAACCGGAAGCATTGTTTATATGTGGGCCAACTGGACGAAAGTAGAACAAGATATGTAATGGATTAAGCAAGACCGTACAGCAGGTACTTATGACAAGAGAAGCTATTGGATAACTGTGAGTGTGAGAGAGACAGAGCGATAGTGGGGGAGGGAGAAAGGCACCCCTCCACCCCTCCCCACCACTCGCAAAGTCCGCGCTCGTATTGTTCACCAGTCAGGTTACTTTCGTTATCGGTGCGCGAGCGCATCCCTCCGAAAATATCAAAATTGGCGGTAAATTAACAAGTTCAAGAAATGACTTGGTAGTGAGGGGACTAATTTTAAATTTGGAAAACTATGGGGACTAATTTGTGGACTCATAGCTGACACTTTTTTCAAATTGAGAATACCAAATTTTTATTTTATCATATAAGTTTTAAGTTAATTTAAAAATATGTATTTTACGAATTTTGCGCTTAACAGTGCTATAGCACTCGTGGTAGTTTTAACAGCGAATTCGGTTACAAGTCATAGTATAGGTGTATCTAACTTTACTGCCGTGGATAATGCGACGTTCGAGGTATCCGAAGAGACCGATGTTCCATCGTTGGAGATATTCGGGGATACGACACACTTCGAGGATCCGATCACGGTACGGGTGAGTGCTTCTGCGTCGACGATATCGTCCAGGAGGGACCTCAGGAACACACAAAACTCCCCCAAGTCCACAGACATGGACACAGGGAAGGTTCTGGAGCAAATCATGACAGGCACCGAGTCGAAAAACGATATCCCGAGTAGACTGCCGGTCCAGAAGATGTCGAAGATGGTGAAGAACCAAACTGAGATGGGGAGTCTGGAGGAGTTGCTGGACATATACAGCGCGTCACGACTAGCCTCTGTGTGGAATCGAACCGTGGACCTCCAAATAAGTGACCAGTGTCGTGAGGACATCACCGGGTATCTTAGAGGACTACGGCGAGGAGATCTGTGGGCACTGCAGAGTGAGTACTAGTGATAGCCTAAAGTCTAATCAGAAGTGTTACATTGTTGACACCGTAGAAGTTTTATTATGAAGTGTATAATGAAATTCAACTTATTCGTTATACAACTCAAGTACAATTAATCAGTTTAGTTTCATCTTTGACCATGAACCGTAGTGGACATCCTATTCTCTCGTACTAATGTTGTTGCCAGTTGTAAGGTGGAAATGAAAGTATCGAAGATTACGTTTTATTTGAATTAAAAATTGTCAACAGCTTGCACAATATAGGTAGGTAGGAATGGTATTATCGATCTGTAAATAATCATACATTCCAAGGTATTTAGTACTATAACGAGTATTTAATAATTTCAACTAAAAAAAGGGAAGGTCGTGGTGCTTATGTTTAGTTTTACACAATATCGTAGGGCATCCTGCCGTACAATTACCTCCAAGATGGAGATGTACTTCATAATTCTTTAACTGTTAAAACAGATTTTTCGGAAAGGTTTTTGAGATTAATAGTTTGATTTTAAAATTAGTTCTGGCTACGCACATTACGTTCTGGTATACAATTAATGCCGCGTTATTGAAATAGTGTATACATCGATGTTCTGTATATAGTAGACTAATACTTCAATGAGTGAATAGCAAAGTAAATAAGTAGACCGTTTACCTTTTGTTAAGTATTAGGGGGTCAAAGTCTTAACTTCAAAAGCTTGAATTGCAATTTAAGTTTTTTTTATATTTTAAACATTCCAGGATTAACACAATTGATAGAATACTTGTAACATGTCGACTATAAGCCTTCAACTATTATTCATTACCTCATGTCATGTAAATAGCTGATTCCTGGGACGATCACATTATTGTCAGAAGTTCAGTATCTGTATGTAATATTTCTAGAGGATAAACAACTAACCAGTTTTTTTACATGCAGCTGATACAACTTTAACAGTTTGACTTTAACAACTTTAACGGCTATATTTCCGTGTCAACAAATAAACAATAAAATAAGTTTTTATGTAGACGTAAACATAACACGGACTTGGCTATATTATATTAAGGTTTTAAAAGATTTGTTGCAACCTTATGAAATAATTGTTAATTTATTTGGATATTTTATTAATCAACTAAATAATTTGCCATGTTAAAAACACTTTTAGGTGCTTAAATCTTAATACTATAATAGCTGTACTACTAGGACGTTAACACATATTTAATGGCTGTATTTTGCTAACATTTCGCCTTGTCATCGATTTCAATTAATTATCCTTGTTTACATTAACATATACTTATCCCTAAACTCAATCTTTCAAACATTACTATTGAATTTAACCATAATTAGTCCTACTTTTAGTCTTAACGAGCAAATTATCTAATAGTGTTAAGTTATATAGGAACGGTTCGTAGGTCAACTGGGCTCATACTATGGACAGTTTTTTTTTATTATTTATTTTGATAAAGCACTAATACAGAGTACAATAATCCTATAACCATAAATGAAGTAATATAAAATGGCATTTATTTATTCTATGCTATAACATAAATAACTTCTTGATCAGCATGCTTTTTTCAGCTATAACATACTCAACTCCTCTCTTTCTAGTTCGATTTGGAGTGTGTTCATATTAATATTAGGTTTTGACGGTGGCAAAAAGGTCAACGGTAAAGAGGGATTTTTACTAACTATGACGCCAAAACTGTTTTCTTCTGGCAAACCATTGAAAGCTGTGATTGTTACTTCTATGACGAAATTTGTATTACGAAAATACATGCAAAAATTGTGAACAAATATTATAATTTATTATAATATTACGAAGCAATTTTTGAACCTGTTTGGCAAAATAAGCCATAGTGAGAACTATATTAAGAATGAACATAAGGACTTTTCAAATTTCTACCGACAAGTCAATGGAAAGTAATACCACTGTCCAAAATCAATGGTATCAAAAACAGGAGTTTTGAAACCATTGGTTTTGGAGAGTATTACTTTATGAACAGTAATTATCATAGTGTTTTACTCAAAAACATAAATTCAACATAAATTAGCTAACGCCATTTCCCAATTTTATAGTACGAGTATACTAAAAAAGAATATGGTTAGTTTAATTACCGCTATAATACAGCCAAAACAATCAAATGTAGAAAATTTTTAGACCTACTTAAAATTGATTTGTGTCAGTAGTACTAAATATAACTTATGTCAACCAGTAGGCTACTAAGCTTTTGCTAACATCCATATTTATCTGTCCAAAGGGAAAGGCTACGGAAATAAAATCCCCTTCATCATTGTTACCTGAACATTGTGCAATTCCAATATAATTCTACGGTATTTGTAGTTGTTCAATTACACGTTTAGTCGCCTAACAAGGACTTAACCAATTATCAGGACGTTGATTGAGTTTGGTTAAAACTACCACAATTACTGAACTATCGGAACCAAACCACTTTCTCTCTGTTCGAGAATCTTCCGTTGACTTTTGCTACGACGATAAAACAGTTTTAAAATCAACCTCGATTTACCAACTACAGTAGTTAAATTTTACATTGATGTAGATATAAAACCACATTCAGCTTTTCGTCCTTATGCATATTGGCATTACTCTTGAAAGATAAAGTAAGTGAATAAATCAGGTGATTTTGTTGAGCATAGTTTTTCAGTATCGAGTTACTAGATCGATATTAAACTGAAAACCCCAATAGATTTCCATTAACCGTAGGTTAACTTCCAAAAAGTTCTTGGTATTCTCCTAAATTGTAGAATTTTACATTACATATTAATTTTAAATGTTTATATACATGGGACAGTTTTAGGCCTATATTTTATTACAAAACATGAAAATACTAACAACCAATTGCAAAATTCAAAAAAGAAAAGAAAATGTAGCTAAAAATGTGTAAACATATTCGTTTATCGAATAATTTGTTGGTCTGTTGCAATAGTTTCAGAATTATATTATATTTTCAGTTAAACTGGCGGAGTACAAAGAGTTTTTCGTACTGATTTGGTCTTTAGCACCACATAGTAGATCTTGTTCTCACATTGTGTAGGCGGACCTAACACTAGGGTGCTAAACACCTCGTACACTGTGTGGCTCTACATTTAGCACTAAACTCTTTACCTGAACCGTTAGCAGAAGTGCAACCTGTCAACATAGTTAATCTAGCACTAGAGTGTACCAGGTCTGGTAACATTGGCACTATATAGAAACTTTACTGGACAACATTGTTGTTGCAAAAGAGGTTACCTAATGGTAAATACACTCAAGGAGATAATTTTAAATAAACGGTATCAGCAATCTGACACACACTTTCTCGCATTAGCTTGTCATTTTGTCAACAACCCCTAGCATCGTCAAGAGGTGGGGGAATGATTTGTATAGAAAAACTCACAAAAGTTACAATAACTTACTACATACAATAACTTACTATATTACCCAAACATGACCAAGCTGTCATTGGTCATTAGGTATCTTCTCAAAAGGCATCTCACACCAACAAACACTTATCCTTATTGTTGTATACACGTACTCATATTTATATCTGAAATACGCCCAGTTGCGTCCCGATTTCAATGGGGAATAATGAATTGGTTAAATGAGAATTTGGTTAACATTATTTCGGTTACTTCTGATTGACACCATATGTTTCTTGGAGATCGAATTAAAAACCTAATGATCCTCCTCAATGTTGACCGCAATTTGACGGATAATAGTTAAATGACCGCGTTTACCACGGACTGCTCGATATGGAATGCCTAGACCTTTCCATGACACGTCTAGACCGCAAGTTCAATCATCAGAAAGAGGCAGAGTTAAGCAATACTAATGGTAGAGCAGACGACTCGGTAACCGCTGCAGCATTTGCGTCATTCATCAGCTGATCTTTGCCGTGTCACTGATAGCAGACGACTCAGTGACCGCTGCAGCAGTTATGTTGTTCATCAGCTGACCTTTGCTGAGTCACTGATGGCAGACGACTCAGTGACCGCTGCAGCAGTTATGACATTCATCAGCTGATCTTTGCCGTGTCACTGATAGCAGACGACTCAGTGGACGCTGCAGCAGTTGCGTCAATCATCAGCTGATCTTTGCCGTGTTACTGATAGCAGACGACTCAGTGACCACTGCAGCAGTTATGACATTCATCAGCTGATCTTTGCCGTGTCACTGATAGTAGACGACTCAGTGACCGCTGCAGCAGTTATGTTGTTCATCAGCTGACCTTTGCTGAGTCACTGATAGCAGACGCCTCAGTGGACGCTGCAGCAGTTGCGTCAATCACCAGCTGACCTTTGCTGAGTCACTGATGGCAGACGACTCAGTGGACGCTGCAGCAGTTGCGTCAATCACCAGCTGACCTTTGCTGAGTCACTGATGGCAGACGACTCAGTGACCACTGCAGCAGTTATGACATTCATCAGCTGATCTTTGCCGTGTCACTGAAAGTAGACGACTCAGTGGACGCTGCAGCAGTTGCGTCAATCATCAGCTGATCTTTGCCGTGTTACTGATAGCAGACGACTCAGTGACCACTGCAGCAGTTATGACATTCATCAGCTGATCTTTGCCGTGTCACTGATAGCAGACGACTCAGTGACCGCTGCAGCAGTTGCGTCAATCATCAGCTGATCTTTGCCGTTGAAACTCCACAACCATACTCAAATTCAAATAGACTACATTTATACACAATTTATGGAATACTATTTTTACGCACACGCTGTGTTGTTACGACAGTGAAACAATATTGTTCAAGATACTATAGTAAATTAATGTTAAATCTTCAAAAAGGTTGAAATTGTTTTTGACAAATCGAAGTTAAAACCGCTATTTAAATAGAAACTTCACAACATCATTTCACACACATATTCACGTGGTAATATGCTACACTGTGTAGGTATATAATGAATTATTATTCATACAGATTGTGAGAGAAGAGGTCAGACCTCTAGGAAGATGGCGTGGGGAGTGTAAACGCGATGTCTTTACATAACAACCAAAATACCGAGCTGGAAATATTATCTAATTTGAATATGATTCAGAGAAAGTAACTCGTGTGACCTTTTGGAGGAAAGGTTAAATATTTGCGGGAATAAACAAAGCTTTTGTCCTCTTTTTGAGGAAAATTTTTTTCAAAATATATTTTTTCTTGATTTTTAAAAATGTTGAAATAATTCTTAGTGAAAAGAGATGACTCTTGGTGAAGGATTTCGAGGAATAAAAAATAGTTCTTGGCTTATTTAAGGGACCACGGCTCCACCTTGTGTGGCACCTTCAGGGGTCTCATTCAATTAACCTTCTTATCACTAACCCTATAATCTTATCTAAGACCCCGTGTGTGTAAATATTTTAGTGTTAGTGATAAGAAGATGAATTCATTGAGACCCCTGAAGATGTCACACAAGGTGGCGAAATGCATTGGGTGACACGAACATCTTACCTACAAGATCTCAGGCTACAACAACAAAGGCAAATCTAATGGTTCTGGCTGAGACTTCTTGTTCTGCTTATTGTTTTCACTTTAATTTCTGTTGATTAAACCTCTTGAAACTGGGACGATAGGCTAAAAAAAAATCATCATGAAGACAACACAAACTACAAAAGGACAAATGTGTTTGGTTTTTTTCCTGTTTTTAATAAGCAGTCTAAAAGGTGACGCTGGCACTCACATTGTTAACTTGCTAATCAATCACAGAACAGTTTAACTCAACATAATAAAACAAACTTTTAGTTGTTTTCATTGTTAAAACCAGCTAGGTTAAACGTTTGGTCAATTTGTCGGTAGAATAATTCCCAGCCTACTTTTAGCAAATAAAAGTAGCACACTAGTCACCAATCAATTCATCGAATTGGAGTTTTTACAGAGAAATTTACTATAGAATTTGTTCTTCTTTGGGTAGCTGTGCGTTGTCACCTAAAAATGCGGACAGAGCTCGGTCGGCTTTCTTTTGTAGTATTGCTGTAACCAAACCGCTATCGCAATTACATTTAGAATTTGTGCCGATAAATTCTGTTGTTCAGTTTACTTCCTGAATTCGTATCAAGCCGATCAAGTAGTAAATGTCCTGAGGTATTCCAACCATAGTGGTATAAACAATCCACAACATGTTTGTAACATATGGCGAATTTTTTATCATTGATTACTTCAAAAGTAAGGAAGAGTGCATCGAGATTAAGCTAAATCTGAAGATAGCAATTGTAAAGAATTGAATTGAAAAAAAATTGAATTGTTGCCACCCCTCCTTCCGTGATGGGGATCTGTTTAAAATTGTCTGTTAATCTATATATATAAAAGGCAAAGCCCTCACTGACTCACTCACTCACTCACTCATCACTAATTCTCCCACTTCCCATTTACCTAGGAGGCTGAAATTTGGTACACTGATTCTTTAGGCATTAAATAGGAAAACTAAGTGGTTTTTATTCTGATCGGGCTCTCGGGCCCCGCCCCAGTGGCTCTGGAGTTTCCTTATGTTCCTCATGTTAACCTTATGAGTACTCATATTTAAATGGAATTAATGTATCTTAACAGCTGTTTCAATTAAACAAGTTGGTTCTGTTCTATGATGTGCAATAGCATTAAAGTTACAAGGATTACCAACAGGGTTCAGCACTATTATTCTTTTTTAAATTTATGACAACAGCTAATTTGCAACCAAAAGGTGAGTGAGCGTAGCGAACGAACTTCAACCCGGAGGCGAGTTAGCGTAGCGAACGAGCTAACCTGAAGGCAAGTGAGCGCAGCGAACGAGCTCCAACCAGGACGTGATTGAGCCATGCGAACGAGCTCACTTATGAAGTAAAACGGGGCAAAGCCCGCGGGTACAGCTAGTGATTTATAGTCGTCACTGTAATTTTACTTACGCGATTTACTTACTTGTGATATCACTGAAGAAATGTAATTCAGGAATGACAAAATTAAAATGAGTTAGTGTTATTTACAAATCCATACATAACTAAACTTGTTTACATTATTAAAACAATAAAAACACGTCATATCTATCTATCTATCTATATAAAATCCAATGTATGTTTGTATATTTGTATGTTTGTATATTTGTATGTTTGTCCTTTATGGACTCCAAAACCGCTCGACAGATTGTAATGAAACTTTCAGGCACTATTAAGTATTATTCAAGGATGGTTTGTGTGAAGTTTGGTGCAGATCCGTCAATAGGGCTCCGCCCCAGTGGCTCTGGAATTTCCCATGTTAACCTTATGAGTACTCATATTTAAACGGAATTAAAGAATCTTAACAGCTGGTGCAACTAAACAATTTGATTCTGTGATGTTCAATAGCATTAACAAGTTAATAGGTTTACCAACAGGGTGCAGCACTATATTTATTTTTAATTTATGAGAACAGCTAATTTGCAACCAAAAGGTGAGTGAGCGTAGCGAACGAACTTCAACCTAGAGGTGAGTTAGCGTAGCGAACGAGCTAACCTGAAGGCAAGTGAGCGCAGCGAACGAGCTCCAACCTAAAGGTGAGTGAGCGTAGCGAATGACCTTCAACCAGGACGTGATTGAGCCATGCGAACGAGCTTATCTTGAAAATGAACGAGCATGTGACATAAAACCACAATAGGACAGGACGACGTCTGTCGGGCCAGCTAGTATATCTAATATATAAAATTCTCGTGTCACAGTGTTTGTCTGCAAACTCCTCCGGAACGACTTCACCGATCGTTATGAAATTTGGTGTGTAAATTCTGTAGGTATGCGAATCGGACGTAAACTATTTCCCGTTTCGAAATTCTTAAAAGGGCTCCGCCCCAGTGGCTCTGGAGTTTCCCATGTTAACCTTATGAGAAATGGAATTAATGAATCTTAACAGCTGTTTCAATTAAACAAGTTGGTTCTGGTCTATGATGTTCAATAGCATTAAAGTTACAAGGATTACCAACAGGGTGCAGCACTATTATTTCTTTTACATTTATGACAACAGCTAATTTGCAACCAAAAGGTGAGTGAGCGTAGCGAACGAACTTCAATCTGGAGGCGAGTGAGCGTAGCGAACGAGCTAACCTGAAGGCAAGTGAGTGCAGCGAACGAGCTCCAACCTAAAGGTGAGTGAGCGTAGCGAACGAGCTCCAACCCAAAGGTGAGTGAGCGTAGCGAACGAACTTCAACCAGGACGTGATTGAGCGATGCGAACGAGATCATCTTGAAAATTAAACGTAACGGTACTTTCTTTCCATCGGTCTGTCTTAGGGGAAACCTGGCGATACGAAGTTCGCCGGGTCAGCTAGTATATGTATAAAATCCAATGTATGCATGTTTGTTTGTTTGTCCTTTATGGACTCCGAAACCGCTCAACAGATTGTAATGAAACTTTCAGGCATTATTAAGCATTACTCAAGGATGGTTTGTGTGAAGTTTGGTGCAGATCCGTCAAAAAGGCTCCGCCCCAGTGGCTCTGAAGTTTCCCATGTTAACCTTATGAGTACTCATAATTAAATGGAATTAAAGAATCTTAACAGCTGGTTCAACTAAACAATTTGATTCTGTGATGTTCAAAAGCATTAAAAAGTTAATATGTTTACCAACAGGGTGCAGCACTATTATTTTATAAAGTTAAGAAAACAGCTAATTTGCAACCAAAAGGTGAGTGAGCGTGGCGAACGAACTTCAATCTGGAGGCGAGTTGCCGTAGCGAACGAGCTAACCTGAAGTCAAGTGAGCGCAGCGAACGAGCTCCAACCTAAAAGTGAGTGAGCGTAGCGAACGAACTTCAACCGACGTGATTGAACCATGCGAACGAGCTCATCTTGAAAATGAACGAGCATTTGACATAAAACCACATTAGGACAGGACGACGTCTGTCGGGTCAGCTAGTGACTAATAAATTTAAACAACTTATGAAAACAAAACAGTCTTTTTGAAATCAATTAAAATCAGTCTCTCAGCAAATGTTCTCTTGAATATATATTGAAGTTTTAACCAATGACTTTTTAGTCATATCACGACAGATTAAAGTAAGTAGCAAAATTCTTGTCACTAGTGATTTGCAGATAGCTTTAAAATTTTCGTCAAATAGTTTATACCACTCATAGACGCTACAAATCTCTCTCCAATAAAAATAACGTGAACCAACATGAATGAGTAATGGAAAACATGTCCATAGTGGGTTCAATTATAACAATATTAAGGGTGGACATTTTCCTTGTGTACATTGACCTGTCCTACAATCCATACTATTAATATACTTAACGGTGAAATCGAATTCTTGAAGTATGAAGTATCCATGCCGTTACCCGCTAAGCATCCTCGCCAATAGTAGGTGCATTTGTGCTATTTCTGAATTAATTACTGGAATTTGTACAGTCATACTTTAATTTAGCCTTGCTTGTTGTGTACATTGTTATTGTTATTCCGCCACGGGTAAAACCCGTTGGCAAATATCGCCAAGAGAGAAAGGGTTGGACTCAATCAATTGAGATCATTTACTGTTGAGTCACGAAGGTTTCAGTCTGATCCGATCTAAAAACGCATTTCTTGTAACAGTATGGTGAACTATTATGACTCCTAAAACTCGCCCAATGCCAACATCGACAGTTGAAACTAATGCAGTCTGATCTCGGCCAGAAAAGTTACAAGCTTCTGTATTTTGTTTTAGGATTTTAAAATAGTTCGAAACTTTTGTAGTTTTAACATTTCCTTATACTGTATATAAAATTCAAAGCCGAACAAAAAAGTTCAGGTACAAAGTAATTGAGTTTAACACATGTTTACTACTTTGCTTCAAAAGGTATTCGATTTTATCTCAGCTATTTGGAAAACTGGGATAGTGGTGGCTGTATGTAAAAGAATATTACATTTGTCCAAAATGAGAGGGCGTTGACTCAGATTGGTTTGTAGTGGTTTGCTCGGTTCGAAAGAAGGGCAAAGTAATTAATTGATACAGTTTAAACATATGTGAATAAACATGAACTAAACTAAACATTTTTATCTTCATTTGGCGAAATAACTAAATTGTTTTTAGACACTGTGAACACTGATCAAAATTAAATCAACGACCAGGATAATTAATAGCCTATGCTTATTCTTAAACGTGTCCTCCAAATTAAACCTTTGCCAAAGTCAGCAGTAGAAATATTGACTCTGGTAAGTAGAGAGAGCTCCTGGCACTGCAGAGGACGTTCCTAAGATGTTGATATTGACTTTCGTGTCTCAACATTTATTTTTCAACATCGCTAACCAAAACGATAGTCACGTATCAGTACTATTCAAGGGATAGGATTCAAATTTATGTTTGTAAATGTCACTGTGTAACATATTTTCATAAGTATGTTTTGTTTGGTATAGTGCACAAGGTATGCAAATAAAAGCTTCGAAGGTTAGAAAAGCTCGTAGATATTATTGTTAAACTTATAGCTGTAGATTTCCTTTTACGCACCAAACATAATATCATAGTAGAAGAAAAAGCTAATTGAAGCACAGTAAAGCAAGGGCGTATCCAAGAACACTATATTATAACATCACTAACTCCGAAATGCATTAATGAAACGAGATGATATCGAAAAAAGATTTTACTACAGTCATCGTTAAAAAGTTGTTTAAACTACTGTTTATTTGAGTTTTACATAAATTTATTTCTAACGAAGATGAACGATGTTCACTATTTAATTGCAACAATAATTTGCAAAACCTCAGAATTGCTAATGGTAAGATTTGTCATTTTACTTCTTTTACCAAGCAAATGAGAGAAATGTAAATGTTAGTCAGACCAGGGTAGTAAAAGGGGATTACATAATATCTGGCCTCATTTCCTAAGGAACAACCATTTACTCGTACCGTCGAAACTTGGGGCACAAAATCAGTACCCAAAACTGGGCATGTGTTGAGTTTGGTGTAAGACAATGCAACTCTTGCGAAACTTACAAACAAACCACTTACTAATGATTGGAGAGCTGGAATACAATAAGTTGTTCCCATTGGTGTTCCTCACCTTTTATGGAAACTGTCAAATTTGAGATCGAGTTCCCAATTAGTGATAAAGGGGCAAACACATGATGCAGAAAAACGCCGGATATTATTTAGTTGATACAGACACAAAGAGGTGATTTGGTTGATGAGGTCATGATTAGAAAATTCACTTTTACCGATTTAATTACATCACGATTTCTATCACTGGGTGCGTTGAATGCGTCGATGAAACTTTAGCTTTTAGGTTTGTGGATTTAAAACATAACTTGTTTTATTTGGGAGCATACTTCTAAGACAATTCCCTAGTTATGCTTATTTTGTGAAGCATTGCCAAAACGCATTAGATTTAATGTTATTGATATTACAGTATTGCATAATAATGTGCAGGCTTAGTAATAGGATTGGCATAAGTAAGCGACTAAACGATTATAGCGTAATTTATTTCACCACGATGTTAAAGAAATATTTATTACGAATAATTATCAACACCCATATAGACAACATTTAGTAATTCGAAATCCCCGTGGAGTCGTGGATTACAAATAGGAAATAAAAACAAAATTAAATATTTCATCAAATAAAAAAAAAAAACATATTGGTAAACTGTTGATTCTGTAGGCTTATCTAGCCCCGCTACTACTGAATGCCGTCACTGCCGTCAATAAAATAAAAGATCATTCAATTTAGCAACTATTAAAACCGAGACTGCTTAAACAAGATTACAGCAAACCACGTTTCATCTACTTATTTTAAGGTATACCATTTTCCCTCTCTAATTGCCTACTATCACCAAATCACCATAATCGCATTAGTGTTTATTTAGACTGGCCTTGACGTCAATTATGCACTGTTTACGTGACCACTGCCGAATCATTGTTTGCTAGAACTTCCTAGTTACCAAACACCTTGTCGCAACCGGGCTCTTTACAATAATTGCCGAAATCTCAATTAACTCCGGGAACTATTGCGACACTTAATCTGCGAACCTTTATTGTTTTGGCGGAAACTGACAATGGATCCTGTTCTTGAGAAAGCAGCTTCTGTAGGCAGTCGTCCACGACGATTCACTTAGCAAAAACAGCTGATCAATTAGAGTGACAACCGGAAGTAGTTCACGGTCCGAGGAGCGAACTCGACTTGACAGTTCCGTTGCTGATTGCGTAAGTGACGTATTTCCCTTGAATTGACCAAAAAAGAATGAGATTGATTATGAATTAATGGTTTTGCGATGGAATGGTTGATAGTAACACCACGAGTTATTTTACACAACAAAAAACTGTTTATAAAATTGATTGGGCTAAGCAGAATGTATCGAGTCAAGAATCAAAGTATTCAATCAATAATAATCTGACGACGATGAGGAGAATTTCTATTCTAATGAATGTAAGCCACATTTATTACATAACTGTAAGAATGTAAGACTTACTAGTTACTGAGTTTAGAGATACAATGTTCATTACAGACCATGCTCAAAACATTGGATAAGTTTGTTGCTAAACGACAAAACTGTCAACGTCTTACCTCATTCCACCAGCGTTTTAGACCAACATAAATCTCACTTTGTTGTTACGAGTGTCTTATACTTATAATCGCTTAAAAAACCAACTCTGTGCAAGCGTCTAATTGAGACTTGGATTAAAATTAAAACCGCAGAAACTTTTGTGTTGGGTAGGCCTATTACGAATTAAATTGGGAATTCCAACAATCCGATCGGAATTGTTTTGACCTCAACAATCCACTAATTCATGTATGTAGTCCTTTGTCCGACCTAAGTTGCGCAATTTGGATCACAATGTGGATGTAAGTGTGTCAATAAAGGGTTATGCGACGGAGTTGCGCCACGGACGCCGAAGACATCCATACTGAGTGGCCATTGTGGAGAATGCGCCCGAGGCTCTCCGGTAGAAAGTGCTGCAAACTTTGCGCCTCCGACTTTTCCTGGTTAGGATCAAGTTAACGGTAGAATTGCGCAATGCAAGTTATGATTATTTCGTGAAGTAGATTTCCTTGAGGACGATCCTGACTATTGGTTAAGGTTTGTTTCAAAACAGTATTCCAGGATTTTTATTAAATTTTTAAGATATTCCGTGATGCCTATAAGGCTGCTTAATTTTATGAGTAGACACGTGAATAATCGGTTTTGAATTGATTATTTCAATGGGATAGCCCTGTTACTGACTGGTGAGCTAGTTATTCAGCCAAAATTCTGTAGTAAGTTTCGTATAATATCTTTGACTACTAATAAAACAATAATTTGACTTCAGTATCCAATAGTCAATGCTAATATTTAAAGGGAGTTTTGATGCCGTCTAAATGCACGAATTACTCTTAGTAATATCACGGACGATTATTATGAATTAAATACAGCCAATAACAAAATATATGACTTATTACAGCACGACAAATGAGCTTATCTTCTTTAAAAACTAAACAAAAACCAACTTCATTATTTTTTTAAACAATTAAAACACGTGACAGTTAATGTAAATAAGTGTTGGCAACAAAATAGTCATTCAGCAATAAACAACAGTCTCTCAGCAAAAGTTACAAAATAGTCATTGGGGATTTTAAACTGATACCAGACTAACACAGTAGACTTCTCATCCCATTGTAAATTTTTAAGTTCGTTTTCTTGTCTAGTTCATGTCCGGTGACACTGATCGCTAGTGTTAATTATTATAATTAGTGCTAATTAGCCAATAGCGAGCCAAAGGTGAGTTTGTTTATATTATTTTAGTGTTAACTAGCTGTGTACCCGTTCTACGCACGGGGATCTTATAGTATCAGTTGAAACCTTCTTATATAAAGAACAGTAGTTGGTTTGCATATTTTCAGATATGCTGGCCAAACTATTTATTATACATAACTTCATTTTATGTCGTTTGTTGTTGTTCCGGATCGGTATGACAATCAATAAAAGGCTAAATTACCTGTGTCCGCCGGTCGATCCTAATGTATCCTATTACAGGAGATGCATTTCGGCGAAATTAAATCGCCATCATCAGTCTTAATATAAGGTCTTGAGCTTCCCCATTAGGTGCATCTTGGAGTTTTTGAAACCCATACACGAACTGTACACTTATACACATAACGAATAAAACATAAATACACGGTAGGCCTACTTTTATTTTTACTATGGACAAGTAGACGCGCGTCGGTCGTGTGCCGAGTCTTGACTGAAAACGCTCATTTAAAAAATGTAAGTTTCCCAGCAATATACAACACTGATTCAAGGTCTATTTCCCGGTTATCAAAACTCAAGAACAATTTTATGCACAAAGAATCTCTATTTTCATTTACTGTTACCCTACAAATTATTGCACTTGCGATTAATTAAATCCGTTATGTAAGGAAAACCGTTTTTAATCTTAATTGGTTTGGATTTGCTTTCAAAACGTGATCGGAAATGGTTGCGGTATTTGTAAACAACATTCAATGTAAACATATCAGTGACAGCTAGAACAAATAATCTTGATTTGAACAGCTGTTCGTTATTTCATAGAAGAATATGTGCTAAACATTGGGAGAAAACTTAACAAAAATCGCACAAAATTGGGTTTTAAAACGTCCGTCATTTTATTTACAAAGTGGTGACGCCATATTTTAATGGCTAAAGACAATCTCGCCAATCCAGTGAATGCATTAAAATGATTTGGAACTTGATAGGTACTCTCGTTTTTCAGGAGTAGGCCGCGTAAAATGGCTCTTGGGTCGTAACAGACTGGAAGACAGACAGAAATTTAGATGAGACATGTTTCGGTTTCCCTAATGTATAACACGTAAAAATAACCTAAAAGTTTATGATTCTGAGCAATGTACAGACAAAACTCTAATTTTATTTATATAGATCCAATGTTTTTGTGATTTACTGTTTTGTTTTATAACTAGGGGACGAATATTGTTTAAGAATAGACCGTTTTATTTGGTTAAACAAGGTTTTGAACGTCCAAAATAATAATAAGAAGAAGATTGTAAACGAAACACAACCTCTACAACAGTGCACCAGACAGAACTTAACAATAACATTTTCTTCAGCTGATCCATAAGGCTGAGAAATCTAAGGGAGTATGTTTTATATGCTAATACTGACCATTCGACGGTTTGTATTGGAATTCACGGAGGTTCTTCAGAAGGTTGTAAGCAACTAAGATGCTGAAATTAAACAGTTTATTTTGTGGTGTATGTAAAAAGGTTTCGTCGAACAATGCTCAGTACCACTTATGGAATAATTCTTTTTCAAATGCTTCAAAAACCTTCAAAAAGGGTTCAAACCTCTTGAGATTACATCGATGATAATCGTACTACAAAGCGAACAAATTATCCATAAAGGCCGCACACAAATGATTCATCTAAAAATTATTTAAATGTAGACGAAGAGATGTAATGCATTGTTTCAGATCAATACATGATATTCAATATAGTTTGTTGACGACGATTACTGGTTTCAGACATCTAATAATCGGGTTTCCTCAATCATCTATCGGGGCCGATATGGCAATAACCACTCCTAATGTTTACCACTATCTATGTCAGTAGTGGCTTGAGCAGGAAGGTAGAAGGTGGCGGGGTCACGACTTGTTTCCGAGAGTTCCTCATTTCAACATCACCGGCTTCGCATAACATCGTCGAGCCGGTAAGGTCGGAACTGGAAGAAAGCACGTAGCATTAGCATAGCGTCGAGGGACGAGGTTGTATAATGACCCGAAGGTTGGACGAAAGTCTTCTGAAGGACGTTTGGCGGGAAGGTCGGGTGGTTTCACCGTTGCAACATTTGTCACAGCCTTTTCCATCTCTATACTATGGGTAGCTGAGGCAGTGTGGCAACTGTGACAATCCCGCTGTTCACTGACCACGAAGTATTCATTGCCACTTGGACGGTTTGATGTTAGCGCCTTCAGCAGGTATGAAATGTTTCCAAGGTTTTACAGCAGTAAAGATCGATCTTTTTCGTTGTCCAGGCCAATTGGATTGAACCGGCGACCTTTTGATTACCAGGTGAGCATTATCAAGAGGTGTTGTGGGGTGGGACTCAATATAATCAAAAGAATACAATATAAGGCCACCTGGATATTTTCATATAATTTTACACCAACTTTGTGCACAATAAGCTGTTCCAGCTGCGCTGCAATCCCATGTTTACTTGTAAGCCTGGCCCTCCATTACACCAACTTTCCTATACGATAGTAAGTGTTTCCGTACTACAAAATTTACTACTACACCACTGACTACTCACCATATTCTTTTTCAGCCATAGACATCATAGGCTCTGAGTCTGAGAAAGGATTTCATGAAACATCAGGAAATTTAGCTATCCTATTTTGTCTCCTTAGCTTTAAGGGCGTTCCTCTACTAAAATGTAGAGCTTGAACAAACAAGAGGTTCAACGTATGAGAGACGACAACACTATTCAGTAATGTTTACACTAATGTCCAGACTGACGCATATCACTCATACAATAGCAGATTGCGAGACGAGTTGCACAACATTCTGGTTAGTCGGGCAGTAGTGCCTAGTGCTAGCGACACGGTCAGTTACTGTTGGTATTTGTATGTGCTGGACCAAACAGTAACTACCATCATCAACTTTCACTCGGTCACTGTGTTACTAGTTCTACAATGTTTCCTGAAAGTCATCGTCTTCTAGACAGGGGTTTAGATAAATGGTCTTCAGCGTTTTAGTACATGAAAGGTTATGTTGCCTCAGAGGTGTCCTTATAATATGACTGAATAGGTGAGTCCAGTGATATTGCTGACTGATTATAGTGCTGACCAACTATTTAGAAGGTTCGGCCATAGAGTAATGGTTCAGTCCTGAAAGAAGCCAATAGATTTTTACTTTTTTGTTAGAACTGAACCCAGCTGGCCTCGATCATTGGCAAGAAAGAAACAGCTGATCTTAGTCAGGTCTTAGTATAGATGTGAACTCCCCACTAAAATTACGCTGTTATCCCTAAGGTAACTTTATCTTATTATCATATAATAATAATACGCTTTAAGTACGAATGAGGTTGCTATAGGTAAAATGGGTAAAAGTTAACAATAACGATAGCGTTTTTAGCAAAACATGCCAAATTTGTGCTTCTGATAGAATCGTTATTTGTACAGTTGTCTTGTCTCCTAGAAGTGTTTTATATGTCCATTAAGAAGATTCTTCTCTCGAATGAACTTCTAAAAAGTAGTTATAGCCATCTCCTTAGTGGTCTCAATAGCCTTTTCACGTGGTTTATTTAGTTCTTGGACTGTATCCAATAAGAATGTCCTATCCTAGAGAAAAAAGTTGTTTTAAACGGTTCTCTACATCTCGTGTTTTAAATTCAGTCTAGAGTAACTCACCTCAAAATTTACATTTCTTCTATTTAGACTTCAATCCATGAGGAACGGAATCAAAACCTGCTAGTGAACAGCGGCTTTTGGCTGTCATAATGCTGGTGGTTAAGAGCCCACATTAAGCTGTAAGTTTACATGTACAAAAAAAACAAGAAAGTCTACTACTTAATTTACATCTTTAGCATTGCACATATTACCAACAAAATTGTTAAAGACCGTGACTTCATATTATGTGGTTTGTCATTTTAAGATTGGCACATATTTAACTAATACTTAGTATTACCCCTCATACTCAGATAAAAAGAATCTCACAGTCCACCTCAGCGCTCAACACGGAAAACATCAGTGCCTACTGGTTCTAAACAAATACGAGGCTATAACAAACTCCAACGACCAGTTTGACGACGCAAAACATCAACTGAAAACGAAACTAATTTCTCCGGACGATTGTGAAAGTGTTTCTGTCGGTTTTTACGAGGCCTAATTGTTAATGAGCTCGGTGATGTTGTTGATGATTAAGTGAATAATTATGAAATGTGCGACTGGACGGGTTGATCGTGTTATAATGACATGAGTATTGTGACATCTGACATATGAAACATCCGCAATTGCTATGTCGCAACCGCAACTCGGGGTGAAAGCATCAGTCAAGGTCTTTGTTTGATGGGTTTTGGGTCTCCAATTCTGAGATGATTGGAGAATTTTGTAAGGCCACAAGTAACTGATTGCTTGTGAAAACAATAAAGCCACAATGTTGACCCAAACAAAATTTAGATAAGCTAATAATCCCGAAGAACATTACTTTAATCAAAATTATGTGCACGTCTGTATTTTCAGTCCCCTGTAAAATCGTTTTAGTTGGGTGAAGCAACTGTTTGATACTATCGTACCTTCTATGCAGTGAACATAAGATTATTAGCTGATATGTCCACCTGTTGATTGCACGATAATCTAAAGTGCCAGTGAACGCTTCTTGAGAGAAATACTCATTTTAGCTGCCATTAAGTAACTGAAAGGGAACGTTACCCGGTCCGTTCTAGTGTTATTGTCAGTATGTTGGGTAATCTTCTCTACACTGTCACAATTTTACAGTTTTACCTCATGTAATTTGTACAACTAATAACCTCCTGTAATTTGTACAACAAAACACCGTCATAAAAAAACAAGCAATACTAAATTTCAAATACCGTATAGATAATTTACCTGAAATGAAACATTCCTTTATCTCCATATCTATATTGTAGCCACTGACAGCACATGCTTCCACTATAGGTACAACTAGGTAGGTATTCCATTTCCATATTAAGGTTGTAACTAGTTTTTAGTTCTAGAATAAACGTAAGTGACTGAAGCCATCGACAAGTGAGCTGACGTTCGTTACCGTTTCTGTTGAACACCAACTTTTACCAGAATCAAACTTTTGTAAACTATAGCATTTTTTGTATACCATCAACTATTATAGTTTGAATAGTAGATAACTTAATATAACTCAGAAACAACAATAACAATTGGTCCATAAATATGTGATACGAACTGAAGTATCCGAAAGTCAATGATTAAACACATTCCCTTGTGTAACAGCTGAGGACGATCTAAATGCACCTTTTATTACAATCCTGTTTACATAGAGGATGTTTTATTGTTAACTAAATATAGCAATCTATGTGTAAACTTATTGTTTGTCTCCTGACACAATCACGTTTAATAGCTTGTAAAAATCATAATTTTGAATTAAAGGCCACAAAACTGGGCCACGGCAATTATTACTGTGTTCGGTCTCACTCCAACTATTTTGCAGCAGCTTTCGTCAGCCTATTGTACGATTACAGCCTATGTGAGTGTTGGTTACCATTACATTGGCCAACGACACGCGCTGTGCGTGTGTGTGTGTGTGCGTGTGAAAGTGTCCGTGAAGGTTGTCTGCGCATGTGCCGTATACTGCGCAGACGCAATGTGGTGCATCTAAACTGCGACATTTCCTGGCGACGTCACCTTCGGCTGAACAGCTTTTGGCCAAACTCGCCGCTATGAGGAAACGCCGCAGAGTTGGCTTGTTGGTTAATTCGTCCAAGTTTCTTCTTTATTATTCACAACGTAATGTTGAGGATATGCTCAAAAATGTAGTTGAAATACTAGCGTTAGTAAACTAGTACTGTACTTCGTCAATTAACATCATCCTGATTTTTTAACTTCAAGAACAACCATGATTAGTACCGTAGGAGATAGAATGTTTTTAGAACCTTATTCATTTTTAAGCATTTACTTATCTGTCTGAACCTTGTAAGAGGCTAAAGTTAATTTTTTACGAGACTATAGATGTACTCTCGTTAAAAAAACAAAATAAAAATTCACAAACTCAGCTCTTTAAAGTAAGGAATATTTAATAATCTATAGCATAACAAAAATGAAAGGCATACTACTGTAAAAATCAGTTCATTGATTTAATCTATTTTCCCCAAAAACATTTCCATAAGTTCCACCTGTTCGGCAATTCAAAAATTTAATGTAAACAACAGTGTTAGTTGCAGTTGACAACAAAAATAATGTTTGTTTCATGTCACTAATGTGGAGCCTTTTAATGTTTAATCTAAACTTTATACTTTTCAATGAAATGGCGACCATACAAAGTAGGTATATTCTTGTAGTTAACCGTTGAAAACCTGTGAGGCAAAGCCAAAACCTAAAGTAGAAATCAAATCGTGAAAATGTTCAAATGTTTAACAGTTTACGCTCCGTTTAAACAGTGATTAAGCTTTCAGATCAAAATGTCTTAGGTTGATGAATCACTCTCGTTTTTGAAAACAATTTTAGTTAGAAATAAACGTTAACTGAGTTCAATTAATTATAAATTAATCCTAGAACCATTTGTGTACCTTTAAATTGTCAGGGTTGATTGAGTGATCTAACGTGCTTTGATTCCAAAATTGCATGCACTGCATATAACTTTGGATGATACAGGGCGTGGTCAACCATATAATCTAAAATTAGTAATTAATTATTTCTTGGTGAAACCATTGACTGTATAGCTCTGTGAAATGACTAATTGTTTCACAGCTACTATGTTTCAAAGGGGGGTTTATATAGATATCATATAACTCTACCTAATATACAATCCAGTTCACTGATACTACCGTTGCGGGTCGACCACTAAATATCACAGTTATAAAAAAAATAATTGCAGTTCCAAAACTGCACAGACTTTTGCATTTACATTGTATATGTAGCCGCTAGTAATATTACTATATTCTTCGGTGTGACCAAGACCTATTTCACGTTGTTGTGGCTATCAAATTACTAAATGTCCCATTACCTTCAAATGTCCATTACTGTACATTGCAATCAAGTGAAGCAACACCGCGACCGCTAACGTTGCTTGCAAAACGTGCGTTCGGGCTTTCCTCTCATTTCAATCTGGAAGAATATTGCCATTAAAGGGAATGTTCATCATATGGATAGAGTTGAGGTTACTAAAGAACCTACAAATACAGTGAAATGTTTTTTCTGGACAGATGTACGTTGACATAACATATTCATTATAGAAAAGATTACATGTTTTTTTATATCTACATCTTAAAGAAAATGCGTTGGACCTAATGGATTAGCTATGTTTCAATAGGTAAAAAATAGACCGAGATAGCATCAGTTATAACATAACGAGTTATCATATTGTATTTATTGATGACGCAACTGTGGCTAATACCATCGGCGAGGATGTTATTGACACTTACCCTGTATTTTTGTTTTCAGCCGTGGATAATTGATCATCTGGTTCAAATTAACATTATTGTTGCTTTCATTTGTTTTTGTTTTCCAAACTATGAAGTAGCCAAAATTTCAGTTAAAGTTTCACTCGACAGTTAATTAATCAAGCACGCAAACATGGACAGTTCACAGCGAGATCAATCAAAAACCACTCTAGGAGGTGCTAGTCAAGCCTCCAACAAAAATGTCGAGTTCACGCCCCTCAGTCAACTCCAGCCCACGGTGGACGTGATGATGCCGCTCTGCAACCCTGTGGACCAGTTCGTCCCAGAGAAGTTTAGCACCGGTCATGAGGTAGTATTACCTAAAGATATAGGACGTATTATACCTAAGACGGAAGCGGTCATTGCGACCGCTTGCAGACAAGTCCGGCATGCCAACGCGATAACTATAGAGTTAAAACTACTGCTGGAGCACGAGCAGAAAATACTCGAGCAAGTAGTAACAAGAATAGATAAGTTCAAAAATCTCAGAGACGAAAACAAAGAAAAAGCGACCAATTGGGAGAACGAGTATAAAAAGATGTTACCCGAGTACGATTCGTACATGACAAAGTTGGTAAACGTGCCTCAATCGCAAAATATCACCGTCGAAGGGTTGCCAGCACCGGTTCAGCAAAAGATTCTGTACCAAATCGTATCGAGAACTTCCAACACTGCTGACAGAGTAGTTCTGCAATTGTCGCTGGAACAAACAGTCGCCAACGATATCGACATGACTCTCGGAGGTCTGAAGAAGAATTGTACCGTCTTGCTGAAGCGGATACGCGGCTGGCTGAAGATGTTGAATACTTTGGAATGCCAACAGAATCTGGTCATGGAACGATGGAAGAAGTTTAAAAACATCATAAAGGATATGAGGGTAAAAAGTGACAGATTATCTATTGCCACTATCGATGGTACCACAGGTGGGAACATGGAAAACCAACTCAAGCCTTATGATGATCGTATCAAGCGCCTGGAAGACGCTATTTGCAAGCTCGGTGGTCCTTCGTATTGCTCCACTGAGGCGGAAAAATCACCTGGACCTAATCAAACCAGAAGTGCTCCACCTCAAGGAGCGAACACTCCGCAAGGCGGTCAGGAGGAACGGTTGAAACGGATCGAGGACGCGATTTGTCAAATATACTCTATGACCTGCATAGCTTTTCCTGGACCACAAGTCGGCATTTATCCTGGACAGACAAATCCTGACGTGTCTCAAGTAAATATTCCATCTTCCATAACTCCGTCTCCTCAGCAGACATCCATGAACCCCACCTCTTACCAAAATCCAGCAATAGCTTTCAGTGATGTCCCACACAGCTACTACCAGACACCACCAACTTCATACCAGCCAGCTCGTTAATCATGTAATCATAACTTTCAAGCTACTTCATTTGTAAATAAACAAACTTTTAGAGCCAATCAAATTGCTGTAATTAGGTATGTTTGTACCCTGTATCATATTAAAATCATTAACGAGCATGCTGTTGTGTTTTGTTCAATAGAACCAACGATCTAGGCTCGCTCTAGAGATAATTTACAATGAAACTAGAACAATTTTCTTGTATTTTTCGATCAGTATCAATCAAACTAAAAAAATAACACTAATCTCTTCAAACTAATCTCTCAGAATTAGGCCTGACTTGTTTGGCAAAATTTAAATTGGAAAAATAATACCCGGACAGAAAAAACGTAAACAGTGTTTTGACGTTTAAAGTTAGGTTTAAGAAGCATTCTACCTTGGAATACCCGTGTTTAATCTGCACCTCGTTTACCAAAATACAGGGATTTCCATTACAGATATTTTGTAAAATTGAATACGATGAGCGCTTTGGATATTTTTGGGCTTTAACCAACAAATCCCGTTTTTAGTTGAAGATTTTTATCTAGTTTCAAAAATAATTTAGCTAAACATCCTTGATTGACCACAAAAATGTACAAAAAGTTTCAAACTTCTCAAGGGTTTAATTTAAAATTGCCAAAACTTTAACTTTCGAAACACTTTCTTACACGCTCACGACTACATCACTTTGCCAAACCCTGGAACAAACATCCGGTTCTATTAATATTTACCGAGACATTTCACCCGAACAAACAATGAAAGAAAGTACAGTGTTGAAAGCAACGATGATTCGCTGTTAGTTTGTTGCACCCACGTTGCTATACTGGGGGACCAAGTGGGCAACTCTAGCATTGTTGAATCACCTGTTACTCGCTATTCCCATACTTTCGCTCCCAGGGACAAAGTGGTTGAATAATACCACCGACGTGATGGTTACTGTTCAATTCTATTCAGATTAAAATATAACAATGCATTAGATGTTTTGGTACACCAGATTAAAGCTGCAATAACAGTTAGTGACTAAAATGCGTGTATATATGGGTACAGCACAAATAATTCGACGTATTTAAATACATAAATTGTATTACACCCAAAATTACACTAAGGTGTCATTCAACATAAATAAAATATAATGGTTCACTTTCATGATAACTTTCTTGTGCACACATTGCTCAGATGAATACCACACTCTCGTTTTCCAAACTACTTTAAATGCTTACATATTATAGTTCTTTCATCTTTGAAGTTGTATACCTCTTTCTAACCCTCTAAACCGATGAAAAAATTTTAGATTGGGCTGCTTTATACGCCAATCCATTGATTAGTAACCTACACGGTATACAATAATTTGAATAGTTTTGAGATAGTTTGAGACTAAACAAACTTAGTAGATTTGCCATCCTTATGGATCGGCTGAAGACGATTTTATTGTTAGTTCCGTCCGCTGCCACTAGGATCGTGTGTTTGTTTACAATTTGTTACTTGTTATTTCAGTCGTTTTAAACTCGTTTAACCAAATAAAAAGGATACTGTCATAAAAAAATATTTCGTCCACTGGTTATACACAAAACAGTTATAGGCTATAACAAGACTACAAGATCACGTCACTCATCCTACACTCATCTGCGTTCATACTTAGCTTAAAATACCTACCTTTGCATAGTCGCTTTCAATTAAAAATATAAATCATAACCCTAAAATATTAGAAACAAAATTTCTTCGTCACTAGCATCCAGTGTCACCGATATTAACTCGAAACGAAAACGAGCTTAACATTTTACAATTGGAGGAGAAGTCTACTTGAGTTGGTTAGTCCATAGTCTTCTTTCAATAATAAAAGGTTTCAAATCAATGCCAAGAGCCATCATAAGCTAATGTCACATTACCTCAACAACGATCTGTTACCACCGCATTGTTTACGATTCAGTAGTCGGCTTCGACAGTCCACAGCCACAGGTAGTGAAAGTAGCATTACGTCCACGTTACTCCCGCGCACCGTGAATGTCAAACAGCTGATCGTATCGGAATCAGCTGTTGCGCCAATTAAATCAGCTGATATTATCACGTGTCTGCTGTCGCGCTAGTCCGCTCGTCAACGGAGTGTGACTAAAAATGGATACGCAAATTGTTACGACCGTGTCTGCCATGTCTCCCCACATAAGCATACTGTGCTGTCTGCATGTACTTGGCAGACATTTTAACAGGTACATGAGTAATATTTTTTGCGTAACGGTAATATGCAAATAACACTACCTGTAAGTTTTAACTAATAACCATCGCCGTTTAAATAATCTACAGTATTTTTGTAATTTAGTCGTTTTTAAGAATTTAGAAGTAATGAATTTTTATTTGTATACTCATTTGACTACACAAACTTAAGGTGTTATAGACTCCTTATTCTGTATTGATTTAAATAATCAATATATTTTTGTCTTATGGTTTCTGTTTAGCTGTAAAATACACTGTTTTAGTCCCTTAACAACAAGTAAATGTAAACTTGAATGTGTGAACTAAGTGAAGAATTTAGTGGATTCTTCCTTACAATAACTTGCTGATACGAATATACTCTCAACTGTAATTTTTCTGAGGCAATTCATATGATTCTTTCATCGGAGTCATTTGATTTGGTGGCAACAAAATTGAAGACAAAAAATAAAGGAAGCTTCAACCCAAAATATTCAAGATGATCTATCGCTTCACGTCATAGTCTTGAAATTGGTTTTTACGTATATTATTGAACAAGTTACGCTAACAAATTATTGTTATGTAGTTTTTGGTATGTTGATATGTTTTTGATATGTATGGATAGGTTTAGTGTAGTTCAGGTTTGTACCTGAACTAATTTAACCTAAACATATTTTACCATCATTTAATGATGCCTAAGGCCTTCAGGAATGTTGTACGGATAGTATTTTTATCAATTGGTATCAATAATTTTAAATGGGGACGCCACCTAGGTGTGTCTTTTAACCCAAATACGAGTGCAGTATGAGTGAATGGTGTGAGATGATCTGTGTAGCTTTGTTACTGACTAAGATCAGCTGTTTCATCAGCCAGGATCATTTATTTAAATACCAATGATCAAGAACAGCTGGGCCTAGTTTCGAACCATGAAATAGCTACTGACCTTTCTTAGGATCGAACCTCATGTTACAAGACAAGGTGACGTTAATTTATTTCCAAAATTATGAGATAATATTCTCGTATTTTCCCATCCAGACCCTATTAGTGGCTAAATAGTTCAGATTATTTAGGTCATGTATAAAAAATTTTAAACTAGTTAAAAACATACACGAGTTACCTATTGAGATCTATTGCCACGCAAATTGCATAAAAAATACCTGTTGTGGCCAGTTGCAGCTGGTCTTATTTTTTGTCACAGTTGCAACGAGTTCCTCATTTAGGACCGGGGACTACCGACGCTACCGGTTACATAAGTCTTTGTCGGTCGAGTCCTTCACCTATATATCAGCGGATCACGTAACATTAAACCGCTTGACCGACGTGGTCGTCGAACCGAACCGCTTTACGAGGAATGTTTGAAAAAAAACTCGCAAAGAAAAACACAAACGATTGGGTCGAGTGGCGTTTTTAATTGTTCTAACTATCGTGCAGTGTTGGGAAACGTATTTTGACATCTGATGATTTTCGATCTACCTATTTAATTGATCGCAAATAATAGTTCTGCCTCCTCTTCAACCCCGCCTTTTGTTAAACTAACTATTGTTATGTCTCTATGAGAAATAAGAAAAGTGAGAGTCATGTACAGTAGTACGTTATCATTACCGTATTCGTTATGAAGACTTTCTTTAACCCATTTGTTTAATCATTACTCGTAAAAAATTTAAGAGAAAAATGTATAGGCCTATATGGTATAGAAACATAATAATGAGTTTACATAAGTCAAACTTACAACGCTGGCATTCCGTGCGGTTTTTACTGATAAAATATCAAAATTGTATCCCATTGTTCGTCTATTATTCCTACTAACCGTTGTAGATATTGATGAAATGTACCAAACGAAATTGTAAACGGCCAACAAGGAAAACAGCGCAAGAAAGGAAATCTTGCGTCAAACCTCGGAATGAAACATTATTGAGGCAATGACTCAAAATGTCATCAAGTCTGCAACAGTTGCACAAACGAGGGAAATGATGGGAAAGCGGGGAAATGGCCAGACATTGATGAGTATGTCTATAAACCTTGAATACCTATGGAGGATAAGTATGTCAAGAATATATATTGTCAAGTTTAGGTAGATTGCTAAGTAAGTGTAAGTACTATATACTATTTATTGAATTTTATTTTTAAAGCTCAGATCACGTTATATTTTTGTGGTAGTTTAAAATCAGCAGGTGTTTGATTCTATTGTACACACATTTTATTTAGGAACAGCACTAAAGTGAAAAATACCGGTAGAAAACTAATCTATGAAGAATGACTTTGCAATCGTTGGTTACCTATTGGTCACAGTCTGAGATAATATAATATAAAGATATGTTTCAATTTGAAACCTCTACTTTTGATCCTCAATTTGATTTATCGCTGTAGATAATTATGTTATATATATTGTTGGCCAAACTGCAATGGTTAACTATTAGAATGTTAAATGTTTACATCTAAAGAATCTCGCTTACTACTGAGTCATTGGCAAAGTGGAAATGAAATTTCTTAGTTTTGTTTATGAATTCAATATACTTACTTGTTTGTGTTTCTATGTTATCTTTCGGGGAAGAATAACTACGTGATACTTTTCTATAGTTAAAAATAACTATATATTGGTAGTGTTGATAGTTGTTGTAACTTAAAAGACAACCTACTACGAGTTTAAATTTGCTTTGGCTAGCACCTTGGTCTTCGGTGTGAGAACGAAGAATTATATTCCCAGAACATCAACAAAAATCGTAGGGGTTTTGACTTTCTTTTGAAAGTGGTTGATGTTTCTTCATACAACTGGTGAAGACACTAATGAGAAATTTAATAGAATGATTCAGTAAAACATATAACAGTATGTTCTATTGAAATATTTGTGCAGAGAGAAAACTTGGAGGGAGATTGAGATATTGAAATTGCTGTGGTTTGACTATTTGACCACAAAACCATTGTCAAACCACAATTTTCCTCTCCACCCCAAAAAATAGTTCCATGTCATGATCACCGAAGCAGACAACTTTTTACTTTATACTCTTACTTTCTCATAAATGGTCATCTTAACATGGCAGAGAGGTAATCATTGGACTTCCGAACTCACCGTAGTGAATCATGGTGCAGGACTCATAATTAAGAAGTTAACTAACCATACAACCATGTTGTTATATTGTAAACGTGACAACTAAACTAGGACATAAGGAACTGCAGTGAAAGTTGACATTGCCAAATAACCACGTTTCTATAATATAAGAAATTAATATTATTGCTAAAAAATGTATGTGGAACGTAGCAATACTATAAAAGTGCGTCTTGGTAAAACAATTCAATAATGCTGCAATCATGAAATCGATTGCCTTAGAGATTTCTTTGCCCCGAGGATTTATTTTTCATCTGCACTAATAACAGTCCATGATTAGTTGTTTGTAAATATTGTACAACGAAATCCCTTGAAATAGTTATGTACACCTCTTCTCCTTTATGTTTACCAGTCACAAAACTATCCAAAGTGGAAAACACAGAGTAAAGATGATTTTTATGAAGAGAGAGAATTTAACCTTGATTTTGTCGAGTGATTTCTTAACCTTCTCTAAAGGTGGATTAGAATCTTTTCAGCGACTTTGTCACCATCTTCTGATCCTTGTCAAGAATAACAAGCTTATCTCATATGGTCGTAAATAATATTCAACATGCACACAAACATTAAAACTTAACATGATAACTATATAATATATAAATATATAAATATTTATATATAAATATTTATATTTCTATAAATATATAAATATTCTACAACTGATGTGACCACAGCAGCTACGTTTGATATGCCACGTCTATCCCAAACCACAGTTGCGGATATGGTTAAGGAAATACTCCACAAATTCAAGGTAAAACTCTATTTCTATGTGTTTAAGTAATTCTAGACCACACAAATAAGGAAAAAAAATAAATTAGGGATAAATTTTAAAATTGTGTGTTCTAAATTCTAAAATTACCTCATAATCTACTTTTTTAATTTATTGGATTTGTTTCAGCTAGGTTTCTTATTTTATTGCTACGACATATTTAGGACCCACGTGGAATACCTCACCGTCCTCTATAACAAATCCTCTATTGCCATTCTTCAAATTGTTTGCAAATAGACAAGTTTCGCTTCCAAAGTCAGGGAGAAAGGACGAGATCCTGAACATTTCTCCACCTCCATGTCTGGCCGTGACTGTGATGCAAGCTGCAAGGTCCACCCAAGACCCGAGAACCTCGTCCAGTCCACCTTGGGATTGGCCTGTGTAGAATGCAGTACCGGGGTCTTGGTCAGGGGCTGAATTGAGATAGGATCAACTGCTACTCGAGCTCAAACAAACCACAACCACTCTTGATAAACCCCTAGTAAAATACATATCTTTATATATCTATATATTAATTTGAAACTGTTTTTCTTTGTGACAGCTATTTTGAGAGAACGGCTGGGCGTAGAAACTCGGTAGAGGTGTCTAAAGAAAGGTCCTGGTCTGTAGATGAGCCATCAAAAGAGAAACATGGAGAATTCCCTCGTGGCTCTGCCCCAGTGGCCTTTAAATTCCCATCCCATGTTATTCTTATGGAGGAAAACGAGGTTTTTGTCACAGCTAATTTGAGAGAACGGCTGGGCGTAGAAACTTGGTAGGGGTGTCTAAAGAAAGGTATTGGTCTGTAGGTGAGCCCTCAAAAGAGAAACGATGTAAATTTCCTTGGGGCTCTGCCCCAGAGGCCTTTAAAGTTCACTCTGCAATTTTGTTTACATTTCGACCATATGGATAATTTTACACTACTTTTAATGAACCAGCTGTTAATATTAAAATTGTATTCAAAGGTCTACTGAAACTGTCAAAATTAAATGTTTACATTATTATTTATGATTTTAAATGGAATCTCCACTCCATGGCCAGTTTTTTATAGTTTCAACAAAATGATGAATTTATGATACGTTTGAAATGTTTTGTTCAAAAATCTATGCTTTATTGCTCTTAGAAAATTTTAAATTATGAAATAAGTGTGACTTATCAATTTCAAAGGAACATATAACTATTCCTTATCGCGTTAGCTTATACATATTGTAAGGTTGGCACTTGACTTTTTTTCCTACTTTCAATCACCATTTATTTTTAAATTCAAGATAGAATACTTGAGATTAATTTATTGGTATAACAGTTTTTGATAATCGGGTTGAAAATTGTGTCATAGATGAGTACCGTACGTTGAGGATGAGAGCTGTGTTCAAGTTTTGGAATAGACTAACTACGGAGTCTATGGTTTTGGTAAAGTAGGTGAACTAATGTCAATTCAGGTATTTAAAAAAAAAATGTGTACACAGTTTTTACTTTGATGTAAACATGTAGTTAGGTTGAACAACGCATCTAAACCTCACTACATACAAAACATTCGGAAACACAACAGTGTCATCACATCTCATCGCATTTGCATAATTTGTTACCAATGCTGGACTAGGTTATGGATTTGGTTCCGCAAATGTTCAAGATTTGTGATAACATTTCCTACAATTATGGTTCATTCAAATCCACGAAATACATGCACAGCTTTATGTGATCTATATGGCCAAGGCAAAACTACCCCATAAGTTAATGGATTATCAAGTAAGAACAGGATGATTAAATACATAGGTCGATGTGGCAAGAGAAGGATTTAAAATTGATGAGATCGAAGTAAGAATGTTACTGCTTTCTGAAAAATCAGATATGTTTATAAAAAAAAGATGAAGATTTACTTATAAATCCGGATACAATCTGAATGATTTTCCTAAAGCAGATGGTATTAGTGGTTAGTAATAAATATTGACTCTTTCCGTAACATGATAGACTAATTATATGAACTCATTCTCCCATATAGTGAAAGTGGCTTTGGTATGAAACATACACATGAAGAAATGAAGAAACAATTATAAGACTCCTAAAAAAACCTTTTGGGCAACCTAAAGCCGATAAAAAGAAAGGTAGGAAATATTGTGTTAAACGAATTCATCAATCACGTTTTTTAGGGAACACAATCGTCAAACTTATTATTGCTTATCGTCCCTTCATATAACTAAGATTTTAATGACTTCACTCTATCCAACGCAGTTAGCTGAATTTACATAAAACCTCAAGATTAACCGTCGATTTCGACGGGGTTCCACTAGTATATATATATTGCAGGTTTTTTGTGACAATTACTCCTCCGAAACTACTGAACCGATTGACATGTTTTTGTTGTCATTGTAAAGATCGTAACGTGAAGTTGTGCAGGAAACTTTTTAGGGAAATAATTAGAGAGTGAGGCTCTGGGGCCCTTTAAAGTTTCGTATTTCTCCATAAGGTTTATAACATGGGAGATAATTTTTATTTGCAGAAACGTATGTTTGTTACTTGAAAATTGTCAAAGTCTACTACATAATAATTGCTGTGTATTATGACTCTTAATGTACACCTAATACATTTCAATCAAGGATTGTGTACCTTAAAGTTTACTTATGATGGATCTTACTACTTTATTTTAATGCTGGGAATAGTAAAATTTAGTGGAGAATAAGTTACCATGATTTAGAAAAATTTACTATAATAATTTATGTATTTAAATCACAAATCTTTGACATTTAATTCATTTGAAACTAAACAGCTGATCGACAAATCAAACAAATCATCTACTTCATGTGAATAATGTTATTACACAAACATAGTTTTTTTTTACCAATAACTTGATTCTTTTTTACTTGTGGGTGTATTTTGAGTTTGCAGTTATGAAAGCACCAAGCCAAGCAACTTTTATCTAATTTTCTTTATAAACTTACAGTATTAATGAATTACTACATGAACTTGACAAGTCAGGTAATTAATTGTCAGTATACCAAGGGGAAGGAGAGTGGGTCCTCGAAAACAGACGAAGGCGGAGACACCCATCTAGAAAATCCAACTGAGTTTTTTTATATAGAGGTCAGTGGATTGCCAAGACACAGATTAGACTAATAAACAGACTAATAATAAGTGGTTTTATTGATGAGGAATATTAATACATCAAAAAGGGCCTCATTAATGGCACAAGGCTTCATGTGATCAGAATGGTTAACAACTTAATAGAATGTAAAGTCTTAACTGGAACAAGTGATTGGGGACATATCTTGATTTCAAGGATAAAAATTTACCCGTCTGAAACAAACTTACCTTTTAAAATGGAAAGATGCTAATTTCTGTTATCTTTGGCATTTGCAGCATGGTTCCACCCAGACCAATTTCAATCATGAGCAACTATATTATATGTTGTTTTAAGTAAGGTTACATCTTTTAATAGGATACGCATATTCGTTACGGAAAACTCTGACCAGGGTAATCTTCCTGAAGGTAACTTTAAGATTAAAATCGTAGTATTCATGGAAGTGCTTTTGTGATAAAAATATTGTTTTTTAGTGTTTATTTTTTAAAGTGTGTTTTCTTCAAGCAGCATTTTTATGACCCTCAAAATATGCTACATAGGCCTATTGGTTTGATATGATAAAATGTTTTGTTAAATTTGTTTTAAAGATTTTTAAAAAATAACTACCCTATAACCTTGCTCGCTGCCTATAACATACTTGAACTTGAACACTTATTAATTTACTAAATATAATACACATACAGCTAGAAAATGACTGGACTGCTTCCCTTCTACGGCTTTATTATTACTGTATTTAATTTTCGACGTCGAGTCAATATATAACACGATGAAATGTTTTTCTAAATTTATATGTTATTTTGCGGGGCATTGAGCCGCACGGGTTCACTAGTATTTCTCAATTCTTACAGTTTGACATCACAAAAATACGAAACCTTTTCAAGTGAATTAAGCATGTTATGACATAACAACTAAACGCGTTTCCTATCTGCTATGAATTCCTCAGATGTGTCACCGATTAAGAAACCACGACCAGAATCCGATTAGTAAATAAAATTAGGCTAGACATCGATTAGGGTGTCAACAGGAAAAGCAACGGTGGCCCGGAAGTAAGCAGGTTACACGTTGCAATCAGCTGATCACAACAGTGACATGTCAGTAGCAGTAGAGTGACAAATGACGTCATAGCCAGCTGACTAATGGATCTGTGAGTTGTCAAGACTCTGTACGTATCTGTAACGTTGCGCAAATGTTATACAATACACGTTCTCTGCGATATTTTGACGGATTTATTTTGTTTCCCTAGCTTACTCAGCTTGTAAAATTTGTATTGAACGAAAAACCTTGGTTATGACAAATCTTATGGTGTACTGAAATGAAATAGACAACCTAATGATAATTTTATTACCGTATCCTAAGTGGTTTTAGGGATCACCTTCGTATGAGAAGTTTGCTGGTTCGATTAACATTCATTCAAATGATACTAGTGTTTATTCCTTTCATACTTGGGTTTGGTTTGTAACGTCAAAATTAACAGTAAAAAGTCATGTTATTTTTAAAAGTAACAAATTACGCCATGACAGCTAGATGGTGAAGGTCAGGGCTTATGTTCATTTTTTGTATTTGACGAGTAGAATAAGCTGTTAAAATTAATGCATTTAATAGAGACTCGCTCTGTACAGTGAAAATTAATTAGTGAATGATGAGTGTTGAATGGGTTGTATTACAGATTCGTTACCAACGAAAGCTTGTTCTTTATACAGAGATTTTTATCAGCCCAACGAACAAGGACAGATCTTGGTCCAGCAAAAAGATTTGTACTTTTATCAGGATTGAACCAACGACCTTCTGACTAGATTAGCCATGTATCTACTCGGCTATACTGCACTTCACTCAAGCCTTCTCAATGGCATCTCCTCACTTGTGCTCATTCACCACGGCTTGTGGTACATTGTGATATTTTCTCCAGACTCACTGACCCGCTTGTAGACTCACGAAGTGCGTCAGACTGTAAGAGTGCGTGATGATCACGTAACCCACTGACTTCCTGTAGCGACCGGGACCTTTACAACGTTACGCCACGGCCATCCTCCGTTACGTAAAGAAATTCGCCGCCTCTTCCACAAATCCGAGAATGCGCAATTGAAAGAGTCTCGCGCGATAGATCTCATGAGGCCTCAAAGGAAAGGAGGCTACAATAATGCTGTGATAGTGACTCCGTTTTGTAATGTGGATGTAATGAAATTTTAATGTTAGCTGGATTAGTTTTTGTGGTTCGAAACTGGACCCAGCTGTTCTTGATCATTGGGCTTTGAATATTGATCCTGACTAATGAAACAGCTGATCTTAGTTACAGATCATCACACTCCATTCTACACTCACTAGTGTACATGTTGCTCGAAATCGAGCAATTGCAAAGAAGTACAGGAGTTATTTACAAACAAATGACTTGTTTAAAAACTAATAACAGTCATAATTTCCCATGATTTTAAAAGAGTCGACTAAAAGATTATTAACTGATGGAAATACTCACAATTTACATACCAGTCCTATTCCAGTTTAAAGGGTTAATTTTTAACTATCAAACTGCTCATTGACGGGGAAAGGTAAGCTTACAATTTAAGTCAACATAAAAAAGCTGTCAGCTTTTATAATGTACCGTACCTAAGTTATTTAGCCAATTTGTAGACAATAAGGTGTAGGCTACTTTAAACTCTACAGAACAGAGTTAGGCAAAAACTGGCAGAGCTCTAAAATTGTGTTATTTATCATAGGCATACTCATATGCCAAATTCTTAAAATAAAAATTTAATAATTAATAACTTATATCATTAAACACAAACCATCATCCAAAACTATACACATTTTTAATTCAACATAGATAATTATTTACACATTACTGTTTACAATTAACATATGTTCTTCTTCTCACTTTTAATTTTTGCTTGCAATGGGAAAATCGGTTTCATAATCATTGAAATAGATTCATAATAAATAATCTACAGTATCATCAAGTTTAAGATTAAATAAACCTACCACATAGTTGTTTTATTTTTTTTTTTGGATCAGCTGTCTGAAATTGTGAAATAGGCATTTGACAGTTCTGGTTGTTTACTTTTAAATGTCAAAGCAAATGTAAATATTGTGAATTTTCTCATGCTTCCATGGAGACCAATTATTAATATTTTATTTCTGACAACAGCTGGAGTTTCAAAACAATGTTTGTTTCCCATGTTAATCTTATGGAGAAATACGAAACTTTAAAGGGCCCCAGGGCCTCACTCTCTAATTATTTATCTAAAAAGAAAGTTTCCTGCACAACTTCACGTTACGCTCTTTTCAATGACACCTAAAACGTGTTAATCGGTTCAGTAGTTTCAGAGGAGTAATTGTCACAAAAATCCTGCTTGCGTATTAAATAAGTACTAGTGGTCGTCCTGTGGTCGAAACTCGACCAAAAATAATTAATGTACAGACTTCTCTATTTTCTCCCCACACTGTAAATAACACATGTGATTTGAATTTCTTCCATTTGTTTTGATTTTCTGTTTACATTTTGTTGTTATTTCGTCACCATCATGGCAACCCATATGCTCCATGTTAATTTTTTAAAGTTTTCAAATTAATTTTTTGTGCTTATTTGTTAGCCTATTTTAATTTTTAGAGGCATTCTGCACATCTACAGGAAAATATCTTTCCAACAGTATGCGTAGATTTTCTCTGCGATGCACACGACCTGAGAAAAAAGGTTTTAAAGAAACATGCTTGCCTATTAATATATAGATAGATAGATAGATTCTTCGCTGATATTTGGGTTAAAATTCGCACACATAGGTGGCGTCCCCATCTCAATGATTAGTAATCGTGCATTCAATTAAAAAATTGGAACACAATTACTTCCCTAACTAAATCACAGAGAAGGTGTTTAAATCCACCAATATGTGTGTATATTCAAATTTGTCCAGCCCTAGCGACGAGAAAATGTCAAGTCTATGATACATCGTCAACATAATGCGTGGTTTATAGTGGTTACATTATAGAGCTTAGAGCGAGGAGCTTTAGTCGTAAAGCCCCGGGTTCAAATTCTGTTTATCACCAATAGCAGTTCTTAACTATGTGATGAAGCTTTGACCCTTTGGTTTGAAGCCTACTTATCAGCTTATCTAGAAAACTAAAAACATAGGTCCCTAAGGATATAACTTTCCCTATATTTGAAGAAAATCCCTTGAACGCCCAGCTTCTAGCTACCCAAAAAGCATCGACGTAACTTTAGAGATAATAAGATTTTTTGAAATTGTAACTTTAAACACCAAATATGATTTGTTGGACTTGTACATAAACACTATGATTAGATAAGCCTAAGAAGTTGGGAAGACAACATGGAGATCTTAGAATGATTTTTACTAATACGACTTTTATGTGACTTAAGGTATAACCCCTACCTTCATCTCAAACTGTTCTTAAACTCTATAAATATGGAATATTTGCCTAATTACAAGTCCTACCAGCAAATCTAGACAGCACATTGTTATTTCATTATCTATCCTAAGGATACGATTAGGAACACAAGGAATTTGGAGAAAATTTTACATTGATGGAGAGTCATTTTGTAGGATATTTAACTTGGTAAACCGAAATGTCCTTCAGGATAATCGAGATTTAATTATCTTGTGCCAATAACAAACTCATCATAAAGATATTTAGAGTCCTTTTAGACGCTAATTATTTGTTTGCATAAGATCCACTTCCTTCTGAAGCAAAGTTGTAGAAAATCTATATAAATAACATTGAACTTTCAGCTGTGAATTACAACTTGGGTAGATTGATTTATTTTATTTTATAGAAGCTGAATTGCAGATTGCAGGTAGTCAAAGTGAGGCTCAAAGAGAGTTTTTGTTTCGGATTCAGGTTCAAGATAAATAAAAGGACATCACAATAATTTATCATGTATACAGATGACACACAATTTCTACAACCGTCGGCTACTCAATGAAGTAATGCTTTTTACCTACTTTAATCTAGTAGCCGACTTAGGGCTTTAATTCATGCCTTGTCAAAGATGCAATTACACAATATTGTATAATATATGTAGTTACGAGAAATTTTATTTCTCAGACTATCATAATCATACTTTCATTTACATGGTTTATATTATTAGTTGTCTTAGAGTTAGTTTGTTTCCAATCTGTAAATGCAATTTACAAGTATGCTCTGTTTTAAAAAGAGGCAATCCTAACTAATCTTTTTCTTAATTTTGAGAATTAATTTGGCAGTACAAGTTTGATAATTTAAAACGTGCATTCCACATTTTCAAACTATTATCGTGATTTTCATTAACTCTGGTTGAACAGCTAAGCTCACCAATAGTCAAAACTCTAAATTACAGAGAAACTAATTCTTGGTTCCATCTTCTGAGGCTATATACCAAGTCTCTAAGAGATACAAAAATAAACAGATCGTACCGGCGACTACTTTCCTACTCTACCAAGAACTGGTTCAAGTTTGAGTTGATTAGTCATGTGTCGTGTAACGGAAGTAGACTTGCTATGGAATGTACAGTATGTGAACCGTGAACCGGTTACTGACTATTAACAACCTGTCTACTGGATACTATACTTATTTATATAGGCCTATACATAACAGCTCGAGGTATCCCATATCGTTGGCAAATAAGAGAAGTCAAAAGGAACTACCAAGAAAGGCTTTTAACCAGTGTCAGCGAACATTTTAAATTTATTTCCCTACGGCATATGAACGTAAACATTGCAACAAAACCTTCTAGGTTAGTTTTAATCGTTTCTTTGAGTCCCCTACCTTCAGTTAAGAAAACCTATTTCTTCACTCGCATTGGTTTTTACTGGAGTAAAATAAACTTAAATTTCATGTGTTAATGTCAATGAGTTTATTATAACTAGAGGAACGGCCGCCGTGCTAGAGGTCGTCCAGTGGTCGAAAACTCGACCAAAATATGTAATGTACAGACTTCTCTATTTCACCCCACGCTGTAAATAAAACATGTGATTGGAATTCTTCTTCCATTGGTTTTGATTTTCTGTTTATATATCGTTGTTATTTCGTCACCCATCTATCTATATATTAATAGGCAAGCATGTTTCTTTAAAACCTTTTTTCTCAGCTCGTGTGCATCGCAGGGAAAATCTATGCATACTGTTAGAAGGGTATTTTCCTGCAGATGTGCAGAATACCTTTATAAATTAGAATAGGCACAAAACACAGGCACAAAAAAATGGATTTAAAATAATAAAAAAATTAGCATGGTTCTTATGGGTTGCCATGCTGGTTACGAAATAACAACGAAATATAAACAGAAAACCAAAACAAATGGAAGAAATTCCTGACACATGTTTTATTTACAGCGTGGGGTGAAAATAGAGATGTCTGCACATTACATATTTTTGGTCGAGTTTCGACCACTGGACCTCTAGTTCTAATTATAAGGCTCATGTTATTTTTTAATTTTAAATTAATTTTTTTTCTTATTTTGGAGACAATTTAATTTATAAAGGGATTCTGCACATCTACAGGAAAATATCTTTCTATGCCAATCGTGGAATTTGCCATTTCTTGGTTTTTAGGTCATAGCGTTCTAAAACAAAATAGTAATTGAAATATTTTTACATTTCCCTGTAGGGAAATAAATTTCAAACATTTTGTATATCTTGAATTTCAAATAAAGAATTTTTGGTTCATGCAGCAAAGTTTTACTTTCAAAATTTAAAAACTAATGTTTATATTTTCTTTGCCTAATGCCATAGGTACTGTTCTAAATATTTATGCTGTTGCCATTTTCAAATTCTTCATTTCATTGCGAACAATTCAAGTACTCGGCTCAATAGGTTTGCTCTATTGGTTTAGTTTATATGAATTTTCGAAAATATGACTGCAAACTCGCTAAAATGCCTTGCCACTACAGAGTTCGCCCATTGATTGGCAGTTAAAGGATAAACGGATAATAGGATTCAGTTAACGGAAAATCCATGTTGTTTTGCAGGGTTTATTGATAGGGCTTAAGTATAACGTGGGGATATCAACATCCCCTCCTAACAAACGAACATAATCAAATAAATGACTTAACATGTTGATGTTGATATCCATGCATCAAGTAACTTTACTCTAATCACAAGGTACTGCCGTTTCGAACCAGATCCAAGCTATATGATCATCGGATAATTCATGAGGTTTCACTGAATATAACCTATGTGTAACAGTTACAGTGCATTTCTCATGATAAAGTTCAGCACTTTGGTTAGGGCTACTAACATAAACAAAAAATATAACATTAACATGTTTTTAGCGAATTTCCCATATAGGGAATAAGCTATTACCGTAGGTCTCATGGTAAGACCTAGACCCGGGACTGATTTACTTTTTTGTTTTGAGGTCCCCAGAGGCCAAAAATACCATCCGTTCAAATTCACACATATATATATATATTTATATATGTGTCCGTTAGCGCGATAACTCAACCAAAATTGATCCGATTTTGATGAAATTTGGTACAAACGTGTAAACCTACATTTATTCCAACGAGTTCGCGAACCAGCTTAATCGGACCATGGGATCAGGGGTTTATGGGGGGTTTTATGGGGTAAAAATGGGTTTTTCTCATTTTTGACCCTAAAAACTTTAAATTTCTAAATTTCTCTCTAGACCATTTTGAAGAGCTTAAAAAAACAAATAATTTAGTATATTGAAGTTTTTTTGAATGTTCATTGACTACGGAGAAAAATAAAAAAAATTGTAAATTTAAAATTCTCATGTTATTCTTATGGAGAATAAATAAACTGTTCTAGTTTGCTTGTTTATGGATATATTTTAATTAAATTTGGCAATTTGGCTTATTTCATACTAAGCTATCAATATTTCAATTGAAAAAAACACACCTCAACATCTTCCCCGTAGCAGCAAACCTAACTACTCACTAAAATTAATGTTATTTAAATAGGAAATAAATCTGAAAATGTATAGGGAATATTTTAGTAGAAATCAAGCCGGGTAAATGGAAATTCGCTTAGTATGCAGGTTTGCTGCGACGGGGGTATTTATAATCCTAAAGCCTTTTAGGTTCAAATAGCAACCAAATTCCGTTATTCTGGAGAAGTCAAGTGTTCCCAGTTAATGGTACAGTCGGGACAGTAATGTGTCGAAAGTTTGAGAAGACAAGGAGCTTCTAAATTTACTTCTAAATAAATTTATAGTTTTTATTTAGACGCCACCTTCTTGATGACACAGGTATGGATAAGGAGAGACTTTCGGCGTCCAAGTTAGCGGATATTAGAAAACTACCAATTTACTATTACAACTACACTTAAGGATACATAATGACGTATGCTATTATCAGTTGATGGGTAGGAAGTTACTGATTAGAGATATTACGAGAATGATTTAGAGTCAATCCAATCTCGTAAGTACCTATCACAAAACCTGCATACCTACTCAGCTAAAGATATGTGATTGGTTTTGTTAACACTAACGGTTCTATGTAATATTCATGTAACTGCAGTCTAGCACGTTTGAACATGCAAAACACGCTAAATTCACAGAGGTGCAAATTCTGGAGTTGCTAATAGGTAAACATCGTTTAGACCAACGCGGCTGGCAAGGTGTTAACATTAGGTACCAGCACCGCGTATATCACTTCCTGAATAGGCCAATGTATTGGGTACACTTGTAAAAATACAGTTAGAGTTCGTAATAATCAAACTGATTACAATGAGCTTTAGGGCTAATATTCTTCGGGGACGGCCAGCAAAAAATTATACAAAATAGTTTTACACAGCAATACGGTGTAAATTAAATCTTTATTCCTCAATCAATCAACTAATATACGTTTTGAGTTTCCTTTTACAGCTTAATATTTAACGTACACTAATTGGGGTTTGCAAATAATTAGTACACCTTAAACTACTTTTCTGTGCGTCGCGTGTCATTTTTGTCTATGGTCGGGTTTAAAGACAGTGTAAAATCGTTAAGTTGAGGAATGAGTCAGAAGTTAGTGGTGATTTCAGTGATTAGATAGGTCAAACGGCTGATATAATGCCTGACTGATAAGCACAAAGCGTTACACTGGACTATAATGTAATACTTTTCAAATTTATAGATATCAAAGATTATTAATGGACAGTTTTGTTGCAATAAAACAATATTATACAAGGTATTATTCAAAGTGACAATTTAAAAGTTAATTGACAAAAAAAATAATAAGCTACGTTAACGGAGTTTAGTGATTCGTTGGTATCCGATATATTAACGGAAAATCGAAATCAGTAAAACAGCAAAATATTGATTTATTCTAGAGTGAAAAAATCAATTCCTCAGCTTTTTACAAACCCTACTGAATGATTTGAAAATTGAATGAGTGAGTATCTCTTTGAACATTAACGTTACAATACTTATTGTAAAAACAACATTGAAACGTTTTGGTTGGGTTCCGAAAAGGAGGGACATCCAAAATAGTGTGTCTCTAAGCAAAGCGGCAACGCCTGCTTGGAGTTGCTGGCAATCTAGCTACTGCATCAAACTTGCCTATTCGCGGATTGGAGGCGTCAGGTTGATTAGATCTCTAGTTTTATTGAAACCATCGATGTATATCGATGGCTGTAACATGTTTTTATACATTTATTTTATACAATAATTTGTCCTCGTAGCCTTTTGGCTTACTTAAAAGTTAGTTGGCGTTTTAGTAAAGTTAGAATCAGTAATTTACAACGGTGCACTCTTTAGTGGCTCAATTGAGCTAAGTTTATTTTTACTTTTACCCCATATATTTGGAGAAAGTATTGTTTTCGTAAAAATTTTCGAGTTTAAGTGGATATATCCGTTTTGAGCCCCCATGGAATATCTCTAGCCATTTTTACAATTTTGATTTTTAATGGTGATTTTTCCATTATAGGCCCCCTAACCTATAAAATACTGGGAAAATCGTATTTTCTCGAAAATGGCCTGATTGATTTTGATAAAACTTAAGTATGTTATAGTCCTTTAATTTTTGAACGAAAAATTTAACTCCCATTGTTGTAAAAATTATGGTCTAAAAGTTATTGTAACTAATGTTATTTTCCCAATAAAAAAACCATAAAATAACGGAAAATCAGATTTTTGAAAAAGCAGGTTTTGATTACAATTTTTATACAGTATTATTGTCCTTATAGTTGTGAAGAAAATTGTGCAACCCCCCATTGCTGTAAAAATTACTGTTCAAAAATTATCGCAACTTTTTAAATTTTACCTTTAAAATATCTTAGTTGCACTTATGATAAAGGTTGTTGACAAGCTTGTGGGAGAAAGAAAGAATGTGTCAGATTGCTGATACCGTTTATTTTTATTCAAGCTACAAAATTGAATCGGGAAATATAATATTTAGTTCTATCTTTGACTATCAATACAACTTCTGTAGCCTATCCAATAGTCAATGGTTCTATCTATAGTCACTGTATTCTGCTTTGTGTTGTGATTACAGTTTTACCGTAACTTTATCACACCTGTCCTAGTTATTCTAGTCAAACAATTGTTGTTCTCTGTTGCAGTGAGTGATGCGAGTGGAAGATATGGAGGCAGTTTTCTCTGGGGTAACACCTACTGGTTGGGCTCAGCCACCCTATGTCATCAGATTAGTGATATGGCTGCTAAACCTCCGTTTCCGCTCGGGTTTTATGTTCTACGCACACACATCGTACTTGACGTCAGAATCACACCTCAGGTATGCACAATTTTTGTACATATTTGTCCCCACAGTATAATTGTGGGTGATAGCTTTGACTAAGGTATCCAATAAACAATGGTGATAGTAGTGAAGGATCGATTGGTCGACAGTTATCAATATTATTGATTATGCTCTAAAATTCTGAACTTTATCAGCTGGTCTTTAACAGTCACCGCTAAGATAATCCATTGTTCCTCCAATTACATTTTGTCTTTGTAGATTTTGTCCTGAAATAGATTTAAAATATTCACTGACCTTTTACTGTAAAGCATTTTTGCAACATCAGATTATCACTACAATTGGGGATTATTCCGGAATTTTAGAAATTATTTTGGGATTGTAGGTATTTCCGATAAAACCAATGTTTTTTTCAATCTCTCCTGGTAAAATCACTGACATACAAAACGTCAGAGTCAGTGGTAGATTAGTAAACACCTAAATTCTTTCAAATCACACAAAATTGTGTACCATGGTGAATTGTCAAAAATTGTCATCATCGTCAGCAGTATGGTTTGGTAGGGTTATCCCATCATAGCTTTTAGTGGGTAAGAATCCTTGTAGACAACTGTTTGGGGGTATCCATAAAAATTCATTGAAAGTTTCTACCTGTAGAAAAACATGAACAGATGACGAGTAGCGTGACAACAAAATGGGCAAAATCTAAATAGAAATTTGAAGCAAATCGAAGTGTTACGCTCCATTCACACTATACAACCCCTCACTCCACCCATTCATTGACACTTCAGTGGAAAGTGTTAAAAGAATTGTTTGATGAACTTTACAACAAATTGAAAAGTAATCTACAAAGACATACCACGATGTTCAGGATTTTTATTCAACCAATTGAAATGCTTGTTGTGACTTATAACTTATATGTAAGGTATAACTAAACTAATAACTAAGCAATTAAACTGTAAAAACAAAATATCTCAAAACTATACGAAACAAACTGCACTCGGGGAGGGCTCCTGGACGACTAAACAACCGTGTTGTGTGAAAGGGGCCATATGGTCAATCAGCTGTAGACACGATTATTACTCGTATAGGAGTCGATACCTCCCGTGGTCTCCTACATGCTGGTGAAAATCGTACACAATTGGTAATCATATCTATAAGTATAAAAGAGGATGTTTGTATATTTGTTTGGCAGTGATATATTTAGACACCGCTGAACCGATTGCCACGAAACTTGGTACACGTGTAGAATGTCATGGAATAGGTTTATACACCATCAATTTTGCGATCCGTCCAATCGGCTCCGCCCCAGTGGCTCTAGAGTTTCCCATGTTAACCTTATGAGAAATGGAATTAATGAATCTTAACAGCTGTTTCAATTAAACAAGTTGGTTCTGTTCTATGATGTTCAATAGCATTAAAGTTACAAGGATTACCAACAGGAGGGTGCAGCACTATTATTTCTTTTACATTTATGACAACAGCTAATTTGCAACCAAAAGGTGAGTGAGCGTAGCAAACGAGCTCCAACCTAAAGGTGAGTGAGCGTAGCGAACGAACTTCAACCAGGACGTGATTGAGCCATGCGAACGAGATCATCTTGAAAATTAAGAAGTTGAACGGGGCAAAGCCCGCGGGTTACAGCTAGTAATGTATAAAAGGGGTCATAGGCTCCAATGGTTGACTACAAATATGATTAATAATCGTACAAGCGAAATTGTATAGTGTGAAAGGAGCGTTACTGTTGTCAAATTACCTCATAAAATAGTGAATGATAATTTTTAATGCTTAGATGTGTATAATTCTCTAAGACATTGGTAATTTTTGTCCTTAGGCAAGGTCCCAGCTGATGGGAGTGTGTCTCCCCAGGTCATGTGACTCAACTGATGTCTCCCATGTTGTGGAACTGTCGGCTCGCTCGGCTCGGCTCGGCTCACAAAGGAATGTTGAGGTAGAAGCAATCAAGTCCCCTCAAACTGAGTACATCATGAGTGACGACCCTATCTTTGTGATGATTGTGTAAGTGATTTGTACATAAAACTAGTGTTAATACTGTAAAAGCATGTAGTCGTATGTTATTTTGTACCAGAGATGATGAGGGCTTAGGTCACATATGTTAACCTCCTGTAATAAAAGCTCTACATCGTTGTTTTACAGAGAAGGAAAATAAAAGTTTCACAACTTCTCAAGATGAGGAATTTGTCTCTGTCTTAAGGTGAAAACAGAAATACAACATAAATAGAGTACTAATTTAGTGTTTTTGGTTCCTCTCATATTCCTCTCCATCTGAAGAAGGAGGGTCAGATTTCAGATTGTGCATTGTTGTAGTTGTAAATTATTGTTTGTTTAATCAGTGATTTAAATATTCAATTCAATTGAAAAAGGAATTTATTTAAAAAAAGATACTCATTTACAGTCAGACATACCGGTACCATGCACATCATATCTTTTTGATCTTACAGTTAGATTAACAACTTAGATTTACAATTAAAAATCGTAATTTAAATTTACGATCTTTAATTTAAGATTGGATTTAAACAATTACTGTAGCCAGGTGTACGATCTGAACCTAGTATGTAATAATAATCCAGTATGTTATAATGTCAAATTAATTAGTTCTTCCCAAAAGCCAATGCTCGTGTGAGATAATCACAAATTATACTTATAATAAAAGCAACAAAGAACGGAAAAAGTAGAAATAGAAAGCTATCTGAAAATTTAGAGTCAATCGACTGATACACAACAGAGTCCAAAACATAACAACTGGTTATGTACTAATGTAAGAGTTCTTCAGACAGTAAGTCAAATACTTTCTCAAGTAAGCTAGCTGAACCCTATCCCCTTCCAAAAAATCTTATACTTGACAGATTGTAAAACATTTCATTTACATCTGTCTACACAAAGGACAAATTTGTATCTCCCTACAAATAGGAGAAAGAGACAAACTGGTCCACACACTCAGTATCATATCTGTTTCCAGAGTGGCATGTGTGGTGGTTGGATTGTTCCTGACAGTCGGTACAGTTTTGGATATCTATCGCCAAAGGAAGATTGCATCGAGCTCCAACTTTACATATGACAACTACACCTTTGTCTTTTCAAAGTCAACCCATTGTAGCATCAACACAACAACTGTACCCGTCAAGATGGGAATGTCCAGAGAGAATAACAACAGTGAGTTGTTACTAAACAGATCGTAAAGATTAATTATTGATTAGGACCACCCACTAGTTTAATACAGCTAAACCCCAACTAACAGAAATAAAGGGGGCAAAACGCTTTCGGATAGCTATTTTTTTATTTTAATCAATATGGTGCAAATTTAAAAGGTTATGGCTATGTTTACTTGAAGAGATCTACAACAATGATTTTTTATGTTTTGCTGACTGTCTAGACTCTACAACTATAATATAGACTTTAAAAAATCTACAACTGTACATAGAATAGTAGTTTTCATCACTAGGAGCGAAAGTGGCTCTTTTTGGTACGCAATCGTGTTTTACGATTAAGGACCAAAAAGACATTTCCGCTACGTCTGATGAACAACTATTTTCATCATACTGTGGAAATAACCTTGTAATTGCTTCAAAATTAGACCAACTAATTTGAGGTTATACAAAGTCATCATCAATGTTTACATTTCTTCCAAAAAACAATGAATTTGCGGACGATTTAGGGAACTAAAAACTGCTGCTTTCCGGATATGATAAAATTCTGTTTCTTGGAATAATCAACAGTTGTTTTCTGAACTTTAACTATCATGCTAAAATATTGATCATAGAATTTAGTGTTGAAACTTGGTTTTAGAACAGAAATATACAATCCGGGTTTCTAAAAGCTAGGTAAATAATTGGTCATGCCAGTTCAAAGTCCATAGCGAACGTCTCTCAGCAAATAAATCCAAAACTTGCAGGATTGTGTCTTTGGTCATTAAATTTAGTCTGGTATGCTACTGAGGAGAAAAAGCTGTATGAAGAATTTAGAATGGATAAATGGACCTTGAGCTTTCATAAAACTTATGAAGATAATGCAGTAGGAATCACTTTTGTAATCTTTTAATCAAAACTGTTTTTATACATTTGGGTCACATCCATTTTACCATAGATAAAACATACTCCCTTAGTAGATTTCTCATCCTCACAGCTGAATCCAATTTTATTGTTGGTACTGTCCGGTGCACTGTAGAGGTCGTGTTTTGTTTACAATTTGTTTCTTGTTATTTTCAGTCATTTAAAACCTCGTTTAACCAAATAAAACGGTCTAATCATAAACAATAAATCGTCCCCTAGTTATATAACCAAACGGTAAAGCAGAAATAAATAAATTTATGTTAAAATAATAGAAACAAAATTTCATCGACACTAGCAATCAGTGTCACCGGACATGAACTAGACACAAGCTCCAAGTTGAAAAATTTACGATGGGAAAAGAAGTCTACTTTAATACTAACTTATCAAATGTATTGTGAATTGGTTTGCTTGTAATCCTCCAAGAAGTTTTTACTACTTGAGACCTTTTTTAGGGAGACTGACCGAAAGCGAGACACCTACTGAGGGAAGTGATCCAACGACGGAAAATAACTCTGTTACAAGTGACGAGACAGTCATCAAAACAGGTTAGCTGCGTAGTCTCATATCATTTGTAAAAACATTCCTATACGAATTAGGCTACTATATTTTTGTGCAGATTTCTGGGTCGCTTATCTGATTGACAATGAAAATTTATATGTATTACTACTTTTAAAGTACATTTTAAACTTTTTTGTACAAAAACTCATTGCAAACTTACTTAATTTTTTTTTTAATTTGCAACTTTATTATGTAGGCCTATGTAGAAAACTACCAGTGGGCTATAACTTCGCCACCTTAACTTGAGGCAGCCCAAACTGACCTGCAAGGCCATTGCCGGATTGTCCCACACGACCCCCCCACAATCCTATTAGCGACCTTCCGTGAACGTCATTGTTCAATATTAACTAACATTAATAAAATTATAGTCTGATGTATTAATTTACTCTCTTACGTTACTGACATCGATTTAACAAATATTTCTGCTTTCACCCCGTCTAAAACAGACAATGTTTACGGTTTATACTTATTTTGCTTGGTATTTTGTTTACAGCTCAGAAACCATGAAAATTGTCCGTTTTATATGAGACAGAAACATAAATGTTTGTTAGATTTATGTTATTTAATGTAAACAAGTAAATTCAATATGGCAGATTATGATTTTATTAATGTTAATATTGAGCTAGGGCGTCAACGGAAGCGTCGCTAGTAGGATTGTAAAAAGAGTCGTGCGGGATCAGCCGGTAATTGCCCTGCAGGTCAGTTTGGGCTGCCTCAAGTTAAGGTGGGGAGGAGTACAGCTAGAATTGACCCTAGACCTCTAGTCGGCCTAGTGGTAAATCTGGCACTGGAAGGATAAGTACAGCATGGATTGAAATAACTTGTGTAGGTTTTGTACTATTCCTGTTCAAGTATGACCACTGAACACTGTTTTGATGGCAGGTTTGCTGACAGAGATTCTACTGTCGTTCTCTATCAGGAAGAACTTGTTGACTATCTGTGACCAGTCCGTGGGAGATGACACTATACCCACAGTGCACGGGTTGAGGTCCATCTCCATGGCTTGGGTCATCCTCGGTCACACGTGCATTGTGGCATTCAAATACTCAGGTCTGTTGAGTAGGGTTAGATTACTTCTGATACTGAATGTAGACCTCCCTTTATCTTGTGTAAAAAATAAGCATAACAGTGAAATAAATATATGTACAGTACAGACCACGAGAGTCCGCAGTTGAGGGAGGATTTTTTACCATGTGATACCAGCTGATTAGAAAATATTGTCTATTATATTTTAATTAATGTCAAAAATTAGTGAACAGGCGATGTGGCAACGTCGTGCTAATCCAGGTCTTGCTATTGGCTGCCGCCAACTCAACTGCAGACTCTCGTGGCTACACTAGTGTTTATTATGTGATTGAGCTCAAAATTCTTGATAAATTTAAATAGAAAGCGTTCTTTCTTTATTCCTCCACTTATGAAGAAGACTATAGAGACTCCAAAAGGCAAAATATTACATTTAGTGTTTAAATCTTTTTATATTATTGACTGCTTAAGAGTTGGCAGGAGTCAATAATTTTATCTCTGTTGACTGCAGTGCTCCAAAAAAACCCGTCCATGTTGAAGCATATTAATCATGCACCGTTAACTTACTAAGCAGAAAATTTTATGTGATTCTTTAATATATTTTCCGTGTGAATTGCTTTTCGGATTTTAAAACTTTTGTTTTAGAGATTGGAAAAATCATAGTTTAAGTCAATATATTAATGTAGCTTGACAAAATAATAACAAAAAGTATATAGCAAATCACATCCGCGTTTACAATAGCTTAAAAATAAGATATTTTGCAGCTTTTTATCTTTAATAAACAATACCCCAATATGCTTCAACCATTATCACTGCCATTATGGGCAGGAAATCCAATATGGCCGGCAGTCCTGCCAACTCTTATAAGACCACACAATTAAGAAAAGGCCCAAAACAATGAAATGAAATGAAATGAAAAATTCTTTATTTTACCAGGCAAAGTTAGGGCCACATGGCCCTCTCTTACACTTAACCTGACAAACTTAAATATAAATAAATAAAAATACAATGAAATTTCTTAATCTAATATAAATATACATATTTAACACATCAAGAACAATCGGTCAAACAAAAATTTGAAACAGCTGTTTAAAACTTTAATTATATTCTAATGTTATCGATTAGACCATTTTCAAATGGTCATATTTTTATGTTTATGACGTCACAGGTTGAATCAAAAACATGAAAATTGTCTGTAGATTCGAAGCTGTAATAGTCTCTCATTTACTCTCAACAAATTAAAAAACTCATAAAATTAATTTATTTAGTTTTATACCAGGTTTGGTGCAACCACCAGACTAATTACCCCAATTGGTAGGAGGAGGGACACAAACATTGAGTTTGGCCTTTAGGCATCAATCGTAAAAGAGTGTTAATCGGGGACCACAATTGGAGATATTAAAAAATTATAAACCATTTTGACGATCCTCCAAGATAGAATGGCAAATTATATTAAATATGTTATTTGATAGAAAAAGTAAAGTATACAATTTTATTTTTATATTTTTCTAGACAATATGTCATACAGAGGAGTTGTAGAAAGAGAATTTTTGTTCCAAACCATCAACAACGGAGCCTTTTCTGTCGATACATTCTTCTTTATAAGGTAAGCAATGTGGTAAATCAGAATTAATAATGATTAAACGTTATTTTATGTAAATTTTGGAAACTCTCAGTGATGCAGATCAAATACATTTTTAAAATCTCATAACCTATGAAAAGAATATGGTAATCAGACACTATGTCACTATATCACTCACACTAATTTATCACTAACTCAATAGCTTCAATCAATTATAATAAATTATTTAAGATGGGGACATCACTATGTGCCTATTTTAACTCAAATATACATGTGAAGGATGAGTGGCGTGATCTTGTAGTCTCGTTAGGGACTAAGGCCGACATGTTTCTTAGACACAGCTGTTAATTAATAGCCCATACAGCTAATGGCAACTAAGGGACCTACAGTTTATAGTGGAATCCGAACCACCTTTGTTCCTTGTAATTAACAAATTGGTTTAGTATCAGGATAGTACTGCGGATAGTCGTAGTACTCATTAGTGCAGAGGTTAAACCACACCAGGGAGCATCGCATCCACAGTGCATGCCTATGAAATATCCACAATTTGTGACTTCCTAATAGCTGGATTGATTTGAGAAAGCTTTCAATGCCATAAAAACCTCATTTTACTTACCTAAATGAGGTTGTAGCTTTACGTACAATGAAGTTAGTTACCATTTATGATAATAAAGTTATATACTTTGTTTTCAGTGGACTTCTAGTCTCTTACTTGTATTTCCGCACAACCGCCAAGCATGATGTCACCAAGCTAACTAGGACAAAAGGATTTCTCTCAAATGTTCTTCAGTTCATAGGAATGATAGTGTATAGATTTTGCAGGTGAGGTAGGCTTTTAAATTGAGCTTAAAGTAAATTACTTCACTTGCAGACTCCAAAGTTTTGATCAAGTGATGTAAACAAGGTAAAATATTTTATTCATAATATGTTCCAGACCCCATTCCCTATACTTGCATAGGATACTTAAGTAGACATTGCCATTACATTACACCTTACATAAACCAGCCTTAACCATAAATTCCTTGAATTTCACAAATTATAAGTTGGTTGAACCCTATGTAAATTGTCAGTGTGTATAAGTGCCCTGTACAATTCCTTTCGGAGTAAATAAAATACATAATTTGAGAAAGACTAAAGGACTTTTCCCTTTTTTCTAACTACAGTATAATAATAACATGTTTTTTTATGCCTCCTTTTATCTTTATTTTCTATGTCACAAAAATAATTATTTGACCTAAATATTTAAAATTAAATTATTATCAGTGATTATTCATTGAGTGGAGAGGAAGTCATCTAAAATAGCATTATGAAGTAATTTTTAAGTTACACTGTTGAAGCCTTTATTTTTGCAGCAGTTCATAAGCCTCGCTCTGAAAACGTGTGGTAGGGCAAAGCCGCTAATCTCCTTTATCAGTAGATTATCAACAGATCAGAGATTTTTTGAACATTTGCGAATCGGACTGTTCTCACGGCGCTATGGAGTTATAAGAGCTAATGAGTCCTCTGATGTTTTAAGAGTTTAAACACGAACCACTGACTAGCCGTTCCTATGACGCGTATAAATACAAGCCACAAGGAGTTTCGAAAAATCACGTGAAGTGAGAACGAGGCTTTATTCTAGTCTCTGATATATTTCACCACAGAGGGTTGGATGTTCTCTTATTTTTACAGGATATCAACTTTTTACTTTTTATATTATATACTGTAAATAGTGTAAATAAATGGAGATGCCACTCTCAGTGGTCAAATATATTTTGGAAACTAGAATAAGAACTGCAAGAAGGCCACTACAAAAAATAGCTTTAAAATAATTTCAACTTCTTGCTACTGAGAAAATAAAATAAAGGATACATGTTATTAAGGCACTTGTTAGCACTGCATCCTAATTTGTTGACAGACTGACCACGCCCTACCTGTTTGTGCTCGGGGTGGTTCAAGTGTCAATGAAGTGGTTCCACTACAACTCCGTGTTTGAACCTCCGGCAGCTGACCATATCAACTGTCCCAAGTACTGGTGGCGCAACCTGCTCTACGTCAACACACTCTTCCCAGTCAAAGATATGGTAACCATACATCTACACTAGGGAAACATATATATACAGGGTGTTCCGGAACTCTCTAACAATATTTTAGAGCATTGTTCCTGGGTAAGAAACATATATAAATATCATATTTAAATTGTCCGGAATTCCTTAGTTACTCACATAGCCGCCATTTTGTTTTCTTCGATTTTTTTAATATTAACTGAGATATGACAGCTTTAGTGACACGTGACCGCATGCCTCGACATGCACTACAACTAACCTCCAGCGGTCATGTATCACCAAAGGTGCCATATCTCAGTTAATATTCGTCCAATCTTAAAAAATAAGGTGTCATCGATTTGTAATTAAATTGCTTTAAAAAAGTTATTGTTGACTAATTTTGTAAAATCAATGCTTTTTGAGTTATTTAAGAAATGAAAATATAAATGACCACCATTTTTTTTAATGAATTTGGAAAATGGTCATAATGTTTTTGTAGCTTTGTCTAGTTGTTATAAATGTTTGTGCAAAGTTTCATATTCGTATGTTTAACCACATTTAAGAAAAAAATTAATAAATAAAAAAACAAAATGGGGGCTGTGTGAGTAACTAAGGACTTCCGGACAATTTAAATATGATATTTAGGTATGTTTCACACCTAGGAGCAATTCCCGGTCGAGCCAAACTCTCTTGCCATGTATTTGGGGCTTCTTACCAAATGGGGGCTGACAAATTTACGTCTGTTACGACAGAAAATATTGGTGAGAACAGCTAAAGCGATTAGTTATAATAGTTTGATTTTGGTGAGCACAAAAACAGCTGTACTGACTGAACTGAAATTTAACTATGTAGATCATGAACACCTTTTTACAGGCCTTTATTCGTGTCCTTAGAAATTTTAATCCATGGGTCGTGCCCCAGGTGTCAAGACGGAGCTTAAAAATAAATTAAAACCCTGAGAGTTTTATTTGAGTAAGGTGAGATAAGTAACAAACATTTTTGAGGTAAGTTTGTTTCTATAGGCTAACCAATTTTTAGACTACAACTATTCTGCATTCTCATCTGTTGCAATTTGTGAAGCAATAATAATTTAACTACCGGTACTATAGTGATAGTTCAGTGATTAGAAACCAATAGAGTATTGAGTCTTTTGATGTAAAAAGGCAATTTTTCAGGGTTAGCAATTAATTCTTGTTTCCAGATAAAATACATCTCAAAATTAAAGAGGTATCCTTAATTGTATTCTAGTAATTGTATCCTTAGTATTGTTTAAAAATTGTCTGGCCATAATAAATGTAATTGATTCTAATTTTCATAACTGCTTACTATAAGCTTGTGTAAAGAGTTTACCTCAAAGATTTCTCTCGCTAAACAGCTGTGTGGCTTCTGATAGACTACTCTTGGTAAATAATTTACAGGTCTAAATATCTCGATAAAGTTTTGTCAGCTTCTGAAAACTAAGGAAAACTAAGAAGTTTCTAAATTGATCAAACATTGCATCTACGGAACTAATTCAAACCAGCAGAAGAGTAACTTAAAAACGGCTACTGAGGAGATCAATGATGAGTTTGTATTAGATATCTCTAACGTTGAAGGAATTAAAGTGGTGGTGGCAGACATGTACAAGGTGATCAAAGCTCTAAAAGATGACAGCTCAGTAGCTTTTGCCCACACAATCTCTGGTGATTTTCAACACCCTAGAAGGATGACTGCCGGTGTAGCAGTTTCTTTTGCTAGGCATTTTGGGAAACCCCAATTAAAGGATTGCTTGTCTAAATCTTTGGCCTACCAGAGAAGCAACCCTAAGGAGGCAGCAGTCTACAGCCTTATAACAAAGGACAACTTTAATGGCAAGCCTACTCTGGATGGTTATGACTCAGCATTTGGAGCTCTGACTGATGAACTCAAGACTAAGAAATTCAGTGTGCTGATATGCTCCCCCATGGGTTGTGTGCGAGATTTTGTTCGAATTGAACATTTTTCAAGGAAAATAGTGGAGTTTCACAGGACCACTGGCATTCCAATCATAGTGGTAACAAAAGAACAACCTGGTGCTCAGAGAATACTTCACCATGGACTCTCCCATTCAGAATTTGTCCTTAAGCTGAGACAGAACATCCAGACATTATGCCCGGCAAGCAAACCAACAACTGTACCACTGACACTCTGCTCATCTCAACCGTCTTCGCAGCAACTACAACCACTATCTAGTTCTCCACAGCATCACTCACAACCAACTTCAACACAACTTCCTGCTGTTGGTCTTATCAGCCCCCGGTTGGTTCCAGGCGGTCTCAGCTATAACGAAGTTGTTAAGTCAAAACCATCGAGTGTTGTGAAAAAGCAGAGCAAATGTGTGGTGTCAAGTGTTGAGGGTGATCCATCAGTGTTAGAGTTAGATTCCTTTTTAGATGATAGTTCTCCTTTAATTTTAAACTGATTCATTCTGACAATGACCTTGTACCTGCTAAATTAAGTAACTTAGATAATTCTTTGCACAAAACAAATTCACTGGCTCAAAATAACGAACTAAAAGGTTTATGTAATCAATCTTTTTATTCAACTAACTGTGATTTAATAATGCATTACAATTGTCAAGGTTTAAATTTAACAAAAATTTCAGCTCTCAATTTATTTTTATCTGAGGCCAATTTGAATATTAAAGCTATATCTTTTAATGAACATTGGTTAGATCATAATTCAGCCTCTCTGTTAAATACAATCAATAATTTTAAATTGGCTAGTTCTTATATAAGAGAAAGTGGCTGTAGGGGCGGATCTTGCATATTAGTGGATAAGAACTGTAAATATGTAACAATAACACAGTTTTCCAATTTAAATGAAGACTTTATTTTTGAATGTTCTGCTATTGAACTTGTGGATTTTAATTCAATTTTAATTTCTATTTATACAGTACCAAATTTCAACATAAGTAAACAGTTTTTAGATAGACTTGAAATTCTATTTTTGATAATACAGAAAAAATTCAAAAAAAATACTGTTTTTGTAACTGGAGATTTTAATATAGACATTTTAACGAATGACACATTCACAAGTAGATTTAAAGAAATTGTCGAATGTAATGGTTTTTGTTTTCAATTTGAGGAGCCAACTAGAATAACAAATACTTCATTTACTTGTTTGGATAATTTTATCACACCCAAAACGTTTAGTTGCCATTACAGGTTAAACACTGAGTTAGGTCTTTCTGATCACAATGCTATATTTATAAACCTTCCTAAGCTAGCCAAGTGTAAAACCATCAAGAATACTTCTAGTTCTTTTAAGAAAAGAATCATCTCTGATAGAAATACAGATGAATTTTGCAAATATCTACAGAGCACTAATAATAATTTTGTATTTAACCCCGCTTTAAACCCCAATGAAAATTACAATAGTTTTTTGAGACATTTTTTATTATCTTTCAATCATATATTTCCTGTTAAATCACTAAAAAAGAATGCTAAAACTAATAAATCTACTCTGAATTGGGTGACCCAAGGTATAAGAATTTCCAGTAAGAGGAAACGAGAATTGCACTTGGAAGCCAAGTTTAGTAGAAACCAAGAGTTTTTATCCTATGTAAAGCAATACAAAAAAATATTTAATAAAGTTGTAAAAAATTCAAAAATTCTCTCAAATAATAACCTAATTAGAAAATCGGAAAACAAGTCTAAGGCAGCTTGGCAAATTGTTAACAATGAACTGGGTTTAAACCGTACTCAAAGATACAAAATTGTTTTAAAAGATGATACAAACCAAACCACTGTTGATAATCCTGATGATGTAGCTAAGCTTTTTAACAGTTTTTTCTGTAATACAGTTATTAATCTGAATGTAAAAAAGGCTTCTGTCAATGGTGTTCATTCGTCTGTAAAATCATACTGCAGTGATGGTGGGGTTACATTGTGCAATCTTAGCCCCACTAATAAAGATGAAATAAAAAAGATTATCCTTTCTCTAAAGAACAAAATTTCGGTAGGCTGGGACGAAATCCCAATTAAATTGATCAAATCTGCTGCTGACATTATCTCCGAACCCTTATCTCTTATTATAAATCAGTGTTTAAAGAATGGTATTTTTCCGGATCAACTCAAGTACTCCCAAATTTCTCCCGTTTTTAAGAAAGGTTCAAAATCAGATATTAATAACTACCGTCCAGTATCAGTATTAAGTAATTTTTCTAAAATATTTGAAAAAGTAATAAGTTATAGACTAGTTAATTATTTTGAAAGTAATAATTTATTTTACAATAAACAATTTGGTTTCCGAAAAAACTTAAGCACAGTTTCTGCTCTTACTCAGTTTGTTAATGAGATTGCAGAGGCCTTGGACAGGTCTCAGGCCACAGCAGGTGTTTTCTGTGACCTGTCTAAGGCTTTTGATTGTGTGGATCACTCACTCCTGTTGCTAAAACTTATTGATTATGGGATTGGGGGAAGTTGCTTTTCTTTAATACAATCTTACCTTTCTGAAAGAAAACAAAGAACTTTAATTTTAGAAGATAACAACAAACATTATTCACCATGGGAAATTATATCCACAGGTGTTCCCCAAGGCTCAGTATTGGGCCCACTTTTTTTTCTTATTTACATTAATGATCTTCCAAAAGCTATTAATAAAGAACTCATTCTTTTTGCCGATGACACTACTGCTTTGATCAAAAATAATAATACAACTGAAATGTTTTCTTCTCTGCAAAGTGTGGTTAAGGACATGGAGCAATGGTTTTTAGAAAATGGGTTAAAACTTAATGTTGAAAAAACAAATATTATTAAATTTTCTACTAGACACAAAAATATGGAAAACTGTTCCTTTAATTTAGTTGAAGCTCATAAATTCTTAGGGGTTTACGTAGACGACGCAGTTAAATGGGATTCACATTTGAATTATTTACGTAACAAAATTAGGTCGATATCATCTTTATTCATACATTTAAGGGACTGTGTTTCTATTGAGACACTTAAAGTAGTTTATCATGCTTATGTGGAGTCAGTGTTAAGATATGGCATAATTTTATGGGGTCAAGCTACTGGTATTAAAACTTTATTCAGGTTACAAAAACGTATTATTCGTATTATTACCAACTCTCATCCACGCAGTTCTTGTAAGAAACATTTTCAAAATTTAAGAATTCATACATTAACGGGGTTGTATATACTAGAATTATTAAATTACATACATTCAGTTAAAAATGAGCTACCAGAAACAATACATTTTAATCACAGGTATGAAACCCGAAATGAAAATATATTTAGACTCCCCAGACACCGTTTGACCCTATATGAAAAATCTCCATTGTACGCTGGGCTGAGATTGTACAATGTGCTTCCGCCATGCTATAAGTCACTAAGCAAAACCAAATTTAAAGATACAATAGATAATTTTCTTATTGACAAGGCTTTTTACTTAATTGAAGATTTTTACAGAACTACAATTTAAATTTTTTTTTTAGTGTTTAGTTTTAAGTTAAAAGTTTTAATTTTAAATATTTTATGTATGGATTTAATTTTGACAATGCACCTATTCTAAATGTTATGACATGTATGGAATGTTTTGTGCAAATAAAGTCTATGTCTATGTCTATGATACAGATCGATTTTGGAGTACAAATGTGTGGTTATTTGTTTTACACACAAGTATTACGAATAACAGTAGAACCCCTCATATCTTACCTCGGCATAACAGACTTCTCAGGATACCTATTCAACCTTTAGGTCCCTTTAAAAGTTAAACATATGGAGGTGTGCGAGTGTTTCAATTTTTTAGCTGAACAGAGCCTACTAGCTCAAGAGATCAAATGCTAAGTCAGAAAATCAAACTCGAGCTGAGCTGATACTATTGCCATTGACTATATAGTCAATGCTATCGCAAAGTAATTGTGATTGCAGGCCTCATCAGCGAAGATAGCATGATAAAAAAAATCATGCTTTCACCTTGTTTGTTTCCGTGATTGTAGAAGACTATGATGTTATATCCACGACTGTGGGAGGTATTCAATATTTTTCCGAATCCCCGTACACAATAATGTCTACACAACTGCGATAAAAATTTTTGATTTTGCCACGATCAAAAAGATGTTGATGATTTTTCCATGACCACATCAGGAAATGGAAATGATTATCGATAGGACCACAGGAAATTATCACAATAAAATCGCGACATTGTGGCAGATGTATTTCAGTAGAACTATTCTATTTAATTAATATTTTTTCATATTCAATTAACACTTTTAAGTACAGTACAGAACGTTACTTATAATTTTAGCTAAAGATTAGTTCATTGTATAACTTTAAAAACTTTTTTTGTTAAATAAATAAACATCTTTACTCATAAAAAGAGTTTAGATTTGCTCCTATCTGATCTAGTGGCCATTCCGACCATGGCGTGTCCCTGTCATGATAGGATCTTTTCTACTATAGTTGTATTGCTATACTTGGTGTGAATTAAACTTTTAATCAAATTGTTTTAGTGCATGTTGTGGAGCTGGTACCTAGCAGACGACACACAATTCTTTGTTTTGGGCACCATACTTCTTATAATGGCTGTCAAGTATGTATACATTGTATTATCAATAAGTATTATATGAAACGGAGAAAAAATAGGTCCTTCTCAGTTAGGATAGACCATAGTTGTTTTACTTCAATCTTAGTTCCAATAAATGTTGCATAAAAGAATGAGAATGCGGAAACTTAATTTGGATTTCTATTTGTACAGGGTGGCGCAGATGGATCGGGTGGTTTTAAAATACTTGTCAAACTGTCAATTTTAAAGGTATTGGATTGAAATAAAGTGCAAAACGTGTAGTTACAATGGAAGTTTATTGACAAAAATTAGTTAAGTTAGTTTTTTTTAAATTACATTCATCAAATGCCTTCCTTCTCGAGCGACACATTCTTGGAGTCGGTCCTTGAGGTTCCGCATTGCTCGCTCAAGCACATCACCAGGAATTGATGTGATTTCGTTGTGAATTGCAGCCTTCAACTCCTGAATGGTCCGGGGTTCGTTCATGTAGACCCTTATTTCAGGAATTGAAGGCTGCAATTCACAACGAAATCACATCAATTCCTGATGATGTGCTTGAGCGAGCAATGCGGAACCTCAAGGACCGATTCCAAGAATGCGTCGCTCGAGAAGGAAGGCATTTGATGGATGTAATTTAAAAAAAACTAACTTAACTATTTTTGTCAATAAACTTCCATTGTAACTACACGTTTTGCACTTTATTTCAATCCAATACCTTTAAAATTGACAGTTTGGCAAGTATTTTAAAACCACCCGATCCATCTGCGCCACCCTGTATAAGGCCATAGACAAAAAGAATTAAATATAGACTGTCAGTCGTGCTGCAGTTACAATTAATGGTTACCATAGGTTCTGGCGCACACCGCTGGAAGCGCCGTGTAGTTACGTAGCGCGTACGCTGTAACTACATGGCGCTCCTATTGTTGTGTGCGAGAACCTTAGGTAACTGCAGCACAGCTGATGGTCTATATTTAATTCTATTTGTCTATGGTAAGGCTTACATATTATATGTTACATATTACATATAATAAACATTAACATAATTACATACAATATACATATGTAATTTACTTAGATATCTATTAGATTTGAATGCAGACAACATTAATTACAATTACGTGAGTAACTTTATCTTTTATGACTAGATGTGATGAATGAGAATATCTGTACCAATGAGAATATCTGTACCATCTATTGGACAATCATTGTAATTCGATCCTCCCGTTTATCTTGAATAGTTCTAAATCCAACATGTATGTATATATATAGCTACTTGTTTTTTTACCTATCTGCCTGTCACTACAGACTTACTAGTCTCTGATCAAATGTTAGTTAAGTCTTCTTGACAAGCTAGTGGTGTGGTGACTACTTTAATGCAGCCTTAAAACCAGCAAAGACCACTGAGCACTGAGCTACAGTGTTCGGTGTTTATAAGTATCGGAAGAAATAGAATGAATGAAAGTGTCGATGTAGTCAGTTAACTGAGATGATTTTCAGAAACTTTCGTGCAGCTGCTTCCCTTTTGGTCATTTTTATGGTGAGTTCTTGGATGACGACGATGTACATCGCTTACACCAACCAACACATGCCTAAGTAAGTTCACCTTTCATATTCTGATATTTTATAATCTTGACTGTATGTTACATATCAACAGAATGAGAGGAACTTGATTTGACTTGTGTCTGTTTAAATTATGGTGCAACATGAGAAAATTGTTTGGAACCATGTACTGATTAATTCTTATTTATTTCATTTTATTTTGTTTCTTTTTTCTTTTTTATAAAAAACTAAAATAAAAACATAATCTTATATATTAAAACAAATTGGTTTTTCTTTTCCGAGTTCGTTTGGCTCTTCTACCCGACCGATTTTCATGATTGGGGTCTCAAATTGAAGGTATGCACGCATAGATTTGCTATCAAGCATCGGCATATATTTATCTATAATCCCATTCGGTGTATACGCAAATTAAATTTGCACCCCATGTACTTCTTATAGAAGTTAAATTTGGTTTTTCCTCGCCGAGTTTGTTTGCCTCTTCTGCCCGACCGATTTTGATGATTGAGGTCTTGAATTGAAGGTATGCACGCACAGATTTGCCATCAATCATCTACAAATATTTACCTACAGTATTACACGACCAGAACACATAATTTGATTTATTTTATAATTCTTACTTCAATTTAAGATGTACCTTCAATATGTAGCTCCAGTATTGTTAATGTTTTTCAATATGTTTTAGACACAAAATAATCAATAAATTATAGGATTTAATTTGAGATATTGATCGTTTGAATCAGTTAAGCTCAAGATACTGTATTACTCAATCAAAAACTATAAATTTGATTATTTCTAGGATATAATAATTATTTTAACGCTGCGGAGCAGCATGGGTCCTCTAGTTTATATTTGATTTTATATCAACTACATTTTCTTCTACAGCTTTTATTATCCATAAAAAACAAGTTAATGTTTACAGTCACGCAACTTTTAAGTCCTATAATCTTCATTTGACAGTGTGGATGACCCACTAGCTCTGTTTGACAAGATATATGACAAGCCTTGGACCAGACTAGGACCCTACCTCGTTGGCATGTCTGTTGGCTGGATCCTCTTCAAAACTGACTGCAAAATGAAGATTCACAAGGTAATGGGGTCAAAGAATATCCTCCATGAGTTTAAATAAGAAGTATATTCAGTAAGATATATTCAGTTATTTTGAAAAAAATGGCAAAATAAAATAATGTGCAATCTTTTAATTAGTTAGATTAGATTAAAATGTTGTACACATTTGAAATGGTTTCCTAAAAAGTATATTAGTTGTACAATTATCATAGGGATGCAACTGGCATTTAATTTAACCCATATAAGTGAAGAATGAGTCGGCTACAGAAAGGAATGAGATTCCTTCTGCAGCTTTGTTACCAGAGTCAGCCTTAGGTGGGGCCAGTAGAAATATTCAGAGCGCCCCCATTTACTCCTAAAACTTTATCCCCCCCAATCACCATTTTGTCGTTCATGCACATAGGATGATAAATTGATTGCAATCGCAGCAACATCCGCCATATGTTAGATCGTGATGATTTTGAGCAAATACTTGTGCATATTTGTTGTGTTTTGGCCAAAGTTCAGGCCATACTTTTCGCAAACTGCTCTGTTACTGGTTAGGACTACTTGTTAGCCAGGACCATGTTGTTCCTGTAATGCTCACAATGACTTGAAATGGTAAATATGAATAACCTGCAGTTGTGCACAGAATTAACATTTAAACCACATTGCTACTTGGTCCCTAATTGACGCAACTTTTGAGCGATGGTTTCTACTGTCCAGAATCAAATTATGTAATTTTCTGAGTTTTAATCTTTGCTTCAGGCTGTAGTAGCTGTGTGCTGGACCCTATCAGTGTCTCTGCTTCTCTTCCTCATCTACGGCCTGTACGAGCAAGAGTTACACCCCATCACAGCAGCAGCCTACTCCTCCCTCAGTCACACACTGTGGGCCCTCGGCCTAGCGTGGGTCGTCATCGCCTGCTCCACTGGCTACGGAGGTCAGTACAATCTAATAAAAACACTGTTTGATAAAGGTTCTTCATTTGTTGAAAATTTAGACAGCAAACTTTATAAAAGTTAAAAAGTTGTTCAATTTTTGCTAAGCATGCTATAGGAAGCAGAAACAGTTTGAAATGCATTTTGGTCTAGATTAAATTTCAATTCACAATTTCATCAACACGATTTTTAGTCCTAAAATATTACGTGTGGCTTTTAATATACGGAAAATGGTGCGGTGGATATCACTTGGGTTAGTTTTAAAATGGAAACATTTGGATTTTTTTATAGTTTTTCCAACAGATGGATAATTGAGTCTTTTAGAAATAAAAAAGTTAATTTTGGGCAAGACAGTTTTTTATTACATTGAAAATGTTAATTTTGCCAGCAGCAATTTTTTAAGATGAGTTTCTCTGGGTCAGGATGTGAATTTTCATTCAAAATCTTACCAAAATGATTTAAGTACTCTCAAGAGTTCTTGCATGTATGATGGCACTTGATGCTGAATAAGACGTGTTGAAACAGATAAAAAGTCTGTTGAACTCAAACAACTCAAATAAATGAAATAACACAAAAAATTGAATCTCAGATATATATAGTTATCCAAAACAAAAAGAAAACCTTAAAGAAAAAACTTGACAACCTATTAAATACTAAACACAGCTTCGACATTAATAAAATCTCCCACAAGTTCTACCCCCGAACCATCAATCTAACAAACATAGTTTTCGATTCAGATGAAATGGATCTCTTAAACAAAGGACTTAAATACAACCTACCCCAACATGGCAGCAAGAGTCTTTTCTCAGAAATTATCAACTCAGATGCAACCATACAAACCTTGAGTGATACAAATGAACAAAACACAGTAAGAGTCATGGTAAATAACAAACTCAAGAAATTAATAAAACATCCAACCCATCCCAAAATCAATAGTCTCCACATTAAAGAGGCTAAAATATTGAAAACTATTCGTCAGAAACTTAACACGAACAATCTAGTCATCACTAAGGCAGATAAAGGCAACACACTCGTCATAATGAACCATGATGAATATAATAAAAAAGTACATGAGTTTATTAGTAATAACCAAATAGAAAAACTTCCACAGGATCCCACAGTCAAGTATGTTAAAGAAATAAATAAAGTATTGTCAAGCAGCAAATATATATTGAACGAAAGAGAAATCAGAGAATTTAAACCCATAAATCCTCATGCCCCACCTCTGAAAGGTTTGCCCAAATTACATAAAAACGGACAGCCTATGAGACCATTAGTAAACTACATGCCGGCCCCCGCTTACAAACTAGCTAAAAGATTAGAGAAAATTGTAAAAATTAATGTCACATTTGATAATAGCCACAGCCTAAAAAATAGTATGGATCTAGTAAATAAAATCAAAGACATAAAACCTAATGACAGACACACTCTTGCCTCTTTAGATATTTCCAACCTATATACTAATGTACCCGTCCTAGAAACTTTAAAAATACTACAGAAAAATCTGACCGAAAATTCTAATTTGAACCAAGTTGAAATAAATGAATTGATGCTTTTACTGAGAACAGTACTCCAACAAAATTATTTCAGTTTCAATAATGAATATTTTACACAGAAAGAAGGGCTCGCCATGGGGTCACCTTTATCAGGAATATTAGCAGAAATATTCCTCAATGAAATGGAGAATCAGCATTTATGGACAGACAATACCAACAAATACAAAGACCGTATCATTTTCTACCATAGATATGTTGACGATATCATCATCATGTATAATGGCAACAATAGACAAATCCAGCTTTTTAACAATTATTTAAACAACATTCATCCACAGCTAAAATTTACAATAGAATTTGAAGAAAACGAAAAACTCAACTTCTTAGACCTAACACTAACAAAAACAAAAGATAAGATTGTATTCAGCATCTACAGGAAACCTACAGCCACTGATACCACCATTCATGAAACTTCCCATCACCCCTTCCAACACAAGATAGCAGCATACAATAGTTTCATTCATAGAATGCTCACCGTCCCCCTAAACCCCGATGATTATGAAAAAGAGATAAACATAATTAAATACATCGCCGTCTCAAATGGATACAGCCCTAAATTGATCGATAGTTTAACCAATAAACAAATAATCAAGAAAAAAGCCATTACTAGCACTGATAACAATAAAGAGCGAATGGAGTATGTATCAGTTGAATTTGGAACCAACCTCTCCCATACACTGAAAAACCAGATGAAAAAGCATGGTAAAATTGTAGCCTTCAAAACATCGAACAAACTCCAAAATCTCCTTTCCGTAAAAAATACACCACAGGATTTTTGTCAAAAAACAGGAGTTTATAAAATAACCTGTAATGACTGTGATAAGTTTTACATTGGCCAAACTGGAAGGCCCTTTGTAAAGAGGTTTAAAGAACATCTTCCTAAGAAAACCATCGTTCAAAAATCAAATTTCGCCGACCATTTGGTAGCCAGTAACCATAGTTATACTGATATAACAACAAATTTGCAGCCTTTACATATTTGCCAAAAAGGCCGAACAATGACGGCATTGGAACAATTCGAAATTTACAGAGCCTCTAAAATTGAAACAAACAACCTGTTAAACGACAAAAACACCCTGCAATCCAACATTCTCTTTGAAACCTTAATACAAATGAATAATAGCCGAAACAATGCTGCACTAGCTACGTCACCAGGACAAAGGTCAGATCACGACCAACTACCGTCTTCAGTCGAGTCTCGACACACGTCTGGCGCGCCTCCATATCCTGCCCGTGCACGCGTAGCAAGAGTTAAAAAATGTTAATTAACGGTCGACCGGTTTTTATATGTGTTTTGTGTTGTGATCATCTAACGCACCTCTTCAGGGAAGTTTAGTGTAAACAGTTCTTATATGGATCCGACGATGGCGCTCGCGCCGAAATGTACATAATCCACTAGGACAACACTTGGACCACAAGGCGACAAGCAGGTATTTTAACCTTTTATTTATTTGTCAATCAATTGGTCCGGAAACACCACAACAAAATATGAAAAAAAAAAAAAAAAAAAAAAAAAAAAATATGAAGATAAAAAGTGTTAAACAATAAATAAAAAGGTCGTTGGCTTTAGGATTTTGCTGTAGTGTATTTCAAAGAGAATTTAACACGTTCGCTACCGAGCGACGCACATTTGCGTCGGTCCGGTCACTCCTACAGACCAAAAGGAATGATCATGACGTTGCTTACAGACCAAGTGATATAGGAATAACATTTCCGACAGACCAAAAGAGAAATATCAATTAAATGGACTAATTGACTTCATATTAACCTTAAGTGAATTAGTAAGCAATAAATATTGTTTTTATTTATCGTTTTTGAGCAAATTTTAAAATGCCGCATATATGTGTCGGCCAGTCTATTTAATGAAATCCAGTTAAAAAGATTACATTTTCGTTTCAATAGTCCAGGCGACGCACGTAAGCGTCGTTGTAAATTTGGTTGTTTCAGCTTTTACACAAACAAATAAAGAAACTCCACTAAACACTAGCCAAAACTGCAAAGGTTATAACGTTTACATCTGTTCTGTGATGTCGCGGAATACACAATGTAAACAACAATGTTGCCAACTGTTGTGTGACGTAACCAATCGTCATATCCACAGACCAAGCGACGCACATTTGCGGCAGATATCCCTCTAGACCGATAAGATAAAATCAGGGCTTTAAAATAGACCGTTGCTAAGAAATACGCTGATTAATAACATTGAACACCGACGCAACTGTGCGTCGTAAGTCTATTTCAATGTTACCAGCTGACGCAAATATGCGTCGGTGGTCTATTGTGAGAAACGAGTCGACGCACAATTGCGTCGCTGGTCTATGCGAATGTAAATTCCATATAATTGTGGTAGCGAACGTGTTTTAAACTGTACATTTTTCCTGCTTCAGTATATACAAAACACCTGAAAATAAAAGTTTATTTTTACAAGTTTTTTTCCATCAAGCATGTAACTCTTGAAACCAAATATCTTTATGACGATTTCAGAATTTTCTTTCAAAATTGTACGAAAATGAGTTCTTGCATGTGTAGTTTTGCTGCCTTGCAACACGCTCTACAGTTTAAATAAACTGCATTAGGTGATGCTTGATGTAATGTCTTATTATTATTCTTTCCAGGTTTTGTGAACAAGATCCTGTCAGCGACGATTCTTTATCCCTTCAGCAGAGTCACTTATTGCGCTTATCTTGTTCATCCAATACTGATTAGGATATTTGCAATGAAGATGGACAGTCCAATTCACTTGGGCAAGGATCTGGTGGTAAGTTGATGTAAAAACTGCAAAAAAATATTTAATTTTGGAAAAGTCGTTATAGACAAACATTTTTACTTTCAATTTGAAATTTACGTAATCATGTTTATCAATTCCATTCTGAGAGAAAAACTCAATATTAATAATTTTAACACGTTGAATGTAGCCATTCCCAATCGGGTACAGTGCTCAGCGCCCGTCGGGTGCGTCCGTACCCGATCGGGAACGCTCGGCAATGCCTTTCGTATATCTTCGTTTCTTTGTCAGCTTTCCTTAAAGTACACTTTAGTCTCAAATTGTGTGTGACTTTCTTTTTGTCGTGGTGTGTGTTTGTAGTAAATTTCCCCATAAAATCCCTGTCTGGCAAGCTTAGAAATCAACTAGTTGTCCCACATTTCTCCCTCCAATTGGCAATACAATGGGACCGGCTATGTTCCAAGCATTGCTGCCATCTGTGGGTATTATAGCGAACTATGTCGACTCTCGACGTAACGCAGTAAATCTTTACATGTTACTTGCTATTTGTCAGACCGAAATTTGAAACCCAATCTCCAGCAATCTGGTTCGTTCGACGCAGCGCCGCACTGGGGCTACGCCTTCCATTGATGGGCTGCAGCGAACAAGTTAAGAGCACTATCGAATCTGAAAAGTTTAAGTAGCTTCAAAATGGTGATTTTCACCCGTTTCATAATTTTGTATATAAAGCTTGCACTTGCAAGCCAATACAGGTAATATTTAGGATTAATATTCTCCTGTAAAGTGGTAATTAATTCTCTTGGTATATTATTCTGGTTTTGTTTCAGTTGATAATGTTCCTGGGAGTTCTGGTAGTATCGTACTTTCTGTCACTTGTGATTTCACTCGCATTCGAAGCCCCAGCTGTCACGCTACTCAAGATCTTTTCGTTTAAACACAAGACTAAATAGTTATTTCCACAATTTTATGTGATTTTTGTTAATATTTTAGTGATATTGTACATAAGCTACGATTGATGAGTTGTTTCCCATTGGAATTTAAAAACTTTGCAGTTTATTTTTAAAGCTATTATTAAGATATGTTGATTTAAATAAAGAAAAAATAAGTATCTTTTACTATAAGGCAGTATTACGTTTAAAACACTCATTTTTACCTTTTTAGTTAAAAACATGAAAAAAACATTTTTTCTCTAAAACTCATTGTAGTTTACTGTATACTGTATCATATTATCGTATTAAAAAACTTGTACAAAGCTGTTAAAACTATTTTGTAAATATTGTTTAGTTGTTTATATACATTTGTAGTCTTAAAAAAAATATAGAAAAAATGTGTTGCGCTTCTACTTTTAACCCCCCCCCCCTCCCCCACATATAACTTAACTTCAAATCAATATAATTTGTAGGATGAAATGCATATTTCTTATAATTCTCATCAGTTCTAAAGTTTTCATAACATTTCTTTATAAGATACATTTTAGTAAAAATGAAATTAGTTAACTTTGAACTGGAGTAGAAGTGTAACCGTAGCACATTAACACCTTGCATGTCTTTAAAGAATTTTAAGATAAAGAGATTCAGATTCTCGAGTTTGACATATGACTGAAATTTGATAGATAGGCAGCCATTGGGGTGAGTTCCAAGATCCTTATTTCGTTCCATGTCTTCTTTTGTTATACACCAAATTGTAATCCAAGATTGTCCAAGTCCACAGCAGTTGGCACACGTTTGTTTCAAACCTTTCTTTTATTTAGTTGCTCATTCCCAGGTTATTGGTCTTATTAAAAGATTCTTCTTTCTCTCCAAAACCAGATTGGAATCAAAAGTCTATTATCTAATTAACAATGCTTATGCCTCTTCTTTGGCTTCTGAACTAAATGTATAACGTATAGTGAAGATAAAAAAATTTGTTAAATTTGTCCAAAAGCTTAAACATTTCCACAAATAAAGGGTATTTCTTGATAAAAATTTCTAATGAAAATTATGAATAACATATTCTTGGTTGATTTATTAGTTTAAGGTACATATTCATAATATTTTTTGTGTTTAAAAGATATAATATTTCACAACAATTTCATACTTTAAAAATCTTGTTCCTCTTTTCGTGTCATTATTTCAGAAAATCTTCATGTTGGTGGGAATGAGTTCCATGGCCCTATTTTGTTTCTTGATATTCAGTTTGTGCTCATTTATAAAAAAAATTCAAGTTCAGCAGAAAACAAGAAGCAACCAACAGAAAACCATCTTGCAAATGGGGTTTTCAATAAAAAATTATTAAAATATTTGTAAAATTTACTACACTTTGAAAGCCTTGTGGTGCTCACTCCGATAAACCATAAAGAATCAAATTTCAAAATGGATGTGGGAGTTTTTTCAATCTGAATAGTCACAGAGTATGGAGAAAACGTTTTTTGATATAAAAAGGTAAGAGAATAAACCCAGGAATGCATCTTGTTGCCACCTTTAAATTTTTACACATTTGCCATATGCATTAATTGATCCAAAAAAATAAGTAATGTTTTTAATAAAACAGTTTAAGTTTGTTTTTCTCATTTAGTTTAATGTTGGTACAGTGTCTTCAGTGCTTTGAAGAGTCTTCATGTAGTATTTGAAGGTATTCATGACTGTTGCATGGTAAAAATTCACATCATGCCTCAGAAGTAGTATGATTATATAGATTTGCTCTTCAAAAAAGGAAAAAAAACTGTTGAAACAGATGTTTTGCACTTTTTGAGTATATTAAAAGGGCTTTGCTGACAACTTGGCGAGGCTCAGCTTCTGTAATATGATGATTAGATATATTTTAATTTGAATTAATTGTTAAGATGAAAATAATAATATGGAATTTTCTCAGCAAAACAAACTATAAGTTATCAGATGTAATTGGTAACATAGAAAAAAAATTAATAACAATTTAAAATTTGATGAGTTTGACCTAATTTGTCTTTGTATGTTTTCACTTCCAAATTATTCTTGAATCCTTGTGCGCCTCCTTCTTCTTCTTGGGTTTTTGACAGTAAAACAGTTAAAATAATTAATCAAACTCAAAATATATAAAAATTTATTTGAAAACTTAACCTCTAGGTAACAACAATATCATTTTAACAATAATCTTACAAAAAGATAAATACATACAATTAGAAATAATTATACTTACAGGTTTGTTTAACAAGTAAAAAAAAATGGATTTTGAGAAGCTGTTTATAACACGAGTATTTAGTTTTGATTGATTAATTGTTTTGAAAAAAACCCAAGAGATTGTTTTAAATTTTAATAACAATAACTAAGGGCCATGAAAAAATGCAAACAGAGAAATAATAATATTGAGATAATGGCTTATTCATACTATAGTTCATTTTATTCTGAGTAACTTGGAGCCTAGACATTCTAGCTCATAAAAAAAATTAACTGTCTAATCCCACAGTGCACTAGGTATTTAAATTACAATCACTTTGGTATTTGGAAAATATTTTGGGATGATAAATAGCCCTTCAGCAGAGCTGTTTGAAATCTATCCAAAACGGCCGCTAGCCTCCAAGGACTCTTAATGATAATGTTGCTTTCATTACTAATGAAAGAAGCCAAAAAATATATTACAGTATTACACTTGTATTCTTGTAATATAACAGACTACAAACTACAGGACAAAACATCACAGTCAAAAACAAATAGCCATTATTATAAAATATATTCTATGTTAAATTACCTATGTGCTCATATCACATGTATAACACTAGCAAAATGTAATTTAAGAGGAATAAAGGTTTATACAATTTTTTTTATACAATTAGGTGTATAAATATTTGTTATATTTAAAATTGCATCGCTAAATCAGTGGTGGATCCAAAGCAAAGGGGGCGACCGCAACTATTGGGCTAAATATTTTTTTACTGCATGTAATGTAAAAATTTTGCCGCGATCAGCGAAGATAATATTCATGTTTCTGTTAACACAGGGGATATTCAGTTTTGCCGCCATCGTGGAAGATGATGATAATGTTTCCATGACCGTGGGAAACGAGGATGCGGGATATAATCAGAATTTAGCAGCGAACATGGAAGACAACGATGGTGTTAGTTACCGCGGGGGTTATTCAGGGTTTTGCCGTGACCGCGGGAGACAATGACAATGTGGGGGGGGGGGGCTTCACCTCTAACCTTGCCCCCTGTCAATCTAAAGCTGGATCCACCACTGCACTAAATAATACTGAGGTATCAGTATTAACATCTCTACTTATTGATGACTGAACAAAACATAAGTTTTTGTTATGGAGCACTTCTTGAATTTCCCATAAATTTTCATGATGGTCTTATGATTATAGTTAATTATTAAGTTGTTCCTACCAGATTTTCAAGAAAATCAGGCCCAAGGGAAAAGGCAACTCTGAAATTTTTTTAATGTTCAACCTTTTCTTTAAAACCTATAAAAAAATAAGTTTAATCATAATGACGAGGAATAATATAGGCTACTGACTTAAGATACAACACTTTTTTTTGCTAAATTTATGGCAACATTAATCAACAATAAAAAGCTGTGTCTACATCTAAAATGCCTGAACTCAAATCCTATAATTTTTTATGTAAGAGTACAGAATATTAGCATAGACTAACCAACACCACAAGTAGACTTCTCATCCCATTGTAAATTTTGAAGCACGTTTTTCGTGTCTAGTTAATGTACGGTGACACTGGGCGCTAGTGTCGACGAAATTTTGTTTCTATTATTTTAGGGTTTATTCATTTTTTTATTTGTGCTTTACCGTTTGGTTATATAACTAGGGGACAAGTTATTGTTAATGATTAGATTGTATTATTCGGTTAAACGAGGTTTTAAATGACTGTAATAACGGGAAACAAATTGTAAACAAAACACGGCCTCTACATAAACCGTACAGGACTTACAATAAAATTGTCTTCAGCTGTTCCATAAAGATGAGAAATCTACTAAGGGAGTATGATTTATCTATGATATTGGTTTCTGAAGAATCATTGCCAACCTATAGCTGCCATTTTGCTCATACAAAAAATCTCATCCTCTAACAGAGGTTAGATGAAATTTTTTTACAAAAATGGTTGTAACAATCCTTGAAAATGATTTACAGTATGACTAGATCTGCAAAAACTGTGTTGTTGTTCTAATAATAAAACTCACCGATCTTCTCCAAAGTGAGCAGCAAATTTTAGAAAGCAATGTGTTTGACAATTAAACTGAGTTCTGCAACTTATGGAACTAAATTTACAGCTTCAATAAATTTTGGATTGATTGATAAAGCCTGCACATGCTTAACATTTATTATTTTGTGATTTGTTTTTCAAAAAAGTATATCTATTCTATAGCTAAATTTGAATTTAAACCCAACCACAAGTACAAAACTGTCTACATTTGGTATAATTTTGGCATCGTTTAACTAGTATAACTAAGGAATATATACAACATATATTACAAATTTGTCTTAAAATGTAAACACGGGTTTATAATATCTAACACAAATAGATTTTAAATTTCTTTTCGTCTGTGTAACTCCAAATAAACAGTTATAGGCAGTTTTACCACAATTACTATGAATCTTTTATTTGTAACATCATAGAAACATGGAGTTACCTGTTGACTTTGGCTAAATCGCTGCTGAAACTTTCAATGTTACAACAATATAAAGAGAAGATGATGTTAGTTTAATAAAATATATTGCAAAAGTGGAAAATGAAAATCAACAGAAGTAAGAAGTCAACACATAAAAGAGGCTCACATTAGGACCATTCTATTAGTTTCACACTTGTTTAATTGAGGCATATTAGCGTTGTTTATAAAAATCTTAAGTTGCATCGGATACTTTATTTACTGTACTTCTATAAATCAAGGTTATTGCTCTACAACGGGACATACACGCCAAAGCTTGCACAGAACGGTCATTATCAGGTAAGTTGGAATAAAAGTTAGTTTTTAGTAATTTTCATTACTCTTTAAAAGTGGACTTTCTCTTGTATGACTAAAATGATGTTAAGTATATTTTTAACAGTGTATTGTATTATTAAATTAAATGTCAATTGTCAATTTTACTTTGATAATGAGAGGCTGATAAAGTGATTGGCACAATTGAAATTCCCACTAGTTGTAAAATGTATGTTTTGCAATTATGATTAAATAACACAAGGTGTACAAAAAACCAAAACTAAATAAGAATATGTTTAAAAAATTGTGTGTTCGTAATGAATATTTGAAAACGTCTGCTATCTTAAGAAGCCCTTGAGAGAAACTATAAGGAGAAACTAAAATGATGACGAGAGTAAATTTTAACTATAGGCTAGATAATGGATGAATAATAACGGAACAGACAGTTTCAAAATCATAAAAAAATTATACAATATATTTCTTTAACATCTTTACAAACAAGGTACACGAGTATTTTTCTCGGATTTGAGAAAACATTACTTCATCTACAACTTGAAGAAAGTAATATCACAGACAAAGGATTACACTAAAATGAAGTCTTGGAGAACTTTTCTATATAAAATACACTGACGATTGTGAAAACTGTTTTGTTTTGATTGAAAAAAAAAAAAAATAGTACAATAATGATATTTTGTTAAAAAGTCAAATCAATTAAATAAAACTAACCTAATAGTGCAATATTGCACAAAAAAGTTTTAAAATACATAATTCATTTAAAATGAACCTGGTTCATAGAATTAAAAATATATCTATACAGATAGTAAAACAGTAAAAAAACCTACATGCTCCCAATTAACCCTAGAGCTGGCAATAGTGTAACGCTGTACTGGCATAGGGATATTATTGATTATGTAATATCATTTTTAAACCATTATAAAAATTAGAAATAGCAACATAACTATGGATTGTTATATATCATTTTGTTCAGAATAAGACAAAGAACAATAACATAGGTGGTTTACATGGTTACCAAAAAAAAATTTTTTTTAGTTTTTTTCAAATTGTAGTCATTATTAATTTTTTTATAAAATGTTTTTATATTCCGTCGTATAGCTAAGTAGATGTAAGACTTATCATCATAAGGTAAATTGTAAAGTTGTGGTAAATTTTGTGCTGATTCCAAAAACATATAGTTTATATAGCTTATTTTGTGTATTTTGTTTGATAGCCCTATTACTATGTCGATCGTACCCCCACGCTAGTACCAAATAATCATCCAACCCAGGTCATGTACAAAACCGTACACCTTATATAACATATAATTCCAGGGTACTCTGGTTTGTATTATTTAACTTATTTATTACAACAGTAGCCCTAAAAAGTGAACAAACCTAAAAAAAATTAAAAAAATAAAAAAAATTATATATAGGCCTACCGTAATATCTGCATTGGCGCCGTATATCCGGCGTTGCCATTTCGGCCGCGGCCGTTCGCGCCGTATATCCGGCGTGTGCCAGCGCTAGGGTTAAAATTAAAATTAAAATATTCATTATTTTTAACAAAGGCATTATTAGAAAATAAACTATACATTTGAAATGATCTTGATAAATATATATATATAAATATACATTATACAATGGTAAACAACGTTCTGCATGGCCTTTAGCCCATATGGAATCATCCGATTCACAAAAAAAATCAATATGACCTAGGTTAAAATAGTACAGTACTTGAATTAAAATAAAATAGATTTTAAAAATTGTTATGGAAATTAAAAAGTAACTAATACTATAGTGGCAGTAATTTCCCAACTAAAAAAAATTATAAAATTAAGACAAAAATATTTAACAATCTAGTTATTGTTAAAAATCAATCCTTTGTTTTTGTGTCTACGCTACAATTGTTTTCAACAAAAAGTTGGCTAGGGAACTTCTTAGAGAAATTGTGAATAAAAAATGTTCAAACAAAAAAGAGGATAGCAAATAAAACTAGTAACTAGAGTCTTTTTAAAAGTTTTGAACTGTTACAAAAATATGGATAACTTATGTTTTTCAAACGGGCGCTTCTACGTCGATTGAATTCCATTAAAAATTATTATAAATCAGACTTCAAAAAAAGATTTTTGGAAAAAAATCCAATATTTAGGTAGTCACTTGTGTGAAATTTCTATCAGTCTTACGGATTGACGAATCTAATGTCTATCAGTCAAATATCAAGTCTTAGACTTGAAAACAGATGTAAATATTTACACGTAATACTTTCCTCATGTCACATCCATTTCCTGAGTTAGTTGGAGATCTGCAAGTAAACATTCAGGCTCAGTCTCTCTCCTACAAGTCTTGAAGTGATCTTCACGCCAATCTTCAATCTGTAAAATTGTGCATTTGTACCAATTCAGCAGCTATAGCTTTGAAATAGGGGGTAGACAAAACCGAAATTGTGGCATGTAAATAAATACCGATCTGCCAAGTCCACAAATGGATGAAGTACACACATCTTTAAACTGACCATGGATTTCAAAAGAGTTTGAACTCTTAAACGTAATATTACAAGTTTGACCAATAGTATATATTCACTGATTTGGGCAATAATTTCAATGATTTCCCGCGATTGAGGCAACAAACATCTAACGCGATTGGGGCATCTAATACGATCCCCGATCTGGATGGACTATATAAACCAAAATGACTGAATAAAATGATCTATAGAAATGCAAACCAGAAAACTTTGGTTATAGCAACTCATTTTTATAGTGTGCTATGTAATGATTGAATAAATGAACGAATTATATCTTTAGCCTATTTAAACAAAGTATTTACAAAATTGTTGGCATACAATATTTAATGGAGAAAAAAACATAAATTAAAATAATAAATAAAAAATTAAAGTTTGCATAACATCTATGATTAAAAAAACTTACATATTTTTAGGGAATAAGCTGACATGGACAACGATTCCTATACCAGGGTACGACCCAGGTCTATATACATCAGTCCAACTCAAGATTGTTTATCAAACTGACTAACTATCAACACATTTACCTGGCAGATATTGGAGCAGTACGCCCGAACTCTGCAGACACAAAGCATTTCCACCTTGTTATTGCAAGATCTGTTCCAACACACAGACTCCAAAAGCATCTCTTCTCTCTGTAAAATGTCAATTTTTGTAGAGAAAAATTTTGGAAAAGAAAATAATCAAAAATATAATTGGAAACTGTAGTAGAGGGTGGACTGCACTCAGTAGCAAATTAGGTGAATTAACCTGAAGTGAAAGGGGACTATAGGAAAATACAGGATCTCAGTTAGTTGTAGATTGCTTGTTATGATTGTATTTTGATTTTGATAATATTTGGCAAATTTATTTATTTCAAGCTATTTTGGCCTACATTAAAGTAAAAAACGTTTTAAAACACACTATGTTACCTTTGCTGAGGCAGCAAACCAAGGCAATTGTTAAACCTGATGTTATTCAAATAGGGAATAGATATAGATGGTAAACATCCAATTATGCAAATGGAAATTCACTTAGACTGCAGGTTTGCTGCGGTGGGTGAATTGATGGTTTAGAGTTGTGAAAACTCTAAATTAGAATGTATTTGGTTGTGGGTATTCTAATTATGATGATTCTCAGTATAATTCTGATCACTCAGAATTATATTTACCCAGAAACTAAAGTACTCAGAAACAAAATTACTTGGAAATATGGGATAGCGGAATTTTGCAGCAAAACAGGGAGAGATCTTATTTTGCTGTGACTGCAGGAGACACATTTTACCTAACAAGAGATAATTAAAATAGTTGGAGAACCAATTGTAGCATAACAAATACGGTAATAATAATTGTTAAATGTTATTTTTTAGGAAAAAGGAAAAAAATATTTAATATTGATATTTTTAATGAGTATGAAAACAGGTTTCTCACATGATCAAGAATGTCTTGGTTTAACCAGTCGCTTTCCCACAAATCCCAGCTGTCCCCACAAGAGCCATGTTCCCGGCAGAGGTTTAGAGCTGATACAGTTAGCTGATGTTTTTCAGCTGTTACATTGATCTAGAAGCAATGTTGATTCATTATTAATACAACTGACTGATAATATGTATTTGTAAGTACAGTAGAGCCTCGATAGTTCAACACTTTGTGGACTTAAAGGATGTCTAACTATCAAATTGTCAAACTATAGGGAGTAAATGGAGTTTAATATACAGGAAAGTAAAAACAAAAGTCTTATATTGAAATCCCCAAAATTTGTTAAATACGGTACTTAAAAGCTTAAAAATTTTACTGTTTATTAGTTAAGTCTCAAGTCAACAATAAATGACAAATTAACGTTCAAGTCAGCTTACATCACAATAGTAACCATTAAATATCACTTGACAGAATAGCTCAGCACGTGTTTAACTACAAGGAGTGTCAAACTATCGAGTGTTGAACTATCGAAGGTTTACTGTAATAAACTCAGTTTCAACCTGATTTTGTGTCGCATTTGATTCAATCATCATTTCATCACCAGGGCCTAAAGTGGCTCTTTTTTTTGCTCTAGTTTTGAGCAAGGGCAATACTGCACCATTCTTTAATAAAATTAACTCCCAAAACTAAAGCTTTGTTCGTTGTTCTTTAAAAATTGGCTTTCAAAACTGTTTTCATCTTGTCTGACTAAAATATGCCTTAACTGTTAAAGTTGATGCATTAATATTATCCGCCAAAAATAGGCCTAATTTCATTTACAATAAATTCAATTTCAAATTAGGCTATAGAAATATTTTTGTACTTTAATTCATCTAAATGACAGTAAAGGTGGGTATTTAGTGAAATCCACAATGTGACACACAATTATAAGAAAGTACTTGACTCGAGTTGAATATTTATTCAGAGATAACTTATTAAATAGATGTAGCACTGTTACCTTCAGCTGACATGGACAGGTAAGTAGCTCGTGACAGAGGTAACAACGGGGTAAACGTTGTCGACACATAGGACAATGGAGGTAATCCACATCCAACTGTAAATAATAAATTCAATGCAATTAGAATTTTGTACAAACAACACAAGTATTCCTGAAAGAGAGTTCGGTGAAAACAAATTGAACTGGACTGGTTGCATTTTATACTTGAATCCAGATTGAAAATAATTATTTTTCTTGGGAATTCTTTGTTGGAATCAAGTTTTAGAGCTTTACAAACAACCCAAGTTTACTAACTTGGTATTTTTAACATCAATTCAGAGTGTGGAAGGCAAACTACATTAGTTTACTTGTTCAGTGATGTATTTAGATCAAACTAGGTAATTTAATTTTTGTCATACTGCAGCAAAAACTGCCATTATTATACATGCGTTGCGGGTCTAAAGTAGCATTTTTACTCTTTAGGGAGTAAAGATCAGCTGTTGTAAACAGTTGTAAATTGCAGTTGTAGCAATCGCATGGAACGAAGTTATTTATCGATTGATCCATTAGGTAAGGTTTCAGCTTACCTTATTGTTGCATTCGTTAATTCGACATATTGATGGTATAATTTACAGTAACAAATTGTAATAGACAAAATGGTTGAATCACTTACTTAACAGCTGCTTATTAACATAGCAGAACTGAAAACGACCTAGAAGTACTTTTGAGAAAAGATTATCTTTAGAAAAGTAATTTTGCTTCATATCTTACGTTGTTAATTAATGATGCAAGATGCAATATGTCAAAAAACTAAAGGTAGTTCATCACACGGGCAAAAAGTGTCTTTTTAACCCTCGCTCATTTTCCGACCTCAGCTTCAGCCTCGATCGTAAAACTTGAGCTCAGGTCGAAAAAAGACATTTTAGGCCCTGGTGATGAAATATGCTATTATTTCATACTAAGCTATTAAAACACACTTGATTATCTTCCCTGTAGCAGCAAACCTAAGTACTCATTACCTAAGGTTATTTTTATAGCAAATCAATATGACATTTTTAAGGAAAATGTTAGTGATTGTGATGATTTTAATAAAATATTTTTTTACGAAGGCTTTCAATTTGTTATTAATTAAAATTAAAACATTTGTAAGCCATGTACACTAGTGTTACAAACCAATTTTGAAGTCAAATAATATCATTTACTCACATCAAAATCAGAAGAAGTATCGTTTTCCTTTGATTGTTCATCGACATTCATATTAAAATCTTCGGTGACTGAATGCTCGCCAACTTCTTCAATTTCTTCGGAACTTGTGCTAAGCACATCGTCCCCTGAACCCAGAGGTTCACATTCCATGAATATTTCAGAAAGCCATCTATAATAAGTGGCCACAATATCTTTGAACTGTTTGTGAGGCTTTTGTAGCATCACATCATGTACACAAACAAACTTTTGAATCTCAAAAAGTTTCTTCATAACCGTTCTAAAATCAAAATCTTTTCGTCCAAGTTTTTCAAATGCCTTGTCTATTTGTAGATATAACATCGGAATAACTTTTTTCCATGTATCGATATCCAACTCCGGGTCATTGAGTTTTAAGATTTTATTAAACGCTTCAACAAAAGTTCTGCTATAGTTTTGCACTTTCCAAAGGTATTTTTCACTATCAAACATCTGATTATCATGCTCCAGGAGAGATTCTCTGGACAATTTATCTAAAATCTCCACCAGGCAATACAAATCACTTCTTACCGTCGGTGAGAAAAATAACGGGTAAAGCCTTAAAATATTTGCAATTATTGATTCATTTTCATTTGGAGGTTTTAGTTGTAATTGGGGATTAATAACTATTGGTTGGGCTGGTTCCTTCTCCTGCGTGTTTTCAATTCCAAGTGATATCGCATCCTTGACTTTGATTAATAAACCTGCGCTTTTAGTACCATGAGAATCTTTTTCCGAAACAGTAGGGCTCTCTAAGGTGGATGCTTCACTGTTTTGTTCACAATTTGTTATTATTTCAGATGTTTTTTCCAATGCTGATGGTTGTTTTTCGGTTAGTAAATCTACACGAGAGTCAACATTATTTTTTAAACTAATTAAATTAGAATTATCACATTTTTTCCCACCAAATTTAGTGTTGACATTTTCGGTTTCAATTTTTACCGTAGGAAGAGTATCCTTCACTTGCCACTCTTTTTCTAAATCGATTAAATGTTTTTCTTGAATTTGGGTTTTTTTTACAGTTATAATGTCAGTGTTTTCATGTTTTATTGTCGGTAAAAGTTGTACAGTTGGCTGGTGTAGAATCTTATCATACCGTGGGATGTATTTGTCTGGACTGCATTCACTCCTATTGGGTTCATGTAGGATTGATTTATCACATATTTTTAGATTATTACAGGGGTCATCCAACTCTCTCTTTACAGACTTTGGATCTATACCGGTTTTAAAAGTTAACTTTTCTTCTTTAATAAGTGGAGTAGTAGAATCCTCTTTCTTGATACGGTTAACATCAGGAACATCCTTGTCGTGTTTTTGATTCCTAAAGAAAAAAGAGCATAAAGACATTTAGTTAGTTCTTCTGTATTGCATGATGCATTGCAGTTATAAATTTACCTGACTAAAAAATTATTTAAGTCCTCATTTTGATATTATTTGCTCATGGATCTACAAGGGTTGTCTGTTCGATCACAGCCAAGAGCTAGATCACCTGTGTCGCCTACTTTACTATTCTAGCCGGTTAGTACCTTTATGAAACTATTAGTCTAGTCATAATTGACATAAACAATGTTAAAGAATTACTGTTTGCTCCCGCCAGGTATGAATCATGTTCTGTGATTAGGTTTTCAATAGGAAGTGGGTCAACCGCTTGTATGCGAAAAAGTGCCTAGATGTATAACATTTTGCATAATAGTGTCTTAGGGAGTCGTAGAAGGCCGTACATAACCTAACAACAAAGCAGGTATTAATCAGTTTCCACTGAAATAATGATTAAATTTAGGGAAAATTTGGTTGCTGGTCAGCGTGTGGCTACGATCATATTGCTCGCACGCTCGTGCAAGCTTTAAGTGACGCTAGCTTACACAAATTGGGGTGTTCATATTACTTGCAACTACTCGCATACATTTAGCTGGCTAGTCGTCAGTGGCTGATGTTAAAGATGGAGTCATGTGATGATGAAGTTTTTGTAATGGAAAGTAGTGTTTTGAAGGTCTTAGTAGTGGATAGTGAACCATTTAGGGAAGAATGGGTGAAAGATTACTTTGTTGACAGAGAAGTATCAGGAGAATACCACTGAATTTTTCCGGATCTTTTGAGACAGCCGGAAAAACTGTTAAATTCTATTTCTCTGTAGGTAGAAACGTTTCTTATTGCATATTATTGGTCTTTTAGAAGGGACCAACTCAATAAAAAGTGCATCCATTTGTAAGAGAGAAAAAACCGGAGATAAAACAAAATACACACTGTGTGCACATACTCACTTCAAAAACAAATAAATTTGTTTGCAAGGTGATGCGAGTAACAGGAGAAAGGTAGATGGGATTATGATAACAACTTTAAAGGGCTCTAAAATTAAAATACTGGAGGTAGGTCATCAAAACTTATTAAGTTATAGTTATCTATCTAAAAGGAGTAAAATTACCAAGTTTTATCAATTTAGCCTATTAGTTGTTAACAATTTATTAACTTCTCAGTTTTATCACCCATCTGTGACCATGAGTGTGTAAAAAAATGATAGGCTATTTGAAATGATTTGATAATAATCCAATAGGTACCTATCAATCAATTATCAATGCACTACTTACTTGTTCGTATTCATATGTGGCCCCAGCACAGTTTCTAATCGATGTAATAACACTCGAGGCTGTGCTTTCAATTTACATTCTGTATTCTTTCGCATTTGGTTTGATACTGAAGATGGTTTGATACTTAGTTGCGCTAACCTAAAAAATACTTATATTAATATATTAGATCAGTAGTTTACTACAATATTTGGTTAACAGAAAATATTTTTTCAAGCCCCTATGAAATCTATCAGCTATGTCTAGGAAAAATGATCTTATCTAATTTGATGATGACTAAATTAAATTATAATTTATGATTACGGTGCTAAGCCTATAGTTTACAACATAAAAGTTTGAACTTCTTTTGTTTAACCCATCTCGAGCGGCCCCGCTCACTTCACGATCAATAATTTGTTTGGGGTAAAAAAAATAGATTTTTAGCAAATTACCAAAGGAATGAATTGATGGTACATATATGGGGTATCTCAGACCATGGCCGGCTTCTATAGCTCCAATATGAAAGCAAATAGAAACCTAATTGGAACTGGAATCCCCTATTTTGACCCTGGATGGAATTCAGCTAAATTATTTTTAAACCCAAAAAAGCACCCAAACAGATTTTGGGGGGTGAGGGTGGTTCTTGGGAAATTTTCAAATGTAAAGGGAGTTGTGTTATATCTCATTTTAAAGATCTTTGCGTCCTGAGTATTTTAGTGGAAAAGTTTTAAATTATTTTTATCTCTATTTACAGAGTGTTCAAAAAAATACAAAAATAGACCTGCGAACTATTGTTAAACTTTGTGGGGGGTTAACTTAATAACACTTTAATTGCTAAATGAGCTTTCAAAAAACCTGTGGTTTCAACCCTTTTCCTAATTTTTTACTTACGCTACGCAATTTAAAACTTATTGAAGTTTCAAAAGCTGTTATCTCAAAGATTTGAAATCTTTGAATAGCAACATGGGTTTCATTACAAACTACATTGTAGCACTTAAAATTAGCTACAAGTTTTGCTTTTAATGTTTTTTTGTATCTTTATTGGTTAAAGAGCTGTAGCAAAATTAGTGTATTTTAATGTTTTATTAAATCGTCTTCAAAGTGTTTGCTGTTGTGAATGTAAACGTCTAGGTCTCAATTTCAACTAATTGGGCCAAATATTCAAATTTGAAATACATAAATGGTCCATGAACATGTTTTGACGTAGCCTATATATGCGTCGTACGCTTGTGACCTTCAGATTGAGTTGCGTATATATACGTCCAACGCTCGGGAAGGGTTAAGTCTTACTAGCACAAAACTCTCACTGAGCAAAAAAAACTTTTTATTTGAATCTGCTAGAGTCTCGACCAGAATCACCAACTTTACGCACATCAGTTGCTGTGACTCAAAAAAAATTTCCCAGTTTATCTCTAGACCATTAGGTAGGCCTAGAGCTTAAAAAAAAAACAAATAATTTAATATACCGGTAGCCTACGATCAAGTGTTTTTGTACGGTAATTGGTTACGGAGAAAATTCAAAATTTTTTTTTCCCTACAGATAAAGGTTGGTTCTAGAGCCCTCATACCTGATATATTCAAAATAATAATTTGTAAAAGTACCAAAAAAATCTTAAAATTAACGTAAATTTAGTTAGTTTTAAACATTAATAAAACTATGTTTTTATTTCATTTTCAATTTTTTGAGGTATAAGGGCCTTAGTATAACTATTCAACTACATTGTTACCAAGTTTCAACGAAATCTGTTGAAAAACAGCGTCCAAAACGGGGGACAACTTAACATGTTTTGTCCTAAACACCGGTCTGCCGAAGGGAGACTACTGCGCTACTAGCCTTTTACAAAAGTTGGCTCAGACGGCAGATGAGTCACCAAGCCTCGCAACCTGGCGAGTCCACAGGACTCTAATCAACAACTAACTGCTACATATTAGTTCGAGACGAAGTCGAAACTTAAAATGATCGAGAGCTGTAAAACCATTTCGGTCCGTGGTATGAACGCTATTTTTCACCACACTATATCCTATTACCACCATTCACCACAATAATAATGCACACTGATAGTCAACACAACTACAACTTTAAGGTTATGTAAAGAAATAATTTGAGGAATCAGCCAAAATAATAATAAACAGTTGTAAAGCTACGCGCGCAATACGGCGGCACGGCACGGATGGGCGGTACGGCACGGACGGCATTTTTAAGAGGGGGTGCGCGCACTAGGGCGGCACGGCACGGACGGACGGGACGGGACATCCGCAATTTAGGACAGTTGACAGTCTGCAAGCTAAAAATTGTGAGTAAAGATGGATATAGATTAAGTGGAGATAGTAGGTTTAATTTTAGCAGAGGAAGAGGTGACAAGAAGGTGCAAGCAAAGATTTTAGATACACCACATAAACAGGAAGAGACTAAGTTTTGGAGAGTTCCACACCTTGTTTCCTGATCTTGTAGAAGGATTATTTGTAAAACTTGCCTGATTGTTTCATAATAGATCATATTTCTGTCCATATATTGTCACGCCGCACGTTATTAAAATATTCCGGATGTCGCATGTTGTAGAGTTTGGGGTTTTTCTCAACGAGAAAAATCAACTTACTAACATCTATGTTTACAACACACGAAAACACTGCAACTTTGACAGAGATCAGTTGAGAATGGCGGATGTCCCGTGCCGCCCGCCCGGTCGGTGTGCAGTGCTCCCGGTCGGTACGGGCGTCACGGCAGCTCGGAAATGTCCTGGAGTTCTGCCTCCCGGACTGTTTAACAAACGGCGGAAGCTGCCGAACGTCCGTTGCCGGCCGTACCGTCGTGTTGGGCGCACTCATATGACATTCAATGTAATTAACTTTTAAAAATTGCCGTGCCGCCCGCCCGTCCGTGCCGTGCCGCCGTAGTGCGCGCGCAGCTTTAGGCAGCGGTTACATACATAATGAATTAACTAGTGGCTTGTAGGGTAATAAGTCCCTAAAAAGCACAAATGTAAATCTAATTATTCTAATATTTAAAAAAAACTTTATAATCCAATTGTCTATGTGTCAGGATATATTCCAGTACAACATATCTTTTGTTCAAAAAACAGTTTGTTGTTTGTCTTTGTTTACTTTTGTTGCATGATTTTATTTTAAATAGGTAAATATAATTGCAATGACTCCAGAGGTTTAACCCTGCTTAAGGCAGCAAAAATGTTTGTGAATAAATATTGGTTTACTAAGGTAGCTTAGTGATGAAAAGACTTCCCGGATTGAAATATTTGTTTTCATCAAATATGAGAAGGCAAATAAAGGTGTGTTGAGATAAGCTTAGCTGTTGGTCAAAATCGCTAAATTAGCGCCCTGACCCAGTTATTATTTATAAATTTATACTCCTTTTCTAAAGGGTTAGCAAAATTAGTGTAAAATAAAGGAATTCTATTGACCAAACTTAACCCTAGATTTGTTTCTGATCAACATTTAATAGCTATTTACATTACAAGTGTAGTAAGAGCGTTCTTACATCACGCAGGTGAATGTTGTGCAACGAGCGAAAGCGAATTGCATAATTCACCGAAGTGATGTAAACACGCTCTTGCGTAACGTGTAACGTACAAGATTTTACCTGACCCGACAATATACAGGAGGTTACGAGCAATATGCTTCATTATCCATTTCACTCATCTTCTAACAGTAACGTTCATTACAAACAAAAGCTAGGTTAGGAAAATTCTTCAAAGCATAACAATAAAATTCAAGCACACAGCTGATTTCTAGCGTTGAATGTCGTTGGCTCCATAGAGGTATATTTTCAAAGTTATCCACTCAATGTTATTTAAATGGGTTTCATTACCCCACCGAATGAGTTTTTTTCAACTTTACATCACTCGTGAAGTGAGGAAGTTGTATACATCACGCTTGGGATAGGGAATTTTAACATGACGGGTTAGGTAAAAACTATTATTAGCCTGGTGTAAAATTGTGTAAGTGTATGCGGTGGTATTCCTCCTAAAGGTGCGATTGACATTTCATATTCCATCAAAAAAGGGCCTAATCAAAGCCTGATTACTAATCATTTTGCGACTGCTTATGTTTCTATTGCCCAGTTATCGAAACCAATCACGAAATTAGTTTTCATCAGCATCTTTGACATCCATATTTTTGTATATTTTTAAGAAACGGAAAATGCCTCTTGGTTTTACCGTTATATATGGATGCTCCCTTTATTGCCGTGCTTGCTTTGCTCTTGCTATATTATTTAAAACTTTTTTGCTTGGAGCAACCTGCTTAAAATTTATCCAATGATTCTACGACTTATCATACGCTTAACAAACTTACTTTAACATACCTACACAAGTTGGCAAATCGCACAGTAAAACAATTGTTTTCAACTTTCTAAGGCGTAACCAAAAGTCTGAAATAGAATTATTATAGGTAACGTTATCCCTGGTTTTGTATAGTATACAGTTTATTGCAGAATTGACTGACAAATGAGTATTCCAAATGTAATATTGCTTACTGGCTTAATGATAAATCAAGATCAGCTGTAATGAAGTAAATAAAAATCAGCAGTAGGGTAAATGGCTTCTAATTCTTTTCTTATGGGGAACATTTTATCAAATTTTGTGTTTAAATTTGGGGAACTTCACTATTTTTCTCGCCGTCACGGGGTCGAGACTTTTAATTTGAGCCCTATCCCGTCATTCTACGACTTCCCAGTCGCCCATAATTCTGACGCAAAGAATCGGCTTACGTAATTAATATATAGATTTGTATGTTTTTAGAATTTTTGATTCGTTTAAAAGGTTTTTGTTGTTAATTAAGTTAATTGTATTTTTCTAAACAAAGGCAAACGATATAAAAAAACGTAAAAGCTAGTTTTGAAGGTCATTGTAGCCTATTTATGGAAATATCCATAATGCCAAGGCATAATGTTACTTATATTATTGATATTAACAAACATTTAATTAGTTGCGCTCGCCACAAGGGCTCCTCACAGCCAGTGATGTAAGATCGATATGTTCTATGCTCGTACTGCTCGATGTCCAAGGGTAGATAAGTTTGCCGCTGCGCTTGCGTAGGTGCGGAGTCGCGTCTTTAGTAGTAGTTTGTTTACACGATGTTTTCAGAAAGGCGCACATAATGACCCCGCACTACACGCCTGTCAACACCACCTTCCCCCCAAGGCTATCCCCCCAAAACGGTACTACACCTAGGGTGATAAAGACTCTTAACTCTCCCACTTGGATTCGGACCAGTGACCTTCATATTTTTAATAGCAGCAGTGTTTTACAGTCTTAACCACAAGTTTACTTGACTACCCAGTCATAAGTCTTGCAATAATATCCAGCCACCACTCATACATTAACCACAAAAGCAACTTGGCTATTGGTAACAACAAGCAGCTAAATCCTCTCACTAAAGTTATCTTTTTTAACTGTTGTCAATATCCACTTACTATATGACTTAGGATATTGACTTTGACTACCTAACATAGGCCCTACACTATTTTAAGTTTTTGTTTAAGTTATGTGAAAGTTAAAACTTTTATTTTATAGGCTAATATTTGACTAGCCTAAGTTAACCCTAGATAGGTGTCGCACGTAAATTTGACATAATGATATGATAGGTTACGTACCTTTTTTATTCCGTCGTCAGTCCTAAAATAGTCAAAGGGTGACTAGTTTCGGGTCAGAAATGACCCATTTCCAAACCCATTTTCATCAAATTGATTGGTCCAAAATCCGACAGAAGTCTTCGTTATGAGGTACAAACACATGTCGACACATAAAGTTCACACATTTACGACACAAAGCACATTTAAATGTTGTAAATGTGTTAACTTTATGTGTCGACATGTGTTTATACCTCATAACGAAGACTTCTGTCGGATTTTGGACCAATCAATTTGATGAAAATGGGTTTGAAAATGGGTCATTTCTGACCCGAAACTAGTCACCCTTTGACTATTTTAGGACTGACGACGGAATAAAAAAGGTACGTAACCTATCATATCATTCTACATCAGTCCTGGTGGCAATAATGTTTAAATTTGACATAGCATAGGGCGAACTATTTTTAGCATCTCCACTCCTTTAACCGAAGCTACCCTCCTTCCAGCAGTGCTCTCAGAAGTCATTTGCCTTGTGATGGCTGCCTTGGTTGGGTTTTAGTGTTTCTTTATGTCCTTGCTAGTTGGTTTCTTGAAACGCATACGTCAAACAAACGTGTCAATTCCCTTTGTGTGTAGTGGTATAGTATAAAATGGCCGGCATTTCATCAAATTTACGTATTCATACCCTTAACTTAGCACTGTGTGACGATACCTTACTGTATGCAATTCTTATGTACAGTAGGCCTACCGGTACGTCAAATGTACGTATTGATACCTTTAGTGTCATGACTTAACTTACTGTATGACGATACCTTCCTAGGGTTAAGTAGGCCTAACTGAAGTCATCCCAAACCCCAGGCAATCATCCTGCTAACCAGGCATGATCTTTGTATGGATATGGGTGTTTTGCTAGCCTAACTTAAATGGTTAACATCTCAAACTTCTGTGCGGGAGGGACATCAACTCCTGGCGCATGTACACGAAACCTGAATGGATTTGGACCGCTTTTCCTCAAAAGCGTTTGGGTAAATCTGAACTTTCTGGACTTTCCTTAAGTTTATGAACCTACCTAAATCGTTCTTGTGATTCTAATAAACAATAAAATACCCTATAAAACAATGTTTAAGGCGCGAAAACCACTGCAAATTGCAAAAATATACGGAACTACTTTCTCAAGGTGCGGAGAAAATCGCACGAAAAAGGAACAAGGAGCGGAGTGATACGGACCGGTGACTACTTACTCTTGCTTGGGCTCCTAGAGAATGGTTAGTTTTATCAGCTGATCATCAATTTATTATTGTTTATGTTAATGTTTTGATTTAAAAAGTGAAACTGTTCTAATCTAACAAAACCTAACCAAACTGGCTGTAACTTATGATTTCATGAATCTGTTACAAAAGAGAAAAGGCATAAACTTAAGCTATGGGGAAGCCAGGCCCATAACTTATGACTTAATGCAAGCATTTTTGAAATTGTCTTATCATTAAATCAACTACCCTACTAACTGTATTCCAAAAGATAAAAAACAACATCCATGGGTATCCATGGGGTCATCAATAAACCCGATTGCCTATGACCTACACTTTATCTTCTTAATCTAACTTAACTTAAAAACACTTTTAATGCAGCCCCGAACCCCCATAAACCCCGACCTGGCTTCCCCAAATGCCTAAATAAGATCATTCATTGGTACTTCCCTGTTGGAGGGAACATTTATTATTATCGATGATTTCTTATTGATAGCCTATATCGATAATTTTGTTTTCCTTTTTACGATCCATATTCATTCTTTTTTAATATCTTTAAACGCATTTGAATTACAAGTTAAGAACTAACCTTGTTTAGGCAAAAATAATAGCCTACCTAACTTAGGCCTACCTATATAATAATTGGAATGAGAAATGAAACTCTTCTAAACTAACCTAACCAAACTTGTTGTAAGTTAGGCTAAGTTAAGTTACCGTTCCAAAATTCCGTGTGATAACAAGGCATATGGGGAATAGGCTATCAAACGGAATTTTGAAATGTTACATCAAGTTTAGTTGTTTAGGTTAGCTTAACACGTTCGCGGCGGCACGTCAAATGGCGGGCGTATCCCCAGTGCGGCGCAGCCCTCAGTGTCAAACAAACCCGATTGCTGCGTTTCCAATTTCGGTCTGACGAATAGCAAATAATGTGCGAGGATGTCCTGCTTTACAACGAGAGTCGACGTAGTTTGCTAAACACCCACAGATATTAGCACTGCTTGGAACGTAGCCGGTCCCATTGGATTTGTATTGCCTAATGGAGGGAAAAAGACGGGCAAAAAGTATATTTTTGAGATTGCCAGACGGGGATTTTACGGGGAAATTTACTACCAACCTGTACTACAACAAAATACAGTATACTATGAGCAGTGCTGTGCGAGGTTTCAAGTTTCTAGCTCTAATCCTGGCTTGAAAATAAATCATTTCGTACTGCATTGCAGCTTGGGAGCGATCGCTCCCATGCCGCGGCGAACGTGTTAAAAGTTTCATTTCAATAACTTAATTATATTAGCCTATTTTAAATTGTTTGTTGATACTGAACAATATTTATTTATTCTCATCGTAGGCTAGTTCTAGTTGTCAGCTCAGCTGATATGTCTCAATTTGTTAATATAAATATAGGCTATAGGATAATAAATAAAATATTGATATATCGAAAAGAAATCATCGAGTATAAGTTAATGAATGTTCCATTTGTAACTTAAGTTAGGCCTAACTTACCCATTCATTTTTAAGTACTCATTGTTTTGTTTCAGTTTCAACTGAAGTAGGATCCATATCACTTCTTGTTCCTTGATGTGCAATGTGCTCTGCACCTTTATAAAGTAGTTACGTATAACTTAATTCCGAAACTTTTGATGGATTTAGCGCCTTACAAAAATGTGCAAGTTAAAAGGCATTTTATCATTTAGGCCTACATTAACTTATTAGAATCGTATGCCTAGGAATTGTCTATGTAGGCTACCTACTTTAAAAAAAAAATAATTGATTGATTTAAGCTAGGCCTACGGTACAAAGCCTAGCCTAGGCCTATCTTACTTTAATGTGTAGCTAGTAGTATGGTCTCAGAATGGACTGCATGAGGAATAACTTAGAATCCACAGCATAAGTTAGGCCCCGTTTATGCACCAAGAGCGGGAGCGGGCCCGCTATTGCCCCGCTCCCGCTCTTGGTGCATAAACGGGGCCTAACTTATGCTGTGGATTCTAAGTTATTCCTCATGCATTCCATTCTGAGACCATACTACTAGCTACACATTAAAGTAAGATAGCGGGGCGATAGCGGGGCCCGCTCCTGCTGTGAATGGGGCTGTTTATGCACGAAGAGCGATAGCGGTAGCGGTTGGTTAAAGGAGAATGGAAGGGGGACACAGTCTTGCCAACTCGAACTCTGCCAAATAATTAACACAACTATTTGTCCTAAGTGCACGTGCGTGTGGGTCAAGTTGGCAACCCTGGCTTCAGCCGCTCCCGCTCCCGCCGTGCACAAACAGTCCAATTTGACTCAATGTAGTTGAAAACCGCTCTATCCCAAGCAACCGCTGCAATTTCTAACTACACAGCGGGCGAATTAGAAACCGCAGCGGGAGGTCAACCGCTATCGCTCTTGGTGCATAAACAGCTCCATTTAACTCAATGGTGTTAGAAATCGCTCCCGCTGTCGGTACCGCTCCCGCTCTTGGTGCACAAACGGGGCCTTAGGTATCCAAAAATAGTTTTACGTAGGCCTAGTAGCCTTAGCGTTCAGGTGATTAAGTTGGCCTAAGTTAGTAACTTCCTGCTTAGGCCTACATTAAAGATGCCACTGGTGTAAGTAAGTTAAACATGAAAAAACATGAATCTTATAAGGACTAAGCCAACTTTAAATAGGCCTTAACAATAAGTTTTCTTTAGGCCTAGGCCTAACTTAACTCTAGCTAAAAGACTTCAATTTTTTTTCAATTTAGGCTATCTGGAATTAATTTCATGCTAGGGCTTTTAAATATTCTATAAGATACAGTAGGCCTATCAATGACAACACTATGATGCTACATGTTTTAGGCCTAACTAACCCTATGCATGCAGAAACACAGATAGTCTACTTACAGCAGGCACGGAAACGGTGAATTTTATGGTTTAAACCTTTTAAATTAACTAAGAATCGTTTTCACTAACAACGGCCAACGGCAATACCGATACTTAAAAGTTACTAAACAATCAAATAAAACAATGCAATAGGGTGAACGATGGATGACTTTAGATGATGACTAATAAAATACCGGTAATTACATTAACATTACAAACATTGCATTCCTTTTTTTTCTCTCTCTGCTGCTTAGTGCTACTATGGTTTTTTTCTATTACGTTACGGACGCGGACGAGACGATTTCCTCTTCCTGGCTCTCACTCTCAGTGTTACCAGAGTACCAGACCAATGACATAAAAAAATTAACCAGCAATTTTCAGAAATTCCCCAGGAATCCTCTTGCCGCTCAGACATCGGGTCTCATTTAATTGCGTGAAAATTTGTTGAGGGTGGCCAGTGGCCACGATACGTCGGTAGTCGGTTCGGTACGTACGTCTGAGCAGTGACTAGTGAGCGGCGGTAAGCGATGCCGGCATGTCGCTCAACGTCGCTCACCAGAAAATTATAAGACGAAAGTAGGGCCAAGTGTTTCTAAAACCTAAGATTTTTTAAAGGAGAACAATGTCAGATAGTAACGATAGTTGCTATACGTCTTGCAGGTAAGCACAGTTTACCATTTTCGACTAAACTGACTCCTACCTATAACCCAGGAAATTTGATGAGCGTTAAGTTAAATGTGCCGCTTGAATCGTTCCGTAGCCACCATCACCACCGCTTATCAGGTTGCCTCCCGCCAGTCTCGCCGCTCGTATCGAACCCGAGGCCTATGGTACGAAACCCGAAACCTACCAATGATACGAAGCCTAAACGCAAAACTAACAACATTTCAATTCAAAGATTTTCGAAGATGGGCGAAAATAACTATTACCAAACATTAGAAATTCCCGGATCCGGGGAATTCCCTCCCCGGGCATTGGCAACACTGATGAAGTTTACCAACAGCTGTTCAAACTCTGATGTTCCGATCTGCCAATGCCATGTCATTTGGTTTTATTTTGACCATCGATCTCTATTATTACTACAGCAGCCAATCAAATGCTGGCTTTTTTTGGTTTCAACCACTTCAATAATGAATACGTTTCAAACGAGAGAGACAGGAGGATGGCCAAGGAACACCGGAAGGAGTAATAAAACTACACCAAGCAGTGGATTGAAAATTTGATTAATTAGCGGTCTTTAGTTGATAAATATGGTGGTTAGAAACATCTATTTCATCGTAACATTAAAGCAAATATTCCAATCTTCGCACTAAAGTAAGTTGAATATTGAATTAATTGTATTAGGTACAATTTCAGACTGTAAGTTAAGTAACCTATCAAAGGTTTTTTTATTCTATTCACAAATCCACGTACTGTATTAGTACCTACTCGATCATTCCAGGTAGGCCTGTAGGTACTTAGGCCTACTTGTGAAAAAGTGTAACATTACGCTAGTCGGCTAGTCGTCCCATATTCTAAACAAGTTTAGACACATAATAGTTCGGTCTGAACGAGTTTATCATAGCATTTTTAGACAGTTTTATAGTTAGTTACATAGACACAAAAGGTATAGACGTCATATTCTATTTACCCTTTTTCACTCATGGGATCAAATACGCACATTAGGTGTCGTCCCAATCTCAAATGATAATGATAAAAGTAATGTAAAAATCGTTAGTTCTCTGTTGGTTTCGTAAAAGTTTGTGTCTGATCTGATTAAAACCATTTCATTGAAAAGTTCATTGAATTAGGGGCCCATCCCAACTTTAACGCTAGCTCATCCAACCACTGAGCTACTGTAATAATAACTGGAGTCTCCACTCTGTGTTTAAAAAACGTACCACTGTTTTTTTTAGCGAATTTGCCATATAGCGAATAAGCAATTGCCGTAGTATTCATGGTAAGACCTGGACCTGGGACCGATTTAATTTTTCGTTTTGAAGTCCCTAGGGGCGAAAAACACAATCCGTTCAAATTCATATAGCCTATGTATTTATGTCTGTTAGCGATGACTCGAGCAAAAATGATCCGATTTTGATGAAATTTGGTACAAACGTGTAAACCTACGTTTATGGATTTGGAATTTGGAAATTCCAACCTACGTTTATTAGAACGAGTTCGCGAACTAGCATAATCGGACCATGGGAACGGGGGTTTATGGGGCGTTTTATGGGGTAAAAATGAGGTTTTCCCATTTTTGGCCCTTAAACGAAAAAAAATGCAATTTCGTTTTAAACCGTTTTGTAGAGCTTAAAAAAAATAATTCAGTATATTGAAGCACTGTTGTAGGCCTATGCCTAATGGTCACGGAGAAAACTAAAAAAAAAAATAGTGTAATTTAAAATTCCCATGTTATTCTTATGGAGAAAATGAAAACTGTTGTAGTTTACTTGTTTATGGATATATATTGATACAATTTGGCATTTATTTATTTTATCCTATACTATTGACTTATGGTCAAAAAACACGTTTTACCTTCTCCGTAGCAGCAAACCTAAGCACTTGTTAAATCTAGCCTAATGTTATTTAAATTGGGAATAAATATGTCTTATTTATGGAAATATGTTAGTAAAAATGTAATCAGACAAGTTGAAATTCGCTTAGTCTGCAGGTTTGCTGCGGCGGGGGTAGCCTATTAGTTTTTTTAGAGTTTCGTGTTTTAGGTTGGCCGTGTGATCGGTTGGTGGGACTTTTCAAATTAGAGGCGTCATTCTATTGTTTTGTTTATTTATTATTTCCCAACGGCATAGCCTCTTAATGAAAATACATTCGCAACTTGAAATAACAGAAATAAATAGTAAATAGTTGTAACAAATAGTGAACAGTAACAAATTAATAGTAACAATATAAATATTTACAAATAATAAATATAAAGTTAGATGGCAACAAAGTATGAAGTGCATGAGTGAGATCAAAGCCAAAGCATACAATGTAAAATTATTGTACAATACATATGAATGAACATGGATGGATAGGCCTACAGGAACAAACATAACTATTCAGTTCTAAAAATTTCGCATAGGCCCTACACCAGAGACAAGTGAATAAATACTGGTGAAAATCGTGCGTCAGGTGGTAGGCCTAGTTTATACTCGTGCAGGTTCAAGATGTGAAGATTTTCGTGGCACATCATGTGAGAAATTTTGTCACAGAACAGGTTGATAGTAAACAAAAATGTGTCATCATTATGATTAGAATATAAGTTAATTTATTTACTTTACGAACAACCCGTTTTAACAAGATCATAAATACAACAGCGATGGTTCAATTTCAGTTAAGTAGGCGGTGGGCGTGTTGACAAAAATTGGGCAAAAACAGGGCATTGACAAAAATAATTACGCTAGGCGTAATAAAAATAATTACCATGAAACTTGACTATTTTGACCATTAATCATAGCTCGAAAATAAGTTAGTATTTAGTATAAAAAACAATTGATACTGTTTCAAAATAACTTTAAATACACAGGTTTTAACGTTAAATAGCCTAAATAAGTTGAAGTCCATCAAATAACGGATAGCCCCAAATAAATGGCGTGGTTAGGTTTTTTAGAATGAATTGAATTTGACAGCATCCCACAAACCGACCACACGGCCAACCTAACAACACGAAACACCAGCAAAAACAGTGGCACGTTTTTCTCTAATGTTCAACCAGAGAGTATTATCTCAATGCATCCAACCATTGACTAAGGAAACAAAACTTTGTTTCCCTTGTCTGTGATCCAACCTATGTACAACCGTTGACGGATTCACAGTCAACGGCACAACATTGAGTATAAACGGGTGTTAGCCAGGTCTGTGCTAATTTAGTCCCGAAATCCGGTTACGGTAGTTCTCATAATTGTGTTCTTCTTCTTACAAATTGCATTAACATTTTCACAAACTGTTTAAAACTGTATGAGGCGCTCTGTTCACAAACTAACCCCTTCGTTAGTTGTAACAGCTGACTAAATTCTTTAATTCTCTTTAAATATGAACTAATTTTTTGTTTGTAAGAAAATGTTTCTAACGTTTTGAAAAGGGTGTACGGGTGGTTTTGGACACCCGGTATTTCTCATCGTTATGGATCGGCTGAAGACAATTTTATAGTTAGTTCTGCCCGGTGCACTGTAGAGGTCGTGTTTTGTTTACGATTGGTTTATTCTTATTGCAGTCATTAAAAACCTCGTTTAACCAAATAAAACGATCTAATCATAAACAATAACTAGTCCTATTGTTTTATAAACAAACAGAAAAGCACAACTCATAAAATTATCATAAAATAATAGCTCCAGAATGTCGTCGACACTACGTGATCAGTGTCACCGGACATGAACTACACACAAAACAAGTTCAAAATGTATTGTTACAAGTCAGGAGCCCCGCGCAGCAACAATAGCCAGGCGCCCGCCGTCTCAAAGGATTGTTTGTCAAAACGGAATTCTCCGAACTCACCAGTGATAGACAATAGAGCATTGTAAATCAGAATAATCTCGGCTTTAGCTAGGTTTAGGTAGGGTTTTAGGTGTTAGGTAATTGTAATTAACTGTAAATAGAGAATAATTGGTGTTCATAAATAGCTATTATAAAATCACCAAGTTTTTATTGTAAAGAACCTGTCAAGCCCGCAACAGTATAATGGGATGTGGAGACTACTTGTGTTGGTTAGTCTATGATACTACCAATACAATAGACTTCTCATCCCATTGTAAATATTTTTAAGCTCGTTTTTCGTGTCTGGTTTGTGTTGGGGACACTACATTAATCGCCAGTGTCGACGAAATTTGGTTTCTTTTATTTTAGGGTCAGTTTCATGGTTTGTGCTTTACTATTTGTATATATATATAGGGAACGAATTATATTTTATGATTTGATAGTTTTATTTGGTTAAACAAGGGATTAAATTAAAAATAACAAATTGTTAACAAAACACTACCTCTTTTACAGTGCGCTGGACGGAACCAACGATAAAATTTGTCATCAGCTGATCCATGGATGAGAAATCTACTAAGGGAGTATGTTTTCAATAAAAGGTTACAGTACCTGCAGACTGCCTTGTGGGTTTTGTTAATTCAGTAGGATTACGTACGTTTATTTATTGATTAGCTAACGTGGTTTAGAAATACCCCCGCCGCAGCAAACCTGCAGACTAAGCGAATTTCCATTTGACTGATTGGATTTACACTGAAATGTCTACTTAAAATTATAACATTTATTCTTGATTTAAATAGAATTAGTTTAACAAGTAAGTTTACTTAGGTTTGCTGCACCAGGGAGGGTAAAACTGTTTTTTTTTTTTGTAAAATTTGAATAGTTAGTAAAAAATAAAAACATTTTCCAAATTTGATCAAAATATGTTCACAAACAAGCAAACTACAACAGTTTACTTATTCTCCATAAGAATAACATGGGAATTTTAAATTTACAATTTTTTGGAATTTTCTCCGTGACCATTAGGCGCATAATAACACTTCAATATACTAAATTATTTGTTTTTTTAAGCTTTACAAAATGGTTTGGAAAGAAATTGCTAAATTTTATGTTTTTTGGGTCAAAAATGGGAAAAACCTATTTTTACCCCATAAAACCCCCCGTAAACCCCCGTTCCCATGGTCCGATCATGCTGGATCGCGAACTCGTTCGAATAAACGTACGTTTACACGTTTGTACCAAATTTCATCAAAATCGGATCATTTTTGCTCAAGTTATCGTGCTGACGGACACATATATATATATATATATATATATATATATATATATATAAATATATATATATATATATATGAATTTGAACGGATGGTGTTTTTAGCCTCTAGGGACCTCAAAACGAAAAAAAAAATCGGTCCCGGGTCCAGGTCTTACTATGAGTACTACGGTAATAGCTTATTCCCTATATGGGAAATTCGCTAAAAACAACTACATTATGAAGTACATTATGAAGTATGTTTTGTCATTGACTATTACAATGCTATTACTACGATAGGTTATTTTATCCAGTTATTTAATAAATTGTAGGTACGATCACAGTTGTCCCAAATATCTACACTAATGATTAGTATCAGCATTGACTATATAACACTGTATCAGTCCAATATAAATTAAGTGGTTAACAGCCTGCGATAATAACTTTATAGGACAAGCTATTTATATTTCACTCCCACCAAATCAAGCCTCATCGCGCCAAACAGCAAACAACCCAGTCTACTATCCGCGTCACACTATAAAACCTAGCATTAAAAACATTTTGTCCACGCTACAGCAAATACAGCCGTTTTTGATGCGAATATAATGGTTACCTTCAGTCTCCAGTTCAAAACAAGTCGTTTATCGCGACCTAGGTTTCAGCACGACGTTGTGCCATTGGTTGTGCTATCATCAGGCTTCCAGTCAGAAATGTCACTAAACATCTACTGTTTCTATTAGAAAATTAAATTGAAAAGAAGTTAGAATGTAGATTTAAGATTATATCTTTAAATGAAAACTGTTTTAGTGTCGTAACATAGTTTGTTTAAATATGCATATGACGAAAAATATAGTTCATCATACCCATACGATTAGCCATTTTATGACCTCGATAGGCTTCGACTCGATCGTAAAACTTTACTCGGGCCATGATAAAATATCCTATAGTTTTCATATTTCACGTTTGAAATTCTTCAGTTTTGTAGAACAAGATTTCAAGTCACTTAAATAATAGCGGGGGCGCCATAGCATACCTCCCGACAAAGAGATTTTTTTATTTGTCTGAATTGATTTTCAAATCCATTTTAATACCGTAACATTAAGGTTTAGGTTTATGTTAAGGTTTTTTCATATTTCACGTTTGAAATTCTTCAGTTTTGTAGAACAAGATTTCAAGTCACTTAAATAATAGCGGGGGCGCCATAGCATACCTCCCGACAAAGAGATTTTTTATTTGCCTGAATTGATTTTCAAATCCATTTTAATAACATTAAGGTTTAGGTTTATGTTAAGGTTAGGTTCAACGAGTACCTAGGTTTGCTGTTACAAGGAAACTATTAAAGTGTGCGTTTTAGTAAAATATTAATATAGCTTAGTATAAAATAAATAATTTGCCAAGTTTGATCAAAATGTATCCATAAACAAGCAAACTACAACATTTTACAATATTCTCCATGAAAATAACATAGGAATTAAAAATTTACAATTTTTGCATTTTCCCCGAGTAGAGGGAATACGGGGGTTCTACATCGCCCGAAGAGGACCCTCTTTGGGCGAGGTGAGTTATTGGTTGAGATGTGGGGGCAGGTGGTATGCGGGTGTGGTTTAGTATGTAGTGTGTACGTACTAACCTTACTTAATGTACTGCATACGTAGGTTGTCTGCTTTCCCGCCATAACCTCACTTTACGTACTGTATACGTAGGTATACCATAAATTATAAACTATATTTGTTTTTTGTTAAATTGTGGATAAAAAGTGTGTGCCTCGACCGGGTATCGAACCCCGGTCTCCTAGGTAAGGGTTTGAAGTGTTATCCATTGGGTTACGGTGCCAGTTACAGGTCCTGTGTTTATAGTGGTAAATGACAACCTCATAAACAATCCTTATCGTCTTGAAAAGATATGGTATTTTCCACTACTGATTTGGTTATACCTTTACATTTTTTTATGAGATGTTCATCTTCAGATCTGCTTGCATACATCTTTGATCTTAACCCTGCGTGTTCATACATGATTTTTCCTTTGAGTTCATCTTTGAATTTTCCAAACGTGTTAGTTATACCTACACAAAACTTTCAGGTTGCAAATAACTCATCAAGTCAAGTAGTGTAGAATTATAATATCGCGATAATAAGTAACGCTTCTTTACTATGTGGTTTTAATAACCTTACACTTAAATATTTAGAGGAAATATTTTTCCATTTGTAAGGTAAACTGCTATTAGTAAAATAAACGTATAGATCTTTAAAAGTTGTTCGAATAAAACTTTTGTTTAAGTATGAATTAAGTTTAAAGGCCTTTTCACACCGGTGTACTGGACGTACTGTACGTTTGTTAGGTTTTTTTTTCAACAAATCGCTGTCCATGTTATCATATAAGCTCGTTCACACCGCGCGTACAGAACACGTACGCGATGGTTTTCTGAGAATCGCTCGGAGAGCGATTTTTCTAAATCGTACGTGGTGTACATGGGCTCGCGCATGCGCAGTGAACACTTCAAAACCACGTGCTCAGCCAGTGTTACTTGTCTGACTGCAAACGAACAAGTGTACGTTTTGGAAGTTTCTGTGCGGTGTGAAAGGACCGCGTACTGTACGAACTGGCCGTACCAAACATACAGTACGTCCAGTACGCCGGTGTGAAAAGGCCTTAAGAGTGTGTAAATCTTTGATAGTCATTCAGTAAGTAAATGTGTGACGCCAGAGTGTCAGCTCCAATTGTTAAATAAAACGTTAAATAGTTACCTAACATGCAGGGTAAATACTAAAATTGTATACATAAATTTAAGGAGAGCATTCAAACATAACTATAAAACCCAAAGTGGTGTTTCTTTTCTTTATGCTTCTTAAGCTAACTAAAAAATACGTGTGTCAACATTAATGAAAAGGAACTCCGTGGGTGGCTTAGACAACTAGGAAATACTCTTATTTAATCAACCAAAACTTTTTTTTTTCAATGATTATCAAAAACATTTTAAAGATTTTTAACGATATAATAATGGCTCCGTTGAAAGAAAATCACAATACTATTTACAAATGAATAGTTAAAAATGTGGATTAAGAAACAAATTAATAATTCAGTACTGTATGGTCAACATTATCACTAGGCATCTATCATTGATGAACCTGCTAAATTTTAAATAAGTCTATTTATTTGGAGCGAGTTAATTTAAGAACACTATCTGAAGGAATTGCACCACATAAACTTACACAGAATTCAATTTCCATTTTGATGTTAACCAGAAACATAAATCTAAGGTAATGTTTGCTTGATACCCTAACTTTATACGAGTTTTGCTTGGCCTTTTCAAAAGGAGTATAAGATTAAAAAATACATACTCAGTATTGTAGTAGTTTTGCCATGTGACATTTATTCTGGCACATAGACAATTTAGTTCTTATTTCGGAAATATAACAATAATTTGTTACACATCAGAGTTTTTTTTTTTTACTTTTGTGCCTACAAATCACTAGTTTACACATTAGTAGGAGTTTTACTCGTGCCTTGTTTAACGGAGTCAGTGTATACAAAAGAGACAATTTTGGTTGTCTTTTAAAATGTCTGAAAAATTTGTTTCACATATACCATTTAATTTAGATACTAAATTGAACGTATTGAGTAGTTTGATAATACAGTAGTGCGTTTTTGTTGGCTCAGACAGTAAAAACTTATATAACCTACCTAGGATACAAAACTAATGATTGATTTTAATGTATAATCTAATCACATGGTGAATGGTTTGTACTGTAAACGAAAAAATATCGCAATAGTGTTAACTGTTTACAAATAAAATATATATAAATACCTCCACCGCAGCAATCCTGCCGACTCAGCGAATTTCAATTTGTTTGAATTGATTTTCATAAAAATTAATTCTTTTAAAACGCAGTATAAGAGCCTAGGTTTATATGACATTGATTATTAAATTTTAATCAATATAATATCCATGATTAAACTTATCACGCAGGATCTAGTCTGGAAATAGCTGTTCCACTAGCTTAATCGGACGGGGTTTCATTATACACTATTGTAGTGTATTGAGTTTTTACCAGACACCAACCAGCTGATTATATTTAAGAACAAGTGATTATAAACAAAAACATAACCTCTCTTTAGGAGATATGGGTAGTGATTGTTAGTAATTTAGTCGGTGGAAATATATCAGGACTTGTACAGATTTTTTATTGTTACGTTCACTTAGAGTAGTATGACATAAAATATAGTATGCAACTCGGCTAAAATGTGTTTATTGAACCACACTCGTCCGGTAAAAACCTATTTCCAGAACCAGAAACTTAATATACTATTACAGCATTCCACAAATATTAGAACAGACTCAGTGTAGACTAAAAACATAACAAACTTAAAGAATCCTATACTAATGACATTAACATATAGAATAAAATCAATATTTATTATACAGTGTTAATAGCAGCATTATAATTTGGGAATATAAAAAAAAATTACCACACAGGGTTAATTAAAACACTCTGAACCTTAATTAATTAATTAATAAAATCTGGATTAATTTTTTTTTTATATTATAATTATTTACCTGTGACAGTTCTGCTTGTTTACATTCAAACTGTGTGGGTTTGTTCTTCGTTATCATTGATACCAATCAATGTTTACTTTAAAAACTCTAACCTCAGAACTTGAATGCCCACGGGACAGAGCCCTAGCTCAATATCGGAGCGGGAACAGTTCTATAAGTATCCTCGTAACTGTAGCTTAATTTTTGGTCAATTTGAGCCCAGCTTTATAATACTGTAGTAAGATAAATCCAACTATGTGATATTTTGTCGGATATTTACAGACACGTATGTACACACAGAAGTAAACAATACGCCTATCGTTTAACCGGTCATTTCATATTTAGCCAAAATAATTAAGCCCCTTACAAACACTCAGGCGTAAATAATCCCTGAAAATAGTTCTGACCAGGAACGGAACACGTTGTACCCAAGATTGGTTAGTTTGACTAATGTATCATTTGAAAAAAAAAAAAAAAACTAAGTTAATAGTTTTGGTAATTGTCCAAAGTATTACCCTCCAGGTAATATTACTATAGACTAACATATGTTTTAGCCATGATATTACAAATACTAATTAAATAACAAATTTACCATTGAATTTGCAATATCATATTTAAAATTCAATAAAAGAAATGACGATATTTGGTTTCTAATATATTAGAAAATGTCATATCAAAGTAAAAGCACAGGATACCTTACAAACAACGGTCAACTAATAATGAAAATAAATGTATGAAGGTTATTAGGAATAAACTTATCCGACTTTACGCTGTATTAATAGAAGCTGGCAGATCTCTGTTATCATAATTTAAAATTGATCTGGACGCAAATGTAAACACATTATTCACACTGAACATATGTATATGTGTTTAATGAAAAACAATTGAATGCAACAGAAAAAAATAAGACAACAAAGAAATCATTTTCCCGAAAATAGACTCAGTCATAACTCCAGTATGTTTTATCTATGCTCAAACGGTTATCACTAGATTTCTCGAGTTTCTACACAGTGTAACTTGAACCCACTCCTAAAACAGTGTATACTGCAAAACTTCAGTACTGCGGATGTGGGCTAATTATTTACTACCAAGAAGCTAACAGGTGCCCTACCGGCTGCCCTACCACCTGCCCTACCCAACGATGTATCGTTGGCCCTACCGGTTGCTCTACCGGAAATATATTTCCGCTTTGAGATTAGCACTTCTGACAAAGAAGGGCAGAATGCGGTCAGCTCTGGAGGCAACAACACAGAGTTCGCTTTCACTCCGCTCTATTATGAGGTAGGTAGTTAAAGCTATTATGATTTAATATCAATTATTTAAAAGTAAACAAATATTACAAAAAAAAAAATTGAGTATTAGCTACACTTAAATAGAAAGGCTTCGTTTTGCAACTGTAATTTAATTGGATAAACCTATTTGTACTTAATTTGAAAAACTTCTAAATGTAATTTTACTCCAGCTATCAGGTTTTTGCAGGGTTTCCTAATCTATTTTTAATTCCCTAGAAAACATCACATTTTTTATAATATCTTAAATACTTTTAACATTTCAAATGCCTTATGCTTCGGTATAATAATATTCATAAGTCCTTATTTTTTTTATTTGATAGACAATAAATAATAGTAATATGATATAATTTCAATTAAGGAAATAAAAGAGACGTATAAATAGTTATTAATTTAAAGTACAACTTTCACCTTATTAAATATTACTATTTTTAAATTACTGTATGTGACTATGTTATTCCATGAAATTTAAAATGTTGACGTATATGTTTTTATCATCACCGCATTAGGCTTTAAAAATAACATTCAGAATACCATTTGTAACTGAGATATTTAAAGTAGTGTTATCCTGATGTCCTGATGGAGAGTTTGTTTGAAAGTAATGAGTTCAAATGACAATCAACAATTAAACTCATCAAACATAAAATCTGGCAAACGGAATTTCGCTGAGTCTGCAGGTTTGCTGCAACAGGGATTACAGTTCATAGTATTAAGGTCAGGTACTTGTTTTTAGAGTGTTCGAAATTGTTACTGTATAGATTCCTTTATTCAAAACCATTAAGTACTGTATATTTAGGATGTCGGGTTTAAGTTTATACGACCTTACTTGATGTAATAGTACAGGATTATTCACTTACATAAAATACAAAATAACACATAGCCAATAATATATATGAAGTGAGTCTGAAAAATACATATTTATTGTATAGCATATACTATGTTTCTCGCAACTATTTATATGAAATATTAACTATCCAAGTTTCCCCATAAACATTATTACAGTAGAACCATTCTCGTTTTATTCTTGCTTCTCTTGCATCACTTTAGACTACTTAGAGTATACAAACTTGGTACATGAATTGTGGTTAAATAGGCCTATAGCTATACAAAGTATTAAGTTGAAATTTAAAAGAAAGTTTCCACTTAAAACTAACTAAACATGGTGAGGTGGCCACTTAAATTTTCCAATTTTAAATGTACTGTATTTAAAACTAACTATAGTACACAGAGAGCTTTTTTTACGCGTATAGAAAATAATCTATCGATGGTTACATTAAAACACATTTTGTATTTTTGTGCCATCATTCTTAGAAAACCATTGTTACGCGTAATAGATTTGAATATCTTTTTTTATTTTTCCCTTATTGTTGCCCTGGAGCAAATCTAATCATCGTTAAGTTATACTTGTCAAAAATTTGTTAAATAAATGGTATCAGCAATCTTACACATACTTTCTCCCCACAAGCTTGTCAACAACTTTTATCATGGGTAAGCAGTGGGAGTAACTATAATAATTTTGTAGGAAGAATCACAAAAGTTGGAATAACTTTTAAACCGTAACTTTTACAACAATGAGGTGTTGTACTATATTTTTGTTATAATTATAAGGACCGTAACATATTATTTCGATCAAAACCTGATTTTCTAAAAAAAGGTTGACTTTTTTAATTATATGGTTTTATGGCAAAATAACATAAGTTACAATAACGTTTAAACAGTAATTTTTACGGAATTGGGCTTGTACTATTTTGTTTAGAATATAAAGAACTATAACATACTAAGTTTTAAAAAAATCGTTCGCGTCATTTTTGAGAAAATTCGATTTTCCGCTATTTTACAGGGTTTTATAGAAAAATCTTCAATAAAAATCTAAATAAAAAAAAAACATAAAAAACATTTAAAGTGTTGAGGACCATAACATACTAAGTTAAATAAAACCGATTTCTTTTTCGAAAATCCGATTTTTTATTTATCAGGTTTTTATGGGAAAATAACATAATTTACAATAACTTTTTAACCGTACATTTTTACAGAAATGGAATTCGTAACATTTTGTACAGAATTTAAAGGGCTACGACATACTATTATTTTATCAAAATCGTTCTGTCCATTTTTAGAAAATCTGATTTTTTTCGTTATTCAATAGGGTTTTTATAGGAAAATCTTAAAAATGAACACTTAAAAAATGGAAAAAAACGCCTGGAGATACCATGGATTATAACCCACCCACCAAACTTGATCTAAATCAGACCACAGGTGTAGTGTCTAGCACTAAACACATCCAGACACACAGACATCACTTTGAAAACCACTTTTTTGGGGTTCAGAAGGACCCAAAATGGATATATCCATTCAAAACTCAAACTCAAAAATTTTTACGAAACCAATACTTACTCCATTTACTATGTATAGGGGCAAAAAAGTGACTCAAAACGGATACCGGTATATCCAATCAAAACTGTGACTCAAAAATTCTGACGAAAACAATAATTTCTCCACGTACTATGTATAGGGGTGAAAGTAAAAAGGTTTTAGGAAATCAGCTATCACCACAGGCTAATGGCAAGACATGGACCCGGGAACAATTCACTTTTTCGTTATGATGTCTCGATGTCTCCAGCAGCTAAAAACACCATCCGTTCAAATTCATAATGGATAATGTGAACACACAGCGAACCTGTTGATTACGCGAATTTACACGTAACTGAATCCATTAAATATATTTGAATAACATTAGGTTTAACGAATACCTAGGTTTGCTGCTATGAGGGCACAAATAAAGTGTGTTTTTTTTTTCTTTCTAAAATATAGTTTAGTACAAACAAATAAATTTGTCAAGTTTGATCAAAATGTATCCATAAACAAGCAAACTACGACATTTTACAATATTCTCCATAAGAATAACATAGAAATAAAAGATTAACATTTTTAGAATTTCGTCTCTTACCAATAATCGTACAAAAACACTTTGATATATTAAATTATTATTTTGAGATTTTTAAAAAGGTTTAGAGAGAAATTGAAAACTATTATGTTTTTAGGTTCAAAAATAATAAAAACCAATTTTACCACATAAAACCCCCTGTAAAACTTCTTTTCCATGGTCCGATCATGCTGGTTCGTCATTCTAGTTTATCCCGCCTTACACCTTTAAACCAAATTTAATCAAAATCGGACAAAAAATACTCAAGTTATCGCGTTCACGGACATATATACAATATACGATACATATGTACAAATCTACAAATATATACATATATACAAATTTGAACGAATGGTTTTTTTTGGCCTCAGGGGACATCAAAATGAAAAAAGTAAATCGGTCCCGAGGCTATTCGCTAAAATGGGTACTCTGGTACATTTTTTATATAAATACGTACATGCCATGTCTATTCGAAAAAGTTTGCAAATCAGCACGATCAGACCATGGGGAAAGGGATTATACAGGTTTTATGTGGTAAACATTGGTCTTTCTCATTTTTGCACCTCAAAACATGAAATTTTTCCAATTTCTCTCTAAACCTTTTAAAAGAGTTTAAAAAAAAAATATTTTAGTATATCAAAGTGTTATTGTACGAATATTGGTAACGGAGAAAATAAAAAGTTTCAATTTAACATTTTTATGGAGATTAAGTAAACTGTTATAATTTGGTTGTTTATGGATAAATTTTGATCAAACTTGACAAATTTATTAATTTATACTAAGGAAGTGATATTTTAATAAAAAAACTTACTTTATAGCCCTCCTTGTAGAAGCAAAAAAACCTAAGTACTTAAACCTATTGTTATTGAAATAGATTTAATCAGAAATCAAAGCAGGTAAATGGAAATTCGCTTGGTCTGCAGGTTTGCTGCGGCGGGGGTATTTTATTAATAACAAGGTAAAATGCGATACTGTAAAATAACAAACAGTTTTATAAACTGAGAAGATTGGGTTGGCTTACTGTCAAGGACATGTTTTTGTACAGTTCAAAAGCACAATTTGATACATTATGGACAACGAGCATATATATGTGTACATTTTTTTTTAAGTTGGGAAATTAAATTAAAAGTTACTCAGTTGATAGCTGTGCTGCAGGGGCGGATGTTTTTCTTTGACCTCTCAATCAAATTGTGAGTGCTTTTCATTTAATTGCCCAGCTTAATATATATATATATATATACTAGCAGAGTACCCATCCTTCGTACGGGATTGGCATATAAGTACAGGGTGGTGCAGATGGATCGGGTGGTTTTAAAATACTTGTCAAACTGTCAATTTCAAAGGTATTGGATTGAAATAAAGTGCAAAACGTGTAGTTACAATGGAAGTTTATTGACAAAACATTAGTTAGGTTAGTTTTTAAAAATTACATACATTAAATGCCTTCCTTCTCGAGCGACGCATTCTTGAAGTCGGTCTTGAGGTTCCGCATTGCTCGCTCAAGCACATCACCAGGAATTGATGTGATTTCGTTGTGAATTGCAGCCTTCAACTCCTGAAACAAGGGTCTTCATGAACAAACCCCGGACCATTCAGGAGTTGAAGGCTGCAATTCACAACGAAATCACATCAATTCCTGGTGATGTGCTTGAGCGAGCAATGCGGAACCTCAAGACCGACTTCAAGAATGCGTCGCTCGAGAAGGAAGGCATTTAATGTATGTAATTTTTAAAAACTAACTTAACAAATTTTTTTGTCAATAAACTTCCATTGTAACTACACGTTTTGCACTTTATTTCAATCCAATACCCTTAAAATTGACAGTTTGACAAGTATTTTAAAACCACCCGATCCACCCAGACAGCACACTTTCTCCTCAGGACATCCCACGGATATTGCGACAGGATATGCAAGATATCCCATAGTGGTCCTATGGTCAACTTGGGATATCACAGGATATCCACAGGAATGCGTAATGTCCCCGCCCGGGGATGTCCTACGGATAAGCTCACACGCATATCCGTGGGACATCCGAGGTCATCCCAGGGTAGTCCTCAGGACATTCTCAGGACATATGGGACTACTATGGGATGTCCCTGGGATAAAGTGTGGTCTGGGCCTGAACATAAAAAACACAAAATAATATAGATTTAGTATGAAAAGCTTAATTATAAGTTTAGTAAATTGATTAAATAGTTAATAAACACAAATTTTGAAGAAAAAAACCAGAAAAAAGTTTTTGGTCCAGACGGGTTTTGAACCTGGTACCTTCGCCTTGTGAGCCTCTTACCTTACCTCCTGAGCTATCTGCGCTTGTTGAATATGGGTGTTTTCAAGTGGTTAAAGAGTAGCCGACAGTTGCAATGGTCGCAATACTTAAAATATTTTTGATACTACAGTATAGGCTATATATGATTCTGTTAATCTGTTTAGGCCTCAAGTAGTTGAATTGTTTTTTCTGGTAGTTGGAGAGGATACTGGTATTTGAATATAGATTATTTAATCACCATTAGATTAGCACTGTAATAATTGATTGTTATATGATTAAAATTAGTTTTTTGTTGTTTTATTAATTTAAAGTTAGAATTAAATTCACATTTCACACAACTATGATAGAATTCTAGTTTTCCTGAACTCAGTGGTAGTAATATGTCAGTAAAGTAAAGTCAACCCTTGCTAGCCATAGTATTAACAAGACATATTTTCAATCTGGGAAACCTTAAACTTTTAAAATAAATTATAAAACCTCAACATCTTAATGCGTGGGAATCTTATTTTTAGAAAAAAAAAAACAGACCAAAATTATTTGTTAAATAATGAAGACGGCCCAATTATAAATTCGGAATTACTGAAAATAATTACATCAAGAACAACACTGTAACATATCCAAAATTCAAAAGATTAATTTTTCTAATATTATTTTTTATTTTTCCAATATCCTTTAAATCATCTGTTTTAACTTTGTTTAAAATTAATTTATTAAGTAAATATTTACTTTCTGTACTAGTGTAAACACAGCCTGAAGATGGAAACCAAGTTTCTGAAAGCACTAGTGAAAAAAACAAATTATTATATATTGGCCTTGTTGAACATTTAAATTTAGATATACTGTACATTTCATCAGTGGTAGTATTTTTTTCTTCAGTTTGTTACCGGGACATTACGGGACATTACAGGATATCCAGTGGATTTTTTTACATGTCCCGGGATGTCATGGGACATTCTGGGATATCCTATGGCATTCGTACATATCCCGGGACTTTACAGGATATCCTGAGGTTAACTTACAAATCCCGGGACATTACGGTATATTGTAGGATATCCTGTGGATTTCGTACTCGTCCCGGGATTTTGCGGGATATCCTGAGGATAGCGCACATATCCCGAGACATTCTCAGGACATATGGGACTACTATGGGATGTCCCTGGGATAAAGTGTGCTGTCTGGGCATCTGCGCCACCCTGTATAAAATGATTATTGCAGTTATACTCAAGCTTTGCAGTTGCAATGGGGAGGACACAATTTGATAACATTTTCCTTTAAATTTACGGTATAGTTTATTACACATCTACTATAGCCATAATGTCCTACCACTTCAACTAAACCACCTAAACAATAGAGAAAAACTAATTATTAAATATTACTAATATATCACAAATTATTTATTAAATTTAAAACATAAAAGTAACTGTACAACAATTCTTCTTTGACATTGCATATCAAAGGTTTTTGTTGTTGCTTAGTTCAAATTAGCTGTTTCCATAAATGCAAAATAAATGTAATAGTGCCGCACCCTGTTGGTAAATATTATAACTTTTAATGCTTTTGCATACCATAGAACCAAATTTTTTAGTTGAAACAGCTGACTAAATTCTTTTATTCCCTTTAAATATGAATACTCATAAGGTTAACATGGGGAACCACAGATAAGAGCCACTGAGTTGGAGCCCGAAAGGAATTTTGGCATAAGAATATGCCTATATGTTATTTGGGAGTTTAAGCTATAATCATGCCAAATTTGAGTTCAATCTGTCCAGTAGTTAATGCGTGATTGAACTTCAAACAAACAAACACACAATTTTTTACATTTATAATATTAGTAAGTGTATATATATATATTTTAAGTTGGGCAATTAAATGAAAAGTCACTCAGCAAGCATGTCGGATTTATTCGCAATTTAAATAGCATTATTTTTTATGAATAGATCCTACTTAGATTCACTGCAACAAAAGGTAAAAAATGTTACTTACCTGAATTTTCAATAGCTTACAATGACATAAAAAGATTTTTCAAAAGTTTTATCAAAAAATACATTCATATACAAGTAAATCGCAATTTTTCTGTTTATATTTCATTGTTATTTTGTCACCAGCATGGAAACCCATTAGGTCCATGTTAATTTTTCATAAATTTAAAATTCATTTTTCTGCTTTTAAATAATACGTGAAGCAGTTTTTTTTTTTGTTAACGCAACTCCTCCCTTATTTGTTGACCAATTTTAATCTTTAACGTGTTAAAAGATTCGTCTCAATATGTAGTTTTGCAATAAGGTTTTAGAATTGTAAAGTTCCTTCTCTTAAGGCTGTGAGACCTTCTCAAAGAAACAGCTGTTTATAAAAAGAAACTTATTTAGCTTTTTGAGAGTAAATATTAATGTTTTTAATATTCAGTAGATCCAGTAGATTCAGTAGACCAAGTTAGACAGTTAATCAGTTTTGTTGGAAGAACAGAAAATGTCTCAAGTTTAATGAAGAAATATTGAAAACGGAAGGAGGAGACAATTAATAATAAGATATCTTATGCGTATGTGGAGAGTAGAAAAAGAGAGGTCTGGTCTAACAGATACCCATCCAGATACACATTCACTTGGTGAGATGAATAATATTTGCCAGATTTGCAGCCAACTTGATTTGGAATAGAAAAAATGATCGAAGCACATAGTGTTGTCAAGGTGGTAAAGTAAACTTGCCTAATGTCAGATCAAACGAATGCAGATGCGAGAAATGTTTACTTCTGACAATTACAGATGGAGATATTTCAACACATTTAGTACAAACTATATTAATGCCTTGACTATGATAAGTTCAAGTAGTAAGATTATACAAAATCTTGGCGGACCTTATGTTTTCATTGTAAACTTTTGTATTACTCGCTCTACTTCAATTGAGAAAAAACGCAAAATGGATTGTTTACTTCTACGTTATGTTGCCAATTGCTCTGACAAACGTATACAAAAGTTTTTTAACTGAATTCACCAACACAATCCAGAGTTTTGAGTTAGGCAATTAAATGAAAAGTCACTCAGCAAGCATGTTGGATTTATTCGCAATTTAAATAGCATTATTTTTTATGAATAGATCCTACTTAGATTCACTGCAACAAAAGGTAAAAAATGTTATTTACCTGAATTTTCAATAGCTTACAATGACATAAAAAGATTTCTCAAGTTTTATCAAAAAATACATTCTATATACAAGTAAATCACAAATTTTCTGTTTATATTTCATTGTTATTTTGTCACCAGCATGGCAACCCATTCGGTCGATGTTAATTTTTGCCTAATGTCAGATCAAACGAATGCATATGCAAGAAATGTTTACTTCTGACACTTATAGATCGAGATATTTCAACACATTTAGTACAAACTATATTAATGCCTTGACTATGATAAGTTCAAGTAGTAAGATTATACCAAATCTTGGCGGACCTTATGTTTTCATTGTAAACTTTTGTATTACTCGCTCTACTTCAATTGAGAAAAAACGCAAAATGGATTGTTTACTTCTAGGTTATGTTGCCAATTGCTCTGACAAACTTATAAAATGTTTTTTGACTGAATTCACCAACACAATCCAGACATTTTAAGTCAAAAATACGAAGTTTCAAAAACTCATTTACTATTGAAAGTTTTAGTGAAAATATTAGACCTAACATAAGTGAAGGAATTAGTGTTTATGTATTCAACGATCGATTAGATACGGTCAAGTTTATTTTTATGATTTAGGAGAGTCAAATAGTTTCCATGTTCAAAAAGAGGAAATGAAAATTGCAATTCAAATCTTATAGCTACAAGAGTTATCCAACCTATTTCGACAAATGAGTCTATACTTTCAAACTTTGGGACATTAAGAGGGTATTAAGAGAAACTCCACTGAACAACGTGAGAATTTTCTGATGTGGGGCATATACTGTGACTTACAGACAACACGTTAAAAAACGTTAACCAACTCTCAATGGTGTTGCTGCTTTAGCCTATTCAACGCAAATTATCACTGTCCAGCTGGTAACCCAGAGTTTTTGGGTAAAAAATGGAGCTCATGAAATGGTTGATATCACCCCATTTTTGAGGATTCTGTACAGAGAAAATTTTTTTGATTATGGGGATGTCTCAAATCAAAGAAATAAAATGATCCAGCTTAAATGACAGGTTATCAGTAAGGTAACAGTTTTCTTTAATTCCCAATGCTGGAAAAACTTTGTTGCAACATGTTAACTCAAATTGAAACAGATCGTTAAGCATTCATTAGAAGTTATCAGTAAAAAATTATAGCATAAATAATGGTGAGCCTTGACAACACAAATATAGATGTTTAAAATTTGTTTCTAACAAATTATTTAATTTGTTGATTATTATTTAATCGTTTGCTACATTCGAAGATTTAGAAACAGATAAAAACGTGTGTTTATTTGACTGTTTAACTATTCAGTTAGCGTAAAATAAAACAGCTTTCTACAGGTGAAAGCAACATGTAAAAGCGTGTTTTAAAATATTATAAAAAAAAATATTAAAATTAACAAAACATTTTTAGAATGAACTGCTGCTTTATGAAAGTAAAAATATAAAAACACCACGATCGTAAGTTTACTCTCTAATATACTTCATAAATCGTATGACTTCATGGATTTGTTTTATATACAAAATAAATATTGTTTATATCTCTTTATGATGGAGTGTATGGTTAAAAAAAATCTCTTTTTATAAAACCTACCTTCTTGACATAATCTTTAAACGGTTGTACTAACCATTTATGAATTTTTAAGACTGATCCACATACTTAAGAGGGTATTTAGGGACTAGGAGGTTGGTTCGAATGTATGCCAATAGGTGATGAATTAGATTATTATTTGCTCGTTTGACTAATTTTCTAAACAATGTTTCAGCTATTATCACTTTTAACCGGACAAATTACCTATACACTGTCACAGAATTTCCATTAATATTTTACTTTTTAAGTAATAGACGTATGGCCGCACGGTTCCAGCTCTAGACACGGTTATTACTTGTACGGGAGTCGGATACCGGACCGTGGCACAACCCACCTACGGTTGCTACGCGGGTGAAAGTCGTACACGATTGGTAGTCTAATCGTATTAATGTGAATGGAGTCAAAAGCTCCAATGATCGATTACATAATGATTAATAGCCACACGAGCAAAAATCGTATAGTGTCAAAGGAGCTTAGTTGGTAATTGTAACCAAGCATCGACTAATTTGGCACCAACAACAAATACCTTCATATAAAACTATTTTAAAAGTTAAAAAAAAAAAAAAAAAAATATATATATATAGATTTAGATATATATATAAGTGCAGATTTTTATCACTGATAACAAAAAGTAATAGGCATAAAAAACTAAAACTTGTTTCTATAAGTTATTTTTTTTTTACATTCCGACATTTAATTTACATAGGGTGAGTACCTCCAAGATTTGGAAAACAATAGACCGGATCTATTGTTTCCGGATCCAAAAGTCAAAGGGGAGGAAACGTATCGTACATAGAAACATCTCTTATTTATTGCTGATCTGTAAAAACTATAAAAAAGCAAATATATCCTTAAATTTATACAGTAAAAATGGATAGAAACTTTAAGTTGGAATAAACATTTTTTATCTCTCCTTCCTTATCGATTTTTATATGTTCATTGAAATCGGTATGTGTCTTCCTTTAGGTGTTACTAATAATTTGATTTAAAAACTTTTGAAACAGCTAACCTAATATACCTATATCCTAATGTATTCTTTGACGAGAAAAAAATATTGGAAATTTGCTGAATGCGCTGATCTGCTGTTAAGGGTGTATGTTTTTATTTATTTCTTTACCGATCAAGCTGAGTTAATGATTATAAATCAATTATATACTTATTAATAATATACCGTAATGGTATTTTCTATTACAATACTTATATTTAAAAAACGATACAAATAGATTAAAAATTCCTTCTTTTGACCCATTTAAACCTCTAATTATTCCGTGGTTTAGTCATTTTGGTCAAACTCAAATAAGCTTATGTGATCTTATGTTCATCCCTGAATTATGCCTACATAAAATACCTGTTCATATCATTGTATATATATATATATATATACAATATATATATATATATATATATCTATATATTATCAAATTCACATCTAACTTCATCTCTTCATATCACATGGACGGTTTAACGCAAATAAGATTATATGACTTTATATGTTCATGCCAAATTCCTCCTTGTTATGGTTTAATCAAGTTTGTTCACGAACGTGAATAAGTGTATGTGATATTACTGATATTTTATGTTTATATTAGGCAAAATTGGTTTCAAACGGTTTTAAAAAGGTTTTAAAAATGTTTTCAAAAATCTTTTTTTTTTATTGTGTCAAATGGTATGTTTTAATGACGCAATATTGACATGGAGTATTAATACTACTTAAAACCCACTTATTCGAGTTATTAAATCACGTTAAGTTGTCAGGAGGAAAACTAAAAGCTTTCTTGGAATAACCTTCATTATCAAGGATAATCTATAAAATAACATATCTTACTTACGGAAAGTAAATAAAAGTTGTCTTATATCACCTAAAAGATATATTTACGCTTATACTGTTACTCACAACACGGCCAAAATACAAAAAAAAGATGGCAAGTGGTGATCGATTTTGATTGGACACTCCAATCATCATCAGACCCAATACTTAAACGTTTCGATGAAATTGCGACTATACATAGTAGGTATTTTAAACCAAGTATGAATGGTGATGAGTGTAGGATAAGTAGCACGATCTTGTAGTCTTGTTAGTGACTAAGGCCGACATATTTCTTAGACACAGCTGTTAATTGATATGCCATACAGCTAATTGTAATTAAGGGACCTACAGTTTATAGTGGAATCCAACCCACATTTTTTAGCCTTGGCATATAAGAATTGGTCTAATTATCAGGATAGTACTGCGGACAGTCGTAGTAATTACTCCTGCGGACGTTAATCCACACTAGAGAGAATCTTATCTACAGTGCATATATCCATAATTCAAGACCTCCTAGTAGCTGGATTATAAAACGACGCCACCCGTCCCAGTCAATAGGGTATAGACGAATATATATATATATAATAGGCGAATGACATGTAAATTCAATAACATGTACAATGCTGATCAAGAAGTTATATCTTACTTCTTTATAAATATATTTCAATAAACCTTTAATGTGTCGTTATATGCTATAACTGGTTGATATTTAAACTAAAATACACTACAGTAGCAGAACCCTCATACTTAAGTTTAGAAATCTTACAAATCAATGTCTAGCCCATTTAAATACCCATAAATCCCTCATCTTATAGTTATATTATCCTAGTTCATGAAATTAATTAAATTTATGTGGTATAACATGTTTATACTAAGTTTGATAAAACTGAACGAAAGGAGGTATTTAACTATTTCACGTCAAATATTACTAAAATAAGGCGATTAGGGACTTTAAAAGAGTTGCAGGTCGAGTCTCAAAGTCATTGATTCTTTTGGCTGTTGTTTGACTGTTGAGGAGTGAAGATCATTACCGATCAATAATTGGCTTTTCAAGCCAAAACTCTACCAATTATTCATGATTTGTGAATTTGTCTCCTTAATACCAAATTCTATCGAAACCTGAATAACCGAGGGTATAAATAGAACCGCAGGAGCCTCTCAGTCATTGAGTCTTCGACTGTTGAGGAGTGAGGATCATTATACTACCTTTTCAACCAAACAAAAACCCTACCAATTATTCATCATTTGTAAATTCGTCTCTTTAATACCACATTTTATCAAAATCTGAATAACCGAGGGTATAAATAGAGTCGCAGGAGTCCCTCAGTCATTAAGTCTTCGACTGCCGAGGAGTGAAGATCATTTGCACTACAGTTTCTGTACTACCAATATTAGATCGTTTGAGGATTTATCTTTTTAATAGTTTTTGAATAGTTTTTTGTATTTACATTACTTTTGTCTTTTTATGAAATTTTGTTAGAAAATTGTTTTTATTTGCAGAAAAACAGAATTATTGAAAAAAACATGAAGAGAAAAACTTGTGACAAGTGTAAAAAGACTATTTCATCAAAAAACTTTTCGCGTCACTTGAAAAAATGTTTCGGGGAACAAGTAAACACCATCGAACCCCAGAGGCCATGTGATTTTTGTGGAACATTGATTACACTATCACATAGGACACGTCATCTTAAGCGTTGCAGAGTGAAAAGTGAAAGTGAATATGCACCAGCTCCAAAGAAACTACGTCCAGCGGATACACAACCATCGACCAGCATCACCCAACCTACTGCCAGCTCCAATATTGATAACATCAGATCATCATTACTCATCGAGGACCCTAACAACGCTAAAACCAAAAATCCTAAACAAAGTTTGAAAATAATTGAAGTGGAAAAGGCGTTCAAGAACAGGATGAAAACATATTTAATTGAAAATAAATCACCCATTAAAGATACAAAGCAGTTTTTTCAACTTTCAAGAAACTTACTAAGTGATAAGGTGCGTGAAAACTTGCAAAAGCACAACATTAAAATAAACTTTGTACTCTTGACTGAATACAAAAAAATAAGTAACGATGAAGAAATTATGCAAGAAATGAACTTCAAAACAAAAAACGTAACGTTATATCCTACTGATGACATCGAAGAACAGCTGCGAAGAAAGGAGGAAAAGATTTTGAAAGAGATGGAGGAATTTCAATCGAAAGGGTCGGGCTGGACTCTAAGTAAAATTATTAACATTGAACTACGAATCAACCGCTATGTTCCTCTGAGAGGATCGTCCTACATCGATTTACCGACACCATTAAAACTAAAGAAAGCTATCATCAATATTCAAAACAACGACTATAAATGTTTCCTGTGGTCAGTGCTCGCAGCCATTCATCCAGTAGGGTTTAACGAGAACCCACATAGAGTACATAACTACAGACAATATGAACACGAGTTTGATAGTGTTCTACAAGGGATCGAATTTCCGATAGATTTAAACAATGTGAAGTTGTTTGAAAAGCGATCTGGGATATCTATCAATGTATACAGCTATGATGAAAAATTTACAGTGTTCCCCCTACTTACAACCAACGAAGAAAAGGAGCTACATGTAGACTTGCTTTACTTAAAAGACGGAAGAAATTCACATTATTGTCTAATTAATGACCTTAGTAGACTCGTGCGCTCACAAAAAACAAAACACGAGAATCGTATTTGGCTATGTAGGAGATGTTTATTACACTTTGGAACAGAAGATTTGTTGGAGATGCACAAGGAATATTGCAAAAAACATGAACCAGTAAAAATTATAATGCCGAATGAAGGAGAAGTATTGAAGTTTAAGGATTACAACAGAAGTATGAGAGTGCCATTCACAATATATGCTGACTTCGAATGTATGCTCAGCAAAATACAGTCTACCAGCAAAGAAGAAGAAGACACGACAGGATCGTACACGAAGAAATACCAGAAACATGATGCAATTAGTTTTTCTTATTATATAGTAAATGAAGAACACAATTATGGAACGCCAGTAACATACTTTGGCGAGGATGCACCCCGCATGTTTGTAGATAGGATGCTCGAAGAGACGAAGAAAATACGACATCTATATTCTAAAGAAGCTGTCAAACCCATGATACTTTCAGAGGAGAATCTTACTACTATTTCAATGGCTACTCAATGTCACATTTGTGGAGGAGAGTTTACAACACAAGATCCATTAGTTAGGGATCATGATCATCTGTCAGGAAAATTCAGAGGTCCTGCACACAATAGCTGTAACTTAAACTTTAAAAAACCATCATTTATCCCAATATTTATCCATAACCTTTCTGGTTACGATACTCATATATTTATTAAAATGTTTGGATTAAACAATGAGACCATCGATGTTATCCCTAACAACGAAGAACGATATATTTCATATACTATTCATGTGAAAGGAGGTATTGATCTGAGATTCGTAGATTCATTGAAATTCATGTCGAGTAGCTTGGGGGAACTAGTCAAAAACTTGACACCCTCTCAGTTCAAACATACATCAAAATACTACTCAGGTAAACAGCTACAACTCCTGCTTCAAAAGGGTGTGTATCCATATGATGCAATGGACTCATTAGATAAATATGAGCGTACATCATTACTACCAAAAACGGACTTTTACAACAAGTTGACCATGTCTGAAATTAAAGAAGAAGATTACCAGCATGCAAGTGAGGTATGGAGGACTTTTGAGATAAAGAATATGAAGGAATATACTCTCTTGTACAACAAGTCAGATGTATTGCAGTTAGCCGACGTCATGGAAAATTTTAGGAATGTGTGTATGCAGACCTACAAGCTCGACCCTGCATGGTATTATACAGCTCCCGGACTAGCGTGGAGTGCCATGTTCAAGACTACCAGGATAGAACTAGAACTTTTAACTGATTACAACATGATTTTGATGATTGGCAACGGAATTCGGGGAGGTCTATCACAAGTTTCAAACCGCTACGCAGCCGCCAACAATAAATATATGGATGAGAATAATTATGATAAAGATACTCCTTCATCATACCTAACATATCTTGATGCCAACAACTTATATGGATGGGCAATGTGCCAACACATGCCATATGCAGAATTCAAATGGGTTGAAGATGCCCACCTTATTGACGTAACAAAGGTTCCCGATGATAGTGACATTGGATATATCTTAGAAGTGGACTTGGAGTATCCAAAAGAATTGCACGATCTACACTCTGATTTCCCCCTAGCACCTGAACGCCGAATTCCTCCAGGATCCAGACAAGAGAAATTGCTAGCAACATTATACGATAAAGAAAAATACGTCACACACTACAGAAACCTAAAACAATATATGTCTCTCGGTTTGAAAGTAAAGAAAATCCATAGAGCAATCAGCTTTAAACAAAAGAACTGGCTCAAACCCTACATAGATTTGAATACCAACAAGAGAACAAGTGCTACAAATCAATTTGACAAGGACTTTTACAAACTAATGAATAATAGTGTTTTTGGAAAGACGATGGAAAATGTTAGAAATCGAGTAGACATCCGGTTGGCAACGAAAGAAAAACAAGTAGACAAGTGGTTGGCACAACCCAACTTCAAGAGGAGAACGATTTTTACAGATCAACTGGCAGCTCTCCATATGAGTAAAACAAAACTGTTATTTAACAAACCTATTTATTTGGGTATGAGTATCTTAGATATATCAAAGACGCTAATGTACGATTTCCACTACAATGTAATAAAAGCTCGATACAAGGACAAAGCTCAATTACAATATACTGATACAGACAGTCTGACCTATCACATACAAACCGAGGATTTCTATGATGACATGAAGAAGATGATAAATTACTTTGACACTAGCGATTATCCACCAAATCACCCCTGCTTCAGCACCACAAACAAGAAGGTTATTGGAAAATTCAAAGATGAACTCAAAGGAAAAATCATGTATGAACACGCAGGGTTAAGATCAAAGATGTATGCAAGCAGATCTGAAGATGAACATCTCATAAAAAGATGTAAAGGTATAACCAAATCAGTAGTGGAAAATACCATATCTTTTCAAGACTATAAGGACTGTTTAAAAACACGTGTTGACCGGTATTGCAAGATGAATATGATAAGAAGCTACAAGCATGATTTATACAGTGTTGAGCTAAACAAGATTGCATTATCAGCTAATGATGATAAAAGATACATCTTATCCAATGGGATAAGCTCCTTACCGTGGGGACACTCAAAAATCCCACAAGAAGAGTTCGTAGAGATGGAAGAAGAACACTCACTTTCGACAGACTAAGCTTGAAGTAATTTTGCATAAGGGGGGTCTCCATAGCACAGGGTTATTTGGTCTAGACCTGTGTGAACCTCTTCCCCCCAATAAATAACTGGAATTATTAATAAAAAAGAAGAAAATGTATATGAGAAAAATTTAAAAAAGAAGAAAAACAAGAAAAAATGAAAAAATAATAAAAGAAGAAAAAGAGGGACCTCTAGCATGGTGGTGAGGTTGACGTTTCTCTAGAGGCTTTTTAACTAACGAACCACCGACCAATAAACACAACAGGAAGTGTGTTTTTTTCTGAATTACTAAAACTTACAGTTTGGGATTTAAGATCTTAATTCTAAGCTTTTTTGTGTTAAGTTTACTATAACAAAATGGGTGTGAAGAATGAAGGATGTATTACTAAACTCCGCCATAGACACGATACTTCTAGCAATACCCCCACCGCAGCAAACCTGCATGCTTAGCGAATTTCCATTTACCTGATTGGATTTACACTAAAATGTATCCTTAAAATTATCACATTTATTACCTATTTAAATTGGATGATTTAAACGAATTCTTAGGTTTGCTGCAACAGGGAAGGTGAAAGAGTGTTATAATTTTATTTTTTATTAATAGTTTAGTACTAAATGAATGCATTTTCCAAATTTGATCAAAATATGTTCATAAACATGCAAACTATAACATTTGGCTTTTTCTCCCTATAAATAACATAAGAATTATAAATTTAAACATTTTTGGACTTTTCTCCGTAACCAATAGGTGCATTATAATGCTTTAATATACTAAATTATTAGTTTTTAAGCTCTACAAAATGGTTTGGAAAGAAATTTTGAAATTTTGGGTTTTTAGGGTCAAAAATAGGAAAACCTATTTTTACAACATATCTGCTATATTACCAGAAGAAAAACATTTTGGTGATTGGTAAGGATCGAACCCATGAACCTCTGGCTCATACACAGTCAACTGTTAAGAAAAAACATTATTCAGATAATATATCATCCCACGAAAACATAACATCTATGAAATGTCCATTTAACATTTAACAATTGGTGGCCTTTAGAAAGGCCGTTTTTAAGCTCCGTTTAAGTTTAAGTTCCGTTTAAATCTTTTTTCAACCGTTTTTAACAGCGGATACCATAATTATCATTTGTTTGACATTTGTAACGGACTACAACATATAGATATATTAAATAGAATAAAAGTATAATGTTTTTAAGTATATTACACACTCTGTACATATGTACATTAGGAAATTGAGGTTGTCATTTACCACTATAAACGCAGGACCTGTAACTGGCATCGTGGCCCAATGGATATGACTTCAACCCCTCATCTAGGAGACCGGGGTTCGATACCCAGTCGAGGCACACTTTTTATTCATAATTTAATTTAACAAATAAACAAATATAGTTTAATAATTGATTTAATAAACAAAGGTACCTACGTATAAGTACGTAATGTAACGTTATGGCGGGAAAGCAGACAACCTACGTATGCAGTACATTAAGTAAGGTTAGTACGTACACACTACATACTAAACCACACCCGCATACCACCTGCCCCCACATCTCAACCAATAACTCACCTCGCCCAAAGAGGGTCCTCTTCGGGCGATGTAGAACCCCCGTATTCCCTCTACTTCCCCGTTACTAATAACCGTAAAAAAGACACTTCGAGATATACTAAATTATTTGTTTTTTTAGCTCTTTAAAAAGGTCTAGAGAGAAATTGAGAAATTTTGTGTTTTGAGGTTTAAAAAAATGAGAAAACCATTTTTCCCATAAAAGCCCCCGTAAAACCCCGTTCCTATGGTCCGATCATGCTGGTTCGCGAACTCATTCAAGTTTATCCCGCCTTCATCAAAAACAGACAAAAATTACTCAAGTTATCGCGTTCACGGACGTATATACATAAATCTATATATATATATATACATAGATAGATCCTTATATATAATTCTATAAGGCAAAGTTTTTACCAGAAAATTGTGGACGTCTGGTAAGTCGCAGAAAATTGGGAGACGTATTAATTTTACGTTATATAATGTTTTCTTAAATTGTTTAATTAAATTAAAGGTCTTGACCCCCAGGGACTCGGGAAAAAAGCAGAAATCAACAAGGTATTTTTTTACATTATTTATTTTACAATCTTTTCAAGTTGAACAATAAGCAAATGATATAAATGATACAACATTAACTTGAAGAACATGATTGACCACTGTCAACACTAGCTAACAAAGAGAATTTTGATAACACTTATACTGCGTATACTTCAAGTTGGCCGATGGACCCGGGACTACCTGTGGCTACCCCTATAATCCCTCGCAGTGTTCGCCGGAGCAGCCCGATGTCTAGGCGATGAGTCACCTACTGGCTGTGTTTATACAATGGTAAAACTTTTTAACAGAGTAATAATTTTACATTTTCAAAAGTGTATTTGAAATCTGCTAAAAAAAGTTATGAAAAATGATATAAAACTCGACCTGAACAAAAGGAGTTAGACAAGTTATAAGCTGTAAATCAATAGTAAAAGGTTAAGTTCGGGACTGTTTGGGTAAAATTAAATTTACCGTAGAATTTGTTAATAGTACATCTTTTTTAATGAGATATAATAAGCCTAATACGAATTACAATAACAATCAGTCAAAACGTTATATATACAACATGCTATATACTGTACAATGCAAAATACTATACAAAACAAATCATACACATCAATAAAAAAAAAAAAAATACTGTACAACAAATTATTAACTATTAAACCAAATTAAATCTTCAGTGGTCTGTAATTGCTTCTGATAGTTTCACTGGCAAGGTCTTCTTAAATATGGATTCTTGTGTTCTCTCTGCAAGAGAAAAAGGTAATTAAGTAAATAAGTAAGTAAAAAGTAGCTTACGATTTGTTTGTAAACAAATTGACTGACGAAAAATTGAAAACCATTTATTTAATTTGAGCAAAGTTGTCAGCTGAAAGATTCAATTATGCTAGAAAAACATCTTTTCTAACTTCTTAGTAAAATAAAATAGAATTAAGCTTAAAAAAACAGATTATACACGGTATTTTATGATAACTATAATTTTTATAAATTAATAATAATACGTTTGTTTACAATCTAGTATTTTAATAAGTAGAAGTTTTATAGTTTTAAATATTAAAATAATTCCATTTATTAAAACTGACCCCACAAAACTGATAAATACTGTTTTTTGTTTTTTTTATATATAAGGGAAATAACTTACTCATTCAAGCTGTGCGACTCCCAAGTCGTCGTCCTCATCGCTGTCCCAGTCGCTGTCATCCACATCCGAGTCCCCTGGAGCCAGGTTAATGATTAGTTCCTGCACACTGGTATCGTCGAGACCTTCACTAAGCCAATCGTTGTCCATTTCAGTCTTCACGTGCTTGACACATTTTTCCCAGGTTTCGGGGGGATAGGAGTTCACAGCTTCCATGAAGAGTGCCTGAACGTCTGACAACTTGAATGTGGTGTTCTTTGATGCTACGTACCGCTTCAAATGGCCCCATACCATTTCAATGGGGTTATAATTACAATGATATGGTGGAAGTCTGATTACTCTAAATCCTAGGTCAGCAGCTTTGTTGTCAATAACATAGGAAGTAAGCTGGGGCTTATGAAGTTTGATGAGATTGTAGAGTTCAGGCTTACGCATATCTGGAGTAAATGGAATTCCACGGTTATGCAACCAGTCAATGTACTCCCCTTTTCTAGACGATGTTGTTGGTGCTGGATTATCCACCCGGGAATGATAGGGGGCATTGTCCATTACTATGGTAGAGCCAGCTGGGATTGATTTTAACAACACCTCAAAAAACCAGCCTTCAAAAACTTCGTGGTTCATCTCCTCGTGGAAATCAACTGTCTTTTTTGATTCAAAAATCAATGGTGGTGAGTTTATCCAACCATTGTATCCTCCTGCGTGGCATATTATGAGTCTTTTCCCTTTTCCGAGCGGAGCATTTAAGTTGCAATCAGACATGTCGTCCGTCCATCCCACCTCCTTTGTTGAGTTGGCGTTAAGCCACGTTTCATCAAGGAAAATTACATTTTTCATATCAACATTTTTCATTTTTCTTAAAAATCTACACCTAGATAAAGCAATACTAGGTTTTTCCATTAGCAGTTTTCTTTTGTTGAGCTTTTTCCAGCGGAAACCAAGGTTTTTCAACAATTTGGATAACGTTCGTATTGAGCCACTGAATAGACTTGCCTCATGAAGTGTGACCTGAAGTTTTCGGAGCGTTGGTACCTCTTTGCGTTTGTAATAATTTACCACGTGCCGACGAATCGCAGTTCTGTCAAAATCGTCCATGAGCGAGAACCGTGACTGCTTGTGCTTTTTCTTTTTTGGCGTTTGAAGTACAGGAGTCGAGTGGTTACATACAGCTACAGCTTCTTGTTCAGTTTCTTCTGCTAAGTCCAGTTGAATGTCATTAGAATTAGATGTATCAGCACCAACACTAACACTTTTCAACTCCGCCTTTATTCTTCCCACGGTCCGTATCGACACCTGACACGCTTCGGACACTCTTTCTTTACGTCTTTTAGCGACCCTTTGTTGTCGCGTTCTCGCTCGAAATACTGGAGGACAGACGCAATTATCGTTCTAGCTTGGGAATGATACACTTTACCCCGTTTCTCTGAAGGAGGCATTACATAAGAATTTACGGAGAACAAATTCTATTGACTACTTTTAAAATTATATTCACTAAACGTCCAGAAATGTAATTCTAAATAAGCGCAAAACACTAGCCGAATTTCACGTACTCACGATGTGCACCCCTCGACTGTCACTACACACACTGGTTATATATTTGCAGTTTTACTAAATGAGTCACAACCCCTCTTTTAGAAATAGTATGAATCATCTAGAAACAGACTTGTTTGCAGATTTTCTTGTTGATTAACTTTAGCATTGTAACACCCTTATCACATTAAATATTATTTTGTTTTGGTCGAGTTTTATATCATTTTTCATAACTTTTTTAGCAGATTTCAAATACACTTTTGAAAATGTAAAATTATTACTCTGTTAAAAAGTTTTACCATTGTATAAACACAGCCAGTAGGTGACTCATCGCCTAGACATCGGGCTGCTCCGGCGAACACTGCGAGGGATTATAGGGGTAGCCACAGGTAGTCCCGGGTCCATCGGCCAACTTGAAGTATACGCAGTATAGTCGAATCCGAATGGGAGGTCCAATATCGTCGATTCAGTCTGTAATGGTGTTGTGATTGTCCAATAAATTAAGTGCAAGATGATTTGAATGATTTTCCAATTTTATAATATTGTATTTTTCACTAAACATTGTAATTTCTTCTTTAAATGTTCGAATTTGAAGACCATTATGAAGTTTTCCGTTGGTAACAAATCAAGGAGCGTTGAACATTTTTACGTAATAATTTTGATTGGTAACGTTGAATAATTTCAATGTTTGAGTACTTGCTGATCCCCAAAGCTGAATACCATAAGACCAAATTGGTTTTAGGACTGTTTTGTACAGTAACAATTTATTTTGTGTACTAAGTTTTGATTTAGATCCAAGAAGGCAATTAAGTTTAATTGTTTTTAAATTTAGATGTTGTCCTTAGTCCAGATATGAGCCTTTCAATTAAGCTTTGCATCTAAGTGCATGCCCAAGTATTTTATTTCTGTTACTTGAGGGAGGTGAATATTGTTCATAGCTACTGGAGGACATGTAGCCAGATTTAGGGTAAAAGTAATGTTTGCTGATTTATTTCCATTAATTTTGAACTTCCATGTTTTAAACCAATGTGAAATTTCATCAAGATATAACCAATATAACGTAAAATTTGCTCCATAAGAATAGCATTAGACGCCATTTACTGCAGATTTTTGTTTTACTTCAAAACAGCTGATCGTGATTTATCATTAGCCAGTATGCAATATTATCATTTGGACTACTTATTTGCCAGTCAATTCTGCAATGTACTGTATATCATAGATAAAACCATATAAAACATACTCCCACTATATACAACCAGGGATAACTTTACATATAATAATTAAGACGATTTAGTTATTTTTGTTACGTCTTAGAATGTTGAAATAATTTATGTTAGGTACCGGTACTGTGAAATTTATCAAATCTATCTATTTTTATCTAAATTAGTTAAGCGTGTGATAAGTAGAAGAATCTTTGGAGTAGGCTAAAAAAGGATTGAACTTAGAAACAACAAATATCAAAGTCTTTTTCTTCGAATTTGAAGGTTATTGTTGTTTTGAAGGAATCAAGGAATGTTTAACATGAAATAACCACGACTAAATAATAAACGATTCAAGTATAATTGGGAAACCTCTGCTTTGTTTTGATTTCAAAATATATGGTAAAGATTTATTCTACACTTTCTTTGTAAATTTACTAATATTTTAAATTGGAGACTTATTGTAGTGTTTTCAATATTTTGTATGAAGTGGTATAACCTCAACGGCTACTCTTGGGAAATAACCTGGGAGTAAAGATGGAATAGGTTTGTACAGGAAATGTATTTGTAAGTACTATGGCAATTTCCAATGAAGAGAAAACAATATTTTTTGCAGATTTTGAACAGGGACTGTCCGTTGTACTAAGCAAAAAAGGTTAAAACAATATAGCCTAGCATGTATGATTTATAATAGTAAAGGGAGCATCCACGTATAACAGTAAAACCTAGAGGAAGTTTCTGTTTCTTTACGTGTCTTAAGCAAACCAAATATATGCATGTCAATGCTGATGAAAAGTATTTTCGTGATTGGTTTCAATAACTAGGTAATGGAACCCTAACCAGTAGCAAAAGAGTTAGGAAACAGGCGATGATTAGGTATACTGTATTTTGTTCGATAAAATATGTAAAGTCAATTGCCCGTTTAAGATGAATACCACCACATAAACTTACACTAATTGTAGTTTTTTTTATGTTAATCAGAACAAATCTAGGGTTAAGTTTGGCCAATGGAATGCCTTTACACTAATTTTGTTAAACCTTAACAAAAGGGGTATACACTTAGAAATATTAACTGGGTTGGGATGCTAATTTAGCAGTTTTGGCCAATAACTAAGCTTACCTCAACACACCTTTATTTGCCTTTTTATATTTGACGAAGACAATTTCCAAAATTCTAATAAGGGGAGCCTTTTTTATCACCATTAATCACAAAACCAAAGCTGCCTTGATAAACCAGTATTTGTTCACAAACAGAAACAATTATATGTTTGCTGCCTTTAGCAGAGTTAAACCTATGGAGTGATTTAAATTATTCATTGAAAATAACATCAACAAAAGCAAACAAAGACAAACAACAAACTGTTTTTTACACAAAAGAAATGGTGTATAGGGATATTAAATTCCAACACATAGATAACATATTTCTGAGTTTGTTTGAATATTAAAATAATTTGGTTTATATTATCGAGCTTCTTAGGTTCTTATGTCCCCACAAGCCACTAGTATAATCCATATATATACAACTTTGAACGAATGGTGTTTTGGCCTCTGGGGATATCAAAATTAAAAGTAAATCGGTCCCGGGCCTAGGTATTACCGTACCATCTACGGTAATAGGTAATAGCTACTTCCATATAGGGAAATTCGCTAAAAAAAGGTAGAAACAGAAAATTAGATTTTTATCTCTCATCTTTGAATTTTTGGGGTTTATACTTTTTTTGTGGTGCTGGTTAACAGTCACATGACTAGAATCATGTGAAACTATCAAACATCAATATGACATTAATAAATCGTCCACAGCTACTTAGCATTATCATTGACATCGACGCGTGCTGTTTTGGCTGTAGGTGTTATTACCGGGCATGTTCTGAATAATTAACAGATTTTTCAGTGATGCAGGTTGGTCCACAATTGCCCAGGTACTGAAAACGTCTTTCACAGAGAGGAAGTTGTGCATTAAACTGATTGCTGTTAGGAAAGTGTACAACAACAAAAGTACAAGTCTTAATGGAAATATTATACTTGAAATAAAATCAGACAAGTTGAAATTTGCTTGACTGCAGGCAGGTCAAGTACCTGATATTAGTGGATGCCTTTAGTAAGTGGGTGGAGGTGATACAGACAAAAACAACTACAAGTACATGGACAGTCCAAGAATTACGGAAAATCTTCTCAACTTTTGGGTTTCCTCACATCTTAGTTTCAGATAATGGAAGACAGTTTGTTTCTCAAGAGTTCAAAAACTTCATGAATGAATGTGGGATTATTCACAGAACAACGGCACCATACCATCCAAACTCAAACGGCCAGGCTGTAAGATACGTACAGACTGTCAAGAAGGCGAGGGAGGGAAATCCATGGAGGGAGAAAGGGGTACACTGCAAAATAAAATCCAAAGACTCTTAATGCAACTCAGGCAATCCCCGAATTCAACTGGTGCATCAGCATATCACCTCAAGTTTGGAAGGAGTGTACGAACAAACCTTGCAATAATTGTTCCAACATTAGAACCGAACAAATATCAGAAGAAGAAGAAGGGAGTCCAAGTCGGTATAAAAAGGAATTTCAAAGTTGGAGATAAAGTGCAAGCGCGGGAATATGTCAATGGTTCGTCCAAGTGGTATTCAGGCTATATAACTGAAAAGCAAGGACATTTAATGTACGTAGTTCAGCTGGAAGATGGACGAATAATAAGAAGACATGTTGACCAGCTGATTCTTCGTAAAGTGCCGCAGCACAGTAAATAGAGGAGGAGGTGTTACATATGTTTTATTTACATTTTATTTCTAACATGTGTCCAAATTATTATTTAGTTTACATGTTGAATTGTTTATGTTTACTTACATATTGTGATTAAAAAAAAACTTACTTTTTATTTTCTTATACAAAATGTGAACTTTTATTAGTAAAATTAGTGGAATTAATAATAAGAATTGGTCTAATCATCAGGACAGTACTGCGGATAGTCGCAGTATTCACTCGTGCGGACGTTAATCCACACCAGCGAGTATCGCATCCACAGTGCATGCCCATCCACAATTCGTGACCTAGTAGCTGGATTACAGGACGACGCCACCCGTCCCAGTCTATATAATCGCGCCACTCACCCTACACTCATCTCCATTCATACTTGGCTCAAACTACCTATCTTCGTACGGACGCCATTTCAAATACAAAAAGTATTTAATTGTGGTCCGATTTATATGAAGCTTGGTATGATTGTGTAGGTCTGGTCTGAAAAAAAATGTATGAGTTTGCTAACTGTCATGATCAGGAAATGGGAACGAGGTTGTGTGAGTGTGCTGTGAAATGTGAAGGTGAACTGATCTGATCAGATGACGATCGATCACGATTATTCACTCCCACTCGTCACCAACTACTAGACCAGACTAGAGAAAGAGAACTAGAGTAGAAGACCTTGGTAGAAGACACTGACACTAGAGACACAGTAGACAGGCACGTGGTGGGGACGTTGAGGGTAGCAGGTGGTGGCGGAGGGGTGAGCGATACCAGAACCATAGATAAAACATACTCCCTTGTGTTGGTTAGTCTATGCCAGAACCAACTAGTGCTGCGATCTATGTGGAATAATTTGGAATGAGTCGCCCGTGGTGGCCGTTTCCTAGCCAGCATAGCAGCCGTAGGGGCCTAGCGAACGATTTTTATTTCAGCACCAGTATTTTTGTATTTTTCATTTTTGATACAGACGAAATGAGAGTATTATATTGCTGTCATGAATTTTATAATTTATGGTGTCATGACTAATTAAATAATAAATGTCCATCCAAATCGTGTTCATGTACACATTTCCGGTAAATTTCCTAAAATGTTTAAAAACACACTGTCGTCGCTGGCTGGATGTGATGTGAACTCACTGAGCCGACAACTGCTGGGTCGGTATCAGGAGAGCAGAGTAGAGCAGCGGCACTTGTAGTAGTACTGTAACTGTAGTTAGTACGTACAAGCAATGGCTTACCAACAGCGTCTCACAAACACAAACTACTTGAACCGCTATCCAGTGTCCAGTGTCCATCGCGGTCGTGGATGAACTGGACGAGTCGCGAGAAGAAATCGAGCATGAATATGTCTTTTACCCAGTACCAGTTTAAAATATTTTTACGTCGGATCTTAGTAAACAAATTTTATTCGATAATTTATTAAATGTTATAGGGGTTTTGCTTTTTCGAATATCAAATATTCCTTTAAAAACCTCTATTAAATTGTAAACTTAAACAAGCGTTTTCATGCTATAATTATTTAAAGATTTCTTTAATTAAAAAAATAAAAAGCAAGACCCCTGTAGAATTGCATTCTCTTTCTAATTACACATCAAACGTAATTACATGTAAAACAATAACGGCGCTATATGGTTCAAAAGTCGCTTTTTGGTACTCTAATCCAATATGGCTGATACTGTCCACTCTTAAGGTATATTTTTACAACAAACAAGAATATATGGCATAATATACCTCTTACAATACAGGAAAATAAGAAAGAAGTTTACTCATCCAAAAATCAGTCCTGATATCTGCTTGGTTTGACCATCGATGTAATAATCGTAATACATGTAATGTAATGTAACATAATGTAATGTAATAATAATACTCTACGTCTATATATATGTGTCAGTTAGCGCGATAACTCGAGCAAAAAAGATCCGAATTTGATGAAATTTGGTAGAAACGTATAAACCTACGTTTATTCAAACGAGTTCGCGAACCAGCATGACCGGGGTGGGCTATTGGAACGGAGTTTTATGGAGTACAAATTTGTAACCAGAGAGCACAGAATATAAATCGAATAGAATAGAATATAAATTTCTAATCTGTGCTGTCTGGTATTAACGAAGGTTGACATGAAAAGTTTTTCAACAAAATATCAGGCATTGATTTCATAGCCTGACATGGAGATCTTACTCACGAATGAGGCTCAAAATCGAAACGGCAAATTTTCTTTGGAAGGGGGAAGGGCTTAAATCCTTTTATCTGAAATGGCGACCATACGAAATTAGGTATTATATATGGGCTAAGTATGAATGGGGATGAGTGTCGGATGTGTGGCTTAATCGTCTTATTACTTAACAAGGTGAATGCCAACTTGTCCTTTCTAAGACTAGACAGGACTGTTAATTAATATCCCATACAGCACAGCCATCGGCAACAAAAGAACGTACAATTTATAAAGGAATCCGAACCACAGTTTTGCCTTGATGTAATTTACGGGTTAGTCTAATTGTCAGGGTACTGTAGTACTAAGGACTGTGGAATAATACCAGGGAGTATTATTCCCTGGTGAGGAATATCGCATCCACAGATCATGCCTATATATTTCCAAAATTCTTGACCTCCAAGTAGCTGTATTACACACACACACACACACACACAGGACGACGCCACGGCAAACACCTACTCCACAAATGGCTAAACAAGGTTTTGAGGTTGCAAGAAGGTTGCTGTACAATAAAAAACAAATGAAAGTATTACAGTACAGGCAGCACTGAAATTTCACGATCGAAAACCTGTTTTCGCGGTCACTGTTTTAAAAACGAGGCCAAGGAAGTGCATTACAAATAATGAATGATCAATAAACAGCATTTTAGTAATTTTAATCTGTGATAGGTATTACAGAGTGCATGCTCTGCAACTAACATATATATAAACCTACGTTTGTTCATTTTGAAACGACGAAACTGAAAAAGAGTCTTACTACACGTCAAAACAGGTCCCTATAGTTAGTGATATAGATAGACCAACAGATAAAACGATAACTCGCCGATTTCGGTTTTAATGGTAGTTGGTATACACAACAATATTATAGTTTTCCATAGGGGGTTTCTCTCTCCTCCGATGAACACTACTGCACAATTTTATGTTAGAATTTGTCCAGTACCAGTCGTTGGTACCAGTACCACTACCAGCCGTTCGCAAACACGAAACGTCTATGGTAGAAACCTTGTCGAAAGCAGAATTAAAAGTGTATGCCGGTACAGCTTTTTAAACAAATTACCTATGAAGTTTGTACACTCAGCACAACTACTGTAAATTTTTTGTCAACAATTAAAGAAACGCCGCTTAATTTTACTTTACCGCGGCATTGAGCCGTATTAATAAAAAGAAGGATATGCTCAGAAGGAAAAGGTATGGAGCATAAGCATTTGCTTCTAGTAAAAGGTAAAAGTAAAAGCATATCCTTCAAACCGTATTAATAATGATTACCTTTTACTTCGAAGCAAATCCTTCTGCTTGGAAGTAAATGGGCCTTTAGGAACAACACATGTTAACACGTCTGATCCTGTCTATTTTTTTCTACTGATATCCCTCAAAGGCTTAGCTATGCCAACGCTGTGTAATGGTTTTGCATCCGGCTTTAAATTTAATCTTAACTAACTTAATTATAAAACCTAGAGTGTGTGGGCCGGAATTCTACCCATGGATTTGTCCCCGGAATCTTAACCCCTTTCCAGACATAGAATTTGGTTGATGATAATAATTAGTCGTGTACATAATCGAACGGTTTTGATACAAATTTAGTAGCCTATGTTGTAGCCCTTTAAATTCCGAACAAAATGGTACAAAATCCATTCCTGTAAAAATTACGATTCAAACATTATTGTAAATTATGTTATTTTCCCATTAAAAAACCATAAAATAAAACAAAATTGGATTATCTAAAAAATCCGGTTTTGATTTAACATAGTATCTTATGGTCCTTATCATTTTGCTGGTTTTTTTCTATTTTAGAAATTTTGATTTTTATTTGGAATTTTCCCATAAAATCCCATAAAATAACGGAAAAATCTGATTTAAAAAAAATGGCCCGAACGATTTTGATAAAAATTTAGTATGTTATAGTCGTTTCAAATCTGAACAAAATTGTACAAATCCAATTTCCGTATATTTACTCTCACCGCTTACACATGATAAAGGTTGTTGACAAACTTATGGGAGAAAGTATGTGTCAGAATGCTAATTCCGTTTATTATTATTATTTTTTTTTTTTTAAATGTTAATAGTTTATTATGAAATTAATGCAAATTTGATCAAAATATGCTCATAAACAAGAAAACTACAACAGTTTACAATTTACTCCATAAGAAATCATGGGAATTTTAAATTAACAATTTTTTTAAATTTTCTCCGTAGTCATTAGGCGCATAATAACGCTTCGATATGCTAAATTATATTTTTTTAACTCTACAAAATGGTTTGGAAAGAAGTTACAAAATTTTATTTTTTTAGGGTAAAAAAATGTTAAAATCCAATTTTTACCCCATAAAACCCCCCATAAGCCCCCGTTTCCATAGTCCGATTATGCTTATTCGCAAACCCCTTTAAATAAACGTAGATTTACACGTTTGTACAAAATTTTATCAAAACCTGATAATTTTTGATAATTATCGCGCCAACGAACACATATGCATTTGAACAGAGTATTTCTTTATCTCTGGGTACCTCAAAACAAAAAGTAAATCGGTCCTGGGTCTAGGTCTTACCATGAGACCTACCTACGGTGATAGCTTATTCCCTATATGGGAAGTTCGCATAAATTTACCATTACACAAAACCACCATACACCTTTTACTTAAAAGTATAATCTGCTACTGATCAGATGCATAATTTTTGAAGGATTTACTTCAAAGAAAAAGTAAATGGCGAGTTTTATTAATAACCATTTACTTAAGTAATGAGCAAAACCTCAACTTTCTATAGATTACCTTTTCCTTGTAAAGTAAAAGGTTTTGCTTTAGTTTTTATTAATACAGATAGAAGGATTTGCTCGAATTTTCGCAAGTAAAAGGATTACCTCATCTTTATTAATACGGCTCATTGAGCCGTATTAATAAAAAGAAGGATATGCTCAAAAGGAAAAGGTATGAAGCAAAAGCATTTGCTTCTAGTAAAAGGTAAAAGTAAAAGCATATCCTTCAAACCGTATTAATAATGATTACCTTTTACTTCCGAGCAAATCCTTCTGCTCGGAAGTAAATGGTTCTTTAGGAACATCACATGTTACACGTCTGATCCTGTCTATTTTTGTCTACTGATATCCCTTGAAGGCTTAGCTGTGCCAACTCCGTGTAATGGTTTTGCATCCGGCTTTGAATTTAACCATAACAAACTAAATTATAAAATCTAGTGGGCCGGAATTTTACCCCGGATTTTACCCCCAGAATCTTAACCCCTTTTCTAGACATAGAATTTGGTTGATGACAATAGTTAGTAGGGTACAAGTACATAATAAATTTGTTTATAGAAATCATCATATTATACCATAGATTATACATATTTTCCAAAACAGTACTGTATAACCACAGGTACCCTCGCCGCAGCTGCAGACTAAACAAATTTCCTTTTACCTGGCTGGATTTCTTCTAAAATATTACCTGAAAATTGTCAGATTTATTTCCTTTTTAAATAATATTAATTTTAATGAGTAACTAGGTTTGCTGATTCAAGGAAGGTATTGAGGTGTGTTTTTATTGAAATATTAGCTTAGTAGGAGGTAACAAATATACTCCCGCCACAGCAAATCTGCAGCCTAAGTAAATTTCCATTTGCCTGATTGGATGTTACCTAAAATGTCTCCAATATCACATTCATTCCCTATTTAAATAGCTTTAGTTTAACTGAGTACTTAGGTTTACTGCTACAGGGAGGGTAAAAAGGTGTTTTTTTTTGTTTGTAAAATGTAATAGTTTAGTATGAAATGAATGCAAATTTGATAAAAAAATACTCATAAACAAGAAAACTACAACAGTTTAAAAATTTCTCCATAAAAATAACATGGAAATTTTAAATTTACAATTTGTTTGAATTTTCTCCGTAGCCATTAGGTGCATAATATAGCTTCGATCTACAAAATGGCTTGGAAAGAAGTTGCTAAATTCTATCTTTTTAGGGTAAAAAATGTTAAAATCCAATTTTTACCCCATAAAACCGCCCATAAACCCCTGTTTCCATATCATATTATGCTGATTCGCGAATCCCTTAGAATAAACGTAGGTTTATACGTTTGCACCAAATTTAATCAAAATCGGATCACTTTTGCTTGAGTTGTTGTGCTAACGGGCACACATATATATGAATTTGAATGGAGGAGGTTTTTGGCCTCTGGGGACCTGAAAACGGAAAAGTAAATGGGTCATGGGTCTAGGTCTTACCACGAGACCTACGGAATAGCTTTTTCCCTATTTAGGAAATTCGCTAAAATTTAGCACCACACTGTAAAACCACCACGCACCTTTTACTTAAACGTATAATCTGCTACTGATCAGATGCATCATTTTTGAAGGATTTACTTCAAAGAAAAAGTAAATGGTCAGTTTTATTAATAACCATTTACTCAAGTCATGAGCAAAACCTCAAATTTCTATAGATTACCTTTTACTTCTAAAGCAAAAGGTTTTGCTTTAGTTTTTATTAATACAGATTGAAGGATTTGCTCGAATTTTCGCAAGTAAAAGGTTTACCTCATCTTTATTAATACGGCTCATTATGTCGCAAACCAGTTGGGCTAATTCCTGGTTACTCAGTCAGGGTGCTCGGTGCTTGGTGCTGATAATACATGAAAATTACATTCCAAGCCGACTAATGGCAAGTTGGTATCAGGGGAGTAGAACGTAGCAGCTGTCTCTCAGACTGCTTGGCGTTTGGTGTCGACAGTTTGTTCTCTCTCTCTCTCTCTCTCTCTCTCTCTCCCCCCCTCTCTCTCTCTCTCTCTCTCTCTCTCACACACACACACACCAAGGTTGGCGTGGGAGGGGGGGGGACGCGTCGCAACTTGAAAGCTGTTAACGTTGTAACCCGCCGTAGGCTGCCTAAAGTTAAAATGTATGCATACGATTGATTCAATCACAATAAAGTATTATTTAAAGACTATTTGACGAATAGGCCAAACAAATAATATTATTTTAGTTACCCAAATGAAAACAGATAGATTTTCAACACACTGTGGGACTAATAGTAGTTAATTTTATCGATACAAATAACATCAGCTGGAATCGAAAACAACACCTGATCATTTATTACAGTTCTTCCGCTGATTTTACCGAAAAAAATAGTTCCAACCTTTTACAATGGAATGAGTCGTCTTTAATAATATTTTCGTATTGTTATTACATTTTTTACATAGAATAGTTCACTTTAATAGGTGCAATTTACCAATATTTTTTACCAATTTGACAATTCCCATTCCAGATTGTTTGTCTATTGTAATATTGTTGCATTGGCGGAGTAATACATAATTCATCTATCTTCCCTCAAATGGCTGGTATGTGTAGTGTTAAATCAACGTGTTTGTTACAAATAGCAAAATTATAAGTAATTTTGGGACGATAACTATTCACTTACAGGTAAGGTAAGTCAGGTGTATGTGTTTGTCGTTTGTATGATCATTTATTTTATGTACATTTTAGAGGTCAACGTTGATAAGCTACATAATAAATGCAGTTAAATCATTGTTGCCGTTGAATAGTATGTAAAGCTATGTAAATTTAGATACTGCCCTAGCGTGTAGCAGAATACATCTTTGTTGCCATTGACAGACTGAAGCTATCAACAAACTGAACACTATAGTAATGCTTCTATTACTAACAACAAAACACAAAAACCCTATATTTGCATTAAGCATCAGGCAACAAACATTAAAGATTATAATTACCTAGTGCTAATTCTGTAATAAACCAACAGTTTCTGTAAATTATCCCCATCGTTAGGCCTAGTATATTGCATTTACAAATTATACTAGTAGATACTTAACACACAAATGTTAACTTGGTACTCTAAACAATAACTGTAGGGGGAAAATCAGTGGAGTAGGGAAAGCCATTGAGTATGCCTACAACGAAAGAATGTCTGTCTACCCTATATTAAGTTTTATGGACGTACCACATTTGCTAACAGTTTCTCAAACAACGATTAAGTGTTAATTCCCGTTTTTGATCTGAAATACTGTATTTTTATTTCTGTTGCGTTGGTGTTGTTGAAACGATTTTGTCACAGTATTTTGTCACAATTATTATCGATTGCTAATTGCTATTACTATTAGGGTTTAAGGTTAAATTAAAATGAGGTTTTCCATTGAGTGAGGTCACTGGTGTAATCGTATGCAGTCTTTTGCGCCATAAACATTACCGGATCGAATATTACTGGCTATTCTAACCATCTAGAAATATAATTACAATGTTACTTAGTTATAGTATCCAGTCTAATTAAAGTAGCATTGTTTAAACTAACGACGATAATTATAGAACCACTGGATATCAGCTGTTACAAATACATATGGTTTTTAAACCTAATTGCAATATTGTTGAAACAAAAATAATTCTGTTTATAAGCGCGTAGTTACAATCTCTTTTGTTTTCATGATGTATAAAGTCAACCAACATTTACGACTAAAGGTATTTATTTAGGCTATAAGTTGTTAAAACATTAACTAACCTATCATCGTAGTTAACATGTTTTCATTATAGGGATCACTCTTAACATTACCTTTGTAGGCTGCTCTCGAGTCGCATGGCCAGTCCAATAGCAGTGGAATTGTAGTCGATAAGCTGATTTGAAGCAAGATTTTACACACGAAATAAGTTCACTAGTAAAATGTAGTGCGTTCATTCGCCTACAACAACCATATCAATGTTCAGGTTCAGGTATAGTCAGAACTTATTATTGATGATCAGGCAACCAATAACCTATCGATGTAACATAGAACCATTGAACATAATCAATCATCGTTTGTAAAAACGTGTTTGGAATAGACTTAAAACGCCAGAAGAATTTTTGGAAGTGGAAAATAGCATGGATTATATGATTTTTTTATCTGATTGATAGGCTTACCTGCGACTACGGAGGTACTGGACAACCGAACTGCGTGCTCAACAATGAGATCTAGCAAGAAGTATTGATTTGTGAAAATGACAACAACTTTATGGCTTGTTATGCGTTTTATCAGTAAAGATATGAGAGGAGCCAATGCATATTGCCCAGGAACAAAAATAAAGGACTTTGTCAATAAGAGGTTGAAGATAAAGGTTGTAGCTTATCTTTTATACTAGATAAAGTTGGAACTCGCAATCTCTAGGACTCAAAACGCATCCGTAATCGTAATCGCTACGAGAGAATCAAATTTTAGAAAGCTATTTACATCAAACCGTCGTTAATACGCCTACGTTTACTAGTGATGTTTATAGAAACTGTGACACATTTTTTTTATCCTAGGACGCTAGGCACGAGCCTGGGATTGTTTTTTCACATTACTTCAGGCTAGACCTAAAGGTTCAGCTTTATCACTTAGATAAAATCCATTGGTGATTTGGCAGGATTTGAACCCGGGACCTCTTGGACCGAAGTCCCGTGCTCTAACCACTAGACCAGGTCGCTCCCAACACAACAATATTACAAGTATATTATAATCGTTGGAAAATTATTCGACGGAGGTTTGTAAACCACCATTACGAACAACCACTCAGTTGAAAAAAATCAATGCCAAAAAGGCTTCTACGATATAACGATAACAGCCGATTTCCCATTTTCGAGCCAACTGCAAAGGAGCATAGAAATTTCTCAGGAGATGGACTTAATTACATTGTCCATTGTCACTGGTGTAATAAATGGAAGTTTAGATGGCAACACTGGTGACAGTCGTTCTAGCTGCTGTTGCAGAGTGTCAAACTTGGGGTACACATGGTCACATAGTGAATGAGGAATGTCATATTTCTATTTCTGGAGCAGGTTGGTCTGCATGCCATATGTGATACAGGAAGAGCCTCAATGGCTTATCACATAGGGTTTTGCTCCTCAAAGGGGGATGTTATATTACATCCAACGGTATACAGTAACAGTACCACAGTACTCCCCTAGTTGTTTAGTGTAGAAACATACAGACAGCGTAGCGTAGCCTTAGTCACTACACTACATGGGTTTCCTTAAACGTTGGTACACATTAGTGGATTTTAATTTGTCATGGCACCTGAAAATGAAATCCTCCAAAATCCATACCGTAATATCGTGAATAGTATGATGTATCGTGTGTGAATTAAATGCTCATCCCATAAACTTGTTGATTTTACTTTGGAGGACGGCGCTTCTTGCTAGGATCCTATCCTTAACATGAGCAATATTTTCTTGAATGTCGATTTGCTTGTGCGTATGCGTGCATGTATGTATGCTTGCACAATGATATCAAAAATGGCTTCGACGATTTCCTTCAAACGTTGTAAATAATTTATTTCTGGCCTATAAAAAGTGTTTACTGCAGTTACTACCAACAAAAATCTAATTACGTAACAAAATGAAATTGAAAGTCAAAATAAACATTTGCTTATGGGTTGCCAAATAACCATGTTGGTTGAACAAAATAACAAGGAAAAGGCAAACAATAAGCAACATGTGTTTATAACAACCAGTCACAGTATACTATCAAATTTCAAAATACAGTACAAAGGGAAAACATCAGTTGTTACTATTGAGCAAAGATTGCACTAAAGAGTTTCTCGATGTACGTGAAAATAGTTCAATTACATCGAATACTGATTATTTTACTTGGCTTTCTTCTACCAAAACTTAATCCCCAGAGGACCGAGGTAATTTTTAGAAAACTTTGATTTCACAGTGAAATACAGGTTTAATAATATTTTCCTTTTTTATGTAAATTAAAATTTTAACAACACTTTTCAATCAGCTACAGTAGGTATTTTAATTTAAACAAACTGTCAAAACAGTGTTTATGTAACTATAGGCTATTTTATAAACGAGTGATTTTAACAATCGTCTGCAAAATAAATTAATGTGTTGTGGATTGCCAGGTTAAGATTTCCATCATAATAAATTGAAATGCCACTGAAACTTAAATAATAAATGCCAAAATAGGTTGTAAATAAAACGTGAGTTTCTTTTATATTGATTTTACAATAGAAATATAAACCATACCGGGCCATGGCTCTGACCCCAGGTACTGAAAAGATAAAATAATGAAGTCATTTACGTAGGAAATCCTTTGTGGTTAACCTTGGTAATCCAAAATTACTTTCAAAACGTAGTTTTAAATCTGAAGAATGTTGGTTCGATAGGTTTCGATACAAAGGATGATAGATTCAGGTACCCAGACTCTATTTTTCATTGGGCTTTCATTAGAGTATGCTATCTTTGATAACAACAAGACCAGGGTTTGAACCAATGATTATACAAATTTAGAGTTGCGAGGTGACTAATTCAACAATAATCATAAATAAACTTGTGGTTTGATTTATAACAATTATGTATAGGTACGTGAAAGAGAAAGTCCTTAAACAATTATTAATAACCGCTGAATTCTCAAGTCACGGATATGTCAGATGAATGGATTAATAGTTTTGTCTTATCAGCTGTCCAATAACTATAAATAGACTCAAGTTATATTTATCACCCATATCACTCTCTTCCATTGATTTATCACTACAAATACACTTTTGTTGCTACTGTAGCCTACTAAAAGAGCTACAAAATTGATGTAATAACTTAACGAGATTAATCGGGCATTCAGTTAAGACAATGGGATAAAAATATGATTCAAATAACATTTTCCAAGTATAATTTGGTATTTTCAGTACCCACGTCTTCCATGTAGGCTAATGAAGATTGGTCACACTGTTAACATGGAATAAATTTAACCTTTACTTTATTTGTTTCTGGTTTGCTCTAGAAAATGCAGTATAAATTTGTCAGGGACAAAAATATACTTTTTACGAATAGACGTTGTGACGGGTACTAAATTACGCTCCATTTAGTAAGTTTGTGGTGTGGGCTATTTATAATTTCATAGACAGGTGCACAATTTCAAATCGGATCCAACACTGTTTTGCTAATCTATATATTGATGGGTAAGCATGTTTCTTTAAACATTTTTTCTCAGCTTGTGTGCATCGCAGGGAACAGCTACGCATACTGTTGGAAAGATATTTTCCTGTAGATGTGCAGAACCCCTTTATAAATTAAAATATGTTCAAAAATAAGCTCACAAATGGATTAAAAAATTAACATGGGTGACGAATCCATGCAAAAAAACATCATTACAAAAACCAGCAATTTTGAGGTGACGAAATAACAATCCATATACTGTATAAAGCCCAAATTACCCATGAACTTTTGAGAAAACTTCAAGTCACACCCCCATGAACCGTATACTTAAAATGTTCGTCATGATAAGAAACCATTATTTCATAAATTGCCCTTTAGGGTTGTAACTGCTTTCTAAAGGGAACTTTCCATACCTAATATTTAAAATACCTCAGCTGTACTTATTTGTTTACGTTATTCAGTTATCTTTTCAATTTATTACCTTATCAAAATCAGGTGTGATTATTTGTTTGTATTACCGTATTCTGTTTTGTTTATTTCAGCTTAACCTAATCAATCAATAGTTTTATTAATACTTATTAACGGGTTGAAGCCCGTGCTGATAACTTGTTCCACTTTCACTTTGTGGCATTCGATGTTTTGCATACGGTATAAATTATTCAGAGCCTATGCAAGGTAGGCATTATTTCTCGTCTCGGGCATTTTTTTTACACGATTGATAAAAATACATACCAAACAAAAATAAATAAATAATTGTATAATTCATCAAGTGATTTGTATAGACTATTTCATTGGCAGCACTATACCGGCATTGTTACGACTATACATGGAGGGTTTACGACGAGGCCAAAAGAGAGAGGAAGGCTATGCCGTGATAACGGGGGAACGGTGACACATACCGTGTCCGCTGCCAACCTCTGCTCTCCTGATACTCGCGGCGTTTTCTTCCTCCGATATTCGGGAAACTAACACCCCTTTAGGGGTGCCCTTGTGCCATTTTGTTATTTTCTGTTACCCTATGACCCTTGCATTTTAAAATCTTGAATTTAAAATGTTTTTGCCCAAATTGTCACGTTATACAACATTTGTTCTTTACAAGATTTCTTAGGCAAAATAACCCCCAAAACTACTTTTATTTAGCTGGCAAAAATGTATTTAAACGCGTATTTTTAAATTACTTAACTATTACTTGTGCAATGTAAATTGGCTATCCGACCTGACGTATTACGTAGTATTTTTGAAATAATTATGTAACTTAAGTAATCTGGTAACAATGTAGTAAGTATTTGATGAAAAACAGTGAATTTATTGTAGGTTATTGCGGCAGATGGCTTTTTAATTATATAAATTATCAGTTTTGGCAAATTTTCATGCAGCCATTAGTGTAATATTATAAAAAAAACAATTTTGCATGATTAGCAAAACTCAGCGCAGCGATAAGATAGAAGCGCACACGAAATTACAATCCGACCACCACACAAACCTGTTTTCAACTTCTATTTCTAGTCTCTTTGTCTTGCGCAAAAGAGAGGGGAGTAGTGGAGGGAGGGGGCCGAATATAACAGCTGCGTCAGCCATTTTGTTTCAGTTGGAGGGAGTCGATTGGGGTCACGGTCTCGTCGCTTTCAATTCTGTTTCAGTTCAGTCTCGGCTCGGCGCGGCCTCGCATCGCAGTGGATCGCTAACGTTATGAGTCGCACAGTATATTCCATTTGCGGAGTGATATACGTTCTTGGGTTTAAAACCTTTGTACAATGAGCGGTTCTAATGCGAATATAGGGAATGAAAATTTCATAGAATGGCTTCGTTTACAAGATGCAAACACGCGAGTGGAAAGAATTAGTAGTGTAAGTACTGTAAACTCGTTTTATTGTATATCTTATTGCAATTTAGCCTTTTCCCAACAAATAAGTATCAGAATTGAATAGTATAATATATTTTGTATGGTTTGTGTTGGTAATTGGTCTTACCCATAAATTACAATACAATTATAAGCTATATAAGCAGGGGTTATTATTCCCGCCGCCATCTTGTTATATGGATGCCATCTTGTGTTGGTCTATTAATTCCTTTTTCATGTTTACTTTAGTTCTTTTTATGAATTGTGTTCCTAATATGGGGTGATAAAATTATATATTTAAGTGTTGAAAAAGTGTATTATTTTTAGAGTAAATTACATGTTTTGGTGTGTAAAAATATCGATAACCGGTAACTTAAATTATTTAAAATGTTATTTAAAAAATGCTGTTTACCGTGTGAATATATAAATAAACTAATAATACCTCACCAACATTATTCATTATCTAGATCTCAGTAGATATTTGTGAACTATATACTATATAACTATACTCTTTGTTCAGACTTCTCATGCAATTTTATGCATTCGCCATTCTTATGCCTCAGGCTTGTTCAGTTAAGTAAATTCTATTAGACCTTGCGCATATTATACCCATTGCACGTTATTAATGTGACCGACAAATCATATTAATCCCTAAGGGGCTAGGCCCGCATCCTTTCGTCTGATAAGATTATTCAGTGGTTGGGATAAAGAGATTTCTTGGTTTGGGCCCTCTAGCGTGGAACTATGGGGGACTACGGAGGTTATGTGCACTATACCTTTTTTCGTCAAACATTCTTTACGACATGTGGTAGTCAACCGCCAAGATTTTTTAAATTTATATTTTTACTAGAAAGTTACAAGTTGTTTTTCCTGTTGTTCTTTTTAGTTGTGTTTGAGGCCTATATAGGTTCACTTGAAAAATTTACGCAATTTAACCAGTTATGCTGGTCAACAACGCAGCTTTGGCAATAAGGTGATTTAGCCACAGTATTCCATGGGTAACAGCAACACGGTCACGCCTGGCATCATGTTAGTGCGGGTGTTTATTGAAAGTGTTCATTCGAGTAATCTACGTAGCCTACATGTATAATGATAAATTATGTAGACCTAAATCAAGTTTTATGCCATTCTCCGTCTAAATTGATAGGTTGTTTGCTGAGCATCTTAAGCCCAGTTAGGAAATTTCTAATCGAGGATATCCAACCCAACATGAGAGGTAGGTAACCTCTATCCTTCTACCCTCTTAATATTCTTCTCAGTAGTGAGCCTGTTACACTCGTAAGGCTCAGGTAAGATATTATGATCCACCTCCCACCGTCGCTGAAAATACTAATGCCGTTGCAATTTTTTAAATACCAATATAAATCATGATGAACAATTGTTCAAACATGAGTCTATTCTTCACTTGTTAATTAACTTTTTTATCTGAAAAATAGTCTTGATAAATTTTTCATTAGCTCATAGCCTGCATTTTACTTCACTATATGATCGGACCCCTTAAGATTTAAACCTCTAACTATAGCTCTTGGTGAATTTTATTCAATGAGCAAACTCAACTTAATATAAAAATTATATTAAAGGTAATGTCTATATCTAGAGTGAAATCTTGCTCCCTAAGACCAAGATCCTTAATTCATTACCTCCGGTGGTGAGCTGGGGGGTTACCTTATTACCAAAGCTGCGTTGTTAACCATCATAGCTGGATAATCTGCGTCAATTTTTAATTATAAATATAAATTATTTACAACAACAAAATAAGACTTTATCTTTTAAGGAATTGCATTAAAAAGTTACAAACATAAAAACCTGACGGTTGACTACAGATGTAATATTCACTCTACCATTTGTCATCAAAATACTCTTTCACGGAGTAGTAGGCTCTTTGAAGAAGCCTATCTCGTACAACCCTGGCAAACGTTTTTTCCGGAAGACTGCTGATCTCTGGGGGGAGCTTGTTGAACAACTTCCAAGAAAAAGCCGGGAAACGGCGCTGTGTTCCCGTGAGATGGAATCTAGGAATGTAAATTTTGCTTCTGCTACGTGTATTATAGCTATGAACATATCATCTGGTCTTTATTAGCTCAATGTTTGACCTGAAATGTACAAGGGAGGAGAATATATACTGCCCAATAACAGTATGCACCTTTCTTTAGCCTTCTAAAGATTGGCTTACAATGTTCCAAAGGAGCGCTAGATGTTATGGCTCTCAAGGCAGATTTTTGTAGCCTGATTACTTCATCACACCCTGAAGCATGGCCCCATAACGCACCCTGAAAAGTTTGCCGCAAGTAACGTGACTATGGAACAGTCCGTGGTGGATGTTTATAAGAAAGGCTTCATTTAAGCTATTCTTTAGTCACCGCAGCAGTAAGATACCTCTAGATAACCTTTTGCATGCTTCATTAATTTGAGGTTGCCAACTTAATTTCCTGTCTATGGCAAAAGCCTAACAGTTTAACTTCTTGGGGTTGGTGGTGTTGTGGTACGGCCAAATCTTGACTTCAACTGCACACAATCTGTTGTGTTTTATCAGGTTTGACTTGAAATTCGTTGTTTCTAAACCATATCTCCGCTAAAGCAAGTTCAGCAGCTGCCACCTCAATGATTCTGCCCAATCTCGCTCCTCCCCTAATCAGTGTGGTATCGTCTGCGTAAAGGAGAGCTTCCTCCCCACCACTGAAGTAGTTTATCATTAGGAGAAAGGGCAGAGGGTCTAGAAGTGATTTTAGGGGACTCCATGTTCGACCAACAGTTAACCAGAGGAAGCACCCCTTACCAAAACAAACTGTTTCCTACATCTCAAGTACGACTTGAATGTCTCCAGTACGACACCAGTTGCTCCATAACATTCACGTTTTTAAAAGGACATCATGTGAGACAATGTCGAAAGCCTTACTCAGATCTAGGAGTGTCAGACTAATCTACTCTTGGTTCTCAAAAGCCTCAGATATCCTTTCGGCAACCCGAAGCAAGGCAGTTGAAGTCGAGCGGCCCTCCTTAAATCATGCTGAGAATCCGAGAGGAGTTCATTCTGATCCAGATGTTCGACCAGTTGAAATACATGACCATTTCAAAAACCTTAGGGGTCACAGGAAGACTACCAAGTGGACGATAGCTAGCGATAGAGGCCCGATAGAGGCGATGAGGTGTCACTTTTATTATAGACTGGCACAACTTTAGCTATCTTTAGTTCTTCAGAGAATATCCCATGAGCCAGGCAGGTGTTAATAACCAGGGTTAAGGAGTTAACCATATTACCAATCACACCCTTCAAAACCTAGGAGCTCATTCCATAGATATCCACACTGGAGAAAGAACGAAGACTGGTAACAATGTGCTTTACCTTTTCTGTTGTCACTGGCCTCCATAAGTCGAGTGGTAGTCTGACATTAAGGCCAGCTATATTAGTGATTGCGGCTTCTGATTGTGTCATACTTCTTACAACCTGTGATAAGCCATCGATGAAATGGTTTTTATTAAATAAGTACTGTCCTCGCAACAAAAATCGACCGTCTTTTTACGCAGGCCATTTGCAATACTCCGTGCGGACTTTCAGGGGTTATGAGCTTCAGAGATAATTTTTTCATTTGCAGCCAAGTACCGACCAGTTGCCTGTAAATTCTCTCTGCTCTTAGCTCTTAGGCTCTTAGGTACATACCATAGAAATTCCCTTTCATTTACAGTAGCCGTGCTTTTGAATCTATCAGTCAAGGTGATCACAATATAGCGAGGATGCTGGAGTGGGGGGGATGTACCAGTCCATTAAAACAGGTCTGCTGGATGGCTTTTTAGGACCAGAGTTGTGCCTACTTTTTATTCCAGAACTTGTCCTTTGCTTTAAAGGGAATATTTTATCAAAGGCGTTGCTAAAAAGATAAAGAAAGGCCCGAAAACAGCACCAGTATCAGTATGAACCGAAAGATTGTACCAAGAGGCATTTTTGAGCTCGTTACTTAAAATAAAGAAGTGTCTTACCAACAGTCCTATAATTAAAGACGTAATCCTTATGCCAAGATGGAGAGGTGGGTTTGCTTACTTGATGTCCTTGTACAGCCACCGTAACTGCTGAGTGATCCGCAATCACAGGGTCTTCAACGAGTGTAAAGCAGTCTTCAGGGACAAAATTGATCGCAGTACTGTCAAGGCAGGCAAGCCCCCTGGTTGGTTCCAGGTTGGTAAGGTAAAAATCATTGTACCTGAGGATATTTGTAAAACGCAGGGTTTCAGTAGCATTAGTGTTTAGATGGTCGTTTGCTAACATAGGCTAGATACTTAACCAAGAGGTCAAAGTATTGACTGGTATTAGCAGAGGGTGAATGGTAAACAGCAAGAATCGAGATGGATTGATTACATACCTCAATGCCTGTAACTTCAAAGACGAGTTCCATACAGAATTCTTCAAGATCAAGCTACTCAAAGCTAAGGTTGTTAATTACATATATGGCAACCCCCCCCCCTTTTTTAGGCCCTTTTTAGGCCTAGTGAAAACATTTGCCATGGTTTTGTCACGAATCACACTAAAATATTGAGAATTAGGGCTAGTCATCCAGTGTCCACTCAAACATAAGATGTCTGGTTTTGTCAAATCATTAAACATTTTTAAAAAGGTCCCATTTCGTCGATACACATTGTACAATAATAAAAGAAGTCTTAAAACTAGGGGGTTGCACCTGAGCTGGATCTAGTCCTAGGCCTAACTTGTTTCTATTTGACTGGGAGATATTTCTAAAAAAGACTCTTTACCGAGAGAAGCTGCTGGTAGCCAATCACCTTTCTCCAGACTTGGGAACGGAAAATTGCTCACTTGTACATCACTGGGCCAAACTTCTGCCTTCAGAATGTCTTCCTTGCTCTTGAAAGGCACTTTGATCTTGAAGGACAGGTAGCCTAAAAACTTGGTTTTCAGTTCTACACTACCAAAGGTATCTCACCACAAATTGATTTTATGTGTTCATATACGTCTTCTTTGGTGATTGTTTGAGCCAAACGGGATGAAAAATCCAGGAAGATTTGTCCACAGCTGCTACCTTTGACACAGTACAATGAGAACTCAGTGAGCCAACAACGACTTGATTATTAGGCCTGTTATTTCCGCCTATTTACAGAGACAATGCTATTAGCAGATGTTACTTTAGATTTTCTGTCTCGTTTCCTAGAGCCACTTAAGATCACTTTTCCACTTCTGCTGGGTCTGAATCTTTGCTGGACTCAATAGGCCTATCTATCGAATTTATCGGCAAGTTGTTTGTCTCATTCTCATTGCATGTTTTACTAGTTCCAGTGTTATTGTTTCTTTTATCTTCACTACCATTTCCAAGTTTGTCCGTTTCTTTTGTTCAACATCCTCTATGATTTTTTTTGTTAATCCCATTCGATTGTCCTTGATAACTTTTCTTCTCTGTAGGTAGGAGCAGAAGTATTGAAGCCACATTAGAGGTTCCATTTGACATTTTCTCATTAAGTCGTAGATTGAGCTTGAGAAACGCATAGATGACGTCAAGGGAGGTGATGACGTTAGTCTCCACTATGTTAAAATTTACAAACTTTTCAGGTTCTGGTATGTTAGATTCAGATTGATTGATTACGTAATTGACCTTGGTTTTGATTTCAGTTTTTTTTTTATATTAAGATTATTGATTTCTTTCAAGATAACACTAAGAGCAGAAGAATCATTGTGAACCAGTACTTTACCAACTTTTTGTTGTTCTTAACGTGACTTGATAAGGTTCCTAACATCAAACCGGCACGGCTCACAGTACCACATAGATTTTTCACCATGAGCAATAAATTTGTCATAATCCTCTTACCCATTCCAATGCACTTTGTACGGTGCCACTTTTCACACAATCCTTCACAATCATGGGCCAAATTGTTCTCTCCAAAGGTTTTATTACACACCACAAGTACAATGAACCTTCTCGTGAGTCACCACCATCTCCAGGAGTGAAGGATGTAAGCACTGGAAATAGCTACGAATTGATATCTTATTGCCTGATAGAAATAAATTTATTCACCTCAAAGGCTGGGGTGAAAAGAAACAAGTTTGCTTGAATTTAGCAAATTTATAAAAGAGATGGATGGATGAAGTTCGTTGGTTCGAAACCGAGCGAGATCGTTGTTGTATCCAGGTGCCATTTGGCATAACAAAAGATCTACGTTGATAGTATCAATACCAGGAGCTGAGCCGTTCTCTCACAAAAGACTTCATTGGCGATGAAGCAAAAAAATACAAGGGAGGGAGTGATGAAGGGAACAGGTCAATCGCAGCACCGAAGCCAGTCCAAGTGTATGGATGGAGTCTACGCACAGTGATGGAGGCGAGTTAGTCATGAGCTAAACCCTACCTCTCGTGCGTGCATATGATGCCTTGATAAATCTTGCTAAAGACTTTCAAACTGCGAACTAAGAGTGTTTCCCAGCAACGCAACGGTAACGTTTTCCACCAGCTAAAAGCAGGTTGCCGCATATTGTTTTTCAGCATCATTTCCGGGCCGAATTCAGTTTTCGAGAATCCATTGTTGATGGACTTTGTGTCCCAGTGATAGTTTTAAATTTACTGGACGTTATTAAACATTTACTAACAACTGAAATCGATCATCTAAACGTTTTCGCCTGAACTATTGGTTTTACAAAAACGGCGTTTGGTGGATGTGCTGAAACGTCGCAACGATATCCTGAACACAGTTGTCGTGCAACAACCCTCTTCTTAAACCTGTAAACGATCATGTCATATATCTAAATACAGTATTCAGGAAAGCATGTGTAGTTTTAGATACGCCTGAACACATACATTTCAGAGCTCCGTTTGTTATGTGTATAAAAGTGTTAGCACTGTTATTATTGAACTTGTTTATCATATTACATGTTAAAAATTAGTGTAATTTAGTATATGGTTTAAATTAAATCGTGAAATTTGATCAATCCATATATAAATCATAAAGCCCCATTAACCATATACAATGTTCGTCATGACGAGAAACCTTGCGCAAAACTATCCATTATTTCATAAATTGCCCTTTAAGGTCGTAATTCCTTTCTAAAGGGATCTTTCCATATACCTAATGTTAAAAATACCTGAGCTGTACTTTTTTTTAATTGTTATTCTCTTAATTTATTACCTCATTAAAATCAGGTGTGATTTGTTCTGTATTATGTTTTGTTTGTTTCAGCTTAACTTAACCAATCAATAGTTTTATTAATACTTATGAAGTCAAACGGGGTGAAGCCCGTGGTTAACAGCTAGTTATTATAAGTTTAACCAATACCCCAACCACAAGATTGAGGAAAACTCAATTTTAAATTAATTCTGAGTAGTGGGAGAAAGCGAGGTAGTAGGAGGGATAGAAGTAGTGGGTAAAACCGTTTCTTGCTTTACTCCCACCACGGCTCGAGCGAGTCAACGACTGAGGAGTGGCCGTGAGTTGGTTTCAGTTAGTGTATGTTAGGACGATTTGACTAGGTGAGGCGAGCGTAGTATATTGTGCTACGACGTGGCTATTTCCGTGGGTTTCCCCCTGTGTCTAGTGCTACAACTACGTACTTGAGGAGAATAATGTATGAATGATCTGACTTAAAGTTACTCTATATTTTTAAAGCATTTCAGTAATATAAGTAGTCGACAACTAAATTTCAACTTGCTCCCTTCTTTCAATTCTCAGTAATATAAATAAAAAAGTTTTATAGCAACTATTGAGTACCTCTTTTGATAGTGAACTTAGCTTTCAAAAGCTCTCTCTATGGCTCTAATGATATAACAACATGTACGGTATCAGTCAAGTCAATATTACTCTTAGATTTAACTTAAATTTTAAATGAGATCGTTTCTACATTGAGCCTGGAATTTAGTTCACTTGAGTAAAACCTATCCAAGGCTATCCAACTAGACTTCTATAATACTCGAATTTTTATACATACAGGAAAAAAGATCTCGTATATTGATATATAGTATATTAATTTAATGGAAAAGAATCGTGTCAACTTGAAGAGTGCGGATGGTCAGTACTGAATGATGAAAAACTGAACGATTGTAAATTCCCGGATTCCGCCGTGAACGGAGGGGTATGGTGAGTTCTCCGTGATCGTGGGATATGTTTACGATGTCGTCATGGCCGCGGGGGAATTTGTTTAAACTACTATGAAAATCTCATGGTTTCTCTGTATTTGTGTTAACGATTGGTGCAAATACTACTGAACACTAATTATTGACGCTCGTTCGCTACGCTAACTCGCGTCCAGGTTGAAGTTCGTTCGCTACGCTCACTCACATTTGGTTCCAAATTAGCTGTTGTCATAAATTTACAAAAATAATAGTGCTGCACCCTGTTGGTAAACCTATTAACTTTTAATGTTATTGAACATCACAGAATCAAATTATTTGGTTGAACCAGCTGTTAAGATACTTTAATTCCGTTCAAATTTGAGTACTCATAATGTTAATAAGGTATTGGCAAAACAATACCCTCTCTACCTGCTGAGTTTCAGACATCAGCAGGTAGAGACCTGCTGCTATGAACCATAAATATTCAATTATAGGATAGGTAGCAAAAATTACTAACGTAATGTAGAATTGTAAGTGAGAATAGAAAAAGTGTCCCGTAAGCAGAAAGTAGTTCCTGTTTATAAGGGAACTTATTAATACAGTACTAATTATAGAAACGTAAACCAAAAACATCATGTTTCTATTCCGTAATTTCAGTAAGGTAAATGCTGTTAACATATCGTTTTGTTACAGATTGCAAAATCGTTAAGCAAAATGAATGTACGAGGCTCGGCCATCAAAGCTGCTTTAGCGCAGCTGTCCCAGCGCTGTGAAGTTATGCTTGTTAGGCTTACAGACAAGCAGATTGAACATCACTTAAGGTAACAATGATTATTTGAACTATATATTGTTCTTTTGTTTAGAAATGCTCTTATAACACTTTTTAACTATTGAGTGGGCCTAATAAGATGTTTTCAGGTAGTAAAAACAAACAATTAAATGAACAATTTTACTAAAACATACATTGTATTTATTTCTTAAAGTATTGTAACTGGATTATTTTATTTCAGGCGGAAGCCATTACAAAACATTGAGTTCCGACATCATTTGGAGACAAACGCAAAAGAATCATCAAAGCCATGTTCTATTGAAGATAAGGACAATCCAAAACATTCAAAGAAAAAGAGAAAAAAGAAAACCGAAGATCTAATGTTGGAGCTATTTGGTGAAGATGTCGAAGAAGCCGTCGAAGGAGATGCCCCGCCAAAAAAACGTAGGGTTGACGAGCCTGGCAAATTGTTGCCTTCTAGCAAGAAAAAAAGACCTAACAAAGAAAGAAAGAAAGTTAAAAAATTCGCTCTCCCTTCCACAAACGGTGTTAGTTCTGAAGAAGACCCCTCCATCAAAGAGCTGTGGTCCATCCTAGGAATGGAGTCTCCAACTGACCGAACAGCGAAATATTTATCAGATTGCCAGAATTCAAATCCCTCAGGAACAGTAGCTGTGCACGCTACATTTGAGAATGCTGGCTTAGCCGATGCGTCGGTATTTATGCCTCAACCGGGTCATGATTCAATTCAAAGTTCCTTAAACGATAAAGGGTTAGGTGTTATCAATCAGAATAGTATCTCTGAAGATACGGTAGAGACGGAACAGTTTTTAACGATAAGTGGAACATTCAGCTTGGCAAACACTTGCTTTGAAGGTAGTCCTCCAAGTCACTTTCAAAATGTTTCTAACAACGATAAGAAGCCTATTACTCCAAATAGTAGCTTAGAAGAACATAACATCAGGGATATATCAATCTCTAGAGGAACAGATTTTACACAAAAGCAGCCCTTACAGGGCAGTAGCAGGAAACCGGAATCTAATGAGCCAAAATCTATAGTTGGCACTATCAGAGTAAAAAACCTAGGTTTGTTGGTTGATCCAAAGTTGCAACCAGATAATAATGAAAACACATTAATAACTAAAGACAAATCTCATTCAAACGCAAATTTATCAATGGATCCTACTACGAGTATGGAAGACAAGGTTGTAGCTACATATAGGTACTATTTTAATGAACTGGTGGAGGCAAAAATCCCTAAACTTGGTGAACTGTTACACCTTGCTTTAGCTGATGCTATGCGATTCCACAATACAATATCAAAGGCAAATAAATTGTCATCTCAAGAGTTAATTAAAGAAGAACGTCAAAGAGCACATAAGGATTACGATCATAAAATGAGGAGCAGAGGAATCGAATTTCATTCTCTTTGTGAAACGATTGTTAACAAGTTCGACGTAAGTTCTAAAAAGACTCTCTTTATCGCTTTATTTTGTCGTATTCTACACCATGCAAGCACTATTGATCCTGCCAATGAAGGGGAGGTAAGAGCAGCGGCAACAGTGATACTGGCAATGTTGGAAGCCCATAAATACAAAGACCATGACATTCTAGAGCTACTTAAAAATGACCTAGAACAATTTGAAAATCAAGTCGAAGGAGTTCAGCAAATAATAGCAAAATGTGTTCCTGGGATTAGCAATAACACATCTCCCACAATATCCCATAATAGTGATACTGTCCTCATCTGTAAACCTCCAGCCTCAAGTCAAAATTCTCAAGACAAACTGAATTCCTGTAACCTATCTTATGGTAGGAAGACTTATAGTAGGAAGAGAAATGATACCAGTCACATAAGAAGTAGAGCAACAACATCTTTGATGGCAAATCCAAACGCAAATGGACATACCTCAGTAAAAAACAACACTATTATTACAAACGACCCTAGCCAAGCCGCTAAACAAACTCTTGATGACAAGCAAAAAGCTTCCATGGCCCATACATCAAACGTTAAGCCTTCTACAGTGAATCAGAGATCTCCTAATATCGCAGATTCGTCCAATGCAGCTCTAAACAGAAGCCATCATAATTATCAACAAAATTGTAATGTAAATTTGGACAAAACCTCCCATAGGACAGTTTCTAATGGTGTAGTTGCTCACCCACCTAGGCCTGTAATGCAGAATAATAGAACAGTATCCCATAATCAACATACCAATTCTATTCTCAAAGTTCAGAATAGCTCTTTAGTAAATGAGAAAGTAACTGCAAATAGAATAAATTTCTCACCGTCAAACGACCCTAACTGTAATTCAAGTCTTCTGAAAAATAGCCAGTGCACCAAATCGCCTCAACTATTAAGGTTGCTGAATGGAGTTACAATGGCATCAACCCCCGTCATCACCTCTTTTACTACTTCTGACACATCTAACAGCCCAGCTTTGCCTTCCAGCTTGCATAGATTACCAGCATCCATAACAATAACACCGTCATCTATCATCCGACACCCAACTTCTTCAGTGACATCAACTAATATCCAGCCTACCCCAAAGCCTTCTGAATCAATTGACACCATGCCCCAAGTGAATAAAACACGCCCATTAGTTATCATGCCTAACACATCTAGGGCAGTAACAAACTCCTCTAGTGCTCATTCCACTATTGTAAATAGACATCAAACTCAAATTGTAAGAAATTGTAGTTACAATTTAAAGTCATTACTGGAGTCTTCTGTTTCAAGTCCAATATCCACTACTAGTAGTACAAATGATTTTTCACCACATAATTCAAACACTACCGATGCAAGTTCATTATCCTCAACTTATAGAAATATCGAATATGCCTTGAAGAAGATTGTTGCCACCAGAACTGGGAATGAGAAACTTCAAAAACAAAGTAATCTTTATAAAACAACGTCGGTCACCTCGGTTAATCCTGCTTTAACTTCAGCTCCAGCTCCACCTCATAACCAAAGTTTCTCTGCGGATTGCGTTGGAAATAGGAACACTGGAACAATACGAAATCCTTCCACTATGTCTTTAACAATTACAACCAGTCACTTAGCACCAACAACGGTGTCTCCAACCACTTCACCCACTGCTGAGGTATGTTGCAATCAACTTATTAATAGTAATAGAATAATAATTATTGAGACTATAGGACTGCTAATTTTACTATGATTTTAATGAAAAATAAGAGTTAATGAAGTCTTATCTTTAATCTAAAATAATTGTGCCTGCTAAATCTTTTTCTAATATTCCTGGAGTTGTGAGCCAGGTAAAACATTTCTTTGCCACAGCTGATTGAAGTATTTTAGTTGTTTTTCAGAACACATCTAGTATTCTGTATTGCTTGTATAAGTGTTTCAAATGTTACAGAACCGTCCCATAATATGAATGCATTGAAAATATTAACCTATACTATCATCATCATCCTTATCTCATTTTAAACATATTTTTAAAAGTGAAACTATTTTGGCTTTTGCTGTCCGTTCAAACTATTGTGGGAACGGATCTTACAAAAAGTTGTACAGTTATTGTAATATTTTGTTAACAGGCAAATTTACCATCATCGTCACATTGTCATCCATTTATCGCTAGAAGACCCATCAGTGGCAAAATGAAGATGCTATTTGATCCTTCCAACAACTAAGTAAGTACAGTATATTACTTCATCTATGGTACAGTAGTGAAATACAAAACGTCATATATAAATAGATCCGTTTAATGTAGATCCTTTCCCTTAAGGAAGGATCTACACCGGCCTACACAGGATCCTACACTGGCTGCAAAGTCCACAATATCCTACCACCATCACTGAAGTCAATGAAGGGAAAACCACTAAAAACACAGCATCACAAGTGGCTGATAGACAGACCTGCCTACTCAAACCTTGAAGGAATTCCTCTAATCCGATCTAAATCATTAACTTTCACTAAATTCCTTACCATATGTTTAAGCACTTACATTAAGATAACAATTTTTCATAATCTAGTCTCCTCTTAAACACTGTTTCTTGCAATTTCACAGTCCATCTATGGACTAAGCCATACAAATTCTTGTACTACTTTTAAGTTATATTATTGTATGACGCCATTGTATTTTCTTAATGAAACTACGAATAAAGAATATTTCTATTCGATTTGATTTGATTTAAGCAGCATATTATATATGCAAATAACATAATTATGAAATGTATTGGAAATTTTGAATTTTGATGCACAATAAAACATCGCACTGTATAATAGTTCTGCAGCATGTGCACTTTTGTCCTTTTAAAAATTCACAGTAAAATTATGTACTAAGGGGATGATTAACTATAAATAGTTTAGAATATTTTTGTTCAAGCAAAAAGCAAAGTAGTTCAAGAACTTCTTGTAACTGTAGACAATTTTCAAATATAAGCTAATGGGATATTGATTTAATATGAGTGGAAGGCTTTTCAAGATACATTATAGTTTTCTGAGTTTAAATTAACTTCAATTTAATATGGGTGGAAGGCTTTTCAAGATACATTATAGTTTTCTGAGTTTAAATTAACTTCATCTTGTATTGTTTCAGAAAACCCAAAAGAGACATCGCTATCCTGAGAGTCGAGAGAGAATTTACATTAGTGTTATACATTATTCTCCTACTTAATTTTGAATGTCAAATTGTAAAAACTGCCTTTGTTTATTGACCATTGTCTGTTTTTCTAAGTTATAAGACTGATTTTCTAAGGGAAAATATGTGTAAGTTTTGATTGTTTTGAGTTCTGTGATATTAGAAAGTTTTGTAATTATTTAAGGTTTATTAGGTGGTTCACCTACAAACTCATTTTAAAGTAATATCTGTGTTTTTCAAAAATGTAAATACTGAATCAGAATTTTTCAAATGTACATAAGTTTTTTAAACGTACATTTAACCTGTGTTTAAGTAGGCTACTGTAAAAAAAGGTTCTACGTTTCAATTTGAAAAGTTTTTCAAAAGTAACTATGTTTAATTTTTAAGGAGATGAGAAATTAATTTTATTGCTTTACTAGCTATAATTTTCACCTGAGTGGGATAAGTGACTTTTTGTATTTTTATAATAAATGTTGAACATAACCAACGGTTTTCATTACTTTACCCTCCCATATTACACATTATTGATACACTCTATGTAAGCAATCTTGGAAGTTTAGTAGTCCATGAAAGAGTTATGTCTCATATTTTGTAATTTTCTCAATAAGTTAAATTTTGATAGTTTAACATGTGTTAAAAAGCAACAAGTAGCCTACTTTGTTTAATATTGTCGGATATTAACATTTAAATTACTCGCTTGACATCTTATGTGTTAATGTGTCTTCTCATAGTTCAGGAAAATTGTATTATTGGCTTTTAGTATTGCAAGTCTTCTTGTCTCACTGTCAAGAAAGAACGATGTTTTATTATGATGTTAGTTAATGCATTGGTTTTTACTTTATCTTATTCTCAAACTTGAGACACTCTTTGGGTATACAGGAATATCAAAAGAACAAGCAAAGCTTTAAGAATTGGTTGTATTTTTGTTAGTAGTGTATTTTATCACTGGGGGAAAAGTGACTCTTTTCGACCCAAGCTCAAGTTTTACGATCGAGGTTAAGCCACAAGGTCAGAAATGAGAGAGGACTGAAAAGACACTTGTTCCCGTATGGCAAACAATATTTTTTTTCATAGTGCACCATTTAAGCAAAAAAGACTACAAAACTTAAATAGGTTTCATGTTAAGATAACACCTCAAGACGACTTCCAAATAGCTTTCAATATTTCCAATGTAAGCAAGCAGTTGTTGTAGTAAGTGATTTAATAATTTTCATCTATTATTAAGATTTTGTTTGTGTGCAAGTACATTATACAGTCAATATTTCGAGCTGAACTTTGGCTCCCATGGACTTTCCATAATCCCATATGTCCTGAGAATGTCTCAGGATATGTATGAATGCCATAGGATATCCCAGAATGTCCCATGACATCCTGGGGCATTTACAAAATCCACTGATATCCTGTAATGTCCCGGTAACAAAATGAGGAAAACAACTACTACCACTGATTGTACTGTCTGGGAAGTAGAATCTCGATTAAGAGACTCATGAGAATGATTTAAATAATACTTATTATCAAGGTTGAACTTTTATCGAGGTTTGCAAAAACATATTATTAGGGGTAAAGTAAATTGACGATTACACTTGTTATAAAGGATTACTTTTTATCGAGGTTCCATCGTAGTGACCAGCATGCAACAAGCCACAACCAATTAAAACAATCGATACATACTTCATATGCATGTGATTGCTTACAATCCAAATTTACAACTGAGTTAACAGCTGATTTATACTCTTTAAGGAGTAAAATAGCTACATAAGACCAGCAATGCATGTGTAAGCAGCTGTTTTTGGCTGTTTTTCCTTCAGAATTACAAAAAATTGTCATGTTAATTATAAAACTAGTTATTCTTCCCGTGCTCCGGAATAGTTACACACACCATGGATCATACAAGTAAATCTCAATCGCACTTCTTTTGGGTATGGTAAACTGGGACGGGTGGCGTCGTCCTGTATGCCAGCAACTAGGAGGTTACGAATTGTGGATATTTATAGACATGCACTGTGGATGCTATACTCCCTGGTGTGGATTAACGTCCGCACGAGTGAGTACTACGACTATCCGCAGTACTATCCTGAAATATAGACCAATTCGTATATATCAAGGCAAAAATGTGATTCGGATTCCACTATAAGATGTAGGTCCCTTAGTTTCCATTAGCTGTATGGGCTATTAATTAACAGCTGTGTCTAAGGAATAACTCTGCCTTAGTCACTAACAAGACTACAAGATCGTGCCACTCATCCTACACTCATGTCCCCTTAAAACCCCTAGATACTTGACCAAATATCTACAAGCCTGATGAACTTAGAGCAAGAATTCTTGATTAGAGCTTCCCGAGGAACTGTCTGTCCATTAATCAACATGCCAAAGGAGTCAGCTCTTACTGACTCTTAGCTTTCTACTGTCAAAGAGCAGATGTTCAGTGGTAAAGGTAAAGCGGCTCATCTATCAGAGATAATTAACAGTTCATTGTGTCTGTAGCCTTGACCCATTATTTTCCGGCTTAAATTCAATATATGGCAATTGGAATTCAGAGACATTAAAACCTATATAGATGCGGATCCCGCTTCTCCTCGTGGCCATTCCGGCGATCTGCCTAGTTGCCTCTTTGGACAGAGAGTAAGGAGGGTGGGTTCTTTTATTTTGAAGCTCACATATAATGTTGGCCAGCTCTGCATCTTTGATTTGATGCGGGATGAGATCGGAAAAGGCCAGGGGGGAAGGCAAAAGCACAGCTCTACTGGCTCCAAATATGATGCCTGGTCGTCAGATAAATGGTCAATCCTAGAAAGAATGTCAGCAATGACATTCTGAGTGCCACGCACATGTTGCACTTGGAATTTTAGGGACTAAATTTGGACGACCTAACGACCAATTTTTCCGAGCTGCAGGGGATGTACGAGAATCTAGGAGAGTGCCTGGTTGTCAGTCTCAAGCAACAATTCCTTGTGTTCTAGGAACCTTCGGATCTTATTTATGCAAAAGACGACTGCCAAACACTCCAGCTCATGAACAGAAGAGCTTTTCTTCTCGCAAGGTGTTAAGGTGCCAGAAGCATACGCAATAGGCTACCTTATACCATCCACTCAGCAACACAGCAGACAACACAGTGGCAATGGCTGAGAAGGAAGCATCTGTCTGAAGGACGAACTTTTGACCAAAATGTAACATAGCCAGCACTGGAGGTTGCATCACTGCCTCCTTCAACAAATCAAAGGACGTCTGCTGAGCTTCACCCCACTCAAACTTGGTACCCTTCTTCCTAAGCGTATTCAAAGGAGTTCCCAACTCCGCAACATTCGGAATGAAACGCCTACAAAAATTTATCATGCCAACATAACGGGCCACACCCTTGACATCCTTAGGAGGGCAAACTGTTGAAGATCAATTCTAATGTTTATGAAAATATTGTTTAAATGTATTTGAATTTGGAACAGATGGTATTATTTCATATGCTAAAGAATATCAATAGTGATTGTTCCTACGTTGTAAATAGTTGGTTTCAGTCTTTCATTTTTTGTAAGTAAATTAAAATCTTTAATCCAAGTCTAAAGTTTTCCCCTAATTTATACCTCCTTACTTTAGAGTGTAACAGTTTATTGGCTAATAAATTGAGGATGAGGTTGACTTGGAATGGCAATAGGAATTCCAATTTTGGTATTGAAACCTTTTGATGGACACAATTTTAGTAATTGGATGTTCGGATTAGAGTTAGTATTGGAACAGTATAAAATCCTAGATGCTTGACTCAAGAAATTACTGAAGAAAAAATCCAAGGTCTGCCTTTATGGAAAAAGATGTTAAAGCAAGAGGTCTGATAGTACAACATATCACGGATGATATCATGTCGACCATCAAGGGCCAGAGGACAGCAAAAGAAATTACGAATCTCCTCAAGAGGACGTATAGAACGACTGGCATTGGAGAGCAAACACGAATCAAACAGGAACTGGGTAACTTAAAGTTCAACGGTGAGAGCTCATTACTGTCTTATTGCACAAAATTTGAATCTTTGGTAAATGACCTTAAGTCTGCTGGTGGAACAATAAACAATCAGGAAATAATAACGACACTTTTGTCTTCCATGCCCTTAAATTATATGTGAATCATCAATTGAAGTAATTTCAATACTTAAGCTCACACATGATACAATCCAAGAGGAAACCAGAAATGATCCGAATTTGTCAAAATTACTGAAAGAACTGCGACAAAATCAATCAGAAGATTCAGAATTGACCATTTCTGATGGCATCATCTTCCGCGGTTCTCGAGTTGTCATACCAGCAAGTCTTCAAGACTCCGTCCTTCAAGAACTTCACCACACACACATCGGATCAACAAAGATGAAACAACTTGCCCGCCGTTATGTGTATTGGAGATCCATTGACAAATACATCGAAAGAGTTGAACGAGCTGTCCAGCATGTGCTTCTACCAGATATAGTCCACCCAAAGCTCCCTTACACCCTTGGGAGGAACCTGAAGGTAACTGGCAGAGAGTACACTTTGACTATGCTGGTCCCTTCCAGAACCACCACTTCCTAGTCATTGTGGATGGCAAATCTAAATGGGCCGAAGTAGAAGTATGTTCATCTGTATCAACTTCATCATCAACCATAGGGATTCTTCAGAATGTATTCTCACGCTACGGCTTCCCAGACGTAATGGTATCGGACAACGCTGCTATTTTCACTAGCGACACATTTCACCAGTTCTGCAAAGAAGGAGGAGAATTTTTCATAAATTCATAGCACCGGGACATCCAACGACCAATGGGTTGGCTCAAAGAGACATCAAGACCCTCAAAAATCTACTTTTTACCATGATTGAAGAACCTTTCACAATGAAACAAATGATTAGGGAAATACTCTTCAGATACAAAGGTGCTCTTGTCCTTTCCGTGACACTGAGAAATAAGGACATTAATGCGTTACCAACAGACATACACACAAAAATACAGAGCTTAATTAGGGAATTTGCTATGCTTTAAGCATAACAAAGTTTATATAAAATTAGTATTTGAAATCTTTGTTAATATCATAAAATTTTATCATAACAATTTATATTTGCTTGGACCGAAGATGACCCGAAATGCTGTCAAAATGATTACCAAAATAGGCCACGAACTATTGATACATAAACAACGTAAAGCGTTACAATTGATGATGGTTTGCTGAATAAATGTTTTACTAAAATGCGTTATCATTTTCTTAGCATAAACTAACATTTTGGATTCCTGACAGAAAAGCAAAACGTATACAGTTAAGACATCAATTAAATTGAATACGCCTTTAATAAATAAGGTGCAACACCAACGATGAATAAATTGTAAATTACAGTGATGTGTTGGTACGGTAAAATAATTCTTGCTGCTACCAACGGTTCTAAGGAAAAGAACCAGGACCAAAAACCAACAGTTATGAACTATTGTACATCCGACCAATTATATGCGTTTATCAAGTCCCGAGGTTATTGATTTCTTGGTTTTGGATTTTCTCGTAACAAGTTATAAATTTGAATGTAAACTTATCGGTGTCAGGTTGAAATAAAACAACCTTATCCAAACAACTTTTGTTATTTAATAGATTAGGTATTATCTAAACAATGATTGGTATATCTATTAAGATTAGAAGGAAATGTGACAAAAATCATACAATGTTTGGTTTTTGGACATTTGTAATTTTATTTCTTAAGTAGGTATTCTAGGGAAAAGTACCGGTATCAAGGATCGTCGTTGAAAAGGTTTTTATAATTGGGTAGGCGTACGTACCCAAGAGATGGGCTATGGGCCTATTAGCTGTATGGTCCAGCGATTGTATCACACGGTGAGTAGGAACATAGACAATTTGTCTATGGTATGAGCTTTTGACTATATATAGTCGATGGTAGGAACAGAAAGTTACACATTGGAAAAGCGAGTTTAGCATCATCCGTTAAACCTCTGTTACAATCACCCACTGAAGTTTTGATTTTTTACTTCATACTTTACTTTACACAACCGCCATTGAAGTGCCGTCAATGAGCGGACACCCTGTTTCTAAGGGCCGGTACACACACACCGACTTGGACGCATGTGAGTACGACTGTTCGTGTCGTGCTGGCATACGACAAAGTCGTGTTACCTCACGACAGTTGTCGTATCGGTATACGACTCAGCAAACACAACAGCGAACTCTACTGGCTTTAGGACTACTCACTTGTGAGGATGTCGCCGGAGGAAGAGGAACCATGTATATACAGAATTAATGTGTATGGAAAGTTTAGTCGCTGCTATGTAAAAAAACTTGTTTTGAAACACTTTGCAAAAATAAACAAGAATTTATGTAATGCCATTTATGTACATTTCATTATACATCCTTAATTTGTCTAATTATATGTGTTATCAGTTAAGGTAATGTTAATTTTGGTTAATTTTGTTGCCCTTTACAAAAAGTTGCCATTACAATAAGTTATTTTTGTAAATGTACATACGGTAGACTCTCTCTAGTTCGGCCACCTCGGGACCGGACCACCGGCCGGACTACAAAATGGCCGGACTATCTGGCTGTACTGTCAACATTTAAAATACCCCATTTAATGCATCGCCTATGGTTAAAAAGTCGTGTCCCGAGACGCACTAGTGTGTATACACCGACGCGATAGCCATATAACGCCATGTCCCGCTACGACTCAAAACAGTCGTGAGCCCATACGACACGACTTGCCTGTCGGACCCCCAGTCGGTGTAGGGCGCGACTCGAAATTTGTCGTCCACGACTTTGACACCTCCACGACTGCTGTCGCACTAGTGTGTGCACCCCCATGCGACTTCCATTGCCTACTTTGTTTCTCTACTTGTCGTGCAGATATACGATTTCTTGAGTCGTACAGGGGCACGACAAAAGTCGGCGTGTGCGTACCGGCCCTAAGCATTTAAGTTTCCCAGCCGTATACAACCACAACACTGATTCAAAGTCTTCTTTCTGGTTATCAAAACTCAAGAACAATTAAACACAAATAATCTCTGGTTCCTGACCTGTATGATGCCTAGTTATTTAATTTCATTTACGGTTACACTATATTATTGCACTTGCGATTAATTAAATCCGTTATGTAAGAAAAACGTTTTTAATCTCACTTGGTTGGGATTTGCTTCCAAAAAGTGATCAAAAATGGTTGTGGTATTTGTAAACAACATTTGTAAACATATCAGCATAGACAAAAAGTTTTTCCTACAGTCACCCGACAAAGTTGGCTTCCCTGTACTGTTTATAGTACAGAAAGCTGCTAATTGCTGCATATTTATACTTTGCCGTACGGTTTATACTTTGCCGCACGGTTTATACTTTGCCGCACATCAGGATTCCAACCAAACAACACAAAACAGCGTGGTTTTATTATGCACGTAATCCGTGTACGCTTGGAAATAGGTTGGCAACACTTAAAGATAATAATACTATGAACAGCTGATTGACTATTATAACTACGATTTAACCTGTCATTTCGTGTTTATAGTTTTGGTATTTCTGAACTTTCTGGACTTTTCTTTTAAACGTTTTTAAAACATTCCTACGGTCTTAATAAACAAGAAAATACCTTTAAAGCATTTTTTTTAGGCGCGGAAACCACTTCAAATTACAAAAACATACGGAACTATATTCTCAAAAGACGGAGCACATTTCTTGCCGAGGAAAAATAGCGGAGTGATACGGACCACGGGTACTACTTTCTCCAGGGCACCATTTGTGTAATTCTGTTGCTAGCTGAACCTAAAAACGTGTTGTATAGTGTTTGAAAGACTAATTATTTATGTTTTATAGTGACTGTAGGAAAAATATAATGTGTAACACGAGTGAAAAGGACCTTTGCTGCACTCGAGATCATTCCGCACTCGCCTGCGGCTCGTGCGTAAACATTGCTCTCGTGTGCAGCAAAGTGCCACTTTCACCACTAGTTACACAAATAACTATTGTCTATGATATCAGTGACAGCTAGAAAAAATAATCTTGATTCAAACAGCTAGTTATTTCATAGATGTGTGGTGTCAACTTAGCCACAGCTGTGATGCCTTTGGTCAATACTTTATTTAATATTTATTATGTAACAGCAGCTGTTGTTTGTTTTTGTTCAAATGTTTAGTTTGGACTATGTTATGATTCAACACACTTCTCTATTCGTTTGTAAATAAATCATTATCAAATATTCGTTCATATAGTGGTGAAATTAATTCATACAGATTAAACATCACTATGGATGATTATGTGATAAAAATTAGACGAAAACTTGACAAAAATCACACAAAACTGCATTTTTGAACGTCCGTAATTTTATTCACAAAGTAGTGAGGCCAGACACTCGCCAATCCAGTGAATACATTAAAATGACTTGGATCTTGATAGGTACTCTTGTTTTCCTAGAGAAGACAGCGTAAAATGCCATCTTGAGTGTTACAGACAGACAGACAGAAATAGAGATAAGACTCGTTTCTGCTTCTGTATAAAACGTAAAAATAACCTAAAAATAATTCTAAGCAATCTACAATCAAAACTCTAATTTTATTTATATAGATATATTTGTGTGTGTGTGTGTGTCCGTCCAGAAGGTAAGTTGAGTAACTTTTTGTCCGATTTTGATATTTGGTTTGAAGGTGTAAGGCGGGATAAACTTGAATGAGTTCGTGAACCAGCATGAGTGGGCCATGGGACCGGGGGGTTTTATGGAGTAAAAATGGGGGTTACTAATTTTTTACCCTTAAAACACAAAATTTATTTATTTTTCTCCAGACCTTTTTAAAGAGCTTAAAAACAAATAGTTTAGTATATCAAAGTATTTTTGTACGGTGTTCATCGGAAAAAATTAAAAAAAATTGTAACTTTAAAATTCTCATGTTGTTATTCTTATTGAGAGTATTATAAGATGTTGTAGTTGGCTTGTTTATGGATATATTTTGATCAAACTTGGCGGATTTATTTATTTCATACTAAGCTATTGATACGTTAATTAAAAAAAAAACACTATTAGTTTCCCTGTAGCAGCTAACCTAGCCAACTCGTCAAACATAAATGTTAATTTAATAGATTAATTGAAAATCAATCCAGGCAAATGGAAATTCGCTTAGTCGGCAGGTTTTGTTGCAGCGGGGATGTTTTTTGTTTTCTTCGCTCACCTTAACTGAGTCCTTACACAATTCAATTTTTGTTACTTAGCAAGTTCTGTGCTTTACCAGTTTAGAAACCCCCGTTTCCTCACTGTAGGTAGCTCTGATCACAAGATGAGACTATTGCACCCGAAGGGTTGGGCCTTGGTCAAGAGATTTAGTGTCTCTAACTTAAGAAAACTGCGTTTCAATACGCTCCTAATAGCTAATCTGTACAGGTCCCAGTCATCCTGGAATTCTTGAACTGTATCTTTTCCAGAGAAAGATTGCCAACATTAAAGATGATATCTCTATGATGGTCAGAGAGAGAGAGCCCCTGAGAAACCCTCCAGTTCAAGATTCTTCTCTGTGGGTGAGGTACTGATTCTCTAACCCTGCTTAGATAAGTTGGTTCTAAACTATTGACCACTAGATCATCATATTATGATCATTGGAGGCTAGGTATTAAAGAAGAGCCTTAATTCTTGGATTATTGTACCAAAATCTCAACGAATTGTTGTGGAAGTTAGTGTAGGAGCTCAGCACTAGATCGTGGACGACTTGCCAACTTCCGGACTTTCACTTTCAGTGGCTTTGTAATCTCGTCTTGTAGCATGTACACCGACAGGAGGAGTTCACATCCCCCCTGACGACCTTGCGCTTGCATCTCGTCACCTTATTACTTATTATGAGACAACAACACCACCTAGGTGCGTATCATAAGCTGACTGTGAATGCAAGTTGAGTGTATAATGTAGTGAGATGATCTGCGCAGCTTTGCTACTGACGAAGACCTGCTGTTTCACTAGTCAGGGCCGTTTTATAACTGGTATGTCCTATTTTGAACCTGATAAAAATAAGTTCTGTCTTTGCGCATGATTAAAGAACAACAAACCATTAGCAAATTTCATTTGTTAGGTGATCACAGTAATAAGCTATAAAGCTATAAATGAATTCGAATGTGAGAAGGATTATTTTATCATAAAAATATTATAGTTCAGTAGAGATTTATAAGTTCATGAGCCATAAGTCACTCTGATTTGTACAATTGATTGCACAAGAAGAAACATTCCAATGGAAAAGTAAATGTGAAGTGACCCATACTCCAATACATTAGTGAAAATAAATTCTATCGCCGTAGTCATTATAGGCCGCTTATCTGTAGTAATTGAAGCAGGGCTCACATCAACACTACCAGCTAAAATAGAAGAAGAGTAAAATAAGTCAGTTACAATGGATGTTTAAAAATTGTCAATATTTAATTACACGTGCGTATTGGTTTACCAATGTTAAAGTTTAATGATTAACATACTGATATGAAACGACAACATACTGACTGCTCTGGTTTCTCAAATACTAACTACTGGGTGAAACCCGTCGAAGTCGTCGATTACTCTTGTACTCTTGAGGTGTCGCGTAAATTAAACTACAGACGATAGAAAGAGTGAAGTTATTAAAATCTTAGTTAAATAAAGGGAGGATAAACATAATTATGACGATTGAGTACCTTAGAACACGTGGTTGATGAATTCGTTGAATACAATATTATGTTCTTTCATCGGAAACAGGTCGCCAAAAAGGTTGTGAGGAGTCTTAACAATTGTTTCTTGTTCATGCAGTCACTGTTTCTGTCCGTGTTTACATATTATCTCCCTGCTTATGGAAACAGCATCTCTGGAGAAGACATGTACCGAATTCAAAAACTGCAAAATTCTGCAATTCGTTTCATTTTTGGGCTCAAAAGATTTGAACATGTCTCTCCATTTAGAGCTGTAGCGGGGATGTCAACGGTAGACACTGTTTGCAGGATCATGACGTGCTGCATGGTGCACAAGGCTCTTGTCCTACAGGAGCCACAGTAGCTTCTTGAGGCTCTCTTTCCGGGAGGAGGTCTCTCAGCGCAGTAGTACCCGCCATGGAGGTCTCCAGCTTCACTTTCCAAGAGTGAGGCTTGAGTTTGGAAGGAGAAGCTTCTCGTACTTCGGCCCAAAGCTGTACAACGACCTCCCCTCTGGCCTCAAAAAATATGCCTTGCCATCTTTTAGAGCCAAAATTAAGGTATTGTACTGTTATGATTAGTTGTTATTTATATTTTCTTGTTCTGTTTTGTTATTGTTTCTATTTATTTGTTTGTTATAAGTTATGACGAGAGTTGTTCTGAAAAGCAGTTGTACTGAGAAACGCTTGATCAATAAAGGCATTTTTATTTATTTATTTATTTATGAGTTTTGTAAATGTCCATGCCTCTTTCACTATAGGAAAAGGAGTTGATATAATTGGTCCGTCATCTAGCGGAGGGAGCCAATACAGTATTACTGGTCCCATCTGCTTTTAGGAAAATCTTTCTGATCGTATCGGATAGCATCAGTGAATAGCCATCTTTGGGCATAAACAATACACCATTTTATCGGTGGGAGGCAGATTAATTTTGTTTATTTTTTATAATATATTTCTCTAGAAAGCAGTGACATTCTTACTTCGACGGTTGTCTACTTTTACGTGGTGCATTTTTTATTCCTTCTGCAAGTTACCATTATCCTGCACTTCTTTGCTAATTGATTAACTTCTGGTATGATTTTGTGCCATTATGTTGCTGCCCAACTTGAACTTAATTGACATGCGAGGGTCCATTGCCTCGGCCGTATCGATCACATAAATTTGGGCATGTATTTTGTGGATAGAGTGGATCATAGAGTGAATTTAGCCATTAATCTTGAGCATTTAGGAACCACATCCATAACCTAGTCCGGCTTTGTTGGAAAAGAATGATGCAAATGAGATGATATGTAATGGCACAGTTGTATTTCCGAATCTTAAATATGTAGAGTGGTTTGGATGCGTTGCTATGGTTCATCAAAATCCCATATAAAGTATGATGAGATCTGATTTCAAGGAGCTTTAACTTGTTATTAAGTCAGCAGCCGTTGATAAAGCTGGGCCAGGAAGGAAAGCCAATTACTCTTGTGCAAAATAGCCTCACAGTTTAAGTCCAGCGTTTTGCAAAAATAACATTCGAGAAATGGGTCAATGTCAAACGAGATAGGCTGCTGTAAAACGTAAGTTATCAAGAGCATTTAGGAAAGACTAGTGCACTTGTTGCTTGAATTCGAGCAATTGCAAAATGTTGCAGGCATTATTTCAAAACGAATATCAGTCATAATTTTCGATGACTTAAAAGAGTCAACTCAAAGATAAATAATCAATTACTCCACACCAGTTATCTATATAAATAAAATTAGAGTTTTGTCTGTACATTGCTTAGAATAATGAACTTTTTGGTTATTTTTACATTTCATAGGTCAGAGAAACCGAATCAAACCTTATCTCAATTTCTGTCTGTCTGTCTGTCTGTCTGTCTGTCTGTCTATCTGTCATTCTCTTGGTAACGCTAAAATACGCACTTTATTACAACTACTCCTCAATAACTATAGCACTGTCCCGCCTGAAACTTATTTTCCAAATACTATACATATATGAGATGGTTTTAGACGTATTTCATCGAATATGAGACAGTTAGATATTTAACAGTAAACCCTTGAAAATCAAGTTTTTGTCGATTTTTGACGTGGAATTTCTGGAAGCCCATGTTAACCTTATGAGAAATGAAATTATTGAATCTTAACAGCTGTTTCAATTAAACAAGTTGGTTCTGTTCTGTGATGTTCAATAGCATTAAAGTTACAAGGATTACCAACAGGGTGCAGCACTAGCACTATTATTTCTTTTACATTTATGACAACAGCTAATTTGCAACCTGGAGGCGAGTGAGCGTAGCGAACGAGCTAACCTGAAGGCAAGTGAGCGTAGCGAACGAGCTAACCTGAAGGAAAGTGAGCGCAGCGAACGAGCTCCAACATACAGGTGAGTGAGCGTAGCGAACGAACTTCAACCAGGACGTGATTGAGCCATGCAAACGAGATCAGATAGTAAAAATAAAAGTAAGCCTACCGTTATAGGATCGACCGGCAGACACAGAGGTAATTTAACCTTTTATTGATTGTCATACCGATCCGGAACAACAAAAAACAACATAAAATGAAGCTATGTATAATAGTTTGGCCAGCATATCTTAAAATATGCAAACCAACTGCTGTTCTTTATATAAGAAGGTTTCAACTGAATATTATAAGATCCCCGTGCGTAGAACGGGTACACAGCTAGTCGAAACTATAAACGTACTGGACTCATTCTGAAAACGAACGCTCACTCCACTCCAGTTATTCAAACTGAAAACGAACTCTTTTGTTTGTATCATTGAGCGGAGCGAAGCGAAGCGAGCGAAGCTCTTATACTACACTCCTGCTTTTGTTTTACAAATACTCCTCCTGAGCGGCTGAAGCGATCTGCATCAAATTTAGCACAATCATAGTAACCAACCATGGGAAGGTATAAATCTGAAATGGTACAAATCGGACCACAGGACTTTTCTGTACGTGAATTCAAACTTTTGGAAATTTAACATGGGCCTTATGGGTTAATTGGTTGCCATGACATTATTTGCGAGATAACAATAAAAAGGTAAACAAGAGTCACAACATATGTTAGTCAACGAATCATCTAAATAGCACATTACAAATACCGTACAGAGAAAAAGGTAAGAATAATCGGATTAATGCCATTGAGCATAATTTACTACAAAATGAAAAACCATATTATGGTCGCCGGAATGAGGCTGATGTACCATTGATTTTAAATAATCCAAATAATAGTCATTCCATTTATGTGGACCAAATCTAGGCCTACATACGATTGAGTTTGGATTCTGCAAGTAGACTTTCCATTTATGTGAACTACTGAAATAGACGTACCATTCAATAGTGCAGACTTTAAATAGGTACTGCAATAACAATTCTAATAATGAGAACCAAATATACCACTGAGTTTGGATACTGCAGGTAGACTTCCCATTGACGTGAACCAGGCGTACCATTGACTTTTGATCCTGCAAGTAGACAATTCATTTACGTGAACCAAATGTACCATTGAGTTTGGATACTGCAAGTAAAAAAAGATTTGAAAGTTGAAAAATGATTTGATTTTATTTGAGTAAACAATTCGTTTACGTGAACCCGATGACGCATCATTGACTTTGGATACTGCAAATAAGGACTCCATTTATGTGAATCAAATTAACCATTGCTTTGGATCCTGCAATTAGACAATTCATTTACGTGAACCAAAAAAATGAGCCATTCGGTTTGAATACCGCAAGTAATTCGTTTACGTGAACCCGGCGTATCATTGACTTTGAATACTGCAAATAGACATTTCAATTAAGTGAACCAGGCGTACCATTGACTTTGGATAATGCAAATAGGCATTTTATTTATGTGAACCAAAATGTATCATTGACATTGGATACTGTAATTAGACATTCAATATATGAGAACCAGATTAAACATAGACTTTGTTCATGCAAGTAGACCATTCATTTACGTGAACCAGACTTACAGGTAATTGACTTAGAATACTGCAAATAGACATTCCATAAGTGAACCAAATATACCATTGACATTGGATACTGCAAGTATTTAATCTTATTTACGAGGACCAGATGTAGCATTGACTTTAGTAGACTGATGTAGTATTGGATTAATATGCTAGCTCCGCTCAATATTGCAAGCAGACAACTGCATTGTACACCTAGTGTATTTACTACGAACAGCTGTAATTATTACAAATTATTCGTCTGTTTTTGTAAACATAAATCTTTTCTTCATAAGAAATACATTGGGATTTTGATGGCCTGTGGGGCAAAGCCCGAGGACTTTTATTGCAGAAATTTGTGAAAGGGGGCGTCTACCCAAAAAATACTTTATTTTGACACATTGTAAAAATCCGTCCATTATTAACGGAGGAGTAGTGTTTAGTAGAAATCGCCTTCACGTATTATATATAAGGATTTTCGTGATCGGATATTGTACGTTATCATATGGACACAATGAACTACTTCAGAAGAATCTGTTAGTTCAAAAGCAGTTCAAGCCAGATTATGAATATAATGATCCAAATTTATTTTATTTACTTGAACTACTTCATTGTATCGAGTTTGAGACGTTTTTATATGTAGCTGGGTAATATGTTTCGTATTTACCCCTCTTGGCTGCTGTTCGATGCTCTTTTAGTATATTATATGGTTTCCGTCAGGTATCGTTAGTACACCTGTTTTTGCTAGTATATATTTCAATAATATTCAAATAGTCTAAGAGTGTCAGTTTAATTAGTAGGCCTAGGTTATTATGGTTCAACCTAGCAAGATGTGTACACTAAAGTAAAAACCCTCTATACATCTTTTAAAATACAACCTTCCAGTTTTATGGCATTTATTTCCAAATCTATATACACATCTATATAAAAAAATGCTAATAAACATTATAAAATCAACTCAGTTGCTATTAATTTACCAACTTCACCGAAACCACAGATTAAACTTACTCCGTGGTAGTATATGACATCCTCAGCCTACTCCTCTATTCTTGCATGGTTTTATTGTATGGCACAATATTCTTCCTGATTATCGAAAACATGTAAGCTTATAATCCCACAAACCTCTGACGTTCTTTCTTGAATGCAACAATAAATGATTATTGAACCCCACAAGGAATAATTATCTGTTTCTTTGATATTGATAAATGCCACTGATTTCATAATATTACAACATTTTCTTAGTTCATTAAAGAATAGATTTTGTTAAGACATTTTTTAAAATCGTTTTATAAAATCTTTTTTTGTTTAAGCTATTAAAAAACTTACCATGCATTGGAAAATCAATTTTAAAGTCACAAAATAATGTAAAAATTTCATTTTGACAGATCTGAAGTGCTTATAACATGAGACCTTTGAAATACAGTTTAAATATTAACAGCTGTTTTATTAAATGATAGTGTAAAATCATCCATCTGGTCATAATGTAAACAAATCTGAGGAGGAGGGAAAAATCAGGCAGCCGGGGCTGAGTACCAAGGGAATCCACTTAGTTTCTCTTTTGATGGCTCATCCCTGAAATTTTACCCCCTGAGCAAACGTGACGTCACAAACCAGGGGGTAAAATTCCGGCCGCGAACTTTTGAGTTTCGCGACTTCAGCTCGATGGATTAAACGCGGAATTAAACATATATTTTCATGGTTGTGAGTTTAATCAGAACACATCAAATTATAAAAACCTAGAATGTACGGCCCGGATTTTTACCCCCGGAATTTTACCCCCCGGATTTTTACCCCCGGAATTTTACCCCCGGAACTTTACCGCCCGGAATTTTACCCCCCGGATTTTTACCCCCGGAACTTTACCCCCTGGCCAGATATATAAATTAGTGAGAATGATTAATTATCGTCATTCAGTTTTAATTTAATGGTAAACATTTTATTCTTAAGTAGCCTATCTTAATTTATATGTAACATTAACTAATCGAACAGGGTTTTAATATTAATTTTGATATTCGAGTGTCAGGATTCGATCTTTCAAGCCAACTGTTGGTTAATATGATAAAAAAAACAGCGAATTCTGTTTACTTAGTTGAGATTACAAAATAAATAAATAAAGATAGGCTACTAAATAATGAAATGTTTAAAACTCATTAAAAACAGAAATAAGAAAATCAATCATTCAATTTCTAAAATCAGCCAGGGGGTAAAATTCCGGGGGTAAAATTCCGGGGTGTAAAATTCCGGGGGTAAAAATCCGGCCCGTACATCTTCAGTTGCCTAAACGCTAGTTATATGGACAGGGGGTAAAATTCCGGTTTTTATCGCTAATCTAATTAATCACGCTCTGACTATTTTCATTAGACTTCCAAATCCGCCGGGGTAAAATTCCGGCCGCGAACAAACTTTTGGCCACTCAGGTTACTACGTCATAGTGACGTCAGCTTTGCCCAGGGGGTAAAATTCCAGGGGGATAAAATTCCGGCGACCCCTCTACGACCAAGTCCGTTCTTTAGACACCCTTACCAAGTTTCTACGCTCAGCCGTTCTCTCAAATTAGGTGTGGCAAAACCCCGTTTTTTCCTAGATAAGAATAGTATGGGAATGGTACATGGCCACTGGGGCAGTGTCGAAAGGGAATTCGCCTCATTTCTTCAAACAGTTTCCAATTGAATACATAGATTATAATATCAATTTATGTGCGCATGTGTGATTGGAAAATTTCATGTTCCTCACAGTTTAAAAATTAATTAAGTTTTTTATTGGAGATACCTATAAGTTAAAGATTAAAATATGGAATCTATGAATTGATTCTTTCTTCAAACTGTCACTGATGACTGATTATGTTTCATTACAATTTGTTTACAAATACAAATAGTAGTGAATTTATTTCCATAGACTAGAGTATGTTTTATGTATGTTACTTCCGATCTCGTTTTGTAAGCAAGTCCAAAATCAAGTGAAATTAATAACCTTGTATAACTTAAATAACGGATTTAATTCGAGTGCAATAGTTTTTAACTGGAAATGAAATACAATTCGACTAGGCACCATCCAGGCCGGGAAAGGACAATCTACGTGTTTCAAATTGTACTGTACACCCCTGTACACCTACTTGAGTTTTGATAACCGGGAAAAGGCCAAAAGGCCTCGAGTTTTGTATGTGACTGGAAAACTCGTTGCACGCACAGTCGTAGCTTCAATTTTTTTGGCTGTTGTGACAAGTTACAACACCCCAACTGTAGTGCGTGACACTGATCATGGATGATGCATCTAGACTACATTTATATGCAAACAACGTAAAGCACAACTCGTTGTTTGCATAACAATAGTTTGTAGCCTGTTTAACGAACCAACCACGAATACTGTTCTGTTGAAGTATTCGTGGTATTACTAAACTGTTATCGTAATCTTCCTTGCTTAGTACTCCATTTTACATTCTACTAGCTGCTGTGCCCCAGCATTGCAACGGCAAGAGAACACTAATGTCGTCATACTACATACTGCAGCAAAAACACCAGTCATCAACACATGCGTTGCGGCTGTTGGGTGATACTTAAACTCCCTAGGGAGTAAAAAGCCTTTTTAGTCCCTAGGAAGTAAAAACCACCTGTTGTAAACCTATTGTAAGCAATTGCATGTATCTAAATTATCTAGCGATTGATTGTATTAATAGCTCATTGTTGCATTATCGTCAATTGCTCGGCATATCGATAGTATATACAGCGTGTCTGGTCATCAGTGTTACAAAATATTTTTGGTGGATGTACAAAGTAATTGAAGTGTGATGATGCATATAAGAGGTCCCAAGTCTAAAAATTGGATTCCCAAATAACTATTTTAAGTTTTTAGAAAATAGCCATGTTTTTAACCCAATTCAGCGATATTTCAATTACCTGTAAATGGATTTGAGTAGATGATGTAATTTTCGTGTTCTACATTAAATCTTTAATAAGAATAATCGAAAATGATGGATGATCAATAGTAAAAACTCCATTGTAAATAGTTTCAAAGATAAAAATTAATGTCTACGATAAAAATTTAAAACTATTTGGTACCTATATTGCATTTTTCTACACCCTCTATACAAGAAGGTAGCAAAATATGTTGAAATCTGCGCCACTTAATGAGCATACCAACCATATGCTAAACTATTGAGGTTTAGATCTGCGTTATGTTCGTTTTAGTGGTTTGAAGACTCCCAAACATGGTGATTTTAACATTTTAAACATAGATAGTAGAAATGTATTCAGCAAAACTTGTATTTGTTTAAGTTTAAACAGTAAAAGCGGTAAAAAAGTTCCCCTTTTTTTAGTTTTCAAACACTAAATATAAGCAGATCTAAACCTCAATAGTGTATGGTTGGAAAGCTTATAAAATGGCACAGTTTTTTGTTTTTTCTACCTTCTTGTAGGAAAATGCAATAGACTAATGTTTTTTTAAATTTTCATCGTAGAAATACATTTTTATCTTTCGAACTATTTAAAATGGAGTTTTTACTATTGATCATCCATCATATTCAAAATTTAATTTATAATACGAAAATGACATAATCTACTCAAATCCATTTATAGGTAATTTGGAAATCGGTGTATTGAGTTTAAAATCATGTATTTTTTTACTTAAAATAATTGTTTGGGAAGCTAATTTTTAGACTTGGGACCTCTCATATGCACATCACACTTCATTTACTTTGTACTTACGCCAAATAATTTTTTAACACTGATTACCAGACACCCTGTATATAGTAAGACTATCGCAATAGACGAAATGATCAAACAACTTACTGAACAGCTGTTTATTTGCATTAGCAACATTTAATACAAGCTTGAAGTAGTTTTGAAAGGTCACCTTTACATGCACAGTATTTTTTTTTATTTCTGTTTTCTAGCTTATTTTGTAAAATAAAGTTGCAAGATGACGAGAAATATAGTTCATCACACGGGCGAATCGTGTCTTTTCAACCCTCGCCCATTTTGCGACCTCGGTCGTGAAGCTTGAGCTCAGATCGAAAAGTTGATACTTTTACGCCCTTGTGATGAAATATACTATAATAGTGCTGAGCTATGATGTTAAACCTTGTAACTTTTTGATGCTATTGACCATCACTGAACTCATCTAATATGTTTAGTTAAAACAGCTGACAATATTCTTTAATTCTTTTCAACTGTACCGGTAAACTTGGGAACATCCAGAGCCCAAAAGAATTTTTTAGATACGAATAGGCCTATAGGTACACGTTAATGGAGAATCATGATGCCAAAGTTCAGCCCAATCCAACCTGTACCTAGTTAATGAGTAATTGAGCCCCAAGCAAACACACAAACCTTTAGGTTTATAATACTGAAAGGATGATACAATCATAACATAATTTTGAGTAATTTTTGGGACTTTGCGAATATTTAATTACTATTAACTAGTGTATATAGTAGATTTCACTTTTAACTCAGGACTATGCCTCAAAGATTTATAAAGCAGCACTGCTACTGCTTTGATATAATCGGATATCAATTACTACAAAAAATTGATATCCACGGATTTGCAAGGCAAGGTTTGCCCTAATACTGATATTTGTTTTAAGACGGCTATATGTATAATAGTTTTGCCTGCCTTTCTGGAAAAAATGCAAACGTTATGCAAAATACTGTTCTGGATATAACAAGGTTTTGACTGACTGAATGAATCCTTTGAACAGGCACACTGCTAGTATTAAAAAAATAATTACTTGAGTTGTGTCTCTTGTTTCCTTTTCACATACTAGCTCAGAGGTCACAAAAAACGAAAAGAAAAGATAACCTCTCTTATCATATCGTGAATGTTACAATATCAATATCCCTACCCTTCGCGGTCTCGGGGTTATCAGCAGGAAGTTAATATTATCAGTAGAGGGCACCGTTGAAAACTAAAATGGTTTATAATTTAGACATTACATGGAACATTTTCTAACCTGCAATTATTTAAAATACACCTACTGACAAGTATTTATTAGTTTTAGTAACTTTAATTCAGCAATTCAAGCCAGTAATAATTAATTTTGTATTGTATTTAATAACCAATCTTTTTGTTATATCACAGTAATTCAATATCCAAATTTAAAATATATGTCATAAAGTAAATTCAATTCTATCATTAAGATTCTACTAAACAAAATTTATACTTTAAAGAGTATTCAATATCATTATTTGCATCACTGTAAATAAATAAAATAATTTCAATTATAAAGTAAACAATTTAAAAACCAATCCTGCTTCAAATTACCTTGAATAACACGGTGTGAATATCTGCAAAGAAAGAAAGCCAAGATGAATATATAAAATTCTACTAATGTGCAAACAGAACAATACAATATTAAAACAAGTTTGAAGTAAAAATCAACTGGAAACCAACAAAACTAATCCATCAAAATTCAACCACAATAATTCATAAAGAGAACTGGCATGTAGATAAAACCTTTGACTATAGAACCTACTTAAAATTTAAAACCAACACACATAAACGCAGAATTAAATTCGTTAAATTTTGATGTAACATGTATTTTTAGTAAAACTGTTTGATCTATACCTAGTCATTAAGCTACCACAGTAACTGATTCTTAAATAAAAAAAATTCAAATTTTATTACACATTCTTTGTTCATTGAGCATATTGAGGGTTAAAGTATGCATTGTTTTATTCTTACGGGAACATGAAATACGAAAAATAAAATTACACCATCAACATCGTCTTGGAGTTTAATTACAATTTAATGTACAGCAAATATGTTTACCTACAAGCGTTTATTAAACTAGCCGTTTCAGTTTAGTTCTTAGAATCGAGCGAATGTATTTGACACATTTGACAGTGTTACTTACTTGCTTAACAGCATTGTTTTACAATAACATGAGTAACGGACCAATGAGGTTTATGGACTGAGAGAAAAGAACTTCACCTAATCAGCCTGTTGGGACCAATTTAGTTGTTAATAAGTGGTGCAATTAGTATAGCATCTCCCGTTCCTCATCAATAACTGAAGAGAACCTCTTGTGCGAAAGAGTGGGGGGGGGGGGGGGTGTGACGTCACTCTACTCTTGAGGGAACACCATTACCGTAACGAGACGCTTGGATTCCAACGAAGTTAGTGGCATAATTGATAGCGTCTTAGACTGGTAATTGAAGGGTCTCCGGTTCGAATCTCGCCGGCGAGACTAACTTTTTGACCAAGATTATGCTTATTTTTTTACTTTTAACTTTATTTTTTTAATTAGCAAACCTTCATTCGATTTTATTTTATATTTTTATATCATCAGCAAGATTGGTTAGTTCAGTTAGGTTATGACAGTTAATTTTGTTAATAAAAAATATTAATATTTACTTATTTTATACAGTAGTTAAAAATTATAAGTAAACATTCATTAGATTTTTATCTTAACTTATATATTTTTTATTATCAGCAAGTTTGGTTGGTTAGGTTAGGTTATGACATTTAAATTTTCTAATACAAAAATGTTAGTTAAAAATAGTTATATAGTTAAAAATTTAAGTTAAAATCATTTTATATTTAAAAATTATTTTATAATTAAGAAGTTAATTTTTCTAACTAAAAAATTATAAAATAAATTTAAAGATTTTCTTAAATTTGCGTGAGGGGCTCTCCCACAATCCCCCACTCCTTCACACAAGAGGTTCTCGCCAGTTACTGATGAGGAACGTGAGATGCTAGAAGTGTACAATTAGTGTTTGGTTTAAACAATCCATGAAGATTTAAAAATACCTACAGTGATTGAAAAAATAACAAGAATTAGCAAGAAATATCAAGAAAAACTCGAAACCCACCAGAACAATTTAGCCGTTAACTTGCTGGACAATACTGAATTTCCCCAACAGACTAAAAATTGTGTTTTAGTTACATGATATGACTATTTATTTTTCCAAGATCTTTCACTGGGGAGATTCTTGGTCAAGTCATTTACTTAAATTATGCCTTTTACCAATTGTTCACAGTTGTACTGAACAGATTGTAAAAGAAAATAAAGTAAAAAAAGTGTTTGGTTCAATTAGTCACTGCATCATTGTCAGTGGCAGTCCACAGTCTTCTAGCAAATTACAAAATACAGTACATAGGGGAAACATCAGTTGTTACTATTGACATTGACTATACATAAAAAAAACTACCCATGTAATTTAAAAATTTGAAACAAAAAAATGGTGCATGTAGTATATTGAAATCAGCTGATAAATTGGGTTTATGTTTATTTTGCTATTTAAACAAATAATGTTATACAACATTCACCTGCGTGATGTAAAAACGCTCTTACTACACTTGTAATGTAAATAGCTATTATTTCACTGGCAACCATGTGTAAAAAAACGGACCCAGATATTGGTTAAAACGATAAAGAAGAGATGCGATGGAGAATGGAAAAGTTTTCAATAGAACACTATGATGAAAAATTGAACTAGGAAGATTATTAAGCTCACTTCCAATTCATGTGCAAGGTAAAGGGATTGGGTGATGGCAGTGATGAATCTGAGGAGGCAAGAATGGGATCTTCTAAGCATTATGTTGGATCTGTACCCCTCAAAAAGGCATCTAGCTTTGTTTTACCTAGGAAGATTTACGACATAACAATGACTGAACTTCTTGATACATTTATACGTGTGTTTGTTGTACCTAGCAACTCAATTTTTGCAGCGAGACTAGACTTTGAAAAATGTGTTAGATGTTATGAATAGCCTCATACGACAGGTATTTTGAGGAAAGAGTAGTGGATATATTTGCTTGGGGTGTCAACTTTCCACTGTATGAAGTTAAAATTAGGCAAAGGTGGCGAGAAGGCATAAATAAAGATGGTTCACGTTTAACTTTAAATTAGTTGGTAGATTTAGCTGAAGCTATGGATGGAGATAAGCGGGAAATTAATATTTTAGAAGAAGCTATGCCTGTAATTAACTAAGTACATAAATATGATAAGAAAAATAGGTCTTTTGCAAAGAAAACATACAGTGATTCTAAAGAATATTGTAATCAGTGTGGACTAGTACACAGTGGAGAATTTTGTCCAGCTCAAATTTCTAAGTGTTTTTCATGTGAAAAGCAAGTCATTGTCACGGCAATGTGGAACCACAAAGGTAAAACAATGTCACTTAATGTCGCGATGCTCCTGAATCAAACTCCATGGTTGTTGGTACTTCATTTAGAACCTAACATACCTAATAAAATCACCTAGCTAATAAAATATGAAATAAATTCAATACCCATAATCTTCTCTGTAATAACTTGGGTTTTAAGAAATTTATAAAAGTACGTTCATAATGGTCATGTCTAAAAGTGTTTTAAATTGATGTTAAAATAAAATAAATAGTTGACTCATAGATGTACAATTCTTTTATACTTTAACAAAACTATTCAGAAAGCAAAACATTAACTTTCTTGGCTGTTATCTAGGCTTTATTCAACTGAAAAGTTATTTTTCTTTATAATTGTTTGGCTTTTGGATTTAACCATATAAATCATATAATTTTTTATGTTGGCATAAAAAATTATGACGTACCCTCCTTGATGCACAATATATACTATTTTGTTTTGGTTGGTTTTATGTGTTATCAAATAGCGTAAAAATACGGTTTAAAACACTATATTTTCAGAAATTTTCCCTGTGATGGCCCCAGACCCCCCAAATGTTCGTTAGACCTATATATTGCACCCCCCTGTTCCAAATCCTGCGGGCACCCATGGTGACACTGTCGTTCAAAAAAGGTCGTTTCGAATCAAATCAACGACACAGACAGCCAATCTGATGAACAAGAGGCATAGTTAGGAAGTTCTGAACTTAAACCCAATAGGAAGATCCCAAAAGCACAAATTAATGTTACTCTAAATGAAGTACCAACAACCATGGAGTTTGATTCAGGAGCATCGCGATAATTGATGCACCCTTCTGGAAACAAATTGGATCAACAAATTTGAGGGAATGTAAAACAAAATTTGTCACGTATGGAAACAATACCCTGGATGTTTTAGGAGAGTGTGAAGTTAATGTTAAACTTGATGGGCAGCTTAAGCCGGGTTTTCCTAGGCGCGGAAATGGAGAGCGGAGAGAGGAACGTGGAGAGCGGACTCCACTTGTCTTATGTAATTTAATGTTACTGTTTTCCTAGAAGCGGAGCGGAACACCATGTTAATCTCTTTTTCGCTCTCCGCGTCCCTCTCTCCGCTCTCCGCTTCCGCTTCCGTGCCTAGGAAAACCCAGCTTTTAGGAAACTTAAGGCTGCTGTGCTTAAGGCTGTAAATGGAACGAATCTCCTTTGTTTGGATTACCATGGATATCTTCAACATGAAATTACCATCTAGTGTTACGATTCGTAAATTAGATAACACCAATAAGGATGTAAATGCTTCGATAGTAAAGAGGAAATTAACCAAGTTATTCAGAGTTAAGTGATGTTTTAAAGAAATAATTGGGAACAATTAAAGGCTATAAAGCGAAGATACATGTTAAGAGTGACTCAGGGCCTAGGTGTTTTCCTGCTCGCAAAGTGCCTTTTCCACTGAGAAGTAGGGTTGAGCAAGAACTAAACAGACTGGTAAGTGATGTTGTTATAGAAAAGGTAGACCCTTCCAAAACTCTTATCGAATGGGCATCACCAACAGTAAATGTTGAGAAGGAAAATGGCACAATCATAATATGTGGAGATTTTCGGGTAACCTTATCCCAAACATCGTTACCCACACACCACTTTTGCTAACTTTTGAGGAGCTGACAAATAAAGTATCTCGAGGGAAACAGTATTCAGTTGTCGACTTGAGAGATGCATATCTCCAAATGGAAGTATCGGAGGAAGATAGATAATATCTGGTAATATCCACATTCGATACTCTAGATACAAGAGACTACCATTTGGCATAAGCTCTAGCCCAGATATCTTTCAGGAATACATGGAGAAGCTTATGGAAGGCATACCAGAAGTGGGGGTACTTCTAGATTATGTAATCATTACAGGGCGAAACAAAGATGAACACATCATGAACTTAAAGGAGGTATTAAAACGTATGAGTGACTCAGGGCTAAAAGCGAAGAAAGAAAATTGTAGATTCATGCAGAATTCAGTCACCTATCATGGGCACATTATCGATTAACAGGGTATCCATCCAACAAGGGAGAAGATTGAATCAATACAAAAGGCACCTAAACCTACAAATGCCAAACAGCTTAGGTATTTTTTTAGGAACCATAAACTATTATGAAAGGTTTATCCATAGGTTGCATGCTCTGTGCTCATGGTTACATCGACTTACTAGCAACAGATCGAAATGGATCTGGACAGAGCAAGAAGATGAAGTATTTACAAAGGTCAAAATTATTCTTTCGGAAGAAGACACAGATGTTCCGTATGATCCAAACCTCTAGTGTTGGTGTGTGATGCTTCAGAAGATGGTCTTGGGACTGTCCTAATGCACAATTGTGAAGATGGTCTGGAAAGACCAATCGCGTATGCTAGCAGTACCCTTTCAGATGCTGAGAAAAGATACTCGAATATTGATCGAGATGCACTTGCAATTTTGTTTGCTGTAAGAAAATTTCACTAATATGTACATGGACGAAGCTTCACACTTGTCACCAATCATAAACCCCTTCAAGGAATATTTGGAGAAAACCGGAATCCAACAAGATTCAACCCAATACACTAGTAAACTCAGGTGAGATGGTTCTGAACTTCATCTATTTTCTTGGCTTCAAACTTTCATATCACATGGAAAGTCTAAATGCTATTGAGCAAAGATTACACTGAAGATTGCTCGATATACCTAGGTGAAAATAGTTCCCATCAAAACTGGTTTTAACAGGGAAATCATATTATATTTATTTTATATAAATTAGAATTTAAAGAACAAATTTCAATCAGGTGTTTCACCAAGTTGTTAGAAGGATAGCTGCGAAGCTGCCCAAACCAACAAATTGTTTGAATAGGATAAAACTGCCCATGCCAACATCCCAACAAGTTGTCTAAATAGGATAGCTGCCCAACCCTGTGGCGGTCCCCGGGGGGTGGAAGGGATATACCCCCCCCCCCTCGAAATATTTTTTTATTTTATTTGCTAACATAAATACTATACTAGAGGGCCCATGCTGCTCTGCAGCGTTAAAATAAAAATAATAGCCTATCCGAGAAATAATCAAATTTATGATTTTTGATTGAGTAATACAGTATCTTGGGCTTAACTGATTCAACCGATTAATAGCTCAAATTGACGCCTATAATTTACTGATTATTTTGAGTGTAAAACATATAGAAACACATGAACAATACTGGAGCTGTTGATTTTTTTATCATATTATAACCTTTTGAAAAATAATCTTTATGTTGGTTGTTCACCTTGCGTTTACTTGAAACTCGTCCGATTTGAATAACTAATAGCTTAAATGAAAGCCAGTATTTCACTGAAGGTTCTTAGACTAAAATATAATAATAGGATTAAAAAATTATAACTGTTGAAGGTACATCTTAAATTGAAGTAAGAATTAGAAAATAAATCAAATCATGTGTTTTGGTAGAGTAATACAGTAGGTAAATATTTTCCGATGCTTTATCTGAAAACTTGGAGCGCATGCCTTCAATTTGAGACCTCAGTCATGATTCTCAATCGGTAGAATAGGTAGGTCCGGTAGAAGAGCCAAACAAACTCAGAAAATAAAAAAACAAATTAACTCCCATAAGAAATACATGGGAGCAAATTTCGTTAACGTGTAAGCCAAGTGGGATAATAGCTAAATATATGCCGATGCTTGATGTGAAATCTGTGCGTGCATGCCTTCAATTTGAGACCTCAATCATGAAAATCGGTCGGGTAGAAGAGCCAAAGGAACTCGAAAAAGGAGAACCAAATTTAACTCCTATAAGAAATACATGGGGAGCAAATCTTGTTTACGTATACACCGAGGATTGAGGATTATAGATAAATACATGCCGATGCTTTATGGCAAATCTGTGCGTGCATACCTTCAATTTGAGACCTCAATCATGAAGATCGGTCGGGTAGAAGAGCCAAACGAACTCGGAAAATAAAAACCAAATTTTTTAATATATAAGATTAGCTTGAGCATATTTTAGAGCTCAAAAATGTATAAAAATACGATTTAGGCTCTAAATTCCACATTTTGTCTGGCGGGTCCCCGGTAACCCTTTTATCTGGTGATGTTCCATAACCCCCCCCCCTGAAATCCTGGGACTGCCACTGGCCTAACCCAACAATTTGTTGTAAATACTAAAACTGCTCAACCCAACACGTTGTTGTAAATAGGATAGCTGACCATCCCAACAAGTTGTTTAAATAGGATGGATGCCCTACCCAACAATTTGTTTGAATAAGAAAGCTGCCCAGCTGGAGCTGAACAAGTTGTTGTAAATAGGATAGCTGACCAACCCAATGAGTTGTTTTAATAAATAGGATAACTGTCCAAGTGTCCAACCCTACAGTTGTTGTAAATGCGATAACTGCCCAACACCCTACAAGTTGTTTGAATAGGATTGCTGCCCAACCCAACAAGTTGTTGTAAATAGGATAGCTGACCATCCCAACAAGTTGTTTAAATAGGATGGATGCCCTACCCAACAATTTGTTTGAATAAGAAAGCTGCCCAGCTGGAGCTGAACAAGTTGTTGTAAATAGGATAGCTGACCAACCCAATGAGTTGTTTTAATAAATAGGATAACTGTCCAAGTGTCCTACCCTACAGTTGTTGTAAATACGATAACTGCCCAACACCCTACAAGTTGTTTGAATAGGATTGCTGCCCAACCCAACAAGTTGTTGTAAATAGGATAGCTGACCATCCCAACAAGTTGTTTAAATAGGATGGATGCCCTACCCAACAATTTGTTTGAATAAGAAAGGTGCCCAGCTGGAGCTGAACAAGTTGTTGTAAATAGGATAGCTGACCAACCCAATGAGTTGTTTTAATAAATAGGATAACTGTCCAAGTGTCCTACCCTACAGTTGTTGTAAATACGATAACTGCCCAACACCCTACAAGTTGTTTGAATAGGATTGCTGCCCAACCCAACAAGTTGTTGTAAATAGGATAGCAGCCCAACCCAACAAGTTGTTGTAAATAGGATAGCAGCCCAACCCAACAAGTTGTTGTAATAAATAGGATAACTGTCCAACCCTACAGTTGTTGTAAATACGATAACTGCCCAACACCCTACAAGCTTTTTCAATGGGATTGCTGCCCAACCCAACAAGTTGTTGTATCAGGGTAGTTACCGAACCCAACTACTTTTTGTAAATAGCATAACGGCCCAACCCTACGAATTGTTGTAAACAGGAATACAATTACTGTTCAAATCCCACAATTATATGTAAATGTAAAATAATGTTCGAGTCGCGCCTTAAATTTCTGTAAATGATAACTGTAAATAGATATAACGGATATCGGGCCCAGGTTTCTCGCACCTTTCATTTCATCAACTTTCACAATGTAAAGTGAAGGGATTGTTATGTATAATTCATAATTGGAGCATTTTCGAGAAAGTACTTCTGACACAAGCCACGAAAGATACTGTTCATTGCGATGTAAATAATTTGTAGGTGTAGGTATATTTCTATTTGCATTTATTTTGGGAACAATTAAACCATTGTTCTGTATTCACGAATATTTTTAAAATCTATGTGTTGGTAGGTTGGTACCGTTGATAAATAAATTCCCTAATCTTATGCCAACGAGTAATTAAAATACAAGCACAGAAAATACTGAGTTACAGTACTAATACCAGCAATAAAAATCTTCTCCAAATACCGTAGTGCTATTAATATGGATCTTTTAAACTTAATGAACATTATTATTTCGTGTGACGGTCTGGAAAATTTGCCTGACAAGTGCCGAATTAATTTTGATATCTCTGATTTACAAACTAATATTATTAATGAATCCGCTGATTGCTCAATGCAAGTCTAATGGAAATTATAAATTACAAGTTACAGCTTGTGACTTGTAGTTTATTATGAAAAAGGTCCCTGGTAGCATTAAAGTCCCAGGAAATCTTCCTCAGCGCCCGATGTTCTCCAGACATGCATGCGCTGACGTTGTGACTGAAGCATAACGAGAACACATGAGTTGCGCAAGGTACAAGGATTGTGCACTTCATGGAGAAAGTAGCTCAAGGACGCGCCTGCATTGGGCACATCTACCCTAGCGAGAAATGTTATACTGATTAAACAAAGTGCATGCAAAAAATTAACCAACCTGTCATAAAATGGCTTTATGAATAAATTTTGCTCAAACATGGCAGATTAATTTATTTTATAATGGGCTTTTAATATTTGAATTAAAAAAAAAACTTTATTAGTTTACCTGTAGCAGCAAACCAAGGTACCGGTACTCATTAAACATAAATGTGAATTTAATAGAATGAAATTGAAAATAAATCCAGGCGAATGGGAATTCGCTTAGTCGGCAGGTTTGCTGCAGTGGGGGTATTTTTTAATTGCTGCCATGGTAAAATATCAGTACCTTTGGAACATTATTGAAAGCAAATTGTCTGTCGGCTCATCCAAGGCTGAAGAGGGCACATTAGCAGTAGGTTTTCAGCAAACTGAAACTTCACAACGCGACGCAAGCCAATGAGGTGGAGTCCCAGTATTTAATTAAAATTAAAGTACCTTGGGACCGAGCTTTGCTCGGGGAACTTTATCAATATACTCTGATAGTATTCTTTGGCCAATGTAAATCAACCCCAAAAATATTATTTTGCTGTCTATCTTTTCTTGACATCTTTTTAACTTCTATTAAAATAATAATATCATAGTTTACTGAAATGATGAGAAAGAAAATGATGGTTCCCCTAAACGGCCCAAACTATAGGAAATACCCAGTATTTTTCACGTTGAATTCGAAAAAGGCTATCATCAGTAAGACAATCTTCTCACATTCCTTCCTTTGAAGTATAGATGGAGGACCTCTAGGATCGTGGAATAAGTGAACACCAGTGCTAGTATATTATTAGCCTATGATTTAATAAATGTAACTAAATGTGCACACCATTGATAAGTACATAAAATAAAGAGAATTGGTACACAGTGATATTATAATAATTGAGAAATGCAAAATCACAAATAAAATTGAAATAATATAATCGAATATTTACACCCTATGTTTTGGTTTTACATTCTGTTTCTTTATACAAAGATATAAAATGAAATATTTTCATATCATAAATATGTTTTATGTTTAATTTATATGTATATCGGTTCTCCACCCGATGTCTTGGGAAAACGCCTACCCTCCAATCATCGATGGATAATTTCCGATCATCGTCCTCATTGGCTTCTCCCCTCCAGAGAGCGTGGTGCTGACCGTAAGTAAATTTATTTCTTTATGCATGATATAATTTCTTGGAATCGCTGGGAACAACATTGTTTCTCGTCGATTGTTCCCATCGGTTAGAATTTCTTCGACGATGCATTTGAGATTCAATCTATGCCTGGCTTGTTCTCAGCCAGGTCTTTTGCGTCCATGAGACCTCAGACCTCTCACGTCCATGAGAACGTGACTTGAACTTGAGATCTTATGTTGCGATTATCTTCTTTTTTTCCTATAAGGGGTCAGCGAACATTTGTTATTATTCTTATGGTCGTAATCATACTAATATTATACATGTGAAAGTTTGTGTGTTTGTTTGTTTGTTTGTTTGAAGTTCAATCACGCATAAACCACTGGACGGATTGGGCTGAAATTTGGCACGATGATAGCTTACATTCCCGATTAACATATAGGCATATTCTTATCTCAAAAATCCTTTCGGGCTCCGCCCCAGTGGCTCTGTAGTTCTCCATGTTAACCTTATGAGTATTCATATTTTAAGAGAATTAAACCATTTAGTCAGCTGTTTCAACTAAAAAAGTTAGTTCTATGATATACAAAAGCGTTAAAAAGTTTCAAGATTTACCACGAGGTCCGTAGGTGGACACTGGACAGGTTGCGTTCTTCAGTAGGACAGTTTTGTTTTTTTCGATTTGGATGATTATTTATGCTTATGTGTGCCAATTGATGAAAGTGCATTTTGAATGTATTTCTATTTCGCTATGTACATACTTAGTGTTTACCGATTTCTTTATACATTATATTTGTAAATATATGTATGTCTAATTAATTAATCTGCAAATGTTTCGCAGGTTGTTTTGGAACTATTTAATTATTGTTCCTGGACTACATTGAGATGGTTAGTTATCTCGTTTATTCGGAGTAACTAATTAGTTTTTTTTTTACAGATTGACTAGACTAGTAAGATTTTGGTTGCGAGGTTAGGAATATGTGGTTTTGACCTCCCTTTCTTGTTATAATAATTTAATAATTACAGTACAGTATTGTCAAAAATTGCAATCTAATACAAATACTAAGTAATAATTGTAAATTTTTAAGTGAACTGCTGGATGTTTACTGAATTTACTTATGCTAACACACAAACTGATTGATGGAGTTGTAATAAGATGAAAAAAATTGGCGAGAATTTACATAAATTTTACTATAGGCTACATAATATATAATGTTTAATCCATATTTTAATGACGTCCAGATATAAAAGATGCTTTATTTGAACACCAATGTCAACATACAATCCCAATAAGAACACTAACAAGGCTAACATATTCGTAAGATAGTGCTCTTTAAATTGAAAATAATTCTAAAGTCTATAATCTAAGGAGCCAAAGGTGAAACTTAGGTAAACATGATAAGGCCACACAAATAAGGGTACAAAGGTGCAATGATAATGATAAAGTTGTATAAATACATAGAATATGGAGAAAATGTAACGAAAAATCAACCTTTGGCAACGCTGTTGAGTATTCTTAGCCAAGACATATTTAACGACATTAAATACAACCACAAACTGAAGATAGTACAGATATTTTGAGTCAACAAACTTGGCATTTTACTTATCCAAAATAAATAAATAAAAGATAGGAAAACTAGACTATAATAATCATACAAGTCTCTATTTTTTTTTATAATTTTGTCTTGAATTACATTTTATGAAATAAAGAAGGTTTGCCACCCTTAGGAAATATCCAAAACGCTCAACAATCGAAGTCGAGTTTAGTGTACTAAACTATATACCTACATAAACATGTCTAAACAGTTTTCGTGTACACCAGCTTCTCAAAACGACTTCTGTCCTTGTAGTTTCGTGGATATTAAGCGACTACCATTTACCATTAAGTTGACTTCACCGACGTTTTGACCCCGTGACTTTCGGCCCCTATGTCCAATGTTTCAAGTACTTCAAGTGGTGGAGAGTCCTTGGAGCCTAGACGTTGTTACTAGTCAACAAAAACAATTAAAAGACTACAAAGACCATTTTCTAATCTCACAGTATACTACATATTTATATTACAATCACTCTGGTGTTTGAAAAAATATTTTGAAATGGTTAATAATTCTTTAGTGGCTGTTTGAAATTACCGAAATTATCATTGCTCTTATGGCGGGCAAATGCAAGATGGCCGCTAGCTTCCATGGACTCCATTGGAGAACAATTTTTGACAATAAATAACTATTCAGTAGCTATTTAAAATTATCAAATCGTGCTGGCGACCCCTGCTCGTAGCGTCAGTGCCGCTAGCGACCCATTGTTTGATACAGGTTGTTACAATGTTTTGATAAAAATTAATATAATAATGGTTTATAAAAAATCCTATACACGTTTTAGTAATATGTACCACCTGTCAGAGCCCCATATTAGCTTTTTTAATCTCGAGTTTCCATCTGCTACCTGGTAACTTAATCAAATAATTTTCCTTGAATGTTTATCCTTTTTAATAGCCAATACAGGGCTAGGCAAAAGCCTGGACACCCCCAGTTAACTCTATAACGAGTTGCAAAAGGAATATCAAACTCGGCACATGTTTACAACATAAAAAACTGCACTTTTTCATCAAAGTCACAACTTTGGCACGGCCCCCAAAATGGGGTGTTTTTGGGAAAGCCACAAATTTTCAAATGTAACCCCCTATCAAAGATCCCTCATTTTAAAGGGTTTATCAAGAAAACTTAAATGGCGCAATACACACCCCTAACCAAGATGCCAGCGTTTAAAATTTGAAATGGGTTGTCATTCATTAAAATTTAATTTTAAATAAGCTTTTTGATAAATAAAGTTAAGAATATAAAAACAAAAAAAATTAAATCAAACCTACTTTTTGCAACAGGTGCTCGAGTCTAAAATGGTTAAAACTTAGCAGTCTTGTTGTTTGATGAAACATTGGCCATTTGCAAATGTAGATAATAAGTCACAGCCAATAAAGTTTACGGGTTCGCAAATTCTGCACCCTGATGTACTTCTGGGTTCTGCGGAAGTGTGGGACTGGAAACCACTATCGATATATTGAATATATATCGATGCTAGAAACTCAAATGCCAGCGACCACAGCAAGCGCTCCGGAACCGGAAGCTACTAATGAGAGATAAGTTAAACGGCATGATAACTAGGTGTAACCGTGTAACCCTGAAGTAGTTGCGTTTGAACTACTGTATGTACAGTATGTTTTATCAACTATGTAAAAAAACTTAGACGAATTAACTTTAATTTCTTTCATTTGAGTTTTTTTACTCCTAAACTTCTTAGAACGATATATTAAGCATGGTTTGAATCCTACTCCATGGTATGACATAATCCATTGGGGAGGAACGATTTTAACTTTAAATAAACCAATTGTAATAATGCAACACTTATTCTAAACATTATTTGTGATGTAAACAAACTTGACTCAGCTACTCCACTGTTTCAGTACTTAGACGCAATAGCAGCTAGAGATGATACATTTTCAACCGGTAGAGTACCCGTCCTTCGACCGTACACATTTGGCTGTACACTACACATGGGAGCGTTGCAACGCGCGTCCTAGGAACCCACACACACATGCAGCGCCAACGCCAGTGCTCAGTGCTGAGGCCATCGTGCGTCGCACTCGCAACGCGCGCCTGAGAGGTTTTTATTGCAACGCGCGCTAGCAGCGCGGCTCAAGTTAAATGGTTCTAATGGGACCGTACACATAATGTGAGCGTTGGAACGCGCGTTTTGGAGCAGGGGGAGTAGGTGTTATGTATGTTTCCTGTGTTTACTTCTATATACAATAAACTTATCTCATGATTTAGCGGAGCGAGCGAAGCTCTTAATACGACGGCTCTTATGCATTTCGTAATACGCAAACTCCTCCTACACGGCTGAAGCAATAATTTTGACCCTCTATCTGGCGCTGGTCGAATTTTCATCTATATGGCGTAAAAAATTCTCTAAGGAATCCGCCCCACAGGCTCTCAAAATGTCAACATAATCCTTATGGAAGCAGTATTTGACAAAAAACAAAGGAATAAGATCAGCTGTTGACTTAAAGGAATGGTTTGTAACTGTTATCACGGATATTATAACAGAAACTGTATGGATCACATACATAAACAAATAATGTCACTAGCTTGAACGTGGCTTGAACCAATAATAACATGGCTCGGACGTTTTTTACAGTTTATATTAAAAGGTATTTTTCTAGTATTCGTGTTTAAAAGTAATAATACATAAATTAAATTGTCCATGTTTGTTTTCGAACTAGTGACGTAATTCGTTTATTATAAATACCGTTTCTGTCCTAATATTCGTGCTGCGTGATTAATTATTCTTGGTTTCAGTTGACTAGGTTTATTTATATAAGTGTGCCATTAGTTTTATCTTGCAAACTAAACATTGTAATGGCTGTGGACAAAAAGTCAGTAGCTATAAATTAAACTGTAAATACAACGGAATCAACCTATGGTGACGGCAGTGTTCTCGTATTCTCTGGTGGTGCTGTTTTTGATGTTAATGGCCAAAAATGTTACTCGACAATTAGATTGAATAGGTATACGAAATTGTAATTAACAACGGAAGGAAAATTACGATTACTAGATTCTAGTATTCGTAGGGAAAATTAACTTAATCTTCAGATTTTGTTTGAAAACATCCGTGTCGTAGTTTGCTATGAAATCGCGCTATGTGATGTGTAGGCGGAGTCTACTAGCAATGATCGGCAAACCCTACGTCAAGCGAAACCTGACAACCAACATTAGACCTAGTTTGGTGATCATATTGTATATCTGTTCTTGGTGAGATATGCCTTATCTACTACCGGTGCAGAATTTAGCTTTATTCATGCTGCTATCCTATCTTTCATATCAGTGGTATACACATGGATATTTGTATACGAACACGTTCAAAACAATTTTTAACTAAAAACTATCAAGCGTCAATCCGGCAAAGATCACTCATTTTCGTATTGCTCTTATATTGCTAATGAAACGATAAAAGAGGAAGATTATATTTTTTTACGATTCATATAAATAATACCAACAAAATCATAGAAATATGCAACGCTGTTCGTATCATGGCAAGAAAAGAAGAGGTGCTTTCGTGGCTACTGACACCCTTAATGGATAGCTGCATAGTCCTGTAGCATTCATTTGTGTCATGAAAACCCCTTCAATAGCAGTAATATTGAGTACCAATTAATATCAATCTTTTGAAAATATTCTCAGAGTAGCCAAAGGATACAGAGTCATCTACGCCACAACCTTTGGACCGATGCAGTATTAGGTGCTGTTGGCACAATATTTTATACGAACGTGAAGAAGTCTTATCACATTTGAAAATGCTTTTATGTGTATTAGTTGAATTTACTAATTATGGAGGACCTACATTATACAATAATATGTCACCGATTGTCCCTATTGTAACTAAAATTGTAAAACATTGCATTAAGTGTACCCGAAGGCCGAAAACCATTTTTATTGACACCTGCCTTTCACAAATTGTAAGGCATGATCCTGAACCAAGTAGTTCTTGATATTGGACCAAGAGAATTCAGTGATGGGTTGACCTATGTGGCAGTGATGAGCCCGTCCGAACGATACTGTATATGCACTGTTTTTCGTCCCAGGATTTCCAAAATAAAGTCTGAAAAAGAAACTAATCGAAGACAAACGTTTGATTTCACTGTTATAACGATTTTTAGTTTTAGTTTTAAATGTTCACATTTGTTGAAATTAATTGACCAACCAATAAAAGTTTTCTCTCCACAATCTTTTGTCTATTTGAAACTGTAGGTAAAAACCACTTTGAAGCTTAACGTGAGGGCCAATGGCATTATAATGACTTAGCTCAATTTTGTGGACGTGTCTGCGAACGCCACCTGGTAATCACCAACGATATAAACAACTCAGTAGTTCTTTACATCGTTGGTAATCACGAGGTTCTTCTCTGCTGAATCCAATCCCTAATAATGTTCTCACAAGGTGCTAGATATACATTAACTTTTGTTAAACAATGAAGCAGTACCGTAGCCTTCCAGTAACAAAAATGTTTATATTTTACTAAAGAATACCCATTTAATTCCCAGTGGCCCCTGTGGAAGCAAATCTAAGTACTCGTTAATCGTAATTTGATAGAGAATACATCTGACATGTAAATAATACTATGGATGTTTATTGTACAGTATAAACATAATTACTCAGATTTATAGAGTATTTTAAAAAGGAGATAAGTCTCAGTTGAGAAATTATCGGCCCATCTCCTTAGTGGCAATAATTGGGAAAGTAATTGAAGCAGTCATTAAACCTCAAGTAGGCTATGTTAATACTTAGAAGTAAACAAAATAATTTATAATTGACAATTCGGTTCCCGCAAAGGATTTCCGATGTAGTAACACTTCGGCCCAGTAACATTTCGGCCAAACTCAAATTTCTTAGAAAAACAGTATCACTTCGTCCCACTCGCTTTTACAGATGATTAAATAAGCTAATGGAGTAACATTTCGGCCCGACGAAAAATTGACAAGGGTTGAGGAACGCAGTTCTGGTAGTAAGAGGTACATGACCTGTATACTTTGCAACCACCCTCTGGTGGAATGTCGCCCAACCGTCACCCCTTGCATCCTCTGACCTCACATGACGGAGAATCGGTGGAATCTTACCTAACCTAACCTAACCTAACCTAACCTAACCTAACCCAACCTAACCTGTCAACTATTTTGTTGGGACGAAGTGTTACCAGTGGGCAGGTAGAGAGTTGGACCGTAGGCCACATCTGAGGGTTTCGGGCCGAAATGTTACTGGGCCGAAGTGTTACTTGGGCCGAAGTGTTACGACACGAGGATTTCCTACCGTGGATGCCCTATATAACATTATATTGAACAAAACGTCAACATTGACCTAGGATACTGCATTAGACAAACCAACAGTTTATTTAAAAAATAATCTTATCTTACTCTTAATCTAAATAATTTAATGATCATAAATCTAAGAAAAAAGAGTTTGGCGTGTGTTCAGTTGTGGTTACGTTTGGGGGCGCTGATCTAGGCAAAATATCGATTTTATTTAAACCATTTAGATTAATTAATATGGGAAATTACTATGTACATTGATTCAATGAGAGTAGGTACTCATTGAAACCAACCCAATGAGGCTGGTTCCTAAACATATACAATTACGTCACTAGCTTTACTAGCGTGTTTACCTTTAAAATTACTTCAACATGTGACCATTTCTTTTTTTCAAATGAAAGTTATTTGATCCAAACAGCTGTTTCAAAACAAACTATATGTTATTGTTTCTACTATTCTTTGTTTTACTTATTTATATATATAGCAATTGGTGCAGTGAATTGATATAAAGCATAGGTGTGGATGATTCGTTTAATGATGCTAGGACATCAAAGTTAAATTATTTGTACTGTGAATTTTATTGGATAATATCGTTTTATTTTAGGTAGTTTCTATTTAGACCTACTGGAAATTGTGAATAGTATGAGTAATTGTATTGTGGCGATAATAATTATGGAAGAGGCAGGAGATAGTATGCGATGGAAGGTGGTATCGTTGACTAGGTCTATACACTTCTCAATTGACTATCATATAGTTAATAATATTTTCTCTACTGTAGGCTACTTATAATCACTGCGCGTCTGTGCGAATCGGCCGCAAATCTCACTTCAAATATTTTCACATTGTCACAATTGCTGTTTTATTGTAAAATTATCGGATGTATATCGTATAGGCCTATGATGGGATAAAACATATTTTGTCACGCAACATTTGTTTACAAGATTATTTTTCACATTAAAACTGCAAGAGAATTTGTCTTTATATGTGTAAACTAGCTGTTCTGAATTGTACCTACACAGTTTTAACTGACTACTCAATTCCCTACGTAGGACGGGCTAACACCTCGTATTAGTTTACTTTTTGATTTAGTTGGGATGGTCATATTACTGTTACTTGGAGATAACTTTAATAGATAAACAAAAATCAGTTGGCTCAAGTTTGTTTGAAAACTACAGTAATATTTTACACTAGTGTACATGTTGCTCGAAATCGAGCAATTGCAAAGAAGTACAGGAGTAATTTATAAACAAATTACTTGTTTAAAAACTAAGAATAGTCATAATTTCCTATGATTTTAAAAGAGCCAACTAAAAGATTATTAATCAATGGAAATACTCACAATTTACATAACAGTCCTATTCCAGTTTAAAGGGTAAATTTTTAACAATCAAACTGCCCATGGACGGGAATTGCTTACAATTTAAGTCAACGTAAAAAAGCTGTCAGCTTTTATAAAGTACCAATTAAGTAAAAATTTAACTAATAACTTATATCATTAAACAGAAACCAACATCCAAAACTATACACATTTTTAATACAACGTAGATAATTTACACATTGACTGTTTACAATTAACGTATGTTTTTCTTCTCAATATTAATTTTTCCTTCGCAATGGGAAAAATCTGTTTCATAATCATTGAAATAGATTTATAATAAATAATCTATCATAAAGTTTAAGATTAAATAAACCTACCACATAGTTGTTTTTTTTTATCAGCTGTCTAAAATTGTGAAATAGGCATTTGACAGTTCTGGTTGTTTACATTTAAATGTCAAAGCAAATGTAAACATTGTGAATTTTCTCACGCTTCCATGGAGACCAATTATTAATATTTAATTTCTTACAACAGCTGGAGTTTTAAAACAATATTTGTTTCCCATGTTAATCTTATGGAGAAATACGAAACTTTAAAGTGCCCCAGGGCCTCACTCTTTAATTATTTCCCTAAAAAGAAAGTTTCCTGCACAACTTCACGTTACGCTCTTTCCAATGACACCAAAAACATGTCAATCGGTTCAGTAGTTTCGGAGGAGTAATTGTCACAAAAATCCTGCTTGCGTATTAAATAAGTATAGATTATTGGTGTTTACGTAATAATAAGATTACATCATTATTATTATTCACACGCATACTTCCATTTCTTGATATTTGAAAATCCTTTACCAATACAAGTTTTGGTATTGCAAATGAAGTTTGTTTTGAAAAAAATTGTTTGATTGGTTTTTGAATTGGAGGAAGTTCCCATGTATTTTTTATGTTTTAACATTTTTTTTAACAGAGGACATAAAACAACACTTACGGACTGAAGAATAATTTGTGTAGGTGGTTAATTAATTATGTTGCAATGTTTTGCGGAGGGAATTGGAGCGTCTTTATTAGGAATAATGACACTCCAATTAATATGCTGCAGTAAAGACCACTCACCACATTCACAATGCGTGAGAGGGTCGTGGGTAATTAACCCTTGCCGATGGACTGCCACCATTTTTGTTATTATTAAACCTTCATTCGAAATTTTCATTATCAGCAAGTTTAGTTAGTTTGGTTATGTTATGACAGTTAAATTAATTTTAATTTAACCTACAAACGACACGTTTTGACAGCTACAGTGATAGAACTAACAATTTCCCACGAACAGTTCGGCTCAGGGGTATCGCAATCGCAACGATCTCGACTGATGGCGCCGTTGCCAGATTTACGTGGCAGCTGATGTGAAAAGTGGCAACAGCGCAGGGGGGCGAGAGAGAGGAGTCGAGGTCGTTGCGCTCCACGGAGCGTCCTCCCCTTGTTTCTCCGTGTAGACTCGCCCACTGCCACAACAACTAGAACCTTCCAGCTACAGCTGCTCCGCTGCTCGATCTCGATCTCTCTTCTCGTTAGTTTGTTAGATATGCAAAGCAACGTCAAACACATTTTTTATTTTACTTACTGTACGTACCTCTCACTTGGTTTGCGTTGGTTACTTTATTACTCAGCTCTTTCATGTATTGAACACACTACTCTTCGTACTCTATTCAAGTCTAATTGATCGCGTAGGTTATTGAATCTTATTTTAAACTGTTTCTGTGTTTAACCATATGAACAATCCAATCGTCGAAAATTATTGCATCGTGGCCTCAGGCCTCAGTCACAAGTACAAATGGCGTATTGGCTGTAGCGTTCCTGGCATTTTCAAATACTCCTATGGACTGACTTTTTGTAAGACTGAGCATATATTTTACATACGTAGAATGTTGACCATAGAGATTTGTGAAGAACATTGAAGTGCTTAATTTTTGCATAGCGTGCGGACTGCGAGTGGTTGGTGAGGGAAGCATAATGCTGGAAGCTACGTACGACGACATAGACGGCAAGAAGAGAGGGTGGATTTTAAGAAAAGCTAGGTGGACGGGTCTGGTGACAGTTAAAGTGAGGATTGTAGAAAGCCTACATATAAAGATTTGCCGTTTACAAAATAATAATAACAGACTGGAGAGCGAACAAAAACATGTAGAACGGCCTGTTGAGGAGAAGGAGCCAATTGTATGTAATTAATTGTTTCGAATTGTTATTCCAATCAAGCTTAGATTATGCTTAGCTCTTTTCAGCATTTATTTTAGAAACATCACGCAGGCTTTGAGAGGGGCATTCATGTTGATTTTGTCATCTACCTGGGATATGCTTTTGCAACTGCTTTTAGCTTTTGGACTATGCAAAAGTATTCGACAAACTAAACCACTCATCGCTTCTTATTCAACTGAAGAGCTATGGAATCGTGGGAAATCTCTTGAGCTGGTTTGGTAGCTACTTGTCTGGTAGGAGTCGCTGTGTAAAATTTGCTTCTGCAGTTTCAACTCCGATTCCATATTCTTCAGGAGTGCCACAGTAATAGTAATCCTTGATGGGACCATTTCTGTTCTCTCTTCTTAAAATGACCTTTCCAGTATTTTAAGTCCACTCTCTAATGTTGACGATGTGAAGATTATCCTTGAAATCAACACTGCACATACTCATTGAAGTACTCTCATGAAGTACTCTCATTTCACATTAACTTCCAACCAAACGACTTTAAGTATATGGTTGACTTTATACGGTCTTGGAGCGCGTCACAAGCATTCGTGACTTAGGGGTGGTTCTGTCTTCAGACCCATCACTTGACCTTCATGTTGATGAGATTTGTCGTCGAGGCCACAAAACCTATGCAGGATAAGAGATCCCTTTAGCACAAAAACCTTGCACGGTTTCTATTGCTACCATATACGCCAGCAATTGGAGTATTGTTCCGTTGTATGGTCACCTTTTATCCTGGGCCAATGCATTGGGCTTGAATCCATCCAGAGATGATTTGCTCGGCTGATTGGAAAAAGGTTCAGATTCGGATATTTGGATCTCCTGTTGAGTCCTGTGGACATCCTAACTGAGCTATGCATGACTCCACTAAAGCTCCGATGTTAAGTGGCAGGCATCAGTTTTCTCCATTGGTGCTATCAAATGTGAAGAGCTCCTAGAACAAATTGAACCTAGCATTCATGATTGAACGAGATCACGTGAAGAATTTATCCCTAAAACTATCTACAACACTCTGTCATGTCTTTGCAACATGGTAGATTCTCATATGGACTTCTTCAATGGTCTGAGCTCAGCTACTTTCAAAAGGAGAGTAACTACCATCATTAAACACAACTAGCTTCAACGAAAAAAAAGAAAAAAAAAACATCTGTGTTCACGATAGTTCAGTGAGTCGAGTCTGTGTCACTAGTGTGAGTCAGTGATGGGGTTGGGGGTTATGCTGCCACGGAGTTGTACGTTTGTAGGTAACGTTTTGCTGAGGAAAATGGTTTTCTCCTTACCCTTGCCCTACTCCATCCTGCTTTCCCGCATCAATTTTTGAATTTTCCTACACTTTTTATTTTTTTCGTTGTTATTTATTTTATGTTACTAGAGTTTATCCTGTTGTTATTTTGTTCTTGGTACAGAGTCTATCATTTTGTTATTGTTCTGCTAGTATTTATCTGTTTTTCATCAACATTGCTTTGGATGTACAGTATTTACTCATGTTGCATGGTATTTACTGTCTTCATAATTATTGTTCTATGTTGTTATATACTGGTATTGTTTTTGAGAATGTATTGTATTGTTACCTTGTTCTGATAGCTATTTATAGAGAACCATTATCTTGATGTTATCTTGTTCTTTAAATTTTGTTGTTTCCACCACTTTCACTACTTATGTACTGACCACTCTGTATTTTCTTGTAAAAATAGTGTATCCGTTAAAAATCAATAAAAAACCATCAAAACGATATTGACCTTGTGTCTCTAACAAAACACGTTTTCTGACAACAAAAATTGTTAGAGCCGGGGTTTGGTAGCTACGATGTTGAATTGTAGGCTGGAACTCACCCTTGGAAGTAACATTATGTTTCTCAACAAGACTATTGTAAGCATCTTAAAGAAGATAATTGTAAAAGTCTCAATTTTGAAATTAGTCTATAAATGCTCTTTAACGCATCTTGTGAAAAACCAGATAGAGACGGAGAAGGAAGACTACTAGTAGTATATGTAGTATTCATAGTTCAAACCATGAAGTCATGGATATGGGCTGGAGCTCGACCAACCTCGGATCGGAAGCCATACGAATCGACTTACGTTATTTCATTTAAGAAACAAGGAAGTCTCAAATTGAAAGCCAGGCGAAAACTTATATTCATTATCCAGAAATAAACAATTTTGTGAATATCTATCAAAGTAGATGTTGCAGAAGAAAAATAGGAGTTTGCCTACCGAAAGAAATGCCGGTTGACGAAGAAAATGCACTGCGGAGTGCGGACTCCGACCGATCCCAGTCTCTCATAGTGTTATGTATTCAATGGTATTCTATGATAAGATCCTATAATTATTCTCCTTCAGGCTAAAAAATGAAAGAAAGTTTCTAGTTTATTATTTTATATTTAGTTTTTCCTTTGACATTATCTTTCCTTTTATTTTATTTGACAACAATTATTGATACAGTACAACCATTGACAGATAATTTGTAGTTTTTATTTTATCTTTATTTTTTCATTTGTCATTATCTTTCATTTTATTTCATTTGAAAAAAATTATTGGTAGGCCTACAACCATTATTTTTTAAATCAAAAACAGTTTAGGCCATCTCGGACTGTAAAAAAATGAATCCAACACAAATAATAAACGTTCAATATTTTTTTAAAGAAATTCAAAAAACTAAAAATAAAAAAAATTTAAAAAAAATTAAATTTTTATTTATGTATCAGATCAAAAAGTATGTCATGACACATTTAAGATAAGATAAACCTAAGTAAATAAATATGTCAACAGGGTTTCAAATAAACTAATTGCAACTGTGAATAAAAAATTCTGATTTATTTGTGTAGTAAAGTCTAAAATGCGAAACAAGCGAACACGCATGAAACGCCAGCAAAACGGTATATACGGGAGACAGCGAAGAATCGTTCGTTAGATCGTTTCGCTTCTTCTCTAGCGCGGAGAGACGGGCAGGCAGACGGAACGGACAAGGGCAATTGGAGGTCAAAAGAGAGAGAGCGCAAGGCGACTCCCCTTGGCCGCGATAGTAGACTCGCCCAATTAACCTCGATCGCTATCCGCTGCCGCTTTGAGTCGCTCGGGCTTCTTGCCAAGGCGAACTGTTTTCACATTACATTCACCCCACTCTTTTAGTATTGCAAATGTTAAATATCTTTGAGTTATATCTTTCCCATTATTGTTTTATCGTTATATTTGTATCACTTATACTTTTGGATACGAGATATTTGAAAAGGTTATTTATAAAGAATTAAAAAAACATTTAATCCAAAATGGCATACGAATAAATATAGTTTTACGTAGGCTAATTAATACAACATACGGATATTTACATATTACGGTAGTAAGAAAATACATTGAAGATTGTTAATAGTAATGCAGGAAACAGAAATTAATGTTTGTGAAATGTGTTTGGAATTAAGGTATTTCAACTATGCATTTTTATCATAGCCTCTCCTCGTAGTTACCTCCCCTACATTTTCACATTGGACTAGTCCGGATGCTCGTCAGACTGACGCCACAAGCCAGACAAGCCAGTCCCTCTCTCCCTCATTCCTTTGTGATTGTGTCGTGCCACCTGTCACGTGTCCATCATGCGTACATAGTTTCACTTTAAAATGCCCTTGGGACTTTGACCTCGACGTTACCAAGAATCTTCGTTCAGCTTACGTCTATTTTTATCTATTTCGTCAGCTATGGCGTTGCGTAATCTATTCTTCGAATTGGTTTCATGACTCAAACAAACCCCAAACCCTTACTAGTCTATTTAAAAAAAATCTACCTATACATCTGGGCTATAGAATACATTATAATTACATGTATTCTATAGCCCTACCTATACATTCCGGTATACTCCTATCTTTTTCTTTATCCCCATAGGTATACTTAATTATTAGAACTACGATGATGACTGGTTGATTTTTTTCTTATGCCTACTTAGTGTAAGTGATAAGTAATCACAAGTGTAACTAAGTAATTGTCGGTGGCATAATTATAATGATTTTTGCAAATTAATGGTAAAAAAACAAACATTGGGGAACAATTATTTCTTAGCATTTTAAGAATAAACGTATCATAATGATTCACGAATGCATACACATACTCTTGTGTATGTGTCATGTAAGTTAAAATTAAATTTTACATACCGGAAGTGGCTCTGGGGCGTGTATTTTAGGGCATTTCCGTTGGCGGCAACGGCGAATAACGCGACTGAAGTATCAGGAGAGTAGAGTTTGGTAGGCAACGTAGCGCGGACGTTCAGTGGCGATGTAAAAAGGCGGGAACGACCCCTCCATTCTGCTCCTATCTGCAATAATAATGCAACTAGTAGTGCCCATTAGTTTGATAACTTATCGTGATTATTAATTTGTATAAAATCTACTCAGTTTTATGTTTCTTGTGTCTTGTCCTAACAACAGTAGTTCGCACACTTTAGTTCAATAAAAATCTGTTTTTATCCCATCAAAATTAGTACAAGCTAGGAATTTGGTACATATGTTGGGTGTATCTTCCTTACATTCTAAAAGTTCCCTAAAGTTGAAGCTGTGCTACGGCCACTATCTTGGAAAATGGCGGCTAATTTCTTTATTTTTTGGGTTAGCCGCTTTATTATTGGAGATACAGAAAAAAGCTTTGTATATAAAATGTAGCCCAGATAAAAAGACACATTTATGGTTTTCTAAATTTTTCTGTAAAACCAATGGTTTTTAAGTTATTCGGGATTTAATTGTAGTTAGTTTTTATTTATTTGTAAAAAATAGGTGAAACCGAAACCCGTTGAAATTGACGGTTACCATCCAGTTTTACGACAGTTTTCCCACTCAGTTAAATAGAGTTAGTATCATCAACTGTATCAACATGTAACTTTGTTTAATGAGTAAACAATAAGGTAAACTATATGTATATGACTATTGCGAACGATTCAAAATGTGTTTGATTACCGCAATGCATAAAAATATTTTCCGTATTCAATCGGAGTTCGAAATCAGCGCCAGGCAGCTCGATTAATTTTTTCTTCAAAAACATCTGCCCAGAAAGCAGGAACATTGTTACTTCTTAAATTTCATGTTACGGTATGTCTATTTGTTTATCTGGTGCTGCAGTTAAATTATTTATATGGACGTCGGAATTGAACATTTAGAAACGCTGTTGGACTATTTTAAACTCAGAAGTTTAAATAATTACAATATTCGAACTGATTTATTAAACTTTTTCATTATTAATTTATGAATTCCTAAGACAATGCATATTTATCAAATTTAAAAGATAATAGTCTTTTTATAAGCTCTGGGGCCTATTGCATAAAACTACAATTTTACAAGTTTACAGGCAAATTTCTGAAGAATTCTTCAGAAATTGTAATTACAAGTGTTGCATGAACTACAAGTTACAGACTTGTAACAACTACTCAAAAACCCAAAATTACAGGCATTTTTTAACAATTTTACAGGTGTGTAGACTTGTATTTACAATAAAATTATTACAATTTTACATTTACCTGTAGAAATGTAAGATTTTTTTACCTAGCTTCTTTGGCCTGTAAACCTTTGTTGCTATTGTACAAGTTATTCTTTTTAAGACAAAGATGTGGAATAGTGATTATTCTTCTGATCCACAACCTTCAAACTGAAACTTAAAACTAAACAACTATAATATTTTCATAATGTTATAGTAAAGTGATGATGACATAGTCAAATAAGAACTATAGCATTTATGATCACTAAACAAATTAGTTAACTATTGATTAACATTAATTTAATAGACTAAACACTAACTATAGTTAGTGTGTTTAGTGTTTAGTGTGTTTAGTGTGTGTGTTAGTGTTTAAGTGTGAGCTTGTATGTTTTATTTATAAATAACCCTGCCGATCTAGCGAATTTCTATTTGTCTGAATTGATTTTCAATTAGCCTAAATCTATTTAAATAACAGGTTTAACGAGTACGTAGGTTTGCTGCTACAAGGCAACTAATAGTGTATTTTTCAGTAAAATATTAATAGCTTAGTATAAAACAAATACATTTTCCAAGTTTGATCAAAATATATCAATAAACAAGCAAACTACAACAACTTACATCATTCTCCTTAAGAATAACATGTGAATTAAAAAATTACAGTTTTTTAAATTTTCTCCGTTACCAATAACCGTACAAAAATACTTTGATTGACTAAACTATTTTTTTTAGCTCTTTAAAAATGTAGTGCCTGGGGACCGAGCTTTGCTCTGGAAACTTTATCACTATACTCAGAAATTGTTCTTTGATCAATGCAAATCCATCCCAAAAACATTATTTTGCGGCCTATCTTTTCTTGACATCTATTTAACTTCTAATAAAATAACAATATCATAGTTTACTGAAATGATGAGCAAGAAGAGTTTTTAAAAATTTGTTTGGTTCTTCTAAACGGCCTAAACTATAGAAAATACCTAGTATTTTAAAACGTTTTTATTAGCTCGCTTTCTTGTCCGGTACAAATTTTGCAATCAATTTTATACTAACTTCCCGATGAGCAAGAGACTTGAAACTTAAAACATAGCTCACAAATGGAAGACAATGCAATAATATATCATTTAATTTTCATATTTCCCTTGGGCTACGCCCCATGGGCTTGTTTTTATTAACTCGCTTTCTTGCAAATTTTGATACATCCCGATGAGCTAGAGATAGAGAGAAATTGGGAAATGTTGTGTTTTGAGGGTCAAAAATTAGAAAACAATTTTTTCCCATAAAACCCCGTTCCCATGGTCCGATCATGCTGGTTCGCGAAACCGTACGAATAAACGTAGGTTTACACCTTTGTACAAAATTTCATCAAAATCAAATAATTTTTGCTCGAGTTATCGCGCTAACGGACACACACACACAAATATATATGAATTTGGTCGGATGGTGTTTTTGGCCTCAAATCGAAAAAGTAAATCGTTCCCGGGTCTAGGTCTTCCCATAAGACCTACGGTAATAGCCTATTCCCTATATGGGAAATTCGAATGACGTATGTGTAATTTTATTGTAAAATTGTAATCAGCTGTTTACAATTTTTGTACTTGTTCTTACAAGTATACAAATTATTCTAGCAACACCTGTAACTGTTAAATTGTAATTACAGGGACCTGTAAACTGTAAATTTGTAAACTTGTACTTGTAGTTTTATGCAATAGGCCCCTGCAATCTAGATCTAGAGGTTTGAGTTTTACAAAAATATAAAGAAGTTTAAAAAATCGTGTAGATTTATTAACCATATTTGTATTGTACAAACATGTATTGTTTGAGCGAAACAAAGCTCTTTGGGGTTGGTTTCAATACAAACACTTTGATGTAGGCTATTTATCAATGGCGAATATACTCATGGACAAAGACAACTTTATGCAACATTTTGTAGTAAACTATGAAAACAAGGCCACCTTCTGATTATGATCAAATATTTACAAGAAATGTTGAAATCGAACTATGTATTAAAAATCACAATGATGCATTTTTAAATATATTTTTTATATTTAAATCGAACTATTATTGACAGCGTGAGTATTTCCATTAGTTATATAAGCTATGAGTCGAGTCTTTTCGTCGAAAATTATGACTGTTATTAGTTTTGAAACAATTCCTGTAATACTTGACAATTGCTCGATTTCGAGCAATAGGTAGGCCTACACTATTTTCATAAAATTACAGTTTGAAGGTACTTCTACTATCAATAACCACGTGTTATTTGTATATCATGCTAATACTAAGAGTCTTTATAGCATTGTACGTATTTATTTAAAGTGTTTGTAGTGACCAAGGTTCCTACTGCATGTGTGACCCGCATCACATCACTCAATGATTAATTGCCTATATGCTGGACTCTAATTGTCCTTGAAGCCCATATGATCAATTTTGCCTGAGTTGGGCTAGGACGTACTGTCATAGAAAACATACTACTATAACCTTATATAGTAGTATGGTTATAGTAGTATGTTGTTGATAGCTTTATACGAAACTAGCTTTTGGGTTGTCAACGGGAAGAAGACACCAACGGAATAAAAACATTTTGATCTTTACATCTGTTGTATAAAATAGTTACACACACGCCAACACTTTCATAGAAACAAAATTCAACCTTCATGGCCTTTGTTTATGTAAACGTTTATGGCTTTTAAATCTGGTAAGTAGTGGAAACCGCCAACTTAGTTTTAATTAGTTATAAATCTTGTGTATGCTGATGAGAAATGCTTACACAATTTTCGATTCACGTACATGATTTACCTTCATCACCCTCACAGTTCACTAGTGGCTTGTAGGAGCAATAGCCCTATATGTTTATATATATATTCTAGTAATTATTTTGTACAATTTATTAGTCTCATGGGTAACCCTACCTTGAATAATCGTTTAACATTTTTGTATATACAGTAGAACCTTGATAACAAGACTCTTTTGGGGATTGTAAAATAAGACTTGTTATCAAGGTTGACTTCTTATCGAGGTTTGTAATAACATGTGATTAGGGGTAAAATAATTTTAAGGGGATTTGAAAATGACACTTGTTATCAAGGGCGACTTGTTATCGAGGGTCTTCTTATCAAGGTTCCACTGTAATAATACCTACTATAACAGTCACTACATACCTGCATAATTATAATAAATGCATTTTGATGTCTGCTCTGTTTAAAATAAAAATTCCAATATGCAGTGTGTTTATAATATGTACATACAAACTTTCTAATCATAATACAACTAAGGAACATTTCCAATAATAATCTTCATGACTATTAATTAAATACTGTATATATAAATTTATTTGAATATAGACAAATTCACTTAAATAAAACACATAGAGATAATGTCATCCTCCAAATTGTAAAATCCTGATTCTATAATAAAATTTCTATGAAAACAACATTTGTTGTATGGTATCCATTTTGGTCGATTCATTGATCTTTATTTGGTTCTAGTACTATTTTAACATCATCTGGCCGCTTTACGTGGTTAAAAGCAACATAAAGTTGACCATGGGTAAACACTGTTTTTTTCTTTTTCAAATAAATGCCAACTTTTGTGAACATTTGGCCTTGTGCTTTAATAATAAATAATAGCGAAAGCTAATCGCAATAGGAATTGAATCCTTGTAAACTTACACGCCATATTAGTATCTGTAGATATTAGTTTTATTTTTGGCATGAAAAAAAAAATAAATATGTTCCCTTTGCCTACTCCAGTATTTACTTCTAACTTAACACTTTTTTCAGACATACCTAACACAACCAATCGTACTCTATTAACTAATCCAGACCCTTAAAATGGGGCAAAAATCTATTTCAGCTTTATACTAGTATATATATTACATATTTCTATATGCTTTTAAAAAAGTTAAACCACATGTTTTAAAGTAAACAAAGCAGAAATGACCTGGATTCCTATGCTATTTAAATGTGAATAATTTTATTCCGTACTGTAACAACATTTTGGTGCATAGTTAAGAAAAGCTCTAGAGTGGCGTGTTAAATTTTATCACAGGTTTAATGTCTTTGGTCTGAGAGACCATTCTTGATTTTTTTATTTATTTGAATACAATTATAGTTATGACTAAGGCCGGCATTCCTTAGACCATTGACTAAGGAAATCAAAGCTTTCACCTATTAATCATTGAAATCGAACGAGTTAGCGAATAGCTACAATCCCCAAAACAATAACAAAGATTAAAAAAAAAGTTAAATTTCATATTGTTTTGGGTTTGTAGCTCGTTGCTAACTCATTCGATTTGAACGATTAATAGGCCAAATGAAAGCGCTTACATAACAAAATATTTAATGGCTAGACTGAACTGCAAGCGTTGATAAGAACTGGAGATATAAGAAAAATGGTATTTAAAAACATTCCAAGTACGAAACGTCCATAAGAAATGTATGGGGAGAGTTTTCGTTTGAATATATCTTCAAAACGTAAAAAGATATTTAAACACGGATTTCGGCATTGAAATCAGCGTGAAAATCTGGTTTATAATGATGTGTCACAACGTTATCATTGCATTTAATTTTCTTTATTTATATCCAATATGGCGGATCCAAGATGGCGGAAAATGAGTTCCCTTTGTAAATGAAGTACTAACCGCCCATTAAACTCCGGTGGTCGTCCCAAGTCAATATCTCACAAAATTTTGAATAAAATATGCATGTGGTATATTTTTTTCAAATTTGTCCAATGTTGAGAAATTCGCCATTTTTTATCGTGATTTTAGGGGGTTTTCTGTAGACCGATTTTGGCAACTTTTAGTATGTCACTCTGCAGACCCAACACTACAAAATAAAACCATAAAACGTTTTCTTGCAATTTTTTAAGGTCATATCCTATATTTCCCCGACTATAATACAAACAAATAATCACGCCTCATTTTAATAAGGTAATAAATTGAAAGAATAACAAACAAATGAGTACAGCACAGCTGGGGTATTTTTAACATTAGCTATATGAATAGTTCCCTTTAGAAAGGAATTACGACCTTAAAGGGCAGTTTATGAAATAATAAATAGTTTTGCGCAAGGTTTCTCTTACATTTTAAGAATACGGTTTATGGGGATGTGACTTGTAGTTTCATGAGAACTTTGGGGTTTATATATGGATTGTTTATACTGTATTTATATTGATTTCGAGCTCGGCGATGACAATGTGTGTGTGTGTGTTTGTGAGTGATTGAAGCTCTATTCCTGGAACTGGGTCCGATTCCTGGAACTGACCTCTCTATTTTACGCCTGACAATGTTCGATACAAAGCAAACCATCTACACTTGATTGGCTTCGGCAGGTTAATTAGTTTCGTTATAACAGCTAACAGCTTTTACAAGGCGGTCTCTTTGATGGGGTTTTGACAAAAGAAACCACTTACGGCTGATTGACACATCCATTAGTTGGGTTCTAAAAAGCTTTTAGTAAGACGATTGAATTTGACGCGGGAGAACCATCGATTATTACACGTTCTCGACGAGGGTAGACTTTCATATGTTGTAAAAACAACCGAATGAAAGTATAGATCGATAAATCGATTATTTTATATATCGATTGTTTTGGTTGACATATTGTTTGGTTAACCTAACTAAACTAACGATATATAGAATGAAATAATCGAATTGAAATATCGATCGATATTTTCATTCGGTTGTTTTTGTCAACAGATATGAAAGTCTACCCGGAGACTAAACGGAACGGATCGGATAGCGTCGTACGCCGTGCGGGGACACACTTGACTTGTCATACACCCTTCCGATCCTACTCCGATCATACTGTGGTACGACTGTCGGAGAGGGGAATGGTACTTAACTTTGAACGCGGGTGTTTACACCTCTCCGACACGCGTCACGTCATACTCCGAACCTACTCCGATTTTGACTCCGATCACGCACCAACACTGCAGTCTATTCGTTTGTCGGATGCAGGACGGGTTATTTCTAGACTAGTTTCTTGTACACATTTTTATTTTGTTATTTTTATTGTTTTGGTTATTTTTTCTCTAAGTTCGAGCTCCAACTGGTTGAACGTTGACTTCGACATTCAAAAATAATGATAACATTTCGTCTCGTCGTCCAACAGATGAGGCATGATAGTAGAGAACTCTCCTTCTGTGGATCCCAAATTCTCCGTTTTCCACTGCCCTCCAGAGATGTCTGACTTTCTTCCTCTTCATCTAAACAAAAAGCCATCATGGCTAAATCCCGAAGTTCGAAGTTTTTGAACATGTTTATCACCTTCTGCACGTAATTTACAAATCAGACTGGCGAGTGGTGGAGGAAACATGTATGAGATGTGTGCTCACCCCAACCGATCCCGCACCGATCCCTCTGGAATCCCGCAAATCGGATCGTAGTAGGATCGGAAGGGTGTATGACAAGTGTGTTCCCGCCTGTACTAGTGGAATTCCTGCTTTGGACAATGTCCTCCGTACGTAAAACGACGGAAGATGCGAAATTAATGGCCACCCTGTTAGACAAAGAAGCATACATAATCCATTATGACTACTACAACAGACTAGAGACAATGCATTGCGTGTTCGTCACAATCATCATGTTCTACGATTCAAACAGTCTATGTGGTTTTTAAGTGGTGTGAATACCCGACTTAGACAGCAGGCTAAGCACAAGTTTAAAGGTGGAACTGTTCAAACTTATATCATAGATGAAGTCTATGCTTATATTCAATGCTGTCTATGGATATGAACCTAAATAATGTAAGTAAGCACATAAAAATCAAATTGACGACAGACCGGATAGAGTACACCGAGTACGTGGCCAAGCCTGGTTTCAGTGAGTGACCGGATGAGGTACAACCTCGTTGGGTACAACAGAGACTTGGCCCTACAACACATGAAGAAAGTTCGAATCATCTTGGACAAGACGGTGTACGTGGGTATTTACATTCTGGACCAAAGTAAAATGTGGACTTGGTTCCCACTGTCGGATGCAAGAACTGTACGAACTGGATCGGCTCAGACATTATTATACATTATACCGATTATACATGGACACAGACGGACTGATCTACAAAACAGTGGACGCATACAGAGACATGAAGGTCATTCGGACGACTTCGACATCAGGAACTATCCTCGTGACCACATCTGCAACGGTAATACCACCACCAGGGTTCTGGTGAAATTTAAGGACGAAGCCAAAAAAGGTTCATTATTGAGTAGTTCATCGGCCTGGTGGCAAACTTGTACTGTTTCACATTCTTGCGGGTCAGTGAAGACAATGGTGGCGATGTTTATGACCCCCCCCCCTGTAAAACGGCTAAGGGACTGAATCGTGCCGTAGTGGCCCAAAGCTTGACTGTATACAACTATAGGGGATGTCTGCAGGAACGGCGGGTCTTACATTTCGATTGATTCCTAACACGACACCACATCATCTACTCCGTTTTGGTGTCAAAACGATCGATGACAAACGATACATATATCAAAGTTTGAATCAAAGAGGGCTGCGTGAGACCACTTTAGAACTCCACACCAGGCAAAGCTGTCGCCTCTCGCCTGTTCGCCTCCCAAAGACTGTAGGGCCAACAACAGAAGAAGAAATATATGCCACCGTCGTCACAACATTACAACGTCACCGTCAGCGACAATATCATTCATACTTCAAACATTCAAACATATTGGATATATTGTTGCGAGCTTGACAGGCTCTTTACAATAAAAACTTGGCGATTTTATAATAGCTATTTTATTTACACTAATATACTCTCTATTTACAATAATTAAAATTACCTAACGCCTTAAATAACCCTACCTAACCTAGCTAAAGCCTATTCTAATTTACAATGCTTCTACTTACAGCTAGCCTTTACAGGATTTATCACAACTCTGTCACTACACCGTCATTACACTGACACTGTCAGTCAGTGTCAATCGTCACTCACACCGGCGGGCGGTCGCTGCGATGATCCTTGGACTCGACTTGCAAGACTCGACTGCCGTGTGCCGGAAGACGGTTTCTTATATAAGTTTGCCGTAGAACATTCTGGGGACTCCTAGTAGCCCAAACAAAGCTGTTTACAGATCACCGTGGAAGCTTCTGGTGGATGTCAAAGACGCTATTGACGTAGTCCGTTGACATGGGTCTATTTGTCTATCACTGGTGCGTTCGGAGAATCCTGTGTTGACAAACAACCCTTTGAGACGGTGCGGCGCCTAGCCATTGTTGCGCGGGGCTCCTGACTTGTATATAACAATATATATATGAATTTGAACGGTTGGTGTTTTTGGGCTCTATGGACTTCAAAACGAAAAAGAACACATGTCCCGCTCCCGCATGGTGAAAGATGTCGCGGGTCTATGTCTTACCATGAGTACTACGGTCATAGCTTATTATCGGAAATTATGACTGTTATTAATATTTTGAAATAATGCCTGTAATACTTAGTTATTGCTCGAATTCGAGCAAAAGGTGCACTAGTTCTATTGGTTAGCTGAGGCATTTATCCATGGCTGACGATGTGAACGGGTTTAAAAGGGTTTCTTTTCTTGTGGTTCATGGAGAGGGTGGCTTTTTATGCTATTTATTCATTTCTTGTTATTTAACCAATGTTTCAATTATCGGTAACTGAATACAACAATCTACTTGTAAAAATTCCCTTGTCCTCTAGAATTATCTTATAATTATTAAATTTAAAGTAATCGAACAAATCGTAGATTATACCGTAAAATAATAAACATATATTTGGTCGACATCATTGCACTCAAGCGCCAAGTAAAAAATGCTTCAGATATGGCACTGCAATGACAATGAGATGTTAAGCCGACTAACTAATACTTATTTTGTCCTAACACTTTATGCACGAGCCCGGGATTGTTTTCCACATTACTTCAGGTTAGACCTAGGGGTTGCGATTATCACTTAGATAAAAATCCATTCCATTGGTGATTTGGCGGGATCTGATTCTGAACCTGGGACCTCAGGGAATGAAGATCAACGCTCTAACCACTAGCACTAGACCATCTCGCTACCCCCAGACTAACCAACAGTAAGGCCAGTGTGTTTTATCCATGATATTATTCAAAGTCAAAGGATTCATTGGGTCTTATCATAGATAATATATACTCCCTTAGTAGATTTCTCATCCTTATGGAACAGCTGACTTGTCTCTTGTCATTTCAGTAATTTTAAACCTATTTTAAACAAGTATTACGATTAATCATAAACAATAACTCGTCCCCTTGTGTTATAATAATCAAACGGTAAAGCACAAATCAAGAAATTAACCCTAAAACAATAGAAACAAAGTGTCGTCAACACAAGTGCCCAGGTGCCCAGTGTCGCCGTAGATGAACTAGACAAGAAAAATTAGCGAGGTAGCGGATTTTTATCCCCCTGGAATTTTACCCCCTGGGCATCAGCTCGATGGATTAAACGCGGAATTAAACATATACATTCACGGTTGTGAATTTAATCAGAACACATAAAATTATAAAAACCTAGAGTGTACGGCCCAGATTTTTACCCCCGGAATTTTACCCCCTGGCCGGATGTATAAATTAGTGAGAATGATTAATTATCTTCATTCTGTTTTAATTTAATAGAAAACATTTTATTATTAAGTAGCCTATATTAATTTATTTGTAAAATTAACGAATCGAACAAGTTTTAATTTTTATTTTGAGATTCTAGTATTAGGATTCGATTTTTGGAGCCAACAGTTGGTTAATATGACGTATAAACAATCAACTGAATGATAATTGTTTCGAACATTTCTTTACAAAATAAATACATTAATAAAGATAGGCTACTAAATAATGAAATGTCTACAATTAATTAAAACAGAAATAAGAAAATCCATCATTCAATTTCTAAAATCTGCCAGGGGGAAAATTCCGTGGGGTAAAAATCCGGCCCGTACGACTGGGACGGGTGGCGTCGTCCTGTAATCCAGCTACTAGGAGGTCACGAATTGTGGATATTTATAGGGATGCACTGTGGATGCGATGCTCACTGGTGTGGATTAACGTCCGCACTAGTGAGTACTACGACTATCCGCAGTACTATCCTGATAATTAGACCAATTCGTAAATTACAAGGAAAAATGTGGTTCGGATTCCACTATAAACTGTAGGTCCCTTAGTTGCCATTAGCTGTATGGGCTATTAATTAACAGCTGTGTCTAAGGAACATGTCGGCCTTAGTCCCCAGACAGCACACTTTCTCCTCAGGACATCCCACGGATATTGCGACAGGATATGCAAGATATCCCATAGTGGTCCTATGGTCAACTTGGGATATCACAGGATATCCACAGGAATGCCTAATGTCCCCGCCCGGGGATGTCCTACGGATAAGCTCACACGCATATCCGTGGGACATCCGAGGTCATCCCAGGGTAGTCCTCAGGACATGCTCAGGACATATGGGACTACTATAGGATGTCCCTGGGATAAAGTGTGGTCTGGGCCTGAACATAAAAAACACAAAATAATATAGATTTAGTATGAAAAGCTTAATTATAAGTTTAGTAAATTGATTAAATAGTTAATAAACACAAATTTTGAAGAAAAAAACGAGAAAAAAGTTTTTGGCCCAGACGGGTTTCGAACCTGGTACCTTCGCCTTGTGAGCCTCTTACCTTACCTCCTGAGCTATCTGCGCTTGTTGATTATGGGTGTTTTCAAGTGGTTAAAGAGTAGCCGACAGTTGCAATGGTCGCAATACTTAAAATATTTTTGATACTACAGTATAGGCTATATATGATTCTGTTAATCTGTTTAGGCCTCAAGTAGTTGAATTGTTTTTCTGGTAGTTGGAGAGGATACTGGCATTTGAATATAGATTATTTAATCACCATTAGATTAGCACTGTTATAATTGATTGTTATATGATTAAAATTAGTTTTTTGTTGTTTTATTAATTTAAAGTTAGAATTAAATTCATATTCCACACAACTATGATAGAACTCTAGTTTTCCTGAACTCAGTGGTAGTAATATGTCAGTAAAGTAAAGTCAACCCTTGCTAGCCATAGTATTAACAAGACATATTTTCAATCTGGGAAACCTTAAACTTTTAAAATAAATTATAAAACCTCAACATCTTAATGCGTGGGAATCTTATTTTTAGAAAAAAAAACAGACCAAAATTATTTGTTAAATAATGAAGACGGCCCAATTATAAATTCGGAATTACTGAAAATAATTACATCAAGAACAACACTGTAACATATCCAAAATTCAAAAGATTAATTTTTGTAATATTATTTTTTATTTTTCCAATATCCTTTAAATCATCTGTTTTAACTTTGTTTAAAATTAATTTATTGAGTAAATATTTACTTTTTGTACTAGTGTAAACACAGCCTGAAGATGGAAACCAAGTTTCTGAAAGCACTAGTGAAAAAAAAACAAATTATTATATATTGGCCTTGTTGAACATTTAAATTTAGATATACTGTACATTTCATCAGTGGTAACATTTTTTTTCTTCAGTTTGTTACCGGGACATTACGGGACATTACAGGATATCCAGTGGATTTTGTACATGTCCCGGGATGTCATGGGACATTCTGGGATATCCTATGGCATTCGTACATATCCCGGGACTTTACACGATATCCTGAGGTTAACTTACAAATCCCGGGACATTACGGTATATTGTAGGATATCCTGTGGATTTCGTACTCGTCCCGGGATTTTGCAGGATATCCTGAGGATAGCGCACATATCCCGAGACATTCTCAGGACATATGGGACTACTATGGGATGTCCCTGGGATAAAGTGTGCTGTCTGGGTCACTAACAAGACTACAAGATCGCGCCACTCATCCTACACTCATCCTTCAATCATATTTGTGTTAAAATACGCACATAGTGGCGTCCCCATCTTAAATAATTGATTGATAAAATTCAGTTATCTAAACACTAGTTATATGGACAGGGGGTAAAATTCCGGCTTTTATTGCTAATCTAATCACGCTCTGGCGATTTTCATTAGACTTCCGAATCCGCGGGGGCAAAATTCCGGCCGCGAACAAACTTTTGGCCACTCAGGTTATTACGTCATAGTGACGTCAGCTTTGCCCAGGGGGTAAAATTCCAAGTGGATAAAATTCCGGCGATCCAAATTAGCTTCAAATAATTACCTTACAATGGAACGAGAAGTCTACTTGTGTTGGTTAGTCTAAACTTATGGTCTTTTGCAGTTTACTTTCAACATTATTTACTTTGAATATTTAATCTAAGCAGTCATATTGTTAAGAATTTGATTGGATATAGTATGGAATTTGTTTGGCAATATTGACATTTAGATTTAGGATTCACTTTTTCCGAGTCCGTTCAATCAAAATGCTTCGTTTTTTTTGTAAATAATGTAACGTCATAGTTCGGTTCGGAGAGATTACAAATAAACATGGCTGACGTTGGGTAAGCAGAAATCTATTTTATTTTTACTTTTATTATTGATCATTTATACTATATTTTGATCATTTAAAATGTATTTGATAGTTAGTTTAGTTGGATAATATTAATATTTCATTGATCTTGGAAGCAAATTAAGAATAGAGGATAAAATAAAATTATATTTTTTTAGTTTGAGAGGTTATGACAATAATAGGCTAGTAGGCTACCTTTGAAATGAAATATTTTTGTTTTCTTGTAAATGTTGAATAACCATTAACCATAATATTTAACGGACCCTGACCCTACATATTTTTAAGAATTTTCGGGTACAGTTTCTTAAACTGGGCTAATTTACGTTAACTTAATATTGTTTGAAACTATCAATTCGATTTTCTCATTATCAGGAAGTTTGGTTTGTTAGGTTAGGTTAGCCTATGACAGTTTCATATAATTGATAGGCATAGTTAAAAATATTGATTATTAAACAATATTTTAAATCGATAGGCCTAGTTTAAATCTATCAGCGTAGCCAAGTTAAGAAATTGTACCCGAATTTTTCGCATGCTTAAACTTTAAGTTTATTCAACCGAAAGCAATTTGAATAGGCCCTACCTCTGACTTACAGCATTTTTAAGATAAGTTAGGCACATGAGGGAAAAAATACCTGTGAAATCTTAATTTCACTAGCTACTGTATTTGCAAATTTAGGACTAGCTACACCTTAACTGGGGTTGTCCTTGTAGACCTACTAGTAACTTAAGTTCACTTAGCTTATGTTTGATATGTATTGGCTGCAACCCAGTGGCTGAGACATTCTCGCTAAAAAGTAAGATAAATTAATCTTATTCGTATTGTAAGTTATGCTATGGTAGATTGGTCAAGATGGAATCGAATTTCTTGCTTTTATCTCAAGAGACTTTACCTTCTTTTTGGTTTACCAACAGATTCAGTAAGTCTAAGTTACCTAATACCAAGTTAATAACAAACTTTCACTGTTATTCATAATTGTTTTGCCCCACAGTACACGCTTGATTATCCGAGCCCCGGTTATCCAAGCCCTCAGGTTATCTAAGGTCACTTTAGGCCCAAAATAAGTTAGGCTATATATTTTTTATTTCCGGTCGTAAAACAATAGTTATATGTAGGCCTACGTTATAGGAATTTCTCCGTTGAAAGAAAAGTAAAACTAACAAGAAACTTGAGAGTTCTTAGAATGAATATTTTTAATAGGTAGGTAATGATTAACTTAGGTACCGGTAGGCCTAAGGATTTTTTTAACGCAAGTTACAAATAATCCGCAAATGAAAATCACATACAGTACTATGTCGGCCGCTAACTTTGGTAAGCTGGACAAGTCTTCTTCAGAACGTTAACCAAAGCAGCGGCATTTCTGCTTCCGGGCCTTGTATCAGTCTTTTGTCAGTGTTCGTCATTACAATGTTTTTATAATGTCATGATCGTGTCAAGTAATGAATTGTTTCATAGTTAAATAAGTGTGTGAGTTAGTTAATCTAAGTTATTCTTACGTTACTCTGTGTATAAGCTTGTAAATGAATATGAAACAATAAATATTTTCTGATTCTGAAGTATAGTTCAAGTCAAACTCAAACAAAACGATTTGAGTCACTGAAAAAGAACGGTGGCAGCTACTGATCTGTGTCACAGTTCTTTGGCGACCAGGCTACTGCAACCGAGGAAGGTAGCTGCGACCCGATAGTGTGAAGGGGTCCATAAAGCACGGGTCACTCTAGGCAGCAACACCTCCAAGCAGCGGCTGGTAGCCCGGTCACACTACTACCTCTGTTTAAAAGCTAATTTCTTGTCGCCATGTCCTCCGTGGGTCCTCATAAACAAGTACTTAAGGATATTTGAAGATGTGTGTGAAAGAACTTTATTCAAAAATGCTTAACTGCTTAACTTATAATCTTATTTTTAAAGAGTTAAGTTTTTTAAGCTGTTTTTATTTTATTTTATTTTACATACCAACGGACAACTCCATTTTTACATTAATACAACACAACAAGATGGAAACAATATTCATAACAATAATATAGCATTCGCTATGGCCTTATAAAAATACATGCATTTGATAATAAAGAATTCTGCCTAATGATTCAACAAGAATAAATAATATTTACAATAAATAACATTAACAATAAATAACACTTACAATAAATAACATTTACAATAAATACTTATACAAATAACATCTAGATAATAAATATATACTGAAATAACAAGAATAACAATACAAATAGACTACTATTAACAGAACACAGCCTTGCCGAGAAAGACCCTGCAATTAGATATAAAAATTTACGATTCAAATATATAATATTGACAATGAATTTTCAAAATAAAGGACTACGTTGAAGCTTCCTCTTCATCGAAGATACACTGTCCAGGAAGAAGTCTACAGTCTCTGGCACGCTGTTGCCCGCCCTTTGCATGCGGACGAGTGCGGCATTCATCCCGTAGTTTGTGCGGTGATGCTGTCTAACAAACAGGTCTCTCGAACGAGTGCGTTGAGGAGTCCGAAATTGAATCTGCTGGAGCATATCAGGGCAGTCAAATGAGCCATTAAGGAGCTTGTGCAAGACAACGAGATCAGCGATGTTCCTCCTGGTCTCCAGATGCTGAAGACCCATCTCACTATAGATTTCATCAATCGGGACTTGGCGGTACAGATAGCCATTCCTCACACCAACCATCCTGGCAAACCTGCGCTGCACCCCCTCCAGCTCGTCGCAGAGATACCGCTGATGAGGGCTCCTCACTGATGAACCATACTCTAGCAGCTGCCTCACCAATGCACAGTACAAAGTTTTCATAGCGGTCAAGTTGGTAAGATTTCTGGAAAATCAAAGAACAAACCCAAGCATTTTGTTCGCCTTCCTGCATATGGCAGCTACCTGAGCCTCAGAATTCAACGACGAGGTCCAAATAACTCCCAAGTCTCTTATCTCCGTAACTCTGGAAAGCTCTTCTCCTCGAACACTGTAATTGAAGAACAGAGGGGCGGTGCAACGATGGAAGGTAATAACTTGACATTTCCCAATATTGAGTTTCATGTTGTTAGTAAAGCACCATTGGTCCAGGGAATCCAAACTGCGCTGAATTATCAGGCAATCTTCCTCCTTTGAGACAGCTGAAAAGAGTTTCACATCATCGGCAAACAGTAAAGAGTCAGTCATAATAGTCTCCGGTAGATCATTTACAAACAGTAAAAACAGTGGAGGCCCAAGACGAGATCCCTGTGGTACACCTGAGGAGGAGACAAATTCTGAGGACAGTGCGCCTGCAAATTTTACAGGCGCCTATTGGAGAGGTAGCTAGCCAACCAACGAACTGAGGTGTTATCAAATCCCAGGCTGACAAGTTTTTTTAGGAGAAGAGTATGGTCCACTGTGTCAAACACCTTTGAGAAATCCAAATAAACTGCATCCAACTGGTGATTTGACATGAAAGCCTCAAGTATTTTAGTTTGGAAAACTATTAAATTAGAGACGGTAGAACGTCGTGATACAAATCCATGCTGACGAGGGGAGATGATGCTGGCTACCTTGTGCTTGATTCTGTCCAAAAAGAGTTCCTCAAACACTTTGGACAACGCAGAGAGGATAGAGATCATGTTGCAGGCATTCCAGCATCCTGAGGTTTTGCAATAAACACTTTGCAGAATTCACTCATTACCAGCTGCTTCTTTGAAGTTCTTATCTAAATACTCCTTTGAAGAAACGTTCCCCAAGCATTTAGAGTTTTGAAATAAATTAAAACAATCAAAAATCGGCTTCCCCGACTACTTAAAGCTCAGTCATCTCTCTACGCTACAAATTACTAATTAATTAGGCCTAGATAAAACAAAACCAGTAAAAAAAATATCAAGTAGGTACACAACAAACCCCATAGTGTATATTTTGAATTTAAATTTATAATGTTTTTATATTTATGATTTCAGAGATGAGCTTTTAGATGGGGATTTAGATGAAAGTGCATTTGACGATTTAGATGGGGAGCAAGAAGATGCTTTGCTAGCAGACGATGACTTTGAATCTTATGAGGTAAATATCAAAATATCAGTTAAACAGTACAATCTTGGTAAATGGAAATTTCAAGCTGATACAGAGGGATTTTTAATCAAGTAAATTGGGAAAACCAAGATATATTTTTTATTTATAATTTATAAAGGTTTCAAATACATAGGTAGTCTATTCTCCTTAGGTAAGCATAACAGCTATGTTTTACTTACTATGAATGCAGTATTTTGTATATATGTTTCAGTATTAGAATAAGCCAAACAAATACTACTGTGTAGTAAATTGTTGACTACAGATTATTCATTGCATAAAATAGTACATCCACTTTCAACATTGCTGAAATTTTGCTGGGAAGAGAACTTGCTTATCCCCGGCACTCTTCCTGCAAAAATATCTATGGATGGTTAATAGTTAAGTTAATACAGTTAAATATACCGTTCATAAACTAGTTGCTCATATACTGCATTGTTTCCGAGTACTCAATGCCTAATAGAGGCGACCGAGGTACTATTCCAGTGCACGGTTTGCATGCAAGTAGATAGCAAAGATAACAAGTTACAAAAAAAGGTGCTGCAAAACTACCCTATAATCAGCACCGTTTACAAACATGGTTTTTGATTTGGTTTTATTTTTGCAGAATTCACAAGTAATTTATAGAGAATCTGCCCATTCGAGTGACAGTCGCAGACAGGTTTACCAGTAAGTAAATTTGACTTGTTAACCTAATAAGAGAAAGTTATACTTAGTTTGTTTTTATCAATTTTATGAGTAACGACCAGCGTCTTAGGACACAACGTATGGGACAGTGTGTAACCTGCCTTCCAATCCAACTGCAGATATGTGAAATATTGTATGTCAGATGATATAACATTTTTTCACCATTTTGTCCTCATAGGTACATTTATTTATTTATTTTTTCACGGTAACACCATTTATACAATAAGTAGTTAGCATAATCAATTACAAGATGGCATAATTTACAACGACACTACATTACTAATGCAATTAATATCAAACAAAACTGAACTTGAAAAAAAACTTTGGGTACATGTAAAAAGATTAAAGCTACAAATATATTTTTGGAATTATTCCTGCTATAGTTCGGCCGCTTAGAAAACGACCTGCGCGCTAATGCTAAACCAATGCTGGAGGAGGTCGCTTTCTAAGCGGCCGAACTATAGTCATAGTTCTTGAACAAGAATTAGTTTATTGATTTAAATTCATTGTATATTGCTCGAATCGTTCTCCTGGTTACTTGTTTATATAATATGCGTACTCGATCCATGTTATCGTTAGATCATATGATGTGACATTATGGCCTGATCGAATCAACCAACCCCATAACCTACCCGTCCATCATACCACCTTCCCCACTATTAGATCACACAACACATCTCTATACATCAAAATCATGAATGCTTTATTTATGATTTATAACAGATAAATACAGAATGGCGTCAGTACAGACTTAATATCTAAAAGAAGTTGTGGTTTCCTACCTCACTGCCAATCGGATTTTTCAAAAATGTTAAATAACTGGTGATTTATTTGAGTAAACTTACCTACTGGCATCTTTGTTCACATCAAGGTCTAGATGTGACAGTTCTAACAGGGCCAATTTAGGGGATCAATTGACGCAAACAGGTAAATTAAACCTTTTATATTTGCATTATCTTGATCCAGAGGCTAACCCATCATGATAATTAAGTCTTAGGACGGCTTTATAACTTTAAAACAAAAAGAGATATCTCAACCAAATTTGGCATATCATTCCTGGTAATGGTAAGCTACTTTTTTGTGTACATGGTGATTGGATGTCACCTATGGGGGACAGCCCACAGGGAGTGAGTTGAAAATTTTAAAGGTAAGCATAGGATATGTAAAAACAATGCCGCAAACTGGACCTCAAATGGACAATCGAGCAAAAAATGACAGCTGTTCAAAGATTCATTGAATTTTCAATGGTATTATACCCTACCTCCTCAGGGGGCACCCCTGATGTGTATTAAAATATTATTGATGAGATTACAGTACAGTATCGCTGACAGTAAATCTGGCTTAAAGCTGGATAATAGCTTTAGCCAGAAGACTGAAGAAAATCAGAAATGTAAGCATATGTGGATATGCATATTAAATTAATGGTCTTTATTTTTAGGATACAATGCCGCAAATTTGAGCTCAAAAGAACAACTGAGTAAACAATGGCAGTCAAGATTCAAAATGGAAGATTCAATAAATCTTTGAACGGCTGCCACTTTTGACTCCGTTGACTATTTGAGGTCTGGTTTGCGGCATTGTTTTGAGTTCAACAAGACCTTAAATTTGATGCACATATCAACATATGCTTACCTAAGATTTCTAACTTTCTCCCTTTGGGCCGTCGCCTATACGTGACTTCTGATCACCATGTAAACAGAAAAGTAGCTTACTATTACCAGTAATAATGTGCCAAATTTGGTTGTGATATGTCATTTCTTTTTAAAGTTATAAAGTCATCATAAGACTTAATTGCCACCCTGTATGTATGTCATTGATAAAAAATAAAATACTATAAGAATACTAGCTGACCCGGCGAACTTCGTATCGCCTAAGTTATAGGTTTCCCCTAAGACAGACCGATGGAAAGAAAGTACCGTTACGTTTAATTTTCAAGATGATCTCGTTCGCATCGCTCAATCACGTCCTGGTTGAAGTTCGTTCGCTACGCTCACTCACCTTTGGGTTGGAGCTCGTTCGCTACGCTCACTCACCTTTAGGTTGGAGCTCGTTCGCTGCGCTCACTTGCCTTCAGGTTAGCTCGTTCGCTACGCTCACTCGCCTCCAGGTTGAAGTTCGTTCGCTACGCTCACTCACCTTTTGGTTGCAAATTAGCTGTTGTCATAAATGTAAAAGAAATAATAGTGCTGCACCCTGTTGGTAATCCTTGTAACTTTAATGCTATTGAACATCATAGAACAGAACCAACTTGTATAATTGAAACAGCTGTTAAGATTCATTAATTCCATTTCTCATAAGGTTAACATGGGAAACTCCAGAGCCACTGGGGCGGAGCCCTTTTAAGAATTTCGAAACGGGAAATAGTTTACGTCCGATTCGCATACCTACAGAATTTACACACCAAATTTCATAACGATCGGTGAAGTCGTTCCGGAGGAGTTTGCAGACAAACACTGTGACACGAGAATTTTATATATTAGATTAATATTGAGAAGTTAACAATTTGACCAAGCATTTAACAATTATTTTACAGAGTTATTGACCAAGTTCATGACGGTGATGAAATCCTCGAAGACGGAGTGGAAGATGATGTTCTTGACATTGCTGTTGTTGATGAACTGGACGAAGCCGAGTTGGACAGCCAAGGAACTGACCAGGTAAATAGATCAGACATAAACAGCTGAACTCAAATTAGGTTGGAATTAATTCTAAACCTGTTATTTTGACGTGTACGCTGTGACCGTGAATTGTATGAAGAATGTTGGCCTTTCAGCCTTTCATAAAAGGCATTAACATGTGTAGCCTACATTTTTTATTTGATTAATTATTTTGTTGTCAAAGAAACTTATAGCCTAATCTAAAGAATAGAAACTGTAACTCATCAAAAGTAGAATAGACTACTTTTGATGATTTACAGTTTCTTTTCTTTAGATTGTTTTTTGAATTATGCCAAATATTATTGCATCCGAGAAGTTGAGGTATATATACCTAGCAAACGTAACCAAGAATGCAAAGGAGTTCCTTATTAAAGGATTAACTCCTTATCTAGAATCTAACGGGTTTTAATCATCTATAAAGGCTTACAATATTTCTAAAAAATATGGGGTAGGCCTAAATAAGAAGATAAGCCAATATAGGTTGGTTTTTTTTAATGAAGATTACAACCATTTATTTATTTGCAGAAGCGTAATTTGTGGTACTATAACAAAAAGGGGTAAGCCTACTGACGAGTAGTAGGCCTATTTAGCGTGATGTAAAAAAAAAACCCCCACAATTTGAAAACGCCTGGCCCAGTTACTGAACCATATATAAACCAATGCCATTGATAACTGATTTCCTTCTATACTGCTCAATATTGTCAGGTTAAGTGTAAGAAAGGGCCATGTGGCCCTAACTTTGCCTGAAAAAATAAAGGATTTTCATTTCATTTCATTTCAATATTTGAGTTACAACAGCTCCAACTGGGCTATCCAAATTGATTTCAGAGAGAATTTTAAAAACCTAATTTTGACCTAGAATTTTAACTAACGTTTTTAAAACTTTTTAAAAGTAGGCAGAATTTGTGATCTCAGTCAAAAAAAAATTATCAAGTCAAAATTTTAAATATGTCTTGCAATCTTGTAAACATAATCATTGTCTTCTGCAATCGCTGCAAAATTTTGAATATCTCCCGCAATCTTGAACATGTTTTGTTGTCTTGTGAAATCATCATCGTCTCCCACAGTAACATAAACGTTATCATTGACCTCCCCAGTTGTGTAAATAACCTTATTATCTTCCATTGTCATGGAAATCGTCATCCTCTTCCGCAGACGCTTAAAAAAATTTAAAGATCCTAAATTTTTGTAAAAACCCAACCATCCAAATTTTGGCTAGGCCTATCTGAATGTGGTACGGTCTCAATTGAATCAGATAGTAATTGGAGTTGTACCGTTTTTACTTAAGAATATTCTAAAAATAATTTTTTTTGTCACTCTCCTTTAATTAGTATTACTGTATGTGGTGTAGTTGTTGTAAAAGCAAAAGATTTTAGTTGCATTTCTTTTACAGGGATGGACGGATAGTTCTTCAAGAACTAATGAAGGTCAGTCACATTTTGTTCAAATTAAACACAATCCATTAAACCCTGGAGCAGGCGCTTAGCCTTTAAAATGTGAGAGGGGAATCACATAACCTTTAAAATGTATTCAATTTAATTAGATTTAGCAAATTACCCATTTAGGGAATAGGTATACTATTCTCGATACCGATACCAATGTCCATGTATCGGTGGTATCGAGAATCAGTATCAATAATCGACACATCCCTACTTAAAACTATCGTATAGATTTTCTTTTTAAAATATTGTATATGAAACAATTTGTAATATTTTACCTTATGTAATTCATGAAGGAGTATTTTTTAATTTTTCCTTGTGTTCATGGTAGTATTTAGCATTTTAATTACCTATTGTAATCAGAAATTCCCGTTGATTCCTCAAAGTCCCATATGTGTTGGATGATCAAGATAAGCTTGTAATTTATACAGTCAAACCTATATAAGACGAATTTCAAAGGTGCAGGGGGAAAAACATATTATCGAGGTATTCTTAGTAAAGAGGTTTCTTTTATCAAGGTTTAATAGGTCCTACTGCCGTTGTTCGTGTTATAGAGGTTTCTCCTTGCTCTGAGACAATGACTGAGGAAGGAAGAGGGATGGGTGGGGGTTTCATGTTGTGACAAGCTTCTGTTTGTTTTGAAAACTATGTGCTATGGAGGTTAAAATCATGATTACTACAGAGGTGTATTTAGCACGGATCTTTATAAAAGTTTCAAGGGGATAAAATCATTAAAAAAATAACTCGTCATATCGACGAATTCGTTATACCGAGGTTCGTACTAAGGAGGTTTGACTGTATTGACTTTAAAATAAGAATAATGATGCTAGATTGTTAAATCAAGACCACTAATCATGATGTTTCAGACAGTGGTAAAGACAGCAGTGACACTGTGGGTGTCTCCTCCTCTACACATATCCTGGTCGGTAGAGGGGGTGGGGAGAGTGATGAGGAAGACACAGAGGGAAGAGGCAGTCGCTTCCGTTCTGAGAGAACCAATGTGATATCTCTCAAGGGAGCCATTGGCAGCAAAAACCTCAAGGACATTCCTGACAGTCTAGGTGGGTGACAAGGCTAGTAGATAGAGAGTGTGGTACATCTGTCTAGAGTGTCTAAGTTCCATGATTCCAAAATAGCTTTCAGCAGTCGTCTTGTTTTAACGCCTTGGGACTGGATCCTGGCCCAAACAATCCTTGATAAATTATATGAAAGGTTTGGAGAGAAAGGGCTAATTGCCTGAGAATAGGTGTGAGAAAGGATAGGATAAGCAGGCTTACCTTAAAAAATGTAGGCATCCCACTTCATTCACTACAGAACACAGAAGAAAACACAAACAAACAAAATAAACACTGGATATTTCGAGGCCACTGGCCCCTTTCTCAACATGGAGAGTCACATTAGATATTAAGAGTCTTTCACTGCTTCGTAAATTATATGAAAGGATATGTTTTGAAACCTCGTGGAAAATTGGTAAACCACAGTAGGCCTACTTCTAAACAATATTGTATAAGAATAAACCCTGGAAAATGAAAGAGCTGGTAAAACAGGTTTAGGTTTTGTTTATGTGGTTATGGACAAAGCGACAAGTGTCCATGTGCATGAATCAAATTCAAGTCCATAATTCAAATCCATTCCAAAGATACCATTTATCCTGAAACTTTGGTGGTATTGAGGACAATCTCAGTTTCTTTGTGTGACATCTATCAGTCTAGATTCAAACAAAGAATCAGGCTGTAACTGTATTTTCTGTTTACTCCTTACGCAGGGCCATTTTAGGATGACTAAATTTATTTTTGAGGTGTTGCCTTCCGGATTACTTAACAAATACTAATCTAGAGGTTAAATACCTTGTTGCCAACGTAATCCTTGGTAGACTTAATGGCTACCGGTTTCGACACACTTATGGTGTCATTGTCAAGCCTAGACGTGGTTTTTCGCTCCTAGGAGGTCGTCATAAAGTCTTCAAAAACACATAACGAGACGAACAAATAACAAAAAAGAACACGAACACACATTTTAACGAATACAGTATGGCCATACAACTCACGGCGCGGCTGCGGGTTCAGGGTGTAGGTCTAGACTGACCGTCGCCGTGTCCTTCCCCTCCCCTCCTATCCTTTGTTGTTATCAGTGCCATTGTCTTCCGATAAGTTTTGAATGAATGAGGCTGCTTCGTAAATAATATTTGACTCAAACGATGTTTTTTCATTGAGGATGTGTTGGGGATGTTTCTTGCCGGCCTTGAATATCTCATATTCTTCGATTGTATCCAGGAAACGACCTCTTTTTCTATAAAAATGTAATACATTGATGGATTTGTCAATAGATGAGACATCGTGGTTATTACTTATCAGATGATCAGCAAATGCAGAATTGGGTTTGTGGACGGATGGTTTTGGCGGATGGTTTTGACTAAATTTAATGTAATTGAAAATTTACTACCTGATGGAAGTTATTTTGTGTTGTGATGTTATTTTAAAATCAAGTCTAACTTGATTTCACCAAGTTTCAATGAATTAAATAGGACCAAAACCCGGTTTCATAATGCAATATATTCCAGACCAGGTAAAGACTTCTATGAACAATGGTGGGGGTATGCAGTATCGAGGACGAGGTCCTCGTGGTGGTATGAGGGGCAGGTTGGGGCCCCGAGTTGGTATGATGGGTCGCGGGGGACCAAGACATCGTCCTCCCATGATGCATCAGCCTCAGATGCCCCCACCAGGCCACAAGATACACTTGAACCCACACTTCCGTGGAGGGATGCACCAAGGTGAATAAAGCTTAGTTCCTGATCTTATTTTATAACTTGACAAGATCCAAGATTATATTTGAGATCACAAGATCCAAAACTATTATTTAACAGAATCAAAATATCAGAAGATATAAAAGTACCCTACAGTCATTAGAAGAATTGCAGTTTTACATTGTGAAGTTAAGTAATGAAACAGACTGTCCTTTAAGTAAGTGTAAAATATGTAAAAATAAAAAAATAAAATACTCATGTAAAAATACTTATGTAAATAATATTTTTTTTATTAGTCTGTTATGTATTCATTTATAAAAACTTATTGAAATTTCAATGTTTTCAACTCAACCAACAAACTTGACAACTTCTTGGTTCGCAAATTGTCCACTTGGTGCGGTTTTGCTGTAGCTACAATCTTATTTCAAAAATTATCGGCCACGATCACGTTATGAAGTTAGCAGTGACATCACCATCGTCTAGTGAGGTTGTTGCAAAATTGTGGCTAAATCTTAAAAGTTTTTTTGTGGCAAAATCGTAAAAGTATCATATGATTGGGGCAATTTTCATTCGCGCAATCATTACAGACTTGTTTTCTGTAATTGCTAGGGTGATCCCTTGCCAACTGTTGGCCTGGCAAGATTTTAAAATTTTGGCGACCAGCATACTCCTTGTCATAATAGCTTAAAATGTACTATGACTTTACACCATTTTATGATCATAAAACCCCCCTTATGCATACATGTGACCTTTTGGCTCAATGTTCTTTTTGCGTTTTTAGTCAAATATCTCCGTTCCATTTACGGGTGTAAAGGGTTTTCAAGATCTTAGTCAAAGTGTCAGTATTATAAAAATGTATAACATTTTGTAGTACTCCATTGTTTAGTGACTTTTAACAGGAAATTTGTGAATTTCAGGTCCTAATGTGTGGGACAATGACAGACTCCCTCCTCCTCCAGGCTGTGAAAACTTCCCTCCACCTCAGGTAAGGGTGCAACAGTTTGCTAAGTAGACCTAGCTTAGTAGAAATCATTCATAATATGGAGGGTGTTTCAAAACTCTCTCCCGAAACTCCCGTGGTCATGTTCCTGTCAGCTTTCCATCTGTCAGTGTGTATGTTCTTTTTACAAACCTTCCCATAATTTTGGAACCACATGAGGTACTAACTTCAAACTTAGTATGTATATGATGACTACAGTCGGGACCACATAAGTTTGCAGTTGAGGGAGGAGCCTATTTACTCCTATATGGTTTTCAATGAACCAATGAGAACAGTGTGGTGTTGCCAAATCTAATTATACCAGCTGATTTGAAAATATAGCTTTGTATATTTTAATTAGTGTTGTCAATGGGTGATGTAGCAACGTCGCACTAGCCTCGTCTTGTGATTAGCTGCCACTAACTGCAAACTTATGTGGTCCCGATTTTAATTAATAGCAACTATTCTTTTCCAAAGCATCAATTTTCTACTTTGTATAGATTCAAAACGGCAACCATTTTAATTTTTCAAAGCTTTAATACTCAAATACTCATGGAGAACAGATAACTTTATAATGTGAGCGGCAAGCCTGCTGCTTCTCAACATCGACTAGCCAATCAACGAAGCAACGTAGAATTGTGATTAAAATTTCGTGATATTCGTCTTCACTTTGTGAATAAAATGACCTGTCACTTAATTATAGGGAATCGCCCATTCGATTTATAGAATTTGTACTGGGCCGAGTTATTTCTAAGAATTAAAGGGAGGCAGTAGCAATGACCGCTGGGATGGGGTAGCGCGCCCCCTCGGTTTCACAACAATAGCTATGTTTTGACAACAGCGGATTAGGCCTGACCCGGTCTACCCGTAGACATTTTCACTCTTTAAATGGCCGGAACTGTATGTTTGCCTACTACAGATGCTTATGCCCTGCATTCTTTTTTAATGATTCTTGAAAAAGTTGCATCCAATCAAATTTTCTATTTATTTTTTCTATAATCATATAACTTATGAGCTAATGAAATGTTGTGTGACAATAAGATATATTTATTTGTCTATACTCAATACAGGACATGGGATGGAGGGGACCTGTGCCACCTCACTACATGGGTAGGCCACCACACCCCCCTCATCCCCACCATCACCCACACCAAGGGCCACGTGGGCCGTTCCCTGGACCTCAAGGATTTCCACCTCACCACCCTCCTCAGGTAACTGCTGATATCATGGACTAAGAAATTGACAAAGTATTATAGGTATTTTTATGTTTCACCCTCATTCCTCCAGTTTTTTCAGATATTATTAATTAGAAATATATCAATATTTGTTAGGCAACTCTGTTTGGTCGCAAATTTTCATGTCTGATTTTTTGTTATTGTTTAATTGTACTAAAAATTAGAGATACAAATATATAAGAAAAAATGTTTTATTTTGAATATTAAGCGAGATATGGAGCTTGAAAGTAGTAAATTTTTAATCTTTGGTACCAGTTCACAGGGAGAATAGGTAATGCGATTCTCACCAAAATTTGCATTCAGGTGTGGAAAAATAAGATAATAATCACTAGCGATTTAAAATTAAAAAATTAAAAAAAAAATTATTTTTCATTTTTTATAAATTTTTAAAAAAATTGAAAAAAAAAATTTTAAAAATTTAAAAATAGCTCTTTGTTTTTGGGAAAAATGTATCTGTATGTTGGAATAAAAAAAATGTTATATGTTAACTCGTTTGGGCTGTGAATTCGTACCTTTGATGCCTTGCGCTGTCGGAGCACTACTCGTTGAGAGTTTGTACACTAACACCGGGGCTTTAGAATGCTTTAACATCACGTAATTATTAACATCCTTTAACATTGAAAGAATACGTTTATCGTTGTATTCTAAAGCCCCGGTGTTAGTGTACACACTCTCAACGAGTAGTGCTCCGACAGCGCAAGGCATCAAAGGTACGAATTCACAGCCCAAACGAGATAACATATCACTTTTTTTTTTATTCCAACATACAGATACATTTTTCCCAAAAACAAAGAGCTATTTTTAAATTTTTAAAATTTTTTTTTTAATTTTTTAAAAAAATTATAAAAAATAAAAAATAATCTTTTTTTCAATTTTTAATTTTAAATAGCTAGTGATTATTATCTTATTTTTCCACACCTGAATGCAAATTTTGGTGAGAATCGCATTACCCATTCTCCCTGTGAACTGGTACCAAAGATTAAAAATTTACTACTTTCAAGCTCCATATCTCGCTTAATATTCAAAATAAATAATTTTTTCTTATATATTTGTATCTCTAATTTTTAGTACAATTGAACAATAACAAAAAATAAGACATCAAATTTTTGACCAAACACCCTTAAAGTATTTTTAGCTTTCCCACTTCAAACAGTACTGCAATAAATCTCATTCTCAAGTTGTTGGAAGTTTTAAAATTACTCTATCATTGCTTTAAAAACCATAAAAAATGAACATTTAAAAACCATAAAAGCAAAGTAATTAGAGTTGTTATTAAAAAGGCAGAAACTGTGATTTTGGCAAAGATCATAGCAAAATCTAGAACATCTGTGATTGCAGCAAGATCTTTATTTTCCGAGGTCTTGTAGACATCATCTTTGTCTCCTTGCGGTCATGAAATTTCATAATAGTTGTCCACAATTGCGGTGAAAGTGTGAATTTTTTGTTCACAAAATCTTTACAGAAGTGTTCTGCGATTGTAATAGTAAACGCTCGGCTCAACTCAGCCTTTATGTGTATAGTACCATGAATTTCTGTGAAAATCTAACTATCCAAATTTTTCATTATTAAAATGTATTGATTTGGATAGTTGGAGTTCTACTGAAGCTTCATTTACAAAAGTTTCTGACCCATTTAATGTTCACAATTTTGCTGCAGGGCTTCGAGGAGCCATTCCGCCAGATGGACCATCACCAACAGAGTCCGCCTAACCGTATTGTACAGTTCAACGAGAACTCCCAGCTCATTACAGTGGAGAACCAGCACTTCCAGCGACCGGGATACGACCAGAACTTCGGCCCTCCCCCTAACCAGTATCAACCTCCCCCTCCTCCTCAGTTCAACAACAACATGTATCCTCCTCAGTACAACCCACCCCTGAGGCCAAACTTTCCCCCGAATCCTTATCCTGGTCCAAATCCTAACCCTAATCCAAATTATGGTGGATATCCTCCACCGGAATATCAGCAGAACCCGCCGTACCAAAATGAGTATGACAATTGGAACTCACAACAACCTGGGGAGTTTTACCCCCCAGGACCCCAAGGTCCATCTCCGCCCTTTAATCCGCCCCAGCCTCAATTCCGACATCCACAACCCTCATTCCCCAACCAACCGCCAAATTTCAGGCCTCCGCCCCAAAAACCGTTTCAAAATAATCCTAAAGTTTCTGTGATGAAAAGGCTGGCGCCGAGGCTACCGCCCATCAATGTGGCCCCGACTAAACAAATGAGGTTTGATCATAATAAGCCTGCAGTCAACACTAGGAGTAATTTACAAGAGATCAAGACTATAGACACCCTACCTGACACGACGACCAAACAAGATAATGAGCCTGATGTGGAAGAAGATGAAGAAACGAAACAGTATCGTATGAAAATTGCAGAACAGAAAGCGTTGAGGGAAAAAATTTTGAGGGAAAAGGAAGCTCGGAGGTTAGCTGCTGCGTTGGAGAAACAAAAAAATCAAAGTCATATTGATAATAATTCAAGTAAGATTTAATTTTCTAATAAAAAAATAGTTTTTAGAGAGAAAACATTAGGATTTAACTATTTTAAAGTTATAGCTTAAATGAGTTTCAATATATCCGACTCTTGGATATAAAAAAAATGTTTCAATATTGCTAAACATTGATAATTAACTGGTTTTGTTGCAACTTTTTCAATTTTGAATTTACCTACACCATCAGCATTTTTTACATTTTTTGATAGGGAACAGTCCAAACCCTGTTCCTACTCTTGTCTCGACCTTGTTATACAGCGTCATTGATTGATGCAGGCAGAGATCAAATTGATGGACCATGCACGTCACTAATATATTCTGCCTAACACCTGGAATAATAATACTTCATTTAACTTCATTGAATTTTATTGTCTTCCTATCTGTTACATACTAACATGATAAATAAGTTGAAAATCTCTTACAGCAAAATTACAAATGTCATCTGGGTGTAGAATCAATCTTGTTAATTATGATGTTAATTGAAAACGTTTATTAAAAAATGCAGTAGGTAATAATAGAAATGTGATTTTTTAGATTCTGGTCCTACAACAGTTCCTGTACAACAGATGGTTGTGAATCCGGTTCAAGTGCAACAAAAGGTTATTGTACAACAGCCAGTTCAGCGAGTGCAACCCCAACAGCGGGTCGGAGCTGTGTCCCAAGTGCGGGGAGCGGGCCAAATGCGGGGGGTGGGCCAAGTGCGGGGAGCGGGCCAAATGCGGGGGGTGGGCCGAGGTAGGGGATCTGTGAACAAGGTGCTACAAAATTCCAGAGGCAAACAAATGAAGGCCCCGGTCAACCAGGCCAAACCTAACTTGCCTCAGGTCCAGATACAAAATATACAGGGAACTGTATATAAAATTGTAAAAGTACGAACCAAAGAGGGTTCCATTGTTACCAGAAAGGTATGTAATATGTTATTGATTCTGAGTTTTAGTCAAACCAATATCAACATTTGAATGTGTGTAGTCACTAGTTAGATAGTTTAGGCCACTTATGTATCGCATATACCCTCTGTTTAGTACATAGCCACAAATAAAAACTTTGCATGTTATATTGAACTAGGATGGTATAGCTGTTACTTTCTTCTTAAGTACAAATGCAATACTTAAGCTAAGGATTGTCTGCAAATTAAGGTATGCAATGAGCTCCAGTAGCTTTATTATATTTTTTTAGACGTCTGTCAACTTTTAACAGACTTCAGTAGTGGTTGTAGTGGTTGTTGACCTCCCATCCACGGAAACCTAATCACAGAACAAGATTATACTTGGCAGGTGTGCGTTGACTTCCTATCACATTGTTATTAGCTGATGACCAGACCAATTGCTGCTTAGAGGGGTAGAATAGGCTAGATAGTAGAGGGAATTCAAAGAACATAACACTTGCATCAGATTTGTTGGCTGCCATTGATACTATTGCAAGACCTTAGTTGTCAAACGATCCTCGTGATTCTGCACACGTAGTGTTCTCAGTTTTGATATGTATCAAATTAACTTATAATTGTAACTTATCTGTGTTATAATATCTTCTGTATGCTCCTTTATAGATTACAAGACTTACGTATTGCATGAGTTCCATGACCACTCACTCCCTGTTATTTCCTTTCCATTTCCAGACAAAAAGTAAGGTAAGCCTGAATAAAATTACACTGATGAAATTCGCCATTTTCCAAAACCACTGGTGTTCATAAACACTAAAATAACTGTTGGAGTTACAACATCATCCAATTTACTTATTACCTGTTTTATAAAATCATATGTTATATATCTAGTTTTGTTATGATAAAAAAAGTAAATAAAAGTTATTATTGTGTGAGTGTTATTAAAGAATAGTTGATTCAATTTTAACAGATTATGAGACTCAATTAAGTGAGGAATATGGAAAGAAATATGAGTAATCACATTGAACTTTTGAACAGAAATAATTATGACACATGGAAAATGCAGATGGAAGCAATTTTAGTTAAAAATGATTTGCTTGGGTATGTGTTAGGAACCATTAAAAGGCCTCTAGAAGAAGGTGAAAGAATGACTGCTTGGCTAATCACTGATGCAAAGGCAAAGGCAGATATAATCCTCTCTATCAGCCCAAGCGAATTAAAGCAAGTGAAAGGATGTAACACTTCAGCAGAGATATGGGAAAAATTAAAAGGCATTTATGATTCCAGTGGACCAGCAAGGAAAGCCTTTTTGTTGAAGAAGCTAATTTTGGCAAAACTGACACCTGATTATGATGTCAGAGATTACATGAATATGTTTTTTGATGTAGTGGACAAATTAAAAGGAATGGAAATCGATATTAATGAGGATCTTTTGACAATTATTCTTTTGTATTCCCTGTCAGATGAATTTGAAAACTTTAGAATTGCTATTGAAACTAGAGATGCACTGCCTTCTCCTGAAACTTTAAAAATAAAAATTGTAGAAGAGTGGGAAGCGAGAAAAGAACATGGTAAGAAAGAGAGTAGTGAAGCCCTGCTAGGAAAATTTCAAAACAAAGTTAGATTTCAACCAGGAAGATTTTCAAAAGACTCTTATAGAAATAGAACGGAATCAGTTGATTTTCCGTTTCGATGCTTTATTTGTAAAGCGATCGGGCATAAAGCAAAATTTTGTCCCAAAGCAAATAAAGATCAACAAAACGTAGCGATTGCTAAACTAGAAGAAGTAGGACTTAATTCTTCTGTACAAGATGACAGTTATTTTGGAAACTTGTCAATGAAAGATATACAGTGGTGTTTGGACAGTGGATGCACTTCACATATGACTCATGTGAACAGTAAATTTACCAAGTACAAGCCTGCAAATGGAAGAAGTATATCTCTTGCCAACAATTCATCAACTGATGCAAGAGGGGTTGGAACAGTTAATATGACCATTTTAAATGGGAGTACAAATCTAAGCGTTAATTTGTATGACACTTTGTATGTACCAGAACTTCGAACAAACCTGATGTCTGTAGCTAAAATTACTGACCATGGGTATCAAGTTTTGTTTAAAAAAGATGCTGCTTTGATAATAGATCAGAATGGACAGTCAAAGATCCAAGTTAATGGTTAAATGGACTTTATTACGTACAAGAGAGTAGTGAAGAAATGAATATAAGCTGTGAAAAATCAAGTCTATTGTCTTGGCACCAACATTTTGGACACTTGAACTTTAGAGACTTGAAAAGAATAATCAATTTAAATATGGTTAAAGGTATTAAAGTGAACACAAAAGAGCTTATTCCACAATGTGAGGTGTGTATTCAAGGAAAATTTACAAAAAGACCCTTTCCTAAAAGTGAAAGAACATCTGAAGTGTTGGACATTATTCACTCTGACATCTGTGGACCAATGAAAACTGAGTCACACGGAAAATCTCAATATTTCATTACTTTTATTGATGATAGCTCAAGATGGGTTGAAGTTTACTTTTTGAAGAAGAAAAGTGATGCATTAGATTCTTTCAAAAAGTACAAGAACAAAGTAGAAAATTTTACTGGAAGAAAAATTAAATATCTTCAAACAGACAATGGAGGAGAGTATGTTAACAGAGAGTTCGATGGATTTTTGAATTGTAATGGTATTCAGAGAAGATTAACATGTAGCGGAACGCCTCAACAAAACGGAGTGGCTGAACGGATGAATCGTACATTAAACGACATGGCAAGATGTTTGCTCATTGAAGCAAATCTTCCTCAAACGTTTTGGGCAGAGGCAGTTGCAACAGCAGCTCATGTTAGGAATAGATGCCCATCAGATGCAATTGATGGTGTATTACCATATCATAGATGGTATAGGAAAATTCCAAATGTTTCATATCTAAAAAAGTTTGGTTGTAAAGGTTTTATCCTAGACAAGACAAATGACAAGTTTCAATCAAGAGCAAAAGAAGGGATATTTGTTGGTTACTCAGATGTATCAAAGGGCTGGAGGATGTGGTTACCCGAAGATAGGAAAATCATTACAACTCGAGATGTAGTTTTTGACACATCTTCCTTTCCACATGTCGATGCAAATCATACTAATTCGAGCTTTAGGGTATTGCCTGTAGACAGTTTACTCCAAAGACATGAAAAGGTCGAAGAAAATCAAAGAAGTGTTCAAGTTGATCAACCAAAAGGTACTGATGAGAAAAATGTACTTGATGATAGGCAAACATCAACAAATGAAACTAAAGAACATATGTCAAATGAAATGGAAGAGATTGAACATGATGAGCCATATATGATTGATGGGGATAATAATGGAGATGATCATCAGAACAATGATATTAACTTGAAAGTAAGAAAATCTGAAAGAAAAACAAAAGGTGTTCCTCCTAACAGACTATCATTAATAGCTCAAGGAAATGTGATTGAACCAAAATCTTGGAAACAATTGGAGGAATTGTCTGAACCTGAGAAAAAACAATGGGTTGTAGCAGCTCAAGAAGAAATGGAAGCCTTATTAAAAAATGATACATGGGAACTTGTAGATTTACCTCCACAGAAAACAGCAGTTGGATGTAAATGGATATTTAAAGCAAAGTATGGAGATGACGGTATGGTTGAGCGCTATAAGGCACGTTTAGTAGCCAAAGGTTACTCACAGAAATATGGAGAAGACTATGATGAAATATTTGCTCCTGTTGTTAACTCAACAACAGTAAGAATTTTACTAACCATAGCAGCGACAAAAGATCTGACTGTGCATCATTTTGATGTAAAAACAGCCTTTTTAAATGGAAAGTTAGAAGAAGAAATATATATGCAACAGGCCGAAGGTTTTGTGAAATCTGATAATGAAGATAAAGTTTATAAATTGAAGAAATCAATTTATGGGCTAAAACAAGCAGCTCGGGCCTGGAATGAAACACTGAATACAACAATGATGAGCATGGGATTTGAAAAAAGCAATTCTGACCCTTGTTTATATACGAGTAATACTGATGGAAATTATACATATGTAGTGGTTCATGTTGATGACATTTTGTGTGTTGGATCAATTGAAAATGTCAAGAAAACATTTCAAAAACTGACACAATGCTTTGAAATGAAAGACTTAGGAGTTGTTCACAACTACTTAGGAGTTGAAATTGATAAGATGGATGGAGACTTTTACATTCACCAAAGAAGAAAAATAAATAAAGTCATAATTGAACATGGACTGGAAAACAGTAAACCAGCAAGAACACCAATGGAAGTTGGATTTATCAACTCAACAGCTATGTCACCAGATCTGCCAGATAACAAAATGTACAGGAAGGCAATAGGATCACTTCTTTATCTTGCAGTGACATCAAGACCGGATATTTTGTCAGCTGTTGGAATTCTAGCTAGAAGAGTTGAAAAACCCACCCAAAGTGATTGGAATGCTGTAAAGCGAATAATAAGATATCTGAAAAGTACCATTGACAAGAAATTAAAATTAGGGGTGGAAAAAGAATTGAAATTGTCATGCTATGTAGATGCTGATTGGGGGGGTGATTTAGCAGATAGAAAATCAATCAGCGGAATGATGTACAAGTTAGGAAACAGCACTATAAACTGGATTAGCAAAAAACAGACCAATGTCACTCTTTCTTCAACAGAAGCTGAATTCATGGCCGCAAGCATAGCCACTCAAGAAGTAGTGTGGTTAAGACTATTGTTGAAAGATATGGGCTTCCCCCAAGAAAATCCTACAGTAATATTTGAAGACAATCAGAGCTGTATCAAGTTTATTGAAAATGAAAAGATAAGTGCTAGAATAAAACATTTAGATATTCGAAAACATTACGTCCGAGAAATGATAAGTAAGAACGAAGTATTTCTGGAATACTGTCCAAGTGAAAATAATCAAGCGGACCTTTTAACAAAGCCACTTCTAGGGCAAGTGTTTAAAAGATCACTCTTTTACCTAGGACTTTACTAGGCATGATGTTGAGAGGGTGTGTTGGAGTTACAACATCATCCAATTTACTTATTACCTGTTTTATAAAATCATATGTTATATATCTAGTTTTGTTATGATAAAAAAAGTAAATAAAAGTTATTATTGTGTGAGTGTTATTAAAGAATAGTTGATTCAATTTTAACAATAACAAATAAATTATCCTGTATAATTTTTTTTTTACAATTTTGCTACCAAGACTGATGTACGGAGAATACGATAGTTACATACCTTTTTGTCCTCAGTCTTTTTATTAGTATGGGGTGTCTAGTTTTGGGTACAAGAACCCATTTTCAAACCCACATCAAATTGGTTGGTAAATAAATCTGACAGAAGTCTTTGTTGATATATAAACACATGTAGACACATAACATTCACAATTTATTAAAAAACATAAATATTTTCATTTTTTCTTTTTACATTGGTAGAGGAGGAACACAGATTTTCTTTTCGGCTTTGCTTTTATTTTGGTTAAAAATTGACTTAGGCCAACTGTGTTGAAATACATTTACAATAAATAAAACATTAAAGGACACTAAAAAAATGTGTTGGAAAAATATAAAAAATCGGGCTTCAACGGGTTTTACTGTTATTCTAATTTACTTATGCATTTTAGCGAATTTCCCTATAGGGAAGTAGCTATTACCGTAGGTCTCATGGTAAGACTTAGGCCCGGGACTGATTTACTTTTTCATTTTAATGTCCCCAGAGGCCAAAAACACCATTTGTTCAAATTTATATATATATATATAGATTTATATATATATATGTGTCCGTGAACACGATAATTTGAGTAATTTTTATCCGATTTTGATGAAATTTGGTTTGAAGGTGTAAGGCGGGATAAACTTGAATGAGTTCGCGATCCAGCATGATCGGACCATGGGAACAGGGTTTTATGGGGTAAAAATTGGTTTTTCTCACTTCTTACCCTCAAAACACAAAATTTCCCAATTTTCCCTAAACCTTCTTAAAGAGCTTAAAAAAACAAACAATTCAGTATATCAAAGTATTGGTTACGGAGAAAACTAAAAAAATGGTAAATTTAAAATTCCCATGTTATTCTTATGGAGAATATTGTAAAATGTTGTAGTTTGCTTGTTTATGGATATATTTTGATCAAACTTGGCAAATTTATTTATTTTATAGTAAGCTATCAATATTTTACTAAAAACACACTACTTTATTAGTTTCCTTGTAGCAGCAAACCTAGGTACTCGTTAAACCTAATGTTATTTAAATAGATCAATTGAAAATCAATTCGGCCAAATGGAAATTCGCTTAGACGGCAGGTTTGCTGCGGCGGGGGTATTTTTTCTAGACACCCATTGATATAACACAAGGAGGAGGAAACAAATCTCAAACGAAGGAAATTCATTTACAAGAAATAAAAGTCATAAAACAACACAACCAAAAAACATGTGTTGGAGAAATAAAAAAATCTGGCATCAATGGGTTTTACTGTTTGTCACTATTTTACTTATTTTTTCTAGACACCCATTGCTATAACACAAGGAGGAGTCACCACATCTTTGACGAAGACTGTCACCAATCCATCATCAACTGGCGTCACAGTCAATTCTAATAGAAAAGTTCTCCTGAACGTCAATAACCAGGTGCATAATTAATTGTAATTTTCTTATAACCAGCTTAAAGGTCCATTTCCTATCCTGCGACTGTTACGACTTTAGTCTAGAGCCGTACGGCCGGAGACGCTTGTCTCAATTCCTATGCCACGACTCCTACAACTCCCACAACTAGTGACTATTGAAATTGCACTACTGACCGTCATGGAATAAGCACAGTTGGCAGCGATACTGGGTTTGCTGGGGTTGGGATATTGGAAAAAAGGAGGAAAAGGAATTATTAATGTGCATGGTGAAAAACAATGAACAACCTAATCCATTGTTCATGATACGGTTAAAATAGGGGGTTTCAAAGTATTCTTATTCAGAGACATCTTCTTCAAGTATTGGGGGTGAACGTATGGGTGGTGACGAACCAGTTCCATCAACTTTGAATCATCTATGAAGGTACACACCTCAAAATTCGTATGTATAAACTATAAATTCGTTACAGCTGCGCGACTGAAGCGACTGGAGCCGTCGCAACTGGGCTGCTCCGTGAGCAGTTAAGTCGCTTCAGTCGCGCAGCTGTAACGAATTTATAGTTTATACATACGAATTTTGAGGTGTGTACCTTCATAGATGATTCAATCCTACGACTGTTACGACTCTAGTCTAGGCTGAAAAAATTGACTGCTTTAATGCAAAGTAAATGCAACCGTTTCCTATCGAGCGTCTACAGCCGTGCGACTGAAGCGACTGGAGCCGTCGCAACTGGGCTGCTCCGTGAGCAGTTCAGTCGCGCGGCTGTAGACGCTCGATAGGAAACGGTTGCATTTACTTTGCATTAAAGCAGTCAATTTTGTCAGCCTAGACTAGAGTCGTAACAGTCGTAGGATAAGAAATGGACCTTAAGGCTATACAGGGGTAGTGAAAAGTCCTGGGATGGCTTAATATTTTTTTAACCGTTAAAGATGGAGCTACAGTATACAAGTTGGTACACTGTTACTGGGCATCAAACACTATTTTACTACAACTTCAATGAGCCGCTGCCACTTAAGGGGGATGCCCACAAGGAGTCGGGAAAAAATTTAAATAGAAGCATAGGTACATCAAATTAAAACTCTTTATTAGTAGAATACAATGCCTGTTCGTTTTTTATCAGTATGATAAAAATAGTTGTGTTTTTTGGTACTTAATCATTTTTCCCAAACTTGATAAAACTAAACTTCTTTGATTTGTCTTGGGTATGATGATGAATGGAGTGTTCTACTGAAATCGATCACCACTAATCCTTATCATCTTTTATATGTATTTACCGTCTTGAGAGTAAACAGTGTAAGTGTAAATATATTATTACATTTCAAGTATTATTTTACGTAGTATTATTTTTTTGTACTTTCAGATATAAGATTCAACCGTAATTACATCTACATTTAAACTATCTTTTACAATAAGATATTTCAAGCACACTTAAAAAAGTAAATTGACTTGGTTAATTTTGGGTTCATATCGGTTTTATGTTCTTAAATTTTAAATCCTTTGTTCTAACCTGTGAATGTTTAATTTTAAACATTGGAACACGTGCAAGTCAGAAACTCTAAAGATGTTAACATGTTTGACGAGTTTTGATTCTTTAAAATAAAGACATACACCTTTGCTTAGTATTTACTACAATGTGACTTAATACTTTTTCTCGTAACTAACCAACAATATTTATTTGTTATTTTGAAAAGATTTTATTTTATATTCCAATTCCAGGGTAAGACCGGCACCACGTCGATTCTGCGAGGTACCACTGTTCCAAGGCTTGTAGCTACCAAGAATGCTCAAGGACGAACGTTGTTTACTGTTCAGACAACTCCGTTTGCCACTATGCCAAAAGTAAGTATAGAGACTAAGTTAATTAGTGTTGTTGAATGGATGTGTAACAGCTTAAATAATTTGTTGGTAATTATTTTGAAGTATCAAGATGATTTGAAGGACATATTTGGCACCAGGTTTTTTTTCTACCTTTGTGTAAAGTTGGTTTTGTAGTTTTTTTCATCAAATAAAATCTTTATTAATCATTAAATATAAATAACACGTGTTACAATAGATTTTGTCAAATCTTTAGCTGGGAGCCACACAGAACTTACTGTATCATGATGTCAACCGCTGTAATTTTGCAGACGACACCACAGCGCCTGGTAATAGACAACAGAACAACCAATCCTGTGAAGGTGGCCAAACCTGAGCTGCCTGACTCTCATCTAGTCACTATAGATAACCTGTCCCTCAGTACCACACAAGCCAACATACAGAAGATGGCCAAACAAGTAGGCACAGTTACAGTAAGTATTTCATTACTAGCTCTTCCAACTTTTGTTTAAGGGTTTGCTCTTAATTACTAAGTTTATAGGTTTTCCTTCAGCATAAGTCAGGCTAGGCCTAACCCTAGAACCAGCCACACTCAAATTTCTTCCCTGGAGTGCTCAGGAGTCGAGAAAAATTCAGGGGTCAATCCGAAGTTGCTCACGACATTGACTGATCGATTTATTGAATTTAATCCAAGGCTCAGAGCTCTAGAAGCGCTCAGGAAGCCCTGCAGACGCTCAGTTGGAGCTATATAATCCCCCACCTTCGTTTAAGTGTTATGGGAAATTTTGCCTAACTTTCCGGTCAGACTATTTAGGGCAGACGAGTGTTCTATCTCAGTCAATTTGATAAAACTACTCGTACTAAACATTAAACTATTTGGCTAAGAACGTTTGTAAATAATCTAAAAAAGAATATAATATAAAAATTCCTACAGAGTCTAATTAATATATGTAAACAAAGCACGGGCGGTCCTAGACATATATTTTGGGGTGGGGGCCTGGGGGGCATGGAATACCCCCCAGCAACGGAGGGGGGTCCGGAGGTTCCCCCCCCGGGGAAAAATTTGGAAATAACGTGCTAAAATGAGTGGTTTTGAAGCTATTTTGAGGGCCTAGTTTAATGTGTTAAGCTTCCCAGTTTATTTAAAGGTCAAAGAAATGTCTAAAAATAAACTTGTATAATGTCATGTTTTTGCATTATTGAGACTTGGGGTTTTAATATCAAAGGAATACCGCAACATTACAACACATTCAAGCATTATTGATTTACGAAAACACCCTTTCAACTCATGGTTGATGTATTTTCCTTCCACCATGCTTTCAACTGGTGCCAATGTGCATGCTAAACGGAAAATGTCCAAAATCAGACCAAGATTTCGAACCAGAGAACTCATATTATCTAAGAAGTGTTTAAGAACTTGGACCCAAAATGACTGCATTATACCTGCCCAGTAAGCAACAGTTAACCTACACAAAGTACACTACCCAACTAACGTTGCCGTCGGCGTCCCGTCACTGGTACCGCCTGGAGAATTGGTTCTCAGTGTTCTCATTTTTTCTACGCCAGTGCCAGTGACATTTTACAAGGGGTCAACGTGAGAATAAAGTTTTTGTGCAACGATTTTGTGGTTGCTGGGAATTAAATCTGCCCCTTCCACATGTAAGTCTGAGACACTACCATTTTGTTGTTGTTTTATGGCTAGCAACACGTCAATTGGGTCGTGGTATTCTTAAAAATGATATCAGGTGCTCTAAATATGAATACTATTTAATATTGAAAGTTTTGAAATTTGCTACGGTAATCATTGAATTACATTACTGTAATTACAAATTCCTAACGCTCAACTCAGATAAACTAATATTCAACTACCTTTCTAACTTTGACTATTGATACAACTTCTTTTCTTTATCGAATACCCAAACCTAATTCAAGTTTTCAATCATCTAGGTTAAAATGAATGATAACATTAAATACCGAAAAATTAAATAAGAAGAAGAATGCGGCTGAACGTCGAATGTCAGCATCGGACACTGCCGTTGCTGTATATGGCTGAAAGTGTCCGTCGTCTGCCGATCTTCCCTACTTTTCATAACGTACAAAAAAAAAAAACAGTCAGACTCGAACGTTGAGTTTTAGGTTAGAGTTTGTAATTAGTCCTTTCATTCGCCACAAGTGTAAAGACTACAATGAATTTCAATTTGACAGAACGATTTGCAATAAATATTATTAAAGTTCCCCTGGTATAATAGTTTATATATATAAAAAATATTTTGGGGGGTCATGACCCCCCTGACCTCCCCACCCTGGGACCGCCCTTGAAACAAAGAATCCAGGGTGATGCGGTTAGTATAAATTTATTCGTGACTGAACAAATCCCAAGACTTGATTCTACAGCATCGCCCACCAATGACGGGGTTCAGGCAAGTCTCGGGGTATTAAAACGACGAGGAAAAAACCAGAATCGATCCAAATGGTGAAACAAAATGATAAATTTAATAAACAAACGAGGGCTGTTGTAATTTTGAGCCAATTAAATTAAACCAAGCCAACGTACGGCCACCGCATTGTTAGTAGGCCTACACAAAAACCTGTTGCAGCTGTGATGCAATCCCATGGTCACGTGTAAGCCTGACCATCTGTTTACAGCCACCGCTAGTCACTGGCAGGCAGGAACTGGTGGGTATGAAGCAAGTCGGCTTATTATTAAACCAGCAGTCCAAGTTATTAAAGTCCAAGTTATTAAAATGTAGATATTTAAAATCAAATTTGGAAACGAGAACCCGAATGTTAAACAAAAATTAAACGTAAGTCGTGGTAATGTGATTAACTAATATATAGCTAACCTTTCAGTAAACGAATTAATGATGATCGTGCGAGTGTAGATAACGGACGAGTGTAACAAACGACGAAGGGACGAAGTTCCTTCAAATACGGCGTACAAAGAAATAATCTGTCTTTAAGTAAAATCTCTTATTCCAGTCCAGTGGAGGCTTACACACTCTAGCGACAAACTTAGGTACTACTAAACAACAGCTGATTGAAAAATCACTTTTTGAGCCGGTCTAGTTTTCGTCTGTCATCTGACAACAAACACCAGTGTTGAGGTTATTTTATATAGTCGTCGGCGTTAAATATTTGTATAATCGGTCGGTTTAACTTTATTTGATCAATTGGAGTGATATTATTAATAAATATGTCGTTTGAGTGTGTGTATATACTTCACTGTGTTTAAAACTAGGCCTACGTTCTTTGGCCCATAACCCAAGCTATGGCCAACACGTAGGCCTAAGAGTAGAATATTGTGGATGAAAAACGGATAAGTTCTGGTGTTCGTTTACAGGGTGTCCCGCGACCAGGAAAAGCGGGAACTGTACGGGAATACTATATTATTATGACGCCATGAACTATGTGGGAATGTTACGAAAATTCTGTAATTATGGCAGTGATGTGCGGAATTTTTTCTGGGATAAATTTTTTTATTTTAAATATTCAACAATTATCGAGCGTTAAACATAACACTTGTAAAGTTTTTCTCTCACAGGCAACAGTTGTATTTTCAACCCTCCTTCATTTTCCGACGTGCGCATGTTGAAAAGTGTCACTTTAGGCCCTAGTGATGAAATGTAGCTGACTTTTGTATGGCTTATATATTATTTTTATGTTGGTATTATTAATAATTAACACTATTCATTATGTTTTGTACAATATGAATAAAGGATGATTTTATTTGATATACTAATTAACAATTACTAAACCAACATTGATTTTCTGGTCAGCTAAATGGTTATAGTGTTCGATTTCAAATCTGATAATTGCTGGTTTTGTCCGGAGCAAGATCGATTAAGTACCCAGATGTAATTTGTCCTTGGGCTATAAGTTAAAAATTCATGATGCTTTCTAATAACAAATTAATAACATTGTAAAGTATAAGGACCACAATTTGAACTGTTTTATGTAAAGAAATAGCCATCAACAGTATGTTTTGAATGATAGTTTGATAAGATTCAATGATGCAGCTGTGTTTTTAGAAATGGACCTAGATATTTTGAAACACCATTTAATTTTCCAATCTTTGTAATTTTTTAAATATAGAATTTTTGGATACTAAGTATAACTGTTTTGTTTCAGTCCTTCTCTTATGAACCTGACAAGAAGAAAGCTACTCTAAGGTTCGAAAAAGTCCAAGAGGCAAAAGAGTTCCATAACAAGTTCAACCGTAAAATGGTTGATCTCTCGAGAATTATGGTCACAGTAGTACCAGAGTAATGGGGCTCTGGCTAGGCTTAAAGTAATAGCGAGAGGTTACTGAATATATATGTGGAACTAAGTACTAAAATAGTAAAAATAACTCTTCACGAATAAGCTCATTGTGGGGTTTGTTATGCAGTTTTATAATGTTGGGGGTGTGCATAGTTGTGTTTTAATAGTAGGCCTACTAGAGGATATAGTTTGATTATATTTATAAGATTAGCTGGTAAGGAAAATAGTAAGGCAAGATATTTGTAGACTGATTATAATTGAAGGAGTCAAATTGCTTGCAAGATAATGAATGTAACAATTGAAGATTACAATGTCTCAACATGAGAAAGATTATGAAGCCTAAAAGAGATAGTTTAACCATTATAAATGAAAACAGAAGAAAATGTCACTTTTTCATTCTGTTGTGAGATCTGACAGGACAACTTCTGAATTGAGTAGGGGGTCGTACCTGTCAGAAAATGGACTAACGAGAATTCTTGTCTACAACATCCAATATCAGTAAGGTCGTGCATTTAATGACATGAACCAACAATTCCGGTCCACAACACATCAGGATGGTCGTGCATGTCAGGACATGAACCAACGATTCCTGTCCACAACACATCAGGATGGTCGTGCATGCCAGGACATGAACCAACGATTCCTGTCCACAACACATCAGGATGGTCGTGCATGTCAGGACATAAACCAACGATTTCTGTTCACAACACATCAGGATGGTCGTGCATGCCGGGATATGAACCAACGATTCCTGTCCACAACACATCAGGATGGTCGTGCATGCCAGGACATGAACCAACGATTCCTGTCCACAACACATCAGGATGGTCGTGCATGTCAGGACATGAACCAACAATTTCTATCCACAACACATCAGGATGGTCGTGCATGTCAGGATATGAACCAACAATTTCTGTCCACAACACATCAGGATGGTCGTGCATGTCAGGACATGAACCAACAAGAATTATTGTCACAACATCCAACTTCAGGAGAGTTCCAGAATCTTAAAATTCAAGAGAACCCCTTACTGGAGTGTCATCTCTTTCGATTGGACGTATTAAGTTTGTATTGTAAAACTCATAATTGTCTCTTCACTACCTTAAGCATCTTATTGTCGCAAGTATTCGTAAGTTTGAATAAACTTTCCCACCATGATCAGTTAGACAGAACTTAATTGGACAGTGAGTTTTTTTATATTAATCTCTAATTGTAAAAACACATCTGAATCGTTTCAAGTTTAAAATACAGCTTTATTTAGGTTACTGCTTGTTGTTTGTCCAAAAATGTGTATGTAGATGTATTATAGTGTTCAATTGTATTACTCATACCAATTGATTTTGGTAATTATAATAATTGTATGTAATAAGAACATGAATGTTTAGATCACTTTATATAGTATTGTTTGTTGCATTATAATCAATGTGCATTTTGATTTTGCATAAGTATAAGTGATTGTAATCAGGCTAGGCTTTTAACTACACTGTAAACTTTTAATTCAGTTACACTTTGTTTTTACATTTATAAACCTGTTATGAAACTTGGTAAGATTATATTTGTATTTCATATTATATTTCTCTTTAATTATTAGTTTCGATCATCATCATAGGTTAAAACCAGATAATCAGTTAATTTGTATTAAGATTAAAATCAAATTCTGATATATATCATTTTAACTTTATAGTTATGACTATTTTTAAAATACAATTTTAAAATAATTTTTGTTTGTTATATGTAGTGTTTTAATGTGTTTGTTGTAATATGCAATAAAAATGTCTATGATAACAAATCCAAAGACAAATCAGTTATAAAATTTCATCATAGGTTAAAACCAGATAATCAGTTAATTTGTATTAAGATTAAAATCAAATTCTGATATATATCATTTTAACTTTATAGTTATGACTATTTTTAAAATACAATTTTAAAATATCGGCTATTTTTGTTTGTTATATGTAGTGTTTTAATGTGTTTGTTGTAATATGCAATAAAAATGTCTATGATAAAAAATCCAAAGACAAATCAGTTATAAAATTAGTTAACCTTCTCAATTAATCTGATGTGGCAGGGTCAAATCCTTTATTGAATTATGTTCCACATTCACTTTGGTGCAGATTATTGGAAGTCAATACATTTATTCTATAATAAAAATATATGGCAACAGATTCTACTTTAGGCCTACATTATTTAAATCTTAGCATGAGTCGAGTAAGGGGGAAAGTTGAGTAAACTTGTACATTGTCAAACACTTTGGTTAGTCCAGTAGAGTCCTGATAGTCCGAAATGGTTGGGACCGGACCCATTTCGGATTACAGAATAAAATACACAAAATTATGAAATACACAACGTTTAAGTTGGCCCATTGGCCTTACAACAAGTCTATCTCGCTCAGACGCTACACAATACTTTGACGAGGTACAGCTAACTGTCGTCACACGACAAAAACTTATGAGAACGGCTGATCAAAAATTTTTTTTTTAATCTTTTTCGGTTTTGGATTAAGCAGACTTTTGTATTACCAAAGTTCGGATTATCGGGATTCCAACTGTAAATTTAAAGATGGGGTGAGTCGGAAACAAGTTGGAAGAAATAGTCCTTCCAAACTTTTTCCTCTTTATTTGTTGTTCTCCTCTACACAGTTATTTTACAAGTGACTTGCGTTTTCAGTCTTATCTAATAATGAATCAATCAATCTGTGCTTAAAATCTTACACCATTAGTTTACAGTTGGCTCCATTAGTAAGGAGTAAGACCTGGGCCTTTTATCGTAATTTTGGAAGCACTTACAAAACTGTTTATGACATGGCAGTTCTAAAACGAAGCAAACAGAAGCCAAGTGTTCTCAATCAAGTTTACTCAATACTAAGGCTCCGCTCTATCTGCTAGTCACTCAACATTTTAATGTTTCATTCCTGTTTCCTTTTAGGTTTAGTAACTCTAATCAATTTTAATTTTTGTTTTACGGTATAAGAAATTGCTTATGTTTCTATCTTTTATCCATTAATTAAAAATCTTGATTAATCTTTTAAGAAATTAGTTTATTCTTTAGATTTGATGTTTTAAAAGCTCTATATACTAAGGGCTAGAATTATTTAAAAAGAAAATATGGGCATGGAGTGGAATGTTAAGTTTTGCTTTAGTTTTTGTTTACACTTTTAGATTGTTGTACTGTAGTTAACATAAAGTAGTCTGCCATCCAAAGAAGTTTTTTATTATGCTACTTAGTAGTTTTTACTGCAAAAATTTGAAAAACAGTTAAATATATAATAGTTTGGTTCCAGTTTTGCCTTAAGTGAACTAACAAGCAAACAGTGTAAAAGTGTAAATCATGGTCAATTCGGCCGTTTCGACAATGTTGAGGGGAGCCTTAATTATAAGTATGAAATCGATATACCTAATGTACTTTTTATAAGAACATTCGAGGCAACAAAAAAATCATGCTAGTTTTTTAAATTGTCCCTTGAAATGAGAGAATGACTTAAAATTTGCAATGTTAACCTTTTGACAGGTATTTTCTCACTGGTATCCTTAAGAAGGTTTTGAATAGACTAAGTTTTTAGTTTTGCTGTAATTTTACCAGTGCCGGATTTAGGGTACTTGCGGCCCTAGGCCAAATTACTTGAGCGGCCCTCCCCCTGTTGGTGGAAATTCCTTGGGATCGCGGAAGTAATCGTGAATATCTCCTATGCATCAAGGGGACATTATCATAGATGACATCATCCCGTGATCGTGGATGAAATTGTGGACAGCTCTCCTAAATCCAGTCAAAGCCATCATAGGTATCCGTAACCACGGAAAAATCATGAAAATCCCCCGTGGGCTGCAACAAAGGGACATCATCCTCAACACTTGCGACTGCGGCGAAATTGTGATCATATCCCGTGAGCTGTGACCTTGAGGACATCATAACCGTCACCCGCAATCACGGGCACAAAATCATCGAGTCGCGGAAAAGTCATTTTATAACATCTCCCGTAGACTCCGATCATAAGGACATCATCATTGTTACCCGCGGCCGTGCCGAAATCGTAAACATCCCTCTCGGGAAGCCATCACGGGGACATCCTCATTGACACCTCCAGCCGCGGCAAAATCGAGAATATCTTCCACGACTGTGGCAAAATCGTTAAAATCTCCCGCGGGCCGCAATCAAAGGTGACATCATCATCGACACTTGCAATTGCGGCAAAGTCGTGTTAAGATATTTCCTGAGAATTGTGATCATGAGGACATCATCACCCGCGGCTAAATGGTGAAGGTCTCCCGCGGGCCGTAATCACGGGGACATCATCACCGTAACCCATGGCCGCGGCAAAATCGTGAACATTTCCTTTGGTCCCCAATCATGGAGACGATCACCTGTGATCGCGGCAAACTAATGGTTAAAAAAATTTATTTCTTATCCTCTGCGGCCCCCTCTTGCTTGCGGCCCTAGTGCTAAATCCGGCACTGCATTTTACCATTGCCAATGGTTTAAATAATACACATCTCTTCAGCTGAATGAAAAAAGCAAATTTTTGTTAAAACTAGTCTTGTTTATAAATCTTCTTAGGATCCCACTGTCAATGATATTTTACCTACATTAGTTTCAAATCAGACGCATAATTTCTTCTTCAATTTTATTTTAACACCCCTAATGTAAGCACGAGTTAGCTACTAGCATTGACTAATAGTCAAAGCTACTAGTTACAGTATTTATAATTAAAAAGTATTTACTACAACCATGAAATATCTAGGACCAAAGGTACCTTGTTACCATGTTATAATAACTTTAGGAGTCTTCTTTAACAGAACAATAATCTTTTACAATCATTGTCATGAGTCATGGGAAAGATTTGTGAGTGATTGTTAGTGTTTATGTGAATTATATGTCGCTATAATTCTTTATATTAACACAAAGAAAAAAGAATCACCTGTTCATCTGCGTAGAATTGGTTTTTATTTTATTAGCGGAAATCATAAATTACTCCTATTTAAAAGAATTGTTATGCCCAAATTTGATGTTTTTTTTATAAAAAAAGTAAGACAGTAGCACAATCTTCCTCTAAACATTTTATAAACTAAATAAGAAATTGTATTTATTTTTAAAGTGAACTTGTTGGTTTGAATACTAAATGTTCAACATTGCATGGATGTACCTATGTCTTACTTCAGCTATATAAAGGACGTATCATTGGTGCCAAAATAGTTTAATTGGGGCTTTGCAGTTAGAAACAAAAACAGATCAAAGTAGAAAATTGTTGTTTGAAGGATTATTGGGAACATTTCCTACTGTTGATTTTTTTCTAATCAATACTCCTTTTAACTTACACTATCATCAACAATGAACTATAAACCTAGCCAAAACATTGTAAAACCTTCATAGTTAAAAACTTTTACCTCTTGAAAAGAATGATATTTATATACAAACAGTTATTCTATTAATCCTTAGCAGTCATTGTTTTAGCTTCCATTCACTTATAGGCTTATCATTTTGTGATTGGTTCCAACAGAATTGACCCCATGAACCGTGAAAATTCAATCTTAATAACGCAATAATAACTGAAAGGAGCATCGATGTCTCTGCCATCATTGATGGATTAGAACCTCCTATTACACTACCATGGTGGTAACGAAGAACACATAGGTAGTCTTAGATATAAACTGTATGGCTTACTCTATCACTATGGGAGCTCATTGTAGACTGTCAGTTTTTAAGAATTGTCTACCCTTTTTGTTTAAAGTTCATTTTTTGTGATTGTAAGTTTGCTTAAAGAATTATTGCAGATATGTGTAATCATTGAGTTTATACATAGCCACCTCTGAGAAGGCTATTGTTTATACCATAGTATGGTATAAACTCAATGGTATTTATCTATTCTGCTTCTCAGCACTGCTTATCTTTTTATGTTCGAGGTTTCTTTCTACCCTACCTGAATAAAGGATTGGATTCTAGAATTAATGTGAAACTTAAGTTTTACATATAAAATGTCAACAATAATCCTTTAAACAACTTTGATCTGTACAAATTACATGTAGACCTACATAGTGGAAAGTCAATTATCTTACAAATTCAGCATACATCAGGATGGTTTTATTGGTCCAAGTAATACCAAATTGATTTTTTCATAAGGTACGTTTCCATTTACACAATCCAAGAGAATCTATGCCTTGGGTTTGCTTCAACGGAAATTGGGCACTTTCTGTTGCATATCCCACAACATGTTTCTAGGGATTGGTTCATACAGAAACGTATCTTTTGGCATCCTCTCACAATGTAGGATATGTGTAGGATACAGTTGAAGCTTGGAGAATGACTTGGTTTTAATTTTTTTTCATCGACTGTATTTAAAATCATAAAAACAAAATTCTTACGTTAGCATGCTGAATGCTTTGCACCGGGAGGATTTCAAAAACAAGTAAATTTTGGGGAATTTTTGGATGATTGACTTTTTACAGAGCCATTTTTACACCACTTGTTCCTTATAGTAAAAGGTTGAATTATTCATCAAAATTCTAATCCTGACTTTAGCCAATAATTGAGACTAGGACTTTAACTGTTATTCTTATGCATGCTTGCGCTGTGGTACCATAATGACGTTACAAGGATTGGCTATAGTTTGTGATCTTAAACGCTGTTGTCCTGTTGAAGCAAATGATCCTGACCTGATAATGTTTGACAATAATTTCATAAAGCTAAGCATTGGATCAACTTCCTACTCTAGATGTGGGGTCGAAATTGTAGGATAAAAACAAGTGTCTGCTTAAACGGGTCAGAGAAGTAACTAATTAATTCGCTAACAGAAAAAATACCTCCAGGGTCAGACTATTGTAAGCTTCTTTTAAATTTCTACTAGAAACACAAAAGTCTGTTTAGATTTTAATTATCTTAGATTGCACATACTATATACATATGCATTACACATACAAATAGGGAAAGTAAATAAAAGAAACGTCTTATAACATTGGAGTGTCCAATAGAAATCGATCACCACTTACTATCTTTGATGTCTATTCACCGTCTTGTGAGTAAATATAAGCGTAAATACTAAATATATTTTTTAAGACGTTTCTTTTATTTACTTTCCGTAAATTTATAACACGTACAATGCTGATCAAGAAGTTATTTACATACAAATACATTAACTTGTCATACATAATGTTGGCTTCACATATTTTTCTAAAAATACTGTTGTGGGCTATTCTATTTTTTGTTTTTAATTGACACAAAATTAACATACGGTGGTGCAAAAGATTTATGAACGTTAACATGTTCTACAAAAACTGTCTACTAAGAATTGTAAATTCAAAAAAAGAAACTACTTGTCTAACATAGTGATCTATTTCTATAGTTTTATGTCAATTGGTTGATTTTCCCCTTCTTACATTATGCTGAAACAAAAACCTTACATACCTTAAAGGAGAAAATAGTATGAGTTACCTGAAATCCAATAACTTTGAGCCCTGCGATAGACTGACTAACTTCTCTTCCAGGTCCAGCCGTGATACATCAGATCATCATCGTATTCTGGTAAGTAAGGTTGGTATTCTTCAAATTCTCAATCCTTTTTTTGAAATATTTTTGGCAAGAAAAAAACTGATTTCGTATTATATATTTGCATTTAGAAATACAGTATTTTAATCTAAGCGAATGAAACAAAAGCATTTGTAGTCCTGATATTTATTTAGTGGCATCTACATTGGAGGTTAGAACAAATGCTTAGGACTTTTGTTGACAGCTGTTGTCAACAAAACTTTGTCAAACTCCATGAAAAAAGTTGTATACCATGCTTTGTCAACAGGTTTACTTTTTGGTTTATTATGTCTGAGTTTATAAGGTCGATCCACACTTCTGACTTTTCTCTGGATCGAACTGGCAGACTTCTGATTGCTCGGCGAGACCTTGAAAAACTGGGGATATGTTGGATTCTCTAAGAAAAGTGACTAAAATTTGTCAAATCTTATTCTGATAGTTCAAAGAGGGTCAAGGTGGGAGGCCACGTTGACCAACCCTCCCATACCAGCCAGGAAGGGTGTGGAAGACCCTAAATCGAATCAGGGTCGAGGTACCAAAATGCAAGACAAACATGCAGAAATTGGGTCTCTTACCAGACCAAGAAAACATCTCTTGTGCGTGTGGTGCTGATCTGTCCAGGCCAGACCAGTCTTGCACGTTAGATGATCTTTTACAAGCAAATGACAAAGCCATATCGGTAATTAATTTTTGGAAAAACTAAGTCTGATTTCCGGACATGGAAAGGAAGTACCTAAAGTAGTTCAAAGTTCAAAGAGTTGTTGGACAATGCTAACAACTCCTTTACACTGATGAAAATAAAACTCTTATTTGCGACCATTTCCCTTGTCATAGAATTCCGAATTTATAATTCGGAGGGCTGCTAATTAGCTAATCGTTTAATTTCTCGTTTTATCCTTTCAGTACCCGGAAACCGAGCTTTGCTCGGGGAAAATCATTAGTTTACTCTGAAAGCAGCCTTAGCATTGCAGAAACATTAATCCATTCCCAAACTCCACACTGCTCGCCTTTATTACTTCCTTCATCACTCCCTACGTCGTGGACCTGTTTCCCTCCCTTCCCATAGCATTTAAGGATTGCAGATACAATAATCTAACTGCTACAAACGGTTTCCAGTTCCCACACTCCACACTGCTCGCCTTTACTACTTCCATCACTACTTCTTCTTACGTCGCGGACCTGTTTCTCTCCCTTCCCATAGCATTTTAAGATTGCAGATACCTTAATCTAATCGTCATAAACAGTTCCCACACTCCGGACAGCTCGCCTTGACTACTTCCTTCACCACTTCCTACGTTTCGGACATATTTTCCTCCCTTCCCATAGCATTTTAGGATTGCTGCATGATAACTTAATCTAATCATCATAAACAGTTCACACTCTCCGGACTGCTCACCTTTACCTCCTCCTTCACCACTTCCTACGACGCGGACCTGTTTCCCTTCTTTCCCACGTCATCTTGGGATTGCAGATACCTTAATCTAATCGTTATTAACAGTTCCCACACTCCAGATAGCTCGCCTTGACTACTTCCTTCACCACTTCCTACGTCGCGGACCTGTTTTCCTCCCTTCCCATAACATTTTAGGATTGCAAACACCTTAATCTAATCGTCATTAACAGTTCCCTCACTCCGGATTGCTCACCTTGACTATTTCCTTCACTACTTCCTACCTCGCGGACCTGTTTTCCTCCCTTCCCATAGCATTTTAGGATAGCGGATACCTTAATCTTATCGTCATAAACAGTTCCCACGCTCCAGACTGCTCGCCTTTACTACTTACTTTACCACTTCCTACGTCGCGGACCTGTTACCCTCCCTTCCCGTAGCATTGTAGGATAGCAGATACCTTAATCTTATCGTCATAAACAGTTCCCACACCCCAGACTGCTCGCCTTTACTACTTACTTACTTCACCACTTCCTACGTCGCGGACCTGTTACCCTCCCTTCCCATAGCATTTGAGGATAGCGGATACCTTAATCTTATCGTCATAAACAGTTCCCACGCTCCAGACTGCTCGCCTTTACTACTTACTTTACCACTTCCTACGTCGCGGACCTGTTACCCTCCCTTCCCGTAGCATTTTAGGATTAACTTAATGTTACCATAAACTGACGACAACTTATTTTAATCCATGCAGCATCTTTAATAATCCCATCAAATATCATAGTGGAAACTATTGACATTCTATTCTCGTAAAAAGTTAAAAATCTCGAAATCTTGTAGCATTGACTATTAATAGTCAAAGCTTGTAGTAATAACTATAAACTCATCCAGGTCCATATGGATAGGAATACTTGTATCAGTTATATCCAAAGTCAACGGTGACAATGTTGTGTGAAAAGACTTAAGATCCAAATACTTGACCGTCCACGGGCCAACTGTGACGTCATGGAGGCCGATACAAGCTAGCCAATGAGAGGCCGCGTCGCACGAGCCCCCGCCAAAAATAGCCCCAACTACGCGGCAAAAATACACTCTACCCACGACTAGAAGAGCATGTGACCGGCTCAATAACACGATAACGAGTCTGTTTGCTCGCTTTTAATTTTAACTAGCTCCCGCAAGACTGTTGTTTACCATCAGAGACTGTAAACATTTCAAAATGACGGAGGTAGCATCACGAATGTTAGAACAGAAACTGTATGAATCATAAACGTTTAACAAATTAGCTGACTGGCCCTAACGTAACAAGTTTGTAATTAAAATGGAGCTGTCAAAAAACTGCCAAATTGTAGCTATCAGTTCATTATGCATTGGGGCCAGTGACGTCATTTTTTATGTTTGTGATTGTGATCCATGCCGTTTCTGTTCTAATATCCGTGGGTAGAATATGTTTGCAACACGTTACATTTTAGGTTGCAATACACTAATTTAGGCCTGGGTGAATGATATAATTTTTGTAATCGTAAACTTCCATTTTGATACTTTTAACACTGGTACTTTATTCATAGCATTGTTACGATGCCAGCCAAGTTGGGTTTAGTATACTTACTGTTGTTAGAATGAATAGACCAGCCAAATTGTGCAAGTAATAATAGTACGTTAGTACGTACTAAATTTTTCAAAGTTTGTAAACATTGACGAATTGAAATTGGATATAACTTAGCTATATAATCAGAAACTCCTGCATTCATATACTTGAATGATCAATGATATAAGATATTACTGTATGTAATTGCTGTAAGAAAATGAGTTTCTTGTTTTCATGGATTACACCCCATGAGCTCTCTAAAGTTGCACTGCTAGACTACACCATTTGTTTCACTAAATCACCAGTTAAATGGACGTCTCTGTGCCCGGTCGAATCCATATGAATTAAATATGAGTGTGGGATGAGTTCTTTGTGTAGCTTTGTTACTGACCAAGACCAGCTGTTCCTTAAGCTTAACCATTTATCAAAAACTCTAGGAGGGCCAGGACAGCTGATCCGAGTTTCAAACCAATTTTTAAATGCGTCTGGGTTTTTTCACAGGATTGAACCACCGACGTTCTATATCTATGGTTATATTTGTCAAGCAGTTAGATAAACTTAAATAGTTTAGATTATGTTCGTAAGACTTCGATCCACACAACAGTGGGTGAGTGTTTTTATGTTTTATTTTTACAAGTACAATGCTCATAAATAAGCCTACTGCTGTGTACAGTTTTGAACCATCAAAAACTCCCACTACTCAGGCAGGAATCAGGATCGAACTGGCTGCCTTCAGATTTTTAGATGAGCACTAAGTAGGTTAATATAATTAGTGCATAGCCCTAGCATGAAAACAATCTTCAGGATATAGGAAGGATCCCTATATATAAGACTATAAAAAGGTATTTTTTTGGATTGTGCAATACAACGTTACCTCGTCGAGCTTACGATGAGCTAGGTAAGGTTAATGCAATAGGGCCACCTTAATAGAAATAGAGAACAAAACCTAACAAATCGCTAAAAGATAAAGGTTCATGTTACTGTAGTGCACAGTAGTGAGGGGTAAACACTTGCCGGTGCCGGTGGGGTGCATGGTACAATTTAACTGTGGAATCTTACGCAACACTGGAAATAACTGCTTGCTTTGTTTCGTCATTGCTGAGGTGATCAGAAATACGTGAAACTTACACTTCATTTATACCAATCCTTCTCATATTCGTCGAACAAGAATAGACTCTAGACTAGAGTTACTAACGTCCGGATCTTGTACGGATTTTGGAACTCCTGTTCAGTTTGGCGTCCAGATTTATTTATTTATTTAGTTTTGTGTGCTCGGATTTATTTTTTAAGAACTGAAAACGTAGTCATATTGGGGCTCTACTTAGACTCACTAGCTTTCCATGCAATGTTTTGCTAAGATGTCGACTACACTGTACAAGAGAACATTTTTACCATCTAGTCTTAAAGAAATGTATATTAATTGTACCTATCATTAATTCTTTGTGACCTGAATGTATTTGAATATATAGGCTAAACGAGATAGATTTTAGTTGTACAATGAACTGCTATTGCATGATGGGACATATAAAATACACTCGTGAAACACAGATTTCATTATGATAGGCGAAATTTTGATATCCGACCACAGACAATAGCCCATTACAATAGACCATGGTATTTCTTTTGTCTATGATCCGACTCAATTAATTGTATCATTGAACAATAGAAGGATCGATAACTAAACTTAGCCTTACCAAAACCATATTGACTAACAAATTATGGTATATAGCCAAGATACCAAATCCTAATCGTATTTTCTATTGCTATCATCTACGATAGAGTCAGAGTGACGAGCGTTTCAAATTATTATAATGTTATACCGGTGAATTATTGGAGAACATTGTACATTCTAAAACGACAATCGATAAATGAATATTCTACACAATAACAAACACAGTGATCTGTTGAAAATATTTTCAAACTAACGTCTTAGTCTGGATAGGCAGAATCAAATGCTCGTGAGGAGGTATTTATCTCATTTCTGTTAAAGTCACTATGAATGGGTCACGGATATTCGAAATATCCGTTGGATTGCTTTGTCCCCGGGCTTAAAAATTTACCTTGTCAAGCTGATGAAAATTGTTTTCATGATTGGTTTCAATTGGAGTAACACGAAAATTGCAATTTTTACCCTCCCTTAACTTGGAATTTAAATACATTTTACCTCTCACAGTCACAGTTGATCCCAAATAAGCTAGATTAGAATGCAATGTATGTGGTCAGATTTTGATAATTACGGCATCGATAATAGAAATCATGTCAAATGTTTTTGTAGTATAAATGAATTATTTTTACTTCCAAGTACAGGTAATTCAACTAGTACTGTATTCAAATTTCACGATTAACGCTTGTCTTTTTACAATACCCTTAACACATTTTCCTACATTATCTTCCCATTTCCACTCACAGTTAACCGTTGAATGGGTGAATGAGACTCATCCCATGAAGCTGTATGAGTTTACACTCTGTGCGAAGACCGTCCAAAAGTTGTCGTATTTTTAACTCGTCGACCTTAGTTATTTGTCTGTCGGTGAAGTGAACAGTGGCGACTTGCGCTTCTCTGGACAGATAGCAGTTCAATCATATTGGTTCTTTTGTAAGTAAATAGGCTAATTAGAAAATATTTATGCATTATTTCTACCAAGTACTCTAGAAAACTATTTACGTTTGTGTTTTATTTTCTAATTCCAATATCATATCAAATTCAGTTACATGATCTACACGTCTACTGATTTGAGAATAGATCCTTTATTAGCACGCGTTAAGTCGTTAGTCGTTGTAACTTAACATGATACTATGAACTGTGTACATTTTATTAGTTTCCTCAATTCATTCTAAAATTGTTAAAGTATCTTGAAATTCCTACACCAGTCAAGAATTGCCTGGAGATCATAAACGTGTACAGACATCCAGTTGACTTTTATTGATAGAATATAACCACAGACAATATAATACTTTAATGTTTCCGTTGTCTTTGATATAACTATTTTATTCTATAGCTTAAGACAATTTATTCTAAAGTACTCTGAAGATCGGTTTGCCTTAGATTTCTAGTGATTAAAAATGTTTCTGTTGAAGATATTCTTAATGTATTTAGAAAATAATTAATTAGTTGTTAATTCAAGGTAAAATCAATTAAAATATGACATTTTATTTCATTAAATTGTGTTTATACATTATTGTTATGATATATACAGGTTTATTACATTTCCGCAACTTTTAAATTCAAATTATAAATAAAAACAATGGTTTTAAAAGGCCATTTAAAAATTGAGCCTTAAAACAATTATTAAAAATCGGATACTATGAGCAAAGAGGTTGGATATGATGAATGATGCTCTAACAACAAATCTGTATTATATTTAGTACCAAGGCCTACAGTTTGGACAGTTACCATCACAAATATAAATATCGCAGGTAAAGCTATTGCCAGTAAAAATACCAAACTGAATAATACACTTTCACTAAACTATTGCTATCCAAATTATTTACGAAACCTATTAAAGATTTTTTCAGTTTTTGTGAGGTAGACCAGTCTTGATTCGGAATTAGTTTTGAACATACATTGGTAAAATCTGTATCTGAGCCAATAGATCTGTATTCTACATTCAATACAAACACGCCTTTTTATATCGGTATTGACGTAGAATCAACATTGGCAGCGTCTGAAGGCTTTCAGTTCATTGTCCAAATAATAGGCACTGCAGTCTTCGATATTTTGGCGCTTGCAAACATTAGTATTACTCATTTTGTCAATAACATTTCTCATGACCGAATTAGCAAATTTATTATTATGTAAGATGAGTATCATTACTAACCGTCATAAGTAGCCAATACAAACAAATATAAACGTTTCAACATAGACCAAAGCACTTTTTCATGACAAAATGGGGGTTAGAAATTCTCAACGTCTCTGTAAAATGTTCTAAAAGCCCAGATATTTTTCGTTGTGTATTTATTGTGATTAATTTAAAGTAATTTTATTTCTAGGGTATACACCATAATACATTTCGGTAGGCAACCTTACTACATATTAGCAGTTTTTATTGTAAGGTTATCTTAAAACAGGTATGGTTTGCTGTTGGTAGGGTTTTTCTTGTTTTTACCTACGGCCGTTTTTCAAACTAGCCGTAGAATTGAAATGTTTTACATAACAGCATTGTTTACTATCATAACAGCATGACTCATAACAACACGGGTAACGGACCAATGAGGTTCAAGGATTGAGAGAGAAGTAAAATTGTAATGCTTCGACTTTGTAACTTAAAGATGCCATGTTTTGGACTTAGGTAGTCGTTTTTAGACTTCAAACTTTGTACAAAATATGCAAAGTTTGTGTGTTAGCTCTATTGTTGGATAAAGACTAACTACTGTGTTTAAATTTTATCAAATTTGCTTATTGTTCTATTTTTTGTTGAACAGATTGTAAATTAAATAAAATGTTACAAAAAAAAAACTTATCAGCTAATTAGACCAATTAGTGGTTGAGTTTACTAAAAACTTCTACATCTCCCTCGTAGAAGTTTTTAAGGCACTCGCTAAGGCTCTACCTAAAATTTTTACTCCTCTCGTTAACACTATCTTTACGCTATCGTTGCGTTAACTACCATTCCAGGGCTCTGTAAATTGTTAATTGAAATCCAGATGTCTTCTATGAAAACGCTGCACCAAGAACTCCTACATAATAACATCAAGCCATCACACTATAATTAGGTTCAATAAATTTAACCCCAGCCGTACTCAATAAGTACAAACTAGCTACAATATATTGCACATAACGATCCAATGCGGGTGGTTGTTTAGAACGTTATTTGACATTGTTATAGCTTACTGATGTTCTGATTGGCTTGGACAGTAGCCAATGAAAATGGTAGATGATTGACACGTGGCCCTAGTCAGCTGTTAGTCACCTAATAATAATAGATTAAACAAACCCACCAACAAACTGTTAAAAAGAAGGGTTGATGTTTGTTTGTGGATGTTAATGGTATCTTTGAATATTGACTATCTGATAGATGAACGACACGATTTATTTAGAGGATATTGTGTGTGAACCGTGTTTAGTTTATTAATAGTTTATAAATATGCGAAAATAGTTTACAACGCCGAAGTAGAACACGCAAGTGGGACGTATTATTTCTGCCAAGGAATTAATTTACTGTCGTAGTCAATTGCCATCATGTCCAAATTTACACGTGTGAAATACTATTCTAGTGTCTTAACCACACCAGCGCTCCTGCACCCAAGCGAAAAAAATGGAAGCGTGCTCTCAAGGAAGGGCAGAAGCGAAGGGCGGCTTACGCAGCCTTACCTAAAACAAGAAAACCCGTGGAGGAATGGTTCAAGAACAACCCATCATTTAAGAGGAACAGCTATAGTTAAAACTTTTTAAACAATGACAAAAATATATGCAATACAAATCAAAATGTGTGTAACCCTCAGCTGTCCTCAGCTCACAGCCATTTATTGAAAATTCGGTTTAAAAAATTGGTTACTAGCATATACAAATTTGTCTATGTTAATAGTCATTCGAAGGTCCTGCAAACATACACAGGACACTGGATGCTCAGGCATAGACAGGACATGAATACACAGAACACTGCGTGTTGTTGTATTAATGTACAGTCCTGAGCCGTATGAGATTGATATACATAACCTTACACGTCTGTCCCCAGGTACTATGAAAGGTCACCTTTGAGAGTCACAGTGGCCGAGTTGTCGACTTACAGTGTCCTACAGACACCCAGAATGCCTCGCGAGGACAGTCCTGACGACGGTGTAGGATACATAGAGGAGGACCATCCTCTCCGGCCCTCGCTGGCTGCCCAGAGTGTCGCCCTTTTGCAGGTCCCAGACAAGAGGACGAGGCACGTGTCTAACGCCTCCAGTGTCACCGACCAGGACGTGAACCTCCTGTCGCGGGAGACCATCTACAGGCCGACCCGTCAGACGGTGAGTAAGGAGTTCGTAACCTGTACCACTTACATAAATGTGCATGTGTGTGTAGTTTTAGATAGTTTTGTATTGACTGGCTTGAAACCTGACCACGTTGAATCATTGTTGAATCGGACTAAAGACTCAGACCAGCCGGTCCTGCATTACTGTAATTGCAGCAAAGAGTTCCTTAATTGCGCTAACCCCTAAAAGGGTCCGAAAAATGCCCCTTAGTTGCTCCAAGTCCATGCCAGGTAGGGGTGGTTTGCCGGCAGAAGTTCTTATCCTAACAGCTTATTCTAACACACTCAAAATTATAGAGTCAATGAGGGCTACCACCTGGGCTAGTTAAGGAACGTATCGGGTGGCTCCCTGGGAATGACAATAGTTGGCGCAATTCAGGAATATCCGACAGCTTGTCTCAGGTCATTTGGCGCAAATGCCCGCCCGAATAGCCACAGTGATCTTATTACTAGTTACCAAAAGCCTTACGGCTACCTGTCCATACACGATTTCCAATCTTTTACATTTCAAACATTTACAGTCAAAGTTGCAAAGTTTGTGTTTTCGTAGCTTACGTTTTAAATGCTCTACAACTTGTCCTATAGTACAGAAAGCTGTCCTAATGAAAGTCTATATCACCCCTCCCCTTTGAATCGCATCTGTAAATATGTCAAAAGTTTATTGGGGAGCTTAATTTTGCTTTAAAATGATTTTCCAAATTGAGGGCCTACTGGGTACTTCTCATTTTTTGGGGTTTTATTACATCTTCGTTTGATGTTTTATCGAGAAAAGCTGTTTGCACAACAATCTGGTGTCTTCTAACCTTTGTAGTTGACACACTTTGTTTATTTAGTTTATCCGCTTGCAGGCCTAGTAGAATGGTAGATGACTTTGTAGCATCATCAGGTTTAATTATTATAACACATTTTAACTGTGACTTAATTCTTGAAAAGACTACAACTATTTGTACACTTCCATTGTATTATTTGCCTTCGGACGTGTCCTAAACTCCAAACTGATTATCACTATGTAAGTTAGCCGACCTGTCAATCAATGGATGTACATTGGTGCATTGGTGTCAGTCACTTTTATTCAGTTCGCCTGTTGAATAGCCTACGTAGAAGGCTCGTTGACGCACAGTGAGCTTGGTGTTGAATATTCAACAGAGTTTGATTGCTCGGTGCATGACCCGGCTAAATTTGGACTGACATTTCATTCTCTCGCTGAAGCAAACCCGCAAGACATTTCACAAGTGCAACAAATATAGATTGTATTTATCATTCATAGAATTAGTGTCTCTGGATGGTTAATTAACCGTGTATTTTGTGCTTATGAGAGTTGGTGAGGGCAGAATTTCGTGTACAATTTGTTGCCTGTCCCCTCTAGTACCTATGATCAAAAGGTGGTGGTGGTGCATACAAGCAGCATGCTCTCGGTGACTTAGTTTAATTGAGTTGGTATAATAAACTACACCGAGCCATGGCTTGGTCCCGAGGTACTAAAAATAAAACTGGCTAAATGTATATACTAGATGTCCTCTAAATTGAAAATTATTTATAGGTGTTTTTACTCAGATTGTTTTTGTTATACGATTGTTTTTTGTTAGACCAATATAAATAAAGATATAACTTGTCCATCGTATCGTCGAAATACATTGCTTTTCAAATGTTAGTTGAACACATTTCCTGGAAACAGATAAGTGATTACAAAAGGATACCAAGAAACGTGATAGACGAAATATTTGTCTCATAACATCATGCTGCTATGACGTACATTTGTTTTAGCTCTCCCTCTTTAGCGCTTAGTTTGCATTTTCCAGTAGAGTAGACGGTCACTTGCTGACAAATCAACAATTCATTGTGTTAACTCGTTAACTCAACAATCATATCTCAGCAGGCTCATCATACACAAACGACACCCAGATTAGAATTTACGTACAATATTGTTACACACACTCACACACATATCAAACTCAACTCGTCGCGGAAATTTCTAAGTACCCATTAAAATGATTTAAGAGAGATTCCCATAAACAATACACAGACGTGTTACACATTATATTTTCTTACAGTTACTATAGCCTAGATATCCATAAAGAATAATTAGTCTTTCAAACACTATACAACACGGTTTTAGGTTAGGTTAAATCCAAACGTATTGGACGAAATTGGAAACGCTGCACCAGCTGATCGTAGTGGTAGTATCTGAAATAGTATTTTCCTAGGCTTTTTTGGGACGATATCGTCACAGACAATATAATACTTTAATGTTTACTTTAAAGTACATTTAACATTTAAAACTTATATTTTTACAAATATTTTTAGTCCTTTAGTTGGTGGAAATTATACTGTATAAGGATTTGTACAGATTTAGTAGTATGGCGTAAACTATCGTACGTCTCGTCCAAATGTGTGTACCGGACTCGTATGGTAATCCCGTACTCGACTTCGTCTCGCACGGGAACGACCACACTCGTCCGGTAAACACTTATTTTCAGGACTAGTAACGTAATATACTATTTCAAGCTTACACGTTTTACGTGCCTAATAAAAGCACGCAGTTTTGTGTTGTTTGCTTGGAATATTGGAGTGCGGAAAAAGTAAAATGAGTTCAGCAAAAGTAAGTAAATAAAACAATTAGTAATTTAGCGTGCTATAATCAGTGCATCGAGATCGAAGACTACATTGTCAGGTACTGTAGGAAAAATATATCATCTGTTTAAACGTGTTCCTATTACATTACGACACAAAATGCACCACGACGCAGGTGCTAAATTTAACTGATTTTCATAAATAATTGACGACAATAAAAAATTGCAAACTCGACATGCAAGTATAGATACATCACGTCGCACGTACCACTACAGTTTGGCAATCTGTGTACGTGTTAAAAAACTGACTCCAAGGAACGTGACTTCATAGCGCATGTGTTGGAGATCCATTTTATTGAAGTGCTTGTGCAGGTCTAAACACCAATAACTGAACATGTTAAAAGTATACATTTTGTCAACAAATACACTTACTCGATCTAACCTTTGTTGTAAGTTCATATAGGAATCTGACAACCAAATCATTATGAATTGGTAACCTAATAATTTTGTTACTCAACCGAATTCTTACAAACTGTAGCTTAGAATGATTAATTTGTGTTACAACGGACTAGGGCACATTTCTCCATTCTCTGCTCGAATGAATTCGTCGATCGAACAACTGACTTTTACAGAAGTAGACATACCATCCATAGTGTCAAGATATAAACATATTTGCTCAATTAAATCATTATTGAATGGCCATCCCTTTAAATGTGACACTATCGTTCAGTTTCTCAATTACTTGTCATTCTATTTCATACCATAGTAGTCTAGACGCTACACCTTACAACAATTAAGTTTCCCTTTTTGTTTTTCTCATTATTTGGTGAATAGGTAAGTAAAAACTTTTATTTTTTATCCGCACACTCTTTCGGTGGCTAAAATTTAACCATGTAACTATTCATTCCAAATCAAGCTACACAACTACTGTAATCTCTATACACTGTAGATGGAAATGTAACGGTAGGCTACTGTGACTGAAGTCAACGCCTCCGCATGAGGTCACCAGTGCACAATATTTACTCGTTTGTGACTCCCAGCTCTAAACTGATAACAATGATAACATTGATGATAACAGTAAACGATAACGACCTGTCTACTACTATACTAGTAGTACAACGGCAGGGCCTACTCGGTCGTTATGTGTGGCGAGGGGAGGGAGGAGGGTTACCATAGCAACCGTTGTGATCTCAATATTCTCTGGTAATCTCTTTGACAACCTTTTGCAATGTAGGAAATCTTTGAAAAGTGTTAGAACCCTCGATTTGCGTGAGTTTCCGTTAGTTCTGTAATATTTAACTCGTAAATGTATTAACGCAATAATGAAATAAGTAATATTGAATTGTTATAAAGGGAAACAGAGGCAATCTTACAAATGACATGATATCAAGGCTATAACATGTAAAAACTTGAAAATAATACCACGAAACCTTCCTCCCATTGCAATTTCAATTAGCTTGATTGGCTATTTTTCTCGGGATTAAGTTTAACTTGCAGTAACTGCGTCGTTGGTTAACAGATCATACAACATTAGTCTGATGGATAAAACAAACATGTCAACTTAACTGATGAGTTTAAGTGACATTGTCGTCCTTTCCCATCACTTATGAATAACAAGACTAATTTCATCGCCAACAAGACACACCCTAAGGCAATTACTTTCTTCAGTCACTTCTTTAACGACTAAGGAAATTTATTATTTTCAGGGGTTCGTACATATTGCATTTATTGTGGAGATTGGTCAAATAGGGCGATAGTTGAAGTTATTGAGTTTTTTACATCACAGAAATGTAAGCAATTGCAACACTTAGTTTACTTTAAAGCCCACTACACACGTTGAATTGGGCATGTCACTTCAGCTTGACAGCATAGGTTAAAAAATTAAAGGCATAGGTATAGATGCACAATCCATATTCAGCCACACAACTATACTTTTACTTTTATACTTTTTATTGAAATAGCGACCATACAAAGTAGGTATTTTAACTATAAGCACGCCCCCACAATCGTTCACCTCAGCGAAGAAAAAGGTAATATTTTTCATCTTTGGAAAGTTTTTTTATCGCTACTGTATAACTATAAATTATTAATTATTAATTGTTTGACAAATTTAAATTAAGTACAACTCTAAGTTAACTAGTAATTTAAACTAGGCTATGGACGTGAAGAGGGGTCCAATCATAAAGAACAGTCAATTGACCGTTTACTAGTTCATGTCCAGAGTAATCTTCCAATCTAGGAGACATTAGCAGTGAGTGATGGGTGGGGGCTGTGGGGTGTGGTGTATGTAGACATCTGTCTAGATGGTGGGTTCTGGGAATAGAGCTCACCTCAAATCCGAAGGTCGCTGGTTCGATCCTAAGAGAAAAGGAGATTCTGGACCCAGGTTCTATTCGTCGTTGGGCTATCAACTTTTTTTATAGTTTTCCCTCCTGTTTTTGTCTTTTGTCTGAGACCATCGCACACCTATGCGACATTTTTGTTTTCTGACAAGACGGCTTCCGACAAAACGTTTGGTCAAAAGACGTTTTGTCTGATCAGTGTGCGGCCGGCCTAGGCTATCAAAGTTGTATGCAAAATGTCTTGTGACAGGGTTAGCTCTATGTGGAATTCATTCGCCATAATTTCATGGCTTGTTACCAAACTAATGGTGTAATGATGTTTTTATGATTTTAAATTTCCATTTTCACATTCATAGCTGTACTGAGCAAATCCGAGTTTTATTCCAGAGACTAAAGATTAAACTGTAAATTAAGTACGGTATATGTGGGCTATTTTTCAACTACAACATAAATATTGTTATCAACGTTGTTATACTTGTTTACGAAACCCAATCCCCGTCGAAGCAGGTAAGTTGCTTGTGTTGATGTTTTGTTTTTATGTTACCAAGTGCTGCCAAGTCTGCTAATTGTTTTGCGATGACCGTGCCAATATGACGTCGTTATTTGTTTTATAACTATTTATTTTAGACTTTAATTTGTTATAAATAAATAAGTAATGATAATGTATTCACACGTAAATTTTGTTGCAATTGCAATTACCTTACAACCATACGTTATTACATCATATATTACATCATACGTGTATTCAAAACACGAAACTTTTAAAATGCACAGTGTAAAAAGATATAAATATATTGCACTTTTATATTAAGCAATTTACAGTTGATTAATTTATATTATAAATTATAATCATGATGAAGTAATTTCGTAAAAACACTAAAAAATCACAACAATTGTTAATTATTGCTTTCCTAGTCATGATTATATTTCTTGTTACCAATGTTGCTCTGATCCTGCCATAGATTTAAGTTTGTTGTTAAGTTTTCTGTTAAAATGCATGTTGTACCACATAGGCTTCTTGTACCCTCATTGTAAATTGGTGATATATGCCGTTAGAATAAACAAAAAAAAAAAAAAAAAGAATAATTAATCATCTCTAAGTAAGAGATAATGTTTTAGCTCCCAAGTCCATTCCAATACTTTAACCTCTAATAATAAATAAATTAATTACTTAATACGAATAATATGGATCAAAATAACATACCAGATTTATTCACTCCATTATACATAAGTGTACTGAAAAATATTTGCATTTACGTACATTCTAATCTCTTTAAATGGCTGATATAAGTTAAAGGATAAACAATTAGTTTGACAATTTTTTATAATTAATGACCAAAACCGTTGGGGAGTTATTAATTCACCGTTAACCGCATGGTGTGTGTAATACACGATAGTTATGACGTCACTATGACGTCAGGCCACACCCACCGTGTCAGCCAATAGCAGAGCAGGATCGTATTGATCCTCTCTTCGACCTTCTCCAAGGTCACGGACTCTAATTGCGTCATTCTCAAATACGTATTTCATCGTCGAACGCGGCATGAAATCAGTCATCTTGACATCTGACGTCTGGATGAAAATGTTTTTGGTCAGGTCTCAGTTCATCTAAAAATCTAACTATTGAAAAACGATTGTTTTAAACAGTTTATGATGACAAAGATAGTAATACAGGCATGGAATTGCAAATCTCTTACCCGAGCTTTGCAATATTTATCGCGTTTGCAATCATGCTGATGCTGCATCCCATAGAAAGAGATGGAGATGGAGAACGAAAATCATGGAGAAAGAGAGAGATATGAGAGAGTGGAGGGGGTAAGTCACGTGACACTATGTTACCTCCCCTCTTTTCTCCGTCTCCCTCCAGAACAGTGTTGCCAGGTGTACGATAATTATCGTATTTGTACGATTATTTTGCTCCTTCCCCATAAAAAATAATTTTGAAAAATTGTACGATAATTTTGACGTTGTGTACGATTTTTTGTCATAATGTACGATTGTTTTTTGGGGGCTGGAAAATAAACTATTTCATATTGATTACTATACATTTAAACACGTTTCCCACTTTTAATATATGGAAAAACGGTAACATCACTTCGTTGCTGTTCGATTTGGCAACCTTGCAAAGCCATCAGCTGTGTTAAAGAGGGCCCATTGGCTACCAACTTAAGTGTTTATAGGAGAATTTTGAGAGAAGTTGGCCGCCATTTGTACTAGAGGTAGATTACGTTGTACCTTCAATTAATTATTGTACTCAGTACATTGGCAGTAGGGGAATGAAATAAAGCAATGAGCTGGATGATTTTTCCAGTTGAGAACGAAAATACCATAATTTTACAGCGTTTCAATTTTTTTTTCTAGCAGAGATGCAGATTCCGTGTGTGCGTGTGATAGTGTGCTGCCTCCGGTAGAATTTATATTTTTCATTTTTCTAGCTCAGTGGTAGGCTAGTAGAGCAAAAACGGTGGGTGGCAGAGACAAATAGAGTAAAATTTCGGCCATTCCATCATCGACTTGCTTGTTTTGCATTATAATAATATTATTATAAAATAAAATTGTGTGTACGATAATTTTGCCCCAAAAACGATAATTTTGGCCTGCTTGTACGATAATTTTCGCCGGCGAATCTGGCAACACTGCTCCAGAAAATCCAGTTAGTTCCATTCTCCGCTTGTAGTGAGACGTATTATTATCGATTATCGGTTAGTATTATGTGCATGAATGGAATTCCGCAGCGGTTTGAAAATCAATAGTTGCTATTTTGTGAATCCATTGTATTAACAGCTTCTTTTATGAAAACCAATTTAAAACAGTATTGTTTTTACTACCTCGTAATATAACTTTCAAAAAGCTAAACATTACATTTTATATTTTATAATTATTTTCATTTCTTTCTGGCAATAGTTGTTATTATTCTATACGCACCTGTAACTTTTCTTCTTCAATTCTTTCACATACCCGGTTTGATACTGTTTTATGTTGGTCATGTGTTTGGATTAGCTTAGTACAAGTTTTGTGTGTTTCGCAGGTGATATAACCGTGTGTTTTTGTTGTGACTAACCCTAACCAAAATGGATGAAAGTTCTTCGAGAACCCCACAAAAACAGGTAAGAGGCTACTTTTGGCATTGCAATCCTCTCTGCTCTTGTCTATTATCTATGTTAATCTATATCTGTTGATAAATGTAGGCTGCATGTCAAATCGACCATCTCGAAAATAGCAAGTTAGAAATTTAATTTATACTAAGGTTAAATCGTAAAACATGCAGTTAGTGTCATAAAGTTAATATTAGCATATTATCTAATCTAATTTATTTGTGAAATTACTACATGGTTTTTGTTAACTTTATTTTTACGTTAGTAACGTTACTCTGTCACTCTATAGAAAGATTGTTTTGTTTTGTTATCTTTAATTTACAGAACACCCTCTTCTACCAACAGAAGCATGGACACTCCCTAATCGGTAATGGACCATATGGTAATTTGCAAATGCAGTTTCTTAAATACAATAGGGTACAAACTATTTCATGAATAACAACCAGTAAAATGTGTAGACTAAAATATTCTCAAACTTTATTTGAAATATTTCTTTAACAAGGAATCGGAATCATGATATATTTTTAACTTGCACTACTGTACTCACTTTTCGTTGTGTCAATTCCGGGTAGAAAATCAGTTTGGATTAAAAAGAGTTATTTGAGTCATGGTAGTCATAATCTTTGCAATTTTTCTTCCTTAAGATATTTAATTCAGTCCATCAGCCAAAACAACATGGCATACAGGAATTTATCACTTTATCAGTTTGTGGATGCATTTTAACAACCCTCAATCCTATTGCAGTGGGGTATTGAGATGCACCTACGGGAATATGAAGTTCTTCCAAAAACCGTACACATTAATTGATTTTACAATAATCTAGCTTTGCTATAGTATTAATCCAATGTTTTTTTTTTAGATTGACCGTTTCTTTAGTCAGAAAATAAGCGTTTCAAATTTCGCAGATCGTTTGATGCTTTCCCATGATTGCTGTATCGAATTATCTTTAACACCAGCCACTTGACTCAAGTGGTGGATTTACTTACATTCAAGTGAATCTATTTATAAATGCCTCTTCACACATTAGTGATATTGATTGTTGGTTGTTGAACAATTTCGAACATGATCGAAAGCGCTGAGAGTCCATGTAGAGAAAAGTTAGATAGGGAAGTAGATAAGAATATTTGAGATAAATCCGACACTGATAAACCAAATGTTGCTGACTTTTTTCTGTGTCATTGTTTAAAATAGATTGCCCTACATTGATTTGTCTGTCTCTTTGTTTGACGATTTGTTTAAATAGTAAGCCTACGCAGTTGCAATTCATCACCCTGTTATTCTTTGTTAATTGTTATTTCATTGTTAATTTATAAACTGCTATTCTTTATAGGCTATCGTTACTCAATTCAAATTTTATTATTGCCATTCATTGTTAAAGCATTATTGGATTTGGTTTGTTGTTACTGACACGTTTTTCAATTGTTTTGCTACTTGCACCTGTGTCCTTTGCCAGTATGGATTTGCGATTTAGAATCGGTGACTTTTCAAATGTAGCCTAATTTTAATTTGCGGCATGGTGTAGTTTTAGCGAGAGCGTTTTCTCTTAGTTGAATTAATTACTTTAACTTTAATAACTTCCAATACGATCTGATTGCAATACATTTTGTATAGATCGTGTCTTCATCCATGGTTCAATAGATGAAGTGTACATTACTTTGTGGCTTTGTCTAATGTTATGAGTACGTTCTCAGAGATTTGTTTCCCTGGGCCAACCAACACAGGGACTAAACTTGCCTCGTCCGTTGTATTTCGACGGCCATTGTCACAATTAGTGGCGTAAGTGGTGTTAAGAGTTCAAATGAGTGACCTTTGTTGACCTTTCACTGTCATCGACTCAGGACTGAACTTGGAATATTTGTCAATTGGGACACGCGAGCAGCAAGACGCTGGAAACTCGCTTTTCGTGACCATTGTGGTTTTGGCATTGGTGATTAGTACGAGTATATACATCGATGGTGTATAGTAAACAATGAATGCATTAGAGGAAGTTAAGAGTTTAGGATTGCTGTCTAGGTATAGTTTTTTTTCTTTTCCACAAAATTGTAGCTATCTCACTTTAGGTAAGTAGGCTATACGGTAATGAAAACGCCTTGCTGAGTTGCTATCTCAGAAAACACCGTTCCGAGAATTTCTGCGTTGTGTCTGCTGTATTATTTGTTTCTTAGAATAGTATCCAGCTAAAAACGCTCCAAATAAAGACGTGATTTAATTATTTAAAATGTGAGTAAATTTTACGTAAACTGTTATAATGAGCACCTCAAAAATCTGTTTTATATGATGTTGTGAATATACATATTTTTATGATTAATGTGAATTTTGTGGTTGTCTAAATAGGTACTTCCTTCGGTTTTTGGACCAATAAATTAATTGTAAATGATCGACGACTCCCTTTAACCATAACATGTCGAAGTTGTGAAATTCTAAATCGTTTAACGCCATTCCTTCTGCAGATTGTATAACTAGAGAGAATCATTTACAACTTGCTTAGAGGATTTCGTCTCTAGGACATAGGGAGCTGAGCCGGAGAATTGGACGGTGGGCGTTCTATTGAAGAAGGCCGTGGACAAAAAACTAAATCTTTCTTCGGAACCCGAATACACCCACGTTTGACTACGAGTTATGTTCTCAACAGTAGAATGTGTGGGCGAACGTGTTATAGACAACAGACAACCTGGTGGTGGAGCGTGACAAAATGCAGTTCACACGATTGTGGATGATTTTAGAATGCGGTTTAGTGAAAATAACTGACAATGGCATAGTTTTCTTCGAATCTCCCATGGGTAAATTAATTGTGCCTCGTTTAAATGGTTTGTGTATTTACCTGAACCTCGTATTTATTTAACATGGTTTGTAGGGTTATAATTATGCAAGGCTGCAGAATATTGTGCCAGAAAAAATCTTTTTCAAACAATGAGGGGGTTATGAATGTGTTACAATCAAAATAACGGTATAAAGGACACCGAGTACTCATTTCTGAACGCTCGAGTTCGTAATCTGCAATCAAAAGGAATCAAATGACATTCAATAGGAAGTGAAATAGATGGACCCGGAACTGCGCGGATGAAACGTAATCCAAGGTCGTGGACCATGGTCATAGGACGGGCTACTGTAGAAGGTGACAATTGACACTGATTACTACTGTACATGTATATAGACCTGAGTGGAACAAACTTGAGTGATAATAATGTGTTTGCCTTGAACCATAGATAGGCATATGTGTCTAAATAGTACTACCCTAATCAAGTCTGTTCCAAGAGAAATTAATTTACCCTATCACGTAGTGATAGCCAATCCAATGCCAAATCAAGCTGAGCTGTATTGTTGGTCTAATGCAGATTATTAAATTTAAATTGTTAAAAAGAGTACCTACAACTAAACAACGTACGTACATAATTCCTACTATTCAGCCTGTGTTACTATTGTTCACCATACAACTAAAACTAATTTTTTGGATAAGTGTCCATCTTAATTATTTCAATTCTAAGAGAAGTTTAATACATTATTCAGAAACAGTGATCCTGCTGCATTTATTCGTTGGTTCAAGTTCAAGTTAAACTGTACGAAGTCAAAATTTGTTAAAATGTCACACTGACAAGACATCGATCTTACGGCAAAGTGAAATGTCTTTCATTTCGACACGGAGAAACGTCATCAAGAGATATTTCTTGTGAAGGCTTCATGCTGATGCGCAGTGCTAGTACCACAACACGACTAGTACGCAGGTCACACTCACTCCATACACCGTGACCTTCATAGTCACCTTGGCCCGAATATCACCTTGCAGCTTGCAGCGGCGATGTTGCAGGATATATACATAGAGAGTGTGGATCATATGATTACTTAGTGCAATTAAAATACATCTTTATTGAGGCAAACCTAGTATCTCATGGCCCTTTCAAAACCATTCTCAATTTCGAAACACAATGACGTTGTGTACCTACGGGGTTCTTTGAGTAAATGCGTGTGCTGATTGAGTCGAATGTTTCCAAATTAATTGAGAAGGGAGATACGTTATGTACCTTTTCTATCACAACATAGCTTATCATCATCCCTTCTCACGATCGCAAAAGATACATTTTGCAAGCACTGTTCAAAGAACTAGCTGATCTCATTTCAAAGCTTCAACACTCATAGTTAAGTTATTACTTTGTCTTAAAATTTCACCCTGCCGTGTCAGCGTCTTAAAAATCTCTAACCTCTCTCAAATCTTTTGCCAAGATTTTTTAACTCCAAAAAAAATGACTGCTAAAGTCAAGAATGAATTACGCTTTGAAGTAGTGGTTTTCAGTTGAGAATCGTCGGAAGCATGACAGAGCTTCAGCTACTCGTCAGTTTTCTTTACGTGATTGTGTTGTGCAAGTGAGTCGCTTCTGTCGGTGTAGTAGAGGAGAGTGAATGATTGCGTCATCTTGTCTATCTCGACACAAACAGCAACAATAGTCAATAGAAGAATGAAGTTTGTGTCGCTGTTCCTTGTCGACTTGATGGACCTTTGGAAACAGCATATTTTATCCTTATTCATATTTTATACAGTATTCATATTCATGGACTTGTATCCAATTATAATACTGTAACTAAGAGCGTCCTCGCCAAGTACTATAGTTGAAATCCCACCAGCCAGATATGACAATTGGCTGGGTAGTCCTCGCCTTTATAGCAATCAAAAGGCTATCTGTTCTATTGTCAATGGTTCTATCCTTAAAGTCAGTTCTTTTTGATGGTTTCAAAACTGGGCCCAGCTTTCCTTGATCATTAGACTTTCATGGTCCTGACTGAAGAAACAGCTGATCTTAGTCAGTAACAAAGGTTTAAAGATCATCTCACAAAATTCTACACTTCACTCATATTATAGCCAGAAGAGAAGCTACGTAGGCCTATAACGTATAACCACAGCCACCTCAAATACAGTGGTATATCCATTCTATACCCACGTGCCTTGGCTTGTATTTCATATTCAGATTACGCGGGTGTATGTTGCTGTCTTGAAGTAATGATAATAATAATACTGATTATGACAATTATTGTTACGTGCTAAATGCTGTGACCAACTAATACCTAAAAACTAAGCTATTAACAAACGCGTATAATCATGCCAAAGAATTAAAACCATATTTACAAAAATGAACAAGCTGCACATTAACAGTGGGAAGTTATATAGCTACAACTGATTCTGTTTTGATAATTTATCTTAAAGACTCATAGATAGATAGGTTATCAGACAATTGAATGATGTTCATCGCCGTAAAAAACAACAATAAATTGTCTAAGTTGGTCCAACATAGACCAGATTTTATCAACAGTAATCGAAATGCACAAGGGCTTAACTTCATCAATATTTGTATTTTTTTTTCAAATTTACATTGCGTCAAATATTGGCAGCGACCACTCATTTTGGTCTCTATTCATATTTTGCACTGAAAGAATCCCAAGAAATGTGGGATTTCTTAAATTGGTTTGCTATAATCATACTTACAATCTGTTGGAATTTGAGTCTTAAGTAAAGAGCAAGTTCTACTCATTTAAAATTTATGTAGTTAGTAAACAATGTTTAGTGGTGTATGTAAGCAGTAATGTATATACATTGCTTAAACCGTCATTTGAATTGTAAAATATTAAAAATTGTGTTGGCCGATTGGGCTATTTGAGTGCAAATTTGTGGTTATAGCTCAAGCTGTAAGAAAAGCAAAGTTAAAAAATGTAAGGCGAGCCAAAATGGTTGTGTGAGTGGGCGAGGCAAGGCTTTCAAACTGGGAGTGGCTCTGAACAAATGGGTCTTTTACTGTCAATAAAACCAACCCAGCTCTGCAGTTTGACTGGACACTGGACATATCTAAAGTATCCTACCAGTTGGAGGACACTATAGTCATAGACTAGAGTAAATCGGTTTTGGGTTGCATTTAAAAAAGGTTGCGATGCTAAAATCGATGTTGTAGGTTTGCGCTTAGGTTATACAGTATATGACCATTGACTTTATATCTCTACACTATATATCTCTACATGTAGAGATATAAAGTCAATGATATGGCGGTGTCGCAAATCTTCTGGTGTTAGAAATTTATAAGCGTTAGAACGCCACGGAAAAATACAGGTCGTTTACCAATTACCAATGTACAGGGTGTCTTACAACCATATGAAAAAACGTTTTCTCGTTTAACTCCTTAAATGTTTGAACGACAGCGTTGAAATTCTGTAAAAATGTTTTTCTTATTGACCATGATTGTCTCCCTATATGAATGAAAACTAAACCGTTTTAAGTGGTGGATTTAAAAAATATTTGATGCCAAATTCCATGAAACCCGTTAATTTTACAAAATATTAGCAGGGTGTTTTCTAGTAGATTTTATGCAGATTACAACGATATCTTATAAGCTTAATTTGGGTAAAGAATAACTGGGAAATTAATTTATTTCTTGCTATACCTGCAGTTTTCTCTTTGAAACAGAATGTTAAAAAGTAGTTTATTAATTTTCATCATTCATCATTTCAACATCATTAACAGATTTACCACTTAATGTAAGATTTACATTGTAGGGTTTTTATTAACACGACCATAATATACACATCGATTTTCTGAGATTTTTGGTGTGCTGAAGACGTAAAATTGTTTCCGAAGAAAATTATGAATTGCAAAAACTAAGGACACTGGGTACAATTTCCGTCCCAAATCCCATAACGCTGTCTAAAGGCCATGTCACACCGACATCCGCCGCTCCCGCCGCGGGAGTACCGCGCGCGGACGTTTTTCCTCGAGCCATGTCACACCAAAAGTTCGCAACCGCGGCGGGAGTTTTGAGATGAGTTCATTACAATTCGTTTTTCATAAGAAACTCATCTTACCTGTTTAGTATGCCATGTAAATTTGTAGGTTTTAAGTAAAGTGCTTAAGAAGCAATTGAATGTTTATTAATTTGTTAGTATAGGGCTACTTTAAAAAGTGAATAACAATTTTTTTTTAAATTTAATTTAGACCTTGTGTTCGAAGCATTTTAAATATGGTTGTGTATAAATTATCCACTTTCAGCGTTTGAACGTTATTTTTCGCTATACTTACAAAGACTATTTACTTTTTAAATAAAAACATATGACCATTTTAACACTAATGTATTTTTTTGCTAAGCCTTCTATTGAAAGTTCAAGTTTACATTGATTGTAAAGTTTTGGTTGTTGCAAATCGAAAAAGTTGATGAAACAATAAAAAAAATGTTTACGTTTGCAATATAAAAATGTTTGTGGGGAACATAAATTTTCCACCGTAAACATTATTTTTGCATGGTAAACAAAAATGATTTTTTCTGGTGATAAACATAATTACGAAGATAATACAAAAAAACATAGACTACACCATCAAACAAAAGAAACATGTTAAATTTAATTTAAATCTGTATTAAACTGTATTACTTTTAAACTTTAAATAGCTTGGGCATTCGAAATGCCCCTTTGCGCATGCGCTAGACAAAACTCCCGCCGCGGTAGTCTCAAAAAATCGCTCAGCAGGCGGACGTGGCGAACACTACCGCACGCCCGCGGGCGCGGTAGTGACTTGGCACATTTGATAACATGGTGAGCGATTTTTCAAAATTCGCTCCCGCCGCGGGAGCGAGCTCGGTGTGACTTGGCCTCAAGAGCCTAATGACACAGAAAACGTACTACTATAACCCAGAATGCCAACCGCATGGTAAAAAGCATTAAGCGGTTTGAGAGAGCTTTGCCTGTCAATCCGTAGGCAGCGCCACCAGCGTTGCTATGCTATTGCATGGCAACGCTGGTGGCGCTGCCTACGGATTGACAGGCAATGCTCTCTCAAACCGCTTAATGCTTTTTACCATGCGGTTGGCATTCTGGGTTATAGTAGTACGTTTTCTGTGGTCAGAGACAGAATAGATTGTCGCTGAAAGATTAGGTTTGAGTTTGCTGTCGTTTACAAATACAAACACCAACAAGCAACCAAATAGTTGTTGGCACGTGTTGTTAGCACTTCGTCGCCTACAAGGTTGTATTGCGAAATACTTGGCGGACTGGTCTTTCTGCAACATTTAAAACTCGTTTTCTCTCAATGAAACTACTTTTTCAATTGTTATTTTAAGATAAGTTGATTGTAAATTTCGAGATGAAATAGCGAAAATTAATTGGTTTGGACGACACTGCGTCAATGATGTTTTCAGAATTTGAAGAGGAAATATTATTAATTTAGTTTAAGAGGGGTAGAAATTGTTGTAATTCCCTTTATGAGCATGAGGTATTTATAAGTAGTGTGGATAGGGCTATTATAGTCACAAGTCAATTACTGTACGCATCTTTTTATCACTAAAAATAATGACTATCGTAGTTGGTACTTTTTTATGTATTACAACGATTAAAACATTATAAAAGTACGTCAACCGCCGGAGAGTCAGGGTCCCGAAATCGGGTAGAGTAAACCCTGCTTTAGTATATAGACTACTTTTACTTAAAATATTTAAGTTTTACTACTTTTTCTCGTATGCACATGTAGAAACTCTACGATATTGTTTTATCTCAAGAGAGAGTGAATTGAACACTTTTACATATGAAAATTCAAATATGAAAATTCATATGAAAATTACATATACATTTCAAACTATCTGATCAGAGAAAAGTCAAAAGCAGAACCACACCTGTAATCCGATTTTGATCAAATTTGGTATGTAGGTAATAGCTCTATAGTTTCCTCCAAAAACGGGCTACGTCACGATTCGGAAGTTAAAGCAGCGGCTACACTTGCCCGATTCGGTCCGGTCCGGTTCGGTTCGGTCCGGTTCGGTTCGGTCCGGCACGAATTTGTGAGGGGTGGCTACACTTGTACGAATCGTTTCGGTCCGGCCGGAAGAGGTAGCTACACTTGTATAATATTTTGGAGGACACACACGAGCACGGGGCACAAGTACAGCAATACAGAAGGTGTTTAGCTAGGGCCGATTTACCGAATAGGCACGTGCCTAGAGCATGAGGCAATTGGCTTTTTTGGGGGTGCCAAAAAAATGAAAAATAAAAAAAATGGTGGTTGTATTTGCATGCAATCGCGGTAAACTTCCTATAATCCATCGCGGCCGTGTAGACATTGTAATCGTCTCCCGATGTTGCGACAAAATTCTGACTATTTCCGCGGTCGTGTAGACATAATTATCGTCTTTCATGATCGAGGCAATATATGAACATAATTGTCTAAATTCTTAGGCCTATGTCCTACAAATAACTATTTTTCCTAATTTAATTCATCACTTTCGTAGCCGAGTGCTCACGGAACCTCCCGATCCTCATCCGAATTTCGGGAGTAGGTGGCTACACTTAGCCGATTCGGTCCGGTCCGCCCCGAATGCTTCCGCCAAAATGCGGATGAATGCTCCCTGGACGATTGTTCCGCGCCGAACCGGACCGTACCGGACCGAATCGGGTAAGTGTAGCCGCCTCCATTTAATAACATGGGAAGCATTGTTCCGCATTTTGGAGGACCGAACCGAACCGGACCGAATCGGGTAAGTGTAGCCGCTGCTTAAATCGATACACTTGACATACAGCGGAAGCGGAAGTAGAGCATTGTCTCGTTGTAACCATGGTGACATGTAAACAAAAATATCTGGAATCAAAATTTGTCCATTGTAATAATAACACTAGTTAAGATTTATAGGATAAGAATTATCAGGATACAATTCAAAAACCTTTTTGAGGCAAATGACCTAGTACTTTTGTACATACTTCCCTCTCTTTTCGAACACATTACTTTGGTGGGCGGGCATCAATTGCGCCAACTAACCTGAGTCAGGTATTCATTGCATTCCTGAATTGCACCAACTAGGAACTCCAGGGGGCCACCCGATAAGTTCATTAACTGGGCAGCAATTGACAGCCCCCTTTGACTGTATAATCGAGTAGGTTCGATTAGGTTAGGTTAGGTTAGGATGACACGTAACTAGGGTTGGCACGTAGGTTAGGGATTGGCGCAACTAAGGAATATTTTTAGGAAATTTTTTGCGCAATTAATGCTCGACTACTTTTTGTTTATTAAGATTTGTTAGGGGAAATCCGACCCAGAAAATAACTTATCTAACTTCGCATTGCCGTTTCCGCGACTGAGATATCAGTAGCGTTGGTCATGATTTACAATCGAACTGCTTACGTAATATTCTGACGCAAGTGAGAGGCTTTTATGTTAATTCCATTCCAGTTTTTCAACCTTTTTATTCCACTCAACGTTAAAACCTCTATCAGCGTTTTATAGGAAATCCAGTAACAGCAAATCGCATTCATTTAGAATTTTAATTAACATAAACAACAATTAATACAAAAAATAAATAAATTAACATAACACATTTTAATTAATTTAGAATTTTCCTCGTATTGAGAAATACTTAATAATTAACTAATTAATTGTTTTTTGTTGCGTGTGTGTTTTGTAAACTAAACTTAGGCAGTCCGACCTATCCCTTTTTTGATATCATAATTTATTTTAAAATGAGTTTTTTGGCTTTACAAAGAAATTATGAAAGCACGATTGGAGTAAACTAGACCTTTTGAAATGTTTGAATTTATCTTATTATTTACAAATATTATACATACATTTATTTAATGTGAAACAAATGTATAATTATGCTGTAAAATGTTTATGGAGATCATCCAGCCCCTGATCACAGAGAAGTACTTAAGGCAGGCCCTGACGAGGCTTGGCTTGTGTGCCTTTTATAAGCGCCTTCCAAATTTATAGACGCAATACCAAGTGCTGTACAGTACTTGTAAACACAAAACAGAGTTGTAGTAGCAGGCGTTGTCAAACCTAGGACTATTTCATTTCAAGCGTTAGTGTACAGTAGTTTACTTACGCGAACGCGGCGATCGCATAAAGACTATTTACGCAAGTTGTGTACGGTTACAGAAAACATACTACTATTAGTATGTTTGTTGTGGTACAGTACACTACTTTACCTACGAACGTTTTTATAAGTAATTTACTAACAATCACTACTCACAGCTTCTAAGATAGGTTATGGGTTATGTTTTCGTTTAGGGCCTATAACCTCTCATTCCCACTGTAATGATGCAACGAATCATTGTACCAAGCACTCTGGGGGTCAAAGGGTTAAGCTGGGTTTTCCTAGGCGCGGAATCGGCGAGCGGAGAGAGGAACGCGGAGAGCGGACTCCACTTGTCTTAGGCAATTTAATGTTACTGTTTTCCTAGAAGCGAAGCGGAATGCTCTCCGCGTTCCTCTCTCCGCTCTCCGCGTCCGCGCCTAGGAAAACCCAGCCTTAAACTGGCCAACAATTAAAAAAACAATTAAATTGGCCTTAACACCTGCTAAGTTGCTGTTGGAAGCATTACAACTTTACTTCTTTTCTCTCAATCCTTGAACCTCATTGGCCCATTACTAGTGTTTAGTGTTGTAAATAAAAAAATGAACAATGCTGTAAAGTAAGTAAACAATGCTGTAAAGTGGATCTTTCCATTTCTAAGAACTGAACTGAAAATGCTAGTTTAAAAAATGGTTGTACAGTAGGTGAAATTTGTTTACAGAGTACTGCAGTAACAACAATTGTTGAGTGTAGGCTTTAAAACCAGCAATGGTTTCCATCACAATGGGGGACTAGAATGCTTCAAATCGATAATAAGTTTAACGCAAATAATTAAATACGATGTACTAATAATGATGTTTACAAATTAGCGTAAAATAATCAATACAGCAGTGTCTGTGATAACGGTAGACGGGTAGACTGTGACTGTGTCAAGCGAAAGAGGCTCGTCGCCGTCGTCCAATAGCGTTGCTCCGCCGCGAGGTGTGTCGGCCAATCAGATCGCAGCTCTGCCGCGTGCCAGCTAACAGCTGATTGCAGCGCAGGTTGGCCAACATTGCCAAAACATCTGCACGTATCTCGCAACGAGATAACAGTGTTTATCATGTATTTATATTTCCTTCTACATTCCAACATGTCTAAAATAATAATTCTATACTGATACATCTTCGTAAATGGTGACAAGATAATGGCCAGTAAAAGTGGTTTAAGCTGGAGAATAAACTTATCCTTGTCTGAACGCATTGTTTTTTCTGTCATGTTTTCACAAGCACATTAAAGGCTTCATGTAGAACGAAGCCTCATAGTCTAGAAAAGCCACCAGTGCCTTTTTTATGTGTAGTTAGGACAGTATACTGAACAATAAATGGATAATTTTTAATGATGTGATCGATTTTCTGTAATTGGTGAGGTTGAGGTTAGGCAACATAACAACAATTTTACAAATCAATAGACTTAATTTGAATACCTAATCACAATATAAATAAACTGACTGCAACTACTGTAATACAAAGAAGAAATTCCAGAAACAGCAAGTAGTTAGTATAGCCTAGCCCTGAGAACCAAACATATTTTTGTACATCCCATGCAAAAATCGTTTACAATAAAGAATGAAAGTTAAAATGAGAAACCCGAAAATACTCCATAATTGTTTTATGAATGCCATTTAGTCTTGATAACAAGATGAAATTATCTGTCAGCTCCAGGTAATTTGTTCACAATGTTATCTCAGTAATTTTGCAAACGTTTACGACTGTAGTAATTGTTATCAGCTGTGCCCCTCCCCCCTTTATACGACTGTCGGCTGATAAGCCAGTAGGTTGCTGTTATCAAACCAGACTAGACGCAGCTTTTTCCTCTGCAATGCCTTACATTCCAAGAGCGGTGAGTTTGCGTTTTTTGTCATGTAAATTTGACTTTGCATGTTTTACTGTGCAAATAAATCGATGCTCTAACTATAATTGGTACCGAACCCTTGATAACAATTCGTACAGTTTTTCTGGAGTATATAATATTCTGTCAGGTAAAATAAATGTAATATTCAAAGATAAAAATTGAATACTCAATTTTCTGTTATAGTTTTGAGTAGGTATCAAAGGATTGGGCATATTTTAAACCCTTATCAATGATAATAGTAGTCAATGATAATATTAGCTAGTTGTTTGAGGTTTTGAGGAAGAGTTTTATGTATATTGTATCATAGATTAAACATACTCCCTTAGTGGTTATTTTCTTAGTGTGTTTAAGGGAGTATGTTTAATCTATGATTGTATAATCACCAAATCACCAGGTTATATTTAATCTCTTTATTATATAATATAAAGAATAATATAAATCAAAATAGAAGAATACAGTCACATTGTAACAAGTTAAAATCAAGTTAGTCTGGTTACAAATTTAATGGTCCTCTATAAATTAGAACAAAAGCCATTTTAAAATAAATTTTATTGTATTTAACAATTTTGCTGAGAAAAACTACAGAGATTTTATTCTACTTTTTATTTATAAACATAAATCTTAACTTTTTTCTGTTCTTAAGCCCTAAAACAATTAGTTTCCAGACTAATATAATAATGTTTTGTACTATCTTATACTTTTTAGGGCTAAATGAAGTGAATAATTTGCTGACAGGGTAGAATATTGTTTGATCAAGTACAAAATCTCTACTTGTTTAAAACATTTTATTTTAGAGATACTATTGCTGAAACTATATTCGATCAGAATGATGTTTAGTTATAAATACTTTAAAAACGTTGTTATAAGATACAATTTATTCTAACCTGTATATTTTTGAGTCGGCTACAAAATAATTCATACCTTAAAGGTAACTCCTTGAACTAAAAGTAATTAACTGTTGGCACTGAATATGACAATAACTACTTTCCTGCGTATTTGCAGGCTGTTATACATATTTTCCCCTTGCATGTTTGCTAATACATTTAGCCTATACTATACAATTTACTCTTTTATATTTTGTTCCGTCATTTATTAACACAAATTTATTGATTGCCAGTTTTAAAGAACTTTTTGAACAACAATTTTAGTAGTTTTGATTCTCATGCTTAGAAAACCTTTCCAAAAGTTGGATATTTTTTGAAAATACATTTACATAGCCTTACGGATGGCTGCGCTAGCAAGCTGTCAGAGATGATTCAAATTATAAAATAATCTTCAGTAGCCTACACCCCTACACGTCACTTTCATTAACTTATCTTAAAATAAAACAATACCCCCACCGCAGCAAACCTGTAGACTAAGCAAATTCCATTTGCCTGATTGGATTTTCACTAACATAAGTTACCTCCTTAAAAATGTCATATTTATTCCCTACTAGCTGCTGTACCTGTGCTTAGCAATATGGAGAAGACACTGAAGAAAGAAATTGATTTTTAAATCTATTGTAGGAAATAGTTAGGTGGGGTACACATATACCTTTGGTTTCAGGGACAAAATAAATTATTTGTTTTTTAAAGCTCTACAACGTGGTTTCGAAAGAAAATCCCAAATTTTATGTTTAGAGGGTCAAAATGGTGTTTTTGCCTCTGGGGACCTTAAAACGAAAAAATTAAATTGGTCCCAGGTCCATATGGGAAAATATGTGGGAAATTCGGTAAAAACAATTTTTCCCCTTCACAAAGCTAAAAATACAAGGCAGTTAAGCTATCGAAATCCAGCTTTACTCATATTATGTATGGAGAGTGGGAAATCTACCAGGGAAAGTGATCAAAGGACAATTATTGACTCTAGTTCACAGTCTGAAGCTCTGCAGTACAGCTACTTGATCCGTGGTCTATCAATTGGTCTATCACTCCAATTTCATCCTCCATTAGAGGATCAGGACCTATTGAATCCCCCAATTTACCAATCTACCCATCTTGGTGAAAAAGGATACTAGGAAGCGTGTTTATGTATTGGTTGAATTATATTGCATAACAAAATGGATTTGAAAAGCATAATGTCCAACAAAAATCTCATTACTCAAGTTTTTGAACAATAAATAAAATAAAAATGTGTTTACTCATGAATAGTCAAAGATTAAACAATAACGATCAGAACTACCAAATGGTTTATGACAATGAAGTTAGTTTGAAATAGCAAACATGTACAAGACTATGTCAACGAAGCAACAACCCATTTGAAGGCCAGACATTCTGCTCTGTATAGTTGGTAGAGCTAACAATGTTTGAGATAGCGTTGTTGTCACCAAAGATTTGTGAATGTTTACTGCTCAAACCTAAAACACGTGTTGGCACAGGTGATGTACGAAAATAGTCATCTGTGGCGCAGCGAATGAATACTGTACGTCACTAAAATATATGAGTAACTTTAAATTTAGAGTCCTTTTAAAAGTGATTTATGATGACTTATATTTCTACCTATTGTAACAGTGGTGTCTACGTATGACATTAAACATAAGCTTTTGAAAAAAAAGGTTAAAAAAATTAAAATCAAGCAAAATTTAATGTCAGACCTTTTAAACATCAATTAACGTTTTGTTGCTACCATGGCTCAATGAAAAGAAAAAACGTTTCTCAACTAGAAGAGAATTATTTAAATTAATTGATCAATTCAGGAGTAAAACTGCGACTGGTATAGGAATACATTTTTATTAAAAAACACCATGCTATATTGCTGCCATAACCATACTAAAATCTTCCAGCCTTTTTGGTACAGTATAAATTGCTATGGGAAATAACACGTTATGGATCTCTGAAAAATGAGAAAATACTGTATTCAAGACACACAGTACTTGCAAAAGTCAACACTGCGCATTGATTTGAAACTTATCTCACCCATTCAACTGTATACTAATTTTTGATGTGGGTCCAATAGGTTGACCCCATCATGTATAATCATTTGATAACAGAACCAGCAAATTGTAAATGACCAACCACAAGTGTAATTCATTGAGATATATGTAGTTGTTTTGAATCTCATTACAACTAGTGTTGCCAACAAACATTTTAGTATTGTATTTCTGTGCAATGTTATTAGAAAAATATGTCTGTTCGTCTATGTTTTTTACCACACAAAAACACCTGTAATTATAAAGCATCCTATAGTGAGAGGCTTTTGATAGTTTGGATTCGAGACTCTTTAGCAAATAACATTTGATTAGTTTACACTCTATGAATATGTTTAAAACTTTGATTTGTTTACATTACAGTTACTAGCTGCAAGAGCTACTAATTTATTTGACACCGAAACCAATAGAATGGAACAAAAACGTTATGTAGAATCAAGGGATACAATTGAGATTTTATATGGGATCAAGATGGTTAAACTGGTTCTCTTCAGGAGCTTAAAGGACCATTTTGCTCTTCTTCATTCTCACCGCTTTGAGAAGAATAAACAAAATACTGTATTGTATAAGTGTTAGTTATCATAATTATTAAGTTTTCAATAGTTTTGTATCGAATGGAAAATTGTAAAGCAGTAATTGGGGTGGAAATTATACCATATTGTCAAAACTTACAAATAGGGAAAAGACCTGTTTTCAGTACAGAATTACCTCTTTATGCACACATACAGCACTGGAACACTGATGAAGAAAAATCTTACATCAGAATAGAACTATGGAAGGAAGGTTATTGGTATATTTTTAAAAGTAGATGCTACCCCTCTAACAAAATAAACAAAATGTCTTAGCCTAGGTAAATAATTTATTTGTGTTTTGTAACTGTCAAATGACTTACTGGTACCTAATTAAAATTTTCAGGAAATTCCTGGACTATAGGCCAGGCCAACATGCCTACATTTTTTTCATTTGTGAACAAACCACGGATTTCTCAGAGGAAACTAATTTTGTTGTTTTTGTTGCAGGGGTTAAATGGGCGTTTGGTGTTTGCCGTGGCAGCAGCAGCTCTGGGGTCATCCTTCCAACACGGTTACGGCACTGGAGTTGTCAATGCTCCTCAAAAGGTAAACGTTTATTGGAAGAACTCTAATTAGAATGTATTATGACTGTTTATGATGTAAATTTATTAAATATACAGTATTTATGTAAATATTAATATTTGCTATATGGAGGCGCATAAGATAGTACAGCTTGTATCTGGCGTCTAAGTAACAGTGATAATTTCCAAATTTCGTCTTATGTCTTAAGATATTTAATTTAATCTTTGAGATTTTTTACTTTATTTGACGACTGTATCAAATGGTGTCCAAGTTGGTATCCTAGCTTACATTGAAAATGTACAAAGAATACAGAATTCATTACTATAGCACAAGGAAGATATTTACCTACAAGTTTGAAAAGTATTTTACAGGCTAGATTAGAAAATTTTCAGATATTCTTTCCCTTTTTATAAACTAGAAAAACAAAATATCACAAATCATAATAGGTGTGGTATCTTACTTGTCTTGAAAATAAAAAAAAACATTGCAAAAAAGTGTAATTTGCAGACTACAATTTTAGTCGCAAAAAGATTATAAACATTAATGTGTCTTGTTATAACTCTTTTAACTGTTCATTTTTATTTTCAAAACTTTGCTAAAACATAAATTTGTACTAAACAAGTGCTTGGTCTTGTTAAAAGTTATAAACAAGATATTATAAAGACAGAGGAAATAATTTTTATAGTTTCATTCCAACATGTTCTAATACAACACACATCTTATTGTTGTTGGATAACTATTTGGCGGATCCAACCTCCCACATTTTTATTACAGTATAAAATTGATTATAAAAAACCCAAGTTTATTAGAAACACAATTTCAAAAAAAAAAGTGGTATTATCAGACATGATGGTGTAATAAAATTTATCGAGTTACTCTAGATGTCATTGACTTCTATTATTCCACTTAATCAAGCATAAAACAATTGCCCACCCATCTATAACTGATGCTCCATCAGGCTGCTAAGTCCTATCAAAACACAACAAAATAGACTTGGCAGGTTTTTTTTTGGTCCTATGCTAAGCACGAGCCTGGGATTGTTTATCGCATTACTTCAGGCTAGACCTAGGGGTTGCGGCATTATCAGTTGGATAAAATCCATTGGTGATTGGGGGGAATTGAACCCTGGACCTCAGTGACTGAAGTCCCACTCTAACCACTAGACCAGCTCGCTCCCCACTGAAGGCTACTAGAAAAACGTTTTAAATGCTCACCTTTCAAGTCTGGGAAACAATGAAAATACAGGGTTACTAAGCCAGTCTTCTACCCACTTCACAGTATACAGTATAAAACATCTCAAAGATTAAATAAAATATCTTCATGAGACGAAATTTGGAAATTATCTTAGTATTAGTTTGTTTAAACACCTGCTAATACATACAAAATGAGCATCTCTTGTGCTCCACAAAGAGTCTATGGAGTTATCATATAACGTAAATCAAGACCTTGGCACACAAGTTTTGTGTTCGAGGTTTCAAAAGTCGTCAAACTAACATTGGCTAAATTAAATGTAAACTAAGTACTCTCAATTTGACAGACTGTTCTGTTACCCAGCTCATCGAAGATTTCATCAGGAACGTCTTGGCAAACCGAACGAGTGAGCCTGTATCCAACATCAACCAGTCCACGGTGACACTGATATGGGCGTCGGCTGTGTCGATATTCTGTGTGGGAGGAATGATTGGAGGATCCATGGTTGGTTTTGTCGCCAACACCTTCGGACGCAAGGGTGGTCTTCTGCTCAATAACATCTTGGTGTTCGCCTCTGCCCTCCTACAAGGTAGATAAAGTGTGTTGTGACAAATGTCTGATGAGTGATAAGTTTGGGTAGCCGAGTCCTGCTCACTTCAAAATCTGGAACAGGACGCTGGCTCGATCCTAAGTGACATCAATTTTGGACCCAGAAGTAATTTGTCTTTAGGGTACCGATTGATGGTGCTATCTAAAATTGTTGACTATATACTACTGTAATATCAATCATCAATCACCAATCATCAAAAAGAGGATGCCTCCCAGGTGCCTATTTTAACCCAAATATGAGTGAAGGATTAGTGTAGAATGGTGTGTGATGATCTGTATTGTTACTGACTAAGATCAGCCAGGATAATTTATTTAAAGTCCAACAATCAGAAGCAGCTGGGTCCAGTTTCGAACCTTTAAAAAGCTACTGAATTTTCTTTGCATCAAACCGGCAACCTTTTGGTTATTAGGCGAGTACTTAAACCACATGGCTACCCAGCCACGGTTTAGATTGTTCCCTTACCAAAAACTTAAACAATGCTAACGGCATAGAAAAAAACAAATCAATAGAACAAAATGGAATAAAGGAGTCATTGCGTTATTTTATAGTTGAAGATTTTCACTACCTTAAATAATTCTTTTGATACGGTGCTTTTACTTCTTATTAATAATTTTGAAGCCTCCTTTTTCTGCTCATTGTTTATTACAGTTTGCTTCTACAGACTGCTAAATTGCAGTACAGTAGAGTCCCGCAAACTCGGCACTCGATAACCTGGCAGTCTGGATAACTCGGCTATCACCTGGGTCAGAAAATTAGTGATTTTTTGAGTCCGAGTTCAACATGGACTCAAGCTGGCTCAAGTCAATTCATTCACAACTCGTACCAAGGATTTGGCTTAAAAATTGTATTGTTTTTATTTTTAACTCTAGTTCCCGATAACCCAGAATTTCACAAACTTGGCACCCTTCCAGTCCACATTACGCCGAGTTTGCAGACTCTACTGTACTATGATTTCCTTTACTTTTGATGCTCAAGTTTTTTTATACAGTCGAGGTTTTTCAATAAAATAAGACACTGAATTTCAGGCCCTATTTTCATCATCAAGAGAAAGCCTAGTTTTAACATGATTTAAGAATTAACTATGCTTCTCTTTCCTCTAAAAAGCTCTGTTATTTTATTCACCCTATAATTTAAAAAAGAATTAGCGGCTTTGTTTTCTTGTTAATATTTCTTCCTTGAAAGAAAATGTATTCTCCAACCACTCCTGCTAGAAATTCTTGTAGTAATGATAGAAATACTTCTAATAATTTCAGAAATACTTATTTTAACTCATTGCAGTTCAACTTATTTCCTAACATGTTTTTTGATTTTCAGGATTTTCAAAATATGCCAATTCTTACGAGATGATCATAGCTGGTAGATTTCTGATTGGAATCAACTCTGGCCTCAACGCAGGACTGGCTCCGATGTACTTGTCTGAAATCGCCCCAGTTCATCTTAGAGGAGCAGTAAGTAACAACCAATCTTTTCTACACTTTTCTACAAATTGTGACTGTGGATGAAAAGGATGTTTTGCATTGTAGTAGCTTAGAAGTACCCTCTTCTATCTTCATGACAATTTCAATTACAATTCCACTTGACAGCAATAAGCTTCAGAGCCACTAGTTTGACTTCAAAACACCATATTCCATCACTATTAGGATTCTTTAGGAGTATTGGTAAGATTTGCTGATCATATCTTCAGGAAATGCTACTATCAAATGAGTATGGTGAATGGAGTATAAATACTACCTTAGAAATTCAGTTTACTTCTGACTTGTGGACATACAGTATGTTTCGTTTTGTTATCTTTGATTATAAGATACTAAAGATACCATAGAGTGTCCGTTACATACCTAACATTTAATTTTTATTTAAACTCCTGATAGAGGAGATTTTGTGATGTCAGGATTGTTGTTCTAGTGCTAACCATTCTTGTATAATCTCCAGGTTGGAACTACCTACCAATTGGTCCTGACCATCAGCATCCTAATCTCCCAGATCCTTGGCCTCAGCTCCATGCTGGGCACGGAGGACCTTTGGCCGTATCTCCTGGCTGTCATTGTGCTGCCGGCCATCTTCATGGTGGCCACTCTGCCCGTCTGCCCTGAGTCTCCCAAATACATCCTCACGGGCAAGGGTCAAGAGTTGGAGGCCCAGAGAGGTATGTATAAGAAGGTTATTTATTTAGGCCTTGAAAATCTATAGAAATAAGTTGTTGAAGAGCCATTTTATGTAGATTTCAAAATAGGGATCAACATGTTTAAAATTTATCTGTAACCTTAGTTGTCTGAAAAATAGTACACTAAGTAATAAAAATCATGTCAATTAAAATTTAACACAACAGACAACAGTTTTACTGAGGCCTATAATCTAATAGTATATTTTATCACGAGGGCGTAAAGTGACTATTTTTGTATAAAGACACTCTTTATGTAAAATACACTTTTTGCCTGTGTGATGAGCTATATTTTTCATCATATTGCAGCATTATTCAACAAAAAAAGTTAGAAAACAAAAATACTTTTCATGTGAAGATAACATCCAGCTTGTGAAGATAACGACTTCCAGTTTGTTTTAAATTTTGCTAATGCAAATAAGCAGCTGTTCAGTGATTAAATCATTTTGTGTATTACAATTGTCTAATGTACTACTATCGATTTGTCGAACTATTGACAATAGTGCAACAACAACCTACAACCGATTGAATCATCGATAAATAATTTTGATACATGCGATTGCCTATAATCTAAGTTTACAAATGTTTAATTGCAACAGTTGATTTTTCCTCCCTAGAAAGTAAAAGAGCTACTTTTGAGGTTTTGAACCGCAACAAATGTATTAAAAACAGCTGTTTTTGCTGCAGAAGACAAAAACTACTACTATTTGGACTTACTATTTCTCGTCTGTATAGCTGGATGAGAATAGTGTGTGTAATGTAAGTTTTGTGTAAGTCAAAGATAAATTATCATGGTTGTTGCAATGGCTTTATAATCTGGTCTAGACAATTGCATGTTGATGACAAACTATTATACAGTTGTTGTGATGTTGGTAGCACTGGCTTGGCTGAGAGGAACCATCGAGGTACAAGATGAGATGGACGAGATGAGAGCCGAGAATGAACAGATGAAGCTGGTTCCGAAGGTGACAATGCGGGAGATGATAGTGAACCCTACGCTGCGCATTCCTCTCACCATCGCCATGGTGATCATGATAGCTCAGCAGTTCTCGGGCATCAACGCTGTAAGGCTCATCTCACATTGTATTTAAATAGAAGTAAAAAATAGTGGTCACTAAATAATCTGACATTATGCAGTCCGATGACTCAATAATCTGACTTGCCGATGGTCTTATCATCAGGAAAAACCAGCTTGGTACAACATGAATCCTTCTACCTTCGCAGTATACAATGACAGTCATTACTAGTTTTGGTCCTTTTATTGATTGTGTTTACAAACTGTACCAAATGCTTAATATTTATTTATAATGCATTGGAAAATAATGGTCAGTCATTTTTTCTTGATCAGTGCATTAGGATAAAACCATTCTTGATCATCCAAAATTTTTGATATTCTCACCACTAAGACACATATTAATAATAATAATTTGATCCACATATTATGGAAGGACAACTGTAGATCGTTAAGTTATGTATTAACGTTAACCAAAGGCTGATAGGTATATAAGATTTGACTATTGATAGAACTAGGCATTCCATCGTTCTATGTTTAAATTGTTACCAGTACTTGTGTGCTGTTTTAAATTACAAAGTTCTGCCGAATTATTACGGGAACTTTTTTAGAAAATCTAAACTCAGTGGTGTAAAGGTGCGTGAACGTGTTAAAACGTTATTTGGCTCATTCAACTAATCTATGCTGGTAGCTTTTTTTTAAGAGAACCCTAACTTTCAGCAGTTCAAAAATGGTAGGCTACGTTTAACAGAGTTTAAATTAAAATGATTTGAAGAGGAGGGCCTTTTCCCCATCATTGGAACAAAAGATACCAGTTTGTCCCCTGAAATATATCCAGCCTGCGCCCTTATCCAAACATACATTGGTCACAGAATTCTTGACAAAGTCGCTATTTAATCTTCATTTGAGTTCCAACTTGGCTAAACTAATAATACCCTCATTTTATTTTTCAATTGTATTTTTACAATTCATGCTGTGTGTGTTTGCAAAAAATAATTACTTTTCTACACCCTGTTCCAGAACCCTACAGCTATATGGGTTAAACTATGGATTCAAGATATTGATGCCTGAAAACTTCAATAATCTCCAAAAAACCTTTTAGGTGTTCATAGCTGCCAATCCAAATTCTATAATATAAAATTATATATCAGCATTTTTTTTCTCAACAGGCAATGTTCTTCTCGACAAGCATATTCAAGGAGGCCAAGCTCAGTGACACTAATGCTCAGTTGGCGACACTGTTGATGGGAACAGTCAATGTTCTGATGACATTGGTATCACTAGTCCTAGTGGAGAAGGCTGGACGCAAAACTCTACTGCTCATCGGTTTTGGAGGAATGTTCATTGACACTATTTTGCTCACAATTGGGCTTGTCACAGTGGTATGTGTAAAAGTTGTAATAAATTTTATAAATTTAGGTAAATAAGATCTGCATGAAACAAAATTTCAACTTGAATTGTTTTGGGCTCAGGCTTTTTTGTCTCTCAGGGTGTGTTCTAGTTTTCAAAGGCTGTATGTAAAAAATTTCAAACATGTTTATTGTTTACAGTAAACCTTTCATAGTTTGACACTCGATAGTTCGACACGGGCTGAGCTAATTTGTCAAGTGATATTTAATGGTTACTATTGTGATACTTGAACATTAATTTTGACTTGAGACAACTAATGAACAGTGAAATCGTTAAGCTTTTTACTATTTAATAAATTTGGGTGATTTCTATAAAAGAGTTGTGTTTTTACTTTCCTGCATATTAAACTCCGTTTACTCCCTATAGTTCAACATTTCGATAGTTTGACATCCCTTAAGTCCACAAAGTGTCAAACTATCGATGTTCAACTGTATATCTTTCTAACACAGAACTTAAATGTTTAGTGAACACTAATAATGTACAAATTTTCAAAATCTTGGCCCAGTGTCTTCCATTGAACAAAACTCAAGTTATGTTTGTCCACATTTTCTCCAATATATCTCGGATTTTTTTCAGGACCAATACACTTGGGTGTCCTATTTCTGCATTCTCTTCGTCCTGATCTTTGTGATCATGTTTGCCGTTGGACCTGGTTCAATCCCTTGGTTCCTCGTCACGGAGTTGTTTAACCAATCCGCTCGTCCGACCGCCGCAAGTATCGCTGTCACTACCAACTGGACGGCCAACTTCTTTGTTGGTCTCGGATTCCTACCTTTACAGGTCAGTTTATTTTACAAGTAGGCCTATATTGTGTAATAGCATAAAATGTAGCAAGATTTCGCCATAATTATTTTCTACATAAACTTGATTGACTAAAGGAAAATGAATTTAATTCTCAACTTGATGTTCGAGTAGTTTGCATTCAGTATCCAACTTGACTGATAATATCAATATAATGATGAACGCAACGGAGAACCAAGTTTCCCGCGGAGTCTGCAAATGAACTAAACACTCTTGTGAGTTAGTCCGTCCACACCGCTGGCGTCTTTCATAGCAGAGACTGGCAAGTGTAGTGTGCTGCCATATTGAACAATCGGAGGGCGGGAAACGTTGTTATTGTGATTTTCCATCTCGAGAGATATTCCCCAATAGCTGCTGCACTCTATCGGCAAAACTGGGAAGTATCAAGACCAGCCAATACTCTGTATTAAAAGGCGAGTATAGTCGTCCATAGCGTTTTTAGTAAAGGGAATTCTGGCGAGTATATTCCTCTACTGGTAAGGGTTGAAGGCTAGTGGTCTACAATGAATTTGACCAGAACTTGGTAATTATAATCATGTTACGTAACACAATACATTTTTACTGTTTCAGGTATTGATGGGTGGTTATGTATTTCTCATCTTCGTAGTTCTGCAAGGTCTTTTCACATTCTTTGTTTGGAAGAAGGTTCCAGAAACCAAGAACAAGACGATAGAAGAAATATCTTCTATGTTCAGACAGATATCTTATCAGTAAAAGAGTAACTACAAGAAGTGGAATCTCAAAGAACTTAAGTTTTGAGCAGTGCGATGGTGTAAATATTTTATTTAAATGCAGGTTCAGATTAACTAATGTAGTTTTCTTTGAAATACAAAAAGTTAATAAACATTCCTAGAAATTAAGTTTGTATGTAGTGTTTTATAAGTTATTTATAGCCATTTCGAGGCAATGTTTCAGATCAGAATGTAGGGTGTCATTTTACCAACATTGTTACCAGATTTTGGTTCAGTTTGTAATTAGTGGCAATTTAAATAGATATTTGTAAGTAATAAAATTATAATAAATTTGTATCATGAAAGTATAGAATATTACCTACGGGCTTGAATTGAGATTAAGATAATGAATAATTAAAAATTTGCAAAATGTAAGAAACTGTTTAAAAGGATAATTTGAAAGTAGGGTTTGTTTTTTTAATTAATTAAAAATGAATACACTGATTCTTTATACTTATCTCAGGTATACTATACAACTTAATATGTATAGTTTTAAACTCGTATGAAATTATTTAGGCTCTATTCTTAGAATATGAGTTAGAACTCAGACAATAGTACCTATTAATGTCTTTGGTATTTATTTTCAGTTCAATAAGCCTCAATTTGTTCATGCATCACATTAGGTAGTTTTCAGGAAAATGTTTTTGTTTTTGAAATGTAAAATTTTGCCTTTCTTACACTTAATATTTTTAACAACTTGATGAATACCAACACAATTTGCTGTCTAGACATATCCATTTAGTGTTATAAACCCCGATTTCCTATGCATATTTGTTGTGTACAATGAACTTTATACTCATTATAATGTGTGCATTTGTCTATAGACTAAACTTGTATTATTTAATAGTTACCATTGCCTTTTTGTGTTTACTTTACCATTCATGAATCACAATCCATACTATGTTTATATAAGTCCAATATTTCATCATTTGATATTTTATTGTACATTTACCTATTTTGGTTTTTATCACAACTATCAAAATGATGTTAAGACTAACAATTTTCAACTAATTTTCTCCTTGATTAATTTGTGAATAAATGGCTAGCCTTAAATGTTAGATTTGTCTACTGAATATTAATTAATGTTACAATTTTAATATAATAAATGTTAAACAAATGATATTAAGCTTAGGAAGATTGTATGTACCCAAACACATAGTTATTGGAAGGTGATTTTATTAGAAGCAAATGAAACTCATTGATTGACAATAAAATACTCAAATATTAAAAACAAACCTACACACTTATATTAAACTCGTAAAATTGTACCCTATAATTTTTTTTTACCTTAATGATTGATTGTCCAACGTAAAGGGTGTTTTCAATATTATTATTTAAGTTTACAATTATTTTTGTTTAAGTTTTAAGAAATAAAAAGTATTGGTCTAAAAACAAAAACGTTTGCTAAATTTAATAACTGAACTGCGCTAGAGCATAGACTGTCAAATGTAATTAAAGGTTATTGTTTTAGAAAATGTTAATGCTACTCAAATATTTATTCTTATAGTTCCAATGTACAATATAGATTTTTGTGGTTTGAAGATATTTTTGTATAGAGGTTTGTCATGAAATATTTTGTAGTAATGATGTTTAATCTGCTGTTTAGGTAGAAATAAAGGCTGACTTTCAAATGTTTAAGTATAATCTAAGCTGTACAGAAGTTTACAAGAAAATGGACTGGTTGTAATCATTGTTCGAAAACCAATCATATTGTTTTTAGTAACAAATGCAAGATAAGATTCATGTTAAGTTATAGTATTACAACTGTTTTATCAATTGAGCCTTTCCATTTTCATGTTTACTCCCGTATACGAGTTTGATGCTGTAGATGTTTTAAATTAGTTTGTATACATTAGATTAGTATTTTATTGCATTAATGCTAGTTTTTGATCATTTGTTTATGATGAAACATGTGAATCAGTACACGGTATTGTCATATTCAAGAAATTGTATTGTATGATAGGTGTTCATGACATTTATTTTACTATTTATTTTGATATGTTAAGAAACAATAAATGTACAGAGTGTGATTTTTTAATGGTGTTGTTTTTCTGTTTATATACCTTGAGCCATGCATCCATCCAGCATTGTTTTAGATGTACAGGGTGACACACGGTTTTCATCTGCGTAGTACTAAAAGTGCGGTGGTGGGAGGTGGTCGTGGTGGGCATAGTTCTGCTCTACACAAGATGCCATTTCATTAACTCAGTCACTATGGAACAGTGGGACTTAGTTGTCAGTTGTCTTTTGTGTAGAGCAGAACTATGCCCACCATGACTACAGCACTCTCAGTATTAGGCAGATGAAAACCGTACGTCTCCCGTGTGTAACCCTGTATTTTACAATTTTATCTCAAATATCAGTGTTGAAATTTCATACGCCAAATGTCTCATGAATCATTATTAAGTATTTACAATACAAATTTATTTCCATAACCAACCACCTATTGATTTCAGTCTGTCATTGAGTATGAAGGAGGATGTTTCCTATTAGCGTAGCATACGCTGAGTGAAAATTTAAAAACGTACGTTTTCATGTCCCTGGCCTTTTACTTCGTAGATACTGGATTTGTAGTTTATTATTATTACACAGATCATCACACACCATTCTACACTCATCCTTCACTCATACTTGGGTTAAAATACGCACCTAGGTGGCGTCCCCATCTTAATGATTGATAATTGATAATTGATAATTATTATGTGTTTTTATATTTTTTGGGATGGGGGCAACATGTTACACACATTTATTTAGTTTTAAATAGGTTCTAGGTATTTTTTTCGTATTTTTAAAGTCTCTAAATTCACGACCATGACGTGTCCCTAGGGTACATTTTCCAACTTTCACGCTGTTTTTAGACTAATTATTCATGCCGAAATATATAAAGCCATATTTTTATGTCATCAATGGTTATTAAACTTACAAAAAAGGAGCATATTATAATTTTATTGTCATTGTAAACTGACTACCATGACAAAATAAGTCTGTCCCTCGATTTGGCGTCACGACCATTTGGGAAAAATTTTCAACTTTGGAGCACGACAGTGGCAAGCCTGGCGTCGATGGAGTCAGTTGGTTTTAGAGACTAGTTCGGGGTGTACGTCAGGATTGTAGTGCCGGTCGTTTCGAGTTGAAAGGAGGAATTACAAGATTAATAAAGGAAAGATTGTGTTTTTTGTAATTTTGGAGTGTCCATGACCGTACGTAGTCATCCGATGAAGTAGACATGGTGTTAATTTTTGTTTATAAGATATTTCAATTGCTAGATTAACCTAGAAGTCCACTTTGTATCCTCGAACATGAGGTGCAGGGCTACCGCCAGAACAGAGCCAAATAACAGGTAATTTCACGACCATCGCAGGTTTTTTCACGACCAATCCAGCCTTATGGATTATAGTGTGTTTGGTCGTGACAATAACTTTAATATAATTGTAAATTGAACAGTTTAGTTCAATTGAAACACATATTTTTATTATAACTAACAGTATAATTGAAGGATTGTTTAGAAAGATTTAGATTATTTCAGACAATTCACGACCGTACCGCTTGTCCCTGACCATCACGTTTATGATTTCTATCATAAAAATTTCAAAAATTAAAATATTGTCATATTTCAATGTTTTATACACAAAAGAAGCACACCTATATACAAACATAACGATTTTTCGGGTCTCAGGTAAGTTTTTCCAGAGTTATACAAACTTAAAAAGATTTTATTGGCTTTGTTTCAATTTTTTGAGTTTTTTTTATTTTTTTCTAGAAAGACCAAATATACCAAAAGCTCAGTGACCTTTTTATTGTATAATGGTCATAAAAGTAAATTAGTTTATAGCAAAACATAGTTATAAAAATAATATTAACTATTTTTAATATTCATTTAAACGTCCGTTATGGTCGTGACAGGATTTTGTGTTTTTCCACTAAAGATGCTCTTAAAAAAAAAAAACTACCAAAAAATTTGCGTTACCATGGACATTTTATGAAACTTCAAATGTTAATGAAATAAAAAAACTAATAAAAGTTTTGAAAAAAGGGGAAAAAATTTTGCAAAGTGCTTTTCCTGAAAACGTACGTTTTTAAATTTTCACTCGTCAAATATCAGTGTTGAAATTTCATACGCCAAATGTCTCATGAATCATTATTAAGTATTTACAATACAAATTTATTTCCATAACCAACCACCTATTGATTTCAGTCTGTCATTGAGTATGAAGGAGGATGTTTCCTATTAGCGTAGCATACGCTACCAAAAGCTATTTTAAGATTTAAAAAATAAGTCCCGCTCCTTGGCAATCTGCAGTGATCTCATTCTGCATCGAGTAACATAACAGAATATACTATTTTGAAACATATAACAGAAAACATTTGTGTGTTTCATAAAAAATTAATTTTCCAAATTTTAGGTATAAATTTAGAAATTTTTATGAATGGTTGTTAGGTGGATTAGACAATACAGTTATTACAGTTGAGTCCCGCAAACTCGGCACTCGATAACCCGGCAGTCTGGATAACTCGGCTATCACCTGGCTCAGAAAATTAGTGATATTTTGAGTCCGAGTTAAACATGGACTCAAGCCAGCTCAAGTAAAATCATTCACAACTTGTACCAAGGATTTTTTGTACTATATCTGATGAGTTAGTACTGACTTGTAACATAAAAAAAAGTGGTTAAAAAGCTTAAAAATTTTATTGTCCTTACTTTTAACCCTAGTTCCTGATAATCTGGCATTTCACAAACTCGGCACCCTTCCAGTCCACATTACGCCGAGTTTGCGGGACTCTACTGCATCAAAATGTAATTAAAATTTCACTTTGGAATACAGCGGATAATTTAGCGCACAAAAATATGTCATATTCTGAGGGTAACATTTTACTTTGTGCAATATTTTTTCAAAGTTAACATTTTTCTACCGAAAGGAACTATTTTTGATTAGAGCGAGAAAAAAAATGATCAGCTGATTTTTCCCTCGCTCTCGATTAGTTATCTATTTATTTATCCACTACATTAGGATTACTGATATAAAGGAAGCCAATGAGGTTGAAGAACATATCAGTATAGTTATTGAAAACTTTTCAATATAAAAATGTATCTGACTGCAAGCCATAAAGCTGCGGCTCCACTGGCCGTAGTTTATCGCATTGCAATTACAGTTGGGTACAATTACACATGAAATACAAATCCGCAGCGGTGTCTATAATGTAGTGCAAAAATAGGAAAGGTTCCATTTCCGCAAGATGCTACATTCTGCGGTTCGCCATAAAATGAATTACACTGCTGTCGCTAGTGGAGCCACCTTTGTTTGATCGCTACCTTCCCATTTCAGTGCCAAAACCAACCACAGTTTTGTCGCACGACTAACTACGGCCAGTGGAGTGCAGCCTTTGAACTGTCAAATTGAGGATCTCATCAAAACTTTGCCATTTCAATAGCATGTAACTTGCTACCTGTGGCTAAAGTTCTAACATTTTGGACCATTCTACAGAAAATCATGAAAAATATTGGCTTTATTTGACAAGACTATGCAGCACCTATTAAAAAAAAATATAGGCCAAGGCTACCTTCTATGTTTATAGTTTGACTCAAAACTCAAAATACGTTAAATTCATCAATTCCTACAAAAAAAAAAAAAAAAAAAAAAAAACAAAAGTCAGTCTAGATGACTGGTGAGATTGCTGGTTTACACAGGATAACAACTAGAGCAATTGGGTGGAAAGAAGAACCAATTTCTCAGAACCAATAAATGTTCATTTATTACTAAACAAACTGAACTAAATAAGATATAAAATTCGTAACATAATACACAGAGTGAAACAATAATTTTTTATACAGGCATATAAACAAAAGAATTTATTTAAGTATGTTTATGTGCTGACAATGATGAGTATGTAACAATTTCTCGTATAAAAATATCTCTTATCACATTTTAAGTACTATTGTAGTTCAGCAAAAGTGCCTATGACTTAAAACAGCAAGTGACATAAAGGAGTAAGGTGGTTAATAATACAAATCTGATTCCTAAAATTATCCTTGTTAAAATTTAGCGTCTTTGGATTGAAGACTTAATTTTTCTGTAATCATAAAAAATCAGAAAATTAGAAGTGTTTAAGAACACAATATTAAGGAACAATTAAAATTAAATCAAAATAAATCAAAACATTTAAATACATGGAGGAATAAAACGTATTAAAATTCAGATTGATCAACCAGTAATATATACATAGTTAACAAAATTAATAAACGGGAGGAAATTTAAAAATGAGGGAAATTACAGAGAACTATTAACTTAACCGATAGCTTATTTAAATTGATATGCCTACATTAAATGTGTGAGGGGTTAGAACTTTTGCTGAAATACATGTTTACAAATACAGTACAATGAGGAGGTAGCTTAGTCATTTAATCACACTCAGACATTTTAAGATTCATAATTTCTCTCGTTCAAATTTCTAACTCACATCATATCAAACAAAATTGGTAACAAGGGAAATATTCCCACTATTTCACATTTATAAAATGTATTTCCAATAATCAACAGTACTTTTCAAAAACTTTTCATTTGGTTTTTTGAAAACACATTGAAAATAAATATACAGCTAATTGTCGTAATTTGCTCAAACGCGAGCAATACTCATTAATTCACTACATAAACATGACTTACAGTATTTTAACATTTGCAGGATGAAAGGCAAATCGTGTCAAATGAATTTGTTCCCACCTGGGCAACATTATATTTATAATTTGATTGACAGATCAATTCAAGAGTTCAGAACAGAGTGATGAAGAAGTTCCACGGGGTACTAAAGACCTGGAAAAAGAAAGAGAAACGTTGACTTAGAATATGAACAAATCTATACATTTCGATTAACTTCTACTATGTGCAATTTAATTTGATTGGGTAAGATTCTAGTGAACATGACTAAATAAAAAACTTGCTTTATTTGTTAAGATTAATAATTAAGGAAGAGACTTAAAGTTGGAATTAAGTTAATTGCTTTGGAGATTATAGCACATCAGTCTAAAGTTGATTTGATAAAGATAGATATTGATGCAACTTTTTTACCAGCACTCGCCATAGGAGTTTTTTCTTTGATCACATAACTTGGCAGCTGCATATTTTTCAATGGCAACAAGGGTAGCAATAGCAAATCATGCAGTTGGTTTTTATTGTGACTATAAGGAATTATTTTTGGGACTCAAAATTCGGATCCAAGATTCAAAATTCCTGGATTTGACCATCACAATTGACTTGGTTTAGTATAGACCAAATAAACAGATTCATAGAGAACTGTATAATGTGTCACTAATTGTGTTTGTCATAATGCTTGCAGATGTGTATTAATTATTTTTTGTTACAAACACTTGTTCGTTGAAGAAATGTCTTGCTTTGCAACTAGGTTTTCAGTTTCTAGTTGTGTTTGTAACAATGCTTGCATGTGTATCAAATATTTTTTTCCTACAGTTACCTAACAATGTACAACGTTCTTTTACTGATTTGAGAAAGCAAAATGGCCAATTCGCTCATCAGTGAGACAATGTTAACATTGTCTCACTCTAATTACTTTGTCACACTCCAGATTTGCAACGTGAAGGCATAAAATAGTGAGCGCGTAACATGCAGACAAGGTCGTATGCGCGCGAAATACGTTGTCAGAACTGGCTGTAAATCAGCTGGTCAGCTGTTGTACTGTTGACCGGTCACGACAGAAGCCACTATTTCATTGATTTGCCATTTGTAAACATTGAAGGTGGTTTTGCTGTCGCAAAATGGACCTTAATGACGATTTTAGTAATAATAGTTCACCAGAAGAGTCTTGTACTCCAGAAGGGTGTTTGTGTTCATTTTTTAAGGAGATTATTTTTTGTTTTATAATTTTGTTTCTGATTTATTAAGGCTACTTTCACATTGAATGTCATATTAAAAGTTCACTTCTGTGTAAAAATATGTTACATTTCTTATTTATTTGTTTTATGGTAACTGTAGGAAAAATATAATGTGCAACTAGAGTAAAAAGTGCAATTGCCTCACTCGCCTACAGGGCCCTGTTTCATAAAACTACTAGTCTAGTATAAATACTAGTTACTAGTGTAGGGACTAGTATTACTAGTGGTTTTTACTAGTGTAGACAGCAATGTCTTTCATAAAGTTTTACTCTTGTAAATTACACTGGTAAATACTTGCCATTTTCTAAGAACCTCTCTTCACCTGTATTATTTGAAGTAGACTAGTATTTTTGGAAAGAGAGTTATTTAATTACTCAAATCATAAAAAAAAAAAATTATTAAATTCTTTTTCAAGTGTGAATTGGCTCAAAAGTTTGCAATTTAAGATGAAAATAGATCTGTGAGTGCTAAAATGATAATTATTAGATGTAAATTACAATCAATAAATGTGGCGTAGTACAAAATGAGTAAAATTGAATTTTATAATGTGTGTAAAATCAACCTATTAGAATAATTATTATTATAAGTTATCAATTTCTGTGAAATTTTAGTCTAATTGTACTTGAGTTAAATTTCATGGTTATATAAACTATTTAGCTATCACAGAGAAAAGATTTTTAAGCTTTAAGAACCAAATTAAAACTGCATACTGTATTGCATACAAAGATGTAACAAATGTATCCAACATTACAACATTAATCAGATTATTTTACACCCAAGGCTCTCGGTTTTATTTAAAGACATTTTAATAGGTACCGTTAATATAGGTACTTCTGCTATCATAAAAACATTACTTTTAACATTTTGGTATTCTGAATTTGTTATTCAAAGTAATAAAAAAATAGATGTTGATTAGAGCTGTTATTTTAATGTAAAACATGTAACAGTTTAATTAATAGAATAAAAAGTAAAGTGAGTGGCGCGGATTTCAACCAGGGACCCACCACATGACTAGCGAGAACTCTCTGAGCTACGCCCTGCCGTAGCGACAATGCCATTTTTTACTATACTTGAAAACCTACTTCTCCATTGCTTGTAACGGCGTTGCAATTATTTGTTACATCAATAAACGTTTAGGCTTATTATTCATGGTTTGTAGACTCAAAATTTGAATATCTCTAAATGGTTTTCAACCAAAATATCCTATATTATGCATTCGAATATTTGGAAACATTGGTAAGTGTACTTGAAACCGTTCCAATAAACAAAATGTCCTTAGACAATTTAATTACATTCAAAATTTGAGCCTTCTTTTCTTTACTCATAGCAAGCTTAATTTTATATGTCAGAATAAAACAAAAACTATACAAATCACAGCGAATGCGGCAGCAACAGATCAAATTCCACCCAACTGTTGAGCGCCGCAACTATAGTCAAGTTGGGTAGCAGGAAAATATTTCAGTTCTGGCAGAGAGGCTGCAATTTTAGGTGGTTATAGTATACAAGTTTCTGAACCTAAAACCACCCAGACCCCAATTTTTAAGGACCTCGGTCGTCCGTAATAACGTCATCAAAATGGCGGCCGTAAGAGGATGCTGGGTCCCCATGAATTGGCTATAACGACCCGAATGCCTGAACCGATTTTCATGAAATTTGGCACACAAGTGCTTGAATACATTATCTCGGCCTGGGTTGAAAATGGTCAACTTTCATCAAGTCATTTCAAAATGGTGGCTGTTCAAAACTAAAAAAAAGTTATGAGGAAAATAATTGTGAATTGTTTTATACAGGGTGAGTTTTAAATGAGTTCCCCCCCCTACTTTTTTATACATTTCTTAAGATATCAACTTAAAACCATGTCAGATCATTCTAGTGTAGCAAGTACTTCATTTTGACTGGGTTTAAGTTTTTGGCCGCCATCTTGGATCCGCCATTTTGGATAAAAAGTTATTTTTTCAAATGTAAAGGTAGGGTTGTGACCCACCGTTTCAAACAAGACTTTTACGCTGAACTGACTCTCTGCCAGAACTGAAATATTCTGCCATCATATGCAGATATACGACCCTACAACCGATATAGGCTATCGGTATAGATATAGGCCTACAACCGGCTACTACAATCACCGTGTTGATTGCAGCATGCAGCGACGCGACGCCGCGCCGGCGAGCTCATTGATGAACATAAATAAGAGCGTTTTGATAAATAATGTGTGATTGTTTTACCTATGTGTCTATATAGTTGTTAATTAAAAGAAAACACTGCGTTTCTACAACTATTTACTTTTTGTATCAAATGAAAACAAAATTAAAACCCTTTATAAAGGATTTGTAATCTCGTGATTGAGGTTAGAAATTTGTTTTGAAAGTTTACCTTGTAAAGTTGGTCACGTGACTAGTAGTTTTGGTCACGTAACTCGTAAAATACACTAGTATTTACTAGCGGTATAAAAACGTTTATGAAACACAAATTAGTAGGACAGGTAAATACGGGACTAGTATTTACTACACTAGTATTTTTATGAAACAGGGCCCAGCTCGTGAGTACGGATTTCTCTCGAGTGAGGCAATTGCTCACTAGTTGCACAAATAACTATAGTTACAAACAGTTGTCTGTTGGAGAAATGTCTTGCTTTGCAACTAGTTTTTCAGTTTTTAATTGCGTTCGTAACAATGCTTGCATGTTTATAAAATATTTTTAGTTACAAAGCCTTGTTCATTGGAGAAATGTCTTGTTTTGCAGCTAGGTTTTTTTTAGTTTTATAAATAACATATATTGAAAAACAACAAACTAACCGTAGACTTATGTCCGCTTGTGGCTCCTCCGGAGTGCTGTAGTTTTGGGACGAGAGGTCGTGGACCCACCAGAACCAATACTGAACATTCCTCCACCGACTGTAACAATATTTGAACACGATAATTTTTTTAGAATTTTGTAACTTAAACAAAGCTAAATTATAATTAGAGGGTTTCCATTAAAATGTTCAAGGTCAAAAGTTGTTGCTCCAAAAAAAAGAAAAGAAAATTACTTATTTGTACCTACCTACACATAAAAAAGCATTCAAAGAACCCTATAATATATATTTCAAGAAGAATAAAATGTATGAACACATTTAAAAACCATGAGTTGAGCATATATGTGCCATTTTTTTGGATTTGTATAAAATATTTTTTTCTTTAGGCTTAATCTATAATATCTTTATGAAACTGTGTTTAAACTGAAACTGCAGAAAAAACTGCAAAATTAGCTAAGATTACCAAATAGTAAATCTTATATCACAGCAAAACAAGTCCCATGTTCCTTGAGATGAAAACCACTTAGGAAAATACCTAGGCTAATGCTGATATAAAATTGTTCAAATCTTACCAGTTGGAGGTGCAGCATTAAACTGAAATGCCGGGGCAGCAGATGAAGATGCCTGTCCAAACTGGAAGGTAGAAGAGGCTGCAGGTTGCGTTGTGGCAGCTCCAAATGTCGGTGGAGGGGCACTTTGTCCAAATGAAGGAGGCGCAGCGCCAAAGCTTGGCACTGAAGGTTGCGCTGGAGAACTTGTCTGAGCGGTTGCACTAAATGCAAATTGTGTTGCCGTCCCGAGCGGTTTCACAGATTCTGTTGGCTTGCCCGCTGTGGAGTTGCCAAACATAAATGGAGAGCTTGCACCGAAAGCTGGCGGTTTTGCTTCACCCGTGTTTGAACTAGTGGAATTGGCACCGAATGTTCCAGATGAACCAAATCCACCAGCCGTGTTTGTGCTGTTTTGACTTCCAAAAGCAAAAGTAGGATTGCTTTGGTTTCCAAAGGTAGAAGCTGCAGTAGTCTTCTGGCTTCCAAAGGTTGAAGTAGGATTATTTTGATTACCAAAAGAGGAACTCGGCGTGGTGCCCAAACCTCCAAAGTTGGGTGTAGGGTTATTGGCACCTGCGAATACATTCTTTGAAGCATCACTGCTTGTTGCAGTGCCAAATAGCGAAGGCTGAGCAGTGGTTGAAGGTGCTGAGAAAGGACTGCTCTGCGACCCAATACTTGTTGGATTACCAAATACAGATGCAGATTTTGCTGTGGTAGCATTGCCAAACATGGTTGGTGTATTAGATGTTGTTGTGTTGCCAAACATGGTTGGAGTATTGGCTGTTGTAGTACTGCCAAACATAGTTGGAGTATTAGATGTCGTAGTACTTCCAAACATGGTAGGGGTATTGGTGGTTGTTGCATTGCCAAACATTGTCGAAGTATTGGATGTCGTAGTACTGCCAAACATGGTTGGATTATTTGATGACGTAGTACTTCCAAACATGGCTGGAGTATTCGATGTAGTAGTGCTGCCAAACATGGTTGGAGTTTTTGATGTAGGGGTATTATTGGCAAACATAGTGGAAGCAGTCGTTGTAGAACTGTTTAATGAGATTCCAAAAGGACTGCTTGCTTGAGTTGTAGCCGCTGTACCTGAAAATCCAAACACAGTTGATTGTTGGGTTACAGAATTAGATTCATTGCCAAATGCAATGGGCTTGATAGTTGTTGATGCATTTCCAAACATGTTATTGTTTGCAGTTGTTCCACTTGATGAAACCGTGCCATTTTGCAATGATGTTGAACTTCCAAATCCTCCTTGTGATGGAGCACTTCCAAATATTGTGTTTGCTTGAGAAGTCTGGCTGTTTGATGAAAGCGGTCTTAGAGACCCATTTCCAAAGGCAGCCGGGGCCTGTATACCTCCAGCAGCGAAGGGACTCGATTTACTGATAACAGAACTGAACATATTTACAGATGGAGAGGCAGCATTACTGGTTAAAGCATTTGGTTGAGGCGCTGAAACATTTGCTGCAGTAGATTGTTGAGCTGAACTGGCTAATGGTTTTGTTGATAAAGAAGAAGCGGAACTTGCAGAAAATCCACTTGTTGACCCAAAACTATAAGGGGAAGCTACTTGTGAAACAGAAGAATTTGGTGTGTTACTTGGAGGTTTGTTTGCACTTGCTTGCAGAGCAAAGGGCGAAGAACTGCTTGAAGTTGGTGCAAAACCATTCACTAGAGGTTTATTACCATTTTCAACCGTGGCAGGCGGAGTTGAATTGTCTTTGTTTCCAAACATGTTGAACATGGATTTATTTTGTTCAGCTGTACTAACTGACTGTGCTGTTGTGGATGTTGCTGGCGAAAACAACGAAGGAAACCCTGAATCCGGTTGAGAAGTCTTTGTTTCACCACCAAATGAGGCAAACGGCTTAACTGCAGGTGAGTTTGGTTTGGGTGAATCTCCTTTGCTTGTGTCGGACAGAGAACTGTTTGCTGGAAATTTAAATCCTCCAGGTGATGATACATTTGTGGAACCGTTACTCGACACTCGAGGTAGAATTGGAAATGAAGATGGTGACTTATAGGGTAGAGTTTGAACCTTCCCTGGAGATGAAAGGTTAAATGAAACAATACTTGTGAGGCTGTTTGTTGTTAAATTTGTACTTTCATTGGGTTTTGATGCTTCTTTGCGGGGAGCTGATGAAGGGGAACTGAAATTTAAAGTCAATGGTTTGGCAGCATTAGGACTTTCCGATCCCATTTTCAGACTGCCAGAAGCGTTGAATGAAGAGAGGGGAGTTGATGGAACCGCAACAGAGTTGACTTTGTTCAAACTTCCACCATCAGGTTCATCCTTTTCAAAAATCTTTGTAGAAGTCAGAGCTTCACTGAAAGTAACACTCTTCTTCAGTTTGGCAGATTCTGGTGTAGCAGGTGATTCAGGAGTTGTGAATAAAGCTTTCCCTTTTATTAATCTTTCTGGTTGTTTTTGTGGTTCTGATTGAGGGCCCTCTAGTTCTGATTGTTCACCTGAAATAATGAATCTATTGTTAGTTGGGTAAGTTTTAAGAAGTAATTAAAAATATATTTTTTTTTAAATTTCATGTTTTGAGTTGAGGAAAAGTTGAATACAAAGAGGTAGTCCTTACATTTGGAAGGTTAACCAAACTCTACTAAACCAAAGTACAGTCTAACCTTGATATAACGAACCTCAATATAACGAATTCCTTGATATAACAAATTTTTTTAATCCCCTATGACTCTCCATAAGAGACTATGTATATTTTACCTCTACATAACGAACAAACCATAACAACGACCTTGATTTAACAAATTTTTGGTGATTCCGACTCAATAAAACACCTCAATATAACGAATTTATCATTGTCAGAACCTCTACATTGCGAATTTAACTTCTGCATAACGAATTGTCTACGTGTTTCCCTTGATATAACAAATCCCCCACCCCAGTATTGTTTTTGGAAAATCTGTTTCTTTATCAAATGAAATGGAAAGGTGACGTCATCGCTTGCACTGACATTCGTCTGCTCCGTTTTACACATCTCTCTGTCTGCTGTCGCTGCGCACGCAATGTTGCAACTGAGAACTGATTTCATTCACTGAGGACTGATGACGACGTAATCTGTAGTAAGCTGTGATTGGGTGATAAGTAAATATGGTGAATTGTACAATTTTTGGATAAAGAGAAATCTAAGAAAGAATATAAAAACAAAAGCAAAGAGCAACAATACAATAGCAACACAAACAACCAACAAACAAACAACAATAGCAACATCGTTATTGTACTGTCTTAAAACAGATATATTAATTTAAATAGTTTTCAGCTGACTTAATTGTTTGTTTGTTTTTTTCTGTTCTAATTTTGATAAATTTGATGAAGACAATGAGACATGGAGTTCATACATGGTAAGGCTAGACAACTTTTTTGACCTAAATGGAATTACGTCAGAATTAAAGAAAAAGCAATATTTGATCAATTTATTGACACCTAAAGTATTTCACGACCTGAGAATTAATCTAAGCCCATGTGACATTGAGGATAAAAGTTATGACGAAATATGTGAAGCTTTACAATTATTACTGGAACCTAAGGGAAGTATTATTGCAGAACAACATAAGTTCACTAAACGAATCCAGAATCCGAGTGAATCTGTAGGCAGCTTCGCCAAAGATCTGAAAACCTTAGCCAGTAAATGTGATTTTAAATGTCCAAAATGTAATGCATCAACATCTGACGTTCATCTGCGGCAACAGTTTATTTCGGGCATTCATGATGGAAAATTGCTGTCTAGATTAATTGAAATTCACGAAGATAAAACGTTTAACCAATGTCTTGAAATAGCAAGTAACTTTGAGCAAATCAAAAGTGAAACAACGAAAATCCAAGAATCAAATTTGCAATCAAAAGTTGGAGAACAATTTCAGATTCGAGGGAAGAAAAGCGCTGGATATTTGCAAGGAAAGGGTAGTAAAATATCATGTTTCAGGTGTGGGGGACACCATCACATAAGTGCGTGCGAAATTCCAGCAGACATTAAATGTTGGAATTGTGAGAGGAAAGGACATCTCAGCAAAGTTTGTCGGAGAAAGAAACAAAACATGCGACAAGCTGATGACGCTTCGACAGGAAATGAGTATGAAGAGGAAGGTGAGTGTCAAAATCCACCTTTTATGTCAATTTTATCCGTTGTGGATAGAAAGAAGAAATGTACTAAATTGTCTAAGCTCTCGGATGATGCATATCAACCCGAAATGGTAAACAGGCCGGGAAAGATTATGTTAGACTGCACCATTGACGATAAGCGTAACTCTTTTGAGTTAGATACTGGTGCTGCGGTCAGTACTATACCGCTGCATCTGTTTAAGAAATTATTTCCAGGTAAGATTCTAAATAGAACAAGAATGCCGTTAAGAACCTATACAGGAGAAATAATTCGCCCGGTAGGGTTTGCGACTGTCTAACTTTTCTATGAAACTCAAATATCTGTGGGCAACCTGTATGTTATTCGGGGGAACGTAGACAGTATTTTTGGAAGGGAGTGGTTAAAGTTGTTCAAAATTGAGCTTCCTTCATTAAACCAGGTATCAGAAGATCAAACAGATCATAAAAAAGACCAGTTTATAGAGAATCTTAAGAGCGAATTTCCTAATGTTTTCTTACCAGGAGTGGGTAAAGTACCGAACTATGAAGCTCATTTGAGTTTGAAACCAAACTCTAAGCCGGTTTACCTGCCACCCCGCCCTGTTCCTTTTGCTTTAAGGGATAAAGTCAATGATGAAATTGACAGGTTAGAAAAGGAGGGAATTCTCTCAAAGTTGACCTACAGTCAATGGGGTACACCTATAGTACCGATAGTTAAACCAAACGGGGATATTCGGCTTTGTGCTGATTACAAAGTATCAGTTAATAAGACCTTGGAACCTGATCATTATCCAATTCCAACATTGGATGACATATTTGCGAGCATGAGTGGCTGTAAGTATTTTTCGACTATTGATATTTCTCAAGCGTATTTAAACATTCCCATGGACAACGAGAGTGCCAGAGTACAGGCCATTAGCACATATAAGGGTGTATATGCTGTCAATAGACTCATGTTCGGAATCAAAAATGCTCCAGCTGAGTGGCAAAGATTCATATCTCAAGCTCTAGACAACATTCCAGGTGTTACGGTGTTTTACGATGACATTAGAGTAGTGAGTAAAACGTTAGAGGAGCACAAAGATCAGCTAAAAGAAGTTTTCAGAAGGTTATCCAATAATAACTTGCGAGTCAATAGTAAGAAATGTAATTTATTTAAAGCTAAGATTGTGTATTTAGGACATGAAATATCAGAAAAGGGTATTCACAAATGTAAAGACAAAGTGGAGGCGGTAGTAAATGCTCCCCGACCGACCAATAAAGATGAGCTTAAAAGCTGGTTGGGTCTCATTAACTATTATGGAAGGTTTGTCAATCATCTCTCAAGCTTGTTACACCCTTTGTATGAACTGACCAGAGGTGGTAGAAAGTTTACCTGGACCTCAGAATGTGAGAAATCTTGGCTTCAAACAAAAAAGGAAATTGCTTCAGATAGAGTTTTAGTTCCATATGACCCTAAATTACCAATTATTCTGTCAGTTGATGCCAGTCCAGTAGGGCTTGGAGCTACTCTTTCACACGCTCTCCCGGATGGATCGGAAAGACCAATATGTTTCGCTTCTCGCACTCTTACGCTCACGGAACGGTCGTATTCTCAAATCGATAAAGAAGCTACAGCAATCTTTTGGGGTGTAAATAAGTTTTTCAATATGTGTTTTCCAAAAGGTTTATTTTAAGAACAGATAATAAACCACTTGTTTCTATCTTCAACCCCGCAAAGGAATTACCACGAATGACTGCGCAAAGACTTCTAAGGTATGCCATATTCCTGCAAGGTTTTGACTACGACGTTCAACATATAACTTCTGAGGAGAATGTCTCGTCTGATGCCCTTTCGAGAGCACCGATAATAGGAAAAGAGGATGAAAATTTCATGGATGACATAAACAGAGCGTGTTTATACCAAATTAGGCAATTCAATGATGTATTGCCTGTGAAGCTGGACGAAATTCAAGAGGAAACTCAGAAGGAAATTGTAATGAAAGATATTTACGATTGCTTACTACGAGGTAAACCATTGGGTCATAAGGAGTATAAAAAACACTTGGATGAATTGAGTATAGTGGACGGTTGTATAATGAGAGGCGATCGAGTTATTATACCACGCACTCTGAGAAAACGTGTTTTGAATGATCTACATTCGTCTCATACAGGAATTGTTAGGATGAAGGCCCTTGCAAGAAGTTATGTCTGGTGGCCAGACATGGATCTCGATATAGAACAATTTGTGAAACAGTGTACACCCTGCCAAAGAAATCAGAAGAATCCTGCTAAAGCGTGGCATCCATGGGAACCAGAAAATGCACCGTGGAAAAGAATACATGTTGATTTCTTAGGACCTGTATCAAATCAATACGTTTTACTGGTTGTAGATTCATTCTCTAAATGGTTAGAAGCCTGTCCCATGACACAAGCAACATCAAAGAAAACCATAGAGTTTTTGGAAGATATTTTTGCAAGATTCGGCCTACCTTATACATTGGTGAGTGACAATGCTTCAATATTTAAATCAGAAGAGTTTAGTAATTACTTAAAACATAATGGTATTATTCACAGAACCATTGCACCATATAATCCGCAGAGCAATGGTCAAGCAGAACGCTATGTTCAAGAAGTGAAAAGGTACTTAAGAAAAGAAGTGGACACAAATGGAAACCTAAAAGAAAAACTTCTTAAAGTTCTTTCATCTCACAGACGAACACCGACATCAACAACAACAAAAAGTCCGGCAGAGTTGATGTTTGGAAGAAAACTGCGGAATTCGTTAGATGTGTTGAGACCTTCATTAGAGTCAACGTTGAAACCTACCTTTCGCAGAGCCCAACAAGGATGTACATCTTTCAAAGGAACCATAAGAGAATTCAAAGAAGGTGAACATGTTTTGGTAAGAGAAATGGTGAAAAATGGCAAAATTGTTTGGAGAAAAGGCGAAATAAAGAAAAGAATTGGAAGAGTTATGTACTCCGTTGCTGTTGATGACATGCTATGGAGACGGCACATAAATCAACTTCGGAAGATATAGAATCGACAGTATCCTTTGAATTATTTCATGGGGGAAGAGTTTGTACTGTCTTAAAACAGATATATTAATTTAAATAGTTTTCAGCTGACTTAATTGTTTGTTTGTTTTTGTTTTTGTGTTGTTCATGATTTTGAAATGGAAGTAAAATCTATGTAACATAATGTTAGTTTCATTTTATATTTAAAACTGTTCAGTTATTTTAACATTCCTTAATTTACGAGTGTTTTTATTATCTTTAACTTGGCTATGAATATGCACTTTTATAATGACTTATTTAAGGCTAATAATTTATTGTTTTCAATACGATTTGTTTCAACTAGCAACACCAATGCCATAGTTAATGATTATTATTGACATTCCTCTGTTGTGATAAATCAGTACTGTACTGTAAGTAGCCTACCGGCCTATCACGGAGCAGTCAGTAGCTTACAAAACTTTCTACTGGTTTGTTTAGTTTTTTACATGGTTTATTACTACACAATGTAGTGTTTGGCTAGGTTTTAGGAGGGTTAGAACAAGCTGTGATTTTAAACTTACAGTTTTTAACCTGTACCAAGATCAATGCCATTGTCATGATTGTGCAATATTCAAGATCCCTCACCTTTATTATGCCGGATAATTTAGATTCTACCATTGACTATTGGATACAGAAGGTTCTACTGTACAATGAACACTGTACTGTAAAGTATTGTAGCCTATGCTACTTTAATTGTGTTTTAATGAGGTCAAATCCCGGCCTATATTGACCAACGCTGGTTCTGAACCTCGACTTAGCAAAATTCCTGCAAACCTAACCTCTATATAACGAACCTCATTTTAACAAAATCCTTGATATAACGAATATTCAGTTCGGTCCCTTCAGATTCGTTATACTGAGGCTGGACTGTACCAAGTAGTAGACTGCTGCCGACTGTGAAGTGTGCGATGTAATTAGATTTTTAAGTGCTAAAGGCGTGAGGATCTGGTGTTTATAAATTTAATTGTTACAGCTGCCCTGGTTTTTATATTGGACAAACCACCCGCTCATTTAAAACGAGATATAAGGAACACTTACCAAAACCATCCATCCACAAACCCAATTCTGCATTTGCCATTCATCTGATTAATTATAGGCTAATCAAGATGTCTCAAATATTGACAAAACCATCGATGTGTAGTTTCACAAAAAAGAGGCTGTTTTCTCAATAACTAGGAAAATGAATGATGAAAAGATAATCCTTCTTTATTGAGGCGAACTTAGGACCTCATGGCCCTTTCTTACAGTTAACCTCTAAAAAACTAATGATAACAACAAAATATTAACAAAAATTACAACACAGTTTGTAACAAAACAAGTTATAAAATATCATAATTTATTTAATATTCCCTAACATACATTCACACACACACACACGTACACCCTCTGTTGCATCTAGGCCTAACGCACGCCACCCCGCCAAGCCACGGCCATCCGGTCAAGGTAATATCCTTTCAGCGTCACCATCAGTCGGGATCGGTTTTCATGGATTTAATGTGAAAAGGTATGGAGTTCCATAGGCGGCATGCTGTTACTAAAAATGATTTGTTATAAACAGAGTTGTTCTGTGATGAGGAATGCGAAGCGTGGACGAGCCAGAGCGGGTATCCCTTGCGTCTCTTTCATTCAAAAATTTAAAATTCTTTCTTGATAACTTCTAATTGTTTAACAATGCTTCAAAAAGCAATTTATCTGTTATAAGCTCTACAAAATAGTTTGGGAATAAATTGTAAAATGTTATGGCTCGGGGTTCAAAAATAGGGAAAAACCTATTGGTACTCCATTCCCAAAGTCCGATCATGCTAGCTTTGTACCAGCTTCAAATATCAACTGTACTAGGCCTATTCAAAATGGCACAAACTATTAACATTTCAAATACCACAGCTGATCAGTTGTTTCTCCAACGCTTAGCACTAATCAGTAAACTGCACTGACAGAGCATGATGTCATAACAAAGAATATGTTTGAACCATTAACTCACTTGGTCCTCCCAGAACTGCTATCATTGCCGCCAGTCGGTTCTCCTTAGGCGGAGACAGGCTGAGATCGTTGGTGGACATGAACACGTTCTTCTTGACAGGTATATTGATTGGCACAGAGTGGCTCGGCTGGTTGGACATACGGCCCAGTAGACGGGACACAGCTCCTTCTTCTTCTTTCTCCTCCCCTCTAGGTGGCTCTTTATGTGTAGCAACGGTCTCTACAACGGCAGGAGGTGGAACGGGTGATGAGATGACAGGTGACGACCTCTTAGTCTCCTAAAATGAAACAATAATATAGTAAAAATTGTAAATTGTATTGCACAAAATTAGTATTAAATATTTTTTCAAACAAATTATGTTTATGCGGTTCATACAAATTTAACCAGGGAACCATACTTTCATTGAAAAATTGTTTTGTAAAAAAAATAATCCAACATCTATTTCCCTCACATTTTGGCCCATTTCCTTGTTTTGTGTTTTCCTTTTCCAAAATATAATATAGCATTCAAATTTTACAAAGTAACTTCCTACAAATTGCTGTGCTACATGGAAATCTCATTCATCTAATTGAACATAATGTTATACACTCTGATTAACTGTACAAGACCCACCTTTACAATTTTGGCAGCAGCAGTAGTAGCTCCACCAGAATCAGGAGCAGTTATACGATTGGTCAGTGTAGGAGGTGTAACTTCGGTTTGGACCTTCAGAAGTTTGCCAAGAACAGGGGTAGAAGTGAGAGAATCGTCTATGGCTAAAAACAACAAATTTGTTAAAATAACCATTAAAAAACTGGGGAAAACAAGTAAGTTAAAATAACACAAATAATTTACGGATTGTTCAAGTAAATCCTGTTTTAAAGTGAAAATAAGAATACTGAGTTTCACTTCCAATTTAATAGGTTGGGTTATATTTGAAGAGAAAGATTTTATTGTTACAGTTTTGACATTATAGAAGAGCAAAACTCTGAGAGGAGCAAAGCATTTGAACAAAATTGTTAACAATGACCGTTATAACATATTTTTCACACAGCAAAATATATAAACAGTTAACATAAGAAAAAACTTACACTGAGCTTTGCGCTTTGCAGTTTTTAAATGTGGTGGCCGTACTGAAACACTGGAACTCAATGATGATAATATTTCATTGTTTTTCAGGGAGGCTTTGTGTCTCTTCTTATCATCCTCATTTGGGGACGATTCCTCTCTCACACGTTTCCCCCTAAAATAAGTAACATAATTTTAGCAAAAACACACTGCTTCATGGAGAGGTATGGGTGATGCTCATGACGAAAATGCTGGGTCCCTTATCAGTAAAAATAAAAAGCCTGGATAAAACAAAATTATTAACCCTCCGAGTGTCCATAGTTTGGGCCTTAATGACCGCCTATTTTTGGCGCATTTGCAAGGTTTTATTAAAACGGATCTGAAAAGCTTAAAACAATGTTAATTCTACTGTTCTATATACCATTTTGTTTGGAAAATTATGGGCTTCAATATCATACATAAAACCTAAGGAATATTTGTTTCAAAAAAATTTTTTTAGGTAAAAATAAAAATTATTTTGGAAAAATTGAAAAAAAAAAATAAGTTCGCGCTCAATGAAATTGTATAAATTATAGGCCTATAAATATTTGAAAATAGCCACTTTGTTCTAATATTATGAGGATTACAAATATATAATAATATAAGGAAGTAGATTTGCAAATAAATAAGTTAAGGGCAAAAAACAGATTTCAGTACATAGCGTTTAGCTAAGAATGCATAGCCTAACCATAGCTAGGAATCTGGCTGATAATTTACATCAATATCACTACCTACTTCTTCAGGATCATCAACCAGCCCTTCAAAATCACTTAAATCTTCTTATAATGCACCACGTATATCACTACTTTTGATTTTTAACACTAAAACAATGATAAACATAATAAAACACATCAGTCATCGGTCCGAGGTTAACTAACACGTTTACAAATACGCACGTCAGCTGTCTGCTACAATTACGATCGGCTCGGAGAACATAAAGCGCTTAGAGACAGACCTCTGGAGAAAGCTTAGAATATAATGAAAAGAACGATACCAAACTCGATCCAGTTCAATCCGATTTTGTCAGTCATAGAGCCTTCGCCGTAAACAGTGTTCGTGAGTCGCTGCAGCGACGCATGACACTCGGAGGGTTAAGTATAAATATTGCATGTGCTGAAGACTTGTGAAGAAAAATAATTATTGAAACAAATTCAAGATCTTGTTAACTACAGCATATTCTGTAAGTTATCAGATATAGGCCCTAACAATACTTGGTAGGCCTAGTCTTCATTTTAACCTATTGGCTACAGAAATTGCTCTACCACCTCATAAGGCCTACACATAGGATTTCCTATTTATTTTGGTTTGACTTACAAAAACAACTTTAACTTCAGTATTCTTTATTCTACATTGTATTAAATTATTATCTCCCTTCTCACAAAGATGGAAACAGGCAATCAGGACTCTACTATGTAAGATAACTATGAAAGTACAAAAGAAAACTTCTTTAGTGTCTAAATTTTAATTTTTTGATTTCAAACTGAAAACTTGATTTTTGAACTTCAGTGGCTGACACCAAAAACTTACTGTATAGTCTGCTGTAACAGAGACGTGTGAAGTAGTCCGTCATTTCCAAATTGGGAATCTGCGACTCGAGAACGCTTTGAGATCTCCTCATCATCCTCATCAACCTGCACAGATCATAAGTTCAATTTATGAACAATAAATACAAATAATGAAGATTTGTGACCTCTGCTTCATAGTTAACAGTAGAGAGTCAAAAATCCAGCACGTCAAAAATCCAAACCCCTCCTGAGAGTTTTAAAATATTGAATTAGTATAGAGACAACAGATGTTATACAATTCCGCGGGCCAAACAGTCGGCGCCCGGCAGGGAAATGAGTGAACGGGCCAAGCCCCTCTGTACTCTAGGCCTACTAATTTTTCAAGAAACGAACTACGGTAGGCTAATGTAACGAAAATACCTAAGTACAAAAATCATTGTTTTTATTTCATTCACTGTATCCTAGAACTGTATTTTTAATACTGTAGGCCTAATTACGTGTCTATATTAGGCATTTCTAGGCTATGTTTGAAAATCTGAACAAATCGGTAGACTACCTAATCTGAACTACCTACGGTCCCAATTAGTTCGGATTTTTGACTCTCTACTGTATGTCCTTTCCAATAAACACAACCTAAAAATCAAATCAACTAGTTTCAAAAGCAGGTTTGGCAGCATTAAAAAATAATATTAAATAAGGCCAATGACATTTGTTTTACTAAAATGGTGTATCAATATTGAAACATATAGATTCAGTAGGCTGTGCTATAAGGTTAATGATGAATAAATGTACAGTAGACTCCCTCTTATCCGGACTCCTCGGGACCGAGGCCAGTCCAACGGACAACGGGTTCTCCGGTTAAACCGACGTCCCCAAAGACTCGTTAAAACAGACCGTTTTAAATACATACTGTATATTACAGTAGTTGTACTGTATATACAGTAGTGTATTTAGACACGTGATCACTGGTCTCAAATCTTTCCCACGAGAACAGTTGTTTCATTACTGCCTACTTCCTGCCGATCTAGTCCGGTTTTAAACCGATGTGCTGATAACAATTGTCCAGTTAAAGAGTTGTCATTACCGCCGAGTGTAGTCTGGTTAAACTGATGTTCGATTAAAAGGCATTCGGATAAGAGGGAGTCTACTGTAGAACAAAACTCACATGATTATCAATCATTTTAATCGTTGATCGCTTGGATAAACACGTGAAGAATATATTTAAAAAAAATATGTTCTTGTATTTAATGTTAATTTTATTGTAAAAATATAGTGTTTTAAATTGATTCCAAACAAAATATGGGAATTACTCTATTACTTAGAATTTGGCCTATAGCCTAGGCCTAGATATAGTACAAATTAGTGATTTCTATTACAGAGGGGAACCTATTGAGTGTACTAAGTCTTTTAGTAAAATAAGTACCTAATCGATTGGTTACAGTAAATAGGTACCTAGGCAAACAAATCAGTTTAGTTTTAACGTAGGAGTAGTGTTTTGTAGATATCGCATTCACATATTAAATATACAGATGCTGACTAATGTACCAGGTAATTCAGTCTACCATAAAGATACCACTCAATATATTTGAGACACATCTTTGTAATAATATAAACTATGCTGGTGTGTAGTAGTCATAGTCCATAGAAGACTGATCTATTAATCTATATTGATCAGTTAACTTACATGAGAATGAATCCTTTTGCGAGAGATCTCCTTGAGCACTTGTAGCACAGATTTCATTGAATCATCTGGTCCCATAGCAGAAGGTTTTGGCTGTGAATTGGCCCCATAGTTGTATTGCACTCTGAAATAATTAAGGGTTTGAAAACACTATTATGAATGAATAATATTGTAGGCTCACTACTAGATTACGGTATGATAATGATTTCAGGCCTAATCAGATTAAAACAAGATTTTGTACAGTAGGCTATTGAAAAAAAGAAAAAAAAAACACCAAACATTTGTGGCTGGGTAGCTACTAGCCTACTAAACTCACCAGAAATAAATTAAAAACTGTACAGCAGTGGCGACTGGTGGGTTAAGGTAGTGGGAGGGCGCGTACTATTTTTTATGGGTGGTTAGGCCCTACTGACACCGGGGAGTTTAGTTAAAAGTTAAAAAACAAGTTATTTTAAAAGTTAAATGTTGGTTTAGGATACAAACTGTTTTATTTATAACTGTCGTATATGCATTCAATGGTGAAGAGTTAAATCAATTGGCATGTATAAACAAGAGAAACTGGCTCTCTCGTGATTTTAGTTTGAGATAACAAAATCGGGGTTTGGCGGGCCTAGCAGTAGCAGCTTTAACTCAACTCTCTTTTCAAAACTTACCACCTTACCACTCGCATACTTCGTAGAAATGTTTTTCACCGAATTCATAGTTCATTATTAGCACTGAACTACACTGAAACAGAGGTATATTAATTAATTATCAACTTGAATACCGGCGGTGCGGCACAATAAACATAACCTCACAAAAAACCACAGTATTCACTATTTGACTGATCTATAAATAATTGGGTTGACAGATCGAGATCATTTGCTGCACCCAGTGCTTGTTGTAGCAATACCGGTAGCTTAAAATACTGTTTGGGAGGCCTAAACGCCCTATATCTGTTGCATTAGAGCCTGATGCACCGATGTGATTGGTCGAATATTTCTATGCAGTTTATATGCGAGTTTGAACTCTACCTACTGAGTCCCGGCGTACTAACTGGGGCAAAAACATCTAGCGTCCATTGTCCGTCCTAAGAACATTGACCCCACTGACATTTAGGCTATGTACATTGAATGTAGGATTACAGATTCTTTTAAAGTAGTCTACTGTAGGTTATTTTTTTACTTTTGTGTTGAAAATGGGATGACTTCGCCCTAGAGTCCTTATGGACTAGCCGCCACTGCTAGGCAGTGTAGTTGCGTAGGCCCTACCTACTTAATTCAATTTTGTTCTAAGTAGGTAGGTAAGCCCTATTATAGGCTTGTTTAACTCTTTAAACTCTTTTGGGCAACTTAAAACTATGGACTCAGAAGTAGGCCTACAGAGTACCGTAGTGGATTTAAGTAAGCTTACTTACAGCTCATTGGATGGTGGTGCTAGACGAACACGCACAGGTGTTTTTATTTTTATTCTTGGAGATTGGCTCTTGAGATTTACAACAGGGAATGCACCAACGGTATCATATTTTGTTTGGTGGATTGTATTTTCTTCATTTAGACGATCAGCAATTCTTCCACAGAAACCTGGGCTGCTTACATCAGCATACAACCTGGTGTACATTCAGTAAGATAAATGATCATAGAAGAATAGGTTTAAGTTAGTTAAAACCACCATAAATCTATTCAAACATTAAGTTATTTGTCATGATTTACATTGGATTTGCCATAACTTATAGTCTTGAGCATTTTAAGTTTTGATTTTAAATCTTTGCTCTTCGTAGGGAAACGAAAGTAGGCTACCATTTTCAACCAGCTAATTAACCATTCTTCCTGGATAATTACCCATAAATGAACCCTTTTACCCGTCTAAAACCCATTTCTTCCGATGATAACACGTTTGATGTCCCCCGAATTACCACTGGTCCTGTACGGTAGTGAGTTGGGTTATGGCCTAGGCCTACGGAAGGCCTATTTAATTTAGTAATAAAAGAAGGCCTCGTAAGTTAAGTTTAAGTATTAAAAGCAGGCCTTGGCACCAAAAAAGTTATGGTAAGCCTATTCAAGAAAGTTGTAGTATTGATGTTGTAGGCTAGTATGATAAGTTAGCCTAGTTTAAAAGTAATTTTAGAACGTATAAGTTAAGTTAAGCTTAGGCTAACTTAAGTTAAGCTGAGGTCTGGGTTCTAAAAGTTTACCGTGACATTTTATGCTATATAAACTGACTCAAACAAGCTTAAAGGCATAGGTTAGTTACTTTGGAAAATAGCCTACCTCATTTACCCGTATGATAGGTACCGTAGCCTACAGTAGCTTTTAAGTTAGCCTATTGACTTAAACTTACCGGTATTTTTCATTTAAAGGTGGCTTATTTTCAACGTTTGGAGAGTGATCTCTGAAGGCAGGTAGAGGTGAGCTTCCACTTCGCAATAAATCTGCAGTAGTCCTCAAATATCCCGGATGAGTTATTGTTATGGGTGATTTAGACGAGTTGTTGGATTTTGAATAGTGGATTGGAGTAGAAGTTTCCCCTCTAACATGATGACCAATACTCAGCTTCGACATTTCTTGTAATGATTGTTGTGTCCTACTACTGAAACTAGTTATTGGCGATGGAAATGTTGCACCAGAATTCCAGATACCAGAGCTAGCGTTTAATGACTTATTATCTACGACATATGATGTGCTAAGGTTATACGAAGAGCCATGATGTATTCTGTCCAACTTCTTTGACACAGCACCATTGTTTTCAGTAGGTTTTCGAATGGGAAAATTAGTGTTGTTACTTTGATGATACATAGTTTGAATACTCAAAGAAATGTCACTAATCCACGAATAAAACGAGGCCACATGAGTTGCTATATAACGGAAAAGAGTGAAGTCATCCTTGAAGTACAAACCCGCCAAAATTACGCACAGCACTGCTACAATAACAAGCTTGGGTAAAATAAAATACGCTAGGAACAAACAAATAAAACTTAACGTGAAGCCAATGTAAATATGATTCATTCTTTTTAAAATTTAGTCCATCTTCGCGAATTGTATTACACACAAACATAGGAAAACCATAATTCCTTGGCTGATGTCAAAGACTACCAAAACCAAAATTCTTCCTGCTTAGAAGTACAGAGAGGATGAAATAATATTTCAAATTTGAGTTTGAGTGCAAGGAGGAATTTCTTAGTACTATCTAATAAAACATGTACAGTATTTTAAAAGGAAGATCTTGAATACGAGATGAATATTATAGTGTGACACGATGGCGAAACCTTAGATTTATACAACAATTAATTATTGACACATACAATTTTACGACGTCTACAGATGTCAATGCTACCCATAGATTAAATAAACTCCTTAGTAGTTTATGCTACCAGCAAGCACGGCCGCCTTTAACTCCGGCCGTGCAACGAGTCACCATCAAGGTGCCACCACCCACCACAACAACCCCGGCCTGGGGCCCATTTCATAATACAAACTAATATTATTAGTAAATCAGCTGATCGCCCAATGCAAATCTAATGGAAATTACAAGTTACAAGTTGTAACTTGTAACTTGTAGTTTATTATGAAATGGGCCCCTGGTAATGAGGTGTCCGTGTGTCGTGCGACAACCACAGCCACCTTTAACTAAGGCCGCGGCCTGGTAGAATTGGCACAGCCGCAAGGGGTGTTGTTTAGTGACAGACGTCGCATAAGATAACATGGCAGACAGGTGACAACAGCTCATTAATTCGCACTTTATTGATTTAAATTTTAATTTTTGAACATCAATTTATTAAAATATTGAGAAAAAACACATACAGCATTGAAAACTGAAACAATATGAATTAAAAATCTACATCTGTACATTTTTAAGCGGAGTCAATATTGTCATAGTCCAGTAACCAATCTTTCGTAAATACCATTCGCTGCTTCAAAACAAAACAGCTGTTGCAACACCACTTGTGACGTTGGCACTTCAAAGGCCGCGGCCTGGAGTTAAAGGCGGCCGTGGCGACAACCCACTACACTGCCACCTTTAACTCCAGGCCGCGGCCTTCGAAGTGGCAACGTTGCAAGTAGTGTTGTTATAGCTGTTTTTTGGAGACAGCTAATGGTATTTATGTAGTTTTTAAGAATAAGACAACTTTGTTTCTGGGCTATGAAAATATTGACTTAATTTTAAATGTACATATTTAGATTTTCAATTTATTTTGTTTCGGTTTTCAATTTCTAATATGTTTCATTTTTAATCTTTTAATAAATTTATGTTCATAAATTTAAATTTAAATCAATAATACGTGAATTAATGAGCTGGTTTCACCTGTCTGCCATGTTATCTTATGGGACATCTGGCACTGATCAACACTACTTGCGACGTTGCCAATTCTACCAGGCCGTGGCCTGGAGTTAAAGGTGGCCGTGCCCACTACCTGATCATTGGCCTTTAAATAAATGATCCTGGCTAATGAAACAACTGATCTTAGCCAGTACCGTAACAAAGCTACAAAGATCATCTCACACCATTCTACACTCATCCTTCACTCATATTTGGGTTAAAATACGCACGTAGGTGGCGTCCCCATCTCAGTTAATATTGATATATATTGATATAAGTATTTCGGTCAGTGGCGAAAACCCACCACCAGAAAAATACCGAGGTGGCGGGTTTACTTGTCCCATGGACGTGTCCGTGCCCGTCTGGGTGCCACCTAGACAGTGTCTAGCCACACATTTATTCGAGGGTGGCGGGTGCTCGGTCGCGTCTAGGTTCCACCCCAAGGATCCATCACGTCAACCCACCACCTAAAACCTCTTCTTGATGGCAGGTTGTCGTGGTGATGGCACCTTGACACGCTCCCTCTTTCTAACTACCATTATAGTATAACATCTTCTGATTCACGTAGGATTTTCCATCCTATCACGTATGAATGGTACAATTGACGCTAGAGTAAAGTAGATTGCAGTATTTTAAAAACTGAAAACTGAAACTGAAACTGAATTTTTATCACTGAGCTATAAGTCTAACTGGAGGTAGCACTGAATGTCAAAGATGCGTGTCGCCAGCCGCCATGTTTGCGTGAGGTGGGTGTCCATAAGAAGCCATGTTATTGCTATGACAAAAAAACTCACTGCTATACAACCTAGTTATAAGAAGCCATGTTATTGCTATGGTAAGAAAACTTACTGCTATACCAACCTAACAAAATCAGCGACTCGCTTTTGACAGACTTCTGCCATGGCAGTGCTACCTCCAGTTATAATTTTAGCTCAGTGATTTTTATACTATTTTTTATGTCTCTTCTGGCATTATTTCATTCTGAATTGAATGATTTCTATGTACAGTAAAAAATATTCAACGTGCTTTAAATGAAAATTTTCTATAGTGCTGTAATTATATTTTAAACGACCAATAACTAACTTAACTAAATACTCTCTGAACTAGGTGACCCAAACAAAATAGAGTTTGACTTACAGTGGTATCGTAATGGTGAAGTAGGAAGGCACGTATTAAACGACCTTCGTTCAGTTCATTCCTCGAGGTTCCAGGTTCAGGTTCAATCCCACTACAGAGTTTAAACCATGGTTTATTTTCTGTGGTGCCACCAATCACAAATGGTGTTAATGTCACACTGCAGAAAAACAGCCGTTTTGATACGTTTAATATGTGTTTTAATACGTACGTAAAAATTAATTTTTATAATTTTTGACCCTCAAAATACAACATTTTTCAATTTATCTCTATAGAATATTGTAAAAAGCTTCAAACAATCTACATATCTATCTATATACATAAAATCCAATGTATGTTTGTTTGTATGTTTGTCCTTTATGGACTCCGAAACCGCTCGACAGATTGTAATGAAACTTTCAGGCATTATTAAGCAATTATAATTATTCAATGATGGTTTGTGTAAAGTTTGGTGCAGATCCGTCAAAAGGGCTCCGCCCCAGTGGCTCTGGAGTTTCCCATGTTAACCTTATGAGTACTCATATTTAAATGGAATTAAAGAAAATTAACAGCTGGTTTAACTAAGCAATTTGATTCTGTAATGTTCAATAGCATTAAAAGTTAATAAGTTTACCAACAGGGTGCAGCACAATTATATTTTTTAAATTTATGACAACAGTTAATTTGCAACCAAAAGGTGAGCGAGCGTAGCAAACGAACTTCAACCTGAAGGCAAGTGAGCACAGCGAACGAGCTCCAACCTAAAGGTGAGTGAGCGTAGCGAACGAACTTCAATCAGGATCTTGAAAATGAACAAGCATTTGACATAAAAGCATAGGACAGGACGACGTCTGTCGGGTCAGCTAGTATACATATAAAATCCAATATATGTTTGTTTGTCCTTTATGGACTCCGAAACCGCTCTACAGATTGTAATGAAACTTTCAGGTATTATTAAGCATTATTCAAGGATGGTTTGTGCGAAGTTTGGTGCAGATCCGTCAAAAGGGCTCCGCCCCAGTGGCTATGGAGTTTCCCATGTTAACCGTATGAGTATTCATATTTAAATGGAATTAAAGAATCTTAACAACTGGTTCAACTAAAGAATTTGATTCTGTGATGTTCAATAGCATTAAAAATTTAATAGGTTTACCAACAGGGTGCAGCACTATTATTTTTTTAATTTATGACAACAGCTAATTTGCAACCAAAAGGTGAGTGAGCGTAGCGAACGAGCTAACCTCAAGGCAAGTGAGCGCACCGAACGAGCTCCAACCTAAAGGTGAGTGAGCGTAGCGAACGAACTTCAACCAAGACGTGATTGAGCCATGCGAATGAATGAAAAATTAAATCGGTCCCGGGTACAGGTCTTACCATGAGTACTACGGTAATACTGTAGCTTATTCCCTATATGGGAAATTCGCTAAAAACACACTTTATAACCCTCCCTGTGGCAGCAACCTATTAGGTACTTTACTTGTTAAACCTAATGCTTAAACCTGCTCAGGCAAATGGAAATTCGCTTAGTCTGCAGGTTTGCTGCGGCGGGGGTATTTTCTAATAGAGCCTTATCTTGGATTTTGCTCTAATAACACTGTTTACATCAAAAAATTAATATATAATGATATTTTTGACGCTGATATATTTACACTGTACTTAAGGGGTTATTTTTTTCACTCATTATGATGAAAACCATAAAATAACAATCTTTCTCGAATTTACGGTAATTAACTACACAATAATGTAACAATCCTGTATCTACAATATTATAAATTTAGCGAATTTGAAGTAAATCAAGACTATTTAAATGGTGCAGTTAGCTCACCACTCTTTTACCTCTTGAAACAGCAATACGGAGGGTAATAAATAGGAAGAGATCATTATTGTGGAACTACTTCAGGTGCTGTTATTAGGCCTATACTGAGCACTTGGGCTTGCTTACCTTACACTAGTAGTTCCAAATGTAATACCTTTTTCAATAGGAAATCGATGAAAACTTCAAAAGTAATCAAACGGTTCTGTCCTGTTTGTTGTAACAAAATACAGAAAAAAACGTGTTGGGTTCATTTTTTATAGATGTAAAAAAATGGAAAAAGACACCTTATCCATACAATGGTGCTCCTAATGTTGAATTGTAATAAGATAATCTTATAATTTTAGTTTTAAAAACTGTTCTCCTCTTTATAATTTTCAGTTCTAGGTATGGCATACACCATTTTACCATTTCTTCTACATGTAGACTAACAAAGTCTGGTTTTGTTGACTAATTTGACCTTGAGGCAATATTGTGCCTCTTTATCGAAAGATGGGTTTAGAGTTATTTCTGTCAATGTGTAAGTGTTCAGTTAAGAAATAAATACAGTATATTCCTTTTGAACCTGGGCGAGAAAATATGGCCAGTGTCTGATACAGACTGCACACATACATTTACATAAAAACTGTCACTTTTGTTTACAGAAGGATCAGTATTGGCAGTTCAATCATAAACTGAGTTTGAAATATATTCTATAAAACACACGGACGTATGTCTGTCAGTTTAAGTCAATGTTTACGAACAATTAATTGATGAATTGATATATACACTAAAGGTACTACTGGGGGGTATACCCCCCAGACCCCCCGGATCGGCCCCCCCAAAAAACGAATCCTGGCTACGCCACTGTATACAATCAGTGCATTCACAATCAAAATGAAGAATGGAAATGAATAATTAATAAAGAAACATCATACTTAGAGTAATAGCTTTTGTCATGTTGAAGTGTTTTTAATATTTGCAAACACAGTTTTAACAGTTGTTTAAAATAACCTATTTAGGCTATTTTACTATAGTTACTCCCAGAGGGTGGTGACATATTTTAAGTAATATTTTCTAATATTTAACTAAGTGGTGTTCCCAGTGTCAATTAATGCCGACTATTGAAATAGACCTATACAGAATATTGCCCTTGAGAGTAGAGTTCTTAGACCTTTAGTCCATACTATAAACAACTCTAAAGCATTTTACAAAATAAATCTTGTTATAGAGGTTCTACAGTACCATGTGACAGAAAAATATAATTGATTGGTTTTAGGGAATTTTCCTTATAGGGAATACAGTACCGTAGGTCTCATGGTAAGCCTGGATCCGGGACCGATTTACTTTTTTGTTGTGTGTCCCATAGAGGCCAAAAACCCAATCCGTTCAAATTCATGTACAGTATAAGTTATTTTGTGTGTGTATGTGTCCGTTAGCACGATAACTCGAGCAAAATTGATCTGATTTCGATGAAATTCGGTACAAACCTACTTTTGACCCTCAAAACATAGAATTTCCCAATTTCTCTCTAAACCATTTTAAAGATACTGTATTAAACTATGAAATAATTAGTACCCTGAAATGTTTGTGGGGCTTACGGTTATTGGACGGAGAAATTAAAGTGTATTGTGGGTTCAAAATTAATGTTACTCTTATGGAGAATAAGGATACTGTTATAGTTTGCTTGTTTATCGATTTATTAAAAAAAAGAAGATGTAATTTTTTTTACTATACACTAAGCTATGAACAGTTTACAAAAATACAATTTACTACTCTCCCTGTAGCAGCAAACCTAAAGTACTCGTCAAACCTAATGTTATTATAGGGAATAAATCCCACCCGCTTAAGGATCATCTTAAGGATATTATTTGTCAGACAAATTTTATTGAAATGTTGTTTCCAGGTTTGCTACGGTGGGGATATTTTTATTTATCTATTACTGTCAGTTTTTTGTAGGTTATTTCGATTGTATTTCAACACAATTTGGCCACATTTAAACGATGGTTCTAGGGCATTGCTTACAAAAAGTAGTATATTTTATAAAAATATTTAACAATAAACCTAAACAAATCTGACTAACTTCAATATGATCTCACGGACCGTATTTACTTTTTTGGACTCAGAGATAGTCGTGTGATTTGAAACTAAGTACAATATGTTTCAACAGTAAACTTTATTTAGTGTAAACTTCCAAACGGTAAACACGAGAGGGTCCAAGCAGTCTGATGAAGCAACTCTGATGCATTATTCATCATCTGATGATTTATGTTTACGAAACGGGAGGACTTGTATGCAACTTTGCACCCTCTCGGAATTATCATACAGATTTTATTTCTGTATTACCAGTATATTTAATAACACGCATGTTTTCGCTCGTACAATGAAAAAAATAATTTATAAATAAAAAACTTTTTTAAAACAAAACGTTTTTAAATGCACTAAAAAGTAGAAAATAATTTATAAATATGTGGAAAGGATAAATAGTTGTAAGATTTAAAACAAAAAACGTGGGGTGCATGCAATAGATGATTTACAATTACCTTCACCTATTGAACTAATGTATTATTATCAATTGCATGCACCCCACGTTTTTCGTTTTAAATCTTATAAGTATTTATCCTCTCCACATATTTTTTATAAATTATTTTCTACTTTTTAGTGCATTTAAAAACGTTTTGTTTTAAAAAAGTTTTTTATTTATAAATTATTTTCTACTTTTTAGTATTTAATGTGTGTGGATGTTAAATCTATTTCATGCATCTATATCAGATTAGGACAGAGGCATGTTGGAAATCTAAGGTTTATTTGAGTTTCTTTTTTTATATAATTACTAGCTGTAACCCGCGGGCTTTGCCCCGTTTAACTTCTTAATTTTCAAGATTATCTCGTTCGCATGGCTCAATCACGTCCTGGTTGAAGTTTGTTCGCTACGCTCACTCACCTTTAGGTTGGAGCTCGTTCGCTGCGCTCACTTGCCTTCAGGTTAGCTCGTTCGCTACGCTAACTCGCCTCCAGGTTGAAGTTCGTTCGCTACGCTCACTCACCTTTTGGTTGCAAATTAGCTGTTGTCATAAATGTAAAAGAAATAATAGTGCTGCACCCTGTTGGTAATTTTTGTAACTTTAATGCTATTGAACATCACAGAACAGAACCAACTTGTTTAATTGAAACAGCTGTTAAGATTCAATAATTTCATTTCTCATAAGGTTAACATGGGAAACTCCAGAGCCACTGGGGCGGAGCCCGAAAGGATTTTTGAAATAAGAATATGCCTATATGTTAATCGGGAATGTGAGCTATCATCATGCCCAATTTCAGCCCAATCCGACCAGTATTTTTCGCGTTCACTTGTCACAAACATACATCCATAAATCCATACATCCATCCATACATCCATACATCCAAACTTTCTCATTTATAATATTAGTAGGATGTATTAGATTGAATGTATGGCCTACCTACTAACTATAAATATATCAACCTATTTAATTTATTGTTAACTTTATAGAATACTTAACAAATAACAAATGAAATTATTAACAAACACCTTTATATATGCAATCAGATTGTTTATCTTTATTTTGAAATGTTTGTTTTTATAAAGAATCTCTTGGGAGCAGAACCTGTACCTCTTAACCTCTGCTTTTTGAACTGTCAAATTTAAGTATTTACAGCTGATTTTAATTAATTGATATATTTACATTCTTTCAAAATGTAAACATAAAAAAATTGGAAGCCAGTGGGGCGTAGCCCAAGGGAAATGTGAAAATTAAATGCTACAATATTGCATTGTCACCCACTTGTGAGCTATGTTTCAATTTTAAAGTCTCTAGCTCATCGGGAACTTCGTTTAAAATTGATATCAAAATTTGTAGGAAAGTGAGCTAATAAAAACAAGCCCATTACTTTACTTTAGAATAAAATTTACGATTAGTGCATATTCACATCTTTAGTAATACCAGAAAACAAGCAATAGTTTCAAAATATATTGTATTATTAAATGTAATACTTTTATAGTTGACTAACTGCTGTAACCGTGCTTCACAGCGGGAAGAAAAATCAGTTTCATAATCATTAAAGTAGATTTAGAATAAATAATTCATCATAAAGTTTTAGATTAAATAATCCTACCACATAGTTGTGTAAATATATTTAATTTCTTTGGATCAGCTATCTGAAATTGTGAAATGAGCATTTATTTGACAGTTCTGATTGTTTACATTTAAACGTCAAAGCAAAGGTAAACATTGTACATTTTCTCATGCTTACATGGAGACCGATTAATATTTACTTTTGAAATCCTCTCCTCAAAACTTTAAACATCCGAGGGTAAAACCCGAGAGGAACTCAGGTAAGTGAATAAGCCTATGTCATTCCTAGATATGTGGACCATCTTTGTCCTTAATTTTGGCTGTATCGGTTTAGTATTTTAGTCGTGACATCTGCCCAGACAGACACCACCTCAATTTTATAATAGTATAGATAGATGGATTACTGTTAACCTGAATATCCTTATCAATTTCCTCCATCTAATCCATAAGGACCGTAAACGTATGCGAGTGAATTAAATCTAGTAGAATACAACGTAGTTTCATGCACAATGACATATCCGGAGAACCAATAAGCGCTCTTAGATTAAAAAAAAACCTAATAATTGTTCTATTACGAATCAGTGCAAAATGTACAGAATAGCATTTTCAAAACACAAAGATAGAAAGTACAGTTAAAATTTTTATTTTGCCCCTAAGGAGATCAATCCCACCTCAGAACTTCGAGATCCTGAAAATAGGTTTTAGTTATGCTGAACCCGTAAATGAGTAACTTTATCCTCGTGCAGCAGCACTCCAGCAACTTTGGCTGAACAGAATTTTCGGAATGGAAGACATACACACGCATCAGTTTTATAACATTGAATATTTCACATCGCGTATACAGTACACAAATGGAAGATGATAGGCAATACACTTCGATAGATTACTCTAAATAACAATCGTGTGGCATTTTAGAAGAAAGCACGTTATTTAGTAGGTAATACATTTTTACTAGTGTTAATAAAAAAAATATATAATTAATATTTTTGAACTTTTAATCTCCACATGAAGAAGGGTAATGTAAGTAATTAATTTAAATATAGCTAAAAAGTTAGCTTATTCTCTATTGTATACATTTTACCTACTAAACTGCTACCATTAGTTACTAGCGGGTGATATAAATGATTTGCTTGCTGTAGCTCATAATTATAGCTCAAGGTGTTAATTAGGAAGACTGTCGAAGTTGCTTGGATTTGCTCCAAGTTCAACTTAAGTAGACATAGTCATGCACGAGTAATCCAAACTTGGACCAGAGTTTGTAGATAGTTTGTAAATTTAAGTTTGCCGTGTCAATCTTGTAGCTTTGTTTGCAACGCTTGCGTTAATATTACATTTACAAGACTGTTCTTTTTAAAACACGTTTGTCACAGGATCTTTTAGGAGAAAGGATGTTTAAGTTCGTTTTTTTTTATAAATACATTTGTATTTTAAATTTGTTTACAAAAACTAACACAAATTTCCTATGTTCCATGTGAAATGAAAAGGACTTTAAACACTAACAATACATTATCAATTTATTGAATTTTCGGATCTTAATAGTTTAATTACCTTTTCCGAGCCAAATTTAAAATCAAAACAAGATATATGTGCCTATAATTGGTGTTTACTGAAACAGGCTACTTTAGCATGGCTAACGCCGATATTGTACCTACACACCTAAAAAATTCATCTACTCACCTTTACAAATGTAACATTTCATAATTTTTTAAATCTGGAAATCAATCATAACTTACAAATTTCAAATCCCTCTATAATTCTTTATTCAGTCGTATAGTCGAACGCTCATTATCGTTCATTAGTTGTATATGAATTTTTAAAGAAAATGGCACATGCTCAAACTAAGTTTTGTATGGAGACGAATAGGTGAAGATTATGCTATTTACTTCAGTCGTATCCTATCATACCTTGTTATATTCTAAACAAAACTTTGTTCAACAATCTTGGACATAACGATTTTCCTCATTTTGTTATGCAAGTGAAAAGGAAATTTTGAGATTTTGTATTAAAGCTGCGATTTCTACGTGCTTCTACCAATGGTAAGTCTATAAACGATAGCGTATTTTTTCCTTATTCTGATAAAAATAACAAGTCTTGGGACTACATTGATAATTTAAAACGTTAAAGTGCTGTTAAAAGAAGAATGTCGCCGAGAATGACGCAAACAAGCACGCCTCAATAAACGGTTTATTGCCAGCAAACAATCAGATAAGCCAGGCACTTTATGGGATCGTAAACTCAAATTATAGGACTGCCCCAACAACTCCACTGGGGTAGTCGAGTGCCACGACATTATGTTGGCATAGTAATCAGAGATTTTATTATTGCGATACACTTTGTTGCCATTAATGAAGGTTAGATTTAGTCAAATAAGAATAATGTACATTGGGAAAATACTTGCATAATTTAACAGTTTGTAGAGAGTTATTATAACTTACAAACATTCTTTTGGTATAAAAATAAATCAAAATACTGAAAATATTTTTCATTTCGTGCCATATACGTTCGAATGTGGTGATGACTTAAATGTTTTGACCTTATTTTGCAGTGGGCACTTTACTATTTGACGAAGCATCCTGAAGATATACAACCACAACAGTAAAAAATATCACTTTATTTGGTTAAGATAGTAAACGTCAAAATGCACTCTTTAATACTGCACAGGAAAACCTTAAAGTTGTCCTCAGCAAATTATCGAGGACAATCAATCCACAAGGGAAAGGGTTTACATTAATATTTATATTAACATCTGTACAAAACCTCTTACAAACCTTATAAACCATATGCGATTATTTATACTGTGAAAGTAAGATAAAATCTCACGCCTTCCTCTATCTAAGAACCAACCCCCCCCATTCCAACAGAGATCCTCAAACGCAAACACTAAAGAAACCCTTTGGGCTTGTGATTAGTGGTGTCCCTGGAAAACTCTTCACTTAACAAAACACTCATCTCTACTCTACATTTGTCTGTTCATTATTGTACGCTGTGAGGACAGTTTTAAATTGTATGTTCGCCTATTTAGGTAACACGGTTATTAAAAATAAGTATAACAATCAAATCAATCAATTATTTTTATGATGGGGACGCCACTATGTGCGTATTTTAACCCAAATATGAGTGAGGGATGATTGTAGGATGAGTGGTGCGATCTTGTTAGTGACTTAGGGCCGACTACTTTATAATTACCTTAACAATACCTAATAATCTTACTTCTTACTAATATTATAAATGTGAAAGTTTGTGTGTTTGTTTGTTTGTTTGTTTGTTTATGAGTTTGAAGTTCAATCACGCATAAACCACTGGACGGATTGGGCTGAAATTTGGCATGATGATAGCTTACATTCCCGATTAACATATAGGCATATTCTTATCTCAAAAGTCCTTTCGGGCTCCGCCCCATTGGCTCTGTAATTCCCCATGTTAACCTTATGAGTATTCATATTTAAAGGGAATTAAAGAATTTAGTCAGCTGTTTCAACGAAAAAAGTTGATTCTATGATATGGAAAAGCATTAAAAAGTTATAAGATTTACCAACAGGGTGCAGCACTATTTTTTTTTGCATTTACGAAAAACAGCTAATTTGAAGTAAGCAGCAACAAAAAACTGTGATTTGCAATGAGAACTGTCAAAGTAGGATTGTTTACAGTTATGTTTATGTTTTTAATGTCATGAATAGTTTGTGATTGTTTAAATTTGTAATACTTTATTTTTCTTTATTGTTTAGGTGAAGAGGTAGAACATTATAGCTATGTTAGATGTGTAATACCATAGTATACCGTCAATTTAAAGAAGCAAATTTTATCAAACTTTGTCCTCCCCCTTTGCAAACGCAAAGCTTGAGTATAACTGCAATAAGCAATTTAAACTTATATGCCAACCCCGTACGAAGGACGGGTACTCTGCTAGTATTTTTATAAAATATACAACTTTTTTGTAAACAACGCCATTGAACGATCGGTTAAATGTGGGCATATTGTGCTGAAATACAATCGAAATAACCCACAAAAAAATTACTGATAGACAAATAAGAATAATATCCCCATAGAAGCAAACCTGCAAACAACATTTCAATAAAATTTGTCTTATTTGCTGCTTATTTGAAGTAAGCAGCAACAAAAAACTGTGATTTGCAATGAGAACTGTCAAAGTAGGATTGTTTACAGTTATGTTTATGTTTTTCATTTCATGAATAATTTGTGACATATATGATAATGATATATATGATGTGATATTGAGTATAACTGCAACAAGCATTTTATACTTATATTCCAACCCCGTACGAAGGACGGGTACTCTGCTAGTAATTAATAAATAATTATAATTAACTTATAATACCTTGTAATTAATGAATTGGTCTAATTATCAGAATAGTACTGCGGATTTTCGTAGTACTCACATATCCTGAGTAATGTAAAAGGTCGGATAAGGTTAATCTACGATGGATTGTGTTATATACCTACTTTATACTTTACTTAAATACTTTTTTGTTTATTATCTTTATACCGATGAGATAAGTTTTATTTATACTATGTATATTTGACGGTGGGCCTAATAAATATGATAATAAGATGGAATACGCTAAATGAATGATAATGAGGAAACTAATCACGTGATCTACAGTTAATTGAAGCGAAAGGGACAATAAAGATTTAGTCAAATTAACACTTTTACTAAAACTATTTCTGTCGTTCTTCTGATCTTAGTTATAGATTACCGTAGAAAGTTTTATCATGGATAAACACACTCCCTTGTGATCTTATTGTCCTTCAAAGCAGTGGAAGACACTTTTAAAGAAGGTTAATTTTCGGTAACACTTAACGTTAATCTATTCTACACCATTCATCGGTTATTATATTTGTAATTACTATGGCTAATGTATTAGTTACAGTAATTAATGCTCACCCTCTTTCATTATACACGAATAGTATAATGAATTCGCATATTGTGAAGTAAATAATCAGATAATTATTTTTAGAGTTTTTTTATCGACATTAAAACATTCAAACGTTACTGGACATAAATTATAGATTTACAGGATAAGTCTACTAGCTATATCCATAGTCAATTAATTATACATTTAGTAATTATACATTTAGTAATTATAAGTAATTATACATTTGTTCATGATCAAAACAAACACATCGTGATTTGGATGAATCCATAATCCGTAATCGATTGTAACTTATATCACTAAATATCCGGGTAATAAGCTATAACCAGAGTTATTAACTGAATTTTGACTAACTTGAACTTTTAAACTCTTTAACTTACAAAACTAGGGAACACGTTTAAATGTTTGTTTTAACCAATGATGTAGCTTGTGTTGAAGAGATAAAAGCAAAGTTTACTTTCTCTCCAACAACTTAGCCACCCAAAATTAACAGCGGTAAACTGTTTAAAGTGTCAAACTTCCTCTTCTTCCAATAATTTTCTTAACAGTATTTTCAGTTATGTAAATAATTTGCAACTCTTAAGAGGGTTCTACCATTGACTATATAATTAACTATATTGAGAACGCCCAGTTGAATTTTCCCATCGATCGGTTGTGTTTTTGGGTTGTTTAAGTTAGTTGTGTGGCTGGTATGGTTGGATATTTCGTGAACTTCCTGATCCATCCAATTGCTATATAGTCAATGGTTCTACCAGGTCCATTCAAGATGGCGGCTATACATGCCTCTACAGTACAAGCTCTGAACACTCTAAAACTAATTTGTTTCCAATGATTATGTGCTTTTTGCGCCCTTAACGTACAGAGCTTGCAATGGATGAGGATAAATTAATGTTTAAATACTATTTGGAAGCTAAAATCACATGTGAAAAAGTCTAATTTATAGATTTTCAAAATGATTTTGTAAATTACGAAGATTCAGTTCATCCAGGGCATAGTTTGGATCTTTGTGAATATTTTACAGTCTATTTCAACTCTATAGCCACTTAAATGCCACGAGGTTCTTTTTTGTAGGACCATGTTAATGTAGTAAGTACAGTAGTAACCAGCCTGCGGGTGGAACTCTAGAAAAACCTTTCTAGTTTTTTAGTGGTACCTTGGTGGAACCCTCTTAAGCAAACAACATGAATCAACAACAATTTTATTTGATGACAACGTAAAATACCTAAAATATTTAATTGCTGTTCAGTGTGCATTTCCAAACAAAGAATATTGAGCTCATCATTTTAATGTTGCATCAAATTTTCAAAGTTGATAATTCACAGTCTTTTGATCAAATAATAATGTACGCATAGTTTTATTTTATAACAACGTAGAATACATCCGCGAACTTTTTAAAATTAAAATTGCATTCTATACACAAACTAATACTTTGAGAATTGTACCGACTTTTCAAGAATTCAAATGACTTAAAAGATTGATGGGGGAATTTAAATCTCATTATGTTTTAAGAGATCGCTTTGCTTTTCCAGTTGGCAGTTTGTTAAAGGGATTATTTCCTTTGAAGTAACTAAAACAAATTGAAGTTGCAGTATCTTACAGATTTGACTTGAGAGAAAAGTTTTAATTAGTTCCTTTGTCGACAGAGATGATAACGGTGGATGGGAAATTTGGTGCATAAAGAGAAATTATAACGGATTTGCAAGAAAATCCTTAAAATATTTTGAATTATGTAGGATCATCTGCCAATTTAAGACTGGACCCTGTAACCAATTGATATCTTCTACAGCTACCATAGGACATGAATTTATCTAGTAATCGCCTATGATCAATAGAGTCAGTAGGTATATTTTGTTCAAGCTAGCACAGCTTGAAAATAAAGTTTGTCAGAACGTCCAGTCGAATTTTCCCATCGAATGGTGTTTCAGAACGTCCAGTTGAATTTTCCCATCGATCGGTGGTGTGTTTGGGTTGTTTGTTGTGTGGCTGGTATGGTTGGATATTTCGCAAACTTGCTGATCCAGCCTTACTTGATGGGATCTTACTTTATTTGATCTAGTTTTACCTGTTCAATAAATCGAGTGTAAAGGTTGTATCATAGATAAATCATACGTTGCTTAGTCTATAGTTGTATGCTTATATTGTGTTGGTTTTATATATATTTAATACAGGTGAAAGCGGCTGTGACGCACAGGTTACAGCGGCTGTGTACACACAGAAGAGTGTTTAGCTAAGCATGAATAGGCGCTCGTTAATGAATGCGAACCTTAATTACTGCACATAATTTGTGAACTCTGAACAGAAGCTATCTAAAGTTCACATTAACTGTAACCTTGAAGGAATAATGAGAACATGTGCTCAGTCCGTGTGACTGTGTGATTGGCACGAGTTGTTTGCTAATTAACGGATAGGCGGATGGTATATAACCTCCAAATCTTTGTATCTTGTCAGTCATGGCATCAACATCAGCCCCAACCACCCCGAGCACCTGGGACGTTAGTCTAGTTGAAGGCGGCGGGTTGGAGACGATTGAAGATCTTCACATCGTTTTGAAGAGTGTCTTCCCCCAAGGAAATATTGAGGTAAAACAATTCATTTAGTATTGGCTAAAGTATTTGTGTTCAATAATGTTGTAATACATTTCTTTATATGTAATTTATTGTACATATGTTTGTCTTAAAACTCAGTTTTTAAATGTATAACCATGGTCTTAAACACCAATTCTTTGTACTCATTTTCTTCTAAGTTTTTCTTAACATAAATTGCTTGAACAAAATGTTAGATTTAATCGACTTGCATCCAGCTACTTTGTCTTGAAAATTTTCAATCATGAAAGGTTTGAAAAAGTCAAAAAAATCCTGATAGTCCAAAAAACCTTAACCCATTTTTCATATAATATGTTTGAAGACGACATTTTGCAGCAGACTCAATCAGAACTATAGGTTCATAACCGTAAATGTTTTTTAAATGTTCAAAATCTTTTAAATGATTGTCACTTTCTCTATACCATATGTTGCATACTTTACACTTTTTTAACTTTATTGTAGATAGGAATTTTTCCATGTTGATAGGTGGATAAAAATATATTAAATAAATTCCTAACTACCTGACTAACATTGGTATAACTATAATTCACAGATCATTGTTCTTCTGAGTTATTTTTCGTTTCAATTCGGCAAGCCGCTTCGTCTCGTCGATGCTCAGGTCCGCCTCAGCGCTCACGATATTAATCGCCGACTCTTAGTCGCCGAACTTGCTCTTGATGGTTGCGAGCTTTGAGCAGTATGGCAGCCGTACTCGAAAAGTGATGTCATCTTTCTTCTTTATCTGTAAAAATAAATAAATAAGGACAACAAAAATATTTGTAAAACAATTTGTATAGTGTTAATTCAATTAGATGAACTATCTTTATGTTGAGGAGTGTTTTGTTATGTGATTTTTATTGTGTTATGTTATATGACATTTATTTTATCATATGCAATCCGTTTAGTATCTTTGTTCATACAGTGGAAACTATTAAATAAATCTTTGTGTCATCTTCCAAAGGATACATATCAAAACAAGAATTAAAACATGTATGTATATTAATAAAAACAGTCACTAGTTTTAAAAGCACTTTCTAAAAAAAATCATTTACTACCAATCTTCAATTATAATTATAACTTTTTTAGGTTATTTGCAAAGTAGTTATTGTAGTTATAGTAAGTCATTGTAAAAGCAAAACTTGGATTTATGAATTTATTAGAATTAAGAGACTATATAAAAATGAGATTATTCATATTAAAATATTAAGATACCAATTTAAAAATCCTTATAAACTTTTAGGTAACAAGAGTACAAATTTTTGAGCTTATTATAATAAACAGTTTTCACAATTATAATATCAAATAAAAGTTCTTTTAAGCCAAACATATGGAAAATAAATTAACATATTAAGAAATTTATTACAACATTATTAAACACAAATACTTTCGCAAATATTAAGCAAATTGTTTTACCTCAATATTTCTTTGGGGGAAGACACTCTTCAAAACGATGTGAAGATCAATTGTCTCCAACCCGCCGTCTTCAACTAGACTAACGTGCCAGGTGCTCGGGGTGGTTAGGGCTGTTGTTGATGCCATGACTGACAAAAGACAAAGATTTGGAGGTTATATACCATCCGCCTATCCGTTAATTAGCAAACAACTTGTGCCAATCACACAGACACACGGACTGAGCACATGTTCTCATTATTCCTTCACGGTTACAGTTAGATGAACTTTAGATAACTACTGTTCAGAGTTCACAAATTATGTGCAGTAATTAAGGTTCGCATTCATTAACGAGCGCCTATTCATGCTTAGCTAAACACTCTTCTGTGTGTACACAGCCGCTGTAACCTGTGCGTCACAGCCGCTTTCACCTGTGTAATGTTTGCTCACACTAACATCAAATAGCTACATGGCTATTTGTTTCTTATTGGTACGAAAAAATTTAATGTAGTAATAAAATACAAATACCCGTCACGTAGACTAAGGCTTTCTATAAATATTATTTTATAAAAAAAACTTTCCCATTATGACAGTTAGAAACGATAAATACAATTAATTGTAAGGTAAAATGTGGGAGCACATTTTTGTCTGCTCACATGTGTTACAGTGAGGTGTATAAATTACACAGTCGAATGTCAGAGAATCGTTGTCCTCTCATGTATGAACACAATAGAGGTGTAACAACAGATGACAATGTATTCCGGAGTGATCCCTTTCCCACCCCTAAATACGATGTTGACGCTGGTGGCCTAAAATATTCATCTTTCAGGCATCAACATCTAATGTGATTTCATAACACATTGTGTTTGACACCCCTTTCAATTATTTCAAGTTATTTTACACTCTCTGTTGTACAATGTTTACTGTTATAAATTAAAAATATAATTTTGCTTTCACATGTTAAGGAAACAATAAAGGTTGCAACTATTTATAGTCTCAATAAATAGCATATTAATACTATGTTGACTGTTATTTACTTCATGTTTCTTTAAGCACATTTCATATGTTCAGTTTGCTAACTCAATAATTTTATTTTGTTGGCACATTCAAGGTCCAATTATGCGTTGATACATAAATGACACGATTTTTTAATACTATGAGAATTCACAATGTCAATAGCTGTACCCTAGGAATGGGATACAAACCAATTTAGATTATGTTATTTTGACAGTTTCTTCCAAAATAAAAATACACCGTGGATCCTGTGCATATAACAACAATAGGGTTGTATTGACAATTTTTTAGTCTCAAAACCATACTGTATTGATGTGATTGCCTAACTAGAGTTTATATAACAGATATTTAGCTATGACCATTCATATGAATAAAAATGCCCTTACTTACTGAACGGAGAGAGACCAAGCGTATCCTATAAGTTCCGAAGTTTGTATTCAATCTACTCAAGTCAGAAGGAAATCTACTGGATCAGCAAAGAAGCAGTTGTGAAACTGATCGGAACGACATCAACTGTGACAATCTATCTGTGACAATCTAACTGTGTCAATCTATCTATGACAATGGTATGGTCGCCATTTCATAACAAGAAATTAAAAGTATCCTTGGGTGCCAAAGCTCTAAATAAGAAGATTTTAAACTGTTGCAGATGTTTGATTTGATTTCTATTGTTATCAGACGTAATACAAGTAGCTTTACAACTGGCCAGACTGAACTAATCTTTAACTGATCATTAGAACAATATCAATAAAATGAAGTACTGCAGTTGCTTTTGGGTAGCTAAAAACAAGATTCATGTAATTAAATCTAACTATGATATTGGAGTATTAGGTTTTTAAGTCCTTTTTGTGAAAAATCCAAGGACCTTAACATATAACTGTGCAATAATATTGTTATGCTACAAATTTGTATCGTGAAATGTAAGTTTTTAATGCTAAAAGATCCGATAGAATAGAATTGAAAAAAAAAATACTTAGTTCAATGTATTTTAGCATCTTGTATTACCTATGTTCCATGTTCCCTGTACTTTGTTGTAAGTTTCGTCACTTGAGACTTGGTTAGTTGACTTGTTCGTGTCTAGAATCTTGACTTAGAGCTCACATACTTGTTTTGTTGTTGGAAAGTACAACAACAAAAAAACAAATTCTTCTATTCTACCAATTATTTCATGGGGTTACATGAATATTTTTAATTATAATTTACAACTTCTTAAATTTGTAAAGTTTGCAGACTCACTTGCGGATTTTATTATTGCCTGAAAATGTTATAAATTTAATGTAGTCAGTTCCTCTAACTTTTACTATGAGTGAATACATCGAATAAACAATAACATTCTCAGGCAACAATAAAATCAGCTATTTATTTTGTAAACAAGTACGTCATCACCACAGGTGAAAGGATTTGGTGTTTGTGTGAGTTTTAAGACGGTAATATGGTGTGCATCGCTATAATTACTGAACAAAAAAAACATAAGTAATCTAGAGATATACTCAATAAATAGTTCTTAATCCATCCCAATGATGGATAATTGATAAAAACACTCTTAGGGTTATGTTATATTTTATTATTGTACTCTGGGATATTGTACAAACATTTTGTAAAAAAACAGTACTTTCAAAATGAAAATTTTTGTTATTAAACTGCAGTAAACCTAGGATAAGAGATAATTGCAGACATTTTCAATAGTGTAATTATCTATAAAAATGAAGTTAACTCACGATTACCAAAAATGAACATCAACCAAAGAAAACTAATCTTCCTATTAAGTAACGGTACACATAGGTATCTCGATTTTTTTCTAGTTGGACAGTTACACATTTTGAATTCAATGAAATTTACTTACATCATGTTTAGAATGTTTAGATTGCAATGTATGTAACAGATCTACATAGCAGTTGGCACCAATCTCAACTTTAACCCTGTAATATCACTACAGTTCCTGCTTTTACTGCCATACAGTTTGTATGATCCTATACAATAAACAAATACATTAAATTTACAATTTGGTGAAGCACACTTAATCAACATGTTTGCATAAACTAGTTGTTTTCTTTTGTTGTAACTGACGCGATTCCTTATTTTTGTTTTATATCATGAACTTGGCGTTTTAGTTATTTAATGTTGTAGTTTATTGACATTAAACATACAAACTTCTACTGCTGTACCTTATAGGCTGGAATAGCTTGAATTATTTTCAAGGATCGTAGAGATTATAGTTAAAATAGTTAATATAAATTAGTTTTAATGAATTCATATATTCAATTCATCCTTCATAATTCATATGTCATGATCATGTAATTATGTACTAGTTGTAAAAATGGTATATATATATATATATATATATATACACTATATTTATATACCGTGTAATTAAATAAATAAATAATCTAACTTCTAGATGGAAACCATTAAATTTACTGTTTATGGCTATTGATTGAGTAATTGCTTCGTAATTGGTTCTTAAATTACCGTGGTTTTAGTTGGGGTTAAATTTTATATTTTACTGTCAGGGTGAATTAATTGTTTTTTAATTTACGTGTTACTGATAAGTAAGCGAAGTAAGTATGAGATGGTGATAGAATGAGTGTACTCTCTTAAGCTAAGTTTATCCTCTCTACACGGATTCATGTTACCAAGTAGTCGTAAAGATTGTTATCTTAAGGTCACTTGAGAACCTGGTTACTGGAGTTAATCGTGGTGGGAATGTTGACAAAGTCACAACTAATTAGATATGATATGAAACTTAACGTTTAGAAAGTAGGCCTAAACACGAGTTTTAAATATTACTTTATATTCGAGACAATAAAAAATCCTATCAAACTTGGTATGTTTTCTACTTAATTCAACTTGGTCCAGAAATATTAATTGCTACATAATTTTAACTCCAGGATTATTCGGCGGACAAAATTAATGCATAATATGAGATATCTCAGCTGTGTTCTAAATAATGCTATGAAACTAATTAATTTATATGGAAAAAGTTGCAGAAAAAATATGGTAAAAATATATAAAACGTACTGGAGTGTTAGTGGCGCTCGCCTTCACATCCTAAGGCTGGTAGTTCGTTCCTGAAAAATATTGTGCCTAAACCCAGCAGATATTTGTAATTTAGTGTCATTATTAATATTGTTTTCAATAACATTGATATAGCAATCATCATACTTATGTCACTGGAATGCTATTTAAATAGTTAATATTTTAGACTTGAGTGTAAAGCCTAGAATCTAGGCATTAACCATGGTAAAAAATCCTAGTTATCGTAGTTTAAAATACGACATAAATTGTTAGAAAAATTTAGTGTAGGTACACTGCTTTAATCTAACAAATAAAACTCAAAAACATGAAGTATAAATAAAATACCCCCGCCACAGCAAACCTGCAGACTAAGCGAATTTCCATTTGACTGATTGGATTTACACTGAAATGTCTACTTAAAAATATAACATTTATTCCTGATTAAATAGAATTAGTTTAACAAGTACTTAGGTTTGCTGCATCAGGGAGGGTAAAGCTGTTTTTTTTTGTAAAATGGTAATAGTTAGTAAGAAATTAAAACATTTTCCAAATTTGATCAAAATATGTTCATAAACAAGCAAACTACAACAGTTTACTTATTCTCCATAAGAATAACATGGGAATTTTAAATTTACAATTTTTTTGAATTTTCTCCGTAACCATTAGGCGCATAATAACGCTTCAATATACTAAATTATTTGTTTTTTGAGCTCTACAAAATGGTTTGGAAATAAATTGCTAAATTTTACGTTTTTTGGGTAAAAAATGGGAATAACCTATTTTTACCCCATAAAACCCCCCGTAAACACCTGTTCCCATGGTCCGATCATGCTGGATCGCGAACTCGTTTGAATAAACGTAGGTTTACACGTTTGTACCAAATTTCATCAAAATCGGATCATTTTTGCTCGAGTTATCGTACTGACGGACACACACACACACATATATATATATATATATATATATATATATATATATGAATTTGAACGGATGGTTTTTTGGCCTCTAGGGACCTCAAAACGAAAAAAAAATCGGTCCCACGTCCAGGTCTTACCATGAGTACTACGGTAATAGCTTATTCCCTATATGGGAAATTCGCTAAAAAGTGGGATAATTTAAATAACAATTGATTAAACCTTAGGTATGTATATTTTTTATATTTTAAAAACTAAAACATACTTTATTTAACTTAAAATAAAGTTAGCTAAATAATAATTTTGGAAATGAACAACTATAACAAATATTATTTTGCCACACACAATATTATGTCTACATTAATCTTTTGAGAAAAAAAAGACATGAAATGTTAAGTTATCATAAAATTGTATGCAACTGTTGCGATATTGTAATGGATTGAGTCATACAACGGTATCGTTATGGAAAAATTACATTCAAAATCGGTACTGTAAACTGTAATACGCTTCCGTTGTATCATTTGTAGACTTTTCCTTAATTGGCTGGTTGTTTGTTGCACTAACAAGCCATTGCAATATCAATGTGATAGATTACAATGAAATGCCTTCAATATTTGTAAGGTACAAATCGCTTTACAGAACACAAACATTTAAAGTGTGCACCTTTGGAGTGTACCACTTAACTGCGTTGCCAAATAGGAAACCAAAGTACAAAGTTTCATTTAAGAAGTTTTGAAACTTACAACATATTGAATATGTAAATGGTAGTCAAACACATTTCTACCTCTACCACTCTAGTAACATTATTGTACAAGCTCAGCTGGTTTACCATCCAACCATTACCATTCATATTATCCTACCTACATATCGCATATCTTTTTCCATTATCAAAAACTGTTTGTACAAGGATTACACCTTCGATAATTTACCATGTATTATTTGAACACTCCTGTTTTATGATGATGTAAAAGATAAGGTGATATTTTTTAATTATTTATAGTATCTTAGTTTCTTATTTTTTGCTAGGTTTCTTATCCTGGAACAGTTTGCACCATAGATCTCTATATAATACAACCTTCGTATAATACAACCAGAATTGTATTACATAGAGATATATGGTTTACACACATAACTTCATACTATACTCAAAAGGGTTGTGTACGATATGGGGAATATTTTATTCATTGAATGATCAACCAAATTTGGCAACTAACGCAATTAATGTCATTATTGTTTTTATACTTATTACTCTTTAAACAATGCTAAAAGTTCAAAATATGTATATTTCACCCAATTTATCGCAGTTAGATGAATTAACGTAAGCCTTGAAAGTAACCGTCGATTTCGACGGGTTTCACCTAGTATTATTTAATATATAAAATAAATAAAAGCATTGAATATTAAGTGTATATAGTCCATGGAACAAACGTATCACTAGACCAGCTTACTCACCTGTATATTAGTAGTAAACTAGATTTGTTTAGTTAATTGAAAGTTCCAGCTCCATTGCATTATATCTATATTTAGAGATTTCAAACTACAATGTTGTATACAACATGTTGTACAATGTGTTATTACTTGATGTATAGTAACATTTAGCATAGTGTTTTTCCTTAATAATGTTTAGTGACCTTTTAAACAATACCTTAAAACACTAGGGGACCAGCATGCGTTTATCGTGTTCTATTAACAATCAATTACAATCTTAAAAATATATTAGAAACAATTTTATGATAATAATTAGCCATTAAATGGGACAAGCCACAAGCAACTTGATTTCCTGTTTTTGCGTAGCTTGTGCGCAAAGTGTATTCCACATAAACTTTTAAAATTTTTTGCTCACGAGCTACACACACACACATAGGCATAAAATTGTTCCAACATTTTCCATCAAACTTAATAATATGTCATTATCTGACAGTTTTTAAACTTTCTTAACTTATGAATCCAGAAGGAAACAACCCGTACGTACGTTTAAACCTTGTTGGCATGTGCTGTGTTAACAACATTATGTAAGGTCCCAGCACACATAATCCGAAGTAGCTGTGATAGGCTTGGATTTTTACACATTTTTTTTTCTCCGGGTTCAAAGGCATTCACACAATTACACCACAGTGACTGTTCCTCTACTGTATTTGATCGGTGTGACAGTTTTATTACATGTCTCACGAATGTGTTACATCAGGCGACAGACTCCCATATGTGTTACAAATATCCGTGACAAGTTTCTTTAGCTACTCTTAAAATATTTTACAAGCAATTTTAGTGTTAGGTATATGGTTTTCAAGTTTCGCGATAGTTTTAGTCTTAATCTCATGATTCCTGTTTAAAAAATTTCTAATGCAGATGCTATGCTTTTCTGAGCAATGTTTTATAACCAACAATACACTTTCGATTAATCAAAATAATTGTATTTCCATTTACACAGACTGGTGTAGATGGAGTATGAGCCATAAGGAATATGAACGAAAAGACAAACATATTAACTACCACTGGTTAATTCCATCGAAGTAAATAATATTATTTACTCCGATGGTTAATTGTCATAATATATGCCCTTGGAACATTATAATATTTAATTAATTACTAAAGTGACCAGAAGAAGAAATTCTTGGGCCACTAAGCTGTAGAGTTCTTGAATAATAATCCCTTCCTCTACAACCTCAGTGCTAAAATTTAAGAATATTTTTGTTAGCATTATCTAAAAACTGTTACTACAGTTTTATAATGAAAATGTTCCGGACATTTTAAAATGGTTTTAATTTAATTAAGTTTATTTCTATGTAATAAGAGGTCAGAGGGTGTTTGAAATAATTTACGGTTGTGTGTTGCAGTTACCGCTAGGTGTTAATATTGGTGCAGGTTGTCATCACGTTTTAATTAAACTCCTAAACAAAATTTAACGCACGGGAGATTCTAAGTTTTTTCGATCACAAACATCAACAACTCAAAATAAAACTTAATAGCTTTTCTAATTATTCACAACAGCCGATACAGGATGGTACTCAAAATAGAAACTATTATAGATAAAGGGTGGATTCATGCTGTTAAGGGGCAGTCAAACAGTCATATAAGTCTGCTCAATGTGCCACAGTTAAATCCTTTAGTACCTAAAGGTTGACCTTACTGCAAAAATAGACCAACAGTTATAGGCCATACTGACAATTTTTGTTTTTAAACTGTTCATTTATAGAATGAGTCCTAGTAAAATGTTAATAAATCCTATACTCTTATATGAGCAATGTTTGCTTATATGTATGCTTGCATGCTTCTACAAAGGTCTCATAAACGGCTTCCACTATTTCCTTTAAATTGTAAATAAATAATCTATTACTGGCCTAAAAATGTGATGGACGACAAGAAAATTCGTATTTCGCTAAACAACTCGTGAAAATTTCAAAATTTAACATTGACATTATAGGTTGCCAAGTTGTTGAACAAAATGAAAAACAAACAACAAAATGAAAAGGATAAAGTAAACAAAACACTTGTAACATGTGTTTATGGCAAGCAAACCTTGCTCCCTTATACTAGCAAATTACAATATACAGTACAAAGGGATACTACTAAATAATAAATAATAAATAATAATAAAGTAATACTACTCAATATAAGGAAAATTTGGTATTTCCGATCAAATACTGATTATTTAATACTGAAATTTCATTATTTCACTTGGCTCCCTGCTACCATAACTTAATCCCGAAGTACTAAGGCAATGTTTAGCAAACTTTGGTTTAACAGTGAAATAAATATTGAACAATGTATTTATTTTATGTATTAGAATTGAAACAAAAACTTTAATCAGCTGTTTTAATTTAAACAAACTGCCAAAACAATGTTTTATGCAAGTATAGGCTATTAAATTAGTGATTTTTACCATCCACTGTAAAATAAGTTATTGCGTTGTGGATTGCCAGGTTAAAATTTCCATAATAATTAATATAAATTTCACTAAAACTTGAATACTAAAAGCAAAGTTAGTTGTAAATAATACTAAGTTTCCTATATATTGCTTTTACAATCAAAATAAACTATACCGAGCCATGGCTCGGTTCCCTGGTACTGCATTGTTAAATGAGGTAGACTTCATACAATCCAGCGTTAATACTAGAAATTAATATAGAATTCCACATTCATATAGAACACAAATTAAACAAATGAAAGGTGAGTAACACCAATCATCGATCAGTCTCGCAAATTTAAAAGGTAATGACAACAAATTGTAAGAGGGTGTCATTGACCAAGGGCGAGTCACACAATTCAAAGGTAAAACGGACAAATCAAAAGAGAGAAGTAGTTTTGATAAGCCGACGAACTTGTTTCTAAGTTAAAGAAATGATTTTCGGGTAGCCTTTTATCAGAGTTGAGAGAACTTGTTAGAAGTTAGTTTTAAGTGACAAGTCGAGGTAACTTTACACTTTGAAAGATGATTGGAAAGTGATTATAATATGTGTAACACCTGTAAAATAAGGTTAGATCCTAACAGGAAAATTAGATATTCCCATGAAATGGATGTGATGTATTCCCATGAAATGAATGTAAGGTATTCCCATGAGATGGATGTGAGATATTCCCATGAGATGAATATGATATATTCCCATGAGATGAATATGAGATATTCCCAAGAGATGCATATGAGATATTCGCATGAGATGAATGTAAACTATTTGCATGAGATAAATGTAAAAAATTCCCATGAGATAAATGTGAAATATTCCCATGAGATGAATGTGAAATATTCTCATGAGATACATGTGAAATAATCCCATGAGATGAATGTGAGGTATTCCCATGAGATGAATATTATATATTCCCATGAGATGGATGTGAGATATTCCATATCATGAGTGGTTCATGAGATATTCCCATGAGATGGATGTGAGATATTCCCATGAGATGGATATGAGATATACCATGAGATGGATTTGAGATATTCCCATGAGATGGCGTGAGATATTCCCATGAGATGAATGTGAAATATTCTCATGAGATGAATGTGAAATAATCCCATGAGATGAATGTGAGGTATTCCCATGAGATGGATATGAGAAATTCCCATAAGATGGATATTTTCCCATGAGATGGATGTGAGGTATTCCCATGAGATGAATATAATTTATTCAAATCAGATGCATGTGAGATATTTGCATGAGATGAAAGTAAAATATTCCAATGAGATGTATATGATGTATTCCTCTGAGATGGATATTAGGTATTTCTATGAGATGAATATGATATATTCCTATGAAATGGATGTGAGGTATTCCCATGAGATGGATAAGATATATTCCTATGAAATGGATATGAGATATTCCCATGAGATGGAAATTAGATATTCCCATGAGATGAAAATTAGATATTCCCATGAGATGGAAATTAGATATTCCCATAATGTGTTATATGAGATATTCCCCTGAGATGGATGTGAGGCATTCCCATGAGACGAATGTGAGATATTCCCATGAGATGGATGTGAGATATTCCCATGAGATATTTTCATGAGATGGATGTGAGATATTCCCATGAGATATTTTCATAAGATGGATATGAGATATTCGCATGAGATGGATGTGAGGTATTCCCATGAGATGGATTTGAGGTATTCTCATGAGATGTATGTGAGGTATTCCTATGAGATGGATGTGAGGTATTCCTATGAGATGGATTTGAGGTATTCTCATGAGATGTATGTGAGGTATTCCTATGAGATGGTTGTGAGATATTCCCATGAGATGGAAATTAGATATTCCCATGAGATGGATATAAGATGTTCCCATGAGATGGACAAGATGTATTCCCATGAGATGGATCAACAACTTCAAATATTTGTTTTTGTTTTATCAACTGTTTTAATTTTCAACAATTAACTTTAAATTGATGGCATAACCTATAAAATTCAATGAGTAATGAAGAAAATATATTTCTGTAAATGTGCAGAATCCCTTTATAAATGAAAAAAGACAAAAAATCACAAAAATGGATTTAAAATAAAACAAAATTTACATGGATCTTATTGTTTGCCACCAAGGCCCACTAGAAAAACAGGCCAGGATCCATGACGTCACATTAGTGGATAGATTCATTGATAGATTCACTGCCATATCCCATATGTTTTTATGTAAATAAGCTGGCTGTTTTTTCAGATTTTAATGGTAAGATTTTAGTACAAGTATCCACCACTGTGACGTAGTGTTGCGCTGCCCGCGCTGCAGCATGGCCAGCTCTTCTAGTGCGGCCTTGGTTTGCCATGCTGGTGACGAAATGATAACGAAATATAAACAGAAAATCTAAACAAATGGAAGAAATTCCAATCACATGTTTTATTTACAGTGAGGGGTGGAAATAGATTAATTATGTACATTTTTGGTTTTAGTTTAGTTAAGTTATAGCGAATTTCCCTGTAGGGAAGTAACTATTACCGTAGGTCTCATGGTAAGACCTAGACCTGGGACCGATTTACTTTTTCATTTTGATGTCCCCAGAGGCCAAAAATACTATTCGTCCAAATTTGTATATTCAATTTAATTTTATCCACACGATAACTTGAGTAATTTTCGTCCGATTTTGATAAAATTTGGTTTGAAGGTGTAAGCCGGGGAGAACTTGAATGAGTTCGCGAATTAGCATGATCGGACCATGGGAACGGGGTTTAACGGGGGGTTTTATGATGTAAAAATGGGTTTTTTGTTACCCTTAAAACACACAATTTTTAAAATTTTCTCTAGACCTTTTTAACGAACTTAAAAAAGCAAATAATTTAGTATATCAAAGTGTTTTGTATGATAGTAGGGTTACGGAGAAAATTCAAAAAAATGTTAATTTACAATTTTCATGTTATTCTCATGGAGAATATTATAATATGTTGTAGTTGGCTTGTTTATGGGTAAATTTTGATCAAACTTGGCGTTTTCATTTATTTCATACTAAGCTATTGATATTTTAATAAAAAAAAAACACATTTCATTAGTTTCCCTGTATCAGCTAACCTAGGTACTCGTTAAACATGAATGTTAATTTAATAGATTCATAATTAAAAATCAATCCAGCCAAATGGAAATTCCCTAAGTCGGCAGGTTTGCTGCAGCGAGGGTATTTGACCATTGGACTACCTCTAGTATGTTCCTCTAGTATCCAAGGAATACTTCACTTTGATTTAATTAAAATAGTTTGTTGTTTACACTTTTTTATTCTAAGTCAATTTAGGGTCACATGGCTGTTTATTTCTTTTTATGGTAAAAAATTAAATGTAAATGATTGATAAAGATTCAATCATAAAACATGAAAGCCATTCATATATTAGTTTGAAATAATAAAAAAATGCACTTAACACTTCCACAATTAGTTAATTGTGATCTCGAAAACGGTAAACGAGTTAAATATACAGTAAAACTAATCCGTGTATCTTGTATATCGTATTAAAATATTTGAAATATAACTTGAATACTACCTAGAGTAATTTATATTACTAAAACATAAAATTAGTACCAAGACTACCAAGAATAAATTTGTCCTAGCAAAACAGGATATACCCTTTGAGAACGAGAAACAAATTAAACTTCTATTATCTCATTATTTAACTGCTTTGGAAAGTTTTAATTAGTTCCTTTGTAAAGAGAGAGATAGAGTTCACCATAGTGACAACTCATTTAAATATTTACAAATAATATTTTTATAAATGTTATTTTCTCCGCCTATACATAGTATATAGACAAGTAATCATGAGAGAAAGTATTGTTTTCGTCAAAACTTTCCAAGTTCCTAGGAATCTCCAGGTTTTTTTTTTTTTTTAATTTTAATTCTTATTTTTGATGGTGATTTTTCATAAAACCCATAAAATATGGGAAAAAATCTTTTTTTTTAAATGACCCCAAAGATTTTGATCAAGATTTAGTATATTGTAGCCCTCCTGAACAAGTAGTATATTTGTAAGCTCTGAACAAAATGATAGAACTCCTATTCCTGTAAAAATTACTGTAGTTCAAAAGTTATTGTAACTTATGTTATTTTCCCATAAAAACACACGAACAAATAAAAAAAGGATATTTCGAAAAACCCGCCATCAGCTGTATGGGCTATTAATTATCAGCTGTGTCTAAGGAATGTCGGCCTTGGTCACTAACAAGACTACAAGATCACGCCACTCACCCTACACTCATCACCATTCGTACTTGCTTAAAATACCTACTGTGCATGGTTGCTATTTACTGTATATATGATATATACTATATATATGATGTATATATGATTAAATAATAGTTTTACGTATGCTGGCCTGTTTTATTTGAACCTCATTAAAGTGCAAGACTCACACTTCAGTTTTACACTACGAAAAAATAAATATCTTTTATAAAAGATCCAGGTTATTTGTATATGAAAAAACATTTTTTTAAATATAAGAAACGTAGATGAGGCGTCCAAGTGTTAAACAAAAAATTCACAACAAGCAAAGTTCCATTAAAAAACAATAAAATATAAGTATAGAACTATAGTCTACACTTAGGTTGAGGTTAAGCTGTTACCAATTATTGCTTTGGTATAGCAATGTTATACTATATTATTAATATTGTTATACAATACAATATCTTTTCAATTATAGCCTTACTAGCTATTACGAAATTACTTTATAACAACAGTTTGATAAGAGGTTACATCACTTATCAGTTATCAGTCGTAGAAATGAGAGACAGTTTCACTTAAAGTACTAAATTATCGTTTCATGTTATATCAAACTGAAATAGTAACGGTTGTTTTGAATTTGAATTTACTACGCGAGATCAACCCCTTTATATGCTTTGTTGTAAAGATATTCATAGTTTCTACGATCACGTTTTATATATTAAACTTCCCGTCGATTCAATTATTTAATCTTCCATCCCTCGTCCCTAAGATGAGTAACACGTCATCAAAGGTTACATATTCATGCATTACACCATACTTTGTAATGCAATAAAAAAGGTTGTAGCAGATTTAAGGTACTATACTTCAAAAACATATTAATGATAATTAAGACTTCTATTTCAACATGAACATGCACTGTGTATGGCGAACCCAGTTGTGGAGCTGTAGATTGTGAGGGCCAAAGAAAATGCGCTCCTATCTGTAGTTAACCTTATCAACTCTAGGCCCAACTAACCGTGTTCGACGGCTTGTTTTCTGCATGGAATTTGTTTATCTCAAGTTATTTCGTAATTGAATGAACAACTGAGTAAATTCATTAATCTTCCGCTTGATCAGCTTTCCCCGATGAATTAGCATTCGAATTTGGCCACACTCAAACTTGAACCCTTACATAAAAAATGACGTATTCTTTACATAACACATGTTTGTTGATCTATCTCACCTAGAGGCTATACTTGTGTATACAGCCTGCAGCGTTGTGTGTGTTTCATATACATATTGCGTCATCAAACAAGGAATCAATGATTATCTGCACATGGGTCACATATCTTTGTGCCCTTAGAGCATAGCTTTGCTAACTTATAAAACAATTAGACAACTACGTAGAAAATTTCTAATCTCATGGTGCAGATATTTAAATTACAATCATTTTGGTATTTTAAAAGATATTTTGAGATGGTAAATAACTCGTAAACAGCCATTTGAAAATAAATCCAGACGGCCGCTAACCTCCAAGAACACTAACTTAACTGTAAAATTAGCTTTGCAAACTTGAGAGCAGCATATGTTATCATATCAATGGAACAGAGCCCTAGGCAAACATCGAAAAAGAAAATCAAGTTGTCTGCACCCCAAGAGCCTTCTAGCACTGCAGCTATGAGTGGCTGGAAGTGAGTTTTCACGGAGAAAAGGTTGTAACCACCCACATACACTCTCCTTTCATATATATATATATATACAGGTAATATCATAGATAAAACATTCTCCCTTATTGTTGGTTAGTCATAATATGCACGTTCCTAATTTGTACTTTGGTAAAATAAAAAAAATATTTAAAATATTAGGCCTATCATCACAAAAATATCTATGAATTAAAAGGCTTGCCAACCTTCTAGATTTTTATGATAATAACTTCAAGATATTTGCTGCCACCCACTCACACTAAATTAATACCAGTGTCTTTAGCTGTATCACATTTGGTCAATCTAATTAATTTAATTATTTCAATGGTCTCTCGGTGGTCTTGCCGATTAGCTACCGGTACCCATTTTAGCTGAATTATCGAGGGACTGCCATACCAAACAGAAAACTTACTACCAAGCAATACAAAAAACTGCAATTTAAACTGCATTCGTCAACTATATAGATACCATAGCTGATTAGGTTTTCCAAATATGGTTTATAAACTATGGTCGTTTTTAAGCATAATTTTATCAAACTTCAATGATTTACCAGAGTTTTCCCTTTGAACGTACAAAATATAAACGTCTTTAACAAATCCTTATCAAACACATAAAAATATACTAAGAAAAATTTGTTATAATCTGCCTTTGTTATTAATAGATTATATAAATTAAACATATACTTATTTTTAAATGGGCGGCATGATTTTTTAGATGTTCAATATAAAAAGCTTTAATATTCCTGTTAGGATGTATTGGGAATGGTACAGTATTATCAATTCTTAAAAAGAATTAACTATATTTACTAAATTAATTATTTCTGATTGGTAAATAGCACCTGCATTTGTAAAGAAAATAAAACAAACAAAATGTTATTTAAATGAAATACATATCTAACTGTAGTACACATTTTAATACATTAATAGATTTTTATATCTATAACGAACAAAGGTAGTCGTAATGCCATTGTATAAGATTTTAACAATAAAAGTACATTTTATCGATTTTATCAAATCCATAGCAACGATATTTTCAGTGCTATTTCTGTGGTCCTTAAAGTCACATCGTATTGCATTTTGTCCAAACTTTTACATTTTTCTAACGTCTACACTTTCTAGATTTCATCCTTCATGATGATTTTGGACTTCGTCCGGTAAGTAAATATAAGTTTTAATATTTTATTGACAGTATAAGTTTGACTGCTTGATATGGAGGAATAACTGAATTGTTTGTTACCTGCTCTTGACTTGCAATTATTCATATTTTCCTTGAATATGGGAGTGTATTTTGATGTTTTGCTAAGTGCTTTGGGGTCAAAAGATTTAGTATGGAGGTTTGCTAACTGGGTTGAATATCTGTAGGTACGGCATGTTTGCATACACTTGAAGTGAATAGGTCTTTGTTAAGTTGTAGACATATATGATTGGTCTGCTTCACTTTAATAAGTTAATTGAGTTAATAAGTTAATAAGTTAAATGAGGTTTGAGTAAGTTTGTGCATTACCTTTTTTCATTGTCTAGTTAACAATTCAAAATCTATGTAAAAAATAAAAATCCCAGATCAGTTTTTGTGTTGCTCTAAATACACACTAGCCTATTACTTGTTCAATGACCCTTGCTTGCGTTTGGTTTTGAATTACTGTGTTATATTCAGAAAGGAGATTCAATCAACCTACCTTTACTATGTGTTTCAAAGCTGCCTTTACCCAAGTCTTGTGAACACTCTGGGATGAATTGATTAGTCTAATGTTCCAATGATTGATTTGCTCTCTTCTCCGGGGACGCGTTGCAGAAAGTCAACAGTCCCGGAAGGTCAAATAATTTATACCTGTGCCGCTAGGTCAAAAACTACAATGTTTGCAGTGTCTGTAGATCAAAAATCCCAGTAAGTCAAATAGTACAGTCTGAGCTAAAAACGTGGTCTATGTTAAAGCAATTGACTTATTGGGAATTTGATCTAATGCAACAGCAGTTTTAATATAACGAAATAAGATAAAATATAAGTTCAGTTTCGCTGAGTCAACAGTGCCGGAAGGTCAAAAGTATAATCTGTTAAAAACAACGATAGTCCTCTCGACGCATGACTTCAATAATTTCGTGTTTTGGTGTACTTAAAGTTGTGCTAAAATTTTGAAAATTGGCACAGAGCTTCTTGGTTAGTCCTTCTCGATGACTATTTTGTTGGAACTTTAAACTATTTACCGATCTAATTAATAAAAATTGATATGTATGGTGAAATAGTTTTAAATCGTGATTTCTAACATGAAAAAGTTAGCATGCGAGATTTTTGTTTGTTTTTGGGTTAGAGAGGTTTTGTCTGTGGCAAAGTTGTAGCCAAAAGTGTGATGCGTAAAATATATTTTTTTGAATTTTTTACAATCAGTGGTTCAATAGATAACTTGGGTTGAAGAGGACGGCAAATTTAGCATTTTGCAACGCATGGAAAGAACTACATCGTACGATGCGACTGCTGATTGGACTTTCAATTTACAGTTCTAAGAACAAGAAAAAGATGAATATACAGATCACCAGTACATTCATATTATTTATAAAACATCTTTCTGTATTACCAGCTTACATTTTTCACTTATAAGAATACATCATAAACAGGGTGTTGAAAATAAGCGGGGAGATACTTTACCTAGTAATTCCTTGGGTCAAAATAAACAGAAAATCAAGGATAAAATTTTTTCCGAAATCGTTTCGTTAACCAGATATCCACCATTTTGCATTTTTTACATACATATATTTATCTTTGCACTTTTCCAACCGATGTTTATGGAACTTGGTATGTATGTTAAGGTATGAGAGACCCATGTTATAAAAAAAGATTCATCTCGATTTACCCTAAAATTTTAAATTTAACACTTAACTACAATATAATATACTTTACTACATCACAATATTTACGTATCATCATAAATCTTTAACAAAATAAAACGTTAACATTTTTAAAATCCAAAGTAAATCAATATAATCTTTCTTTTTTGAAAGATATATTTAAAAAAAGGCGATGGTAAAATAACGACAGGCGAGTTTCGATCTGGGTGTTTCAGGTTTGAATCTAGGAGGATTTAACATTAATTAGGTAACATTAATGTTTAATCCTCCTAGGTTTGAACTGATTGAGAGGATGAAACCGAAGGGGGGAGGTAGCAACAAGTGCACTAGTATTTACTAGTGTCCAATTACAATTTGATGGATTTAACCAAAACCTTTTCTATTTCACTTATTTTCAGCTGTTAAATTTCAAACGATACGTTTTAGCGACATCATTAACGTTATTATCATCATCATAGTTTGAGTTTGGGTTTGCGGCAATGTATTTTTATGAATAAAACCTTTAATTTTATACAAAACTTGACCTCTGCTGCTATTAATTGACTGTATGCACTATTAATTAACAGCTGTGTCTAAGGATTATGTCGGCCTTAGTCACAAACAGGACAACAAGATCGCTCCACTCATCCCACACTCATCTCCATTCATACTTGGCTTAAAATGCATACATTTGTATGGTCGCCATTTCAAAGCAACATGGCTACATTATCAATGACAAACGTGGAAAACCTTATACGAGTGTGAGTAAGTCCGAAAACAGAGTAAGTCCGAAAACAACTCTAAAAACAATAAGCAATAAATTGCAAGAACCGTTGCTTATATCATTGGGTATACACGTATGTACTGACGTGTATACTCAATGCCTATATCGAACGAATGTACATCGTGAGAATTTCCATTAGTTGTTCCATTTAGTTGTGTGTCCATTAGTAGAATATTTTAGTTGACTCTGTTAAAGTCAGCGGAAATTGTGACTGTTATTACCCTTGAAATAATGCTTGTGTAGTACTTTGCAATCCTACCAATGCTTATAGAATCATACGATTACAATTTTCTGGTTAGAATATGTCGCATAGAGTGGTGACTACTGTATCTTTTTGGTTTGCTTGTAAAACAGGATCAACAGGGATTTTCCATCGACTTAAACAATACGATACTCTCAAATTGTTCATTGCAATAACAAAATATCACACAGTTTGATGAATATTTGTGTGTAAACCACACACATTACACCTGTATTCTATCTATTTTACCTTTTATTTTTCCAAGACTTTATAGAAAATCACGCATTACGTGATCAGTGAAGAAAGGCTATATCCCAAGACAAGGGCGGTCCTAGACATATATTTTGTTGGGGGGTCACCGGGGGCCTGGGGGGTATGGAATACCCCCCGAAAAGGAGGGGGATCTTGGGGTTCCCCCCGGGAAAAATATATAAATAAATAAATATAGGCTATACAGGGTGATCAACTCAAGGAGGCCACCATTGGGGTATCGGAAACGGTAAGAATTAGAGAAAACTTAAAAGGGGGACATTCCTTTATTGTTTGTGGCAGTTAAAAATATGATTTTAGTTTTTTGAAATTCAGCCACCATTTTCCAAAATGGCGGCCAAATTTGAAATTTCTTATAGAACACCCTATATTTTATCATGTTTTCGGATAGAATAGGCAATTTAAAAACTTTTTTAGCCTTGACATTTATTCGATAAACCCACTCGTTTAGGAGTTACAGCCTATGGAAAAATGACTTCCGGTGTACATTTTACATCATGTAGCTCCTAAACAAGTAAGTTTATAGCAAAAATGCGAAGAGTAAAAAAGTCTTACAATTGCATCCACATTCCAAAAAGACCATAAAATTCGTTAAAAATATGAATTATATTATTTAAAAAATGGCGGCAAACTTGAAAAGTGGAAAACATTTTATTTTATAGTCTTTAAGGAATGTAGATGCAATTCTAAGACTAATTTACTTTTTCCAATTTTGCTCTAAACTTACTCGTTTAGGAGCTACATTATGTAAAATGTACACCGGAAGTCATTTTTCCATAGGCTGTACTCCTAAACGAGTGGGTTTATCGAAAAAATGTCAAGGCTAAAAAGTTTTTAAATTGCATATTCTATCCGAAAACATGATAAAAAAACTAAAATCATATTTTTAACTGCCACAAAAAATAAAGGAATGTTCCCCATTTAAAATTTTCTCTAATTCTTACCGTTTCCGATTTCACAATGGTGGCCTCCTTGAGTTGATCACCCTGTATATATGAATTTGAACGGATGGTGTTTTTGGCCTCTAGGGGCCTCAAAACGAAAAATTAAATCGGTCCCGGGTCCAGGTGTTACCATAAGTACTACGGTAATAGCTTATTCCCTATATGGGAAATTCGCCAAAAACCTAATAGTTATATAGAACAACTAGCTGTTGTACCCGTGCTTTGCAACGGGAAGAGAACACGAAATAGAAACATTTTGATCTTTACATCTGATGATAAAATAGTTACACATAAACCTTTAAAAAACAAAATTTTACCTTTATGGCCTTAATAGGATAGCTGTTGTCATAAATGTAAAAAAATAATAGTACTGCACCCTGTTGGTAAACCTTGTAACTTTTTAATGCTATTCAATATCATAGAACCAATTTGTGTAGTTGAAACAGCTGACAAAATTCGTTTATTCCTTTTAAATACGATTACTCATAAGGTTAACATGGGAAACTCCAGAGCCACTGGGGCGGAGCCCGAAAGGACTTTTAAGATAAGAATGCGTCTATATGTTAATCGGGAATGTGAACTATCATCATACCAAATTTCAGCCCAATCCGACCAGTATTTTTCGCGTTTACTTGTCACAAACATACATCCAATCTTTCTCATTTATAATATTAGTAGAATATTACATTCAACCAGTTGTTAGTTAAAACAAATTATATGGGACTAAAACAAATCAATGATTACAAAGATTCCTTTAAAAAATAATTTGAACATCCTACTATTTTACTATGCATATTTAATTAATCTGCCATCCTCGTACCGAAGAATTAAATGTATCAATGGTCAGCATTACACATAGTATAAATAAGCCAACCATAAGTATGTATTTGAACTTTCTTCCAAATGCTGAATTTGTGTCACAAATGCTGAATGTTACAGCTGTTAGGTTAAGCAAATAATTATATTGTACTAAAAGCTAGCTATATTGGAGAAGGTTAGCATCGGCTGCTAGACTTTTTGAAAACTAAAACTTAATTTATAAAAAACTGGGACACTTATTTTAAATTATGGCTTTGAAATTCCCTAGTTCTCAAAATTGTCTTTCTTTCAACACAAAACTAATGAAAATCCATCGTCTGGTTGATTCAGAATCGTGAAAAACCCCATTTACGTTTTAATAACATATATGATAGTTTGAACAGGTTTCAACCCTTCCGAGGCGTAATACATTTACACAGTTTATATGTAGACTACATTATAACTCATAAAATAGTTCTACAATTAAATGGATCTCCTTTTACAAACGTATATAATAACCAGAAATTTTCAGATCGTCCTTGCGGGTATTTTATGCCACAAATTTTGACGAAAGGCTATACCTATTTACAGTGTTGACCAAACAGTTGAAAAGAAGCATTAATAGATAAGCTATGTACCAAATATGATAATTTTAGCTCTATTCTAATTATGTCAAAACACGAAGTAACTTAAAGCGAGTTTTGTTGGTGTAGTAAGCGTTGCAGGAGGTCTACTTTACACTGAATCGACGTTCACTTTTATTGCTTTTGATCTTCCGGCACTGTTGACTCAGCGAAACTGAACTTGTATTTTACCGTATTTCGTTATATTAAAACTGCTGTTGCATTAGGTCAAATTCCCAATAAGTCAATTGCTTTAACATAGACCACGTTTTTAGCTCGGACTGTATCATTTGACTTACTGGGACTTTTGATCTACAGACACTGCAAACATTGTAGTTTTTGACCTAGCGGCACAGGTATAAATTATTTGATCTTCCGGGACTGTTGACTTCCAGCAACATTCCCTTCTCCGGTGCTCCACCTCGTTGTGAGTGGCTTCGTCTGTCATCTCTAGGTCGTCACTGAGAAGAAGTGGACCTACTGATGACAGATTCACTTTGGATGTTCATATTTCGTTGAGATTAAGGTGCAGGGTTGTGTTGGTTCCGTGGTAAGAATATTTTGTGAGTGAGCAGAACACAAGTAGTTGACCATTGTCAGAGTTCTTATATCAGTGGCTTGCACTCTCTGGCTCTGGGAGCAGTTGTAGCTGTAACTGTTTGATGTGATGATTTATGGCACTTTGTCTATTTTCTCTCCCCCGACTACCTTTGAAAGTCACACCTTCCGCAGAACGTTTCTGGTATGAGATCCCTACCTCACTCTTATCTAGGTCCGTCCACAGTAATTAGAGTTCAATATTGTCTGTTGGTTAGTAATTCTTTCTTTTCAAGATTTAGTATCACCTTTCTTTTAAGTTTACGATTTACATTCATTTCATTAATTTCAAAATAAACAAAAATACAAATAAAAATCACAGCTGTCGCTGCAGACGAAAAGTAAGATCAAAATCAATTTATTACTGAAAGATAAATAAAATACTAAAGGTGTACAACATTTTATAGAAGAAAGTAATTTTCAAAAAGAATCCCACGTCTGTGTTTGGAAATGTACCGATACAATCCGACTACGTCTACTAAGGCAAGTAAGCACACAAATACTGGCTTATCCTGACCGTTTGTTTAGTGTTGTCAGACAATAGTCTTGTTAGCACCAACTTTCCAATTTTTTTTTCTCATATGAAGGATCTCTATGGTGGCCAGCTTACAACAAGCTCTAAACAAAATATCCCAGGGTATGAAAGATTGGTAGATCTCTTTTTAAATTCACCTGCAAATGTTTGAATTTATCTGTTAAGACGGACTTAGCTCAGGATTTTGTATCCAACACGAATTTATGTGTAGCAGCCTACAGTATGTGAATAGCTAAAATATCTATCTATTCCCAAATTGAGTTCAATCAAAGGTTCAATATAGGTAACAAAGTTTATTACTTACAACTTTATCAAATCCATGGTAACCATCAGGTCAGAGTATTTTCTACAACCTTTGGAACTACTAGCATATTTTTATAGCCTCTATTTTTACAAGTTTTATCTGCTGCTTAAATACTATTTTCTAATTTTCCACGTTCATGATGGTCCTTAACTTTGTTCGGTGAGTAATGATTTTATCAATATTATAATGTACATTTTAATTATGTTTTTTTCATTAAAGATAATTACACGGTTTCTTCATTTGGAAATTTCCTCTCCTTAAGTCCACAAAGAGAAGAAACATAGTAATATATTTTGGTGTACCATATTGCATTATAATATTAAAAAACGTGTTTGTAGGATGTTTGTAGTATTGTAAGATGTTAGGATAATTTTGTTTGTGTGTTTTAGTTATATTGAGTAAAAATGACTCATAACAAACTGTTAACTAAACATAATGCAGTTTCAATCTCCTCAACTAAACTCATTCTAATGGCATTTACAAATGATTGGATGAGTAATTATGATTTCATGTATTATAATTAATAATAGTATAATAGTGTATTTTAATGGTGTAACAATAGTATATGTAATTATAATTAAGAAAGTAAAAGTCTTGTTGTTTCTTGCACTTGATATTTTTATTAATGTTTTATAGGGTCAATTTTGCACTCATAGTCTGTTTATACTCATAGTTAAAGTCTCATTACTGGAAATAAAACACATGGTATTTGGAAAATCTTATGTGGTGATCGTTTTATTTGTTACCAACGATATGTTACTGGATGAACTATGCACTACTTACATGCACCCTCAGTTAAATCTATTAATTGAATCGATAAAAAAGGTTGTCTTTATTAAAATAAATACATGTTCAGGGACCACCCGATCCTCTGTTTGCTCGCTGCCGGCTGCACTGCCTCGCTGGGGTACTTCTGGATGACCAGAGAGCCTGCACCTGCACCACCACCACCATCACCCGCCCCAACACCAAGCCCCTCCGTCAGCTCCTCGTCCAGCGACAGCCAAATCTTCTACCCTGCGAACGAGGAGCTGGACGTGAGTATTCATATTGATTGAGACTACAAGCGTTAAAAGTGTAGTTTAATTTCTTAGGAAAGCTTTCGCAAAATATTGAGTTTAAGAATGGAAGTATCATGAAAAGAGTATCATAAAAACCAAAAACACTGTTCGATGAAACAGTAATAGATAGGATATTATTATTAATGCTATGTATTTAAAAGCAATGGCATGGGGTCTGCCAACAGAAATATTTCAGATTTAAATACGGAAATTTGGCATAATATTATGTATCATAGCATTATGAGTGAAAATAAAAGTGGTTACTCATAATCAACATACAAACTTTTAGACTTATATTTTTGAGTTTTCCAATGATTATTTTCTTACAATCTAAAGATTAAATTTAAAGTCAATTGATATATTTACTTGACATTTAATCCTTAGATTGTACGTCTCATATTAGAGGATAATCTCAAACAAAGATCCCTTCCATGAACGAGTCTAGCTGGTTATTATTTAGTTGGAACTGAGAAGTATTCACTATGAGTTCAAGCCAGAAATACATTTTACTAATGTATGTGCAAATATGTTTACAGGACGTTTGGCCAGAGGTGCAGGTGCAGGGCCCCAGCGGGGACCATTAAGACACACAAGCTACAGAGACACAAGCACCCACGACCATCTAGGGTAACAGTGCAGCCGGACAGTAAGGAGGAGTGAACAAACATGCTAAACAGAAGAAAACAGAAGACAAGAAAGGGCCATGCCCAAAAGGCCCAAAACACGCGCAAAGAAGAAAAGGAAGGGGCCATTCCCAAAAGGCGCAGAACACGGGCAAAGAAGAAAAGAAAGGGGCCATGCCCAAAAGGCGCAGAACACGCGCAAAGGAGAAAACAAAGGGGCCATGCCCAAAAGGCGCAGAACACGCGCAAAGAAGAAAAGGAAGGGGCCATTCCCAAAAGGCGCAGAACACGCGCAAAGAAGAAAAGAAAGGGGCCATGCCCAAAAGGCGCAGAACACGCGCAAAGGAGAAAACAAAGGGGCCATGCCCAAAAGGCGCAGAACACGCGCAAAGAAGAAAAGAAAGGGGCCATGCCCAAAAGGCGCAGAACACGCGCAAAGAAGAAAAGAAAGGGGCCATGCCCAAAAGGCGCAGAACACGCGCAAAGAAGAAAAGAAAGGGGCCATGCCCAAAAGGCGCAGAACACGCGCAAAGAAGAAAAGAAAGGGGCAACAACAAGAAACTTAAAGAAACTCAGGTCCAAACACAGACAGGACATAGAAACATAGAAGGAGGAGTAAAGAAGTTAAAAACAAAGAACGGGGCAGCAACAATTTACTAACCTATAAAGCAAACAAGATCAATAATTGACAAACCTCTGCATTTTTTATGTTGAAGAGTTACATTTGAAAAATAAACTCGATTACAATGAAATAAATCTCTTTTGTCTTGCTATGAAATTTGGAGGTTAAAAATTATAACAGTTTTGAATTCTTCCATTAAAAGTGAAAAATTGAAATTAAAAACCGTTGTCACACTAAATTAAAAAAAATTCACGCATAAACCTTTCTTAAACAAATATTTGGGTCCCACCAACTTGGGCCCATCAACTTTCTTAGTGGTGATGTTGCTTATGAATGTGAATTCACAATACTTATTCTTATTGAAATCACATTACACTAACACTAAGTTGAGTTTTTAAAAGAATATCACTTGGACAACTTGATTCAAGTTACAGTTAGTAGTAGTATTAACTTGTTTTAAACACACGTTATATCTTTAAGAAAAACTGTTAACATTTTTTTTTTATCACAATTTTATTTACAATCTGTTCATTTTTAGAACATTCAGCAAATACAATAACAACTATTATTGGTTTGAAAATAATTTAAAATAGAACCTGCACCGATATTAAAAAAAGAAAACTTACGAGTGCTTTCGCCAGCTATGCTGTCATCATCAGACGTTGTAGCACGTTATTTAACATTGGTTAAATGGAACTGCTGAAACATATGTTCAATGCTATTAGTATAGGATTCGGGCCAACAACGTCATTTTGTTTATGTTTATGATCCATACCGGTATTTTTCTAGTAATCGTGCGTTGTAGTAATAGAGATCGATGCATTAGACACATCACAAAAACTGAAGGTTATGTTTACAATAATCTATATATTAATAGGCAAGCATGTTTCTTTAAAACCTTTTTCCTCAGCTCGTGTGCATCGTAGGGAAAATCTACGCATACTGTTAGAAAGCTATTTTCCTGTAGGTGTGCAGAATCCCTTTATAAATTAAAATAGGCTCAAAAATAAGCACAAAAAATGAATTTAAAATTTTGAAAAATTTAACATGGATATTATGAGTTGCCATGCTGGTGACGAAATAACAACGAAATATAAACAGAAAATCAAAACAAATGGAAGAAACTCCAATCACATGTTCTATTCAAAGTGTGGAATGAAAATAAAGAAGTCTGTACATTAAATATTTTTGGTCGAGTTTCGACCACTGGACGACCTCTAGTACTTATTTAATACGCAAGCAGGATTTTTGTGACAATTACTCCTCCGAAACTACTGAACCGATTGACATGTTTCTGGTGTCATTGGAAAGAGCGTAACGTGAAGTGGTGCAGGAAACTTTCTTTTTAGATAAATAATTAGAGAGTGAGGCCCTGGGGCCCTTTAAAGTTTCGTATTTCTCCATAAGATTAACATGGGAAACAAAAATTGTTTTGAAACTCCAGCTGTTGTCAGAAATTAAATATTATTAATTGGTCTCCATGGAAGCATGAGAAAATTCACAATGTTTACATTTGCTTTGACATTTAAATGTAAACAATCAGAACTGTCAAATGCCTATTTCACAATTTCAGACAGCTGATCCAAAAAAATAAAACAACTATGTGGTAGGTTTATTTTTATCTTAAACTTTATGATAGATTATTTATTACAATGATGTAATAAATTATATAAGTTATCAATTATTGATTTTTTTTTAAAGATTTGGCATATGAGTATGCCTATGATAAATAACACAATTTCAGAGTTCTGCCAGTTTTTGCCTAACACTGTTCTGTAGAGTTTAAAGTAGTCTACACCTTATTGTCTACAAATTGGCTAAATAACTTAGGTATGGTACATTATAAAAGCTGACAGCTTTTTTACGTTGACTTAAATTGTAAGCTTACCTTTTCCCGTCCATGGGCAGTTTGTTAGTTAAAAATTAACCCTTTAAACTGGAATAGGACTGTTATGTAAATTGTAAGTATTTCCATTAGTTAATAATCTTTTAGTTGACTCTTTTAAAATCATCAAGAAAATTATGACCGTTATCTGTTTTTAAACAAGTCATTACTTCTTTGCAATTGCTCGATTTCGAGCAACATGTACACTAGTTATGTTAAGTACATTAAGGTAAAATTATAAAAATAATTAATAATACAAATAATAAATAATTATACAAAAATAAAATCTGAAGTAAGTTTAGTCTAATGGGTTAGTTGAACTCTTACAGTTTTGTTAATTTTGAAATTAGTAATTTTGAATTTAGTAATGTTACTTTTGAATTGGACCGTTATCTTATTTACTAGACTGTCTATATTATTTATGAATAATGATTCCCAAGCGTTAGGTTCGTTGGGTTTGGTTACATTTTTCAGCGAATTAGTATTTTTAATTGAAATTAATTGTGTGGTCTTTTTCTAAACAATGTTTCGCTAAAGCTAATCTTTCTGGTCTGTTTGTCTAATAATTTTAGGATTTTCAAGAGTATTTTTTATTTAGTCTATTGTTAAAATGAAACAATTAATTTAACAATTTCTCAAATGTTTTCTTGATGTCTTTATAATACGTTGTATAGGTGGTGTTCATCCATTGTTTCTTTCCCTTTATCGGTTCTAGTTTCGTTATTTTCTTTTTATTATTTCTTTTTAAAGCTTTTATCAACATGTTGTATATCATTTTGGTCTCATACCCATTATACTGGGTGGCGCATAAAGAACGCATGGATTTGAGTTGAGTGGTGAGAGCAATAAGAGCGTCCGTGGAGGGACAGGGCCTGGTTGTTTTGTAGGTTAGGGCGTCCAGTTTTAGTAGCAATGGTGCAATTGACCTGGCGCATCGCGTTTTTGCTGTAGAACATTTATTCAAAAATAATGAATCTGATATAACGGTTCAATGGCTTCTCCGTGCACAGTTCAATGGTTCAAAACAAAACCCGATCGCAACACAATACTTTGTTGGGTAGCTTCTTTTCGCACAACTGAATCAGCTATGAAGCAGAAGTGGTTTGGTTGTCCTTGCACGGCGCGAACTCCACAAAATGTCGACAGAGTTAAGGACGTCTGTTCAAAGCCCTCGCCGCTACACTAGGCGATGTGCTCCAACTGTGTGCTTGTCTTGACGCTCGTTGCAGGGCAACCTGAAAGATGAGTTAAAATTTCATCCTTACAAAATTATGATCGTAAAGAAGATTTATGAACGTGATTACGAACAATGAAAACTGTTTTGAGAGAACGGTTGATGTTCTTGCCACTGATGGCGTTTTGTTTATGATGTTAATGATGGAGCGCAGTTTCATTTGGATAGTTATGTCAATAAGCAGGACTGGCGCTATTTGGCAGCAGAAGACCCAAAAGAATTGCATCAAAAACCACTGCACGATTTGAAACTTAACGTTTGGTGTAACTTTCGAAAGTGGAAATTCTTGGGCCTTACCGTACTTTTTTGAGGACTCGCGGAACATACTTTGTGCAGAAAAGCTGTTGAACAGTTTAAACAGATTTAATTACTTTTGAATAATTGTTCTACCGCAAAAATGCGATGTACCACGGACCACTGCACCATTGCTACTAAAACTGGACACCCTAACCTACAAAACAACCAGGTCCTCCACTACGCTCCTATTGCTCTCACCACTCAACTCAAATCCATGCGTTCTTTATGCGCCACCCAGTATTTATTTATAAATTTTAATTCTTTGTTATAATTTTCTTCAGATAGTGGAGTATTTAAGAGGCGATAAATCATTGAATTGAAAGCCGATCTTTTTGTTCTGGAGAGTGATGAGAAAAAAAATTGGTGTCGTTTCTATTTTAAATTACACGTTATATCATAATCTATTGATATTAGCCTACTCCATTTGGCGCTAAACTAAAGAACTGGTGTATTTATTTTTATTTTAGAATACACTCTGAGTAAAGGATTATCATTTTTCAAAGATTGACGTATAACAATAGTTTAGTGAGTCGGTGGCTCAGTCGGTAGCGTCGCGGACTTCAAGCCCAAGGCAGCGATGTCGTGGGTTCGGATCCTGGTCACTGTCGATAACAATTTTATCAGTACAGTTCACCTTTGTACTGTACCGGCTCACTCCTTGCTTTGCTGTTAACGATCCACGCACGGGCGCTTAGTCTATGTAGACGGGCAAATGCAAGGTTAAAAAAGGCCGCCAACCTCTTAAAAAAAAAATTATATATAACGTTAATAGCCTGGTGAGTTGTGTTTTGCCGACGCCTCGCTTAAGTTATTGGAGATGCGTGGTAGTTAGGTAATTGTTTTGTTTGGTTATATTTCTACTGTAGAATTGACGAATGAATTGGTAGAATTTACAGTATTTACGCTACTAAACATTCCACAATTCACAACAAATTACGTGTTATATCAAATCAATTCACCGCCGTACCAGCCTGTATGTGTGAGGTCCCAGCATCGTGTGGCCAAGTTATGCGGCTCACTCCACATAATGTATCAGTAACCACATACCGTGGTCTGTGTTGGTAAATCAGCTGAGTTATGGAGCCAAAACCCTTCACCTTGGATCAGGTTTCTTTTCCTTTCCCTCGCGAGCGCAAAATTGCGAAAACAAGTTCAGCTGTGATATACTGGTACACTTGCCTCGTGGTACAGTAATAAGAAAGTATTAAAATAGATTAAAAGTAAATATACAACCAAAAAGATAATTTTTGTTACACAAATTTACTTTGTTCACCTTTTATTTGCCTAATAGTAGTGTTTCATTTCAAATGGTGCGGGGTTAGTTTAGTTGTTAGCGATTGCAGCACTCTCCTCGTGGCCCAGCTGCCCAAATCCCGTCTGTCATCCGTGGAATTTAACTACGAGATAAATGTGAAATATTAGGAAATACGAGTCTGTCAGGCATGGAGGATCTTCTCTGTATCAGAGACCTCTCACCAATATAATGCTCGAAACACAAAGTACATATTATTTGTTACATATACAAATCCACTATGAATTTAAGACAAGTCTAATTTTGTGTTTTACGTTTTACAAATAAGTAAATTGTCTTTTGAAGCTAATTGAGGATGTATGGAATAGTAAAAAGTCTATGTTCCAACAGAGGCTATTGTATATAAGTTAATATTGCATTTTATTACTTTATCGGTTCATTAGTTCCATCATGAAAAAAACACTTTTCGAGAGATTAGAAATTAAGATTAGAACCCTAGAATGATAAAAAATTTAACGTTTAGACGTGGTAAATGTTAAATAGGTATAATTTCACTTCTTAAAAAACCAATGCCCAAACCCATATAAAACGATTTATATATTTTTATCACACTATAAGGTGTTGTCTAATCAGTCATAAAGTATTTTATTTAATATTTATACTCTTATATTCATATCAAGTGCAGTTATCTCGGCGTAGAACAATGCTAAACTATGCTAGGAATCACATCGACTACTGAATTAATATTGACAGATTTTTTAATGATATTTAACTTTATTAGTGCGTTTAATTTTATTTATGTATTCATATGAGGTCCTGAAGGCTGAAAGTTTATTCAAGGAGTAGAGCTTCGTATTACCAAAGTTCTTAAGGTACACTGCGTGTAGAAGTGATCTGGTCAGCAAATATTTGGTAAAGGGGTCTATTTACACAGCATACCTAAAGAGTATGTACTAATCTGAAAATACCTAAAAAAACTAAAATTTATTTTTTTAGATACATTTTTAATAATAAATGGTGAAGTTTAATAAACTATAAACTAGTTTGTTTGTTTGATTATGTGCCAACATCTTACTTATACTTGTAGAAATTAAGTAGATAATGCATTTCCTTATTTAGTTAAATGAAAATAGAAGAAAAAACAATATCGCTAAATGGATTATTAGTTTTATGCAAATGTACGTTACCTGAAAGGTATAACACTGTTTTCATCATGTGTAAAGATGAGAAAAGTTAAAAATTTTAAATAGGAAGATACATAACCTACAAGTTACACTTATTCAAAGCTACGTTCGTATTTTAAAGAGTTTAAGGAAGGGGAAGGAAACAATCCATTTTTAATTTCCGATTCAAATCATATGCATGAAAACTCGCTTAGAGATTTATCGACATTCGATCTCTTAACAGTTTATTGGTAACAGTCGTATTAAGTTTTATTTGTTCTAATGTTGTGTTTCTGATAATTAAATACATGTAACTATTGTCCTCGGATATTAAATAGCAATAAGGAAAATAAAATAGACTTCAAACGATAAAAAATAATTACTAGTTACTTACAAACATATAGAAACTGTTTGAAACCTTAACATGATATTTAAAGTTATGGGAAATTACAGGCCAACTCCAGAATGAAGGTAAGTTTTGAGGTTGGGAACTGGAAACTTCGCTCGACTAACGTTTCGTTGGTGGCAATGTTTGGTAAAATGTGATTCTTGATATGTTTCATGTGTCATATTGTGATTGGATTTTTGGAATTATTTTTATGAATCAAGGTATTTTAAGTTATTTTATCTTATACATGATAACTCAAGAAAACTAAAAATGAATAGGCTTTATATTTTAATAGACTATATTTTATAGATGTAGTTTTCCAAAACAATCTCTACATATAACTCTCTACGTATACCAATATTATCATTGAATATTGTTTGCTATTGGAATTGTTGAACAATTCCTTCAATTGGTAAATGTCCATATGGTTTATCATTCGCGTTAATAAATAATGTCTGAGTATACTCAGTATGTACTCATATTATGGACCAATGATATACTGTATATTCAAAATACATTCAAAACAATATTAATTTTAATAATTAATAGTATGATCACTCATTAACACATATATGCAATGCAATCCAATCATTTGATTATTGAAGCTTAATTATTTATAGTGATGTTTAGATAATGTCGGTTTGTAAAGTTTAAAATATAATAAACAAAGGTTGATCGGTTTCTGATATAAATCTTATTGGAGAAAATTTTCTAGATTTGTTTAACAGTTAAAGAATAATTATTCATACTGTAAGATGCCTTCTTAAATAATGCCTACTTCCTAAATTCCTCCTAAATACTTTCCATGATGCTTTTCGTTTTCACCGTAATGTGAATTTCTTTGTTAATAACGAACTATAATATAGATTTTCCTATTTGACATATAGTTAATTTTGGTCATAACACTAATAGATAATTACAAATCACTTCAGGTTTTACAAATTTCTCCCCTGAGAGACTTAATATGACTCTCATGGTACCAATGATTTGGATATCACTATAGCAAGATATATAGTTGTAAATGTTTCATACCTGTATCGCTCTATATAGGCATTTTGATTTACATTTTTATTCCAACACTTGTTTACAAATTATTATTTATGCAGAGCAAAGTTTAATGTAAGCTAAAATTGTTCATAGAAAGATTTAAAAATATGATATTAATGAACCCGTTATGAGACAATGCATAAGAAGCAACATACATTGAAGTCTTTACATATGTTGAGGACACATTTTTCAATTACTCGTCTTTTCAATCCCATTACAGGGTGTCAAGCAAGATGATGGATGACTTGTTTCTCTACACCTTCAACAATATTTCTACGCAGGTGGAAAGAAAAGCTTTAATAAGTTTAAAAATAAAAAAAAATTATCTGTCGATACTTTTCATATCCCACCTAATCTTTTCGCTGACGTTATAACGACTAATTTTCTAGAATATCAATCGGGTAATAACTAAACATTTATTTTACAATATTAAAATTCCCAATAAAAATATACTGTAAAGTGTTTTCAAAATTCTGAAAAATGTTTTGTATTTTAATTTTTCAATGTTTTTTTTCTTAATCTTGTCGATTGTAAAATTTAACGTTGCTTAACATTTGTGAGTTTATGTACCTACTTGGAACACTAAGTAAGTTTGCGCAAATTTTATTGTTCTTTGTAACCCTCATAACCCAATTATGATTCTCAACATCCCCGGATCCCAATTTCCTCGTCCAATTTCATCATTCATTGTCAGCGTAACTTTTTTGTTTTGGAGCTTTAATTTGGGAATTACAACTATCTAACAAAAACCACAATGGAAACAAAACAACTCGGTATTAGACAAGGAAAAAATAAGACAATTCTGATAAGTTATCTTAAAGAAAACGGCAATATTTATTTCATTGTTGTTAAAAAGTTAAGATCCATCTATATTTACGTGGCTCTATTAAAAAAATCTAAAGAAGTAAAATCATAATAAATAATTAAAAATGTTTATATGTATGGTTTACAATTACTTACGTTTCGTGCATGTATAACGAGATTGTATGTGAAACTAAATGCAAACCATTATTTCACAGCCACATGGCAATGTAATCACTGACCATAAAATATGCAATATTAACTGACCATTGCTAACGTGATTACGGAATGCTAAATCCGGAAAACATTAGTCTGATTCAGTGTTATAGTTATATCGTTCATGTCATATCCCTCATACAGGGCGGGAAAAAGTCCCAGGAGTTAAATATTTGAGATATTAATAAAGATAGAGCTTGGTACAAAGCTACTGAGCATTAAAATCATGCTACAGTATCACATTATTCAGTAACATGCTAACCCCTCAGGGAGGCGTCCCACTAGGAGTCAGAAGACAATCTTAAACGTATGTATAGGTCGATATGCAAATAAAATTAAAGACCTAAACTAGTAAAATATAATGCCTTAAATTTGAACTCAAACAGACAACCGAGTCGAAAATGGCAGCTGTTCAAAAATTTCTTGAAACTGCCATTTTCAATCTTTGAACGGCTGCCATTTCTGACTCAATTGTTCTTTTGAGCTCAAATTTGCGGCGTTGTATTCTACTAATTAAGATTAATAATTTCAACATCAACCGCCAACAGTTATGATTTTCTAACGTTTTTAGCGAACCACGGCCCCTGAGGAAGCAACGCATCACTGAATAATGTGTTAAAATTCTTTTAATGTACAATAGCTTTGTTCCAAATTATTAGCTCTATCTTCATTATTTTAAAAATATTTAACTGTCTAGGGACTTTTTTTCCACCCTGTATGCATCAAAACTAACTTATGCTTGGATTGGGATTTATTAAACAGTAATTTAAATTAGTGTAAAGGACACTAATTTTATTTTTCAGTCAACAAAAGCTTAAAATATTATACTATGCATCAAAAAAACAAGCCATACCTTTTTCGCTACAAATGATGCCACCTATAAGCCACATACAACACGCAGAATATCAATCCATATGGTACTGGTACAGATGTGGTTTTGTTTCATTATAACAATGATATACATCCACATATCAGACCATAATGGCTGGGTCCTTTCCTTAATTCGGTATGTGATGCTACACTCAGTTTGATTCAGCTGTTTATTTGGTCGGGTGGACCAATGTTAAATATGAAGGGGTTGGTCGGATATGCATTATCACATATTATCTGTACGTGTGGCTATTAGCTTATATGTTATGAAGCGTTTCAAAGCTAGGCTGTAGTGAATCTAGTGAATTTGGCTGGGCTCCGCTAGCAAATATCTCATATCAACAATTATGATCAAGACAACATTTACAGTTGTCTTGTTAAAGACCGTACAAGAGTTCGTCTTTTTTAAATAATTGAAAAATATGTGTATCATCATATTTTTAACTAAAACATAAACATAAAACATTACACAGTATTTATAATCACCACAATGTAAATTATTAAAAATAGTCCTAATTTGTATAAAATATTTTTGTAAATTTATTTCAGTTAAAGATTGTATTTAAAACAAGTATAAGTGAGAAACAATATTTTAGATTAGAAGTGGTACATCCCCTTTCATGTAATGCAATAATCATTGTGTCTTTAACAATCGTTACAGCCAATTGGTGTATATCTTATATTTAAAAATTGGAATTGGATTATAAAAAATTATTTTTGGATCTACCAAAAATCGAACCAGACCCTCACCGAAGTCCGAGACGCTAACCTATACATGAAGTCTTAAAATTTAAGAATACATTTTAATGTCCTGCTAATCTATTTTACGAGTATTTTCTACCCAAGATAAATCGAGAGAAAACATTACTTCTAAATTAGTATGTCTTTTTAGCATTACATAATCGATAAACTAGTTAAAAAAATTCGTCACCTAAACTGTTTATGGAAACGTATCCACATTGCACTAAGTATACAAACATAATAGTTTCATCTTTCATTGTCAAATTATTTATTATTCACAGTGAGACATTTTTTGTCGAGGGGTGCCTGCCTGTTTTGAATAAATAGTTTTATATTTACGAAATAACTAGGTTTCTAGTCCCTCTCTTGGTAAACTAATCCGTCCAGATAACTCAATCGGGCCCGTAGAAAAATCTCGAATTGCTTTGATTGATTCGTGTTAGATATACAAACAGATTACGTTCTCTTTTATCCTTTTCTGTCCCACCAACAGCCTATACTGTATGTACGTGGTTAGTAGGACATACATTTCCAAATCAAACATTTGGTCTACATTCTTTACTATATAGATAAATTACACTTACTTCCAATTTGTACAAAGGTTGGCTGAGCAATATTTGATTTGACGATGCTGTATAATATAATTAAACAGATCAGGCTTTATATTATTTGCATATTATTCCATTATGTTCGTTATATGTGCAAACGCTTTGATTATAGTAGCCCTTGTTGGATCATGATTATAGTAAACGTTAGAAGTAATGACATTACTTTCTTACTATAACCATGTCTAAATGCACAGGTTATATCTCAGAACATAACGTTCTGCACTTTCAAAGGAACCAAACATTGCAATACGCATAGTTTTTCAAAATGTTTCAAGAGATACATTAGAGGAAGTTTTAAAAGGCTAATCTTCTTTTTTAGTTTACATTTACGTTTTTAGACTCAGAGCTTGTTAGATAAATTCCACAATGTCTTCAAAAATCTTTATTTATGACTGGCAAATATAAAGCGATTGCCAAAATGAATTATTCATCACGTAAGCCGGGATCATTATAAAACCTTTGTTTTGTTTCTTTACTCAGAGATTTGTCGATTCACTGCATACAACAAAACAATTTGCTTTGCTGATTACAAAAATAAGTAAAACAAAATAAACGTAGTTTTTATTAAATGTCTTTATGTTAAGCCATTATAAGTTTATCCATATTAGTTTAGAGATTATTCTTTGCATATGGGTTAAATATTTTTTATTTTATTAGGTGGTCAATTTTTCATACGCGTAAGTCAAGGCGATGCAAATATTGATTTAGAAAAAATAGTTTTATTTATTTACACTACCTTTCATGCAATGGAGTCTTCATTGTGTCTTGAGCAATCGTCACAGCGACTCGGTGTATATTTTATGTTTCAGAATAGGAATCGGATTATAAAATATGATTTTTGGATTTATCAAAAATCGAACCCGTCCCCCATCACCGAAGTCCGAGACGCTAACCAATACATTCATTATTTCTAAAATTGTTTCGTATTTTGTCTGTCCACAGTAATATGAAATATAATTAACAAACTTTTTCCTTAGAACTGCAGAGGTAGAATAATTGAACATGAATAATTCATAAGCGAGAGTTCCAAACTATTAAAGAAACTTCTTTTATTTGTTTATTCCGAACTTAAATTAAGCAACTGATTTCGTAACTTGGAATTCGTTATACAATTTCTTCTATTTTTTTTCATTTATAAATAAACGGTATCAGCATAATACACATTTTTTCTCCCATAAGTTTGTCAACAACCTTTATCATGTGTAAGCGGTGAGAGTAAATATACGGAAATGGGATTAGTACGATTTTGATCAGAATTTAAAGAACGTACTAAATTTGTATCAAAATCGTTAGGGACATTTTTGTGAAAATCCGATTTTTCCGTCATTGAATGGTGTTTTATGGGAAAATAACATAATTTACAATAAGTTTGGACCATAATTTTTACAGAAATGGGATTTGTACCATTTTGTTCAGAATATAAAGGACTGTAACATAAAATCTTTTTATCAAAATCGTTCGGGCCGTTTTTGGGAAAATCCTATTTTTCCGTTATTTTATGGGAAAAAGCCCATAAAAAATAAAGATTTTTAAAAAATGAAAAAAATATCAAAATTGTAAGGACCATAACATACCATGTTAAATCAAAACCGGATTTTTTTATAAAATCCTATTTTTAGTTGATTTATGGGAAAATAACATAATTTACAATAACTTTTGAACCGTAATTTGAACAGAAATGGGATTTGTACCATTTTGTTCAGAATTTAATTCTGCATTTATTGAATCGAAGGTTACATCTCATGCCATCAATGCACTTACAGAATCAGATAAAATTCGTAGGAAAAATGGAAATGATGTGGCACAACTAAAAAATATTAAAATCTTTAGAAAATAAGGTAGCGACTAGCGAGGGTTACCAAAGATGTTTTAATCCAGAACCTGTTGCATACGTCATATCATTATACAACCCCAAGCAGCAACAAGTGGTATTGCTTAGGCTTGCATAAACTACTGAAAATACAGAGTAAATTTCCTACAAGACAAGAATATTAATTTAAAATATGAAATTTGTTATACACTTACTGTTACTACACTACTGTAATTAGCGAGACTCTCTCTAGCACGAGTTTATAGTTTGGTAAGGATTTACATAAAAATTAAGTTTTTTTGCATAATTTAAAAATTGTATAGCAAAATTGTTTTACTATTAAGTTTACAAATATTTAATGTGTAATAATTTTAATTTGATTAGATTGTTTGTATCTATTCATCAAAATTGATAATAATATTGAATGGATTTCGTGTTGGAATAAATAATATTGTAAAGTATGGAAGTCACAGTAAACCTTTTATTAATTTTCCTAAAAATACCGGGGATATTCAACCAAACAGTCCCCGATATATCTTTTAAATATTATGAGACTAGGATACACAACTTATTATTTGATATTGACAAAGGCAAGGTTCTTACAACAGTCTTTGGTGTTTTACAGTTTTTTTTTTTAATTCTAGACCATCATTATGTCACATATATTGTGGTTAGTAACAACATGATAAACATTTAGAAACTTCAGTGATGAATGTATAGGACAAATAATGGTTTTATGCTAAACGAATAGGATATTTTTACAAATGTTGACATGATCAATGTCAGTTGTTACTCGTGTGTCATTTCAGACATTGTCACAGGCTTATCAATCCCGGGGGTGTCAGTTTGTCATTACAACTTTTTTCCGTATCATGATTTTGAAATCATGGCATATACAATCTCACCCTTGAAAAGCTCCATAACACCTTTCTAAATGTTAGTTCAAAATCACCTGGTTATATATTTTTAAATTATATACCAGTTTTGATTATTTATATTAGTAGTTGATTGTTCTTTATAAGGTTACAAATTTTATGTTAATTTATGTGAAGACTATAAAGTGCAGTAAATATATTGTATAACTATTCAAAATTAAACTGAAAAATATTTAAGCTGTAGAAGTGATTTGTATGATTTTTCAACATATTTTTACAAAACAATTTGGACGAGTATGTGTATTTTAACAAAAATATTGTATTGTAAAACATTTTACAAACAAATATTTGTATTGGTACACAGTTCCTTGAAAAAGTTTGATCTTTTATCATAGTGTATGGATAAAAATTAATTGGGTGTTCGAAAACCTGCACACACACAAACAAAACCATTAAAATTTATAAAAAAGTTTTATAATAAATACACTTAGTAAAATATTGGTTATAAGCTCTAAAAAGAATAATAAAGCAGCAAAGACTTTGATTATTAATATTATTCAATGTAAGTTTCAATCTAACTGCAAAATACATATTTACATATAAGTAAAAACATATGGTTTATTTTGGTTTAATTTAGTGATAAGCATTATAAAATGGTTCAGTATATTAATATTCTATTTAAGTTTCTTCGCAAAAATAAACTAATACAAATATTTGAATGTTATTTAATAGGATTTAATTACTTTTATATGTACATTTTGTATCCCCCCTTTTCATTCAACAACAAACATAAGATTACTTATGTTTACAACACTGGATGTAATGGAGGAGACAGGTGGCATTGTAGTCATGGCAACACGACGACGTGGCTTCTGGGAATAAGGTATTGAACTGACCCGGACCCAGCTTTTTAGTTGGGATTTAAAATGATGCGGAAATAAAGTACAGTAGCTTACAGTAAAAAGAGATGTATCAGAAGAGTGTAACTGTGCCATATTTAAATTTTTGAACAACTCATTATGGCGTAGCAATAAATCACACTAGTATTTATAAGTTCTAATTTCGATCATAATTGAGATAAGTGGCGTGTTGTGTAGTGTATGTGCGAATTCAATCAACCAATTATGATAAAATCATCATAATTTTAAAACTATTAAAAATGCCCCTATTTTTAAATCGATATAAGGTAAATATATGGTATATTACGTGGTTTATTTCTAATTTCTGGAGATTTTTCATTATTCTGTTACAAATTGAGGGATGAATAATATAAAATATAATTTAAAAAATATATAGTTAAAATATATTTATTGATTTTTCACTATAAATTTAATTATACATGCGCAAGTTTCAAGAATACTATAATTTCAATATTACAAGTAAGCTCTAATAAATAAAATTATTATTAGTGTTAATAATAAACCACCTACAGAATAAACTAAACTCAGGACAACAATAATTATCATGAAGATATGAGAGTTCGTAGCTTCAAAGCACAAGGATTCGTCAATCTAGCGACGTCCTTTGATCATTGAAATTCTCCAGGATCATGTACGGTCCTGCATTATTTATACCTTTTTTGGGTATTCCTGAGTAGGCTTCTCTTCTAAAGTATGCTTGAATATGTCAACCTTGTCATATCCGCATTAAAAAGTATAGATAAATCATAGTAAATCTACAGTTCGGTAAATAAGTAATAAACACTTATTCGATGGTAGACTTTTTACGTTGTTTTGTAAGATTTATATGGTTACATTTTCTCTAGAAAATTTCAACATTATGATGTTTTGAAAATCAATATACCTTACCGAATTTCCACATTTAAAGATGTGTCCAATGTGTAAACATATCTAATAATAAAGTATTTTTCTACACCATATTAACAATCAACCAAAGGAATGAATGGTTCACCTCATAAATGGTTTAAAACACTTGCACTAAAGTATAGTGATTTTTGCTAAGATTAATAGAGATGGCATCATATTTACACCTTTTTACGGTTTCAAATGTACCAACATTTAGTAGTTAAAAATTAAATAATGAACTACCGTCCTATCCACCTACCTGAGACCAAATGTAATGCACAGTATAAGCAAATACTCACCTTAACGTCACGCTTAGAAAAATTTATTGCAACAACAGAAATATAAAACATTTTTGAAACAATAACAACAAAAAGAAGAGTAATAACAAACTTAATTGTAACATATTTATGCAGGAGTAACAACTTTCCACACTTATTACGAGTTAAAGTACTGTACCTATAAATTCTAAAACAAAAACAATGCAAATATTTCTGTATTCTGGTACACGTTATTTGACAGTCGCAATTTTTTAGGACATGTATCAAAAAATAGAAAGTGTTTTAAAATGATATTTTTTTCTATTACAAACCCACTTATGAATTATTTTAGGTTTCTAAATATATTCAGTTAATGTACGCAAACCAAGCTATAATCAAATCTAATTTCAAAACCATTGAAGCTCTATTGCAGGATCCATGAAAACCCCTATTAAGTGTTGATTGTCCCTTTGACATTCCACTCACTGGGGGAGACTGTTACATGGACCTGTTGCGTCCAGATGTCACAGTTGCAACAAGTAGGCCATATAGCATTGATTTGAATCGAATACCTAATCATTTATTTAGAAAACGAGTAACTACAGGGTTCGGGAAATAAAATATATTTTATCTACGAACGTTTTTTTAAAGTAGTCGTTTTTGTTCAGGTCTTAGAATTGCAAAGTTTTACATAACAGCATTGTTTACTCAACAACACGGGCAACGGACTAATGAGATTCAGGGATTGAGAGAAAAGAAGTAAAACTGTAATGCTTCGAACTTCAACTAATCAGCTGTTTAGGCCAATTTATTTGTTGTGAAATTAATGTTTGGTACAATGTTTCGTTGCATCACTGTCAGTGGCAATGAGGAAAACATAACCTCTCTAGAAGTTATGAGTAGTGATTGTTAGTAATTAAAATACCCCCGCCGCAGCAAACCTGCAGACTAAGCGAATTTCAACTTGTCTGATTACATTTTTACTAAAATATTTCTATAAATGAGACATATTTATTCCCAATTTAAATAACATTAGATTTTTAACAAGTGCTTAGGTTTGCTGCTACGGGGAAGGTAAAAAGTGTTTTTTGACCATATGTCAATAGTATAGGATGAAATAAATAAATTTGCAAAATTTTATCAATATATATCCATAAACAAGTAAACTACAACAGTTTTCATTTTCTCCATAAGAATAACATGGGAATTTTAAATTACACTTTTTTTTTAATTTTCTCCGTGACCGTTAGGCATACAACAGCGCTTCAATATACTAAATTATTTCTTTTTTTAAGCTCTACAAAATGGTTTAGAAAGAAATTGCAAAATTTTTTGTTTTTAGGGTAAAAAATGGGAAAAACCCATTTTTACCCCATAAAACCCCCCATAAACCCCTGTTCCCATGGTCCGATTATGCTGGTTCGCGAACTCGTTCGAATAAACGTAGGTTTACACGTTTGTACCAAATTTCATCAAAATCGGATCATTTTTGCTCGAGTTATCGTGCTAACGGACACATATATAAATATATATATATATATATATATATATATATATAAATATATATATATATATATATATGAATTTGAACGGATGGTGTTTTTGGTCTCTGGGGACCTCAAAACGAAAAAGTAAATCGGTCCCGGGTCTAGGTCTTACCATGAGACCTACGGTAATAGCTTATTCCCTATATGGGAAATTCGCTAAAACGGTCGTAGGTTAAGTAGTGCACGCAACTCTCGTAAATAGAGTTAACGCAATCGTTGTGTAAACTACTACAATAACTGAGGTTTCATCCAGATTACCCCTCACACTTGCTTAAGCTCCACAATATATAACTTAAAGATGAGATGTATACCCTTGTCTTATATGCCAGCCAAATATTTTATCGTTCAAAGACGTTCCTAGTACAAAATGTACTTTTAATATTTGTAATGTTGTTACATATTAAAAATTTTCAAGTGGCTTTATATCCACCCGTAACATGTACCTATTTATTTAACGATTATTTTAAATCTCTACAGCTCTACTATTTTGGGTTTCTTAAGAAACTGCCTTTAAGATTATTGTTATCATGTAGGACCATTTTACAACTCTGAAGGGACCCGTGCGTATTTTAAAAAACGAGCTTCTGAATTTGTTTTAAATACGTCACATCAAAAAACTTGAAAATAGATAACTATTTTCTGTTAAAAAACGTTAACGTATTTCATTTAGATTATTGCAGTTTTCCTGCTATAAGATTTTCGCACAATTTCAAACGCCATAATAACAGGTATTTTTAATGATAAGGTCGATGATGGTGATTGAAATTTTAATTTTCTTTTTCACGAATAATGGCAAATAATTAATAATTGATGTTCAACAATCATAAATAAAGAATTAACTAAACGACAACCACATTAAATATTTAACGTTTAATAATTTAAGCATATCATAAAAGTTAAATAATAAACTAAAAAATAGATAAAAAAGTGCCATACTGTTGTTATTTTCAATGGTGTAGGTTTATTAGTCACTTAGGGATTATTAGAGTTAAAAGTTGGTATACGCTCGATTAAAAATTATAAAAACGAAGAGAACGTACTAAGTCAAACACAATTTCTTATGTAGTTTTTCAATGTTCCCAACATTTATAATAATTTTCAAACATTGTTCCTCAGGCGGAAAAAGATTATATTGAGTTCAAATAGATGTATGTCAGAAAATAAAAGTAACAGGTAAAAAATATTGTAATGAGCAAACTACTTGAAAAGCTGCAGACATTGACAGCTAAGGAGCTTTATGATTTCCTCCTTTTTACGTCAACAACAAAGACTAATTTCCTCCCCCACTCTAAGTAAACAGCTGTTTGCCAAGATAAGCTTTAAGTGGACGCCTCCCTTCTTTGTTTATTGGATCATGATTTTTTAACAATTAATATACTCAAAGTTGGTTGTAAAGAAATCCTTCTCTTGTATTTAATTAGTAAAATCATACAAAATAAACGTATAATAATCATAAATATCTTTTAATAGAGACCATTGTTTATTTTACATAAGTATAGGTTCTATTACGTGATCGTAAAAAGTCGTATCTTTTAAAGTTCAATAAAATGGGTAACAAAAAAGTCTAGAAATGGCTTATATTTTTAACTAAATCTGGTTGGAAAATTTAACCCTTCATACCAACTTATATGTATGAAAACAACTTTTTGCAAGCATTGCCATTTTATGACCTACACCAGGAATGAGGAGTAGGTACATAGACTTTAAGAGTTGTCAAAACACCTAGATAGGAAAGCAAACTAAAATAAATATTATGTTGTAAAACAGTTTAACCATAAACAATGTATTCACAGTAAACCCCCTTTTTTATTATACACAGAAACAAATTAACTCAACCAAATCACGATGTACCCGTTAAATGTTTCATTGCTTACGCAAATAGAATAACAAATAAACAGTTACTACATCCGTATTATTTGATTAATTTATAAAAGCTTTACGAGTTTCAAAGTGCATTTTTTACATGGCTTTAATGCAGAAAATTTTTTTTCAACGTAAGGTTACATATTTACAATCATTAATAACTAGAATGATAAACATTCATGATACTGGTGTTGAAATATTTTCACATGTGTAGAGGAAATTGAATGATGAATCACTCGGCTTGACACGCAGTAATGATGATAAAGAGCGAGTAATTGGAAATCTGTCTTCTGACCTCTATATGTCTACCATGTTTTTCTACTTTCTACTCTCTACTTCTTGAATGTGCTGTTAGTTTTTGGTATGTGTAATGCTTCTATTTTAAGTCTTGGATACAATAAGCCAATGACCTCCCTAATCAACTATTGAAATCTGCCACGTTAATTGTTATTCCATGTTTAATTGATACGGAGCTCATTTAGATTGTAGGCCCGAAAGTAAAATGTTTATTCAAGCTGTTGTTTTAGGTTTAAAATATATTATTTGATAGCAATCTTTAATAATACAAAACATATGTTGAGCACAGTACAAAAGAAAACAATATTTAACAATATTAAACGATTCAGAGGACTATAAATGTTTTATTTTGTCAAACATTACATTTTTAAAGTCTCTTTAAACATATTCAAATATTGTTTGTCTAAAAAAATTGTCAATTTTTAGAGAAAGCAATGAAATTCTAAAGATTTAAATATGTTCTTAATCTTCTCATCCGTTAAGCATATCCTTGTAACGGATTCTGCTGCAATAAATAGATCTGAATTGTTATCATGGATTATTTTCCTGTTTTTATTTGATATTTTATACGATTTATTGTGATATGCAAAGTGTATTTTGGTTGTTTGGAAATGAATATCTTTTGTGCCTTTATTGGCGCTTTTTAAAATCTAAAACATATTGTGTAAAGTTATGGTTGTGAACAGTTGCGTTATTGAACAATTTAATATTGGTTTTGTCCGTTCTATAACCAACATATTATTGACCAATTATTTTCGCGAAATTAGTTTTTAATTTATTTTAATTCATTTGCCAATCATGTATATTAATATTCTAGTATTTGTAAGTATTGTATCATGCTACCTTTAACCAAACAAAGACGCTTTATGTAGAAAAACTCTGATTTTACCTTAGAAAACATGAAGGGGTTTTAGTGAAAATAAACATTACTTTGTTTAGATGTCCATTTGAGTTACACAATTATAGGGTTCTCAGTTGGAGGGTGTACGGATTAAAAATTACTGCAATGTTGTCATTAATTTTGATTTGATACTACTTGATTTGATACTATTTTATACTACTTTTTTATTTTAAATAATACTACTGTACTTTAAAAACTGCATTTGAAATCTAAACCCCTTAGGTAAAATTAAGTATTCATCCCAAAATCCATAGCAGATGTGTAACGATTTTATACAGAAAATCTCAAGAACAACATATTTCTTTCTCACGTTTTCTTCACGTTGTGAAGCACGGGTATGGATAGCAGCTTGTAATTCATTAAATATTGTCTTATCTAATAAAGTGTTGGCGGTTTTTTTTTGTATTTACCAACTCATGTCTTTTTTTTACCATATACAAGAAAAATTTCACATTAATTTTATCTTTTCCTGAACTATCATTAGGAAGAATTTAAAAAGAATATTGACCTAAAGCGCTTTTCCAATATCAATGTAATAATTAAGTATACATGACTAGACAATTGTATGACTATACAATTATAAAATGATTTGACACTAGTATGCAATCAATTATGGTACAAACAAGAAATTAAAGTGAGAGAAGCACGTAGTCACGTTGAAGTTTGTATTCCCATCACGTCATGTTCAGATGAAATCAGATATCTAGGTCTCACATGTGTTGCATACAACTAACGTGTGGTCTACAGTTTCTGATAGTAATGTGTATTAAGTTCGGTCTAGCAATAAATTGTAGGTTACATACTTTATGGCTAAATTTTACAAAAAATACACAAGTATCATGAAACAACTTGAACTATGAAACCAGTTGCATAACAAGTTTCATGAAGCAATAACTTAATAGACTTTACAAACTTTAATATGCTAAAAAAATAACGCAGTGTCTAGATCCTAATTATTACACTGCATAGTTTGTATAATGTAGACTATTTAGAGAAATGGTAGAGAAACTATGGGATTTCATCCAAATTTGAATACCAATACACTCATACAGTAAATTTAAACTTGCATTTATATTTAATCAAAGTGCAACCGAAAAACATACTATAAAATAAACTCCACTACTATAGAGTAGTAGAGTTTTATGTGTAGTATGTGCGAAATGCACATACTATATATAAAATATAGCGTGCCGCTATGCGTCACAAAAAATATCTAAATTAGAGGAGGGAGAACATTTTGACTATGTTAATTTTAATAGCACGTAAAGCAGATGTACATAAAACAAAAAATAAATATCTATAATATTCACTGCTGGGGCTAACACATGCTAACAGCCAATGTCTTCTCATACTTGCATCTTTGATATGATAAAGTATAAAAAAACCGTGGAGGTGCTATAATTATCAATCAAAAATAGCATTTAAGATGTTAATGCCTAACTAATTGACAATATCCAGGCCTTTAAGGAATTAAAATTGAATTACGAATTAAAATATGTAACTGCAGATTTCGATAAAAACAAACTTTTCTCTAGAAAATTTTACACTCTCATTATAGATCATGTTTTCTGATTAGGCCTACACTACATACGCTAGTTATACAACTACTAAGCCTAGAATAACTTAAATCATACATTACGTTTTTATGAATTGCGTTAGATATTTGAAGAACCACAAAAATGGTAGTGAATGTTTTTAAGTGAAGAGTTTTGTGAGACAGTTATAATTCACCAGCCTCAAGGGTTGTTGAAAGACAACAGCGGATTGTTGGAGGGTTGGTGGTGCGGATGAGAAATTTTCGCTCTCTGCTTGTTTTAATTGTTCTCTTAAATAATATTTTTATCAAGAATACAAGAATATAAGTTATGATCTTGATGTTCATTTAGACATGGTAAAGGCTGTCGATACTAGTTTTATTACTGCATTAGTTTAGGTGATGTTTGTCTAGCATATTATTGAATGGGTTATTTTATTTATTGAGACGTTCCAAGATTTTCTTTAGTTCTTGACTGCCTGCAAAACTATGGTAATTTGAAAAAAAAAATAGTTGTAATTCATCTTGGTCAGTCTAACCAAATACGCCTACAATTTTAAATCCAAGAATCAATGCTGATTATAATAATACTACCCCCAAATGAGTATATTTATTTATCAGCGTTTCTGAAAGTTTTAATTATTCCTCATTGGTATAAACTACGTTTCTAGAAGCAATACATAAAAGTTTATTATCACAACAGAAAAGCGTTTAAAATGGAACACAGTCTACATCAACATGTTTGTGACGTCATCCGACTTGAACTTCCGCTTCCGGTGAATATATCATGCTACAACGGAATGATGGGTGAATAGTGAATTAGGGTGAACCTAAATAGCATCTGCAGTGTAAAACGTATAGACGCATTAACATAAAACATTGAAATATGTTTCTTTGTACCATTATGTAAAAAATAATGAAAAATATTGTATATAAGTACACAGATTGTTCTTGATATTGCACTCAATTAGTGCTAGGAATCATCCATGCTTTAATGCAAACAGATTTAAAGTTATACTCATCTATAGTTTAAGATAACTACCCTCGATAAAATATGATGATGTTATTCCCTAGACCTAAGGTAATTTGCTTCACAAAATCTGTGATCAACGTATTAAAAGGTTCTCAGGATTAAATTACCTACATAATTACTCTCTGCGAATCCATCCACCCATCTTGATAATGAATTATAATGAAGTTTTTACATCCCAAGAACATGTTGATAAGAGGAAATTCCAAACATTTAGAAATTGTTTTGTAATTAACCCGTGAAATAGAACGACCCCCATCTATGTTACCCGATGATAGCCTATACGAATTGGAGATCGTAGCTCTTTGATATCCGTAATTGCGAATGTCACTAAGAGCTGGTTGTTAGAGGGATTAGGAGTCAAAGAGTAAACAAAATTTCTAACATTTTATTTACTTAAAAAAAAAAATCTTCATTGTTTTTTTCTTATACTATATTTCGTGTTGGGTAGATGTAACGTATTATAGTTCACCTTGTTCAATTTAGACGTAGAAAAAAATTGGTAATGTATGTAGATGCTTGGTATCTTTGATATATAAGAGTATATTTACCAAAAGTTATTAAAATATGCAACATTTTGAAATATATTTCATATATATTATGCTTGATTGTTTTACTGAAATGCGTATCACTTTTTGATTTCCATGGATGTTTGGCACTCATATATAATTGACGTTTAGAATGGACAGAAAAAAATATTTTAATTCAAATCAGCGTTTAGTGATTGGAAACGTTTGAACAGAAATAAATAAAATCCGAATAAAATTGTTTCTTTTATCACAGAGAGAAACATCACAAGTGAATTTCCGTTCCGGTAAACAACCCGGTCTTACTTCCTGTTGAACTTTTAAACATAAACATAAAGCAGTAGCATGGCAATGACAACAACTTAACTGATTTGTCTTTCAAATGTAACTTTGTTGATGGTAAACAGTTTGTTTCAGGAAAACAGATTATTTTAATGAGCATTTTTCTAATTCAGTTTTGTCTTTTTACAGTAATTCTTTTATGTTTAAACGTGTAAATTTTTCATCAAAAACATTTATCAAATATACTATTCCAACTACAGTAGTCGGAGTGGCCCAAGTTTCATTGTATATTGTTTTTATTCCTATAAACTTAAATAGTTCTACGAGAAACTTGCCCCAGAATGGATGATCGGAAAAGCTTTCTAGCTCAGAGTTAACTGCATATATGGTAAAAAATTGCATCTCAGAGTCTTGATTATTGACAGTTAAGAGAATCCAGCCAGGTAAATAGAAATTCGCTTAGTCTGCAGGTTTGCTATGGCGGGGGTATTAATTAGGTACTAATAGATGATGCGATAAAAGAGTATAATATGCAGTGTTTAAAAATACATGGATAAAATGCAACTTGAAAACAGAAATAAAAGGAGTTTCTATCTTGTTTGTAACGTCATCCGACCGAGATACGAGAGTGTTTCCGGTTCTGGTGAATATATCACGCCCTGCTTATTTCTGGTTATGAATGATATTTTGTTTGTTTGTTTTAGAATAGAGTCGTTCCTTCAGAACATTGTCCTAAAAACTGGGTTCTTAAAGATTTTTTGATGGAGATAGTTCATTTTAGATCTTTAAGCTATTGGGTAAAATCTTTGACTATTAAATTATTGAACTACACATCAATGACAAACGACTATACTCGAGAAATAAAGAAATGCCATAAAACATAATTGTACCTTTTAAAGTTTAAAATAATACTAAAGAATCTATAAAATAACTAAGCCTAAATGTCATAAATACAATTAAGATTGTGTGAACGGTAGTACTTCAATCACAATGCCTAAAAACTACAAGTTAAGGAAAATGCAGTCTTTCCATGTGACCAAGCTAAATTATTTCCGGCCATATCAACAACTCAGCATAACAAAACTTACATAAGAATAACCACCCCATGGATTTCTTTGCTTGGGGGTATAAAGATATTGTGTACCTGGTAAGAGTGTGAAGTTTACGGGAACTAAGGCATAGGAATGTGGCTGCAGTTGAGAGGATTGCTCCAGAAATGCTAAACAACGTATCTGCATTGGTGCACAATCATATGGTATAAAGGTGAACTAATAATAACAGGTCGTCCAGCGGTCGAAAACTCGACCCACAAAAATCAAAACAGAGATAACTACATACAATACATACTACAACACAACAAAAATCCAAAGAAAAAATGTCATCATATATTTGATGTGTTTTTTTCAACCAATGTATCTTTTTGGTGAGGTTAATATGTAATGTACAGGCTTATAAATTTTTATCCCAAGCTGTAAACTAAACACGTGATAGGAATTTCTTCCATTTGTTTTGATTTTCTGTTTGTATTTCGTCATCAGCATAGCAATCCATAAGGCCCATGTAAATTTTTTTAAATTTTAAATTAGCTGTTTGTGTTTATTTTTGAGCCTATTTTATTTTATAAAGGTATTCTGCACATCTTCAGGAAAATGCCTTTTTAACATTATTAGTAGATTTTCTCTGCGATGAACACGAGCTGATAAAAAAGGTTTTAAAGAAACATGATTGCCTATTTGTCGATTAATATATAGATAATAAGGTGAAATTGGAACAGTTATAATATATTAGGTAAAACACTGAACGAGGAAGATCAGTCTTCAAAGTCCACCAGAGGACTGGTTGAATACTAAAAGGCCCTTTGGGTTAATAATGAGTGACACTCCACCATCTTCACTAGCATTTTTGAAGCCCTCTACAATTTTGAATGTTATAAGAATAATGGTTAAAATACACATTAAAAGTTAAAGTTAAGACGGTCCAACAGCCGTCTGTTTACCACGTAAACATAGTCCTAAAAGTGTTTATCGAGTTATATAAACTGTAAAATATTCACAGAGATACAAAATATGCACTGAATGACCTGACACTTCGTAATTGTTTCTTTAAGCATTTACACAATTTTTTTGAAAATCTGTAAATAAGTATTTTCACATGTGATTTTAACTTCTTAATACTAGTTATAAATTATTTTTTCCCATCTTTTGCAAGCTTTGATATGTTAAGAACACAAAAAGCACACTGTCATTGGAAACAAATTACAATGTTGAGAGCTTGTACAATAAAGACATATTCAATACCTTATTAAAATCCATATAATCCGCCATCTTGAATCGAAATTCAGGCTGCCGGGTAGAACCCTCTTAAACCAGGTGATATTTATTTTAAATATCCGTAAGAATGCATTTCGGAGAATCAGATGTGGAATGTACTTTTTCAACGTGATTTTTATAATGAACTTTTTAATTAATAATAAATTGCTACTAAGACACTGCTTAGTAACCGCACTGAACACTGATACAGTTTTAATTTTAAAAATGTTTTTAATACACGAAATCAACAGCTGACTGTAAAATTGTCCACATATAAAGCATAGTTTGCTTTTTCCCATTTGCATTACAAAGTTATTAATTGACATAAAAAATACAATGTTGTACTTTGTTTTACTCTGAGTTCTACACATACAAGTTGTGGGTATCACTATCACCTGATCCTGATACTTGTAACTCAAGCCCGAGTGAGAATCCTCGTAGCAGACTCAGGACTCAACCCACGTAGTTGTTAACATTGCTAACACGCGGCGACTCAAGTTAACCGGGTTATCAAGAGTACATACAACTTTTCAGTACACATCTTCTTGCGACATGCTCATCTTATTACATGTTAAAATTCACTCTTATAGTTTTGTGGCACTTGTTTTTTTTTTACTCTAAGAATGTTTGGGTGGCATCAATCGCAACCTCCGTATAAATATAGTATAGCCTTTTTAGTAAAGGTATAGGATCGAACACCCAAAACATTTTAAGTAGGAACTTTTTAAACAATTGATCATACTTGAATAATATTTGTTAACTAGCTGACCCGGCGAACCTCGTATCGCCTAAGTTATAGGTTTCCCCTAAGACAGACCGATGGAAAGAAAGTACCGTTACGTTTAATTTTCAAGATGATCTCGTTCGCATCGCTCAATCACGTCCTGGTTGAAGTTCGTTCGCTACGCTCACTCACCTTTGGGTTGGAGCTCGTTCGCTACGCTCACTCACCTTTAGGTTGGAGCTCGTTCGCTGCGCTCACTTGCCTTCAGGTTAGCTCGTTCGCTACGCTCACTCGCCTCCAGGTTGAAGTTCGTTCGCTACGCTCACTCACCTTTTGGTTGCAAATTAGCTGTTGTCATAAATGTAAAAGAAATAATAGTGCTGCACCCTGTTGGTAATCCTTGTAACTTTAATGCTATTGAACATCATAGAACAGAACCAACTTGTTTAATTGAAACAGCTGTTAAGATTCATTAATTCCATTTCTCATAAGGTTAACATGGGAAACTCCAGAGCCACTGGGGCGGAGCCTTTTAAGAATTTCGAAACGGGAAATAGTTTACGTCCGATTCGCATACCTACAGAATTTACACACCAAATTTCATAACGATCGGTGAAGTCGTTCCGGAGGAGTTTGCAGACAAACACTGTGACACGAGAATTTTATATATTATAGATAGATATGATACATATGCCTTTTTATCGATCAACAAAATTTTTAGAAATTTATATTTTTAAGTCGTATTTTAGCAATCACCAGTTTCAGGTGATGAATCTGAACTATATTGATCAAGAACCGCTTATCAGGTATTCAAAGAGTTGAGGCGTTCGCTGATTGGCACCAACTTTGCGTTCCTCATTACCTTTATTGCATTTCAAAACACTCTAAGAATGTTTTCAGGCTTCTTGGAGTAGACTGAAATTGCATGAAACCTATTTTCATATTAGTTTTAAAAAGGTTGAATTTTCTCTACAACATGTCAAATTGTCTTATTATACTCAATAATGAGAAATTCACTGAGCTTGTAAAAGTTTAAATAATTTACCAGACATTATAAACCCGTACATTGAATGGATTAAGGTGACTAAAAATAAAACAATTGTAATTGTTTTTCATCTATTAAATTCCTGTTCCGTGGCTTATCAAACGTTCCTTTAATTAAAGAAATTATCAATACTCTAAACGTATTCTGCGACTTAAATTCATAGCATGAAAATAATACATCGATTTAACTCATTGCTTTGTACCTAAAAATACTCTTTTCATTCAAAGGAGCAGAACTTGTTTAAGCACATTGACTCTATCACCGAAGGGGTTAAAAACTATTAAAAAACCTAGAAAATTAATTTTAAGAAAATGTAGATCAAAAAAGGAGTTATGGTAAAAGAGTTATTATATAGAGATGGATAGATTTACAGCGGTAAACTCAGAATGTGGCTCACGTGGTAGTTAACATTGCTAACATTCATAGTTAACCGTTATCGGGTGAAAAGCTAACTTTCAAGTAGAGCTTTAACTACAAGACAGAAGTAAACATTTCATTGAGAGTTATAACTTACTTAGGGATGCATTGTTGATTAAAAATCAATGTAGTTTAGTGATTATAAATCATTAAAATTCTATCATTATTATTTGTATCATTTCGTGTAATAAATAGCCTGTTTATGCTTCTATGGGTCAACATTATAAGGAAAATAATGTACATAAGTTTAAAGAGCCTAATCATAATATTATATTAGTTACAAAGTATTAAAACCTGTATGATTTAAGATAATTAGGCTACTCGGAAATGATGATTCGTGTAGTATCCTTATATTTACTCTCTCTACCCCCTTTTATTCATTTAAGTATTATTCAATTATTTAACTTGGTTAGTTTACGCAGTGATTAGATACACAAACAGATCACGTTCTCTATTACCCAGCTTGAATTACTCCTGTCCAATCTAGGTCTCGGATGGGACGTGGCCACTTTGGTGTTGACGTTCCATCACATCTAGGTGAAAACACAAATCTTGCTGTTTAGATTGTATATTCACATTGTTGTGGATTTAAACCAACTGATTAGTGTTCACCTCCCCACCCTGGAGAAACCGTTTACTATTTATTTTTATCTAGTTAGTCCTAATAGCAATATTATCTTAATTTAGTAACTTAAAATTTAACTTTAAAAAGAATCAGGCTCTGTGAATCGTAGATGAAAAAAAAATAAAAGGCTGTAGCTTATTTGCATTAATTTTGAAACTAAGTGTGATGTTTAGTACCATGCAATTAAAAAGTTAACTTACTCAGAATTATTCATAAAAAAGCAAGAGGTAAATGATTAAAATTCTTGAAAGTGTAATAACAAAAACATTTAATTCTCATAACTTTAAGGGATGGAACTAGGATGTGGATGTTAATAAAATACATCACTGCCTTGAGTGATAACAATAAATCGACTATACAGACTGATTTAGATTATTGTTTGTAGTAATTCGTTATTGGATTTTACTTATAATATATTACATTGCAATTACAAATCCCATTAGCTTAGTTTGACAATAATGTCCCCATGCTAGTTTTTACCAATAAAGGTATAACGGTATCATAACCAATATTAATAATCGGGGCGTAAAAGGCACACCCGGTATAGCAACAAGGGGTCGGTGGGATATTCTACGTAAAGCAACACTTGTTGATATTACATGTTGCTGTAATAGGCCTCCAACAAGTGGTGTATGTGTAGTGATGTATCACTTGCTCTGGTATACAAGACACTGTTTTATACAAAAAAGGTAAACAGATTCGTAAAACAAAATACTCAAAACAGTAGAACAATTTAATTATGGATGTAAATTTTGTTTTTGTGTTCAAAAAGTACAAATGGGCAAAATAAGCATTGTATCAGTGCAAGTAAAAACAGTGTCCTGTACCAGTTTGAAACAATATTCTGTCTAAGACCCAAGCTATCCCGGCAATGCAATACCGCCAAAAACTTGACCCAGTCAGATCACGATATGAAAGCGCGTACGTGTTATAAAAAATGACGTTGTACAAAATAATTCAATGATATGTGATTACTCTTTAGGGGTAATCTATTTTACATGTTATAATTAAAAAGTCTTAGTTATATTACTACATAATATTACGCTAGGATTTTATTAAAAGCATTATTCTGACAATTTTCATTTTGGAACACTATTAGTATTCTTTGAAAAAAGATTAGAAACACTATTTGAAAGAAGATGTTCTTTATAAGGCCAGATAAAAACATCCATTTTTCTCAGTAATGATAAACTCCCGAAGAAACTTTAACATTACGCTTAGGAAACTTTATTATTTAATGTTGCTAAAAGCCAACGTTTCTTTGAAATCAGGTTGAATATTAACAACATCGTCTGAGTTACTCACATACTGGCATATTACACGAAAGTATTGTAGTTTATAAAATTTATGACTCTTTTCAATGTAATATAGAAGTGAATATAAATAGTAAATTACATTAATTTTTTATTTGAACAATTTCTTGGAACGAATTGAATTATAAACAGATGAGCAGTATATGTAGCGTAGCTTAGCTAATATTTTCGAAATCAATATTTTCACTATCAGATTTGTATAACTTTTGAAATAGTTATTGTACACGTATCTTTGGATCAAGCTTTAACGACTGTTGCCATCCATTTTAAACTGAACTTTTTTGAATAATTTAGCAATTATATTATAGCTAGTGAGAAAAATTAACACATTTTGTAAAGCTCATGAAGAAGTTTGGGTAATTAATTGTTGTAGATTCAATGTAAAACAATTCAGACGATTCATTGTTGATCTGTTTTATTTTCAGTTCAATGTAAAACATTTTATATTGTAAGATCTGACTCTATTCCTGAATAATTGTACTTAAATGAATAAAGGAAAAAAACGTTAGAAGAGAACAAATAAAATCGGTAAATAAAAGTATAAGAAATATTAAAACGCGAATTTCAAATTCCTTATTTTCATGCCAATAAAGTCTGAAGGCCAATTTAATATTTAGGCCTACATTCCATTTAGCTTGGTATATCTTTATCATAAGAAGCTTCCCTTTAAACTTCAGTTTTATGTATTTACTATACAAACCTTCACATAGTCTGGTCATCATTTAACAAAACTTTTAAAAGTAAGCAAGGAAGGCTTGTTGCATTGAAACTTTGCATACGTTTACAAATCGCACTTCCTGTATCAAGAAGTATATAATAGCATACATAGCCAATCATCAGTTTAAATAAACATTTATATTATATACTAAATAAATCCTTACTAGACTCTAAGCCCTATGTTACTACCATCTAAATAGAGCCTACTATTATATCATTTTTTACCTGGATACAGCCAACTCCTTTTATGCTGATGAATTTTATGCATTTATAAAATATCCATATGCTTTACTTTAGTTAAATATATATTAATAGGCAAGCATGTTTTTATAAAACCTTTTTTCTCAGCTCGTGTGCAGTGTGCATCGCAGAGAAAAATCTACGCATACTGTTAGAAATATATTTCCCTGTAGATGTGCAGAATACCTTTATAAATTAAAATAGGCTCGAAAATGAACACAAAAAATAAATTTGAAATATAAAAAAATTAACATGGGGTTTATTGGTTGCCATGCTGGTGACGAAATAACAACGAAATATAAACAGAAAATCAAAACAAATGGAAGAAACTCCAATCACATGTTTAATTTTCAGCGTGGGGTGAAAACCAAGAAACATGTACATGACATATTTTTGGCAGTTTTTTTGACCACTGGACGACCTCTAGTCCTAATAAAATGAGACTCATCTATAAAAAATTATTACCTACCACTGATTGACATTAAACGCCTAAATGTACTCAAATCTTAATTTATTTTATTCCTAAGTCTTAGGACGGATTGAATACAAGTTTATAATATAGGCTCTTTATAAGTCGATAAAACATACTGAAACAGTTGTGTTGAATTTCAAAGGAACAGTTTTATGGTTGCTATGATTGATATTATAGTACTTATTATCTTAGACTAATAATTAAAAATTACATCATTGAATCCATAGCCCCCAAAATACATTGTGATGACGGACATACTTATCTTTCATCCCTTTACGTACTTTACAGCAGCTGATTGGAATCAGTAATTTAGCTTTTGTATTGATCATACATAAGCCAACAGTTTACCAAACTAACTAGAATTGAAACAATGATTACATGTAGATGCTATAAATATTGTTTGAGATAAAAATTCAAATAAAATAAAATAGAACAAGCGTCATTCGGTCCACCGACCGGCTCAACAACCCTTGAGGCTGGTGAATTAGAACTGTCTCACAAAACACTACAGTCAGAATAATTTTCTGTCACTGTCCTTTTTGGTGATTCTGTAAAAAAAAATAATCGGATTACAAAGTAAATAAGCTTACAACGTAAATTGTTTTGCAATTAAAAGTATATATTTTTTTATAATCTACTGTTAACATGTTATATGTTATATTTTATGCACATTCCAGTAAGCTACAGTATAGTAATTGGAAGTTGAGTCTGTGAAAACTAAAACAATCCAAGTTACATTTTAAATGTTAAACTTGCTCTTCTTGTTCATCCACGTGTAATATTAATTTACAGCACCATCACGTACGATAGCATAGTCGATAACATGTATGACGGAACAAGTCTCCTGGTACTTCGTTTCCCTGGGACTGGCCAGGGCTTCAAACCATCGGAGGGTCAAGAGACTCATACAGAGAGTATACTCACGAATTAATAGAGTCGCCTCAATGAATTGTAAATTGGTGCTTTGTAGATTTAGGTTTCGGTCATTTAAGTGTTGACATTTAAACTATTTTTTGTATCAAAATTAAGTACTTAACTCCTAAGATTTGCTTGGTGTGGAGCACAACGAAAACAAAAATCAAGGAATTGCTTCTTAGTCTTTACAAGCATGTGTAAGAGGTTTAGTTCTGTTCTATATTCAGCCGGCTGGTAACTACTTAATTCAGTTTTCAAACATTATAACAAAGTGAATTAACAATAAGAATGATTAAATAGCAATTTTCTAATCGATTATTTCTTTTCCTACCAAACAATAAAGGTACAAGTTGTATTTACTCTAGCTCTTGCAATATGCTTTGTTCAATCCTAAGATGTTTAATGTTTAAGGTTGGATTGATAAACATAAGACTAAATATACAAAAATAAAATTCAATCTTTTTTGATGGGAAATTCTTATTTTGACTGTTACAATAAATAATTTATACTTTATTGCAGAAGCAAAACATAAATTCTTTATTCTGGCAGTAAGACAACCATAATCAACACTACGTATTAAATGATTATTGAATTCTGGAATAAAACAATAATCAGTGGATTGATATGAGTGTAATCCCGACTTCCCAAAATGTATCTCTGAGATATTTCCGGGTTAATCAAATCATCTGTTTGTTTTACTGTCAAAACAGACGACACGTGATTAATTGCTCCATTTGTTCTGTTGAGATTGATATTACTTCCAAGTAATTAGATTTTGTCGCCACCCAAGACTACAGGTCAATTTATTTTTAAACATGGTATGTCTACAACGCCCTTATCAACAAACTGGAGAGTTCAAAAATATTTAGCAATAGGTAAGAGATGTAACATAACTTGAAATTATTGGTTTATGGAATACAAACATCATACAAATGATTAGTAATATATCTGACCCAAAAACAAAGGGCTTGTGCTATTTTAAATTCTAAACTATTTTAACTATCATGCACAAAAAAACGTATAAGCTGATATCAATAACTGTGAAATATTATCTGACCAACCGCTTAGAAATCTACAAAAAATCATACTCTTACAAAAATATATCAAAACCATAAGAGAACAATATTAGTTACACGCCGAGCCTGAACTAGATATCTTCTTTCATCTAGGTTATGACGTGATAGAAATAATTGTTTCAACGTGACTTAAGTTGTGCTCCATTTATATTACTATCCGTACGGGAAAGTAGCTTTTAACGTAGATTTCATAGTAAAACTTAGAACTGGCACACATTATCTTTTTTGAAGGAAGTATTTTAAGTCAACAAACACCTTGGTACAGATCATTATCTCAGTGTAATAGGGATTTATGAAAATATTTTTGGTAGTATTTAAAATAAAACACGAAAATATTGTTATCGGATTAGTGACCAATATCAATAAAAAATTATATTTAGGGAGCTTTTTCAAATTTTAAGAATGATGATGTTCAAGTTTAATTTTTATCTATACACAATAAATCGCTCTGACAATACGCCAACAAAGGGAACAAAAACTAAAAGGTAAACAACATAACTATATCGAACTGACAAAGAACCTTCTGTAAGTTAGGTCAGCTAATCAAGAAAAGGAAGTCCTCTTGGTTAGCCGTCAAGAGTTGAAACTAAGAGAAATGACATATCAGTGGTCTTTTATCAACGATACGAAGATCTTGTTAGAAGTTGTGTAAAAGATTTCTCAGGTTTCGTCTAAGACTTCGACTTTGTTTGAGCTTATTCTTTCAGATGCATTAACTCATATATTTGTTGTTATCTTAGTAAGACGGCAAGAAATAGTAAATTTCAATTTTAGGCCTATAATTTTATACGCTACATATATTATCTGGTTTAAAAAATTCAATTTGATCATATGACAATACTACTAAGAGGAATACAATAAGTATGATGTGATAAATATTCTGTTCAACGAAACCGTTGCACAATCCGTCAAGAATTCCTCATATTCGTTTATTATTGATCGATTTATAGCATTGATTTAGGATTGTTTTCAACACGTATAACTTATTATTTCAACACACCAACGAAGATACATGTTCATAGAAATATAATTGTATAGGTCCGGTGACTTTTAATTGTAGACAATGCACCAATTGAACATAAAATGCCATTTTGAATTTATTTACAATCAATTGTCAACAAAGAGTAATTATAGTTTTGACATCTTTTCTGTAGTGTAACTATCTGTACGTGTTCTGTATCGTCATTCATAAAATCCCATACATTGTGTAGTAGAATTTGGAGCAATTTAATTTACATGATTGTAATTGAAATTAATATTGTTCAATGACAATAATTAGAGTAATGTTATATTCGGGACTCTTTTTTATGGCTTAAGTGTATTGATAAGTAATGTACTTACAGTAAGGTTCACGAGAGTCCGCAGTTGAGGGAGGAGCCTATTTACCACGTGACTTCGATGGAGCCAATGAGGTTATTGCGGTGTTGCCAAATCTAATAATATCAGCTGATTTGAAAATATAGTTTAGTATATATAACTTTTTGACACTAAAGTAGGAACGAGTGATGTTGCAACGTCGTGCTAAGTCCAATCTTGGTATTGGCTGCCTCCAACTGCAGATTCTCGTGGCCCGTGTATAGGATCATGTAAAACTCTGGATTGGGGTACATTTAATCCTCAAACACCACCACTTCCCATTGTTGAGCTGGGTCACAAACTAGTGTAATGAGATGTTGGCTGTTATGTTAATCCAAGCCAACCCAATGTCAATTTTCCATCTTTTGATAATAAAAGTTATAAAACTAAAATTACCACCGTTTTGAAACCGACATCGTTTTGAAAGTCAGGTTAGCTAGGCTTAAGGATTATGCTCTGAGCTTTGATGACAACTGTAACCTACTTCAGAATGTTGGAAAGCTATTTAAATTAGTGAATGACATAGTAACTGACAATTGTTTGATTAAAGCAAAGCTAGATAATATTTCCAGTGACGTTTGTAGGTTAAAAAGCAATGTGGTGAGCCCACCGGAAGTTTATATCAATGACGTAGTACATAATGCTGATTCTGACTCTACTTTGACTCCAGTAGTTGGAAGTAATGAAAAAAAATCGGTGACGTACTCTCCACTGCATGGAGATGATGAACTTAGTTTTAATGATTGCTGTAAGACTGGCAGCACTGACGATGACGTCACGCCCCATCAAGATGGCCGTGGCGATGACGCTGACGCTAATATTGCTAACCCCTCTAGAAGTGAATGTTATAGTGAGGTGCTGAAACGTGGTAAAAACAAGAACACTTCTAATATCACTACCAGTGCTATAGTATCGCCTCATTTATGTATGTCTCCTGGTGCTGATGGCAATTGGAACCAAGTGACTAGGAAGAAAAGGATTAATGTAAATAGTCGCGGTGACAGAGAGAAGTCAAATTCAGTACGTCCTCAACCTAAAGTGCAGCGAAACCGAGCTATAATTGGCAAAGCTAAACAAACTGGATCTCTTGTTGTGGCACAGAGGAAATCCTGGATGTTTTTATCAAGATTTGACCCATGTGTGAAACCTGAAAGCCTAGTCGAGTATATAAGGAACTTGTGCCCTATTGAGCACTCGCAAATCCAATGTGAACAACTTCCCACCAAGTACCAGGGTTACTCATCTTTTAAGGTAGGTGTACCTTCTGACTCTATTGACAAGCTGTTGGATAGCAATCTCTGGCCTGAGGGAATCCTCATATGTAAATTTTTGACTCCTAGAACTAATAGTAGTCATAGGACCAGTACTAGGCCTAACCTTGAACAACATGATAGGCCTAGGCCTACTTCAAAGACAACTGATGGTCCAAAAAACGGGACGTAAGCCCCAACTCACACTGTCCTGGGGCGAAAAAAAACTGTGATATTAGTTATAGGTTTGATTTTTTAAATATTAGGTCTATTTTTAACAAGATAGAAGACCTTGAAGTTTTGTTACATAATGAGAACCCTGAAGTATTGTGTGTTGCTGAAACGTGGCTTAATGAATCTAAGCTGAATTGTTTTAAAGTAAATGGATTCAAAACTATTTCTGAATATTCTAGACCTAACCGAGTAGGGGGTGGAGTTGCTCTGTTGCTTTTAAAACTGACTCTAGGCTTAATTTTAAGCCTATGAAATTATCTATTGACGAAGACATTTGTTCTGAAGGTGTATTTGAGTTCTGTTTGGGACTAATGCAGCTAGACAAATTCCAAATTATTGTTGTGGTAATATATCGGCCTGGGACTACCAACAGCGCTGATGTGATTGATTTTATTGATCGTTTCGACTTGTTGATATCCACCCTCAGAGATAAGTTTAATATCCCACTTCTTATTTGCGCTGACTTAAATATAAATAATCTTGAGAGATCCTGGGAAAGTCAGCTGCTTCAGGATTTGTTGGAATGTAATAACCTGAACATTATATTTAAAGGACCAACAAGAGTAACACCTGACTGTATAACTCAGCTTGATTATTTTATTGTTGACTCGTGTGTTGCACATCTGTTTCGTGCCCCCAGTGCCAAACCTGTTTTCTTTTCAGACCACCATTTGCTATCAGTGCACTTGTTGTGTGAACGTTTTGGTGAGGGAAATGCAAATAAAACAGTGAAGAGGAAATTTACAGCCTCGACTTTTGAAGCCTTCCAAATTTTATCTAGCAGTGAAGCTTGGATGCCAGAACCTAATTTAAGAAATATTACCTCTAATGATTTATTTGACCACTTCTACGACTCGTTCATGTATGTTTTTAATGTTAGTTTCCCTGTGTCTACTTCAAAGACAAAGAATGAACATAGCTCTTCTTGGGTCAGTCATGAAGTATCGCAGTCGCATGAAGCACTCTTGGACCTGTACTGGAATACTAGGTCGCCTCACTGTTCTGTAGATGGGAAAAATGCTTATCGCACAGCTAAACGACGCCACTCTGCACTTGTCAACAAAACAAAAAAGGCCTTTTTTGGTAACAAAATACTTAATTCCAAAAACACAAGCAAAGAATCTTGGGCAGTGGTCCGTACACTATGCGATGAAAAGTATCAGACCCAATCAAACCTGATTCTCATGATCGATGACGTGGAAGTCAAAAATCCTCAGACAATAGTAGACTATTTCTGTAAATCTTTTCACCAGGAAATATGTACATTGGCTAAAGATAATGTAGCCCCTGTGTTGCCCACTGATCTCGAAGCGAGTCGCTTTGTACTGTCTCTTACTTCTGCCTCTGAGGTTCGTGAAGTTGTCTTATTAATAGGATCCAAAAAAAGTTCTGGCATTGATGAAGTCCCATGCAGCCTTCTCAAACTTTGCAATGAAAATATCTTTGAAGCATTGGCCTGCGCTATTAACAAGTCGTTTGAAACTGGTTGCTTTCCTGATTCGTTGAAAACTTCAAAAGTTGTCCCTGTATTTAAGAAGAATGATCCCCTTAACGCAAGTAACTACCGGCCTATTTCTGTCCGTCCTTGTTTTGGTAAAATCTTTGAGATTATTTTTCTTAAAAGACTGCTAAGCTTTATTGAAGCAAATAACATCTTGTCAAAAAACCAATTTGGGTTCAGAAAAAACATGTCTACCTGTGATGCCATTTTCGCCCTTTTAAAGGAAGTATATAACCACCTTGACATATCTGACAGCTTACTATGTCTCTTTTACGACATGACAAAGGCTTTCGATCTTCTTGACCATGGGATCCTTCTGGATAAGCTGCGAATACTTGGCATTTCTGGAAACCCACTGTGATGGATTTCATCCTATCTTAAAGATCGACACATGATTGTATCCTTGAAGCACAGAGGCCCTGACAACATCCTCCGGACATATAAATCGTCTCCATCACCAGCTCTGAACATCGGTGTCCCCCAGGGATCAAACCTTGGGCCCATCCTATTCCTGTTATACGTGAATGACTTGCCTGGCTCCATATCTTCTGGAAATTTATGGCTTTTTGCTGATGACGCCTGTCACCTAGTCCCAAGCCCAAATCGAAACGTCACAATTGAAAACACCCAAACTGGCTTACTTGAAATGTCAACTTGGTGTAGCAAAAATCATCTGGTCCTAAATTCTAGTAAAACCAAATTAATGGAGTTTTATAACAGGAAGAAGCCTGAACCACCTCCGATATTGACCTTGGACGGGGTGCCTCTTGAAACCTGTAGTGAAACCAAATACTTGGGTCTACACATTACGGAGAACCTAAATTGGGGAACACATGTCGATGCAATAGCACCCAGACTGTCATCAGTCACCTACCTGCTGTTTAGACTACAAAAGCTGGTTGACATCGAGATTCTCCTTAAGGTTTACTATGGCTGCTTTCATAGCATAGTTTCATATGGTTTGGTATTTTGGGGAAGTTGTAGTGAGGCAAAACGTATCTTCATCCTTAAAAAACGTGCGATTAGAAGAATATGTGGAGTCCATAGACGGACACACTGTAGACCTCTGTTCCAAGAACTGACATTCTCACACTTCCGTCTCTCTTTATATTGGAATCTGCATTGCTCGTTAAGAAGAATCCTAATATTTTTGTAACTAACAGCATGGTCCACAATTACAATACAAGAAGAGCAACAAATCCTCATGTACCACAAGTAAATTCCACCCTTGCAAGCAAGAGCCCTTACTTCAATAGTATAAAGATTTACAATAAATTGCCTCAGTACATTACGCAAGAGCCTTCTATCAACAAATTCAAGAACCTGCTTAAAACATTTTTAAGTCAAGCGGCCTACTACAGTGTTGAAGAAATATATGTCTAGGCCATGTGCATGAAGAGGAAATGAATCAATTTTATATTAATTAAAAGCAAGAAAAGTATAAAAACCTGACGACCACGTCGCTGATGCGATACCAGAGGGAATTCTCCAAGTATCCAAGTAAGTATCCAAGTAAGTATCTAAGTAAGACATATATTTTGATAGTTTTTTTAAAATATACTATGGTATCTGTTGCTCGAATTCGAGCAATTGCTAAGTATTACAGGCGTTATTTTAAAACGAATAACAGTCATAATTTATGATGACTTTAAAATATTCGACTCAAAGATTATGGAAATACTCAAGATGTACATAACAGATCGATATACTCAACCTTTTAGTAAATAGTGGTTTCTACAAATCCTTACTCATAGCCGCAATAGGTTTCCAGACACATTATGTGTCCAAAAGCCTAACAGGACGACTCCCTTCCCCATACCGCCCTGAGCGATAGGGATTGAGATTCGCTCTAACCTTTCCTCTCCCCTTCATGGGCAAGTTTTCATTCATTTTCTTTCTTAGTTTTTGTTTGTTTCTTGTTTTAAATTTTAACACCTGTATGTATCCCTGGTTTTTCCTATTTCCCTAGCTACTTTTCTAAACGTCTCAATCATTTCCTTGTTTTATTTTCACTCATAATTCAAGTCACTCATCATGTTTTATTTTCTCATCTCTAGACCTATCTTATCCAAGACTTATTCCTGTTCTCTCCTATTTGTCTCCTGAAGTGAACAATTTATAAATACGTGACTCGTTTTATTTCCCCACATCTACATACTTCCTCTTCCACCTTGTGAAATCTTCACAAATTCGCCTTGAAATTGTCCATGTCCTGTGACAAACTGCGCTCCATAATGGCCCATCTCCCAATCTTGTTCCAGTCTCTTTCAGATGTTAGGTATATATTCAAACGTTTACATAAAACACTCTGCTCCCAATGCATTTGCCACTCATCTAATATCTCCTTTCTTCTGTTTCCGATGTAGTCCTACCCGTCTCCTTGTCTTCCAAAATCAACAGCTTATGCAGGGATTACCCAACAGTCCTAAATTGAATGTGAAGTCTTCAGGCGGCTGTTGGAGAGCACACTTAAACCCAAAAGGTAAGGGTGCTTGTTGTATTCGGCTATCAACGACAATAGTATTATTATGTATTTCGTTTGCGTCTACCAGTTTAAGTTCGTCGGCCTCCTCCCATTGGCCGACGTGTTAACCGGTTGTATTTTCATTATGTCGAACGTTTTTTTTTGTTATGTATTGATATTGCGCAAAATTTTAGTATTTTAGTATTCAGCTGTTTCAAATATTAGTGCGAATTTCAAAGTATTCATTTGTTCAAATGTAAACAAACATTTTATTCCTAAGAATAACATGGGAACTTTGAAGGCCACTGGGGCAGAGCCCTGATGGAATTCCGAAGTTTTTTTGTTTGATGGCAAAACTACATGCCAAGACCTTTCTAACGACACGTTGGACATGGTGATCGGTAGTACCACCACTCCAAAACAATTATGACAAAAATATGCCTAGCGTATTAAATATATAGATTATACACCTTTAAAATCGTATAACAAATTTCATCAGGATATATTTAATAGTTATTAAGATATAAATAACAAACACAAAAAATCGAATTTGCTTGATATCTCGCTAACGAGACATCTTTGAAACAAAACAATTTTTTTTTCTTTTTTCCCATTAAACATATTCAGAGTTTTTGTCACTTACTAACAGGTTACCCTGTTATAATATACTACAGTATATTATAAGTATATTATAGTATATTATATTATATTATAATATATTATAGTATACTGTTAAATATTCTTTCATGAAATACATTTTAGTAAAGGATTCATTTTTGTTTAAAAAATATACTAGTAACGATTGCTTAAGTTTCGTCTTTCTTAAACTTTGTACTTACTTTTTCAATATTTATGTTCGGTGTTAATGTAAAAATACAAATGGCGGATACCGTGTTAACAAAGCAATGTTGAAAAAACACGTTTTTTCATTTTATCTTTATTTTGATCCAAGGTATCACTACGAAAATTATGTCCCCAGCTTTTTTGAACACCCTGTATACACAAAGTTAGTGCAGTAAAAATAAGAGAAAAATTCCATACACCTAAAAAAAATTAGCACAACCGGGGAATTTGGTACAGATGTTGGGTGTACCTTCCTTTTGAACATACTAAAAGTCCCATAAAATTGAAGCTGTGCTACGGCCGCCATATTGGAAAATGGCGGCATATTTCTGTATTTTTCGCTATAGTGACTTTATTATTGGAGATACAGGAAAAAGCTTAATATACAAAATGTAGGTCATCTAAAAATACACATTTTTTGTATTTACCATCTTTCTCTAAACCCAACGGTTTTTGAGTTATTTGTTATTAAGTATATTTAGTTTTTTCTATTTATCAAAAATAGGTGAAACACATGGAAATTGACCGTTACTTTCAAGGATTATGATAATTTATCCCATTTAGTTAAATAGTGTGATACTATAAAATCTTAAAATTAAAGCTTATTTTATGAGTAAAACAACTCTGCCACAGCAAACCTGCAGACTCAGCAAATTTCCATTTGATTGGATGTTTTATTAATTGTGTTTAAATAAAATTAGATTCAACAGGTACCTAGGTTTGCTGCTACAGGTAGGTTATTATAGTGTGTTTATTTTTTAGTAAAATATCAATAACTTAGTATAAAATAATTAATTTTCCAAGTTTGATCATAATAAATCTATAAACAAACAAACTGCAACAGTTAACTAATTTATAATAATAGCATGTTAGCTTAAGATTTACAATTTACAAATTTAAATATACAAATTTTGGTTGTGTTTACTGAAAATATGGCGATTATTTGTCACGATTCGAATACTAACCGAAGGGGTTTTCAAAAGGAGATGAAGCAAGTAATTTAAGTACTGTAATATTAACTCGTACCAAGTATCGGAAATATTGTATGCAGTGAGGAAATCAACCATATTTTGTAAACTACGCAATAGTCATATTAATATTTTATACTCATTTTTACCCATTTAATAAATTAACATTTTAATATTTTGATGGCACTACCACTATCACTCTGATATCAACTAAGGGGGATGAATAATTGTCGTAAACCTTGAAAGTAACCGTCGATTGCGATGGATTTCACCGATTTTTGATAAATAAAACTAGCTATACTATACCATACTTAATTAGTCACCAACATGAACTAGACACGAAAAACACCCTTCCAAATTTACAATGGGATGTCAAGTATAGTTAGTTAGTGTGGTGGTGCCATAAAAATACTAAAATGTTAACTATTAAATGGGTAAAATATGAAGATAAAATATTAATATGACTATTGCGTACTTTACAAAATATTGTTGCGGGCTTAGCAGGTTCTTTACAAATAAAACTTGGCGATTTTATAATAACTATTTTATTTACACTAATTATTCTATATTTACAAATATTAAAATTACCTAACACCTAGCTAACCCTATCTAAACCTAGCTAAAGCCTATTCTAATTTACAATGATTCTACTTACAGCTAGCCTCTACAGGATTTATCACTTCTGTTACAATACTGTCACTACACTGTCACTAGTGTCACTACACTGTCTCTACACCGTCACTGCACTGTCACTGCCACAAGCACTAGCACTGGTCACTAACACCGACACGCGCTTGCTGCGACGATTCTCGGAAGGCTCAACTCAACTCAACTGCCGTGTGCTGGAGGACGGTCCCTTATATACGTTTTTCGTGGAACATTCTAGAGTGGAGAGTTCGAGCATCCGTTGTTTACAAACCGGCGTAGAAGTAGAAGGTTCTAGGGCCCCTATTGAGGTAGTCCGTTGACATAGGTCTTTTGTCTATCAGTGGTGCGTTCTGAGAAACCCGTGTAAACAAACAACCCTTTTGTGACGGCGCCTGGCTATTGTTGCGCGGGGCTCCTGACTTGTAACACTGCCCCCTCCTTAAGACTGTTCTGACCCAGAACAGATTTCTCTCGAAGTTTGGGATCTTCTGGACCTATAATGTCTCCGGTTCCCCATGGGTTGTATACGCAGACCACAATGTCGATGCCAGTGTCCTCAAAAAGTTCCTGCACCATATTTCTTACAATCCTCCATTCCAGTCCGTCATAACCACATCCCAGCCTGGGAATAGCAAGCTTTTTGATTCCAATCCGAAGAAGCTTGTCTCGCAGGTCTTGCAGGCTTTTCTTCAGCGATTCGTAGGAGGGCTTCTGGCTTGACGCTTCCTTCGTAACGAGGTAGAACAAATGCTGTCCATTGCGCTTCAGGTGAAGGGTGGTACCAATGGCGGGTCTCTGACGCTCAAGATCTTCAGTCCCTCCAAACTTCTTCCTGAAGACTGTGGCTATACCTCGCGACGCTCTCAGATCTTCTGCTACGCAGTGGGCCAAGGCATAATCCACTGGCAAGGTGAAGAGGTCCTTATATAACAGTTTCAATTCCGCCTTTCCACGTGTCTCGGGCACGACGTCTCTTGGTTTGGTTGAGATGTTGCGAACTTTTTGTTCATTTTGTTGGCCGTGATATCCTTTGTAGGGTGCAAGCCTGTTGAAATGGACTATTTTGGGTTTGCCATTTGGTTGCTTCTTAATCCGGTAGATGACGTCATTTAGACGGGAAATAACTCCATAAGGTCCTTCCCACGAGTTCTGGAGTTTTGGCGAATATCCACGACGCCTTCGGGGGTTGTGTAGCCACACGAGATCACCAGGTGTGAACCCTCCTTTCTCGGCCTTCACGTCGTACCTCTCCTTCATCCTGTCACTTGCTCCAGATATGTTGCGACGAACTTTCTCATGTATCTCGTCCATCCTCTTCCACAGATCCGATACGTAGTCCTCGCCAACCACACATTCATCTGGCTTCAAACCATACTGCAGGTCGCATGGAAGACGGAGCTCTCGGCCGAAAACTACGTTGGCTGGAGTCTGGCCGGTGGTTTCGTTGACCGAACTCCTATACGCAAGTAGGAACAGGTGCAGGTATTGGTCCCAGTCCCGCTGATGATCGGAGACAACTTTTGACAGGTATCTTCCCATCGTCCTGTTCATGCGCTCTACCATGCCATCTGACTGTGGATGAAGAGGTGTTGTTCGAGTCTTCCGGATACCAAGAACTTCACACATTCTAGAGAATACCGCTGACTCGAAATTCCTTCCTTGGTCAGAATGAAGTTCGAGTGGGACGCCAAATCTGCTCACCATTTCCTTGATTAATATATCTGCAACTGTTACCGCTTCCTGGTTAGGCAATGCATAGGCCTCTACCCACTTGCTGAAGTAATCCATTGCAACCAAAATAAATCTATTTCCAGAATCGGACATGGGGAACGGTCCTGCTACGTCAATGGCGATGCGCTCAAACGGGGCACCTACGTTGTATTTCCTCATTGGGGCTTTTCGTTTGTTGACAGGGCCATTTGATGCTGCGCAGGTCGCACACCTTCTGCACCAGTCTATGACGTCGTCTTTCTGATTAGCCCAGTAGAAGCGCTCCCTTACTTTCACCAGTGTACGATGTACCCCTAGATGGCCTCCAGAAATTCCATCGTGCACTCCCCTTAGCACTTCAGGAACCCTCTTCCTTGGAATTATTAGTTGGAGTTTTCGGTGCCCCCCTTCTTCCGATTCGATGATTCGCTTCAAAACTCCTTCTTCCATAAAAATCGAGTTCCACTGCGCCCAGTAGGTCTTGACGTTCTTAGACAATGGAGCAATATCCTGCCACGACGGTCTTCCTTTATTGTCCATCTTCCACTGCATGACGTGTTTTAGGTCTGGGTCTTCCTTCTGGTCCTCAGACAGTCTCTTACTGTCCCATTCGTCGTCAACGGTGGTCACGCGAAGAACTGATGCACTTTTGTCTTCCTTGCGTGTACAGTGCACGCAGTTGTCCCCACACGGTCTTCTAGATAGTGCATCTGCATTCCTGTGGCTCGGTCCCGCACGATGGATTGATTCGAAGTCATATTCTTGTAACCTTTCTAACCATCTTGCAACCTGTCCTTCCGGAGACTTAAATCTTAGCAACCACATCAGTGCGGCATGGTCCGTTCTCAAGAGAAATCTTCTTCCATACAGATACTTATGAAAGTGTTCTATGGACTTAACCACCGCGAGAAGCTCCCTCCTGGTGACACAGTAATTACGCTCAGGCGCTGACAGGACCTTACTGAAGTATCCAATCACATGTTCTTCTCCATCCTGAAGCTGAGAAAGGACTCCTCCAATGGCTGTATTGCTGGCGTCCGTGTCTAGTATGAACTTTCCGTCTGATTGTGGATAGCTCAATATGGGTGCGCTGCATAATTTGGTCTTCAGCTCTTCAAAAGCCCTCCCGCAGTCGTCATCCCAAACAAAGGTTCTCTTGTCTTCGGTTAACTTAGTTAGCGGTTTGGCAATATTAGCGAATCCCTTAACAAATTTCCTGTAGTAAGCGCACAGGCCAAGGAAGCTTCTAACTTGGTGTTTATCTTGTGGTATTGGCCAATCGGTGATAGCTCTGATCTTCTCCGGATCTACAGACACTCCTTTGTCTGATACGACATGGCCGAGGTAATTGACCTGTTTGCGGAACAAGTTGCACTTCTTGGGGTTCAACTTCAGATTAGCCGTCCGCAGTCGCATGAAGACATTCTCCAGGTTCTTCAGGTGGTCTTCGAAGGATTTTCCTAGGACGATAATGTCATCCAAGTATACCAGGCATGTCTCCCATGACAATCCCCTGAGGACGTTCTCCATAAGCCTTTCAAAAGTAGCAGGGGCATTGCAAAGTCCAAAAGGCAGGACGGTGAATTGCCAAAGTCCTGTCCCAATAGAGAACGCCGTCTTCTCCTTGTCCTCAGGAGCGAGCCCGACCTGCCAGTAGCCACTTCTCAGATCCAAAGTTGAGAATATTTGACATCCTCCCAGAGTGTCAAGTGTGTCATCAATCCTGGGTAGAGGGTAGCTGTCTTTCTTGGTGACATTGTTGAGAAGGCGATAGTCTACGCAAAATCTTGTTGAGCCGTCCTTCTTCTTCACTAGTACCACAGGTGACACCCAAGGGCTGCTAGAAGGCTCGATGACACCATCCGCTTCCATCTCTTTTATGATTTTCTCAGCTTCGTCACGTTTTGCTAGCGGGAGTCGTCTAGGAGCCTGACGTATGGGTTTTGAATCTCCGGTGTCTATCTTGTGCTGTACTATGTTTGTTCTTCCTCTAGGTCCGCTTCCGTACTCGAAGACATCTTGCCATCTGGTAATGAAGTCCCTTATTTTCGCACTTTGCTGATGCGTCAGATCCTGACAGGTGCTCTCCACGAAATTTTCCAGCTCCTTCGGCAATCTATTTGGGGATGGCGGACATGATTTTAGTTGTCGTACCACTGAGTTAACAGCCGCGCACGTTCCGATCACCACTCCTCTTTTTATCGTCACAGGAAAACCATTCAAGTTCATCAGTCGTACCGGATTTCCGTGTCCTAAATTAAATAAGGATCTGGCGACAAAGACACCCCGACCAAGCTGGGATTCACTGTCACTTGCTGGCTCCAGTAGAACACTTTGCCCACTAGTCCAATCTCCTTCGACAGTAGCTTGAACGATGACCTGGCTGCGCGCTGGTAGCGTTGTGTCCTCTAGTAGAAGTACGCGTGCAGAGATATCTTTTCCACGCCGAAGTATGACATCTTCGTCTCCGAGAGTCACTAATCCTCTTGACATGTCTAATTTCAATCCGTACTTCACCATTATATCAGTTCCCAAAATCACGTCCTCGTCTATGTCGGCAACTAGTGCGCAATGTTTAAATACGCAGCCGCCGATGTGGAAGGTAGCAACCGTCTGCCCGTAGACCTGAGCCAGCTGACCTGTAGCTGTACGCAAAGACCATGATGTTGGTGAAATATCTTCAGTTGACACAGTGTTCGGATTCAGAATTGTCATAGTCGCCCCGGTATCCAGAAGACAGCTTTGGAGACGACCGTTCACCTTTCCGTCGATGTAGAAACTGCTTGACTGACTTCCCAGTGAAGCAACTTTTACACTATTCCCTCGGGGCTGTCAAATTGCGGGCTGACGGTAGCCCCTTTCCATCAACCCTCCTTAGTTTTCCTGCTTCGGTTCTGATGTGGTCGAAGGACATTTACTACGGGGATGTCCCATCTGTCCACAGCTCCAACAGCGTATCTGCCGGCGACGTGTTTTTAGCGCCTCCAGAACTCGTTTCACCAGCTCCTCGATGTCGAGTGGAGATGTAGGTTCTGCGTCTGCCACACGGACTCGGGCCTGACCTCTCACCGACTGCCGTACAGCCTCGAACTCCAGTGCCTGTGTCAGTGCGTCACTCAGGGTCTTAGGTCTGGCGAGCTTCACTGCCTGTTGAGTCTCAGGTTCACGTAGACCGTCTAGGAATTTATCCACCGCCAAACTCTCATAGACATCATCCGTGACCGATGGGTAGGCGTTTCTCACCAGGCGAGCAATGTCGGCTTCGAACTCCTGAAGTGACTCGCTGGGTTTCTGGATCCGGTTCCGCAGTTGAGATCGGTAAAGCTGGTCCATGTGTCGATGCCCGAAGCGCATGTCCAATCTTCTTACTAGTTCAGCGAAATTCTTCCGCTCCGCCATTGGCATAGCATGCAGAACAGCTAACGCATCGCCCCGTAGTGCAAGACACAGCGTCGAAGCCTTTGTTTCCTCGGTCCACCCATGGACCATAGCCGCTGTCTCGAAGAGAAGCATGTAGTCCTCCCAGGGAGTTTTACCATCGAAATGAGGAACGATGTTCTGAGGTACAGCGGCAGCAATGGTGGGCGCTGGCTTGGAGATCGTTTCTGGGGTGTTATCCTGCCGAAGTTCGTCAGTGCTAGCCGATGACGCAGGTGTGAAGCTCCCCGATGCAGCCATCTCCTGTCTAAGCTTATCAACTAACTTATCTTCTAGATTTTTTTCTATACAGTTAACTTTCTCATCGATTTCATTTATCCTACTTTCTAAACTATCAACTTTGCTAGAATATTCACCTAATTTGTTCAGCATTTTTGATTCTACATTTGACATTTTTGTCTCAATGCTAGTTTCTAAGTTTTTGTTATTTTCTGACATCTTTGACTCAATGCTAGCTTCTAAGTTTTTGTTATTTTCTGACATCTTTGACTCAATGCTAGCTTCTAAGTTTTTGTTATTTTCTGACATTTTTGACTCTAATGATTTGCTGTTTTCTAACATTTTAGACTCAATATTTGCTTCTAGGTTTTCTAACGTTTTACTAGTTTCCGACATTTTTGACTCTAGGTTTTTAAGCATTTTATTCATATCAGATGTTTCAAATAAAACATTATCTGGATCTTCACCTGCATCAGTCAAAGCTTGTTTAAGGCGTGCCTGAAGGGCTGATTTAGTTCCATTGGTATCTAGATCACGTTCTTCTAATTCTCTTCTAAGATCAGCTACTTTTAACTCATCAAGTTTCACACCTTTGAAAGCCATTTTTTATGAAAAACAATTACAATTATTTTTACAATAAATTGTTATTTTTCAGATGATACAAGCTCAACAATAGCAATAAACTAATTTTTCCGTAAACAAATTTACGACACAAACTACTAATATGAAACAAAATCCCTGATTCATACTAATCTCTAATACAACTAAAACAAAACTCAATATTTTACAATTAAAATCGCCAAAATAATGCCGCTTTCTGACACCAATTGTTGCGGGCTTAGCAGGTTCTTTACAAATAAAACTTGGCGATTTTATAATAACTATTTTATTTACACTAATTATTCTATATTTACAAATATTAAAATTATCTAACACCTAGCTAACCCTATCTAAACCTAGCTAAAGCCTATTCTAATTTACAATGATTCTACTTACAGCTAGCCTCTACAGGATTTATCACTTCTGTTACAATACTGTCACTACACTGTCACTAGTGTCACTACACTGTCTCTACACCGTCACTGCACTGTCACTGCCACAAGCACTAGCACTGGTCACTAACACCGACACGCGCTTGCTGCGACGATTCTCGGAAGGCTCAACTCAACTCAACTGCCGTGTGCTGGAGGACGGTCCCTTATATAAGTTTTTCGTGGAACATTCTAGAGTGGAGAGTTCGAGCATCCGTTGTTTACAAACCGGCGTAGAAGTAGAAGGTTCTAGGGCCCCTATTGAGGTAGTCCGTTGACATAGGTCTTTTGTCTATCAGTGGTGCGTTCTGAGAAACCCGTGTAAACAAACAACCCTTTTGTGACGGCGCCTGGCTATTGTTGCGCGGGGCTCCTGACTTGTAACAATATGGTAGATTACCTTACTGCATACAATATTTTCGGTGCTTGGTACGAATTAATATTACTTAAATAAAAGGCTCCATCTCCTTTTGAAACCCCATTTGGTTAATATTCTAATCGTGACGAATAATCGCCATCTTTTTAGTAAACACAACCAAAATTTGTATATTCAAATTTGTTTATTGTAAATTTAAAACTCCCATGCTATTCTAATGAATTAGTTAACTGTTGCAGTTTGCTTGTTTATAGATATATTTTGATCAAACTTGGAAAATTAGTTATTTTATAGTAAGCTATTGATATTTTACTAAAAAAACACACTATAATAACCTACCCGTAGCAGCAAACCTGTTGAATCTAATATTATTTAAACACAATTAATAAAACATCCAATCAAATGGAAATTTGCTGAGTCTGCAGGTTTGCTGTGGCGGAGTTGTTTTACTCATGAAATAAGCTTAAATTTTTAGATTTTATAGTATCACACTATTTAACTATATAGGATAAATTATCATAATCCTTGAAAGTAACGGTCGATTTCCACGTGTTTCACCTATTTTTGATAAATAGAAAAAACGAAATATACTTAATAACAAATAACTCAAAAACCGTTGGGTTTAGAGAAAGATGATAAATACAAAAAATGTGTATTTTTAGATGACCTACATTTTGTACATTTAGCTTTTTCATGTATCTCTAATAATAAAGTCACTAAAGTGAAAAATACAGAAATATGCCGCCATTTTCCAATATGGCGGCCGTAGCACAGCTTCAATTTTAGGGGACTTTTAGTATGTTCAAAAGGAAGGTACACCCAACATCTGTACCAAATTCCCCGGTTGTGCTAATTTTTTTTGGGTCAAAACATATTTTTACTGTACTATATAACCAAGCTTTGAATCCTCTTACGAGAGAGGCTGACAGTGTAATTTTCTACTTGATGAGCAAGTAACTTTGTTATTGTATGTTTTTCCAATCTTTCTCTTCGAAACGTGATTAGAGGACCCTGTTGATAAAGGCATTAATATATTTAAACGTAATCATACTAATTAAACGTAATGTTATCATGCTAATCAAATGACATTATGCTAGTAAACACTCCTCTTAGTGTAAATGTATGAAGAACTCATGATTGATTTAAATGAATCACTCTCTTAAATCAAGTGTTCAGTGTTAATAGATTTCCGATTGACGGGAAACCAACATTTGATTTGATTACTACTAGAACTGAGTGTTCAGCCTCGCACTTAGTCTGACTTGATTCAGTTAGTTTTAAGATCAGATTTTCCAGAAAGAAAAGTATAAAGTAATATATTTTTTTGTAATAATAACTAGAACATCAAACATATTTTTTGTTCTACAGTCATTATAGCTGTTTTTATTTTATGTTCTTTAAAGTTAATTCTAATAGGAACGATTATGACTATGTTAAATGAAAATGTGTTCTTATTGAAAGATGAGGTAGGGCGAAATAGGACCTACTTCTTCAAACTATTAGTGTAGTGAATTGTTTGAAAGAGTGCAGACTTTAAAAAATTAGAAATATTGTTAGTGCAGTTTTCTAATAACATTTATTTAGAACAGAACCACTCCACTGCTTCTAGAAACATACCACCAGATGCGAGGATATTAGATTATCTTCCTTTTTTGACATTACTGTATCTCTATGTCCTTGACATGATTGAAAACCTTTAGAGAACCTTTTAGATGTAATGGGAAAGCAATATATATCAATATGTTCTGTAAGAAAACCTTTAGATTTTTTTGTAAATAAGTATAGTAATCTTTGAAACAATATTATAAGAAATAGCTAATATTTATATTTCAGATTTTGGAAACGATCAAATGGATATTCATTGAAAAAATAATTTATAAATAATTTGTGTACTGCATATAACACAATAACAACTCTTACAATGTGCCTTCTCCATGTCTTTGGACAGTTACTACAGATAATAAAAAAATTAAGTGAAAGTGAAATCACATTGTAGCATTGGAGCCAGCAGTTACTAAAATGTTAATTGGGTATTATTATTAATTTTGGCACTCTAATTCAATAGCAGGATATTCAATTTTGAAACATGGTTTCTGAACAAGATAATTGAGCTAACACAAAAGATAAAACTTTACTATATTCTATCAAATAGACACATTTTCAAGGGACGAATCCAATAGACCAAATTTAATTAAGTCAAACATACAGGTCAAATCGAAGCACTCAGTTCTAATGCTAATCAAATGAAATGCTTGTTTCGTGTCAACAGGGGGTAGATTAATTGTGAGCAGTTTATAAAAATTAATTTAAGTTTCTCAAAAAGGTTTGGTATCAAAAAAGTTTTTTTAATAATCTGAAACGAAGTAATAAACAAACCCAGTGCAACAATACAATACATAGTATGTGTAATATGTTTACAAAAGAATCCTACCATTGGTTATGACAAAATAATTTCAATTATTTAAGCTTAAATCTATAACTGTTACATGAATGAAACTCATTAGCTTATACAGTATTGAGATTGGCGTGGAAACCGAATAAAATTAATTATAACCATTCTTCTGATTTGTTCACTTGATTGTCAACTACTACAATATAATTTGTAGTAGGTATATTTCTATGGTTCCCCCTCGTTTCAGACTAAGGTGCTGGGCAGGTGCGACTGGAAGTAGTGGCGATCCGTCAGGAACTAAAAGCCTAAAGGCAGTCGTACTCCTTTAAACTCCGATTTTCACCAAGGGAACCCCGCTTTATGTTACTGTATATTTAATTTTTAACACGAACAAATGTGTTTAAAACTCCTTAATAATGGAAAGCGTAAAATTCAAAGTTTGTTTAATATTCCAGGAATCATCAGTTTTGCAATGTAAATCTAAACCATTTTTATCAAGATCCTCTTATCAGGTATTCAAGGAGTTGAGGCGTTCGCTGATTAGCTCTAACTTCGAGTTCCTCATTACCTTTATCGGGTTTCAAGACCCTCAAAGAATGTCAGTTGTCTTGAAGGAAATTGAAATTACATAAAACTTATCCTAACTGTATTTTTGCAAAATATATGTAGTAATCTAATTGTAATAAACTGTTCGTCCAAACATGATGTTGATGTGCTTAAACGCATAAGTTGTTCTAAGATTGATTTTTAGGGATTTTGTACTGTAATTCTAAATACTTATAATGGTTACAAAAAGTCACTAGTTCAATTTTGTTCTTAGAAATATTTAAATTTAAAGGTAAAAACATGTATTACTAATAATCTTTAATGAACCTAGAGACATAATAATTTATAGAATAAAAGCCACGCATTATTATGTTTTGTTTTGTTAGCCAAGTTCTATGACAAATGAATTACGAGCAGTGAAATTATTACTATACTTCAGTAAACGTTTTGGTCGATATACGGAATCAGAAATTGTTAGGTAGACTGCTCCTTAAAGAAATACAAAGGGCTATACAATTTAAATTTGTTTTGTAATCCTTGTTAGGACCCAATTGGAGATTACGCAATTTAATAGCGTACATCAATCTTTTACTGTGGGGTGTAATTTATTAAAATTCATAGAAAACTTGGCCGTCTTTTCTTTATTTTAGGTTTGGAGGTATTTCGTCTTGGTAAAATGTAAAAACAAAATTTTTAGATACAGTAATATTTTCTGTATGTTGGTCTCGTTTTCCAGCATTACACAAATCTTTCTTCCATTTTTCATTTTCTACTCTATTACAAAAAGGAAAAGTCTTTTTGTTGGAAATATTTTAATTTTGTGAGAAACCAATAAATAATTCAGGTGTAGAGGTTGACACGACCTTACAAGGTTTCCTTGAGCGATCAAAGGAAAGGAAGAAAATCAACAAACCATCAAGGTTCGTGAGCAATGATACTTGCCTTTGGTAGGAAGGAGTATTGCAGTATAAACTGTCGAAGTAAATTTGTAATAGTTTATTCAAATGGTTAAAAACTTAGAATACTTTTTTGGATAGAATATAATATAAGAATTTATCTGATAAGATTTTATCAACATTTAATTACACATTTTTATGTTATAATTGGGATTGATTTCTGGGTTAAGACTGGCATTTATGAATACACTATTTTTTACTAGTACACATTCCAAAATCATTAAATATATTGTTGTTGTTTTAAAATTATTTAATTAAAATTTGTTGGCATGAGCTGTAGAGCCTAGTTATCCTTCTTTTTTCAATCTGGTAGTACTGAAAAACCCCGTGGGGATTAGAATGTAAAAAAAATAAGCGTATTGATAACAGTATGCATACATATTATACATTATAAATACTATACATTATACATATAAATATATATCTAAATTCTACAATACCAAAAGTGTGAATAAAAATACGCAAAGTGAACATGTTATTAACATGTAGGTGGTTGAGAAAAAGAGCTGTTTTCAGAATTGTTTTTACACTTTTTTTAATCGGAAATAAATACATATTCTCAAAGAATAAAACCCAAACGTAATATAAAATGTACATAACATTCACACATTGAGTCTTATACGTTGATAAATTAACCGTAAACATAAGCCAACTTTATGGGTAACATATAGACAAGAAGGTATAAGGTTTATTTTCCACAAAGAATATTGTTCAAAAGAATGAAGCTTTCTAGGAAAATACTATTTTTACGGTTGCAAAATATAGAACCTTATTTTCATAAACATTGCTGACGTCCTAGAATCCAAAATATTGTATTACTGGACATGAGAACCTGAAACCGCTAACCCACAAATCCGGTTCCGTCCAAACTTGAATCGTTGAATACATTATCATGCAATCTGATATTTGATCCAAACATTTGTAAAATGAAAAAAAAAACTCCTACTAATATCTTGTATTTTAAAAATAAAGTACAATGACAATATAAATAACCATATTCTTACCATATTTAAATTAATATATTAATTACTAGCTGAGTACCCGTCCTTCGTACGGGGTTGGTATTCAATGCTTATTGCAGTTAAATACTCGTGCTTTGCATTTGCGATGAGAGAGAGGACACGTTTTGAGAAAATTTGGTTTACGATAATCTACGGTATACTATAGTATATAGAACTCTTGTTTGTTGCTGCTTGGTTCAAATTAGAGCTCATAAATTGTTGTCATAAATGTATAAAGAACTAATGGTTCTGCACCCTGTTGGTAAACCGTATAACCTTGTTATTGAACATAATAGAAACAAATTGTGTAGTTGAAACAGCTGGCAAAATTATTTAATTCCTTTTAAATATGAACACTCATAAGGTTAACAAGGGAAACTCTAGAGCCGCTGGGGCGGAGCCTGAAAGGATTTTTGAGGTAAAAATATGTCTATATGTTAATCGGGAAGGTGAGCTATCATCATACCAAATTTCAACACAATCCGACCAGTAGTTAATGCGTGATCGAACTTCAAACAAACAAACAAACACACAACCTTTCACATTTATAATATTAGTATAATTATGATTAGTTATTATTAACAGTGTTGTCCCTATATTATTAAAGGGACCTACAATTGATAGTGGAATCTGCACCACAATTTTGCCTTGTAATTTACGAATAGTTCAAATTATCAGGATAATACAGTACTGGGGATAGTCGTAGTACTGAGCCATGGCTCAGTCACCAGGTACTAATATAGTAATAAGTAATTATCACAATCATATTACGCCTACTACAAAGTATTAGCAGGATAGCATTTATGTCAAATCAAAATATGTAATTAATAAGACATTTTAAAGTTAGCTAAACAGCTAAATTAAGAAAAAACTAATATTTAATATTTACTGCGGTATGTAAGTAAATTTAATTGTAAAACCTTAAAACTGTGTTCAGATCGCCCGTAAAGATTGTAGGACTTAAATTGTTTCCCTTTTTTAGTCTTGATGAGACAGATCTTTTAGGCAAGTCTCTTGTCGATAATAATTTCTAAACGTACAAAAATATCAGTAAAGGCATAATTTTAAAGAGTTTATTTGTATTGTTGAGAGTATAATTAAGTATTGATGACTTTAAGTGGTACAGATTTAGGCAGCTCTTTTATAAACAATTTAGAACTTGATCTAAATTTACCACTGAGACTATAAAAATACATGAAGTAAATTAGTAATACAAATACCGGTCGACTAACTACTTAGCTGATGATTTATTGATGTTAAGAAGAAGAACGGAAATAATCATCTGTTAATTTCCTGTTCCGCAGTCGTGCGCAGTTAACACAACTAGTTACCGATTTAAAAGTCATTGGGACTACAGCACGTAATGTATTGGACGTGTGTTATTTTGGTCCAAGAAAACCGTATAGATTCCAGGCATAAGCATTGTGAATTAAATCATACCGTATTAATGTTGAACTATTTTTAACTAACAGGGAAGACTAGTAGGCATAATATATGATTTTATTTGCTTAGTTGTGTAAAACAAAACGTTCTAACGCTGATACAAAATATTTGTTCTAATGAGTCATGTATTCTTAGCTTACCTTATTGTTGTATATTAAAATCGACAAATTTACAGTAAATAATCAGTCTGATATTAAGAAATTAAAGTTATATACACATTTTCCTTGAGCACTTTTAAAAACGAATAATCCTTTATCAAAGGGATCTTACCGTTAAAAAAATCATAAAGATAAAAAAGCGAAGAGGAAAAATACCCCCGCAGCAGCAAACCTGCAGAATAAGCGAATTTACACCTACCTGGCTGGAATTCCACTAAATTATTCCCTTAAAATTGTCAGATTTATTTCCTATTTAAATATCATCATAAGTTTTAATAAGTACTTAGGTTTGCTGCTACAGGGAAGAAAACAAGGGATTTTTTATTGAAATAATGATAGCCTAGTATAAAGTAAACAAATTTTCAAATTTTATTAAAATATGTCCATAGACAAGCAAGCTACAACAGTTATTCAGCTATTCAGTTATTCTTCATAAGAATTACAAAGTAATATTAAATTTGTGGGGATTTTTCCGTAACCGTTAGGCATACAACAATGCTTCAATATACAAAATTATTTGTTTTTTTTTGAGCTCTGCAATATGGTTTGAAAAGAAATTGTAAAATTGTATGTTTTTCAGGGTTAAAAATTTGGAAAACCCCATTTTTACCCCATAAAACTCCCCATGAACCCCTGTTACCATAGTCCGATCATGCTGGTTTGCGAACTGGTTCGAATAAACAAATGTAGGTTCACACGTTTATACCAAAATTTCATCAAAATTGGATCGTCTTTGCTCAAGTTATCGTGCTACCGGACACATATATGTATGATTCAGAACGGATGCTTTTGGGCTCTAGGGGCCTCAAACAAAATTTAATTGGTCCCAAATCCAGTTCTTACCATGAGACCTACGGTAATAACTTATTCCCTGTATGTGAAATTCGCTATAAGGAGAAAGTGAAAGAAGAGTAGATTCACAACTGGAATTTTAGAATCTTTATCACGTAGTAGTTAACATTTCTAACTCACAGAGACTAGAGTTAACCAGGTTATCGAAGGAAAAGCTTACTTTCAAGTAGGGCTCTAACTACAAGATACATGGAATCAAACGGTTGGTGCTATTAAGTGTCTGCGATTATTATATTTTTAAGATATAAGATATGATCTATATCTTTTGCATGAATAAAAAACAAATTTATACAAAAAGTTAGTAACAATGAAAAATTTTATCAAGGATTAACATACTTGTTTATACAATTTATGACTGTTGGAGTCAAATGTTGCAATGTAAAGTTTGGAACCCTTAAATAACAATTATTTAAAATAATTTTACTTTATTGTATTTTTTTTGTTCCTATTTCAAAAAGTATTACAATATACAGGGTCGAAATACTGGAAAGCTTAAAACTTTTGGAATTACAATTTGTTTGGCGCTATTACCAAAAGCTGCTCTGTGTCTGTATAACCAAAACCATACGTCGTTGTTTAATTTATGCATATTTAAATAGGGTTTAGGTAAAGAAATTATTTAAAATTAAATGCCAATGTACCAAATGAAATTGTTCTGCTTTCTACGATTTGTTTTTTTTTTATGTCACACGATTTAATATAGGGGTAAATATTTTTATATTGAATATAACTGTGTAAACAAATCAACCTAGCGTTTCTATGGTTTGTAAGTGGACCCAAAGTTCATTGGTCATTGGTCATTGGGCTTTTCATAAATGGTCAAGACGAAAGAAACATCTGGTCTTAGTCGATAACAAGGGCTTATTAGTACAGTTCACCTTTGTACTGTACCGGCTCACTCCTTGCTTTGCTGTATAAATAAATGCTGTGTAAATAAATTGTAATAACTCAAATTATATAACTTATTCTATTATACGACATCTTGGTTAGTTTACGCAGTGATTAGATACACGAACAGATCACGTTCTCTATTACCCAGTCTGAATTACTCTGTCCAATCTATGTCTCTGCTGGGACGTGGCTTTACCAGGATTTCAGCATTCCATTAAATCTAGTCGATAACGCAAATATTGCTTAGAAGAATTATGCATAATATTGATGATACTTTAAATAAAAGTTTGTTTAACACACCTTGAGACATCTTTGAATATTCAATGTTTTCTTAGAGTGATCAAAAATAACAGTACAATTGTTTTTGAAAGAATTCAAGTGTATTATTGCTATTTCTTTGAATAGTGGCCATTTTATATACTATTAGGTTACTACAGCCAAATTCTTTGTCGAAAATTCCTCTTTTGCTATAGGTTGAGTTTCTTTATTGAAGCTCCATAAATGTTTAAACCGTAACATCCTTGAATATTTTGTATTCACTACTTTTTATAAAATATAATAATTATACAACGTCAACAGTATTCCAATATTTTTGTTGCACTAAAAAAGGTGATTCAAAACTATTGTTACACTTTTTAAACTCTATAAAATGAAAGACTATGCATTCTATCATCACGGGATGAGAGACAATTGAAAGAGGAGATTCTAAAGTTTTGGTTGACATCACTTTGGTAAACGTATTTGCAAAATTAGCCTCTATAGACACTTTTATATTTTATCTACGACTTTAAATTAACTACACAATTTAAAATCAATGAAACTCTAATACAAAGAACACTTTTTTCTCTTTCTAAGTCATTTTACTCGCAGCTTACAATAATGGTGAACAACAATAACTGAACGGTAAATTATAGAACTAATTGACCCCTAGTGGGATTACTTAAAACGTTTAACAATTAGTTCAACATAGAGTATGAAGTTTTGAGATTCAGAGAGGTAAAAGTGTGCAATTAATTAAAAATTTTAAAATGTCTGTAGAGGCTAATTTTGTAACCATGTTTACCAAAGTGGCGTCAAACAAAACTTAAGAATATCCTCTTTCAATTGATTCTCATCCTGTGATAATAGGTTGTATGGTTTTTCATTTATAGAGTGTCAAAAGTGTAACAATAATTTAGAATCACCCTGTACTATACACTAATAGTGTCAAGACTAATATAATCATTGGGGTGCCTGAAAGATAAATGTGATATTTCAGCAAGCTGGTCGGGGTGATATTCTACGTTAAGCAACACTTGTTGATATTAGGCCTACATGTTGCTGTGATAGGTCTGCAACAAGTGGTGCTAAATATGTCTTGATGTCTCACATGCTGGAGTGGACAATATACTTAAAAGTAAAAATCTCAGAGTAAATAAAAAAATATTTTTATTTTCTTAATCATGCTGTAAAACGAAATTACTACCGGACCACAATATTCTTAATTATGTTCAGAGTTCATTTTACTACTACATTGAAAGTTTAAATTATTAAATAAACTGTTACCTAACAGTTCATTTAATAATCTTGATTAATGAAGAAGTAATACAAGTATGACGGATTTTTGTATTCCGTAGTCGGAAATATCCGGTTAAAACTGTGGCACATACCAATCGGAAACAACATTCTGGTCTTGAAAAACTGACAAAACAATTCCACAGACTATAGAGTAAATCCTATATATTAACAGCCAAGAATGTTTTTAGACGACCTTTTTTCTCGCTCGTGTGCATCGCAAGGAAAATCTACGCATACTGTTAGAAAGATATTTGCCTGTAGATGTGTAGAATCCCTTTTTAAATTTAAATTGGCTTGAAAATAAGCACACAAAATGATTTAAAATTTAAAAGATTAACATGGGCCTTGTGGGATTCCAGACTAACGAAATAACAACGAAATATAAACAGCAAATCGAAAAAAAACGGAAGAGATTGAAATCACATGTTTTATTTAAAGCGTGGGGTGAAAATAGAGAAGTTTGCACAATAAATATTTTTGGGGCATTTTGGGGCAATACATTCTATCACGGGGCGAAATCAAGTACTCTTTTACTCTAGTTTATTCTAGTTTAGTTGGTAGTTTTTGGCAATACTACCAAGTCGTGATCCCAATAAGAACTCAAGGAGATCAGGAAATATTATTTCAAAATTATCACCGTTGAATTTAGAAGTTAGATTGGTCAAAATTTAAGAACATGCTCAAACCTTTGAGACTTGGTATACATTTAACTTAATTTTAAACTTTTAAATAAAAAAAAAACGTAAAATAAAAATATTTTTTATTTATTGACAATATTTTATACAACAATAAAAAAAGTTGAACGAGCTATTCAACTAATTTTTACTATCTGTTATTATAAGTAAGGTAGCTGTATTGGATTTTTCAAGTTAATATACTTATGGCAGGAAATGAACAGCAATTTCTGTCTCCCACACTTGTATCTCGTTGTTCACGCTGACCGGAAGTAAACGGTCTAGTCCTGACCGGAACTTCCCCACCAACTGTTCTGTGAGTTAAGTTCACACATCTTTGTATTATTTGACAAATAGTAAATTCATATGTAAATGCCATTTTAACGTAGTTTGTTGTAGAATATTTAATAGAATTATATTCCGTTTGGAAGGATCGATCTGTAAAAGCAAAACTGTAATGTATATTACAGATTATGTTATGTATACAAATAACTTAATAAATAAATAAATGCCTTTATATCATAGATAAAACATGTTTTATCTAAGCTGTATATATTCATGTTTTTGTGGAGCATTTGTGTAGTAAAAATAATGACAAACATGTAAATAAATTATTAAATCAAATTAAACTTGTAAAATCTCATGAAAGTGACAGTGGACAAAGTTTTAATTAGTTGTTTGTGAGGATGGAGCTTATCTAATTAGTTTCTGACACAGACAACTTTATTATTCGACAGTCAAAGTCAGCACTTGTGATTATGAGGAGTCGTTCCGGGAATATGCATTGCAAATTTGGTATTCATGTATGTTTTAAAACTCACCGAATCACGTTTATTCAGTTTTTTGTAATAAATAGGTAAAGGTTTTGTTAAATTAGTAACAACTGAGTCTACACAGTTAACATTTTAAATGTTTCTACAGGGTGGAACAAAACTTGATATACCTAAGCGGTACTTTCCTGATAAAGGGAACATTCATTATTATCGATGATTTTTCTCGATATATCGATTTTAACAAATTGAAACATATCAGCTGACAACCACGATAAATATTGTTCAGTATCAACAAACAATAATGAAATGAAACTGTTATAAAAAAAATAACCTAACGTAACTAACCAAACTTGCTGTGAAACATTTAAAAATTCCGTGTTTAACTTGCCTATTCTGTTATCAAACGGATTTTTAATTGGTACAGCAAGTTTGGTTGTTATGTTAGGTTAGCTTAGAACAGTTTTATTTCTTGATCCATATAATAGACTATTTTAGCCTAAACAAGATCAGTTGTCCACTTGTGACAATCGGAAAACAAAAATATCGATATATCGAGAAAAAAATCATCGATAATAATGAATGTTCCCTTTAACAGGAAAGTACCAAATAAGCTATATTATATCAGTAGCATGTACTCTAGCTACTTAGCCAGCAATAAAAATACCGTGGTCAAATTGTACTTTGGACTATAAAGGCACGTGTTCTATTCAGAGGCTGAATACAAAGATGAAGGATTATTTTTTTAAATTTCATCTTACAAATGATTTACGTTATTCTACCCATCTATTAGTCAATGAAACGTTTTGATGGTATGAATTCTTTTGCATTCGGTATCACATTCTGCAATTTGTTTTATTCGGATATTAAGCCGATAGAGAATAGTGGATAAAAGTGAAACACAGGAGCTCATGGTTCATTTATAGAAGTTTTTTTTTTTAATAATAAATTCCAGAACAAACTTGAACATAAACGTTAAGGAAACTTTATTCTTTATTCTGAGAGCCCATATTTCCAGGTTAAACATTTAGTCTGAAAACATCACCTGCGTACTACTTGAGAAGGAATATATCACACAGTTCATATTGGCTTGATTTAAATTGCTGTTATGAATAAGGAGTTTTATTTTCTTACGTGAATTCAACTTTTCACAAGTTTCACACCAAAAAATACAAAACATCAAATCCACTTACGCAAACAAAATATTTATATCCAAGTCACTCGCAGGTTAAGCAACTGCAAGTTAATTGTATATTTATTTAGCAAAGCGTTTCCTACTTTCATCACATTAATTTTTACAATCTTTCTTTATATTTCCAACACCGTAGTTCAGTTTGTAAATGGTAAAAGATTGCATATTTATAATGAGCTTATAAACACAAAGTCACTTGTTCATCTGCTAAAATCTTTAATTTATACAATTTTAAAAACTGAAAATAAAAACACACTAACCAACATCACAATACTGTTCAAAGCACGAACAAATTAACTTTTTCAAAACGTATAAGAGACACGACTGAATAAAATCTATTGAATGAACTTTAAAATAAAACACGTTTAAAATAAAACACATACAGGCTTTTAACAACTGTTAGGTATTTAAAAACAAAGAAATACACATCAGTCACGTAGTTCCCCTTGCTTTGAAACAGGTTTTCATTTTGAAGTAAAATTAAAACCTATTTAACCAGTTTAACATAGTTTAACAAGAGGTGAAACTGAGTTTTTCTCCACTGTGTATTCCACGTGCAAGGGTTTCTTGATAAATAATAACACTTTTGGATTCGAATTTTGATTAATTTCGTTGTTGTTTTAAAACGTTAATATAAACTATCATTAATTTATACTTGAATTACTCAACATTTGCATATAACGCATCGATTTTAACCAGGTTTTGGTGTAATATCGGTACTTAATAAAACTCTAATAGATGTTAAAACCTACATAACTGAGCAAACTATTGTAGTAGATTTATCAAATTAAACCGAATAAATCTTTGAACGTACTTGAAACTTTTAGAATTTAAGTAATTTAAGAAACATGAATTTTTCCTTTTGTAACTAAGTTGGACTGTTTACAAAGTTTAACTATATATGAGGTAAAACTCATATATCTCTAAGATGAAGCAACATTTCGAAAAAAATTTATTTCAGCGATAACTTTTTGCAAAATTCAACATTTTACTAACTGCTATATAATTTACTTGGCATTCAAAATCAAGTGAGTAGATTGGTTTACGGGCCGAAAAAAAATAATCACGCAATCCCAAGAGCTGTAACTACGTTGGTTTGACATAGACTAAAAATATTTAATGAATTATTAATACACATTTTCGGGATTAACAATACGAGAAACTGTTTATCGGTATTGAACTGGTAGCAATTAATAGGTTTCCATATTCATGCAGCTTATTTGTGTATGCATTAACTCATTTTATGGGTCGCGATTAATGGAAATGGACGATAATAAATTTGCTCTATATGTGAGTTATTTGATTTGTGGAATATTGTGATTTACCTTTCGAGAAAACTACTAGAATAAAAATTAATTTCACAGTAAGTCGATGGTAGTTTTTATAAGGACATATATATTTTTAAGTGTGACTAGTCGTGTAAGGTTAAAGTTTCAGTTAGTTAATCTTTAACAAACATTAATATTCAAAACAAACTTTTACATTAGCTTTTACGAATGGTGTTATTTTTTTTGAAATTTTATCAAACTTGATAATTTATAAACGTTACAAAATATCATTGTCCGTAAGGCTGCATCCATTTTTATGACAATTTAAAATGTTCTTTCTATCTTTAAGACGTCTCTGATTTACTAATAATATTAGTAAACTAACTCTAGTCATCATTAATCTCACAAGAGTTACTTGAAAGCTAGCATATTTATAATGAGTAACTGAAAAGTGTGAAAGTTGACTAGAAATGAAATAAATTTGATGGTGGAACCTTAACGTTTATTCGTTAAACTAAGGCCTAGTATTTAGTACAGTGTACCAACTTTCTTATTTCCCACATTCAACCAGTTAGTATCTAGAATATATTTCCATTAATTATATTTTGTGCTCATATGTAAATTTTCTTGTTGAATTTAATAGGGTTGTAACATTTATTATATTGTTCACTAATTCTCAGCAAATTAATTAAAGGAGAGTATAATACATAGTATTAGTTAGTTGAATTAACCTTTTAACCGCACTTTAAATAAATGGACTCGTCTACAACAAGTCTGTCAACAAGTCTCGTCGTTTTTAGTCTGTGACAAGCCCGAAAATGATTTTACCTAACCCGCCATGTTAAACTTCCCTATCCCAAGCGTGATGTATATAACTTCGTTACTTCTCGAGTGATGTAAAGTTGAAAAAAACTCACTCGGTGATGTAATGAAACCCATTTAAATAACATTGAGTGCTTAACTTAAAAAATATACCTCTATGGAGCCAACGACGTTCAACTCTAGAAATCAGCTGTGCGCTTGAATTTTATTGTTATGTTTCGAAGAATTTTCCTAACCTAGCTTTTGTTTGTAAATGTACGTTACTGTTAAAAGATGAGTGAAATGGAAAATGAAAAATATTGTTCGTAACCTCCTGTATATTGTCGGGTCAGGTAAAATCTTGTACGTTACATGTTACGCAAGAACGTGTTTACCCTTTACTCGCTTTCGCTCGTTGCACAACATTCACCTGCGTGACGTAAAAACGCTCTTACTACACTTGTAAGGTAAATAGCTATTACCTACTACAGTTTTTAAAGTAGCCGTTTCAGTCAGTTCTGAGAATTGAAAAGTGTCCCATAACAGCATAGTTTTACTTAACATCACGGGTAACGGACCAATGAGGTTCAAAGATTGAGAGAGACGAAGAAACATTTTTATGATTCGAACTTCAACTAATAAGGTATTCTGGCCAATTTAATTGTCGAGCGGTGCAATTAGTGTCTGGTGCAATGTTTCCTGTCATCACTGTCAGTGGCAATGAGAGATTATAAACGAAAACATAACCTCTCTTAGAAATTATGAGTAGTATTTTTTAGTAATTAAAACACTGTCTTAGGTAAAGTAGTGTTCGCAACTCGCGTAAATAGTGTTAACGACACTCGTTGAAGTTTTTAAGGCACTCGCCTTCTACTCGTGTCGTTAACACTAGCTTTACGCAATCGTCACGTAAGTACTATACTTCTCCATAATACTTTTTATTATTCTGGTACAATACGCCAAATTGTATTTTTTATCGTAATGCAAATGTAAGATTAAAATTAAAACAAGCAGAGAGCGAACAATTCTCATTCGGACCACCAACCCTCCAACTACCCACTGTTGTCCTTCAACAACCCTTGAGGCTGGTGAATTATAACTGTCTCTCAAAAATCACCACTCTTAATAATTTACTTTCACTGTTCTTTTTGGAAAGTTTTTAAATGAATCAAACGTTTTTGAAATAAGTTTTACAGATATAAAAACCCCCTTTATGTGAAGAAAAAAGTCAATACATTTTCATATACGGTATGTAAATTATTTTAATGCAAGTGACGCATGTCCCCCCACGAAGATGATGTTTGGTATAGCTGTAAAGGTAAAAGAATAAAAAATATATATGTTTACTTTTAGGTATATTTGACACAGATTTCAATATTTATTGATAATAAGGTCTAATGAACACTACTAATTTATTCTAGTGGGTTTAACAGAGGCCATCATTTGAACATTAGCAATAAAATGGGAAAATACAATTTTGCACAATTTCACTCTAGGCAATGTCTTTATTTTTTCACGTTTAGCCAGGTTTATAAAATGTGAACGAACAAAATTAGAAATGTTTTAATGAAGTCAAACTATTTTCACATAAATTAACAGTTTGTTAACTTACCATCTGTTGATACGAAAAATCATTTGATTCAATTAGCTTCAGAAGTGAGTTCTCTAAAAATATTTAGTTCTTATCAAGAAACATGAAACTGAACTACTGAACTTAAAAACTAAATTACATACTCACTTCCAAACTTCAACTCTTAACTGAAAGAAAAATTTAATTTTATACTTCTTTTGCGACACTATGGCGAGGTTTGTTTCCTTCTCTACATAAAAATCAGCTAATTTATATAGTTTGATGATGTTTTAATACATTTTTCAACATTGATCATTATTAAAATGAATCATGCCTTACAAAAGAAATCTTTAACAACAAAAATATCTTCACCGTCCCATGTTATGTTTTCAATTGCTGATTGTAGTGATGCAAATGGAAATTTTAAGTAACTTTACGATTTTCTAGCTTTTGTAGACTATGGTTTACACCAATACACTCGCAATCCTCTGTAACAAAAGTACGAATAGAACAATAAGCAAACACTCCGTTTCCTTCCAAACCGTACACAAAAGATGTGACAAGCTGTACCATGATTTCTGTCTACGCTTCTTTACAAAATGAAGTGCAGTGGATTGTGTAATACTGCGAGTATAAAGGTATTTTAGTATCACGTTCAAACCATTATGATTTAAATCAATATCCAATGTATACGTAAAATTTATTATATATCAAGTTTTAAACTCTTTCTGGAATCGGATGCTAAAAACATGCAAGCTAATAAAATAGTAATTATAATGGTTCATAAATTTTGCATTTATTTAAAAAAAAGTTTTACGATTAAGGGTACTTTAGATCAACGATAAAAAATTGCTTTTGCTCATTGGTATGCTACTTTGAGTAAAAAAAAGGTTGTTTTCTTTTTCATCGCTGTCTTGGTATAGTATTATTGGTTACAAATATGTTAAAATTACCAAACGAAGTAATTTGCTTCCAAACCATTCTTTCGGACAACCAATTAACTGCTTTATATACTTTTATTTAATCAAATCAAAACTTTTTTGTGTGCTTTGTAGCAGCAACCAATGCACATATTGTGCCAGTACTATTTCACATACCATAGGCGATATAGAGTAATGAATTGATGTTTTAAATATAAACTAGCTTGAACTATAATTTGCTGGAGCTAGTATAAATACCTTTATTTTGAAAGACATGTTACTTTTTCAAAACTGAAATCCAAAGGGAAACACATCGATTAGACATTACAAATATTTTTGAAATAAATAAAACTTGTACTCGTGTTGAACATCCTTATATCTTGATTAGTTTTCTTTATATTAAAACGGTTCCCTAATTTTGTTCAATGTCATGTAAACTTTTAGAGACACAGTAATCTCGAAAAACAAAGAAGATAATCTAATTTCCTCGCATCTGGTGGTCTGTTTCCAGGAGCAGTGGAGTGGTTCTGTTCTCAATAACTGTTATTAGAAAACTTCACTAACTACATTTCTAGTTTCGTATAAAGTCTGCACTCTTTCAGACTATTCTATACTCTAATAGCCTGGATAACTAGTTTTCCTTTTAGTCATCCCTAGTTCAAAGAGATATTTTTATTAAACATAGTTTTTACCAAGGTAAAATGTTACATGTTAGATGAGTTTAAATTATTGATCAACATTAACACGCCTATCGTTTAAAAATAAATTAAAAAATATCCATACGTGAAAATTACATTTGTTTATCTGAAGGCTGGAGGATAACAACATCCACCATTAGGTGTTTATCTGAACAGCATACCGACTCAAAACTGGTGATAGCTATTATTGATAACTGAGCTTTAAACATAGTTTTTGCTAAAACTTAGTATCAATGCATCTTACTTTAGCCACACCTGGATACTATATATTAATAGGAAAGCATATTTAAAAAAAATGTTTTTCCTCAGTTCGTGTAAATCGCAGGAAATCTATACATACTGTCAGAAAGATATTTTCCTGGAGTTGTGCTGAATCCCTTTATAGATTCAAATAGGTTAAAAAAAAGCATAAAAAATGAAAAAAAAAAATAAATATAATGTGCCTAATGGATTGCTATTCTCGTGATGAAATAACAACGAAATATAAATATAAAATCAAAACAAATTTACAGTGGGGTGAAAATAGAGAAGTTTGTATATTACATATTTTTGTTGAGTATTCGACCACTGGACGGCCACTAGTCTTGTTTAAAATGTTATTAAACTTATTGCAGCAAACATGCAGACTTAAGACTTTATGTTTTATACACGTTTATTCTACAAAGTGCACTATAAAAAATATTTAACTCATGAAATGGCCTATCGAGTAGGAGTTGGGGGTTTTGCTGTGACGAGTAGTGCAGAAATTGTTTAATTTGATATTACAGTATTTATGAATTCCCTTAATCATAGGCAATTCGAACATTTTTCTTAATAAACATGAAAGATTGTAAATTCTAAAATGTTTGTTTTGTTTTGGGTGTATCTTCATCTATACCTTCATAATAAATGCTTTTTATTTTAAAACATACTTTTAAAAGGTAACCAAAACTTGATATTTCGTATTTATTTTTGCAGAAAATTTATGTAGGCCTGGTCATTGAATTGGTATTAATTATATGTATATTTATATAATTGTAACTCTATTAGAAGTGTAAAATTGTGTATCGTGTTTCCTTTTATTAGACATCACTTACTATATCTACTATATGTTGTATCAAATATCCCTATCTAAAACAACTACAGTACAGGTATGCTGAAAGGGGGATATTTTATATGAAAATGTTGCAATAAGAATGAACGAAAGAATTTCACCGAAGTATTTAAAAATTGGTAATTTATACCACTTAATATTAAAACATACTTAAAGCGTAGTCTGAACTACTCCGTAACAAATTTTGAGAAGCAGAGAGAGACAAATAATAACTTGTCACATCTTTTGTAAACGACTTTGAAAGAGAAGGAGTGCTTGGGTTTTGTTCTATATATCCTGTTGGTTCTCTCCTACAAGTGTAATGGTGCATCATAAAATCGATATAAGCCAAAGAAAAACAAATCACTCTTTGTTTTATAGCTTCTCGTGGAGTAAATTACAGTTTGGTGAAATCGTAAGGCAGAGGAATGTAATTATTATCTTTAGATTAAGTGACGCCAAATGAATAACTCACGTAAATCCCTTAGAGGAATGTTAATTGTTGAATAGAAATATATTTGAAGTAAAAACATATTTGGAGCTGACAACAAGTCATAAAGATACATAAATTATAACTTACCTAAAGTTTTTCGAGCAACACATTTTCTTGGAAGCATAAAGTATCAACTCGTCATTGGTCTTAAAGAGCTGCGTTTATAGGCTCTTTTGGGCCACACATTTGGAATTTTGTTAAACATACTTTAGTAAAGAAAATTGCAAAAATAGAAACATTCTTTACTAATGTAATGACAAGGTTAAGTTAATTACCTGATGTAAAAATACATGTATTTGACTCTATGCCAGGTTATAAGTAAAAATTGTAATGGGACTGTTTAGTACAACACGTTCAATAGTTTGTGGAAATTATCATTAAAACTATGTGCAGATATATTTACTATGTCTGCAAATAATTGTTTGCAAATATTTTTTGTGGTCATTTGATCACGCCTACATTTTTCTTGTGTTCTGTAATAAAAATTGTAATTTACCCTTAGCATTTTTAGTGGAGAAATATTTATAGAAGAAATCCCCTTACTGAACCCAATTTCTATGAATTAATTTGTAGGGACAGATCCATTAAAAAATGTATAAAGTCTGACTTAGTGCGAAGCCAAACACTCAGTTCAGGCGGTAACCAAATCACATCTTGTTAGACGATTAGATTTGAGAGAATAATTTGTTAAAACAAACTATTAGTAATAAATTGTGTTTTCTAACAAATTTCCATTCAATTCAAAAACTAAGATTAATAACCATTCATAAAAAACCACTCATAACGTTTCGAAGAGAAAGATTGGTAAAACCTTAGACGCCCTGTTACGCGCTCATCTAGTATAACACTACTTCCAAAACAATAAAATTTATAACACTATTCTACACCCATCATTTATCGAGTTATGAAAACCACAAAATACCGTTTCGCTGAATCATAGCAACACATGTAAGAGTTATTTATACATATAACACTTGAAATAAAGTCGATGACTCTAACGAAACCTTGGACATATTTTACACAACTTCTGACAAGATCTTCGTATCGTTGATAAAAGACCACTGATATGTCATTTCTCTTACTTCTCAACTTTTGACGGCTAACCAAGAGGTCTTACTTATCTTGATTAGCTGACCTAACTTACAGGAGGTTCTTTGTCAGTTCAACTTATATATGTCAGTTCAGTATACTTATATGTCGTCTACTTTTTACTTTTTGTTTCATATGACAGTGGTACACATTAATAAATGTTGTTTTAGCAGCTATTTGTAATGAATTATAAAATAACTTCATGCCCATAGGGAAAGGTTGCTTAAATTATGTAAAACTCTATTGAACTATTTACAAAAACTGTTGCAATTATTTACATTTGTTTTTTTCAAAGAGAGCTTGCGAGATGACTGGGAGAGACTGGGTTTATGAGCTTGCTGATAAACTTGAGTACCAAATTCAAAAATGTTAGTCTTGTAAACAACCACAGATTGCTTCAACAAATTGGCTGTAATCTCTGTTTCATAGAACAGTTTGCTATACACCTCAAATTGGGGGGAAAATTGGCTGAAATTGGTTTACGAGCATATTTCTTTTACATCTTATTAAAATTGGCAAATTTTACGTCTATGAAGAGGGTTTTCATTGAATCCAGACCCAGACAAACGTTTTCGCGAATTTCCCATATATAGGGAATAAGCTATTACCGTAGGTCTCATGGTAAGACCTGGACTCACTGATTAAATTTTTCGTTTTTATTTCCCAAAGGCCGAAAACACCATCCGTTCAAATTTATATATATATATATATATATACCGGTATATATATTTTATGTGTATATATGTAAGCCTGTTAGCACGATAACTCAAGCAAAATGATCTGATTTTGATTAAATTTGGTGTGAACGTGTAAACCGTTTATTCGAACGAGCTCACAAACCAGCACGATTGAACCATGTGAACGGGGGCTTATGTATATATTATGAAAGTATAACGTTTTGAAATTTCTTTTGAAACCACTTTGTAAAGCTTAAAAACAAATAATTCAGTATATCGAAGCGTAAAAGCGCCATAATAGTTACAGAAAAAATTTCAAAGAATTCTTGTTTTTAAATTCTCATGTTATTCTTATGGAGAACTAGCAGAGCACCCGTCCTTCGTACGGGGTTGGCATATAAGTATAAAATGCTTATTGCAGTTATACTCAAGCTTTGCGTTTGCAATGGGGGGAGGACACAGTTTGATAAAATTTGGTTCATAAATTTACGTTATGATATAGTATAACACATCTACCATTGCCATTGTTCTAACATTGCTCCTAAACAATAGAAAAAAATCAATTATCAAACATTCACACATAATATCTCAAATTATTCATTAAATTAAAAACTCAAACCTAACTGTAAACAATCCTACTTTGACAGTTCTCGTTGTGTATCATAGCTTTTTGTAGCTGCTTAGTTCAAATTAGCTGTTGTCATATATGCAAAAACAAAATAATAATAGTGCTGCACCCTGTTGGGAAACCTTATAACTTTTTAATGCTATTGCATATTATAGAACCAACTTGTAAGTTGAAACAGCTGACTACATTCTTTAATTCCCTTTAAATATGAATACTCATAAGGTTAACATGCTGCTGTGTATTATAGTATTGTTACTGAATGAATAAACGTTAAGCTCAACAAAGCTTTTCAGTTAATTTGATTCAAGAGTTTCAAAGTATTAAATAGTGTAATCACTTTGAAAAGGGCTAAGTCCTCGGTTAAATTTAAGGATCGGAAAAAGGTCCATAATAATACTGGGTACTATCTGGGTATTATCTTTCATTACATTTTCAGAAAACATTGTTCAGTTTTTGTTTACCTTATTAAGTCTGAATAGTTATTTTCTGTTTCCTCGCATTACACTGACCACTGGAAAGTACAGGGGAACTACAGACCCACTTGGGCGGAGCCCGAAAGGATTTTTGAGATAAGAATATGCCTAAATGTTAATAGGGAATGTGAGCTATCATCATGCCAAATTTCAGCCCAATACGTCCAGTAGTTAATGCGTGATTGAGCAACACACAAACATACGCACAAACTCACAAACTTTCAGATTTATAATATTAGTAAGATAAGTAAACTGTTGTAAATTCCTGTAAAAGGAACTTATTTTGATTAAATTGTCAAATGCATTTATTTTACACTTAACTATTGACATTTCGCACTTTTTACCCTGTCTCAAACACTTTTTGATGGGTCTGTAATTGACGGAAAACCTTAATATTACAAGTGGCCACCGCGCGGAGTTGGAATTGGCCCTAAAAGTGACCACCGCGCGGAGTTGGGCTGAACCCTTCGGGGGCCATAAAACTTTTCCTCGGATTAATTTTGACCACTGCGCGGAGTTGGGCAATCCCCTTAAATTTACATCCATACAAACTGGTTTTGCACAGAAGCTCAATCAAGTTCTAGATTACGTCTGGTGTTTTGTCAAAGACTCTTTCAGCCGATTAAAAGCAAACCTTCTGGGGCGCATTTTAATGTCACTAATAATTAAAATAGGCTTCAATGCAAAGACGCGGTGTTGTCCTGACGATCCATGATTACTCAAATGACATGGAATTTGTTGTTGTTTACTACAACAGTGAAAATTCTACGCTTAACAATAGCTGGTTGAGCCTTGTTTAAAAACTGTCCGTTATTTATGGACCACCCTTTATTTGTGTGTTGACTTCCATTACGTTGTAAAAAGAAATATGCTGCGAGCTTATCTCATGTTACTATGAAAACTATGATAATGTCTGCTTCCCTATACATTCACCTAAATGAAGCACATCTAGAGTTCAGTTGGAATTATCCTTTCCATCACGTCTTACCCTAGATAAAACCAGACATTTAGTTCAGACATGCTCCGTGTACAACTGGGATTGTTATCACATGTTTGAGATTGTTGTAATCTGTTTGTTGATCTAAAAAGCTGTTTGCATACTATTTCATCATTATGGACATCCATATATAAATCCCAAAGTACCCATGAACTTTTGAGAAAAATACAAGCCATTAACCATATAGCCTACTTAAAATGTTTGTCATGGCGAGAAACCTTGCACAAAACTATCCATTATTTCATAAATTGCTCTTTAAGGTCGCAATTCCTTTCGAAAGGGAACTTTCCATGTGCCTAATGTTTAAAATACCTCAGCTGTACTTATTTGTATGTTATTCTTTCAATGTATTACCTTATTCAAATCAGGTGTGATTAGTTGTTTGTATTACTGTATTCTGTTGTTTTTCAGCTCAACTTAACCAAACAATTGTTTTATTAATACTTATGAAGTTAAACGGTATGAATCCCGTGGGAAACAGCTAGTATAAGCTTGCATCTATTGTCGATTTGCCTATTGGATAAGATAATGGATTGAGAGTGAATAAAAAGCGTTTCCAATTCAAAAAGGATAAATTAATGTACTATGGTGGCCGATTACTTTTGTATTAAAAAGTGATTTTATAAATTTCAACATAATAGATTTCAACATAATTCCTTCTACTAAACACTAAACTAAACACCTTGTCTTTACATACTTGTAAAGACACGCCTATAATTTCAGACTGCCTCAATAGATACAGCCAGCGTACGAATATTTCTTAGTCGTATATTTCATGACTATAGTTTAAAAGCTTTACATGTTATGTAAATAATGGCAGCATAAAATGCATTCAATAATCTCAATACACAAGATTACTAATACTATTTCCTATCATTCCATGCCTTATGAGGGGAAGTTGACCCTGACCTCTTGTTGTCAAAACAAAACAAATTAAAAAATAATTTACCTTCATAGTAGGGTGGAGACAAGATCTAATTACTAGGAAGTAATATCAATCTCAACAGAACAAATGGAGCAATCAATCACTCAAGCGTCGACTGTTTTGACAATATTACAAACAGCTGATTTGATTAACCCAAAATTATGTCAGATATACATTTTGGGATGTCGAGATTACACTTATAGAACTTGAGAACCCACTGATAGTTATGTCTAATTCAAGGAAACAATAATCATATTATACCAAAATTACCATTTTAAGTTATTAAAATTATAAGTTTGAGTTTATTAATAGGAACAAGGTTAATAAACACTATGGGTGCAAGATAGGCATATGACAATTAGTTTCATAAAAACATTACTTCTAATTTCTTTTACATTTTATAAAAGAGAAAAAATTGCATTCAATACATTTGCATATTCGAATTAACTGGTACAAGAACTTTTTTTAATTTACTGGGCTACAACCTCCTAAAAAATCTTTAATAAATAAAATAAGGTTTGTACAAAGAAAGCGTTTGTACATATGTAGTATACCCTGATTGGTATACTTTACAGGATCTTCGCTTTTAGATGTGTCAAAGACCACATTACATTGGCTGTGAGAAAATTTTTGAAATACTTATAAATTTAAAATCAAGCGAAGTGGATTGGTCCACAGTATGTAGCCATGTTAATTATTCAATCCAAAGAACGTTCTACCGTGTTGGTTAAACACAAACTTGCGGAAGTTAAATGATTTACCTTTACACATTTTCCGATTAACATGAACATATTTTATTGAGGTGTAACCTCAATTAACCTGGTAGTAATGAATAGATTACCATACTTGACTGTGGTTTGTATACATGTATTAATTTATTGCCGTACATTTATTTTGTGGACACTCGTAATGGCAATGGAAAGTAATACATTTCTATAATTTCATTAGGAACACTAAAGTAGATCATATGGAGATTTTATGAACCATTATTTTATGAGAATAATGGAGTAGACAATATTCATGTATAAATTCTCAAAATCTATTAACTATATATTTATTCAACCTGATAAGCTTAAAAGTTTATTCCATTATCTACCTTTTAATACAGAAAATTTAAATTTTGAAACACATGCAAAGATTTTACGCAACAAATCTCCAACTTTGCTCCGTTTTGTCTATTGTTAAAATGTGTTCCTGAATTTATAGTTTCTGAGAATAAAATGTTTTTATCACACCTTGCATAACAGTAAATACATTTTCTCCGTCAAATAAAATATTTTTTCAAAATGTTTTTTTTAATTACGAACGATAATTAAATATTTTTAACTTGATATTGAATATAACCAATATGGCTGAGATAATAGTTTAGGGTACAGTACATAATAATGCAAAAATACCCCCGCCCCAGCAAACCTGCCGTCTAAGCGAATTTCCATTTGGCTGAATTGATTTTAAATTGATCTATTTAAATAATATTAGGTTTAACGAGTACCTAGGTTTTCTGCTACAAGGAAACTAATAAAGTGTGTTTTTAGTAAAATATTGATAGCTTACTATAAAATAAATAAATTTGCCAAGTTTGATCAAAATATATCCATAAACAAGCAAATACAACATTTTACAATATTCTCCATAAGAATAACATGGGAATTTTAAATTTACCATTTTTTTAGTTTTCTCCGTAACCAATAACCGTACAAAAACACTTTGATATGCTGAATTGTTTGTTTTTTTAAGCTCTTTAAGAAGGTTTAGAGAAAAATTGGGAAATTTTGTGTTTTGAGCGTCAAAAGTGAGAAAAACCAATTTTCACCCCATAAAACCCCCCATAAAACCCTGTTCCCATGGTCCGATCATGCTGGATCGCGAACTCATTCAAGTTTATCCCGCCTTACACCTTCAAACCAAATTTCATCAAAATCGGATAAAAATTACTCAAGTTATCGTGTTCACGGACACACACACACACATATATAAATATATATATATGTAAATGCATTATTAAAACTAAGTACCCTTTTTTTAATTCATTTTATTATTTTATTTACATATCAAAATAGTAGCCCTAATCACTACAGTTTTCCTAATATAGGTATATATATATATACATATATACAAATTTGAACGAATGGTGTGTTTGGCCTCTGGGGACATCAAAATGAAAAAGTAAATCGGTCCCGGGCCTAAGTCTTACCATGAGACCTACGGTAATAGCTACTTCCCTATAGGGAAATTCGCTAAAATCACATTTTTACGAAGAAATCTAAAATTAGTGTACTCATAAACTAATTTATCGCCACTTAACTAGTTTAAAGGCTTATACATTCAGGAATAAGTTGTTACCACTTCGTCTTTATGAACACGTTGGAAGTAAAATGTAAGGTGTCATATTACCATAACGTGACTAGATGATCTGTTCAATCCAACAATGTTAAGAGTGACAAAATCTATCATGAGAAGTAATGTGTAATACACATGGTGAGTAATTTGTAATAAAATAATTGTACTAAATATAATACATATACTGTAGCAATATTAAACAAATTTAAAACTACTTGGTTCGGTGGCAAAGTGGTGACATGAATACCAAATTTGCAATGCATATTCCCAGAACGACTCCTCATAATCACAAGGGCTGACTCTGACTGTCGAATAATAAAGTTGTGTTTGTGTCAGAAACTAATTAGATAAACTCTATCCTCCCAAACGACTAATTAAAACTTTCTTTACGTGTTAGTTGAATGAATTAACCTTTAAAACTTTAATTTGATTAGTCTCTTTGTAGAAAACAGTTCAAGTATCCTAGGGGAATAGTTGTAATTATAAAGATTATTCTTAATTTATAAGTACGAAGTAATAACGGGCCTTTGCAGCTTTCAATGTAATTAAGGCAAAGACATTCGTTATGCTGTAAGAATCCAGTTAGTCTCAAAATATATTATGCATACATATATTATAATTATATTTGTTTATAAGTGGGGAGTTGTGTAAAAATCATAAATTAAGTACATTATTTGCGTAGCTATAAGTTATTCAGTTAATTTTTATGGCGTAACAAACTAATAATCTACGATCAAAAGGATAAGATTACGAAAAAACACGAGTTTTAATAAAAATAATAAAATATAAAGGGGTTTTATTTTACCCCAACTTTTAAAATGATCTTTACTAAAGGTTGTCCAGTGGTCAAAAACTAGACAAAAAATATGTAATGTATAGACTTCTCTATTTCACCTCACGTTGTAAATAAATAATGTGATTGGAGTTTGTTTAGAATTTCTGTTTATTTCCCTTGTTATTTCGTCACCATCATGGCAACCCATAATGCCTATGTTGATTTTTAAAAGTGTTCAAATTCATTTGTTGTGCTTATTTTTTAGCCTATTTTTATTTATAAAGGGATTCTGCACATCTACAGGTAAATATCTTTCTAACAGTATGCGTAGATGTTCCCTGCGATGCACACGAGCTGAGAAAATAGGTTTAAAAGAAACATGCTAACCCAGTGATAGTTCTAGGACCATGTTAAGGGGGGGCTAACGGGGGTGTCCCAAAACAGGAGGGGGTTTTGGGGGTCCTCCCCCGGAAAATTTGCTATTTTTGAAGCCGTTTGGTGACTTTTTAAAGCCATTTTCAACTTCTATAACTGTGTCTAAACACCTTACGTTGCATTTTTATTATGAAATGTATGTTTTCATTTATATTTCAAGGGTCCAAGTTCTCGTCTATTGGATGAAACTTTGTGTTTTTCAAGTTTCTTTTTAGTTCAATCGATGAGGCAGGGTTTATTTACATTAATAATATTTTTAAATACATGCTGTACCGTAGGTAATCATTTTTTCAGCCTGTGACAAAGGTTTTAAACCTTAAGGTTCATTCTCAAGCTAAAATGTCAAGTAGTTGGAGACATCCTCTTCATCGTTGGAGTTGTGAAGAGTCGTCAAATACATTGAACACGAACATGAACGAGAAAAAAATTACAGAAAAAAATTGGCCAAATTATAATAAAACTGATACGGTTGCGTGATGTAGCCGGCAGAAAATAAGTTATTACTCATATTGTACCGCACTCAAGTAAATTTTACTACAAATCATTTACAAACAAGTACCCTAGTAATATCATAGTGTAGAGTGTGTATACTAACGGTAGAATACAACTTGCATGTAGGATTATGTAAAACACTTAGATTGCTACTTTCTTTTGACAGTTTTATGTCCTCATTATCCTATGTACATTTAAGACTTAAATCATAATCTTGCCATAGTGTATCCAGTGAAATACAAGTCAGTCAAATATGCGGCATATCAAGGTTTGCAGAATGATAGACATGAGTTTATTGTATCACAGAAAAAGGAAATTTAACACAAGGTGATGTGAGTCACAATTGTACAGTTGGTCGGGAAGTTCCGGTCAGGACTACAGTCCACCGTTACTTCCGGCCAATGTGAACAAACGGGAAACGTGTGGGCGACAGGAATGGCATTTTCTGAAACGACAAAACTATATAAAGCAACCACAATTTGATCATAAACCTTAATACATTTCAAGGTATTTTTTTTTAGTATATGTAAGTTCATGTTTATGTTAATGGTGTTTACCATTTCACCATTCAATGGTGAACCCTTCACGATTGGTAGAAACGGGTTTTTGGAGGAATTTCGTAACATTATATTCTGATTAGGTCTATTATAATTAACTCCTAATAGTATTTTATCATTGACAAGAATTGAGAACTATTTAAATACTAGCTGATACCCGCTGGCTTCGCCCTGTTTGACTTTATAAGTATTAATAAAACTATTGATTGCCGTACCGATTTGAGTGGCATTTTGAAAGGCTTTTCATGGTTACTTTGAAGAACAAAATTGGAGTTAATAAACGGTCAGGGCAGAGCCCTAGTAGAGTATTAAAAGAAAAGGTTACTAGGTCCTTTAAGGCCTAGGTTATATTGGCTCTACTCATGAAGTTAATCTACTCAATGGGTCAAATAGTTTTCACGTTATTGACACACTCCAAACATTCATATCTATAATATTAGTTCCTTCCATTCAAGTCAATGACTTAAATCAGTAATGTACCAAAATTTTAACACGCCAATCCGTTTTCCAGAAATTTCTTTGGGGTAGAACAAACACAATAGTTTTTATAAGACACTAGCTGGCCCGACAGACGTCGTCCTGTCCTAATGTGGTTTTGTGTCAATGCTCGTTCATTTTCAAGATGAGCTCGTTCGCATGGCTCAATCTCGTTTACTTGCCTTCAGGTTAACTCGTTCGCTACGCTAACTCACCTCCAGGTTTAAGTTCGTTCGCTCCGCTCACTCACCTGTTAGTCGCAAATTAGCTGTTGTCATAAATTAAAAAAAAATTATAGTGCTGCACCCTTTTGGTAAACCTATTAACTTTTTAATGCTATTGAGCATCACAGAATCAAATTGTTTAGTTGAACCAGCTGTTAAGATTTATTAATTCCATTTAAATATAAGTACTCATACGGTTAACATGGGAAACTCCAGAGCCACTGGGGCGGAGCCCTTTTGACGAATCTGCACCAAACTTCAGAAAATCCTTCTTTGAATAATGCTTAATAATGCCTGAAAGTTTCATTACAATCTGTCGAGCGGTTTCGGACAAACTTCTTCTTTTATAAATATAGATTTGGATTATATAAAATAAAGTCAATAAGTAGATGAATTATGCACTAAAAAATAAAATCGCGCTATTCGCACAATACAACAAATTATTTATTAAATTACAAACATAAACATAAACACATTGTGTATCACAGCATCTGAATATTGCAGAATGCAGAAACCTCATAGTCAACTCTTTTTCGCAGTTGTGTGATTTCTGAACCAAACGAATACTACTTCCATTTACTACTTTTTTGGAATATCAGCTGCACATTTCTCGCTTCCCAATATTGGTTACGACACTTTTATTTAAAATTATTTTAGTAACATAACTGTGTGGTGCGAAACTAAAATAAGTCATTTTTCATTGAAAGTACACAACAACATAATCCTACAATCTACAAAAACATTTTGCGTTTTCAACTAGATGTGATGGAACGTCAAAAATAAAGTAGCCATGTCCCGGCCGCGACCTAGATTGGACAGACAGAGTAATTCAAGCTGGATAATAGAGAACGTGACCAATTCTATTTTTGTTTCTAATCAATGCGCAAACATGTCAAGTCAAATTGAATATGTATTAGAATGCTTATATTGATTTGACCTGTACTAATAAAACAAACTTAATGAAATACCCCAGCCACAGCAAACCTGAAGATTTAGTGAATTTCCATTTTCCTGATTTGCTATTCACTTGAAACGATTTAAATAATATTGAGGTTTAACGAGTACCTAGGTTTTCTGCTATAGGGTAGATAGTAAAGTGTGTTTTAGCGAATTTCCCCATAGGGATGTAGCTATTACAGTAGGTCTCATGGTAAGACCTAGGCCCGGGACCGATTGACTTTTTCATTTTGATGTCCCCAGAGGCCAAAAACACTATGTGTTAAAAATATTATATAAATTTATACATGTGTCCGTGAACGCGATACCTTAAGTATTTTTTGTCCGATTTTGATGAAATTTGGTTTGAAGATGTAAGGTTGGATAAACTTGAATGGGTTCGTGAACCAGCATGATCGAACCATGGGAACGGGGTTTTACGGGTGGTTTTTATGGGTAAAAAATTGGCTTTTCTCATTTTTGACCCTCCAAACCACAACATTTCCTCATTCCTTTCTTCAGACCATTTTAAAAATCCTAAAAAACAAATAAGTTAGTATACCAAAGTGTTTTTGTATGGTTACGAAGAAAATAAAAATTGTTAATTTAAAATTCCTATATGTTTTCCTATAGAGAATATTGTAAAACATTGTATTTTGCATGTTTGTTCTGCATCATAATGTTATGCACAATAATTAACACGAACTAAATATATACAAGTAAAAAGGTTCAACAGGCTTGAGATTGCATTTCTCTTATCAATTTCTGTTTTCTCGCTTCATGTCTGGCGACCATCGTATCTGTGAGTTTGTGCGTTACCCGAATCACTGGGAGGGACAATGTCCTCTTGATCTCTTGATATAAAGTGTGAAAATAATTGTCAACACGCAACGTCAATATTTTAATATTTTAATTAAACTTGGCAAATGTATTTATTTTATACTAAACTTTTAATATTTTACTAAAAAAGCCTTTATTACCCTCCCTGAAGGAGTAAATCTAGGTACTTATTAAACCTAACGTTATTTTAATAGATTTAATTAGAAAAAGAATCAGGAAAATAAAAATTCGCTTAGTCAGCAGGTTTGCTGTGGTGGGGGTATTTAAGTAAAAATATTAATAGCTTAATACGAGATAGATAAATTTGCCAGGTTAGATAAAAATATAAACTTATAAAAATATATAAACATGCAAACTACAACAGTTTACGTATTCTCCTTAATAATGACATTAAAATTTTTAATTATTATTAATTTTTTTACCTTATGGTTTTAGTACTCCAAAATAACATCATGTTACTCTAAACAAAACCCAAAAATGACACTCAGGATACTAAAAACTGTGTTTACAGAATAAATTGCAATGATTGTTCCAGGCCTTACTATGGCGAGACAAAAAGACCGTTGAACATTAGAATCAAAGAACACAGAGAAAACACCAAAAAAGGTTTAGTGGAAAAATCTAAGATCGCTCATCATTGCTGGTCCGAAAATCATCGTATGAATTTTGAAGAGGCAAAAATTGTCCATAAGGAACCTCATTTTTTCAAACGTAAACTCATTGAAGCCTCATACATTAAATTAGCAGACCAACCAATCAGTCAGTCATCGGTTGAAATAAGGCCACTTTGGCTACCCATTTTGAACAAGGAACTAAAGGATAGGGAACTTAATTGTTCAATAAATAGGGAAATAACGAGTTCTCCTCAAAATTCGCACGTTATGTTAACTCGTAGTAAAACTCGTGATATGAATAAACATAATTAACACCCATCTTGCGGCATCGTACATCGCTCCGCCATTTTGTTGGTTTTACTTTTCCAGGGACCGGAAGCCATTTCTGTTGTCTCCGTGTTTCCGATTGGTCAGCCATGTTGGTTCAGTCTCATTGGTGGAGTCATAGCGTACGGTGTTGTTAGTGTTCCATTGTGTGAGTTTTTTGTACGTAAACCTTTTATAGATTATAGTGTTTTGTGATTTGTTATTAATTGCATGTTGTATCACGACTTGACTGCTATACAGTGCATATTTTTTGACTACTACCCTCGGTAGTGTATTCCAACTTAGGTTGGGCGTTTGTGTATTGTTAGTTGTAATGTGTTAGTTAAGTTTTTTCACCTGAAGACGGGATCAGATTCCAGATCCCGAAACGTTGTGTATTGTTTTTTTACATTCGTGTTGGAAAATGTCCGCAATAAACCTTTGAACAACATTAACTCACCATCACCAACAATGAACTTCAAACAAAGAATGTTACTCTATTACGAAATTGTCCTATCCGAGCTATACATTAGGTATACATTATCACTCAATCCAATGTAAGAACTTTAAAACAACTTTACTGACGTCAAATTGAAAACATCTTCGCTGATGTAACTCATGCTGAACAAACACGTACGTAATATTGTCAACTCCCTGTAGCAGATGCGTTTGATGAAAAACAATTACATGTGTTTCATTTTTAGTTTCACGAATTCGTTTAAGGGTTTGTGAAGGGTTGATATGATCTGGTTGGTTCTATACGAACAGGTAGATAAGGCATGGTTAGGTAATTGTTGCAATGAGCTATTAATTATGAATATAATTATTTTTAATAGCGACCGCAATAAAACAAAAACTAGTTTTACAAAATAAAACTGATCTATTCACGAACTAAATATATACAAGTAAAGAGGTTCAACAGGCTTGAGATTGCATTTCTCTTATCAATTTCTGTTTTCTCGCTTCATGTCTGGCGACCATCGTATCTGTGAGTTTGTGCGTTACCCGAATCACTGGGAGAGACAATGTCCTCTTGATCTCTTGATATAAAGTGTGAAAATGATTGTCAACATGCAATGTCAATAACTCACACCTGACTGACTTGTAATGGTGCACAAAAACACAAACAAACATCAACATAGCAACAACACTGCTGCAACTCATCATGTAACATAACATGTTCAATCCGTTCACTTCGATATTGCGAGGGAAGTATGGATAGTTATATCTGTAGAATATGTTTGAGTTGGAATACACGTCGATGGAATTGCTCGAGATGTACTTCACAGCTCGGAATGTTAGCAGTTGAAACAACAGGAATGTTACAAATATCCAGTAAATGTGTATCAAGGAACGAAGAGCAGTTAAGAAGAATCTGTACACTGTTCGTCCGAATCTCCAAAATGTGTAGAAACGTAGTAGAATCAAAATATACAAAGTGCAAAGTAACGCTCTAGCGGTGAAATAGTAATGCGCGATCTTGTAGAAGTTGAAGGAGTTGAGATCTTCAGCGTGCAATTGATACTCGGTGACGTAGTGAGGAACGTTAAGTTGATGGAGCAACAAATAGACAAGCACAGCCAAACCGTTGATTGTCATCAGCAGCTCGTGTACGCGATGCCAGTTCTCAAACAGAGCCAACACTCCGACAAAGTTGGTCAGCATGATGATTCTGGCGCAGAACATGAACACCATGAAGATGAACAATGTGAGCCACCAGTCCAGTCTCAGATGAGTGTCGACCGAGTGGACCACTGTTGTAGGCAGGATCTGCCCGGTTGCTGTGTGTTCTGCAATCAATGTAACCTCCGAGAACAGACGTGTGTTGGTGTTGTACACCTTGATCTGAGCAAGCACTGCTCTTGTGTAATGTCCCAGCCATCCTTTCCGCAGCAATTCGTTCAAAGACGCGCTAAATTCTTCTCCAGACGCCTCAAGATCCCATTTGTATCCTCCGCTTGTATAGGTCAATCCTGTTTCACCTTTGAAACTGAAGTTTGGATCATCCGAAGGCCTTGTGTAGGACCAGTTACTCAATAGTTCGATCCCAAGCAATTCGTCTGTTTCGTTTAGATCTCCACGTCTCAGCCAGTACGGAATATAATCATTTGTGTCTTCAGATCCTCTAACGAATGGAGCTGCACAGTGCTTTGTCAAATTCAAGTATGTTTTGCAATAATCCGGTTTCACTCTGAATTGTCTCAGTCGAACCTTCTCAATCATCCTACTGACACTGTCATACAACCAGTCTCGTCTAAAGTACTTCAGTTCAGTTTCTCGACTAAGAAGTTTAGAATTGTACGAAATGTACCTAAAAATATAAGGCTCGCACTGTTCCCGCAAGTAGGAGTGAAAGTCTGATGTGTTGTGAACCTTGTAAAAATCCTCCGTCAAAGTGAGCAGATGTGCGTTGGTTTGGTAAACAGTGGAAATATTTGACGTTAGTATCGCAACAAGCACTATGAGGAACAGCAATTGTACTAATAGTTCGTACAACCGTTGAAGCCTTCCTGTCCTTAGCATCTTCTGCCTGTGTTCTTCGTGGAAAACTTCATCCAGTGATTGATAAGTGGGTTGAGATCGTAGGTGCACGAGATTAGCCAAGTATTTTACATTTCCAAATAAATTAGTCTGTTTGCCTTCTGAAGGGTTAAATGTGTAAACGTCCTTGTAAATTATACGTTTGAAAGAAACTGCTAACAGAGCTGAAACACATACAATTTTTAAAGGTAACAATATAAATGCATGGAACAATATGGATAGAGCCACAATTGTTAACCACTTTTCAGTCTTTACTGGGGGAAGGTTTTGTGATAAAAGAATGCTCATTGTTAAACAACCGAGTGTGATTAAGGAAACTGAAAGCCAGGATGTGTATAACCAAATCTTATCAATAACAACGTTAGGATCATCTCTTTCCAGCCTGACAGGAACCAATGGCTTCGGCATCAACATTAAATTAACAGATTCACTTAATGTTCTCTTCTTCAGAATCCCATTCTCTTTATGTCTCCGGCCATAGTGAATATAAGGCTTGTCTTCAGTCAATGACATAGTCGAAGGAGAAGTCAAATAATCCTCATGTATACTTATTCTAGTGACTCTTTTCGTGTGCGCTTTACCTTCTTCGTGTTTTTCTATGTAAAATATAATCTTATATATCCTTCTAAACAAATGCATCAATACACATGCAACAATTGCAGCAATGATACAGGTATATATGCCCATTTCCACCATCAACCATGTCAAAGAATAAGAGAAATAGTCTATTTCCAAAGCCTCGTCGTACATGTTGATAAGTGTTATGCTGACAGCCATTGATACAACTGTGAAAGAAACGATGACAGCGAGTCTGTCTACCCGAGTAACTGGGTCTCTCGCATGTCTTGTGACTGTGGCGAGCCAAACATGGGAGAGATGAAACCCCAACTTGAAGTAATCCAGGAATACTCTCGGTGTACTCTTTATTACAGAACATGTCGATGGTAATAAACTCGCCTGAGGAAACTTCTTTGAACTTAAAGTGATCCAGTCATTTACTAGGAAATAGTAACAGTTCTTGTGGTGTAAATCATAAACTATAATAGAATCACAAAACCAGTGAGGCTTGGCTCCTGCGTTGTCATGCCAGATGTCCAAACAAGATATTTCTCCAAGAGATTCAGATTCGTAGATCAAAAACCAGTCCTCTCCTCTTGTACCCATGACCTCGTGTGTTTTACTTGTCAAAACGTGTCTTCGACCATCATTCGACGTGCCATAAATTTGGACACCGACAGCTGCGTCTGTGCCAGCTCCGAACCGTGCTCCAGTCATAACGCAGACTAGATATCCATAACGATCACCTGGAAAGTTATCCGGTAATATTGATACTAGTCCTGTGGTCCTTTCGTAACAGTCAGCCTTCCTGCAGATTACTGCAAATAGAAGAAGTGAGAGCAAGATAAATAACAGAGTTAGATATAGCATTGTATTAACTCCTCTTATGGCAGGGAACATTGATAAGTCACTCACAACGTCCAGAGATAGTGGAACCTCCTTCACTAGTCCACCAATCAAAGACAGTCTGTTACACTTGCATACAAGATGGTCCGTTCGGTTATCATGTGTTGCTAAACAACCTCTAGTTTCCCACACGTCATGAAAGGTGTAACAATTCTTCGAATATATTTTTACACCGAAGCTTATTGTACGAGTTTTATTTATGTGTATCTCGTCGCTGGGTTGAATCGCCATGTAATAAAGATGCTGGACATGCGATGGTTCAGGAACAATATGGATCTTCGGACTAGCAGCCGAAACCTTCTTTCCCTCTGTCATAAGCATTTTATAAGTTGGTCTGATGCCTTTCTTTACTAGAACTACTATTTCCACGTTGTCGTCCAATTTGAATTCAGCGTCTACAATAGCTGAAGGCATTGGATCAAATTTGTAAACAGGCAAATTCACGTCTAATTTATCGTCTCCTATCGACGGATTCAGCCTTGTGAGTGAAATGTTTTGGAAAGATATATTTGAAATCACATTATACACATAGAATTTTACCTTTATTTTATTTCGTAGAAAAAATGGTTTACGACAGTTTTGATAGTTCTGGCTCTTATAACAGACTGACACATCGATTGTGTGTATCGTGTTTGTTTTTGTCACCCAAGTTGGATTCTGTCGAAATGTTGTTACAGTCAAAGTCAGTATGTTTCCCATTTTATTTATGTCACGCACAAATGTTTCTGAAAGTATAACGGGGAACCTGCTGTCAACGAGTCCTGTCTGAAAGAATGCCCTGAGTAAGTTAGGTTTGTCTGCTTTAACCCACAAATAAATTTCCCCCACGCTTGATTTGATCACTTGATGCAACTGCGAAGACAGTTGTCTGTGGGTCAGAGATGATTTGAGGAAATCCAAGGTTTTCTGAACGTGTTGACATATTTTCTTCATTTTCATGTATACAACCGGTTTGTCAAACTGTAGTGGTATTGTTTCGTTTCCAACGAAGAATTCTTTAACTTCCAATTCGATATAAATACAATCCAAGAAATATTTTATGATTTTGTAAAGAACCTTAAATGAGCACGGTCGACCATCTAATATTGCGGCAACCAATGTCTCTGATAAAGTGTGTAGCGTCTGAGCCGCGTGCCAAGCACTGTCGATGTTCAGATATTCTCGACCTGTCAACAGGATATTGTGCAAAGTGGAAATACCAATCTTAGCTTCGTCAAACCTGGTAATTGCTTGTAAGCTCAAGAAATGGAGTAGACTATTATACAAGTAGCTTTTGCTCACTTGGTCCTCAGTTGCTGAAGATAATAGATCCGATAAGACAGAGGCTGTTTCGAGGGAATCGCCAACACTTTGTCCACCAGAGTATTTGATTAGGTTGTCCAACATAGTGTTGACATCCGCAGTGTTGTAATCCCCCTTTGAAATTTTGACATTGAGAGTAAACACGGAATCCATTCCGTAGTCATCAAATGATATGATTTCTAGCTTTCCTCTTGTAAGAACAAATTCTTCAATGTCACTAGTCTCTTGTGATTTGAACATTCTACCGCTGAAACCTGGCTCGTCTGTCTCATATTTGTCATAGAATTCGTATAGTTTAGCCGAAGTTGATGAACAAGATAGTCTGAACTTCGTCAGTCCTGCTACCCCACTCACTGGTTCAATCTCGCACTTTAGAGAAGTGTCAGTCGCCGTGGTAGTTATTGGATACATAGCGAACTGAGAAGTGTTGTTGAGACGAACTTTGAATTGGTATGTTGAGTTTTCCTGTAGTTGTTCACTATCTATGATAAATATGAACGATGGCGAGTCGCTTGGCTGCCTTATAGATTCAGCAGGAATTTCCACTATTTTGTTTTCAACGTACTTATATTCTGTCCATTCAAATTTCATTCTTAATAAAAGTTTCCACGGACCATCGACTCGCAAGTAAACTATATCTTTAGGGTTTGTTTTGGTCCCACAGTTGTATATACAGCTAATGATTATGAACTTCAAAAATGTTTCGTTCTTTCCTAGTTCACCCACGAAAATAATTTGATTTGCGAAGGCTGGTTTGACCTTTATATTGCCACTAAGCGTCATCATTAATGTAAAATTGTATACTCTGTCACTTTGCAGAACCATAGGATCGATTTTGTAAGGCTTGTGGGACTGAAAGTCCGTCGAGTAAGGTTGGCAGACAGCTTCATCAGTCCAGTTGCAAGTTAATGTTAATCTACACTTAGATTCACCCGGGGGTGTGTTAAAGTCTTTGGATTCGGAAGCGTCCAGCTCCAAACCGTATTCTCTGTAGACGAACCTGGATAAACCCCCTGATATCACAGCCACCAGAGGAGAATACTCGACATTCAACAAACAAATGTTGAAGTTGGTATCCCTCTTCTGTCCGTTTTTGAAGATACCAGTCGCTGACAGATTTACAAGGTAGAATCCTGCCCATCGAAAAGGTCCTACGTTCCACGATAGTGATCCGATGTAAAAATCTGTACTAATATCTTTCCGTAAAGAGGTGTCACCTTCTATTTTATAAGCTTCCCATATAAAATAGAGGTTCTGATGCAACTGTTTCTCTGGAACTTTTGTTCTTGTGTAGTTTTTCACGTAGTAAATATTAGCTTTCAAATGAATGTCGTCCCCGAACTTATACCTCTTAATAGTTTTCAAATTATGACCGCAATCCGTGAATCGAATGATGGGAATATCCTCGTAGTTATCTGGATAGTTTAGGTGGTAGTTACGAACGTGCTCTGACAATCTTGTGTGCTTCCAGTATGGGTCCATTTTGATCTGTCGTGTGAAAGACATAATCTTTTCACCAGGTGACGTAGTCCAGTCGAACGGGATTATGAATCTAGCCACGTACAACTCACTGTCTTCAAATTGACCGATAAAATCACACACTTCTATATTAAAGTGTACTATATCTGAGAAATAAGATTTACACAAGTCCTTCGGAGTCTCTTTGTTCCTGTACAACTTGTTTTCTATCGACGCTACGTATCCTCCGATCACGTCGTGCACCATCAAAGTAGGTATTACATAACTTTTCTTCATGCTTACTAGCAGTTTAGCCGGACGGTTAAAATACACATGAATCTGGGGAATGAACTGAAATCCGCTTGGGTAGAAATACCCATCTCGCCCTTTGTATTGACATCTGTCCCCGTAGTATCCTGTCGGATGGTCCCTGTTGTCCACACAGAAACAAACACAGTCCCCGTAACCCTCGTCTCCCAGGTGATTCCCACCCAGCAAAGCCGGGGCTTGACATGGATTCTCCTTGTTACAGTGTTTCTTGTTGTATGAGCAAGGCATTTGGTGTTCGAAGATATCCTGGTCAATAAGCGTGCAAAGATTCTCAGTTCCGCCATCCTTACAGTAGCCACATCTTATATGGGCCAAGGCTCCGTTGCAGTCCATGTCTTTCTTGCAAGGAAATCCTAGAGCAGTTCTTTTTGGTGCACAGTAAATAGTTTCAAACCGAAGAGAACACAGAAATAGTAAAACATTTAATAGCTTTAAAACCATGACAAATTAAAATAAAAGCCTTAAATAACTAAAACAAATTGAACAATTTTTAACAACGTTGTAGTTTAAGGAATGAGGTTATGGTGTGGTTGTTTTGTTTCCTAAAACTGACAGTATTTTCACAACATATGTTTTAGCTAGTCATCTGTTAAAACAATACAGATGAACGAATAAATCCCCTCTTACCATAGATGGGCAAAGAAGAGCAATGAATATTATTGATTGAGCTAGGAGTCGTGAGGAATCTTAAGTTGAATACTTCCCTGATATCTTACATAGCATTCTGATAGCCTCTAGACTACGTATATATGACTTTATAGGCTTACCTCCATCAGTAGTCCAAAATTGTAGCTTTAATATTATTCAAAGCTGACAAGTTTCGTTGAAATACAACATCGTCGAAGTTTCACATAAAAAATATCCAAACTTACACAAAAGAAAGTACATATACACGACACGGGACATTTAAACACGATAACACGACAGCGCTTTCATAACACGGTGCGGCAGTGGCTTTAGGTAGACTGAGTGATTTAAGTTAGACTTAAACTCTGTTTTGGTGTAGGATGTCCGTTTAGTACCGTATATTACGTTTTGGGCATTGTCTCAAGCCTTCCTTTCATTTGTTCATCGAGGTATGTATGAACGTCAATGTATAAATCTAAAGTTATTAAGATTCAGGTTAAAATAAAATGTCGTTACTTTCCGCTCAACCCTTTCTCGTAGTTTGATTCTCCTTTCTAACGTAGGCTGTGGTTCCCAGTCATGTTCAAGACTTGCTCTTGTCCCCAGGTCCGAGGCCGAGCTGCAGTATTCCAAGACGTTGTCCAAAGCTATCTGCCAATCTGCTCAAGTTGACCAAGGAGTCCTCCAGTAGTACCAACACTGCTTGGCAACGCGCCGCTGTCGAGATGGACACACAGAGCGAAATACACAGGTTTGTCACTTATCTCAGGTTGGCATTACTGTCTTGCCTTATTTAAATGTCAACATGATGTATTAGCTACATGAAATTACAAGTCTGGAACTTAAAAAAATCACTTGTTTCTAAAATTTAATTTTATCTATATATATAAAAGGCAAAGCCCTCACTGACTGACTGACTGACTGACTCACTCACTCATCACTAATTCTCCCACTTCCCACTTACCTAGGAGGCTGACATTTGGTACACTGATTCTTTGGGCATTAAATGGGAAAACTAAGTGGTTTTTATTCTGATCGGACTCTCGGGCTCCATCCCAGTGGCTCTGGAGTTTCCCGTGTTAACCTAATGAGTACTCATATTTAAATGGAATTAATGAATCATAACAGCTGTTTCAATTAAACAAGTTGGTTCTGTTCTATGATGTTCAATAGCATTAAAGTTACAAGGATTACCAACAGAGTGCAGCGCTATTATTATTTTTTTAATATTTGACAACAGCTAATTTGAAACCAAAAGGTGAGTGAGCGTAGCGAACGAACTTCAACCCGGAGGCGAGGTAGCGTAGCGAACGAGCTAACCTGAAGGCAAGTGAGCGCAGCGAACGAGCTCCAACCGTAAAGGTGAGTAAGCGTAGCGAACGAACTTCAACCAGGACGTGTGAGCGCAGCGAACGAGCTCCAACCTAAAGTTGAGTGAGCGTAGCGAACGAACTTCAACCAGGACGTGATTGAGCCATGCGAACGAGCTCACATATGAAGTTAAACGGGGCAAAGCCCGCGGGTACAGCTAGTTTTATTATATTCAACTAAGCAGTAGTCAGTAGTTTTCATGATGTACGACTATCCACTTCAATATATCTGTCCAGTTCAATTCTTAATTTTTCGTTGCCAAGTAACCTTGTTACTTAAAATGAACTAGGTGAAACCCGTCGTAATGGACGGTTATTCTGAAAGGTTCACGCAAATTCAGCTAACAACAAATAGATAGATAGATAAATTGCATAATACATTTTTCATTTTGCTCAAATTATTGAAAACTTACCATGCAGTGGAAAATCTATTCTATAATGAGAAAATAAAGTGAATATTTGATTTTGACAGATTCAGTAATGCTCATAACACGTCATCTATATAAATAAAATTAGAGTTTTGTCCATACATTGCTCAGAATGATATATTTTTAGTTTATTTTTAAGTCTTATACATTAAAGAAGCAGAAACGAGTCTTATCTAAATGTCTGTCTGTCTGTAACACTCAAGATGGCATTTTACGCTATCTTCTCCTGAAAACGAGAGTACCTATCAAGATCCAAGTCATTTTAATGTATTCACTGGATTGTCGAGATTGTCTTTAGCCACTAAAATATGGCCTCACTACTTTTTAATAGAAAATTTCGTACCTAGGGCCGAAAAAGAGGTTTTGCCGGCTCGAGATAGTATTTAATCGATCGAGAGCTGCAAAACCATTTCAGTCCGTGGTACGAACGCTATTTTTCACCACACTATACCCTAATACCACTATTCACCTCTATAATAATGCACACTGATAGTCAACACAACTACAACTTTAAGGTTATGTGAAGAAATAATTTGAGGAATCAGCAAAAATAAAAATAAATAGTTGCTAGGCAACGGATTTGCAATGCTATGGATTTTGATTGTGTATTTAAAATGCATTCATAAAGTAAGCGGACAGCTGATTTTGCGGCCCCGGGCTGTAAAAGCCGGCTCGGTCCCCAAATTACGATGACAGCTGGCATGGCCAGCAAAACGTAACTTTCAGCCACCAATTATTAACGTATGTAATACAGCCAAAAACATCATAGTGTGGTGAAAATAATATTACGAACGTTCAAAAATGCAGTTTTGTGCGATTTTCTTCAAGTTTTCGTCCAATTTTTATTGCATAATCATCTATGAAATAACGAACAGCTGTTCGGATCAAGATAATTTTTCCTATCTGTCACTGATATGTTTACAAAATGTTGTTTACAAATACCACTACCTTTTTCAATCATGTTTTGTAAGCAAATCCCAACCAAGTGAGATTAAAAACGTTTTTCAACACACTATGTTGTTTTTGGCTGTATTACATACGTTAATTAATCGCAAGTGCAAAAATATAGTGTAATAGTGTAACCGTAAATGAAATTAAATAACTAGGCATCATCCGGTTCAGGAACCAGAGATTCTTTGTGTAAAAATTGTTCTTGAGTTTTGATAACCAGAAATAAGACCATTGGGAAACTTAAATTTAATAATGATCGTCGCCAATAGCTTAGAAACATGGTTTCCACTCATTGACGGTGCTTCAATGGCGGTTGAGTAATGTGTAAAGTAAAAAATCACAACTGCAGTGGGTGATTGTAACAGAGGTTTACGGATGATGCTAAACTCACTTTTCTAATGTGTCATTTCTGTTCCTACCATTGACTATATACAGGGTGTTCATTTGAAAACTTTCCATATCTGTTGTGTGCAAAGGTAAGGCTTTTAACACTTGTTTGATCTCATTTCCCCCTAATTTGGACATGCCAAATCCAATAAAATTATTTTCAATTTTGAAAAATGCCCCAAAAGGGCCCAATTTGGGGGGTAGGGGTGCTTTTTGAGAAATTTTCAAATGTAAACATAGGTTGTGTGATACATCAATTTAAAGGTATAATCACTCCAATCATTTTGGTGCAAAAAAAGTTTAATTAGCTTTAACGGTATTTACAGGGTTGGTCAAAACGTTTTAAAAAAGGACTTTGAAGTTAAGTACCGTATTACCCTAACTACTGAACGGAATAGCGCTAAATTTCTTTCCAAGCTTATTCTTGAGCTACTCTTTAAGATAACTTGTAGTAAGGGCATTTTCCATGTTATTTTCTAATTTAAAAAAAATCTCAAATTTTAAGAATAAAAGAAAGCTGAAAACTCAAAATTCTTAAATAGCAAGGTATAACAAATTTCATACCACGTGAAAGGTCTTTTTTAACAAACATTTTACGTACTTAAGTTTACTTTCTATCTCTTACCGTTTAAAAATAGCAGTAGAGAAGCATAATTTTTTATGGTAAAATTATAACTAGTTTTCTAATAAAACACATTGCACTTTGCTCAACGATGTAGTAGGATTCATTACAAATTGATCGACTACGTTTACTTGTGTCAGAATTCATCTTGGACCCTTCATCCTGTTCTTTTCTCATTGGTAACTGAGCCATTTTCAGAAAACTTCCTAACTAAATCATTAACAGCCATATCAATCAAGGTCTTACCTGGATATCTATTGTTAAACACTTTGCAGTTATCCTGGAACACTTTTGTTCTGACCAATAAGTAAAAATAAAGTCTATTTTTTTAAGTGTACACCATATTTGATTAGGTACTACAGGAAATGGTACTTTTGAAATTAGTACTACCATTGAATAGTCAATGGTACTACAGAAAGCGGCCCACGCTTGGGGTTTTCTCATCAGCTATAAAACTTGTTTTTCACAAAGTAAAACGTAATAACTTGTTTGCCTATATGCCTATAAATAATTAGGAATTGTTTCTAGAGACGAATTTTGGTTGTTTTATTAGAAAACTAGTTACAATTTTACCATAGAAAATTATGTTTTTCTACTGCAATTCTTAAACAGTAAGAGATAGAAAGAAAACTTAAATACGTAAAATGTTTGTTAAAAAAGGACCTTTTACGTGGTATGAAATTTGTTATAACTTGCTATTTAAGAATTTTGAGTTTTCTTTTATTCTTAAAATTTGAGATTATTTTAAAATTAGAAAATAACAGGAAAATGCCCTTACTACAAGTTATCTTAAAGAGTAGCTCAAGAATAAGCTTGGAAAGAAATTTGGCGCTATTCCGTTCAGTAGTTAGGGTAATACCATTGACTATGTGGTAATACGGTACTTAACTTCAAAGTCCTTTTTTAAAACATTTTGACCCACCCTGTAAATACGGTTAAAGATAATTAAACTTTTTTTGCACCAAAATGATTGGAGTGATTAGACTTTTAAATTGATGTATCACACAACCTATGTTCATTTGAAAATTTCTCAAAAAGAACCCCTACCCCCCAAGTTGGGCCCTTTTGGGACATTTTTCGGAATTGAAAATAATTTTTCCTACAGTCACCTGACAAAGTTGGCTTCCTTGTACTGTTTATAGTACAGAAAGCTGCTAATTGCTGCATATTTATACTTTGCCGTACGGTTTATACTTTGCCGTACGGTTTATACTTTGCCGCACATCAGGATTCCAACGAAACAACACAAAACAGCGTGGTTCTATTATGCACGTAATCCGTGTACGCTTGGAAATAGGTTGGCAACACTTTAAAAATAATAATACTATGAGCAGCTGATTGACATTATAACTACGATTTAACCTGTCATTTCGTGTTTATAGTTTCGGTATTTCTGAACTTTCTGGACTTTTCTTTTAAACGTTTTTAAAATATTCCTACGATCTTAACAAACAAGAAAATACCCTTAAAGCATTTTTTTAAGGAACGGAAACTACTTCAAATTACAAAAACATACGGAACTATATTCTCAAAACGCGGAGCATATTTCTTGCCGAGGAAAAATAGCGGAGTGATACGGACCGCGGGTACTACTTTCTCTAGGGCACCATTTGTGTTGCCAGCTGAACCTAAAAACGTGTTGTATAGTGTTTGAAAGACTAATTATTTATATGCTTTATAGTGACTGTAGGAAAAATATAATGTGTAACACGAGTGAAGAAGGCCTTTGCTGCACTCGAGATCATTCCGCACTCGCCTGCGGCACGTGCGTAAACATTGCTCTCGTGTGCAGCAAAGTGCCACTTTCACCACTAGTTACACAAATATCTATTATTGGATTTGGCATGTCCAAATTAGGGGAAAATGAGAAAAAACAAGTGTTAAAAGCCTTACCTTTGCACACAACAGATATGGAAAGTTTTCAAATGAACACCCTGTATAGTAAATAGTACCTACTCACCGTGTGATGCAATCGCTGGACCATACAGCCAATAGGCCCAAAACCCATCTCTTGGGTACGTACGCCTACCCAATTATTCATAACAACCTTTTCGATGACGATCCTTGATACCGGCACTTTTACCTAGAATACACGGCCTACCTACTTAAAAAAAATAAAATTACAAACGTCCAAAAACCCAACGTTGTGTGATTTTTGTCACATTTCCTTCTAATATTAATAGATAGCCTATACCAATCATTGTTTAGAGAATACGTAATCTATTAAATAACAGAAAGTTGTTTGTTGAGGTTGTTTTTTTCAAACTGTTGTTTTTTTACCTTAGGGCTATGCCTCATAGATCTAGGCCTATAAAGCTTTTTTTAGTTTAATCATTGGATTTAACATATGGACCAACACGACCCGGGTTACATTTAATTGCGAAGCATTTGTTTTGGCTTAAAACTGTCAGATACTGTATTTGCCAAGGTTTATATATAATAGTTTTGCCAGCATATCTGAAAATATGCAAACCAACTTGTGTTCTTAATAAGAAGGTTTCAACTGACTACGATAAGATTCCTGTGCGTAAACGGGCACACAGCTAGTTTTAAATACAATTGAAATATTAACAGCTGTTACATTTATAATAGTGTAAAATTATCCATCTGGTCGTAATGTAAACGATTAATGGGAGGGAACTTAAAAGGCCTCTAGGGAAGAGACCTATGGGAATTTATCTCGTTTCTCTTTTTATAGCTCATCTACAGAATCAGAATCAGAATCAGAATCATCATTTATTGTCTTTCAGCATTACATACATGCAATAGACAGTGTCATTTTACATGCAAAATAAATAAAAAATACATAACATACAATTTGTAACAGATAGGCTTATAAATATAATACTGATTTAAAAATTAACAGAATGCTCTTTATAAAATTCTTCTAGGCTGTAAAAAGGATTTTGGATCAGCCAGTCATACAACCTTTTTTTAAACACTTTAAGCTCCAGACTTTAAACACTACAGACCTAAACCCTTCTTTAGACACCCCTACCCAGTTTCTACGAACAGCCGTTCTCTCAAATTATAGGAGACAAAGAAAACCCAATGAATTATATAGATTAAATAATTTTCAGGAGTTCCGGATCGCTTATAGAGAGAAATTTTTCATTCTGACATCACCATTCAACGTTTTAAATGTTAAATCGTCTAATATCTTAATACTAAAGTGGTTATTAAAAGGGGTTTTCGTTGTTTGGTGAACTCTGCAGAAAAAAAATAAAGAAAATTAAAATACACTTTACTGACGTCAAATTGAAAACATCTTTGCTGATGTAACCCATTCTGAACAAACACGTACGTAATATTGTCAACTCACAGTAGCAGATGCGTTTGATGAAAAACAATTACATGTATTTCATTTTTGGTTTCACAAATCTGTCCAATGCTCGGGTTAAGGGTTTATATTCTGGACACCTCTAATTATTGAAAACAGGTACTAAATACATAGCCGATGCCATTTAATTGGCTACTATTATTTTTCTAGTAATCGTGCTTCTATTATATTAAATAAAAGTGCGTCCCTCTGATCTTTGAGCTCTCAAATTAAAATATTGTAACGAGATTTTGAACTCGGTGTTTGGAAATTTATATTCTTCCAGAAATGTAATATGTAAATAGACGGCTTTAGTTGTCCACAGAACGTAGCTCGAGGACATCTTTTTTCATGACCGGGTTAGTAATTTTCTTATGTCCTTCCTTCATCCTGGGCTGCTTGGCGATTGGTTGGGTCTGAACCTGGGACCTCAAGACCGAGGTACTTTATTTACTCTTTACCAATATACTAGTTTACTTCCAAGGTTGCATAAGGATGTAGAAAGAATGTATGCACCTTTTTAAAACGTTAGTCCAGTTAGCTCCGTTTATTTTAGCTATATTACCGTAGGTGACACGGTAAAATCTAGACCCGGGATCGATATAGTTTTCATTTTGATGTCTCTAGAGGCCAAAAACACTATTCGTTAAAATTTTTATTTGCGCCCATGAACGCGATAACTTGAGTAATCTTTGTCTGATTTTGATTAAATTTGGCTTAACGGTGTAGGGTGGGATAAACTTAAAAGAGCTCGCGAACCAGCATGATCGGACTATGGGAACGGGGTGTTACGGGGGTTTTTATGGTGTAAAAATTGGTTTTTCAAATTGTTGACCCTCAAAACATAAAATTTCCCAATTTCCTTTCTTTTCCCAATATTTTTAAAGAGCTTTAAAAAACAAATAAATTAGTATATTGCAGTGTTATTTTACAATTATTGGTAACGGATAAAATTCTATAAATTATAAGTTTAAAATTCCCATGTTATTCTCATGGAGAATAAGTACACTGTTATAGCATATATAAAACATACCGCCTTGTGTTGGTTAGTCAATGGTTATAGTTTGCTTGTTTGTGGATGTATTCTGACCAAACTTGGCAAATTTATTTATTTTACACTATGCTATAAACACTTAACAAAAACACACTTCATTACCCTCCCTGGTAGCAGCAAACATAGGTACTTGTTAAACCTAATGTTATTTAAATAGATTTAAGTGAAAATCTAATCAGGCAAATAGAAATTCGCTTAGTCTGCTGGTTTGCTGTGGCGGGGGTATTTTCATATAAGAAACGTTATCTTCTAATTTAATATTGTAACTTTGCTAATGCAAGGTGATTTATGAACACCTCTAGGAATTCACTTATAAGGGAGCTTAGTTTTTAAACAGCATGTTTATAAAGCTACGGTTATTAGCGATGTAAATTTGACACATATATATATTTTAGGTTTTAAACATTTTAATTTGTTAACTAACCTAAGTAATACAAATTCAGAGTGTTAATGACGTGCCTAAATATAATTCGTAAACTTAATAATTTCCCCTTCCTATCATGTAATATGATTGAACCGAATATCTGATTTCATGGATAACGTATTCATAATATGTTTGGATGGGATGGGATTTGTGGGTTAGTAGTTTCAGGTTTCCACGTCCAGTAACAACATATTTCGTCTCTGGGACAGAATATAGTTGAAATTCACTGAACCATTCGGTTTTTACATTTTGACATTTATAAATCTATAAATCCCACAGATGTAGATAAGTGACAGGTGCAGGTGTGTGTGTAGTGTGTTTTTCTATTATAAGTTGTACGATATTCTTCGGCACGGGACCATAGTAGTGTTTTAGTACGAACTTACAATATCAAAGTGTTTCAATTTATATAATATAATATACAACTTGACAGTAATGGGAGTATTTTTGACATGTTTGTCATTGATTCTGCCAGAGCAAAGTTAAAATAATTTTGGCAACGACTCTCTCTCGCAACTACATACACATGTTTATTACATGATGAATTCCACATTTTGTATTCACGCTTTCTGCAAAACAAATGTGACTCATGTTGAATAATGATAGCAATTAAATATTCAGGATTGTAATTAAAAATGAATAGTCTGTTATTATGAATTTTTAGTTTTTAATTTTGAATTTCTTTCAACGTTTCCAATGTATTTTTTGTTTACTTCTAAACTTTCACCGGTACAATTAACCGCAACGAATATAAGAATTAAAATCTGAATTAAAACAGAGGACGTTGAACATTAAATTGGGTTTAGTGTAAATAAAAATAAATATAAAAATTATTGTTCTCGGCTTGGAAATCCTTAGAGTAGGAAATACTGACAAAAAGGCATGTGTTTCTTTTCATATATGGAAGCATATCCTTCCAATACAACAATGATGCGTGTTCAAAACACTATCCGCAATTTTGTATGAAATGTGAAGTCATAGTTCGCTCATTTTAGTCAAAGATAGTGGAACTAGGCTGTCGAATGTCCGGAGATAAAGATTTTTGCCTGATGCTCTTTATCTTATTTAACTTAAATCAACTAAACAATAACGTAATATATTTTTTCTATTGTCTTATTATAATACTAGTGTTGCTAGTATTGTGGTCCCTGTTGTGGTTGAATACAACTGTCTCTCTGTGAATGTAGTAGGGTAGGCTACATAATATACGCTATTGAAATAAATCAAAATAATATAAGGCATACAGTAAATGGTTTAAAAAATCAAAAAACTATTTGCAAACCTACACAAATTAAGCTTTCCAACGACCTATTAGTAAACAAAACCAATCCAGTGGAACTGTAGAAAGTTTAACAAAAAATATCCTTAAATCAGTAATGTATTCACTAAAATGTTATATATGTGCCTAAAGTTATTTACACTTTTTTTGCAAACTAATTTTAAATATTGTGGAAAGAGACCAAGGTGGAAGGTAATATTCTGAAAGAAGGTGAAGTTTCCTTCAAATTACTATCATGCATTTATTGAAAGTACTCCATAAATACAGCCGAAAGTTGCCTTCAAATTAAACATGTGAAAATCCCGTTTAAAATTCATTTTTCAATGGAAAAAAGTATTTTAATTGTTCCTTATAAATCCTAACAAAAACAAACTTTCTTAACTGTTTGCAAATCTACAGGGAGTGAGCTATCCAACGACCCCTGATTTAGTAAAATCGGTCCAGTAGAACTGTAAATTCAGTTTACAAAGACTTTTAAAATTGAATTATTATAAGAGGTAGATGGGTAAATCACAAATGTTTTCATCTTCCTATCAAAGGCAAGTATCATTGCTCATGAACCTTGATGGTTTGTTGATTTTCTTCCTTTCCTTTGATCTCCCAAAGTAAACTTGTAGCTCGTGTCAACCTCTACACCTGAATTATTGATTGCTTTCTCAATACATAGGATACATTCAGCAGAAGGTTTTGGCTTCTTTATAGAAAATAAATAAAATTAGATACAGCATGATATTGCTATATCCCGAAAACATCTACGGTCATATGGTGGATTGGTAACATCAACTGTAAAATATATTGATATCAAAGGGGTTTACAGTGTTTTACCCTAACAGTGTAATGGCGTAAAACTATAGTAAACATTCCAATCAATAATTTCAAACAATTCTAATAATAAACTACATATTAGTTGTAAAATTTATAGTGAATTGCAATAAAAAAATCAAAATATTTGATTATTCCAGCTGTAATGTGGACCTAGCATTGAATGGAAGTATCGAAAACACAAAAATAAGCATCCTATTACAATGTACAACATTTTGAGAAAAAAATTTCAAATTTCAAACTTCAAAAATCCTAAATTACGTTTTGGTCATATTTTTGACCAGTGTATCATAACTGGATTTGCCGATCATATTTGCGTTAAAAGTAAAATGATAAAGTACTCTTAATTTATATCGAACCTACCAGGTTAGGTTAGGTGAGTAACGAAACATCTGGAATTAAAGTGTATTTCTGAATGTGCCTAAATTATTGAACGTTTACGTCTCAAAATACGAGAATGTTAGGAGATGTGGAAGATGTGTACTGAAAAGTTGTATGTACTGTTGATAACCCGGTTAACTTGAGTCGCCGCGTGTTAGCAATGTTAACAACTACGTGAGGTGAGTCCCGAGTGCTGTGCCCGCTACCTGGATTCTCTCTCGGGTTTTAGGTGTAAAGTGCCTAGTGGTAAGCGAAACCTTCATGTGTTTTTCTTAAAAAGTACAAAGCTTTTCAGGTATTTAATTAAATAATGTATTTTGATAGATTTACATTTGTCGATGATAATTTAATAATATTATTCAGGCCGTATGTCAATTCTTATTAACATATATGGTACCAGGGTCGTTGTCAGGGCCGCCACTTTTTAAACCGTGGAATTGCAACAATTTAGGTTGGGTTAGGTTAGGTTAGGTTAGGTTAGCTTTACTCACACGTTTTTTTTTTAAACAGAAATAATCACAAGAACTAAAAAATAACCTAACCCAAACTGTGGTATTTCCAAAGTTTAAATAGTGGCTGCCCTCTTCTGAAAAAAGGCCCCAAGACCGTGATAGTAAGAACCATTTTATTAGGATACAGTTATTAACATTTACTACATATTATACGCATGAATAACAAAACACCTGCTTACACTATTTTTGACGTAGGCTATATACTGTTGATATATTCTGATACTTTGAAAATTTTACAATTTCTGACCACCATAACCTCTTGTTTGAGTAGACAATTATTAGTACTGACCTAAAGGATCACTTGGCATAACCACGTGAACTATGAACTAATGCAAGCCTATGAATACGATCAGAAATAAAAGTAAGAACTCTGTTACAGACTACGACATTTCATGTAAAATTTACAATCTACACATTCGTATTTATGGAATATTTGTAAATTGGAATATTTGTTAATATTACATGTATAATTCATTCTTACTCAAAATAGAGTAATGGGTTATATAACATTTCCAAATCCTAATATTCTAGTTTGCACTTAAATATATAGTCAATTCAAACACATCGCTATCAATACCAAAACAGTTTAAGGTTACATATTGTCAAATATTCAACTAACGCAAAATTACTTTTGTAAGTAAATAAACTCCAAGATATTATTTATTCATAACTGTATTCATACACGAAAGGTAAGTAGGGCGTGATATATTCACGAGAACCGGAAACCTTCCTGTCTCTCGGTCAGGTGGAGTTCCAAACATGATCTTTCTGTTTTCAAATTGTATTTTCATTCTAGAATAACAACCTTTACACAGAACATATTTATGGACTACAAATTTTTATTGATAAAAATAAGAGTATTATTATTTTTTGAGCAATTTTGTTTAAACAACACATGATCATCAATAAATGCTTATAATAAACGCTGTAAGTTATATAAATATAGATTTTCTGCTGTACTTAATGAATGATCTTGCGTTTATAATGCATACGATTGTGAAATTCGATTGCTCTATTATTTTTTTCTTGAATAATACCTGCTTTCTGTGTCAGTTATATAATTGACTATTGGATGGACCATCCAGGTTTTATGGTGAGTTTTAGAACTAATAACATAACTTTCATAATGCCAAATTACGTATTTTAGTTCAAAATTCAAATTCAAATATATTTATTTGTGATGATAGAAAATCTTGGCCTCGCCAAGTTTGCAAAACTTGTCGGCGAGGTCCAATTGATTCACAAAAATTTAACAAACAAAAATTAAATTTTTTTTTACAAATATAAATATTTCTAGCGCTACTAATTACATGGCGGTTTGTGGGTTCTTACTTGTGGGTAGTTGGGTACTTATACTGTGTATAATACATGTATTTTTAACCAAATAAAGCAATTTTATACATTATTCCTTTTTTCGGACTAAGTTTTTAAAAAAATCTATATTTTTTGAGTTAAATGAAATCTAAGGTTTATGAATTCATAATAATAAAAAACTTGTGAATAATGTCATAATTTCTTCTTATAAACATTATTTTCTTTTTTACATAGGTTTCAATCAATTCTAGTTAAAACTTGACTCAGGATCTATCAAAACAGATTCGAGAAAAATCAAAATGATCATTTCTTAGTACAATGTACAGAAAGGATGTTTGGCTAAATCAAAGTGAACGTGCCTGTAACTGTAAACAGTAAACTCGTGTTCCTGATTCCGGTGAATATGTCATGCTATGTCGGAATGGCTGATGAATAGTAAATGAGGTAAACCTATGGTAACTGAAACCGTATACGGTATGAGACTATATTCCCATACTCGAAACCATACATTTATAAAGGTAGTTATGTAATTTGTTCATGCTTGGGAGATCTTGGGAGATGCTTGGGAATTCTTATGCTGCAGTTTAGATACAATTTAGTTATTGATAATAGATCAATATTCCTAATAAGGTACTGTCACGTATAATTTAGTGCTTGTAAATGTGATTCATTTAACTTCCACCAGTTCTGTATAACCACCACAGTAAATAATTGTTCTTTTGGTAAATAACTGACCTAGCCAAGGACTTTGAATCTGTTTATTCAGCTTAGTATAAAATTCAATTGCTCATTTTACAGCAAACGTAATTGTTTTCTTCGGTTTATTTCGTTGCACATAATCTTTCCAAGATGAAGGCTGTGGTTTTATGTTTGGCAAATCGATGAATTTTAAACAGTAAACAAAAAGGAAGGTTAACGGTACCTTATGTGTGATACTAAAATTTAATTTATTTAGTTTCAAGTTTTCATCACCATTTTTATAATTAAAGAACATAACTTATGTTTTCTGAATATCAACCTCATGCCCCTAGAAAACTTAATTTGTCCCCATAGTGCCATAAGCTCAAATTTGATTAATTAAATGTATATTCATCGTGTGAACTCATAGTCAACTTTATACTCTATGTGGGTTGTATTCCTGACATTATTGTCTGTTGTTTCCACTGGAGAGAAATTTAATACAATTTCGACAATGGCTCTCCCTCCTGCAGCCATCCACATGTTTATAATGCGTTCACCACAGAGTGTTTGTATTCATATTCTTTGCAAAACAAATGTGGCGCACATGTTTCATAGTGAAGAATTCCAGATGTTATTAATATTTTCAAAATGTTTAAAAAAATCTTTCTTCATTTTTTTACAAAATTTTTTTCATAGTTATAGGAACATCAAAATGATATTTTCAGTGTTACAAGGTCTAAATACGGCACCCTATGTGAATTTGATCATAAAACCGAATAAATAACTTATTTATCAGCATCGTGCGTGATATTAAATTATCTTTCAGAACTTATTTATTTAAATAACATATTTATTTAAATGCTTTCAGCACAACGAATTCGTCAAATAACACTTGTTGTAACATATTTACACTTATACTGTTTACTTACAAGACAGTAAATACATATAAAAGATGTTAAGTTGTCAAGATGTTGGCGAACAACAGACGCCTATTGGGTCTAATGATGATTGGAGTGTCCAATCGAAATCGATGACCACTTACCATCTTTTATATGTATTTACCGTCTTGCGAGTACACAGTATAAGTGTGAATGTGTTATCACAAGTGTTATTTTTTTTTTTTTTGTGCTTTCAAACCTACTGGCTCATTCTGAACAGTGGCATTGACAATTTTGGTTGTAGTTTTTTATGATATTGAAAAGGGAATAAAAATACTCCTTCCTACCAAAGGCCAGTATCACGCAGTATCGTTGCTCAAATGGTCCTTGATGGTTTGTTGACTTTCTTCCTTTCCTTTCATCTGCTCATGTAACCTTGTAAGGTCGTGTCAACCTCTACACCTGAATTATTTATTGGTTTCTCAATAAATAAGACATCTCCAACAAAAAGGATACCAATTCTTTTTTTTATAGAAAAATGACACGAGCAACGAACAAGATACATTATAAGCAAAAATACAGCACTAACCTCAAGGAATAATAATAACAAATTGTTATTGATAATGACGGTGATTGGGTCATTATACTCCTCATACAATGATTTAAATGCAAGTATCCTAACACAACGCAATCCCATAACACCCCTACGTTTTAATCTTCCACCTGATCAAAATGTAATATAATTTGGCTGATCCTAAATCTGAACTAAAACCACTATTCTGGGATGAGTTTTTTTAAGTTTTAATTTGCTTCAAGGCACCTTAACACATCCTTTGAGTGGCTTAATTCAATAGTGTATGCCAATCAGCTAACGCCTCAACTCTCTGAATTCCTGATAAGATAAAATGATCGATGGCTCTTCCTTAGATCCATTAAGTTAACATTTATAATAGCTATAATACATAAAACCATATTCCAAAGATACGTACATCGAAAAATAATTACATTTCTCATATTTTAATTATTTGCCAGCATAATAAAGATAGATATCACTTTAAATAAATATTTTTCCTATAGTTACCTAACAATGTACATGTTCTCTCACTGATTTGAGAAAGCAAAGTGGCCAATTCGCTCACCAGTGAGTCACTCTAATTACTTTGTCTCAATCCAAATTTACAACCTGAAGGCACGAAATAGTGAGCGCGTAACATGCAGACAAGGTCGTATGCGCGCAAAATACGTTGGCAGCACTGGCTGTAAATCAGCTGGTCAGCTGTAGTACTGTTGTATCATTAAATGTCATATTAAAAGTTTACTTCTGCGTAAAAATATGTTACGTTTCTTTACCAATTTATTTGTTTTATGGTAACTGTAGGAAAAGTATAATGTGCAACTCGAGTGCAAAATGCAATTGCCTCACTCGAGAAACTATTCCTCACTCGCCTACGGCTCGTGAGTAAGTATTTCTCTCGAGTTAGTCAATTGCTCACTTTGCTCACTAGTTGCACAAATAACTATTGCATAACTCATTTTCATTATGCAAATTACGAACTAAGTATTAATACGTTTAATTACATTGTTTATACAGCAACTAATCTAGAAGTGGTGGATACAATCGCAATAATGTTTGTACGTGCTTATTTTTTTCTTTTGTGTGTTTTATGCCAGTGGCATTTTTTACGTTTGAAAGGGAACGGTCCAAACCCTGGTCTTGGCACTACCTAACGTCGATCATTTTGTTAGATAGTATTATTAGTTCATAGCCATATGACTAATGGCATCTGGGTTTGGAAACGATCTCACATGGATCGAACAAGTGACCTTCAGATTTGAAGGCGTGCACCAACCATTCGGCTACCCATAAAATAATATGTTCTAACATACTTTCAAAGGTTTTTTCAATAATCAATTAGATAATAATGGAATTCAAATTAGGGTAGGAAAAAATACAACTTACAAAAGTTGAAATGTGTACTGAAAAGTTGTATACTCTTGATAACCCGGTTAACTGTTAACTTGAGTCGCCGCGTGTTAGCAATGTTAACAACTACGTGATTTGAGTCCTGAGTCTGCTAGGAGGATCCTCACTCGGGCTTGAGTTGCAAGTATCTAGTGGTACGATTTTGGGGATGGGATGAATCTAAATTAGGATGAGATAACCCATTAATCCAAATTGTAGTTTGTAAGAATGTGTGTGTTGATTCTATGTCCTCCCAGACAAAATGGTATCGTAGTCAGATATTTTTTTTTTGTATTTTGAAAGCTATGGGTTAATTTGGTAGCACATATATAAATATATTTTAATAATATCCTTAATTTTTACCGAATATCCATCAAATCCTAGACGGCTGCCTTGTTAACATAGTTAAAAGAAAAAGGTTTCAACACCTAATTATAAATTAATAACCTCATTAGTTTGAGGATACATGCCAACGGTATACTGTAGTTACATGCCAACGGTAGTTTAAGGATAGCCAAACGGTGTACATGCTTAAACCACTCAACCTGAAAACTACGATGCAGGCCTATGGTTTAAAGACGTTTAATGTAAAATAACAATAAAAAAGTGTTAAGAGGAAGTGAAGATTTCACTGAGCAGCTAATTATTAACCCAAAGGGCCTCTTAGGATCTAGGACGAGAGAATGTCGGTTGCACTTTAGATTTTTATTTCTCTAAGTTTTTCTTTATAATCCCTTCCTCGTAGTGTTGAATATCTTCCTCGGAATTTTAGCTGATAAAATGTAATTTAGAAATCATTTGTTTTTGCTGGATGGGATTTTTATAAACTGAACCAAATATCTGAAAGGATACTTCATAAGTATATATTCTAGTCAATACAAAGGTTACATAAAAAAAATTGTGTTATTAGAAACCCATCACAATTTTATTCAAACCCGAAAGGTAAGTAGATCGAGATTACACCCCATAAGAGGGAACATTCTTTTATTTAATCAGAGATAGAGCGACAGATATGGGTTTTGATCGTTGTGCATAATGTTGTATACAACATATAGTGTAAGCGTTGAAAGGAATACATTAGTTCTTGATATTTCAAAAATATAATTTTCCAAACAAATTAAGGTTGACATAATACTTCTAAACATTCTCTATTGCATACTAATACTATTTCATCAGCCTAATTTTTTAGAAAGATAGTAAAATATTTAAACAGCTTTAGCTTAGTATATTAGTTTAACTTTACCTACATTTAATTTGAATTCCCCGTAGATCTAGTATACCTACGTACTGTAATTACTTTGTAGAAACTATACTCATAATATTGCTACTGTTTGCAACTAGGAAATGTAATGATCGGTAACAAAAGTAGTGTAAGAAAAGATTTTTAACGACTGTAGTGGTTATTTTGCTGTAACATTTAAATACCTAACTCAGAAATTTGACAGAAAAATATGAAATAGGAAACAGATAAACTGATAATATAAATAAAAAAATCTTTACCATTTTGAACCTTTAATCTCGACGATATTTAAGCCATCAAAAACGAAACGGACCACAAATATAAAATGTCATGAATGTCCTGTAAATGCCAAGAGTTAAGAAAGTGCCAGTGATATTACACAAACCTAACAGTTGACATGTAACAATAGTGACAACGCCGCCCACATGTTATATGATAAGCTTAACATTGCAACATGGTTGTCTGTTCTCCTCTCGTCTCAAAGTTACAAATTGCTTTGTGTGAATACTAAATGTGACAACTTTATTATGAAATATAAATTTAAAATTGTCATTGATATGAATTGCAAACAAAGGTACAAATAACTTTTAGTATCAAGGTAAACTGACATTCTGCTTCATCCTCAGTACATGGATGTGCCAATTGACTTATTGTTGAATGCTGGAATTGATTGTATTACTTGTAGCTTTCATTATTTATTCCAATCAAACTTACTTGACGTAGAGGTTGCGTAAAGATTCCATTTTGATGTTTACATGCAAATAAAGAACGTCTTTTAACATGTTGTATCAAAATTTTATGATAAATTCCACTAATCAAACACTATTGCCAGCTTTTCGTTAATGCTGATATGATAATCAAAAGTAAATATATTCATTTATTTACTTCATATAAATTGCTGTGTGAACAGTTTTTGTTACGTTAGTCTTTTATTAAAATTTATGTTCCTTGTCAGTTTAAATTCATTACTCATTCTTTTAAATAATAAATAATAGTATATCGCCATAGGTTAACGTGGTGCCAAACCATTTTACAAATTATTGCAAATTTTATTCCAGTATAAAAAAAAAACTTGAATGTAATCAAAACAAATCCATAAGTGTTTTTTTGTGAGTTTTACGCCATTGGATTTTGTAACGTGTTTGCAAGATAACTGTCAAAACTTTGTTACTCTCTAAGGTAAACCTTTTATTGAATATAAATTTAATAGTAATTTTTAAATAGAATCTGTGTCAAGAAACAATCTCGTTTGGAATCAAACCCGCTATTTCCAGATTTGTAGCCAAGCACTGTAAACACTTGGCTACCCAGACAATAAACATTGAGGGTTTTTGAACAGTAAAAACAATGGAGTATAAAAACAGTAACTGCCGAAGTAGTTGTAATTAGTTCGATCTAGAACTACATTGTTGCTAAGAGAGATACGACCGCTGTGTTGGACCTTGTACTGGTGTTTATTGTCTCATAAAGTGTGCCTAGTATCCAGATTGTTTACTGGTAGTAAAACGTTTATTGTCCTGTTAAATTACGAATTAGATTACTTTTAGTTATAATGTTGATCCTTTCTGTTATAACAGGAGCAGTTTGTATGTATTTGTGTTGTTACTAAGGCGAATTGAATAGGTCACAAATACTTGAACAGAGCCGGTATGGATCATAAACATAAAAAAAGACGTAGCTGGCCCGAATCCTTTAATAATATCATTAGCATACGATTTCGACAATTCCATTTAGGTAATGATAACTAATTTTTAGTTTCGGACCATCACCATCACTTGTTTATGTTTATGATCCATATCAGTTTTGTTCAAGTATTCGTAGTGGGTACTGTATTATCATAGACTAACCAACACAAGTAGACTTCTCATCCCATTGTAAATTTTGAAGCACGTTTTTCGTGTCTAGTTCATGTACGTGACACATGGGCGCTAGTGTCGACGAAACTTTGTTTTTATTATTTTAGGGTTAATTTCTTGATTTGTGCTTTACTGTTTGGTTATATAACTAGGGGACAGGTTATTGTTTATGATTAGATCGTATTATTTGATTAAACGAGGTTTTAAATGGCTGTAATAACGGGAAACAAATTGTAAACAAAACACGACCTTTACATAAACCGTACAGAACTAACAATAAAATTGTCTTCAGCTGTTCCATAAGGATGAGAAATCTACTAAGGGAGTATGTTTTATCTATTGTATTATACTATACCGTTGTCGCCAGCAAACAACGACACTCTAAATGACTTTGTGTTGCAGAGCGAGACATTGTATTTGAACGAATTCAGTAATATTTACCCACCTGTTACGTGATTTCTTAATAATGGTGTACATATTTCATCAAAAAGTAGGCCTAGTAAAAATAATAAATTCACGACGTTTTGGTATCTGGAATCTGGCCTCAACTTTAGGTACAAAGTCACCTAAGATTTTTGACATTTCATCAAAAGGGGAGGCTAGTGAGAACCAAAGCTACAAAAACATTTATCCAACCTTTACTTTGTACACGGAGGATTTATATGCTGCTTCTCAGGTAGTATGGCCACTAGCTATGTGAATTGAAAAATATCTACACTAACGGAAAGTTATTTGATGCTCTCATGCTATAAAGATTATAGTGAAATAGAGTGCTAAGTAGCTGCTCGGGGAATATGCTTTACTTTAAAATCCCGTCATTAACAGAATGTGATCAGTCAAAGCACGTGTACTTGTGGATCTTTGTAAAGTGATGTAAATTAACGGGACAAGAATGTATAAAACATTTTATGTCAAGACCGTCAGTTAGTTGTTATTATACGTTAGTTTCAGTAAACACGCTCTTTATAGATATTAAATTAAGCGTGTTACCTTTAAAAATTAAAGATTGGGAGTTGCATTAAAGGTTGAGATATTTTCAGTATAAACCAAGATGTCGACGAAACATAAGGAAAACTAAATTGTTAATCAATGTTCTGATGCAGATAGTTACTATACTTGGAAAAATAATCATAAAACATGAGCGAAAAGTAACACAACCAAAAATAAAAGCAAAATGTATACAAGAAAAAATCTTACAGTTCTGTATTCTGAAATAACCTTTTATTTCAAACAAAGACGCATTTAAAACGAATCAGGTAAGTTCCATATGCTGGCCATGAACAGTTCATGTTTATGTTTCAAAGTTCAACAGTAAGACTGAATAATTTTCCAGAACACAAATTCACTTTCAACGTTACTCTCTGTGATGTAAGAGCTATTTGTGTTTACATTTATGAATTTACATATGAATTCTCTCCATACATCTTATGGTAAATACAGGAAAAACTACTCAATGATGCTGTTTGCTTAATACATGGATAAAACATACTCCCTTAGGAGATTTCCTATCCTTATGGAATAGCTGAATCCAATTTTATTGTTCGTTCTGTCCGGTGTACTGCAAAGGTCGTGTTTCGTTTAAAATTTGTGTATTGTTATTTTACTCATTTAAAACCGCATTAAACGAAATAAAACGATCTAATCATCAACAATAACTTGCCCCCTAGCTTTGTAACCAAACATCTTTGTTAATTTTAGCTGAATAAACGAATTTGAATTTTGAATTTGAATTTGAATTTGAATTTGAACAGTAAAGCACAAATCATGAAATTAACCTTAAAATAACAGAAACAAAATCTTGTATGAGAAGTCTACTTGTGTTTAGTAGTTTATGCTTAAGGCTTACTGTTAGGTTATAATTAATTACTAATGAGAAATAGAATCCATCCCAGATCCTGTGTCTAAAAAGGCATTAAGTCTTTACTGTTACATGTTTAATGTGAAGCATTTAAAGCAGATATATATAGACTGGGACGTTTGGCGTCGTCCTGTAATCCAGCTACTAGGAGGTCACGAATTGTGGATATTTATAAGGATGCACTGTGGATGCGATGCTTCCTGGTGTGGATTAACGTCCGCACTAGTGAGTACTACGACTATCCGCAGTACTATCCTGATAATTAGACCAATTCGTAAATTACAAGGAAAAATGTGGTTCGGATTCCACTATAAACTGTAGGTCCCTTTGTTGCCATTAGCTGTATGGGCTATTAATTAACAGCTGTGTCTAAGGAACATGTCGGCCTTAGTCACTAACAAGACTACAAGATCGCGCCACTCATCCTACACTCATCCTTCACTCATATTTGGGTTAAAATACGCACATAGTGTCGTCCCCATCTTAACTAATTGATAATTGATAATTGATATATATAAATTTTTACCTACCATTATGCATATTACATTACAGATGCAATTCAGGTCTTAAATGTACCCCACCCAAGGCCCCACTAGAAAAAAAAGGCCATGCTGCAGCACGGGCAGCGCAACACTACGTCACAGTGGTGGATAGTTGGACTAAACTCTTACCATTAAAATCTTACAAACAGCCAGCTTGTCTATTTACCTAAAACGTATGGGAATGATGATGGCAATGAATTGATCAATGATAGTGTGACGTCATGGATCCTGCAGGATGGCCTGTTTTTCTAGTGGGCTCCACCGCTCATCATAGTTGCTACCCAAAATCACTGTTATAATCTTTGTTTCTGACCAATGTATTTTTTTCTCTCTTTTTACAGATCTTGTAATCTTTGTTATTGTTGAAACTCATATATTTATTGTTATTGTCGTTAATTTATATATTAATTTATTATTCTTGTTTGTTGTTCATGTTCATTGGTTGTTATTTATTGTTTTAATTTGTATTTCTATTTTATATGCTTGTACCTAAAGTAAATGACATAATTTATTTTGTAAATACCAAAAACACAAGAAAATTATATACAGTACAAGAAAATATCTCATAGTTCTATATTCTGAAAACAGAATATAGAACGAAAAAACAAACGAAACACATATCATTTTGGAAACAAAATGGAATCTGATGTCAACCTTGATGTTAGTATTTTAACATGAGCGTTTTACTATGGTTTTGGGTTAGTGCCAGTTTCTTTCTCCAATTTTTATGCTGCTCAAATTATTTTCAAAAAATTACTTTTGTATGTAATGTTTAAGTTAGATTAAGTCATCTTATATACCATTGTAAATTCGTTCTTGACCGTTGCAAGGTAAAATATATAAATAAATAAATTAACAAATATGATGTTGAATAATAAAATGTGTAAAAAATATTTTATAAGTATCACATAAGTGAACACTGGTAATTGGTTCGGTTTATAGTTACGCCTACAGGTCAAAAGTAAGTCCCCTTATACCAGCTGTGACTTTCAGAATAAAAATAACATTCTACATTTTTACTAAAATCAATGAAATTATGTTACTAAATCTAAATAATGTTTTCCTCATTTAGACAGTTTTATACAATTAACATAAGGGATGGGAAATGGGGACAAACAGTTAACATACTCTTATATAAAACGGAGTTTATTCTTCACAATAATTCTGGTCATCATCCAATTACTTGCAAGAAACTCATCTCATCAATAATTAAACTCGACAACACAAATCAATTGAAATTCGTAAACGAAATAGGAGATTATTTTCGGATATTAAAATCAGGACATGGCTTACAACCAGTAAGCATGAGAGGCATTTAAATGCAACAGGTTCCTATTGCAGCATCTTCCTGTTATCAGCGACACAATCAACACACTGTGGATATAAAATATCCTGAATTGAAGATTTAATTAATTAGATTTAAAATTAGTTATGCTAATGTGTAATTTTCATACTGTATATTACTTGATTTCCTTAAATAAAAATAAATGTTAGCTTGAAACGCAAAAAAGTTATATTCAAATATATTTTTAGTTATCCATTTTTACAAACGACATATTTTAATTAGAAATAACTATGTTTGTAATTACAATACACTATTTTAATGTTCTAAATTACTTTTATATTTTATTACCGAGCCATAGTAAAACACATACTAAATTGGGATGATACCATATTTTGTTGTATAAAGTAGTTTTTTGTACTATTTATTATTTTTAACCACTAGCCTTATATGTGTCGGTCTTGCTTAAAATAATAAAATTATTAGGGTTACTTAATAAGTTTGTACACTTATTATTCCTGCAGGAAAAAGGAGTTTATTTATATGTTTATAAATAAACATATCTTGTTTTTTTCTAGCTTTTCGTTATTTTTTCTAAGTTTGATATACTGTATTACTGTATAACAAAATACAAGAGTATCCACGGAGAATAATGGAATAGTTAGTAATGTTATTGCAAATGGATTGCGGATAAACGCAGACTGAATGTTAAGTCGAATGAATAAAATGGGAAAAGATCCACCTGGTAAACTGAAGAAAGATATTGAGAAGTTATATGAATGATATACTACTACTGTATGTTATAAAAGATAATAATTTTTGCGCAAGACATATAAAGATTTTCTTTTGGCTTTTCAAGATAAAATCCAAAATATAAGGGTTAATATTTGTAAAATCATCTTAAAACATATTAAATACTTCGAAATATTCCCGACTAAAAATTAAGCTTAATTGTGAGAAATAAATATAAATAATAATTTAAACACTTACTCTTAAACTAGTAGTAATCAAAAAGAATAAAATCAATACGCTTTATAATGAAATATTAATACATTTCCATACATATTTTATTTCGTCTTGATTTGAGTTGTGAAATTCGGATTAGAGTCGATATAAGCCTATGTCTTTAAGGAAGAGCCCCACAAGATTATCCGAAAAAGGTATAAATAATGCAGGACCCTACATGAGCCTAGAGAATATCAAGTGTGAGGATCAAAGGACATCACTAGATCGACGAATCCTTGACGCAGCTACGCACTTAAGGACATCTCATCACATCACCACTGATAAAAGCTTCTTTATTGTTGGCCTGAATGTAACCTATTTTATGGGTGGTTTATTATTGATACTTATAATTTCATAAATACTGTTTGACATACGAAATTATAAATTATTATATTACAATTATCCTTTTTATTGTTGCAGTTATAAAATACGTTCTTTATGGCAAAATTCTAATAATAATGAATCTGACATACAACTTAAAATGCAATTAATTCATGTAAATGGTCTACGTAATCGTAAATCAAATGAAAGCTGGCATACATGTCTTAAATGCCGCTTAACCATGCAAGGAAACTACTTTTGTTCTAACAAACTATTAGTTTTGTACAACCTTATCTGGACTATTGTCGCATAGTTTTTACAACCGTATTCCAACGTATGTCACGTCGTTAAAAACGTAGCTCTAATCACAATTGTGATCCAAACCATAGATACGATAACATTATATTTAAAATATCTCTTTTGTATTGCTAATGTGGCATTGCCTTTGGCAATTTAAGAAAACGAAAGCTGGCACAGCTACATCACTTTGTATCTTATTGGAGTTATTTTCTTTTCCTGCTGTTTAAAATCCCAACTAAAAAGCTGGGTCCGGGTCAGTTCAATACCTTATTCCCAGAAGCCACGTCGTCGTGTTGCCATGACTACAATGCCACCTGTCTCCTCCATTACATCCAGTGTTGTAAACATGCGGTAGGAAAACAAAAGCTTAGCCTAGATCAAATATTAATTAATGTACTACTAGTTGTGTGTCAACCTTTATTGGAGTTTCATACATGAAATAAATAAATAATTTTCATTTTATGTATCTAAGATAACATTTACAGCATTTATTTCATTTTTGTTTCAGTTAAGAGTAAAGATTGTGTTTAAAAGTTGTGCAGCTGTTAATACGAAAGACTTTTATGAAATTACAACAACAAAATTAACAACACCTTTTACAGGTTTTAAGACATTTACATATAAATTTACTTACAAAAAATCAATAGTTACTGCTTCATAAAGTTTATCCATACAGGTACTCGTTTTAATATTTTCATCCTTAGCATGCCATCAACATTTCTATTTACTGTTTTACAAGTACTTTTAGCTTTTCAATGCAGATGAGTAAGCATTCTGTCAATCAAATATCTAATTTCATTTTATGGGCAACCTTTGATTGAAGAAAATTTCTTGTTTCCATTCTGAAAACATAACATCCTAAATGGCTTCAGGTATTTGAATCCTCATAAATCAAACATATTTGACAATAACATTTTAATTATGTAGCACAGTTACCAATAACGTAAATATGTTTCAAAAGAACCCAAAATCTGTTTAGTTTGACATGTTTGGACTGGTACAGATAACTTTAATTTGGCGATAACGCAATTGACTTCAGTCATCATTTGTTGAATATTCCATGATATCAAAACCATCCATTATTAGCAATCTCACATTCAGGACTTGATGGCACTGACGTGGTACATGCACCACTTTATTAAGTGAAGAAATTACTCATTTCAATTTCCATTTGCTTATAAACCAAACAGAAGAGTGAATATACAATTGGACCGTTTTATACAATAATTTAATTGTTTTCCTTTATTGGCAAGGGATATTACTTACTGATTTAGTAACTAACTGTGGAATTTAGCTTTTTTACTTTTATACGGCAACAGTTTTCATTTTATCTTTGCAATAATATCGTGGCAAGCTTTCTTATCCAAAAAGTTAAGTAAAGTTGTTAAATTCTTATAAACATTTTAAAGTACCACTTCTAATTCATTTGATTTTTGAAGGCTATGTCCGAGGATGTAGGGGGTGTTTTAATTTGATTGTGGAGACAAAGCAGAATTAATAGCGAACTGAGTTACTAGCAATTCCTTGTATCAAAAATATTCTTTATGTTTCACTCCACTTATAATCTCTTCTATCCACATACAATTCTTACTGAAAAAACAAACAAAGTAAAACAAAGAAAAGTGGCAAAATTATAAGTACTCTCTCTCTATCAAAGACTAAAATTAACTTCTTTAAAAAATCATATCGCGAGCAAAAATGTATCTAGCAGTTTGATAACAATTTATATTTGTCATATAAAATATGATTAAACACTTGTTTTAACTAAATAATTTAGACAGAATTTAGAAGGCTGTCACCTTTTGCTTAAATGTTTGAACAAAAACTTGTTAGAAAAAGAATTACTTAAACATTATTAACAATTAAATGTTTTTTGACAGAATCTATTTTTATAAAGGTAACTACAAACATACCTTGTGTACATGGACACATTCTTGTGATTTGAATGCTTTCAAAATTATGATTCGGTAGATTTCAAAGTATCAATGGCATATTGACACCTCCGAGATTGATACGCCTGTCAATATGTCTGACGTGACACACGAGGAGTATCTGACGTTCGTATCTTCTCATTCCCCACATATTATCAAGTAATTTAACAATTACAAATAATATAAATTGACTAATAATAGTAAGTTATAAAACGTATAAAACGTATAAAACGTATAAAACGGTAACACAAGAAAAGTAACTACAAGTAACTGGTAAGCATATGTGTAACTGGGATGACCCTAAGGGGGCTACCCCCCGGGTCTCTATTCCAAAGGAGGGGGTGGGGGGTTCTGGGGAAATCTTTTGGAAACTATACCTGTAATCTCGTGTTTTTAGGCTATTTAGAGACAAATAAAATATATTGTATGGTTGTAGGAAAAGGTTGTATTGTAAAAAATAACATTTTAAGATCAAGGGGGGGGGGTTAAGCTTCTAACCCCTCTCCCTGGATAAGCCGCTGCTTCCTAAACCTTGTTGTTCAGATTCATATTTGTTCATTAGTGGAATCTCAAAATTAAGAGTTTGATATTTAATTATCCTACAAGTATATCTACGTTATATTTTATGAACAATGCTGGTTCGATTAATATACTGTAATATGATTATAAAATCACTAGTGATCCTAATAAGTTAGAGTTTAGTATTTGATCATGTCAATGATAAAGAACATCCATGCTGGTAAACTTGAAATGATAATATAAATAGATTTTAGGTTACCTCAAAGATATGTATTTCATTTTAAAGTTTTGAAAGAACAATAAAAATCTTAAATTACTTCTTTTAAAAAAACTGATTCATTACAACTTTTCCTGAGATTAAAACCAACGAACGTTAGTTGAATATTTTGAATATAATTTGAAAAGAATTTGTGTCATATAGTAAATTCTAATTTTAATATTCTCACTGTTGTAAATAACTAGATTCATAATCTGATAGATAAAAAGTTTATAACCTAGCACATTCTTTTCCAATAAAAAATATGTACCAGTTGATCATTCTTAAAGCAATACAACTTGATATTTACGTTGATTAAATAAAATAATTGTCTTCTTTAGAAGTCATAAAATAAGGCTTATTCTTTATAAAGATACAACATAACTTTAGTTTATTATACCCTCCATTTTCAAATACGTATGAAATGTTAGAAGTATAATAAATCCCATGAAAACAAAGAAAATGTTTTAATACTGTTTAATGATTTTATTTATAGTTTTTATTCAATTCAATTGTACCAAAGTGATTTAAACTCAATACAATTTTAATTACAATATTACACTTTTACTTTGGGGGAGTTCTGAAGTTTTACTTTTCATGCACTAAGTATTAGTAATTTTAAAATATCATTTGTTGAAAAGGCAAGATTAGCTTATGTCTAGGAACAATAAAATTAAATTTACTCACTCAATTTAGGGTTTACACACACACATGTACATAAAAGACATAACTGAAAGATTAAACTACGATTTTAGTTGAAACATCAACGAACTAAGACCGAGACACATGGTCACCGGGACGCGGGAGGAGCTTCTAGATCTTTCTGACAAAATGCTGAGTTCTGATTGGCTGATGCCTTCCTAACCTTGTCATTACATGTTTTGATAGACTAGAATTTGGTTATGAAGTATTGTACAATATGGTACGAATAGAACCACGAGATCTTGCAGTCAACCTATGTCATATGGTTAATACTACACTAAACTGTGCAAAGTAGATTTCTCTCAGTTCCTTTTGTTAACTTCGAATTTCATTATCCCAATTAGGAAACATATTTATGTGAAATCATTATTTTACCTTGTGCAAATGTAGGTGTAAGTTACATAAAGAAGTAAATTATTCGTTGTCAAGTACATTTTCATGCATATTTCTAACATCAAATAAATACCCCTAGGACCAGCTGCATGCGTTGGTTGAGATCAACGACACTTAACCTTCTTCCATAATTTGAAATAAATTATCTCGATCAGTAGGCAATTAGAGTCTGTATTTCCGGTTGTTATGCAAGCAGAAGCAATTCCACTTGTTGCGATTCTATAATGATATGACGTATGAAAAAGGGCTGGCAGTATAACCTCGCTAGCAATTGTTTTTAAGGCTCCTAATAATTCTTTTAAATATATCCATCGATATAATATGTCGAAGTCAACATCCTGTAATTTTAATAAAGTATTTTTGAACACCTTTTGGCTGTTTATATAGTTTACGAATTCCATCGAATCTGAAATACATAGACTTAATTTTAACCTTCAGACTAAGCGAATTTCCATTTACCTGGCTGGTACTCCACTAAATTATTCGCTTAAAATTGTCAGATTTAATTCCTATTCAAATATTATTATTTGGTTTAATACTTAGGTTTGCTGCAACAGGGATGATAATAAAGTGTGTTTTATTGAGAAATTGTTAGCTTAGTATAAAGTAAACAAATTTCAAATAAACGAATTAAATTTATATATTTTTGAGAAGATAAGCGTAGAACACTGAGGATAACTGCAACGATGGAATAAGTGAAATAATATCATTGGTTTTTGAACAGGAAATGTCTCTTTGTTCGTTAAGATTTGGATCAAACTGTTAGGCAGTCAAGTATTTTAATAAGCAAATCAATTGTACTGATTTAGTTGATAATCACATATGGAAACTGGCAGTGAATATTTTTTGGTAGATTAGGCCTGTAATCGGATCGATGAAAAAACAAATATTTCTTTTACATTTTCACCTTACGTGAGTACTTGATACATAAAACTGTATTGTATTATGTCACAAAATAAATAGAAACAGTAGTTAAATTTTCCTTAACAATTTACATAGTACGCAATTTATACAAAGAAATGCTATACATAGAAAACGTTACAACAATGTATGAGAAATTACGAGTAACGAAACCATTTGCTTCATTAAAATGAAGAAAGTTGGGGGTAAACAAATAAAAGAAGTTTCTTTAATGGTTTGGAACTTTTGCTTATAAATTATTCATTTTCAATTATTGTACCTCCACAGTTGTAAAACGCAGACAAAAGATTGCTGAACTTTATTTATGTTTCTTTAATGAATTAAAAAAAAACTAGTGTCCCTGTTGCTCGAATTCGAGCAATTGCTAAGTATTACAGGCATTATTTTAAAACGAATTTCAATCAAGTCAGCAAATGTTTGTAGCAAACTGTTAATTTAGCAAACTTATTGACTGTTTACAATTAACATATGCTCTTCTTCTTACTTTTGATTTCTGACAACAGCTGGAGTTTCATAACAATTTTTGTTTCCAATGTTAATCTTATGGAGAAATACACAACTTTAAAGGGCTCCAGGGCCTCACTCTCTAATTATTTCCTTAAAAAGAAAGTTTCCTGCACAACTTCACGTTACGCTCTTTCCAATGACACCAAAAACATGACAATCGGTTCAGTAGTTTCAGAGGAGTAATTGTCACAAAAAATCTGCTTGCGTATTAAATAAGTAATAGATAAACCTACAATTATTAAGGTAAAGCTTTGGATGGTGATTTTTCCGGTAAATAATACCGGCCACTTGAAGTTTACAAATAAGTTATTTTGCAGTATAGAACAAAAACCTGTTTGACATATGGGCACTTCAACTGGTCATGCTAATGATGTAACATTTTAAGTGTAATAGGAAATAACGTATAGTAAACTATTTAAGCTGTATTCTAAGCGTGTTGTACGTATGACATTAACAAATAATCAGTTATACATAAGATTTAACATAGATCCATCCAACGAAATCAACTGGTGAATCAATCTGAGAATCATTTTGAACATCATTTTGCATACGAAAAGGAAACACAGCCATTGTGGTATGATATGTGGATGTATATATCATTGTTATAATGAAACAAAGCCACATGTACCTTAGGGATTGATATGCTGCGTGTCGTATGTGATTTATACGTTGTTTGTGGTTAACGGGTTGTATTTCAATTTGTGAGTGTACATTATGAATCTTTGTGTATTCGTAAATCTGAAAAAAATAGTTTCTTACAAAAATAGAGTCATCTACATTACTCAAGAGCTCATTAAATTTAAGTTATTAAATTAAATTGGGTTAAATAGTATGATATACATATTGTGGCTTTAATACTGAATTAAATTTATGTTTTCCAGAAGAGTATCTATATTCAGTTATCGTGTTGGCAATGACCAATTAATATTGAATGTTGTTCAGTGAATGATTCCATTGCTTTGCCGATGAAATGACTATTCCAATTCATTAAGCAAACGTCCTTGCCTTTCAAGTAAAAAATTAACTATTTCATTAATGTAAAAAAAAAAAAAACGTGATACATGTGAATGTGTATAAATAATTTCCTATAATCATCCATTTATTTTTATTTTTTACAGAACAGTAGGTTAAATTTCAGTTTTTGTGTTAAATGTAATTTCCAACTAAAAAATTGCAAAAAATATACAAACATAACCCCTAAAAATTAACACAAAAATAATGTTCAATAGATGTTGGGGGCGGGTTCAAAGGAGAGAATGAGAAAATTTTACTGAGTAGCAAAAGATAAATTCAAACTTTAATTTACAAAATATATCTTAAATATGGGAACATGTCAGAGTAATACCAATTAATTAAATGAGTATGTACACAGTTACTTGAGTTTTGAGTCCTTGGGTTTGGTAGAGATGCCTGACGGTAGACTGAAGCGGGGAGCGAACCACCAGGGGCGGCCAGTCTTTGAATGGGTGAATCTTCTCCAGGAGCGGGTAGATGAGGGGATTCTGCGTAGCCGTAGAATCCGTAGAAGGTAGAAGGTCACAAAATCATTTAGAGGTCTTCCCGTCACAACACTTTGGTATTTTTAACACTTATAGGGTAATTTCTCTAGAGTTCCTTTTTAAAACGTGTTTGATGTGCATGTTAGGGTAAAAACAGATATGTTTATGATCTAAGATCTAAGTACTTTAGATAGGAATATGTTATACTACACAACCAACTTTGTATATAACAATAAAATGTGTATTCTACAAGATTTGATGGATCCTTGATTTTTTAATTATTGTTGCGTTGAAATCTAAATGTAATTTTACATATTTTGATCAAAATGTGTATTGGAACATTAAAAACATATGTCTTATCTTGTGTACCGTATGTATGAGTATTGTCTGTATCTATGCTTATCAAAGCTATTTCTATCCACCTCCATGGAAATATTGTTGAAGGTGTAGAGAAACAAGTCATCCATCATCTTGCTTGACACCCTGTAATGGGATTGAAAAGACGAGTAATTGAAAAATGTGTCCTCAACATATGTGCAGAGGGATTGATTTTGTTGCTTCTGTAGCTTGTAGTTCAAGTTGAACAATCAGTGAAAATATCGCTTTTTCCTTAAATTTATTAAAATATGAACGTAGTTTTAAAATTGTCTTAAAACGTAACTAATAGAGTTAAATAAATAAAAAATATAGCAAAAGGTGTACTAAAAAAATGAATCGGCGAAGTACAGAAACCTGTTGTATAGTGGTGTATTGGTTGAGAATACAAAACTTCATACATATTGATTGAGTTCAAGAGACCTATTTGCATTTGCATACTAATTAATTGAATGCTCAATTTAACCTTTATTTGCCCACCTACATAAAGAGCTTATAAAATTATAAAGAAAAAATATCCGGTTGAAAATTAAAAGTAATAAAACTCATACCATTAATGGCTTTTATTAGAAAGAATAATACGATGAACCGGAGATATTATCAACATGAGATACCTTGTTTTTAAATTTTCCAGGTAGGTGGGTTTACAAATTCTGATAGAGTACCCTTAAATTCAGGGTCAAAGCATTGTAGCTTTAATTACAAACCCAAAAATATTTGATTGTTTTAATTTAAACCTCTGCCTCTAGTGTAGATGGCTTAATATATACAATCATAGACCAGTCCGTTTAAATAACGAAATACTAATAGGCTGAACTGTTATAGCATTCATTCAAAGATTCATATTTTCCTTAATAGTTCACAGGAATAATAATAATAATTGGCTTTAATGATTATGATATAAACTGATCTCAAAATCTATAAACTAATTTGATCATTATATTCGTTTCTTTATGTTGCAATTAAGATAAGTTATAACGCTAAAAAATGCCAAGATTACTTGTAAAGTAAATAGGTTTTCCTTAAGTCAGACTCCATCTCTTTCTTGACAAAGGAACTAATTAAAACTTTTACAGCAGTTAAAATAATGAGATAATAGAACTTTAATTTGTTTTGGTTGCTTCACAGAGCATCCTGTGATGTTATTATTTAAATTCAAACGGAATTCCTGGTAATTATTTAAATAATGGGATTGACCAATACTTAAACATTCATAACAAAATAGGTGAATATATATATTTTCATTTTTAAATAAAATGGTTCATTATTAGAAATTTAAAGATAAATTACATTGTAACTGTAAAAAAAATATCTTTTTAGTTTCAAAATCAGGTGTAAATTTATTAGAATGATTTTAGATCATTTTTCTTTAAGTTTATAACTTATGATAATACATACTCATATTTTTGGATTGAAGAATCAAATACGGTACACAAAATTTTAGTAAGCCTATTATAAGATAAATAAAAAAGAATAATGCTACTCTAAGGCGTACTATGCGTGTTAAAACTAATATTTACTTTGATTTTATTCCGTAATGTTCTTCTGATACACATTTTTAAATTTTCTTTATTATTAGTAAATGTTTTATCTATGATAAAACATACAACGGCTCTTGAAAATATTGTGTGAACTGAAAATTCTAAACAGAATATCTCAACGTCAATTTAAAAAGAGAGATATTTTATTACTGCAAACAAACACCTGCCCTCAAATTACACCAAAAATCCCTTGGAGGGTTGAGTGTCATTATAACTAATGAGATGCAAGATAATGAGTGTAGTGACATCTCATAAACATACACTTGTGAAGCTATCTTAGCATCTCATTAAACATATCTGGCAATGACGTACACTAGTGTTAACTGGATACAAAACAATCCCAACTCTCTGTTTTCAGCACTTACCCCTAGGATATTGTCCAACATTCGTTATAAATAACTAGTCTGTATTTTGTGGTTGGGGAAGTATAAAACTAACGTGCTAAGAATCATAATTTAAAAAAAATCATCTAATAACTTTGGTTGGTAAATATTTTTTGACAAAAATATGTACAAATATGCACAGATAGGTTATTTGATGGGACTGGTCAAAAGAATTTAAGATACTCGAATTCAATGAGAACCCTGGTACCTACTGAACACATTATCTAATTTAAAGTCACATTGTAAGGAATTAAAAACGTAATTTGTTTAAACTTAGCAAGTTTTCTGTCCACCATCAGACGAATATGTTTAACATAACGTTCAGGAAAAATTTTAAACATACACGTTAATAGAAAAATTCAGGGTTCAAGAGGAACAACTATTGCAGTAACTAGTAACGTATCATAGACGAAGATATTGTAACACTCACTTGGTGTGGTAGACATTTCGTTATCCTCCAGTAAAACAATATCTGTTATATTTTAATCACTGTAATTCTGTGCCTTAAAAACTGTAGCTTTGGTTTTAAAGAGCAAACTCATTTTGTCATACACATTCAGACTAAAACTATCACTGACTTAAATATAACACTTAAACTTTTAATAAGTATTTTAATATATCATATAGACCTATGGATAAATAATGTTTAATCCCAATACAACACTGCCCAAAGTAAAAAGTTGTTACCTTGACTTGACACTTTACACAAACTTCTAACAAGTTCTCTCAACTCAGATAAAACGCCACCCGAGAAATCATTTCGTCAACTTAAAAAGTTACACGAGGTTATAAAACTATTCCTCTCTTTTGATGGATGTGGCTCACCTTCAATTATTGTGCCTTCAATTATTGTTTTATTCTATTCACTTGTAATAATTATCTTAACTTAGATTTTTGTATCACTCTTCTAACTTGTAAAATTCACCTTGGTATCTTTTGATTCACTATATCTACCGTACATACCCTCAACTAAAACAAAACAGAATTCGAATGGGGTATAATTAGTTTCACAATTTCGCTTTCGATGTTTTTAGTCAAATTTCACGAGTATTGATACACTCAAAACAAAAGTTAAAGCACATGTTTTACGCTGGTTATACTAAAGTACTGGCATTATTATTTTGTAAAATTATGTGTACTTGTGCTCATTCAATTAAACCATTCACTAAAATACAATCGTTTCATATATGCAATATTCTACATATGCAGTTTTAACAAACAAGAATTGCTTAAAAATTTGTTTTTATGGTACTCACTTAATAATACTGGATCTGCAACCTTGATAATTCAGTTAGGAAGGACTTAGAAACTAATATCATATAATAATAGTCTATAAATTGTATCTTCAATGAGATAATTTTTACTATCCCTGTTTTGTTTCTTTTTTACGCTGTTAAAATACACCCATAATTTTACAGTTTTTCTATAAACCTTCGTGTTATAGTGGATTTGTTCAAAAGAAAAGCTTTATTCAAACCTTGTTGTAATTTTATGAACCAAAAAACAGCATGTCACGTTCACAAATTTCTGTTTACGAATTTAATTAAAACTTTATGACATGTCGAAACAATTTTCATTTCATGCGGTGACTGTAAGCACAAATTTATAGGGTTTATCAAACATCCAAAAGGAGCTAAAACAAGTAAATTGTGAGGATCTTAAAAAATTATTAACATTCCTATACAAAATCTAATATCGTAAAAAATATTTCATTATTAGTTTTTTTAAATATTGACTCAAGAGTATCTGTGCTGTGAAAGTATATAGTTCTAAATAATTCCCGTTGCTCTAATTAACTGTTAATAGTAAAATATTTTTTTTTTTCTGGGAGAAATATAAACACTCTCCCATTCAAAAATTGGCAACATTCCTCGCGGGGCCTAACATACATGTTATGTGGCCAACAATTCGTAATTGCTATGTTTGTCTCTTTGAATCCTATTACTTAGTTACAACTGGCTCTGTTAGGGGAAGCACATAACAGTTTAATGACATTGCATGTCGTTTCGTTATTGTCATTGCTCTTACTTTTATTCTTTGTATTCATATTATGAGTTAGTGGGTACAAAAATTGACCTATTAATTCCTTGACCATGTTAAAAGTATAATTAAAGATTTAATTACTTTATAAAGGCAAAAAATATAAAAGAAGTAAGGTGGTATTAAGTAAAGGTTTTAAGAGTATGATAAAAGTAATTAAGATATTAAGTATAATATAAGGTATTAAAAATACGTGTATTACTTAAATCACATTCAAAAATATGTATATTAGAAAAAGAACCCCAACATAATAAATAATAATTGAAAGCACGATTATTTATTCGGGCTAGATTCTATACAACACTTCAAGTTTTACTTTCCATAACAAAGGCTACGACTGTGATAATGTCTACAACTTTTCATCAAACTTTATCGGCCAATCAAATGTATTGCTCTCCTTTGATAACTGTAATTCTATGATTTATTGGAAATAACGTATCTAAAGTAACATATTAGGAAGTTTTTACTCAACTATTTAAAGAAGCGAAGTGCGAAAATAATTCAGCTATATTAATAAATAATTAGGCATCTTGAGCTGTTACTTGCACATAAATAAAACATTTACTTGCTAGAAGAATTTTAATGGTAATATAATAAATATTCTGAATGTATTGCCTTCTCATTTTAGGTTAAACATAATATTTAGAATTGGTAAAATATTGCTTGATTCTAATCTTTGTTCAGAGGTAAAATTCCATGAATCAAAGTAAAAACTACATATTTTAATACAATCATCATTAATAAAATTTTATTATTAGCTATACTGTAAGATTTTGCATGTTTTTCAGTTACTACATAGCTCTCACCCTCCTAATAAGTATTTAGTAGTGTTCATGACCATATTGAACATAATATAAAACAAAGCAGTTAAACAATTGATAAACGATTGATAAAACAATGAATATGAAATCACATTAAAAAGTTTTAATTATTTTTTACTTTATTTTACAGTTTATAGTAGAAGGCTCGTACCTTAAATTTTCTACTCGTGTCGTTAACACTATTTACGCGAGTTGCGTACACTACTTTACCTACGACGGTGTTTTAATTACTAAAAATCACTACTCATGACTTCTAAGAGAGGTTATGTTTTTGTTTATAACCTCTAATTACCACTGACAGTAATGCAACGAAACATCGTATCAAATACTAATTGAACCAATCAACAATTAAATTGGCCTGAACAGCTGATTTGTTGAATTTCGAATCATTACAATTTTGCTTCTCCTCTCTCAATCCTTGAACCTCATTGGTCCGTTACCCGTGTTGTTATGAGTAAAACTATGCTGTTATGAAAGTAAACAATGCTGTTATGAGATACTTATCAATTCTAAGAACTGTACTGAAACGGCTACTTTAAAAAACGGTAGTAGGTAAAAATGTTTTCAAGGTAAAAATGAAAAGTTTAAATTACAATCGGATTATCTCTTAAAAAATATACTTAAGTAATAATATTTGGAAATCATTGTAAAGAATACGATGACTATAATTCAGTAAATAAAGATAAAATAATGAAGAAATAATAATAAAGTATAAAGAATACAGTTACTGGTTGACTCAGTGTTCTCTCAGTTTAATTGCATGCATTATATATATATACTTTTATTACTATACTATCAAATTACAATTCAGTATACAATACATAAAAGGGTGTATAGATTTATTTCACTTGTAAACCAAGAACAGGTTTCAGCAAAGTTAGATTTTTGCTGAAAATAAAATAACTAGTTTTAAAGCTAACGATGAAATTTAAATTAAAGGCTTTTATCAGCTACTTAGATAAAAAAGTCAACATGTCAACTAAAATCACTATTTTAAAAAGATATATGAGGCTGGTAGAAACTTTATTTAGATAAATATCGTCAGGAAAAGACGACTCTTGGATTATATTAATGATTTCTACAAGGAAAACTCTCTCCTCAGTTCCCAGAATCAGAAATGACAAAGCAATTGTCCTTTGTACGACAGGAAAGGGGCCGAGTCTGGTCTTGATAGAAACTCACTGAATCATCAATCCTTGAGGATCTAACACTGATCCTGTCAGTGATCCGTGTTGAATCTTTGACAATCTCTCTCTGGACCTAATTGTTATATTGTGTTGTCTTGTCGACTGAATATAAGGCGATGTTACAAACATTTATAAAATATAACATGCATTACATTTAATTATATAAATATACAATCATTAATCATCAATACATTTAATATTTGTATTTTTTTGAGACACCCTATTCAAACCACAGTATTATTGATTATTGTTTAAACGTTATTTTTACTAACATGTCTTAGTAATTGATAAAGTCAAATTGTTAAGTTATATGATTGAAATTGATCGAAAAAATAGATCAATCGTAAAAAGTTGGGAGTGATATTTTGTGTTTATTGAAAAAAAAACACATGTTTCACAATCCCTCAAAAACTTAAAACAAATATGGGAATCTGTCACCTGATGGAACAAATTCATGAGACATGTAATAAGCCTGTCACAACCATCAAATACAGTAGAGGAACAGTCACTGTGGTGTAACTGATTGTGTGAATTCTTTTGAAAACAGAACATGTGTTGGAGGAAGAGGTTGATGTGGAATTCATATTATTATTATTTGGTTGACTTCACCAAAACAACCGCTTACAACATATTACAGGGTGGTCACTTGGCTTGGAATTAAATCCCTTGCAGCGAAAGTGTAAACACATGTTAGTGTACAAAGATTTCACGGAGACGTGTGCTGTTTTAACATTCTTGGACAAATCAATTTCCACATCCCATCAATTACGAGATCTTTGGGACAGTTTGCTGGATATCATGAAACCATTGACTGAAAGGAACGGTTGGCGTGGATTAAAACTATTCCAAACACCTTAAAGCCGAGTCGTTTCCATCGGGATTTTGAAATGCAAGTGTGTGACCAGAGATCAAATCAAAGTTAATAATAAATGCCGGTTGAACTATTATTTTAATAACATTTCCTTTAGTTTTCAATTTAAACACTTTTCACGTTTGGCTATTGTGCAAAGCATGAGTAAAATATGTTTTTCATACGATTATATACGTTAAAAAATCTTCGACACAGCAGAACAAGAGAAGGGATGCACCTCGCTAGCAAGAACAACACGGCGGACCATCAATTCTGCCACGTATGAGGAGAGAGGGGATGTTCTGGTTATCTTCTAAAACAATATACAGTGAGCATATAGGAGTTTAATTTTGTTTAAGGTTAAGGACTACAATGGAATGGTTTCACGAAGGTCATAAGTATATAGCGTTTAGGTATACCATTAGGAACAAATTATTCTTTTTAATACGATCAACAGTTTAATCAAACGAAGATCAATAGTAAAAAACATTATAGTAGGAACACCAATGGTCATAAAATAATATTGTTTGATGCAAAACATTTATCTAGTAACCTTCCATATACATATGAAGGTTGAATTGTTATAACATCTTTAGTTTCATAAATTATCTACCAACATGTTTACTTCCTGCTATTACTTTCGTTTGTATTTATGTCAAATATTTATTTTGTGTCAATCTGCTGAGTTGAAAAAATAATGTTAAAAGCATGATACTGCTATGTTTAATCCTTATGGTTCTTCAATTTATGCCGATATTGAACTGGAACATTGAAATATGTTGCAATTAAATTAACAACAAATTAATCACGATTTCTTAAAAATTTACATTATCTTAAAATAAATTATGATACACATGTTTTAACTTTACCGAATTGCTTATGATGCACATTTAATATTGCACATTTAAAAACCGCAATATTAACGCAAACCAACTATTTACCAAATTTGTAGGCCTATTACACTAGTTTTTTATATTGTAGAATTTTAATTGGACATAAAAAAATACTTTAACTGAAAGCACCTCATCGTAACAAAATAATTTTCACTTGTTAACTGTTTATTGTTTATTCTATAAGATTACTTATTTTTGTATTCCATTATTGGAACAGATGTATGATAGCTATGGTGCCTTGATGCTTGTATGCAACGTATTCAAAGATAACTTATCATTTCCTAGACATTGTTTCAGTGAAATAAAGTTACATCACAGACGTGAAGAACTCTAAAGAATAATACAGCATACAAACCGCTTGTGTTCGTATGTTGTAAAATAGCTTAAAGGAAAGAGGACTCCTGGATATGTAGGGATATACTCGGATTTCTCTATCACCTAGGATAAAGTTTGTATTTTAGATTCTGAATTATCTTGACAGAAGTATATAAAAAAATAACAATAAAAATAAATTACGTTAAATTTTGTATTGAAATGAGTTAGATTTACAAACCTTTTCATACTGTAACATACCAATTTCTTTAAAAATATGTTTTCCCTTAATAATTTTTATATGTATTTGTTTGTTGATTTATCGAGATACTATTTTAATTTAGCTTCAAAACTCGTTTTATTTACGGCTTAAAGCCTTGGAAATTCTCGCTAATGTTGCGCTGCTTAAAACTACTTTGAATTCCTTACGACAAATGTTTTTCTTACTAAAGCTTTAATATTTTGAACAATTTGTAACATCTTTTGAACAATTTGTAATATTTATCTAGAAGGGTTATACTAAGATACCCTGAGTATATTAAATATTGAAATTTAATGTTTTGATGAAATAATTTAAAACTTAACATAAAAGTAACATTTTATATATCTTGATGACATCAGATTCATGTATAAATCCATCGGCACTGCTTGGGTTGTTTTCGGAGATTATTGTAGAGAAAAATATAGAATTGTATCATCTAATCAGACGAATAAGATAATTACGCACGACGAACAAGGAACGCTACAGGTATCCTGGAGATCTTGATGGGTAGCGAAATAAATATTAAAATTACTTAACGTGAATGGTATGCTTAACGTAAAACAGGGATGCATTCCATCCCTCATAAAATATTGGTTCATATTCAAATAATTCAAAAGAAATGTTTATTGTATTTCCTTCATAAAAAAATACTTATATTTTAGTATGTATTTGGTGACATGCATATTGTTGTAAAAAAGTGATTGAATAGAAACATTAACTTAAATTATCTATCAAATAAAACATGACGGTGCTAAAATCAATTTACTGTAAATTATCAAAGGTGTAATCCTTGTACAAACAGTGTTTGATAATGGAAAGTGATATGTGATATGTAGGTAGGATAATATGAACGGTAATGGTTGGATGGAGAACCAGCTGAGCTCGTACAATAACGTTACTAGAGTGGTAGTGGTAGAAATGGGGTTGACTAGTATTTACATATTCAATATGTTGTAAGTTTCAAAACTTCTTAAATGAAACTTTCCAGTAAAACTTTCCATATGGCAAACAAGGTACACAATGGGGGTTAAATCTAGGACAGAATGATTCTGAATCGAACACTTGACGAGTTTTCATCAATCATAAACCTCAAATCGTCATGTGATCAATCTCGACACCCATCGGTGACATTGATCACATGACGCATTAAGGTATTTTAACCTCTAGTTGTAATTTAAATTGTGATCAGAGGGCAAAAAACTACAAATACCCCCGCCGCAGCAAACCTGCCGTCTAAGCGAATTTCCATTTGGCCGAATTGATTTTCAATTGATCTATTTAAATAACATTAGGTTTAACGAGTACCTAGGTTTGCTGATACAAGGAAACTAATAAAGTAGTGTGTTTTTAGTAAAATATTGATAGCTTACTATAAAATAAATAAATTTGCCAAGTTTGATCAAAATATATCCATAAACAAGCAAACTACAACATTTTACAATATTCTCCATAAGAATAACATGGGAATTTTAAATTTACCATTTTTTTAGTTTTCTCTGTAACCAATAACCGTACTAAAACACTTTGATATACTGAATTGTTTGTTTTTTTAAGCTCTTTAAGAAGGTTTAGAGAAAAATTGGGAAATTTTGTGTTTTGAGGGTAAGAAGTGAGAAAAACCAATTTTTACCCCATAAAACCCCCCATAAAACCCTGTTCCCATGGTCTGATCATGCTGGATCGCAAACTCATTCAAGTTTATCCCGCCTTACACCTTCAAACCAAATTTCATCAAAATCGGATGAAAATTACTCAAGTTATCGTGTTCACGGACACATATATATATATATATATATAAATCTATATATATATATATATATCTATATATATATACATATATAAAAATTTGAACGACTGGTGTTTTTGGCCTCTGGGGACATTAAAATGAAAAAGTGAATCGGTCCCGGGCCTAAGTCTTACCATGAGACCTACGGTAATAGCTACTTCCCTATAGGGAAATTCGCTAAAATGAAATTGAAAACCATTTGAAATAAATCCTTGATTCCCGTGCGGCCGGACGAAGGCCGAGCCCAAAGCTAGTTAACATCAATTAGGTTACATAGATAGCCATAAGTATTTTCCACTTTCATTAGCGTGAACAATGTCGTATAACCCCTGACAATACTACTATCTAAAACGAAGAGACATTAGTAGTTAATAGCCATATTACAAACAGCAACTAGAGTTTATCTTTCTAGCAACATAAGTGAGCACTTCAACCACTTGACTAACCAGTCTATAAAGTACGAATTGATGCTTTCTATCATTGTGCTCTGTAATTAGAACTACACAAATGAGTAATGATGTCCAAATATACTCCAATGAAGACCGCAAGTAATCTATACTATCAAAAAATAAAAATTATGTGAAGAAGATGAAATACAGTGCTATGAATAAGATTTATGTGTCAAAGTCAATGATGTACGAAAGTTTTGTACAAATGATATTTTAAGATGGTTTAATTACTTATGAAAGTAACTAATTTACGAGTTGGACAGTTAAGTTCATGATTCTCGTTACAAAACAAATAGGAACACTTAAAAATATAGTATTTTAGCAAGAAAGACTAACTCAAGCAACCATATTCTTAAGTGACAATATGAGAAACTATAACATGACGAGGTCTCGATCAAATCAATCCATGTTAGAAACCATATAAAACCATGAAAAGTGCTTATATCAGTTAATGACATCAGATTAAAATGTCATTAAAAAAGGTGAAATTGGTTTTCGGTCAAAGCATTTTTTCTTTTTCTTTATTTGTTTGTATAACCCATAAACTTATAGTTGGATATGTCATGTTCTAGCTAAACAAGTCATGTGAAATCTTAAGAAATCTCTGTAATTAAATTGCCCTCCGTTCTTTGTGCTCTCTAAACAATGGATTGGGAAAAATAAAGTAAAGAATTTAATGAATTATTGGCCATTAATCAATATCTGTCATAAAACTTGTTCCCTCAATGGTGACGGGGTGAAGACGCAGTGCAAGATAGCTATTGTTGTTATTACTTTAGATTCACTGATCTACACATCATGATTCCTCAATAAAAAAATACTCCTTATATTAATTCATTATATGATGTATTCAATAAATTAATAGGAATTCATTAACAAGTCAACTACTGTTTAAATGTAACCAAAGTGTGTGCAAATAGTGTAAATATAAACATTGCGAGTTATGGATACCGATAAATATTTACTTTCAATTTTGGACGCTTATGTCCATATGGCTAAGTTAGTTATGGTTTTAAGCAAATTTCAGTCCAGTCAGTTTAGTAGTATTTGTAATAGCCTAGCCTAGAACACATAAAACACATACACAAAAAACTATATATTTTTGTAAATAATCTTTTCTCTTAAAATTATAATAATCTATAAACATACTTCAATACAAAATACACAACCAAACTACCAACCGCATAATACGATACTACACAAAACATTTTCACAACGATAGCAACCAGACGAAAATAATTACGCAAACAGGTGTTGCATAAGTGTACTTCTCCAAACTGTATAGTGAATGCATTTAGTGTATTGTATAGGATCATACAAACTGTTATGGCACTATGGCTGGAACAGCTGAACCCTAATAGGGGTAAACTTGAGATTGGTTTGAACTTTCGTATATTTGTTTAAACAAGCGAAATCGTCATTCTGAATGCCTAAGCGGTTGTGTTTTAATATTTTAAAATATTCAATTACTAAATCGTTTCAAGACATTATTCGTAGGCTAAATGGGTAAATGGGAACCTTTCTAGTATAATACAATTTAATATCATAACACGGTGATTGGGTTCTTTCAATTAGTTTATGTAAAAACAGTGGAAACTAGCTGTGTAGTTGAGTTGATGTACTAGCATAGTAATCAGAAGTTCGGGGTTCGATCCTTATTGAAGACCAACAATTTTCATGTTTCAAAACTGGACACAGTTCTCCCTAAGTATTGGGCTTCTAGTAGTACCATGATCCTGATTATATCACGTGACCTATTTGTAAAGTAGTATACTGCAAACTAGCACTACTAGGTGATGCATCTATATTACATCATGTGGTACAGTTGTGATAAAAAATACCACCCTGCTTCTTGGATGTCTCTGTTATAGAGACCAAACTAAGTAAGATTGAGGTGGATCTGTCTCTGATCATGTGATCCACAAGAGTTGAATTAGACAAAGCGATAGATGTTACTCTGTCAAGGTGCATGGAAAAAGGTAAGCTCAGTTGGAAATAAAGACAAGACAAGAAGTAATAATAAATGGTTTATTGTTTGTTTATAGTTAATAAACACATAGAATGATCATCGAGAGTACAGTGGTTAGCATGATGTATCTTGAGCAAAAGAGATTTGTGTAAAACTGACTCAGCTTGAAGAATCCTTTGTCTGAAACGATATTGGTCTAATAAGCTGGTACACCTCCGATCTTCACAGTCTGAGAAGAAAAATGTAGTGTCAAGAGGATTTGAAAAGGTGATCTCCTTTTTGTCTAACTGAGACATGTTGTATTAGCAGGAGAGCTGAAGTAGTTCTGTCGAAAGTCATTAAGAGATAGTGTATTTAAGAATAAAAATATAAAAGTGAGTAAAATCATATAGTTTTGTATTCAAGCTCTACACATATTTAACAGATCTTCATGAGTCACTTCTGGAGAAAGGATGTATCTGCCAGTGACATCTTGGTCTGCTGGAATATCTCCACGTTTATGATCGTCCTTTCCACCTCCTGATCTCTGCTGGTCTTTGAAGCGAAGGTATGTGCAAAACGGTGAGTTGTAGCTGTGATCACCAATGGGATCATCTCCTTCTTCCCACTTGAAAAGTCTTACTCCACAATAGACGCACTTGGTAGTATCTTTCAAACTAACCATTCTGATGAAGCCTCCTTCTGCAAGATGTTTGGCTGAAGGTGATTTGAGTTTCCAGTCAGTAAATGTTCTCTCTCTCACTGCAGGATCGTTTATATCAACCAGTGTGGGGTTGTTCAAACACCAATCAGCGAGTATGTGAGCGTTGGACTGTGTGCAGTAGAAACCGGGTGCGTACAAATGATGAAACAAACACTGATGTGCCTGCAGTTCATCTACGGGTGGGAGTATTAAAATATCGCTAGAAAGTGGTGGACATCCCAAAGACTCGAGACTAATCACTGCTCGTTGATGGTCCAGTATTTCTTCTAAAACCTTGGCCTTCTCATTTGAAGCAGCGTAAAGTAGTTGAGTACTGCAACAAATGTCTCTCAGTGCTGGAAGAAGAGATTCATACTCGACACTCCCTGTGTCAAATCCGATGCCGTGATAGTGCTTGCTTAGCCACCTATTATGTCCTTCAAAAGTTGATGCGTGCCATACTCCACAGTCAGGTTGAGGTCCGGTATATACTGATGTGCTGGTGTCTTTTGGTAATTTAAATATCCAGTGTTGAGCACATCTAGAATCCAAGTCTAAAATTGTAAGCTCCTTGATTATAACCTTCTTGTTGTTCCCAACAAATGCACTGAAATCTATTACTGCCTTTGAAATCATGATCGTGTTGTTCGCACCAACTGCAGAAAAACGTCTGAGTGAACTAACTGGAAGCTGTGGGATATATAGACTTTCCCCCTCTACATCTACATTATTTTGCGAACTAAATTAGTGGAAGGATCGTATGTGAATGACTTGTCGTGAATGATTAAACAGTATGCAGTAGTATTGGAGGGAAAAGCTTCACTAGCTTCAAACTCCAAACGAATATCAACCGGGGCAGACCTGAGGGATTCATTTTGTTTTGAGCAATCAATCACAACTATAGGAGCATGATTTATGAAACTCTCAACGTCCAAAAGTGGTTGTGAAGGAACATTGTAGTATGATTCCTGAAAACGAGTGTACATATCGTACAAAATTGCGTACCGATTTTTACTAATGTTCAGTTTTAAATCATCATAAGGATAATTCATGGAATTAAGATGAAGCTTAAGATTGGATATCTTACAGTGATCGAAACATGCGGCTGATTTCTTGATGTTGTTCTTGCGTTCCTTCTGGAACGCCACCATAACATGCCTAGGTTTTTCCAGTTGAGAAGCTGTCTTCACAGACCATGACTGTTTATCGGACGAAGGTAGAGAGGGATACTCATAGAGTTCCCAGCTCCTAAACTCTACTGGAATGCTTGTGCCCCGTTCTAAATGACGAAGTAAGGCGATCCTTTGTTTGTCACTCAGTGTAATATATGGGACTCTCCAACACAGTTTTTCAAGTTTAACTTTAACATCTTCTGGAGTTGTGTCAGTGTTACTGGCAGCAGTCCATAAAACTGCATTCTTATCTCCTGCTGATCTAATCAGAACCAGTTCATGACGACAGTTGACAATTACTTTTCTATAGTCTTCTGCGAACCCTAAGAGCTTTCCAAGAGGTATGCAAAAGCTGAAATTTCCTTCAGAATCTACTACATGTCCTTCCAATGTTGAAGACAATTTGTCAACTATAGATGGCCAGCCTGAATTTCCTAAGCCCTTCAAAGAATCCTCGTTTAATGAAGCGTAACCTTTAAGGGTTGATGTTATACCAGGATTCTTTACTCGATCGATCTCTACACCATTGATTTCATACCGCATCTCATCGAACAAAAAGGCAAATGCGTTAGTTGTAAATCTAGTTTTTGCAGGCTTAGTATTGTCCTTGGTAAGAAGCCTCCCTTCAATGTACAAATAGCTCATTGAAGGGAGAACACACAGATCTTGTTGTTGTATAGGTATCCTAATTTCATCGTTGTTCTCAAGGGTGCTAGAAGCATATGGGAAATGAGTGTGGTATTCCATGTGTGATATTGTATCATCAAATGGAACACTTCCTAAAATGTTTAATATATCCATTACTGAAGCACTTGAAACCCCAACGAGCGTAAAAACCTTTGATTAGTACGTGTTAACCGCTTGGGTGGTTGACCAATACTGTTTGCCCTAGGCCTGTGAGTGTCCAATAAATAGCCTCCCTTTTCTTTTCGTAGATTGGAAACATGTCTTGAAGGAGTGGGTGAGAAATAAACATAACCCATTGTGATGTCTATTTTAATCCTGTGACTCTTCTGATATGTAAACAGGTTGTTATACGTTCACCTCTGAAATCCACCAGTCTTTCGTCCTGATCAACAATCTTAAGTGTAATGTTACTAATGACCTTAGTGGTGATTGGGAGGTAAATGACGGAGTTTGGGACTTCAACCAGTTTATATCCGGGAGGTACAGCAGGAAAAAACTGATAGATGGTATGAGCTTGGCGGTTGTTTACGAAGGATCCTGATGTTATGCTGCAATCAAGCCTAATAGTGTTTACTTTAAAGATATCTACTACGTTCTTTGAGTAAAGTTCTTTCCCTGGTTCTGCAACCTCTTTTTGGAAACCCAATAGAGAACCTATAGAGTTTGGTTGAGAAAAATCCACCTGTACAGTGCTCTTCATGGAGGTCTGTAAAATATTATTGTTAGTTCCTAGGCGTATCCAATACTTCTTCTCAGACGACTGTGGCAACAGCTTAAACCTCTCCCTTATAAACGCCTCAATATCCTGTACCTCGTAAGTACCGGTAGGGATTTTGATTACTTTTCCATTGTCGAAATGAAACATATTATTTGTTTCATCTATATTAGGTATTGAGTTGTAACTCTCAAAGCTGAGAAGTCCAATCTCGTACTCGTAATTAGGATCTAGTTCTACTGGAGGGAAGTAGTCAACAGAGAGTGTAGAACTCCTACCCGAAAGCACAAACGTCAGAGACATGACTGGATGGGAAGGCACTAAAACAGCTTATTTATAACAGATATTTATTAGGTCGTAGATAAAAAATACAAACACAAATGCCCACAGTTTTCTGTGTTAATGTCTACATCTTGATAAGCAGTCTTGTTGTAGGACACATAATTCCCCTTCAGATATTCATGAAGTTCTAATGGTGGTGTAAGATCTCCGTAGCTGTCAAAGTACCTTACAAACTCCCCGTTCTTCTTGTAGCAGACCCAATGTGTACCGTGACCAGTGCTGTCATCCAAGTTCACTATTGCAGACTCGTTTTTCCACGGGCTTTTTGGTAGTTCATCCCGCATAAATACTCCTCTAAAGTAGGGAATCTTTAATTTTCTTGCCCAATACACCAAGTCATAATCGTATAGAGCGCGTTTGGGCAAGAAGTTTATAAGTTTTTTGGTTGCTTCTGGTATGGGGCCATGTAAATCCCGAGTCCTTTTTTGTAAGGTCTAAAAAACAAGCCCTTTCCATTGCGTAAAACGATAGCTTCCATGGTTTCATTGTGCCGCTGTAGCTCTCCCAAGCGTTTCTTTGCATCCTTGGCTTCGGTTATTGCCTTGGCCACACCAGCAGCTCCACCCGCCAAACTACCCAGTGCACTCAAACCTGCGAAAATTGGCAATAATGGCAACACACCTCCTGACTTGGGTAATGCGAGGATGCGTTCTCTACGACGCAAATGGTCAAACGCAGCACGCTTTCCTCTTCGCATGGACTTGATAGCTTGTAGAGCAGATGTGGCAGCCTTTTTCAAACGACGTCTACCTCCATCTCTACTTTCGTTGTAAAATTTCAGTCCAGAGCCCTGTACAGCACTCCTTGCCTGTCGCAATATGTCTGAAAAGGTATAAGGCTTGGTAGTCAGTTTCTTTGTACCACTTCTCCTCCTCTTTCTACAAACGGTCCCTCTACGTTTAGTGGTCGTGCCCATTCCAGATTTGCCTTTGCGAGCTCTCTTCTTCCTCCCTCTCTTCACTGCACCTGCACCAAGCTTCAACTTTGCATTCATTGCACTGGCTACTACCCAGGAGGCGAGCTTCTCACCAAACGGCACACCTTTGGAGCTGAAACGTGTCCAAGCTCTGTCAGCGAGAATTCTGTCTGCAGCGTGACGACTAGGAAGATCTTTGTTCTTGCTATAAGCTATGTCGTGTTCCTTACATGCGCGATCCAACAAGTTGATTCCTTGATCCCCACGCTCCAGGCGCTCTTTAAGCCTTGACCCAGGGCCACAATACTGATAACCGGGCAAGTGAAGTTCGACAGGCAAGGAGTCTATCCCGCGATTAAGTAGTCCACGACCTCTCGAGATCCTGAGCATACTGAACTGGAGATATATCACTGAACCCTTTTATATCACAGCAGCACTTTGTATGTGACGCTTGTGGAGTAAAGATGAAATTTCAAAAGCAACGTGACACGTTCACAGTGGACAACTCAGTGGACAAACTGATCACCACTGACAGTAAAGTTGAGAAACATGGTAGGCTCCTTCCTCAGTCCATTAGGTGTATTGTGTGTGGACCGTCAAACTGTGGAAAAACAAACTTAATGTTCAGCCTGCTAACCGAGCCGAACGGACTAAAATATGCTAACATCTATGTGTTTAGTAAATCACTAATGCAAACAAAGTACAAGCTGCTAGAGCAAATAATTAGGAATCTTCCATACATAGGGTACTTTACATTTGTCAACAGTGACGAGGTACCAGATCCAGGAGAAGCAAAACAGGACTCGATTATGATTTTTGACGACGTGGCTTGTGACAAGCAAGATAACATGAGAGCTTACTTTAGTATGGGCAGACATAGAAATGTAGACACATTCTACCTAATACAAACCTACACTCGCTTGCCAAAACATCTAATTAGAGATAACGCCAATCTCATAATTTTGTTCAAACAGGATGAACTCAACTTACATCACGTGTACAAAGATCACGTTAACACCGATATGACGTTTGAAAAATTTAAAACACTTTGTAGAGCATGTTGGCAAAAGCAAAAGTACGGATTTGTGACCATCAATAAGGACTGTGAAATAAATAAAGGTCGTTATAGGTGTGGTATAGACACGTTCATTACTGATATATAAGGTTGACTGCTTGTCTTCACGTGTTATATCAGTATCAGATCGATCAAGAGAATGGACGTATCTACTAGTGTTGTGACAAGAAAACGCTCTAAGAAGAAGGTTGGTAAAAAATCCAAGCTTAGTTTGAAAAACAACCAACGAGCATCGAGTAGAGAGCAAGCTATCAAACAAGAACTACTGAGGTTGACCGATTCTGTTCGAAAGAAGTACAGACAGCTAAGGAACAATGCTCATTATGTGGAACAGTTGTTGGAAGCCCAAGCCAAACCGCTTGTGAAACCCCTACAAGAGACTTTGGAAACACGTCTCAACGACTCTTATAGAAACATAAAGAAGGAAGAAGCAGAAGAAGTGAAAAAAGAAGACATTTTAATGGAAAAAACACGAAATGAAGACTGTGAAATGGATAAGTCAATGGACATGTCTACACAAACACCCACACCCAGTCAAGTACAAAAATACCTTAAACGGCTTTCCAGTCCTGCATATAAAGACAAAATAGACTCTACATATGGAGTTAAACTTGATGGGAGAGGTAATATGAGCATTGGTAGTTTACGGATAAAGTTTACTAACTCGCATGTAATTAATTGTAAAAGATCGTAGCTACGAGGCCACTCCGGGACTCCTGGAACTTATTTTCATGCAGATTCCTGACAAAGGTTCTATTACACAACAAGACCTACAGTCTTATAAGGAGATTTTACAAGCCTCCAACGCCCATCGACAAATGTATTCTGCAGAAAAACCTATAAATAGTAACAGAGGGAAAAAGTACACAACTGTTATTTCAGTGCTGTTTCCACCAAAATACAGTGTAGCAGCATCAAGTACGGGATCCCCCTCTGGAAGTGGAGTAACTGTGGAAAACATTGAACGGTATAAAAACAACGCCAATTTACTGGTAAAACGACTTAAAACCTTAATTCTTTCGAAAGAAGCAGGCCACACAGCTCATAGTGAAGAAATAGAACACATAATAGGTTTGTTAAAATTAAACGGAATAATAGCATGACAAAGATGAGAGACAGAGCAGCCAAAGAGTCTTTGTCAGCATCCAAGAGAGGAATTGTCAACGAGCTCCATAGACAAGCCAGAAAGAAATTTGTCAGAAGAAAGGTTTTTGTACGTGGTTTAGATGATTTGTGGCAGGCCGACCTGATAGAAATGATTCCTTATGCTAGGAGTAATGGAGGTAAAAAGTACATTTTGATGGTGATAGATGTGTTATCAAAATATACATGGGCAGTTGCGTTACACAACAAAGCTGGAAAAACTGTTGCAACTGCATTGGGAAGTGTGATTGAAGAAAGTGGTCGTATACCACGCAACATTCAAAGCGATCTCGGTACAGACTTTTATAATAAAGAGGTTAAATCACTAATGAAAAAACATGGCATCAACCACTATAGTACATTCAGCCCTTTAAAAGCTAGTATTGTTGAAAGAGTTAACAAAACGATAAAAAACTGGATGTATAAAGAGTTCAGTGTACAGGGTAACTACAAGTGGGTAGAATTACTTCCTCAATTAATTAAGAAGTACAATTTCAAGGTGCACAGATCAACAGGCATGAAACCACAAGATGTCTCCAAGCAAAATGAACAGATTTTGGTAAGGAAGTTAAATATGCACAAGGCTAGCAGTGTCGCCAAGTTTAAAGTAAACGACAAGGTCAGGATCTCGAAATATAAAACATTGTTTGAAAAGGGCTACACTCCCAATTGGAGTACAGAGCTTTTTAAAGTCGTTCGTGTACGCCAATCTTCTCCCCCTGTATACTACTTACAAGATGAAGAAGGCAACGATATAAAAGGAGCATTTTACGAGCCTTAACTACAAAAAACTAACTATCCCAACACATTTCTAGTTGAAAAAGTACTTAGACGTAAAGGAAACAGAATATATGTCAAGTGGTTGGGACTTCCATCTCGGTACAACTCTTGGGCACAGTAATCAATCCCAACACAAGTAGAAAAAAACCTTTATCTCCTGGTTTACAATCAAATAACTTGGCTTTTCCTTCATACTTGTGGGCTTAAATAGACTTTCAACCTATGTTTTTGACCATTCTGAATTAGATCCTCTTAAGACAAACATATATTGTTCAAGCTATGATCAGAAGACACATTATAGACAAGTTTGGACATGCTTTGTATCAAGAACAGAAGCGTCACTTATCTGATGATGATGATGAAGAAGCATATGAGACTAGTGAAGATGGAACCAAGAGGTTTAGAGCTGCAGTGGATCCTGATGTATCACGACAAAAGGTGTCTAAAGGTTATTTAAATCGATTCTATGTGAACAAAGGTGACTTGAAAGAGGTAGAAGAAAAGTTAAAGACCTTTGCCGTTAGCCTTGATGAGGTCCAGGAAGCAGTCAAGGATGTAAGAAAATCGATAGAGTCCTTAGAGAGTACTATTAGAGTCGACCTAGACAACATAAAAGAGAAACAGTTATCCTATCACGATAGACTCAATAATCTACAAGTATCAGATGGGGAATCGTCTAAATTAATTGCAACCTTGGATGAAAAGCTCAAAAATCTACAAGAATCGGACAAGAAAACATCTACATCTTTAGTATCTTTTGATAAAAAGCTTAAGACGTTGCATGACTCAAATGAGAAAACATCTATATCTTTAGTATCTTTGGATGAAAAGATCAAAAATCTACAACAATCAGACGAGAAAACGTCTAAATCTTTAGAAACTTTATATAAAAAAAATAAAAAGTTGCATGACTCAAATGATAAAACATCTAAATCTTTAGTATCTTTGGATAATAAGCTTAAGAAACTGCAAGAATCAGACGGGAAAACATCTAAATCGTTGGTATCATTAGACGAAAAGATAAAGGAGTTGCAAAAATCAGATGCTAATACTTCAAAATTATTAGCAACTCTTGATGAAAGAGTAAACACGATAGATGAATCAGATGTCAAAACCCTAAAATCATTAGCATCTGTAGATCAAAAGCTCTCTGTATTACTTGCAACTAGTGGTTTAACGTCTTAGTGGATTTGGGCACATATTGTAGAGGAGAATACACGTTTTGCACACATGTCTGTAATAAACACGCTGCAAACTCATCTACGTTGTGTGGGACAAGCGGTAGGAAATTTCAAAGCGATTGTACAAGTGCAATCAACTCTGTGAAAATAATGAAGAAGAAGGACCTTGAAACACACAAAGAACATCCTACAACCGGTTATTGACCACAGGCGTGCTCGTAGACCTTGGCAATTATGGTTTCATTCTTTTTAAAACAAGAAAATAAGTATAGCCTTGAAGCAGTGTATAAAACACAGAATCCTCTCGGTCTCTGCAGTCAGTATGGACAGAGCGACTAAACGATCTGCACCGGTGCTGCGTAAAGACCTTTCGCGTGTGAAACGTCGACGTGCTCGGGTTCCGTCTCCTGTCATCTATCCGGACGTTAACACCATGGACATTGATCATCTGCTTGCTACACTAACTGGGGAAACACTGCAAGAGACACCTGGAGCTATAAATGCGACACAAGTGAACTACTATACCTACGATCACACTTTGCACGAAGAAGGAGAGGAGGAGAAGTACCAGCCAGAACATGTTTCTGCAACTCAATCAGCTGCATCACCTTCCACTTCAGGGATATCCCAAGTAAAGCAGAGACAATCAAGCCAACTAGTCAATCCACAGGCATCAGCAGTTTTGTCGTCTCAACAACAGCAGACGTTGTCTCCGCTAGCACCACCACCTCCGCCGCCGCCGCCGCAGTGTTCGCAAGATGAACGTGAAAATCGACAGTGTAACACCTGGGAGCCACGGCTCTTGCTCAGACAGATTTACAAAGTTGTTACACAAGCAGATGCTGTTGTAGGCCTAGATTCACTCAGTGACTTTAAACCTTCTATTTATTTTGTGAACAACACGACTTCAATTTTGGTATCATTTGAGGATTTATTGAGTTTGCAAAGTGCCAGCGTTACAAGTGCTGTAAGTAAGTTCTTCAATGATAAAACACTATTCAAACCTTTATTTCTGCATACACTTGTGGTAGAGCCAAGGCCTAATGGCTGCATCGCTATCTGTAACTATCAACTCAGGCAAAAACCTCTTAATTACAATATCAATTCAGTAATACTGTCGAGACCAACTAATGAGTCGGACATTGTTCGACAATCTCCCAAACTGCTTTTACACAGTGTATCGTGGAAAGCCCTCAAACGATTGTTTCCTTCTCTCGAGAGTTACCATAATGTTCTAGTAGAAATAAGCCCTGCAGTACAGTTTTTGATTTCACGTTACACCCGATACTTTTCAAAACACTATAAGGCTATGACTTTGCTTTCTACAAACACTCCAACTGATTTAAGCTCAATGACACTGGACAAACAGCTAGTTCGGCATATAAAAACCGACTTGCCCAGACTTCTTCAAGATTTGAACGATAGAAGGCTTCCGCCAGAAACTCAAGACCATTGGTACGAACACTCACCTGTGCGCACCTCATTGATGCCTTGGGTCGACTCTGAAGTGCGACGTTTTTGTGTCTCAAACATAACTGAATCGGTTTTGAACAATTTGAAGTATGTATCTAAATGGTAATTATGTTTATTTTTTACTAATGTTAAACTTTTGTAAATGTTGTATGTTTTATATATTCAATAAATTTAGAATATCATGAAACTGCATTTTTTATTTACCATCTCTTTTTAGGGTGTTATAAGTAAGAAAACAGGTTTACAAAATAAAAATGATTTATTTTCAATATCATTTGACACAAGCTGACACCAGAAAGAGTTTGAAACATACTAATCAGTTTATAAATTCATTTTCTACAAATATTTAAAATACTAACAATGACAGTTCACCAGCCCACTTGCAGCATGCTCACAAAACAAGTACTTTAATATAATATGTTATTATCAGTGCAAAGTATAATTAGATTATTTCTTCTCAAGTAAGAAGTAACCATTAACTTGTTATTTACAGTAATTTTATTCAAAGCTAATAATTTAAGTTTGACATTTCAAAACTGTATAAATAACTTAAATGACTAAGTTTACAGTGAAAGTTTTACAAACTTGTTATAATTAAGAAGAACATTACAAACGAAAAGGATTATTCAATTCAATTGCTTTATGAGAAGTAACTGATGAAGCATCACTATCACTACTGTTTTCAAAATCATGAACATTTGTCAATTGACTACACATACTAAGATCTAGATACTGAAACAAGGGTTTGAAAATACACCTATCACACCAACTGTTTGGATGTTTCATTATGTGACTTACAAAACGGTCACAGCTCTTTCATAATGTCTGGTAATATTGTAAAATTTCCAATGTCTCTGCTCCCAGTAGGAACGGTAATCAAATTCAAAGTAATCATGAGGTTCTGAAGGAATACTAGTTAGTTCGAAACAACTTTGACACAATTGGAAAGTGTTTTTGCTACACAAATTTCCATAACTAAATTCATAGTAATTAAAACTTACATGAACAGATTCCATTTCAAATGGTAAAAACTCTGGGGTTCGATCAATTGGGTGATTTATCAACATCAAAAACATGTCTCGACTTAAAGAATAAATATCAACAAATCGATAGTCAAAGTGTTCAGGACTTGCAGGAAGGCTTGTCACTGAGAATAGTATAGACTTTAACGTCTTTTTTACATCACGTTGGATACTAAAAGGAAGAGCTGATATTGCAAGGATAAAGTCTTCACTTCCATATTTTATGCTACTGTCTAGATATTGGCTAAAAGCCAATAGGGATTTTTCATACAATGTATTCATGTTATTCATTCACTGAGGATTGTGACGAGCTAGACCTCCGATGCTCGATGTCTTTTAGTTGTTTGATCCTGTAGTGTCCGTGGGCGAGTGTAGAGTATCCATCTTCTAGTATGTATCGTTTGTCATCGTTGAATGACAGCGATCTTTTGTGGACAGTTGCCGAAGTTAGTGCAAACCTTTTACATTTTATCAGGTTAAATGTAGCTGAAAAGTCTCTCTTGTTGAACAACGCTGATTTGTAATCCGCGAAGAGCATCTTCTTGTCCACAAATGAGGTTTTTATCCCTTTACATTTTTTTACTTCATCCTTTTTGGTGGTTGTCTGCGAACTAAAACGATGACTGTACATCTTACTCTTGAGCCCAACATGTTCAAATAGTGCTCTGCCTCTGCACTCGTCTTTGAATTTACCTGCAACCTGCTTGTTCAAATCATTCTTCAAGGGGTGTCCTTCGGGATAGTTTGAAAGATCGAGATGTTCTTCTGTAATGACCTTTAGAATTTCATATACATTATCTTGAGTTTCCACTAGGAATATCAAACAATCGGTGTCAGTGTAGCATAGGTAGATACGACAGTTTGGTGGTCTGAACAAAACCAACAGGACGTTGTACCAAAAATGGTACATTAGAACTTTTGAAAGATCCAGTGTTACACTTCCAACAAAAATAGGTCTATCCATTAGAATTGAATTCTTTCTTAGAAAAACCAAGACGATACCTTCTTCATCACCATGTTTTAGGATGGTTCTGTCTACGAAGCGCGCTTGTCTCACATATTTCACAAACTCCTCCTTTGTCGTCACAAGACGGACATCCATATGCCTCCTATTATTCTGTAGGCTTTTGCCAAAACAGGCATTATTCATTAACTTAAAAAAAGATTTTGAAAAATTATCCGTAGCCTTGCTTCTTAAATCAGAGTTGAAGTCGATGTATTTCTTCATCCAGAGGGACTGGGCAAATTTCAGGATCCTATAAACTCTTGTCACTCGGCATCCAAGTTTTTGCGCTTGCTTTAATATCGTATAGTGAGCGATATACCGTTCCTTCTTGTAGAGGGTGGCCATAAGTTTTTCAACCTTACTACCTGGTGGTTTCCTTCGTTCGGGTAGTGGAGGGAAGTCATTTAATCTATCATGCACGCTATCAGGAACCTCAATATCACATTCAATGATATATCCAAAGGGTGAGTCTGATGGAAGGTTTGACCAGTCTACGTTGTTTGGATTTTCTTCCCACTTGTATGAGGAAACTGGTAGGTACTGGGATAAAGCCCACCCATAGAGATTATTTGCGTCGTAGTAAAGTAACCATGATTTCATTTTGTCTGGATCATAATCTTCAGGATGTTCCAACAGCTCGTTGTTTGCCTGGGCCCATCGTCTGGAACTTTGCACGAGTCCTCCTCTGATAGACGCCTCCACTAACAGTACCATGTCATAGTCACACATTAACTCCAAAACAATACCAGTATGCTTGAGCATAGCTTGCCATGTTAAGGATGGGGCGGTCCAGAAATGCGCAACATCCAATCCGTAGTGAGTATAGCATAGGTCTCTGAAGGAGTTCAAGACATCGGTGAGTAGACAAACATCGAGTGATAGGTAAAAATCATGGTAGCAACCAAAGTTTGTAAATTTCAATTTCGTCCAAACCTCTTGAGCGTATTTATAGTCTTCTTCGCTCACTTCAGAATCATTTAGTTTGTTAGCAAAAGCCTCTCTGGGAGGTAGACTGGTTTCTTCAAACCTGGATTCAGAGTTGACATAGTCGTACGGATAACATCCTTTGCGATGCACAAGAGATATATGCTCTTCGGGTACAAGCTTAGCACTTTGAATAAATTTACTATGGGGGAGATTTTTAACTAGTTCATCAAGGCTGGCTGACATCATGCGGTAGCTGTCGAGAAATCGTAGCCATATATCTCCAATTTTCACCGATATAGCTATCATCTTTTCTTTGTTGGAGGGAATCATACGAACTTCACAGCCCTTCAGTACATTTAAGTTGCTAATTATATAGGCTTGGTCATAGTTGGATAGGTTATGAATCCAAACCGGAATAAAATTAGGGATTTTACATCTCAAGTTACATTTGTTACACAGTGAGTGTCTGAATTTTGAGGTAAAGTGATCATGATCGGCACATTTTACAGTCTCTGGGGATGCATCGTCAAACATTCTAGAACATAGTTCACACTCTGTAGCCTCTTCATGTTTTTTACGCTCTTCATCAGTCATAATCAATGGTTTGTTACACGAGTAAACAGTTTTGATTTTAGTGGCTACATCTTTCAAGTGTTCAAGAAACTTCACTCCTGCGTTTGGTCCTCTATAAATATAGGGATTTAGTGAAATTTCGTATTCTTCTAACATTGAACTATCGTAAATTGAGGTTATTTGAGTTGCAAAACTATTTGCCTCATGTTTCTGATAAGTACTTCCATCACTGTCCAAATCATCTTCATCAACTTGTCTTAAATTGGATTCAAAATCTGCAGTAATAAAAAAAGGGAGTTTGATCTTAGTTTCAACTTGTTGGAATTTCAAAAGGTTGTTCTCAGGCAAAGGTAGTTTGATTTCCGTCGGTTTATGTTGACCACACAAAGTCAGATGATTTCTTAACCACGCACTTGCATTTGGCTTACAGTTTCTCACTTCTTTATATTGGGAACATCTTTTACAAACTACCACTTTATTGGAGCCCTTCGCAATTTGTTTGTGTATCAGCTTTTCAAAACTTTGAATAAAACAATAATGTGAAGTATTGTTTTTTCCTCTAAGTAAGAGAAGATCACAGTGGTCTTGTAGCTCGTCAACAATCCTAAGTGGGGCGATTTTGTTTTCAGTGTTAATTTCAAAAACATTTACCGAAGCTGATGGGTTATTTCTCTCAAAATATTTAATTTGTTTTATATCTACAGGAAAGCTCAAGTTTTCAAAATTGTAGAAATGCATCAAGTTACCGAACGATTCTTCTGTTAAAATTGAATTTGGGTGAACATTGGCGACATGTTTGGTCAAAACCGCATAGGCAAAACATTTATCGTCTGTATTTTGGACATTTACTACGGCTTTACGTTTAGCTATTGATTTAGGCAAAGGCACATAGCTTGAACCACTAGGTTCCTTATATGTAAATTTACTTATGCGTAAAGTTAACCATTTGATATTTAATAGAATCCAACCTGATTTTTCATCGCTGGCTTCGTCTTCCTCTTGGAGCAGCTTGGCACCATCACTGTGGAGCCGCTCGTCCAGGTCGTCTGATTCAGGAAACAGCATACGGGAGCGGGTCTTGAAGTTTCTCGTTGCAATCGTTCCATCTACGGGATGTTCGTAACGAGCTTCCAAAACCAGGTTGTACTTGAGTGATCTCGAGATGTCCAGCTCTCTGGTGAGGATCGACTTTACAGTTTTAAGCGCTGCCTCCACAAACAGCTCCAGGTCGGCAAACGAGTCTTCACATTTGATTGTGTAATCACGTGCTGTGTTGAGGGCCTTTTTCAATTCCCATGTAAGGCGTGGATGTGAGGTGGATGCAGGAGGACTGTCTCCCTCGAAGACTGGAGGCGGCGATGGCAGTGCAGGCGGTTGAGATGGCTTTTCTAGTCTTTTTAGCTTTTCAGCTATTTGACTAGAATGTGAAGAAGGTTTTCTTTTTGAAGGCTTGCTAGATGCAACAGGACTAGAAGAATGTAAATTGGAGCTCCTTCCGCTAGCGATTCCAGCTCCCGTAGAGGGCGTCACTGCAGCACTACGGAGTTCTTGTATGTGATCAGAGTCAACGTGGATAGGTGGAGCGTAGAAGTTGGCTAGAGTAAGGCAGACTGTCTGATGTTTGTCTCGAGCCTGGGTAGATAAGAAGAATGCCTCTTTGCAGACTTGACACAGGTACATTGCTGTTCCATGTGAGCAGACTACAAGTGGGCTGGCGAACTGTGCCAGACATCTCCAAACAGCCTGCTTATATACTCGTTGGCCTCTCACTTACGCAAGGCTGTACAGTGAAGGCACATGCACAATGACAACAGTGAAGGGAACTGGTGAAAGGCTGTGGTGTAATTGAGTGAAGGGAAGGCTACGGTACTCCTATAAATATGAGATGTTGCTCGCTCGCGAACCACACTACTGCTTCATCACTTCAAGAGACAGCCACCATCTCTTCAACACTGTAAGTGTTTTATAATAATATTTGATTACTTTTTTATTACATCAACTAACTATGCAACTAATTCAGAGTTTATCTGTTTGTAGTAATTATTCAAATTGAAACAGGCTAGGGGTTTTTTCATTAGTAAACTACAGTATATTTATATTTAATATTTGCATTTCTTTTATCATCTATACTATCATGTTTTATAATAAAATCGGTAATGCTTTAGCACGTAATATGTTATTACTGAGAGCTGCAGGGGTTAAAATCAGAAACAGGGTTCTCCAATCTACTTCTATTTTCATGAGCATAAAATTATTTCATGTCACTACTGCTTTTTCTATACTATAAATAGTATTTTGTAAAAATACTTTTAGGGATTTTATTTTTACTGAGGACAGTCTACTGACACAACACTACTCATAGTTAAGAGATAACTAGACTATCTGGAGAGGTTGGATTTTAACTGATTATAATAAATGTTCAAAATCGCTCGAGCTAGGATTTTTCTCTTTCAATATATTCCAATACAGAGTTTATATGCAATATTTGTTTACTCATCTTTCATCTGTACTCTCGTTTTCCTAATACTTTGAGTTAATAATTTTAGTATTAACATATGTCGTTACAATGTCTTTAGGATATATAAGAAGCAGGGTTTATCGGACTACGTTTATATTTTATAGTGAATCTAACACAGTTTCAATATATTTCTCAGCTCAACTTGTGTTACTGTTTACCAAACATGCACATTTATAGCATAAAACCTATTTTGTATCCAGCTTGGTTTTATTTAAAGTTAACACGTTCTGGATTCTGTGTTTGGTACTGTGATATATACTTGTGAGTTTTATTTGGCTCTCACTTATACAAAACTAATACTAAAATATTCTTAAAATTTGGGTTTCTAGGAACATATACACAGATCATTTAAATTTTTTATTTGACTTTAAATTTTATATTATAGATATTTTTCTTGGAAATAAACATTTGTCCAAAAATTTTTTTTGTATTATTTTGGAGAGACCTCCGTTTGTTTCTTCTCACACACCTCCTCGCCCGCGTCTGGTCTCCCGAGTACATCGGAGGCTGGTCTTGCGGCCTCCTGGAGACCCTCTTCGAGTGACGAGGGCGGACACGTGGAGGTCTCTCCAACATAGGGGGCAGGGGCTCCTCCTCTGGTGTCACCAACATCGGGGGCAGGGGCTCCTCCTCCTCGAGTCTCCCCAAGACTGGGACTAAAGATGGGTTATAGTCCGCTTCCTCGTTTATGTGGTCCCAGTTTGGGTTTTTATTGTCCATAAAATGGACGACTGAGGGGGAGTCTGTAAAGTAAAAAAAGAAGAATATTAATTTAGCAGTATTCATAATATGTTTAAGATTAATTTGATTTTATCAAAAACATGGTGTTTTATTTCAGAATCATGTCTAACTTGAACAAAAAGCTTCAGGCTCTCCAACACGTACCGTCTCTGCCAATTGTCTCTACTAAAGAGCTAAAACACCAAGATGGCTATGCTATCGTAGATGCTAGAAGAGTGGAGACTAGGTTTGGCATCTCGATAGTTTGCGAGATTATAATGCCTGATAAGAGTCATGCGAACACATATCTACCGACTAGATTCAACCTAGAACTGACGGACGAGGACTTACAACAAATAAAAAACTCTGGCTACAAACTGAAAACAACAGGAATGACTGGCAGGGCTATAGACCTTCTTATTTTCAAGGAATAAAAGCCCCAATGTCGTAGAGTTTTAGTAGATACAGTACTCATATGTATGTGTTAGAATTTAATATTACATTTGGATTTGTACTGAAAATTAAATGTTGTTATTTTTCCGTCTTTTACACACTTGTTTTAAGTTGAGTGAACATATCACACTATTTTTATACTGAATATTTATGATTTTTGTACACATATCTTCGGTTTATAATAGCTATATATAAATTTTCATTTACTACAATGATTTTATATTATATGAAAATAATTTATTAGATAATACTTACTGCTTTTCATCAGTTGGTCTTTGCAAGGCATTGGCCCTGCCCCATACATAAGAGCCAGGATAAAAGCTGTATCCTCAGCTTCCTCCACCTTCATAGGCCCAGCTGTAAAGTTGATGTAGACTACTGGTGAAGGTGAAGTCATGCTGCTGGATTGACTGACTTGGTGTTTGGTCCAGCGGCTTTTATATTCATCGTTGAAGGGAAAAGTGTTGCAGAGAACTAACATTCACTCACAGTGTTTAGCAACAGATTGATGTTGATTACTATCATAAAAGGGTGGAGTTTGTAGTCCCAGTTGCGACATGTAATCACCGGTGTCAAGTATCATTATGGCTGGAGATTGAAATCACGGTTGCAGCATTATTCTTCGCTGCAGAATGCCATTACGTGCACCTTTCACTTTTGGCACAGAATAATACGCTATCAACTTCAAATTGATAGCTTGTGCAATAACTACGTAAAGGTCTACAGACTGCTAGTTTTTGATAAAGCTTGGAACTTGTGATCAGTACTCGGTTTACCATTATTTAATACTTTAATATAATTAATTGATGATATAAGACTTTGTAAACTCTGATTTCACTCAATATACACTTAAACTAAAAGAAAGGATCATAGATACAATTCATAAGATAAATTTATTCATATATTTGTACACTGACAAAACTTTACTATTAAATTTTTAGCTAGATTATTATTTGATATGTTTTATTGCTTGATAATATTTTCTCTTGTTGCTTTAAACTGTTGAGCTACACAGGTATATTGTATTGTACATATATTTAATACACCACATAAGTATTTGTATTTTCACTTTCTGCTCTAAAGAACTGCTAGGAATAATCAAAATCTTTTAAACTCGTATCTGGTATTATTTTTATCTCAAAATCTTTTAAACTTTGATCTGGTATTATATTTATCTAGTATAAAATTGTTTCCATAACATATTGGTCCATTATCGTTTGTTAGGTAAGAATCCCAAATTACTTGTAAAACGATATTTTTACTCTCACTAAATGAGCAAGGTCATTTGCTGGCCGCTGCCGAATACACTTTCTCTCGGCACCGTTACTTTAGCGGTACAGCCAGTCTCGCTATAGGAGCCTCGGCGCTCGGGCGGCTGGTGATGTCTCGCGCTGTTACAAGGTATGTTGAACTTATAATTTTGTCTATATCTAGCTTGTTCTATTATCTAGTCACGTGATAATATCAGGATCCCCCTACTACTGCTTCTAACACATGGAATAACCAGCTGATTTTATTCGGTAATAGAGGTGTCATCTTGTGCATTCAAAACTCGCCTTCCACTCATATTTGCCCGTAAATACTCACCAAGTTAAAACAATGTCGTATGAATCTAAATTAATCCACAATCCAAGACCTCCTACACGACTATGTACAACATTCTTACATCAAAATTTTTATTTCCCATCCCAACTAACTTTCCCTGAATGTTTATTGTTAACAGTTGTTTTGTGGTAAAATGGTATTTTAAAAACACTTCGAGATTTGTGAGTGGACTGTATACAAATTAATTAAATTGTAAAATATTTACGAAAAATTGGAGCACTTGGTGTCTTAGCAAATGAGATATGATGAATTATTTTAAGACATTATTTCAACCGGTTTTATGATATATTCACTAACCATGAGTTGTGGAGAAGGGAAGCCTAGATGACGACAACATGGCCGATACCCACGCCATGAACTGGATGAGCTGTTGGGGAAGTCGATGGAGGTACAATGTCCAGACGTGTGATGGGAAGAGAAGAGAATGTCCAATCTAAACACTTTTCTTGATGTCGAAATGACGGGTTAGTTTATATGAGCTCAAGAAAATGTTATTGTAGGTAATGTTCACACGCGTTCATGGAAGCCGCACAAGAAGTTCACGTTGAATAGGAGCTATCACTTTTCAGGGAGATATACACAGTTAAAAATACAATTTAAAAAACATACAATTATGTGTAACACGAAATAGAGAATATGGGGCCTAAGTAGGCTACAATTACAATACACTGCTAATAGGGCTGTCCTGAATTAACCGACCAAAAAATAGAGACCAAAAAATAGAGACCAAAAATAATGAACGGGTGTGTTACATCAAGGAGCTTTTCCGAAAGACTGACGCTTGTGGATATCGGGAATGGACGCGTCCTGTGGTCACATGATCGTATCGACCAATAAATGTATTGCTATATTTTAGGCATTTTCACACCGGCGTACTGGGCGTACTGTACGTACAGTACGCGGTCCTTTCACACCGCACAGAAACTTCCAAAACGTACACTTGTTCGTTTGCATTCAGACAAGTAACACTGGCTGAGCACGTGGTTTTGAAGTGTTCACTGCGCATGCGCGACCCCTTGTACGCCACGTACGTTTTAGAAAAATCGCTCTCCGAGCGATTCACACGAAACCATCGCGTACGTACTGGACGTACAGTACGTTCTGTACGCGCGGTGTGAACGAGCTCATATGATAACATGGGCAGCGATTTGTTGAATAAAAAACGTACCAAACGTACAGTACGTCCAGTACGCCGGTGTGAAAAGGCCTTTTAGTTGACAAATGAGGGAATACTTAGACCCCTCTATGCAAGTAATGTTATAGAATAACGGGACCTCTCTCTATCTCTGTGGAAGGGATAACGATAGAAAATTGAAATAAAGCAGTGCTGAGTTGCCTGACAAATAATATTACATCAAATACTTATACGAAATACCGAACAACAGTAATGACCGGTTTTTACCCTATTATAAAGATCCCCAGTTGTAGAATCTGGTTGAATCCCCTAAGTTTACATACAAATATATCCAGCTTCAAAGCTTATTAAGAGAAATTATCTTCCAACCTCGTTCACGATTATTTATGTTGATATGTATTAAATCTTCGCAAATCAAGGTTCATTAGGTAATTATAATTCTTATAACAAACCTAAGATAAGCCGAAACAAGCTACATAATCCAAGATACTTTTTCTGTGAAACTTATAATTAGTTAACAGCTTGGGCTGCTTATATCTCACACGGCAATACATTCGATATAAATTTCGTCACCTAAGTTTGATATTAGAGGCCTTGGTGAACTGTTCATGTTGGCTTTTCTGTATAATATGATAACGTGTCGTGTTACCTAAAGTTTAGAAACTCTCGTTAGTTTCGTCACCTCAGGATAACATTGAAGAACTTAGTTGAGTTATTTGTGCTGCGTTTGTTGTACATGATTTTAACATCTTGAGTTACCTGTGTATTTAATATTTAATACTCATGAAATTAGTTTTGTTACCTAAGGTAGACGTTTTAGAACCCGATTACGGAATATACTTAAATTGGTGGATTGATTGTTATGTTTTGTGTTTAATTTATTTTACTATATAAATAATACTTTACAATAAGGGGTTATAAAACGGAAACATAAGAACACCTAGCTTTATTTTCAACTTGATACATTTGTATATTGTTAATAATAATCTTTACTAATAACTGAGAAAAAAAATATCCCCTTGCCTTAAAATACCTTAAACTACTCCCAATAAAAAATAACGATACTATCAGTAAAGGCTTAAATCATCCATTGTTATAAAAAAAAATCGACATGAACCATAATTGGTTCATGATTAAAAAATATTCAAACATATTTTTTAAGCTATCGTGAGTCTTAGTTTATATGATCAAAATAGTTACTGAAGCAATTAATTTGATTTTCACATTCTAGAACAACTGATTATTCTAGCCAGTTATAATGTCATATGTTTCAAAGTTAAATAATGATAATCCAATTAAACGTTTAAAGTGATTACAATTTGGGAGCTAAACGATAAACTATCGCAACACATTATTGCTAGCAACTAAATGTTCACTGTAGAAGTAGGCTTATCCACGATAGTTAGGAGAGTCAAATAAACACACGACGATAAACAGCCACCTGTTGAACCCTCTGTATGTCTCTCAGATAGTAGTAGTGTTCACATGAAGTAATCATGGCATATTGTCCTCTTTATGATTGAGTTCCACCATGAAAGAGATGGATGCAATTAGGCTAGTACCCATACCCTATCGGACTATCACTATTTGATGTATTTGAACCCCAATTACAAATTTATTTTCCAGAAGTGACGGTAGGGGACACTGGATCGTTTGGATGGCTACCAGCGAGGATAAATTATTGGTGTAGCGGATACTTCTCTTCCGATAAAACGCTACCTGTTTTAAGACCCTCTGGACTTGACTTAACTCGACTTGACTTCGTCTCGAACTTTAAAAATGATCCCGAGCCAGCAAAACCTCACTTCCGGCCCTAGGTACGAAATATACTATAATAACTCATACTAAAAGTATATATGACCTTACATAACAGTAAAGCAGCTCTGTAGCTTTAAGTTATTTATGTAAGTTTTTGGATTACACATTTGCATTGATTTCTAATAATATACACCTTTTTTGGTACATGACTGTAAAGCAGTGTATGCAAATCAATACACTCGAATGCGCCTGTTGCAGTAGCAGGTGTCACAGATAGATTGTCACAGTTAGATTGTCACAGTTGGATTGTCACAGTTGATGTCGTTCCGATCAGTTTCACGACTGCTTCTTTGCTGATCCAGTAATTTTCCATCTGAACTTCCTTGATGGAATATAAACTCCTGAACTTGTCTAGGATGCACTTTTGTTCCTTTACATTTCAGCTGAAGTATAAATTACTTGCATTTGAACATAATGTTTGGAATATTGTGTTTGTAATCCGATATACAGTAATCTGTAGTTTAAGGAAATCGGTACATTTACACGACTCTGAAATTTTCAATGATTATTGAATTTACAAATTCAATCCTGATATAAAAATGATATAAACATATTTTAAGAAGAACATCATACTCAAATTAGTCTTAATTGTTGTTTTATGGATGTAAAAAAAAACTTTTTTATATGAACCAAAACCAAAGTTTACCATATAATTTAACGATAGCAATTCTGAAATCAAAACTATTTTACTTATAAATGACCGGAATGACCAAACATCCATTCAGGCATCACTTCGAAACCAATATTCGGGTTTAGGTACCCAAAATGGATACATCCAGAAAAAAACACAAACATGAACATTTTACGATAATAATACTTTCTCCGTACACTACAGTATGTTGGGGGAGAAAGGGAAAATATATGTGTAGCTCGACGATATATTATCTGTTCATTAAAGTTAAACTGTCTGTCATACTAAAACCACAACAAAGATAGAACTAGGTCTATCAATTAAATAATTAAACAAACCCGAGAAAGAAATAATAGGTTAAGCAAAAACGGCTTTTACCGAATTATCATTGGTTTCTTGGATTTAAAAAACAGCTGATGTTTTAATAACTACTGTTGATGTAACGCTTGGCTGCCAAGGGGTAACTTAAAATCCGGAAAATCTTCACTCTTTTAGTTCTTTGCTTTTTTAACTGCTACCACAATCACCATTTTTAATATAATTGCATAACTACTATCTACGATTGTTGATAGACCACAATAGCAAGATGACTTTAAAAACAAATTGGAAAGTCCCAAAATATTAATTGTTAAAGGGAGTGTAAATTACAATACAATATAAAATCACATTGGATTTTGATGTTTGAGATGAGTACATGCATATTTTAGTTTAGAACATCAACATCTTATTTAGGGGTGGGAAAGGGATCACCCCGGAATACATTGTCATTTGTTGTTTACATGTCTATTGTATTCATACCTGAGAAAACAGCGATTCTCTGACATTTAGCTGTGTAATTTATACAGCTGTTACATTGTAACATATGTGAGCAGACATTTTATTAAATTAATGTTTATGAAATTTAAAAACTATAACAATAACAAAGTATATCATCATACTAATATTATAAATTTGAATGTTTGTGTGTTTGTGCGCCATCACGCATAAACTACTGGTCGGATTAGGATGAAATTTGGCATGATAATACATAGCTCACATTTCAAATTACAGTACCATATAAGCCTATTGTTATTTAAAAACATCCTTTCTAGCTCAGCCCCAGTGGCTTTGCAGTTTCCCATGTTAACCTTATGTTTATTTATATTTAAAAGGAATTGAGATTTTTGCCAGCTGTTTCAACTAAACAAGTTGGTTTTATGATATTGAATGATAGCATTACTAGATGGCGTTCGCAGAGGCATCCACAAAATTGAGCGGAGTCATCAAGGGTTCATATTATATTGTTTTTGTCATACTGCAGTAAAAACAGTCGTTTTTAATGCATGCGTTGCGGGTCTAAAGTAGCATTTTTACTCTTTAGGGAGTAAAAATAGTTTTTAGCCTCTATGGAGTAAAAATCAGCTGTTGTCAACTCAGTTGTGAATTTCTATTGTAAACGATTGCATGTATCGAAATATGTATCGATTCGTGCTTCGTAATCATTTTAACCTACAGTCTACAGTCTCTTCCCATTGTATTTTAGCATTGCAGATACATTAATCCATTCCCACACTCAACACTACTCACCTTTACTACTTCCTCCACCACCCCTTACGTCGTGGACCTGTTTCCCCCTTTCCTATACCATTTTAGGATTGCAGATACATTAATGTAATTACCAAAGACAGTTCCCACACTCTGTACTGCAAGCCTTACTACTTTCTTCACCATTTCCTACGTCATAGACCTGTTTCATTCCCTTCTCATAGCATTTAAGTATTAGATACATTTATCTAACTGCCTTTTTTAAACGGTCCCCCCACTCTGCACTGCCAGTCTTTACTACTTCCTTCACCACTTCTTACGACGTGGGGCCTGTTTACTTCCCTTCTCATAGCATTTTAGGATTGTAGATACATTAATCCAACTGCCACCGACGGTTCTCACACTATGCTCATACTTTACTACTTCCTAAGCCACTTCCTACATCGTGGACCTATTTTCATCACTTTCCATAGCATTTTAGTATTTTAGATACGTTAATCTAGTTGCCACAAACATTGCCCACACTCCGCACTGCTAGCCTTTACTACTTGTTTCACCATTTTCTATGTCGTAGGCACGCTTCCATCTCTTCTCATAGCATTTCAGCATTGCAGATACATTAATCTAACTGCTACAAACGGTTTCCAGTTCCCACAATCCACACTGATCATACCTTACTACTTCCTTCGCCTCTTCTTACGTCGTGGACATGTTTCCCTCTCTTCCCATAGAATTTTAAAATTGTAGATACCTTAATATAATCGTCATAAACAGTTCCAACACTCGGACAGCTCGCATTGACTACTTCCTTCACCACTTCCTCCGTCCTATTTCCCTCCCTTCCCTTAGCATTATTGGATTGCAAATACCTTAGTCGATTGGTCATAAACAGGTCCCATACTCCGAACAACTCGCCTTTACTACTTCCTTAACCACTTCCTACGTCACGGACCTGTTTTCTCCCTTCCCATAGCATTTTAGGATTGCAGATCCCTTAATCTAATCGTCATAAACAGTTCCCACATTCCTGACTGCTCACATTTACTGATTCCTTCCCCACTACCTACGTCACGGACCTGTTTCCCTCCCTTCCCATAGCATTTTAGGATTGCAGATACCTTAATATAATCGTCATAAACAGTTCCCACACTCCGGACAGCTCACCTTGACTACTTCCTTCACCACTTCCTACATCGCGGACCTGTTTTCCTTTCTTTTCATAGAGTTTTAGGAATGCAGATACCTAAATCTAATCGTCATAAACTGTTTCCACACTCCAGACTGATCACCTTTACTACTTCCTTCACCACTTCCTACGTCACGGACTCCAAGCTAGTGTCGTCATTTGATTATATTAATGATCCATTCGGTTTCTGTTCTAATATCTGTGGAATAATGCTATCAGCTATTTCTTTATCTACTACATTCAAAAGTCAACATCTGAGCATATGGCTTTGTTTATGTGTCAAATACTGCTTCCATAAGGATAACATTGAAATTTTGAAACCCAGTGGGGCGGATTCTTGAGATACTTTTTTAACGCCATAAAGATGTTGGCACTCACCGATATGGTCTTTATCACCAGGCAAAATTTGAAAACGATTGATTCAGCCGTCTAGGAGGAGTTTGCGTATTACGAAATGCAAAAGAGTCGACGTATAAGAGCTTCGCTCGCTCCGCTCAAAAAATGCATAAGGTTTACCAACAGGGTGCAGTATCATTAATTATTTTGCATTTATGACAACAGCTAATTTGAACTAAACAGCAACAAAAAGCTGCAATACACAATGAGAACTGTCAAAGTAGGATTGTTTACAGAAATGTTCATGTTTTTTTATTAAAAAACTAATTTTTGATATTGTGCAAATGTTTTATAATTGCCTTTTTTCTATTTTTTTAGGTGCAGAGGCAGAATATTATGGCTATGGTAGATACTATTAGCATACCTTAAATTTAAAGAACCAAATTTTACCTAACCGCATCTTTCCCTATTGCAAACGCAAAGAACGATTATAACTACAATAAGCATTTCATACTTATATTCGACAATCCTATGCGAACGACGGCTACTCTGCGTCGCATAGTTTTATTATGAAGCTTAATTTTGTTTATGTATTAGACTTATAGGTTCACCATTAATTTTAATCGTTATCGTTTTGTTTTGTCGTATTTGAGTTAAAATACAACATTTTTTCACAGTAGAGGTATTCATTATTTTTATGTAGGCTATATTATAACGTGCAAATACTAGTACAATCAATGGTGCAACGTGTAACAAAAGTGGGATTTATTCTTATACCAGGTTACCTTAGTTAATAGCAAAAAGTGTTGTATAGCTTTGTAGAAAACATATATACTCGTTAGCTTATGTTATCTATAGGTATTTTTAGTGATGGAAATAACCAATCGTCGGTCTAACAATGATAAAAAAAGGAAGAAAACCGTGTGACGTGCTACATAGTGCTTGGTAGAAATAGATGGTACGGTGCATATCCATGATTGCATGGCGAGCAAAGTGTATTGATGGAATGCAGTTATAAGCAAGGTTGCACTGTGGTATGCACTGTGGAATTAGTCAGCTGGCGTGGTGGCATGGCTATCGTAGTGGCCTGATGGCATTGCAACACCCGGTGGTGAGGTGGTAATATGACATGGACTGTGGTGGTAGTTTTGTGGTGAAGAATCGAAGTGCACGGCAGTAAGGGGTTGTTGTGTTATGAAGTATCGAGGTTAGTGTTGAAATGGCACAATGGTGTCATATTATCATATTATCTCCCCATGTTATCATACTATCATTATGTACACATATAGCTCATCATATTATCATTTGTGAGATGGTATAGAGGTGTGGTAGTGAGATGGAATAGTGGTGTGGTGGTAAGATGGCATAGTGGTGTGGTAGTTTCGTGGTGTTGTTGCGTAATGAATGACATGGTGAGTTAAGTAAGATTATGACATATCGAACAAGTTGGCATTATGGTATAAAGTAGTCAGGTGGCGTGGTGGTATGGTGGCGAAATGGTGAGGTGACAGTTGCATAGTGGTGAGATGGTACAGGGGTGTGATGGTGAGATGACATAGTAGTATGGTGGTGATATGGCACAATGTTGGCGTGGTGGTGAGATGACATAATGGAATTGTTGAGTTTTGGCACATTAAGACGGCATAGTGGTGAGATGACACAGTAGCATGGTGGTGATATGACACAGTGGTATAATGTTGAGATGGCACAGTGGTGTAGTGGTGAGATGGCACGGTAGTATGGTGGTGAGATGGTACAGTATTATGGTGGTGAAATGGCACAGTGGTGTAATCGTGAGATGGCACAGTAGTGTAGTGGTGAGATGGCACAGTGGTGTAGTGGTGAGATGGCACAGTGGTGTAGTGGTGAGATGGTATAGTGGTGTAGTGATGAGATGGCACAGTATTATGGTGGTGAGATGGCACAGTGGCGTGGTGGCGGCGGCCGTATCGACTGTAGCGTCGTCGCTGCGTCGCGGAGGTGCGCGAGGACCTGGAGTTGTCAGTCCGTGGCCGACAGTTTGCGATCACGCGCGTGTGTGTGTCTTAGTCCTACACATGTGTGAGTGTGAGTGAAACTAGCCAGGAGTTTGTCCTCTTGCTCATTGTAAGTGCCAAATAACTATTTAAAATAAGTCCATGCGATATAATCAGTTTTTCTCCCTCCCACCTGTTACTAGAGGCCGGTAACTTGTTGGAATGTCCGGCCTTTGAAATCTCTTCTCACTGTTATATGGCTATTAAGGGGTATATTCTTGTTTTAAATCTATAACAAACAGATTTTTATATACAAAAGCAATTATTATTTAAATTAAACACTTTATTTGTTATTGACAGATTTTTATTTTTCTAAGTCAATATTTTTCTAGGGGTGTTTAACTAGCATAAAAAGCTCCTTTGTAAACTAGAATTCCGTTTAGTCGGTCTGCCTTAAATGGCACAAGAGTGGAACAAAGCAACAAAGAGACTAATTTACACTAACTATCCGCTCTACTGGGGTTTTCTGAGCAACTTTATGAGTTTCTGTTGTGTATTTAACATTTTATTCTGCAACTTTTTCAAGATTTAGATTATATCCATCAATTTAAAGCTTCAATTTGTTATACAATAATGATTATTGATCATAGATTAGTGCATTCGTAAAAGTTTTTGATACGTGTATCAAAGAAGACCTGAAGAACTAATTTAAAAGTGTGTTTCTAACTTTGTACCAATAAAATTAAACAAATTTATGTTTTTGTATAATTTTTTACAGATTGTGTTCGTAATCACTAAAGTGATTTCAAAACTGCAAATACAAAACTTTGATTTATGTTTTACCTTTAAACACAATTGCAGTGTAGCCGTTTAAATTATGTTATAAAATCGATAGCAATATGAAATTACACTTAATATTACCCAAAACGAAGAACAATTAATGTTCTATATCTACTTATCTTAGAACACGACGATAAAATGTTCAAATTACAAATATAACGTTGGAAAACCTTGGATTTTTTTTTAACTCAATTATATTCGTTAGATTTTAGATCTTTCAAAGATTTAGGATTCGATCAAATTACCAGTTTTCCCTTGTTTGTCTTAGTTATTACGTGATCAGCTATTATTAAACACAAACTATAATTATAACTTTGATCAATACTCACTGACCTGGAAAGCAGGTACTATCCGTAGCCTTTGTGAACTATATTTTAAGAACCCTCTAATGTAGCCTACACTGAATACACAATTAAATTACTACTACATTTTTAATAAACAATTCTTAATAATAATAACACATTAAATGATGGTATAAAAAATATTGATTAGAGGTTGGACAGTGTTTTATTTTAAAATTAAGGAAAACATTTTAGACCAATTAATTCTTGGAATGGCTTGCAATCTATGCTTGGAGAATGAGCATGTAAATATTTATTATATCATCAACGGTCACTCACCTAAGTATAGTGACAAAATTCAATCAAACCCGATCATTTCCTTTTTTTAAATAAACAATTCGAATCACGATAAAGAATTTGAATACTGTGCAAGTTGAATTTAAGCAGGAATGCTATCGTGATTAGTGATATCTAATGCAATTTATTTTGTAGTAATTTTTGTTTACCTATAAATCTGCGTTGATTGGGAGCTAATGGAACATATTATGACTATTATGGGCCGCAAATATGAGACAATCTTACTCTGCATATCTTAGGATCTGCTCTAAGTCTTAGACGTTGATGAACTACCTTTTTCCTCAAAGGTATTGCCATTAGAAAATAATTTAATTTAATTTTTTTTATACAAAATATCAAATGCAGACTTTTTTTAAATTGACAGTATCACTGTTTGTTATTTAGATGCTTGGTTAAATTTCTTATCTCATATAAGTGGAATACTTAAGCTAATTATATCTGTATTATTTATTTCGTGTTTTAATTTCGGCAAAAATGAGTGGTTGATATAAATGAAAGTACTAAAATACGTTACTTACAGGACTGCTTGTTAAAAGCAAATGTCGAAAGTTTTTTTTAAGTCCAAAAAATTGATAAGGAACCAATAACAGTTATACAAAGTTATTTTACATATAAATAAATTATTGTGAAATTGTTTATTTGAAGTCCCACTCAACAGTGAACCAAGAGAAGACCAAGGCAAGATAGTGTGATAGATGTGGCCTTGACCTTGATTGGATCATTGTGGAGACCTACTAAGTTGTCCGACCTAATAGTTCACACAAGATATTACTAATTTTACAATTAAATATAGCCTAATTCTTTTATGAGATTGGTAGTTAGATTTAAAAGGGAACGCTGCGTAACAAATATATCTCACATTAGGCACTTAAAAAAAATGGGAACAGGTACAATAGGCTTATATTTTCCAAAGTATTGTTGGATATTTAAGGTCATTCTTGGAGTATTTGATGATTTTTATTTACATTAATTTTCCGTAATTAGAAATGTTTAATTGTTTAAAGTTATTCATGAATTCTTAGTATATTGTCTGTAATATTATGTAAACGATTAATATTTGCAAGAAGAACTATAATGTGATTGTCGATATTTTTGAAATTTTCATGAAAAATTCTGCTATTCTATGGAGGAATAAGACCGTATGTCGAGATCACTTAAAACCCCCTTATGGCTACAATTGCTTCAATTAGACATATACGTTGTTAAAAAACTTTAATTATAGGTACTCAAGACGACAGTCACAGCTGTTACAAGGAAATTTTGAATCCGTCCATTTGTTTCATAGATCGAAAACCATTCGGATTTATTTAGAATATTTCTGAAAGTATTTTTTAATATGTAAGCCATCCAATAAAAAATGAGTTTTGTCTTTACAAACTGTTTCCATAAGATTTCAATAGCAAATATATTATTTAGTAAAACCAAATAATCAAGAACAAGACAGTATTGAAAAATGTAGCATCGAGAATTTAATTCCGCTGTCAATTTCAGTGAGATTAGAGGTTCCTCGATAAGATGAGGCTGATTAATTCTGGAGAAGTTTTGGTTGAACTGATTGTTAGCTAGATTAGACCCTCCATCGAATTATCCAAGCATAATTAAACACATTAAAATTTATCAAATAGTTTGAACAGAAAATGTAGCAGTAAATCTGAAAAAATATATAGTTATTTATAATGTGGACCCTTATATTGTGAATTTAATTTTTGTTTGACTTGAAATAGAAAATGAATTGGTTTCTTGCTATGTGAGTGAAACCGGGAACTGCAAACTTGTTCATTGCAATTATCAGCATAATAATATTATATTGTAGTCTTAAACGGGTTGGGAAATATAAGTCACTTGTATACTCAATTATGTATATCTATTTCAATTTCAATATAAAGTGTATTTTTAACAAACAAAAAAATGCCATACAGTTGATGACGTGTAGTTTTTAGTTGTCAAAAATTAGAAGATGCAAACGTATCTAGTGAAACTAAAAATTCACATGGGAAATTTTAAATAAGGTTTATTATCTATATAATTAAAACTTTCTGTGCTAACGCTAACTTACCTAGTGATAAATATTTTTATTAAAAAATATATATACATACACAAAAATAAAAGAAAATTTCTCATAAACACGCCAGGATGTTACTTTTGAAGGCTCCTGTTTTTTTTCATTATATTCCTTTTAAAAGGCATTGAATTATTGTATTAATATGACATTGCCTATTACATCTCACTAGCAATAAAAAAAATATTGGAAGTTTTATAGAGGTACGTGTAAAGGAAATAATAATAAAAGAAAAGGCTTCTAATGTATATTGACGAAATTGACGAAATAACATAGCAGCATTAGTAACATTACTTTAAAATCACAATCTGTCAGATTCCAAAGTTAAAGCATAGATTAAATATAGATTTATCGTCCTTGGAAATGAGCCAAAGTAAATATTTAGGATTTAGGTGAAGTAAACTTACCTTAGATTCACCTAGCCCAAAATATTTGTTTCAGACAAGAATGACTAGACCAAAGTGGCATCTAACTACACGGGATGAGACTAAAAACACACAGAAAACACATAATTAAGACACATAATTAAGACACTTTACAAAATTAGGCTAAAACTTTAATTACAACCATGTTAAATACTTTCTTTGTTTAAAGTTTATTGTTGGTGATGGTGAGTTAATGTTGTTCAAAGGCTTATTGTGGACATTGTACGATTAGTGTTCCATTGTGTGAGCTGTTTACCTTACACCCTTTTTTTACTCCTCGCCACAATCTTTGGATAGGGGAGTCGTCAGATTTCTTCCCTTCTTGACTATTTGTAATATATTAGGACATATCTATTTTTTATGTTTTACTTTTGAACACAAAAAAGCCTGTACTATACTGTGAACATACATATATTAAGCTATAAAACACGTGTCCGATTAGGCCTGACGATGGCTACTCATACCAGGAATCAAAACGTAACACATTTTAATTAAAGATCTACAAAGTCTTTGTTGCATATTTGTAGACATGTGGTAATGTTTGAAAGTGTTGGCATAACAGGATATACAGCTTTTCCACATTAAATAAAACTTTGTTTGTAATTTGTAGAGAATGATTTTTTTTGTTACAACTCCACGTTGAGTTCGGTATCCAGTCATCTTCAGTTTGGTATCCAGTTGGTAACCATTGTTAACATCGACACGACTCTCACGCCAGTTTATCGATTTGACTCAGACACGAAACCATGGCTTACGTTACCTCTGGTTTGATTGGATGTGCTTTGTTTGTCTGAATATTCTTAAATTTAGTTCAAAACACCTTATTGTATTCAAAATTGTAAAATTTTGTGAAGTGTTAAAACCCACAAAATAAATAATAAATAAGTGAATAAATAAAAATAAATAAATAGGTAAATGGGCATAAATAAATCATGACAATTATTATTCATTTTTAATTTCTATTTTGTCATAACTTTCATAAATTAGGTTAAAAAAATCTTTATATAAAAAAATTAAAAGTTTCATGTTCAACTATTTGTTGCAAACTAGTGGTAAAATAATCACATGCAGATCGGGTGCATCCCATCATAACTACTACGTGCATGCCAGTATGGGTGAACTCAATATCTTCCAATTAAAAGTCTTGGCCACCAACTTACCATTGCTAAGGACAATAACACCCTACCTTGTGACGCCATTTTGCACTCGAATAACATTTTTGTATACACGGAAACGTTCATAGACGCAGAAAATATTAATGTAGTCAATCCCGTTCGATTGGTCAGATTGATAGATAGACCCATGATACACTAGTGTAACCCACTGTAGGTTATTTATAATACCAGCAATTCAAATGCTATCTGCAACATTGTGTGATAAACTCTAGTTATTAATTAGTTTGAAAGAAAAACTTTTAAAAGTTTTACCTTATTTATCTTTTCTGACTGGTTGGACAACGCTTTGTCCATAAATCGAAGCAAGGTTGCTTTTGGTCTATTACTTTGGATTCCTTTTGTCCTTGAGGTCTGGGTTCGTCCATAAACTAATTATAGCTTTTTTACCGTTCGAATTCAGTGCATAATTTCGAAAACCTTATAAAGCTGTTAGCCCAAATGATTACCATAAAAAAATTAAACAGATAAGTCTTTTGAGTTACGACATCTTTCTCTATACTTTATAAACTCCTTAGGTAAAAGGTATACGATAGCTAATTTTCGTTTGCCTACTAAGCCATTAAGTATAGCAAATTTTCAATGAAGGTATGCGAGGATGTTTTCTGTCTGATATATAACTTGGAACTAGAAGAATAAACATTGATATAAATAACAAAAAACCTTTACTGCCAACAAAACGAAAAATACAGCAAAATATTGTTAGGATGAGTAAGTATTTCTGAAAATGTAGCTATTGAAAATGTATACATTGGGTGACAGAGAATTTCTACTAATAATACTACTCTACCATTTAAAAATCTAAACCATCTCATACACAAATATATCCTTCTATCATGTAGTCTATCATAGTTTGAAAATTGGATTTTCATTAAATTATCACGTACCAATTCATCAGCTAAAATTGGTTGATATTTATATTAACAAGTTACGTCAGCAATATCGATCAGCCTTGCCCCAGTCCCAGAGCTCAGATTACATCAGATATTGTTAAGCTGTTACGTGTATCGTGTGTCGTCTACAAGGCAACATCCATTATGGTTATATTGGTAACTCAAGTTTCGAGTTGGAACTTAGAATTATAAAACAAAACAATGTTAGGTATTAACAAGCATCATTCGGTATTTTGAAAATGCAAAGCCGTTTTTATCGGTGCAATGCAAAAGACAACATAATAGAGCGAAATTTGTATTAATGAACAGTGATTGGGTGTTAAACGAGTGAAATATTGAATAGCTCGGTTGAAAATAATGGCAATTAAGGTTCACCCTGGAGCACAAATAAATAATAACTGCGGTGTTCTATTTCAAACCACTCAAGAGAATGTACAAAGACTTTGCATTGTGTTGGTGCTAGGATTCTTTGTGGGATCTCTATAATAAATTGAATGCATATAATGGGTCTTTAATAATTGCAATGTAATAATATTGCTTATGAATTAGTTAACAGTTAATTTAAATTATTAATCTGTACTCTTCATACAATAAGGGTTTTCACTGTTAAATCATTTATCTAGCCGTCTTACTTAGCCAATTACTACGATGAGTTGTTTATTTCCAATGTTTCCCACTCATAGTTGCATTAGCTTGTCCATAATAACGATTATAAATTTTTAAAAAAATTATTTTTATTTCTTTTACTTGGTGGTGTTCTATGACTTTCCATAGTTAATTTTTATAGAAAGCAAATCGGTCCATTCAATGATTGCTCAAGAAATGCAGCACAGTGTCGATTCAGTTTTATTTTTAGTATATCAAATTGTCCAGGCTTTCTCGCTTTTTTCATAGTAATATTTATACCCACCCAAATTCAAATAGTAAATATTTCATTTCAACCAAGTCAGTAGATTTTTGTAGCACATGTTTCCAAAAATTGAAACTAAAATATTACCAGCAATTAAATTATCCAGCTGATCATAATGTAAACAAATATGTTCTTCATAAGGATAACATGGGATATTTAAAAGCCTCTGGGGGAGAGCCCAGGGGACTTTTTCAAAAATGTAAGGTTGGTTTGCAAATCTACACACCTAGACGAACATTTTGGTATATAATATGTGGGGTTAAATATTAAAACAATAAAGTTTTATTGTTAACAAAGTTTCATGTAGCGTAATAATAAAATAGACATATAGAGATTTAGCAGAGTGACGAATGACAACCAAAAGGGTAATATTATTTAGGGCTCCGACTCTAAAGAATTTGATTTTTGCTAAAGTAGTCTAAAGATTCAATGATGCCGTCCAAATTTATTACGGTTTAAATTGGAATTGTAATTTAACAGCCGATCACTCAGTTGAATGTTTAACCTCAGTCAGATTGTAAACAAGAGACAACCCAGATTATGAAAATGGATTTTAGATTGGCTACTTTTTGATAATAATTGTAAATTGCTTATGGTAGATTAATCACTCTTTATGGCGTAGGTGTAGAGTAAAAAATATCCTAAATTAATGTTGTATTCACTTAATAATTGTCTTAAGCAAAATAAATATAACTATAAATTAAACTATAAAAAATACAGGTTGGATAGTCACAGTAGTGTAGTTCGGACCGTTTCACTATCAAAACTTTAAAATGGCGTAAAAATCCTTAAAAAATAGGGTAAAATTACTGTGTAGAGTTTTCGAAACAAGACCAGCAGGTGTCTTATCAAACGTTCCATTTGGAGCACCGAATGTTCAATCATCTAATGGATGTTTACCTGTAATACCACTCAGGCCTCACACTGACCCTGAGCTGCTTACAAACACTGAGATCACCTACATAAAACCATTACATTACTGTGGATATGATGTCTATTGAGAATACATGCGAAGCTGGAAAAAGCCGATTATAGTAGGTAACTAAAATGTTTGTTATGGTTCATTGTTTTACTGTTTTATTCAATTGAATTTCTGCTTGGGTGTGATTTAATATCAAATTATGCAAAGAAGAAAATTTCAACTTTTTCTAATTCTAAAAACTACTCACTGGTGACGTACTTTGTGTATTTCAAGCTACAAATTAATTTAGAGCGGATTTTGAATGGTTAGAATGGTTTAGAATGGTTTAGATGATTTATAAGAACTACCTACAAAGATTGGGGATTTTCATAGCAAGGGCCATTTAGTAAATGCCCATAAACGAAGGTGAGCTGGCTGCAGTTTCAAACTAGCATAAAACCATAAACTACTCTCACAATTGATTCGGTAACCTTTTGATTATCATGTGAGCACTGAAATCACTCAGCCACCAAGCTATACTAGCAGCTAAACCAATTCTCTAACTCTTTCATCAATTGTATTTCAGCATTTAAAGTTCTAGTGATATTTGAGGAAAAAAATAAAATTATTCCATTTAGTATGTGAATTGATTTTCTTTAATTTTAATTTTATAGGTTTAGTGCATACGAATATACATCGTTGAAATAATAAGAGCGCTATCAATTATTAGTAAAATTAAAATTAATAATCAAGCAATCGGTTCTGACATTAAAGCAATACAATATGTATATTAGTAGCCTATACGTCAAAATGAGTCCAAAAGTATTAGCAGAGAGCAAAATTCCCTAAATTCTTATTTAACTCGTAATCATAACGTATATGGAGGGAGAGTAATGACAGCAGTTCGTGATAAAACTCTGTATTAAGCTTTAACAAAACTTTAACAACTCAGTGCAGTTCTTTATGAAGTTACTTAAGAGGAAGTTGGCAACAACTCTTGTTATTGTTGTAGGCGTTTAGAAGATTACAATGAAGTGATTTCTCCTAATAAGACTCAATAGAGTATTGTACAACTTTTGTGTTCATCAAGGACACGAATAGGTTCTATAATTTCAGAAAAACTTTTTCTGATTGTAAAACTGTGTCTTTTTAAATTTTTAGTTTATTTTTTGTAATATTTATAGCAATAGTTTGTAGCTTGGTTATAAACGATTTGCTCATTTTTTTCCCTTATAGAGTTTAGATTTAAGTTAATTTTTCCTTTCAGTTTTGACAATTAGTTAAGTCATTATAAACTAATGAAAAACATGATGTAACTGCTGTTGATTGACAAATCTGTAACACTAAGCAATCGTAAGGTGTGGAGTTTTTTAATACAAAAACTATCTCTTTTCCATTAAGAAACCTATCTGATTAAAATGTTCAATATAGGTGGATGACCAACTGAAGTAAACTCCAAATACTTACTGTGAGGATTCAATCTTGGACCTCCAGTACCAAACCTAAATATTAACCACTACAACAATGCACTCTGTGATTCATTTAAATATAAAAATGTCACTATTTACTACACCGTAATAAATAGGGTGTAGTGTTGCACGGGTACCCGTGTTTTAAGGGTGTCCCGTAAAGAAGTACAACAAATGTATGAATAGATTTAATGAGTCAAATTAACACAAACAATAAGAATAACATTTTTTCCAACAACAAAAAATCCTCGTTAGCTAGAAATCCAGCCTTTTATTTTTTAACTGATATCAGCAGCAATTTCAAAAAGATCTACATATAAATAGCTGTGGAATCCCAATCTTTCGTTCTACAAACCAGGCAACATAAGTCCAAGCAGTAGTGACCACATTTGCCCCTAAATATTGTGACTTTTCAGCTATTCATCATTTGACATTTTTGAGCTTGGTGTCGTTAAACTTGGTGTTCTTAGCTTTTTTCATAGAATTGACAATTTTGTAGTAATTTAAGCTATAAAAATTGAAATGACCACAATTTTGAAACCAAAATATGTTTTTAATGATTATCATTAAAAACTTAACTCACTTTAAACTTTAAGTCATTAAAATTAACATCTTATTAACTTATGAAATGATAAGACAGTTTTCTGACTATATATTACACCAAATTTTTATTATAATATCTTAAATAGTTTTTGAGGTAAAGTTAAAAATAAAACTTAAAGCTTAACGGCGTTGCCTAAGAGAAACTGTTGAACAAATACAGATATTTGTAGATATTTGTTTCATTTTGACCCATCAAAAATAATCCTAAGTTTCTAAATTACTTCAAATCAATCTTTATTTTCTAAATAATAATGTAGCATTACAATACATGATATAAAAAAATATCACATGGGCTTCTGCCTGTGCGTGGTACTTACAGGAACCCCGTCTATAAGAGAAAAGAAGACATATTATTCATGTTTATATTTGTATTCACATTATTATATGATAAACTTTATATTTTACTGGTTATTCGTAGTGGTGATGTTTACACACGTATACGAAACATTTCAAAACAGTATATTTAAAAATATGACGCCAATCATGCCGAGAATGAAATTACAGAAATAATTTAAAGCTGAGAGAAAAGTTGGATGGTAAAAATTCCGCTGCAGCGTCGAGGCATGAAAATTAAGGAAGATCACGCTCTTCGCTAAATACAAGATTTTCCGTCATCCGGTCCTATTTTTATCACGATTCTTTTGATTGTGCTTATAAAAATAAGTACGACATATATTATTTACTATTTTAATTTTCAATCCATATGTCAATATAGAAACACTTATAAATTTTAAATTAGTGTCACTTTAAATATCAAACAATTGTCCTACGTCATAGTAGGCCTAATATTATACTCAGTAATACATTCCTAAATAGCGCATAAAAGTCATAATATGTATTTGTTAGAAGTTTGGAGAATATAGCTTATAAATAGAATAGATTCATGCATAATTTGTTTATTCAGACATACTTTAGTTTACGTAGTTTTAATGAGTTATACTTTAATAAAAACTAGTTTCCTTGTACTAGATAGGTTACGGGAAATTGGATATCGAAAACCCCGCTAAGCTCTTGGATGGGTTGATTCTGTTTACGAGTAAATGTCAACCAAACAAAATGAGAGCCTTATAATCTTTTGTTTGTTCCGTCTTTTCCTCCTAAATAAGTTAAATCCTCTTTTGAATCTTGCAATCTTATTACTGAATTTCATATAAATTTAACGACTCGTTGCTACCATATATTCTCTATATTATGGCATTTGATAGAAACTAGCCGTCATTATATGCTTTTGTGTTTCCGCTTAATTATCGTGACGGTTATTATTTAAGTGTTTGTTATAAGAATAAAACATACATTAGGTCTCCTTGAGAAAACAATTATAAGATTATACTTTATTTTTTGTATTTTGAAATATCTAATAAAAAATAAAAAAATTCTCTATGATTGAATTTTAATTTTGGTCATAAGATACATAACCACATTATATTTATTTTATTCATATTTGCCTCCAGGATTGATTAATTGACTAAAATGAGGTTACAAACCTGTCGTCAATCAATCCTATATTTTGTCGTGATGACTATAGTTTCGGGGTTAAAACCCCATTTTCAAATCCTCAGTAGTCAAATCGTCAAACGTATCATCTTGCACTTGCCGTTGTCAATACATTACACATGAACGTACACGGAAACATTTAGATATACAAAAAATATGTACAATCACGTTAGGCCAAAACCAGACTGTAGGTAAGTAAATTACACACTTCATATTTTATACTTCACTGGGTTCTACCACCTTTTCTTTTATTGAATAAAATAGACTTCTAGGATTTAGACCACATATATATTTCTAAGCCCTTACGTACTATAGTAAAAAAAATATTTACAACACACATAAATCTTAAACATCATCATGCGGTATTTTAGTACAGATCTAGCACTTATAGAAAGTTATTGGGCGTTTGTTTTCGTTCTAAGTTCTACGCTGAATTATATTATTCTACGAAATCATCACTTTTCCCAGCAAAAGGTGTCAACATAATACAAATTTGGTATGTAGCTTATAACGTCTGCAATCCATTTTATATTACTTCAAAACAATTTATAAAAATGCAATGTTTGAATCTTTGTTTTAAGGATAATCTTATATATATATGTATCGTAAACAGTCGCATAAATATCCGTGAAAATCAGTGGAACTAGTGTAATCGTAAATAAATAAGGAAAAAACATTAATTGGTTGCAAAAACTTTGAAAATTGAAAATAATACACAAATACGTTCAAAGTAAAAAGCTACCATACAGCTAAAATACATACCAAGCTTGACAAAGGCAGAGGAAAATAAAGCAGTAAATAAAAATTGTTGTCACACTTTACTGAAGTAATGTTAACAGCAATGTTTCAGTAGAACCTGACTTGAGTTTGCAAGTACACATTTCTTTTCAAGCTGTCAGTCATAAAAAGTTGCATTTGCAACGACAACTTAATTCATTGCACTTGGAATGCAAATAGAAAGAGCGATATTCAGAAATATGTATACTAGTCAAAATAGCATTATCCTGTATGGTAAAAATCCCCTCTAAATATTTTAATCAGAACATATCTGCATCAGAGGTAATAATTTCAGTTTTATTCATCTACCAACCAGCTTGTCAATCAGCCCGGATGCGGATCAATTATTCAGGTTCATTTACTTGGGAGGAAAATCAGTCAATTCAGTATTCATTTAGTCACATACTCACATAGTTCACTCAATCGCTTACTGGACTCTCCAAATTCTGGATTGGTCCATTTTAGTATAACAACTTGACTACACCTTTGAGTAGTCATTCAGACAATTCAACACTCCACACTGAATACACTTTCGTTGTCCACAAACAATCTAGTGATTTTAATAAATAACATCTATTTCAATAATGACAGGTTACTGGCTTAATGCAAAAAATTAGTGACTTATAGACACTGATAAATTAACAGTTCAGAACCTAAATTATCAGTTACTCTTTACTTATGCCACAAACCTTGGCTCTAACTTATTATTTACTTGGTACTTTTTTTACTCGTACCATTTAACTACGATTACCTTTCAAATACTTAAGTGGCCTTTTACACGTTATAGTTACCTTTAATTTACTCCGGTGATCATTTATTAACCACAGTTACCTCAAATTTACTCCAGTGACCATTTATTAACTATAGTTACCTCAAATTTACTCCAGTGACCATTTATTAACTACATTTACCTCTAATTTACTCCAGTGTCAATTTATTAACTTCGATTACCTTTCATATACTCGAGTGACGTTTTTCATGTCATAGTTACCTCTAATTTACCCCAGTCCTCTAATTAACTACAGTTACCTTTCATAAACTCGAGTGACCTTTTTCATGTCATAGTTACCTCTTATTTACTCCAGTCCTCTAATTAACTACAGTTACCTTTCATATACTCGAGTGACCTTTTTCATGCCATAGTTACTTCTAATTTACCCCAGTCCTCTAATTAACTACAGTTACCTTTTCATATACTCGAGTGACCTTTTTCATGTCATAGTTACCTCTAATTTACTCCAGTCCTCTAATTAACTACAGTTACCTTTCATATACTCAAGTGACTATTTAATATAGTTCAATATATTTTACTATTGTGGCTCATTTATTACTACAGTTACCTTTAATACACTCCAGTTGCCATTTATACATTTCAAGTACCTGTCATGTGCTCTAGTGACTATATACGGTACAGTAACCTTACATTCACTCCAATGACCCTTGTACATGTACAGTATACTTGTTACTCCAGTGACCCATAACGCTACATTAACTTGATATTTTCTTTAGTTACAGTTCGTAGCTCAAATTACTCAATTGACAATTTAAACGCTACAGTTACTTCTCATAACAACATATTCAAGTGTTACTTATAATTTAATCTATATCATATAAAAACCTAATATTACAAAGTACAGTAACAAAGCAGGAATCATCACACTATTAATTGTTGTTATTTTACCCAGATGACGACTCATAATTTACAGTTTATTACCATTTACTCTAGCGATGGTCCATACACTGCATTTAATCCTCATTTACACTATTAGCTAGTTATAGGCTACACCACAGGTACTTGTTTTGTTTTTTAGTGCCAATTGATTTTTTTATCGTAGATTTTTCAAACTAACTCATTTTTCATTATATTGGTAATGCTTTTATCTACGACCGTTTTATAAAGTAGACTTATAAATCCACTTCTTGGAATTGAAAAGATTCATTTTACAGTAAGCCTATTGTTTATTTACTTTTCAGTAAGGTTTGGACCAATGAGGTTCAATAATTAAGAGACAAGATGTAGCATTGTAATTCTTTGAAATTCATCTTATCAGCTATTAAGAGTAGATTACTTTTAATTAAACAAAGACCGGTTGGGACAATAAGTCTTTGCATCACAATCAGTGGCAATGAGAGGTTATAAAAGAAAACAACCTCTCTCGGAAGTTCTGAGTAGTGGTATTTATTAATTAAGAAACTGTAGTAAGTAAAGTAGTGTTCACAACTCGCGTAATTAGCCTTTGTGACACTCGTAGAAGTTTTAAAGGCACTCGCCAAGGCTCGTACCTTAAATTTTCTACTCGTGTCGTAAAGACTATCATTACGTGATCGTTGCGTAAACTACTCACAACTATAAGACACGATAAGAATAGCCTGCTAACGTTGTTCTTATTATTTGTTGATCGTTTCAAACTTACGTTTACTAAATTATTAATCAAATATTTGGTTGAATAAAACAAAGATAAACACAAAAAATGACATGTCCACCTCTCCACTCACCGACACATAAAGCCACTCCACCATTGGTCTGTAAGTGGGACTCGGGCATTGACAGGCTGAAAGCTTACTATTCACTTGAATGGTAAAGTGAATACAGCCTGACAGGCTTCTAACAGCACTCTCACACTGTACATCAACAGCTGCATTTATTTTTCAACACGAATGATAATGTAAAGATAACTTTATTGTGAATATGTCCTGAAATTTTGTAAATATATGATTAGTATGATGGTTGCGATTGTTATTGTGAAAATGGTTGCATTCAATACATTAAATAAAAAAACCTCTTCGAAACGTCCAAAGTCCTTGATGATTGGGGTTTTAAATTAATATTGTTGGCTTAGAGAACCAGCTCATGTATAGCTCGTAACAAAGATACATTTTTACAAATTTGGGATTCATACTATCTGTATTCATAAAAATACACAATCTGGTGTTTGGGCGTTGTATAATAAAATTTACAAATCCAAATGCATGTAAGAAATAGAAGATCGGGTACAGTTAGACACATACTAACAATAGGCAATCCACTTTATATCCTCTGTGTCTTATTATATTTCAAAATATAAAAAATTACAAAAATATAACTATATTAATGATTTATCGTTGTAAGCAAAAAAACCTGTAGAAATACATGATGGATTGAATTTATTTATTCAATGATAAGTAAATGTATTAGCATTTCATGTTGGTAAGCATTATATGAGTATTACTAAACGTTGATAAAACATTCAACAGATAAATTTAAACTGAAGCACCGAGTTACATAATGGGACATGTTGCTTGATGTCACATGAGCGTTTAGCTCAAACCAGAGATTGAGAAATCGCGTGGCTTAGGAGGTTTAGGGGATGAAACTGGTGACGTCAGCAAAATGCCGCTTCAAACCTGTCTTTTTTGGCCATACAGATAACGTAGTAGATTATGAAATATGTCTATTTTTAGCTTATTTATTTTACCTTGTCATAGGCATTGGAATTGGTTATTTAATAATATGCTATTGTTTAGTATTACTAGACGGTTGATCTTTGCAAATAATATTTAAGTTGCTTACCCAATTTCTATACCGATTGAGTATAAGATTTTAGCAACATTGGGAAATTCTCCTCACTTGAAAGACCTGTCACATTTATTTTCCATATAGAATTTTATAGCTCTTTAAGGTGTGCTCTGAAACTTTAGGTCACAACACAGCCACATAGCTTAAAGGAACAAGAATACTGAATAAAGCATGGGACTTCAGTCCCAGAGGTCCTGGGTTCAAATCCTGCAGATCACCAAATGATCTTTTCTAAGAGATAATGCAGCTACCCTCTAGGTTTAGCCTGAAGTAATGTCAAAAAGGTTTTGGCTGAAGCCCTGCTTCCAAGGATGTTTATGTAGGTGAAAAGTATAGAAAATATAACATTAGAAATAAAAATATAGATTGTCTTGAATAAAAAGAGTATAAGTTACCTGAAAAACTATCAATTCGAAAATATTTGGACGGTAAAAGTTATACAGGGTGGCTGAAAAGTAACTTGCACCCTCCCCCCCTTAACTTTTCAACCATTTGAGATATTTGAATTCAGTTTGCGGCAACCTTCTTAGATAAGAGGGGCTACAATAATTATGGTCAATTTTGAAAATTTTGCCCTTAAGGGTAGCGGGGTAAGGGGTAGCTCAAGATTTTCAAATGACAAGTATAGTCGAGTTTGGTATCATTTTACAGGTCTTGACAAAACATAACAAATAACATAAAGAAAATAGAAATCAGACCATTAATAACAAAATGGCAGTTCAAAATTACTTTAAAAAACCATTGTCTCAATCATTTTTAGCTGCAATTTTTTTTATTAATGGTCCGATTTCTATTTTCTTTATGTTATTTGTTATGTTTTGTCAAGACCTGTAAAATAATACCAAATTCGACTATATTTGCTATTTGAAAATTTTGAGCTACCCCTAAGGGCAAAATTTTCAAAACTGACCATAATTATTGTAGCCCTTCATTTCCAAACAAGTTGCCACAAACCGATTTCAAATATCTCAAATAGTTAAAAACTTAAAGAGGGTGAAAGTTATTTTTTTTGCCACCCTCATCGTTATTTGTATTTGAAACGTTTTAGGGCGCCATTTTGTTATTAGTGAGCCGATTTTGATTTTATTTATGCCAATTGTTTATGTTTCGTCAAGGCCTGTAAAATGATACCAAACTCGGCTATACTTGTCATTCGAAAATTTTGAGCAACCCCTTACCCCCGCTACCCCTAAGGGTAACATTTTCAAAATCGACCATAATTATTGTAGCTCCTCATATCTAAGAAGGTTGCCGCAAACCGATTTCAAATATCTTAAATAGTTGAAAAGTTAAGGGGGGTGCAAGTTACTTTTCAGCCACCCTGCATTGTTTTAACTAAACCACAGTAATTAAACAAAATATCCGAATATATTTGATTCAACGATACTGTATATCACGATTTGCACTTCTCTTCGTACAAAGTTCAACTGTATTTTAAGTGATTTCTAATTTGTTTTGCAGGTGTGGCAGGATGGTCGAGAGTTTAAAGGTGGTGTCCGTACTACTAGTTACAGGACTTGTTGTTGGTAAGCAGTTTTAATTGTATATAAATGTAAAAAAAATTAAGTTATAAAAATTTTTACGACTGAGATTTTTGTATGTATGTTTACTTATTCTAGAATAAACTATGTCTATGTCTATGTTATGAGCAATTGCTAAGTGTTCACAATTTTGACTTATAAGTTATTACTTAACATTGTTAAAATTGAGTTGGCTTTATGAATATAAAAATGCCGAAATTGTACCTCACACCCACTCATGAAGAAACTTATTTGGTTTATGGGACAAACCATGATTTCCGTGCAATTCAAATCGGCGATAAAACTATCGACATAACATTAAACGTTTGAACCCACGGTGGATTCTTCATTAGACAACCACTATACTATTCACACACTAACTCTAGATTTATTTATTGTCCTTGTAAAACATACAGCAATGAAGAAATTTACTTTAACCCAAGTGTTGTCATTATAACTAATCAAATATTAAATAATATTTGACCGTTCTCTATCAAAACGTAAAAAATTCCACTGGCGTAGAAACAAAAAAAAAAATATGTTGTTTTGCCAACGTAATAAAATTATATGTATATACGCATGCTACTAGTAAAATATCTTACAAAATAAAAGGAATTATATTTAAAAATAAATATACACACTGTTGTTTTTTACAACAGGGTGTATTTTTCAAAGCTGATATCTGATGTAGTATTTAAAATAGCTATTGGACGAGTAATTTGTTTTCTATTTCTGTTAGAAATAGGTACCCGGGTGTCCCAAAAAGAACTAAACAGTTTTGAAATTTATTTATTTATTGGACAATATAAAAATTACAATAACTGATACATTAAATGAAAAGTTATAAAATAAAAGTTAACTATTGCTTGTACACCTCGAAATGTGAACCATTTAGCCCTGTAGATATCCAAGCGATTTTTACGCATTTTTATTATAATGCTTTTATTTTTATTATTTTGTATTACCATAATTACGTTCAAGGTCAAATCGGTGTACCAAACTTATTACTAACGTACGAAAATAAAACCTACAAGTGTACTTTACTTTACCAAAGGATTATTACTCATCCATATAACTAATACTATCATGAGGTATTTTTGAAACTAGAGAGTTCTTTTTCGGACACCCGGTATACTTCAGGGTAATAATTTATTTTTCATTACTGTTTCAATGTTGTTATTGATATAATTTGTTTAATGAACACTAAGTAAAGGTATTTAAAATACGATTTCCTAATAATACGTACGCAAAATACAACACAAAACCATTGAACCACACTATCAACTAGGGTGATATTGATAATGTTTAATTTTGTAATTTGAAAGATAAAAAAATCATAATTATAAAAAAGATTTTAAGTAAACCTCATAATCTGTATACATTATTTGGTGTTTAGAAAATAAACAGAAAGCTCAAAATGATAAAATTTACCGTTACTTAGACTTTTATTTAATAATTAACAAATATAAAACATACACTGTAAGATGAAATAAAAAGTTTCATTTGAAAATGTAGCTATGTGAATATTTGTTTGCTTTAACAAAAAGATTATATCTATTCAATGGTTTCCTAACTGGTTACTACATGCGGAGCATAATACTATGCATGTGTAGCTTATATGTAATGCAAAGTAATAATTTAAACCCAGTAAGCGGAAAAAGGCTTAGTCCCTGTCAAAGGTACCCATTGTGGCCTTATGAATACAAAATGCTATTTAGGAACATAAATATTGTAAAAGAACCTATTATATACTTATACTGTATTAAGGACATGCAGGATTATTAGGGTTACACATTCGCTTGTTTCCCTTTATTCGCTGTAGCGAGTTTAAAGGAATCTAACAACGAAAATGCATTAGGCTATAAAAAGCGCATTTCTGAACAACCGGAAGGGAGGTTTAATAAACGTATCGAAGTGCTTGGCCTTCAAAGTAAGCAGAACCTTTGTCCCGGAAATAACCTATAGCCTTCTATTGTTTCCACTTTCTACTTTACCCCCCCCCCCTACTCCACCACTGTATCTTTCTCTCTCCCTCTCACTCAACAGCTTTGAAGAATATTCTAACCGACCTCCCCCGCGTAGAAACCGAACACCTTACGGTACAAATAAATGAGGCTGGTTAATGAATATCTTTCTGTTGAAAAATTAAAATGACAAGCTTTTGGGAGGGCGGATTTTTTTCATAGTGATGCTTTTTGTATGACTGAATAACATTAAAAGTATTTGACAGTTACCATGAAAAGATTAAATATATACAGTAGCCCGTAATAAATATAACTAGAGGTCGTCCAGCGGTCGAAAACTCGACCAAAAATATGTAAATGAAATTAAATGAAAAAATTAAAATTATATGAAATGAAAAATTATATATTTATTCAGACAAAGTTAGGGCCACATGGCCGTTTCTTACACTATGTAATGTACAGTGTAAACCCCACACTGTAAATAAATCATGTGATAGGAATTTGTTTTGATTTTTTGTTTATATTTTGTTGTTATTTCGTCACCAATATGGCAACCCATAACTCCCGTGTTATTTTTTTTAAGTTTTCAAATTCATTTTTTGTGATTATTTTTGAGCCAATTTCAATTTATAAAGGGATTCTGCACTTCTACAGGAATAGTATATTTCATTACTAGGACCGAAAGTGGCATTTTCCGTCGCGCGCTCAAGTTTTTGTGTGAGGCGAAGCCGAACACAGGGAACATCAATTTCACGTGCGAGGCGAAGCCGAGTATGTAATAGCTATTTTCACGTACGAGGCGAAGCCGAGGACGGGAATAATGGAGCAAGTGCCGGATAATAACTTTCGGTACGAGTTATGAACGATACTTTTCATCACGACGCAAAAATACACAAACACAGAATAGCATACCTCAGTAATATTACAACTATTTTATTTCTCAATTAATTTGATTGAACATCATAATAAAATAAAATAAAATTTTCTAAAAGGAAACCTACGTTTATTTCTTTATACATTTTGTTTAAATGTCAAAATAAAAGAATAAAACAACTTTGAACAATACATACAGCTGATTCAAATCATTAAATTAAACCATAACAAAACACTAGCGCGCGTAGTGAATAAATGGAGAACTAATTGAGAGCGAGGGAAAGTAAATTTAGAGCGAGGGAAAATCAGCTGATCGATTTTCCCTCGCCCTAAATTAGAGCTTGGGAAACGACTACTTTCATTGATGTCAGCTGTTATCGAAAATAGTTACTTTCGTTACGGAGTGATGAAAAATATCTTTCCAACAGTAAGCGTAGATTTTCCCTGCGATGCACACGAGCTGAGAAAAAAGGTTTTAAAGAAACATGCTTGCCTATTAATATTATACTAGTGGTCGTCCTGTGGTCGAAACTCGACCAAAAATAATTAATGTACAGACTTCTCTATTTTCTCCCCACACTGTAAATAAAACATGTGATTGGAATTTCTTCCATTTTTGTTTTGATTTTCTGTTTACATTTTGTTGTTATTTCGTCACCATCATGGCAACCCATATGGTCCATGTTAATTTTTGAAGTTTTCAAATTAATTTTTTGTTCTTATTTGTTAGCCTATTTTAATTTTTAAAAGCATTCTGCACATCTACAGGAAAATATCTTTCCAAAAGTATGCGTAGATTTTCCCTGCGATGCACACGAGCTGAGAAAAAAGGTTTTAAAGAAACATGCTTGCCTATTAATATTATACGAGAGGTCGTCCAGTGGTCGAAACTCGACCAAAAATATGTAATGTACTCACTTATCTATTTTCACCCCACACTGTAAATAAAACATGTGATTGGAGTTTCCTCCATTTGTTTTGATTTTCTGTTTATATTTCGTTGTTATTTCGTAACCAGCATAGCAACGCATAAGATCCATGTTAATTTTTTTCAAATTTTTAAACTCATTTTTCGTGCTTATCTTTGAGCCTATTTAAATTTATAAAGGGATTCTGCACACCTACAGGAAAATAGCTTTCCAACGGTATGCGTAGATTTTCCCTACGATTCACACGAGCTGAGAAAAAAGGTTTTAAAGAAACATGCTTGCCTATTAATATATAGATAGATAGATAGATATATATAGATGTTACAGTTCAACTGTCGTATGTAGTAGCCTCATTGTACTATAAATATAGTTTCAATATATCTGTAATTATAATGAACCTTTTATGAATTATACTTTTAGAACCAGCATTTCCCTTTCAATAGTCTCATCAGTTTTCACAAATGCGAATTCATATTGAACTGCTATAAAATGAAACTTTTTTAAAGATACGTGACCATGTAAACTTAGAGCTATTTAACAGATACGCAAAGCTTTAAAGTTAGTTGTAGTTAAGAAATCGATAAATGTACAACATTTTTCCAAGCAAATAGTTAATTTAATATAATAAGTCCTTGACATGCACTAGGAAGCGATAAATATGTCAGATTACATGGGTTTACCATATTAGTGGAACATGTTTATACGACAAATAATAAGTTTCAAGGTATAGTGTGCAGTGCATGTGTCTACATAAAGTTACTTCGCTAAGTGCGAATCTAACGACACACGAGACTTATGTTTCAGAGTAATGCACGTTTCAGTCCACCTAAAGTGAACTCGTTACGAGTTACTAGTCTTTGATGTCACGTAATATATGTTTCAGAGTGCAGAATGCACGTGTCGGTCCATCTGAAGGTACCTCGCTACGTGCTGCTAGGCTCGCACGTTCTGCTCAAGTGTGAATACAACGTTGAGAAGGACCAACTTCACAAGGTGGAGTGGCTAAAACACGGCCACAAGATCTTTCAGTTCGTCAACGGACGAAAACCTCCTTTTAGAAACTTTACACTGCATGGAGCTCAGATTGATGTAAGTGAGAACAAATATTTTTCACCCTCATTTTCATTCAACGGGGAGCCTATATATGTGTAATTTTGCTTATCCATAAATGTTACTCTTTAATTATGTAATTGTATGCTAACACAAACTAATTTGTATCCCTTTTGCAGCTTACAATATAAAATCATTTATGTATTCTGTCATTTAAACTATGAAGGTAAGGATATTTCTGTAGTAATGAGAATAGAAGGCAGCAATGGCGGCGCTGTATGGAAGTTAAAGTAGATCGTAATTATTTATGAACTGGCAATGGCTCCCTACTCACCCTGGTGTTTAACATTCTCGTCAAACTGTGATTTAGTTTCCACTTAACCTGATGTGATCTAATATATAATCATAATCAAAGTTTGATAGACGATTTTAATAATGTCACTTTGATAAGTATGATTATTTTCTTGAATACAATAGTATAAATATACTGTAGCACTTGCAAAATATTAACTAATATATGTATTCTGAATGCTATATGTTCCAAACGATTTTCTGATAAACCTTGTATATCTTTTATTTACTCATACAATACCAACTTAAATCCATGATAATAAACACAAATGATTACTGTATAGTGTATAGTACCATTATTGTATTCTAATAGTTTTTTATAAATTGTTGATGTGTCTTTGAGATCTTAAAAAACACATTAAAAATAATATTGTACGCATATGAAAGACTATGTAATGAGATTGTTTAAAAACAATATGAAGAATGTGTTTTATGGGAGTTACTAAAGTAGATGGTAGATTGATTATGGTTTGATAATTCAAGTGCCTAAAAGAAAAATTTCCCCAATTACCGAGAACTATGTAATGACCATCTATTTATAAATTTTGTTGTATTAAATCATTTGTTGAAGCTTTTGAATATATATATATATATTTTAAGGAAACCCTACACCAAACCTAAAAACACCTTTTTTTTGGTAAAAGGGCCAATTTTCATCTATAGTGAACGTTATAGATTTTACAAATGAAATTGACAGTTGATTTATACAGAATTATGTTTTAGTTATTTATAATTTCAGCATCTTAGAACTATGCCAGTATTTTGTGTGGTGGGGATCGAGCTGGTCTAGTGGTTAGAGCGCGAGACTTCGGTCCCTGAGGTCCAGGGTTCAATTCCCGTCATATCACCGATGGATTTTATCTAAGTAATAAAGCCGCAACTCCTAGGAATAGCCTGAAGTAATGTGAAAAACAATCCCAGGCTCGTGCCTAGCGTCCTAGGATAAAAATATAGTATTTTGTTTGGTACCATTATTAAAAGTACAAAAATATGTTACAGTAGGATATAGTACCAAATCCTTAAAATACTACATGTTTAGTACTACTTAAACGTCACCAGATACATGTATGTAATATTCCGTAATTCCAAGTGATTTCATAATAATCACTTAATGACAACTGTATTGTGTGCATTGCCCAATAGTAATTACAATATTTAACTAATATTTATTTTACAACATTATTTAATATTTACCTGGCTGGTTCCGTTTATATATGTTTGAAAGTTAAAAAAAGCACACAAAAATTAAATAAACATATAAATAACATGTTATCAGTAAACATCTACAAACAGTGTATGTGTCTACGACTACCTTTATTTAATTTCGCGGCATTGCTGCAAATATTTTCATTACTTCTTAAGCAAATTTATGTTAATTCTTACCAACATAATGAATTACCTGTCTACTAACTCGTTCATAAAGAAACAACAATGGCCGTATACCTCTATCCTACGGTTAGAACACTCGAGCAGTAATTCATTTTGGAGGGAAGGTAAAGGCGGGAACAAAGGTTGTGGAGCATTTCGCGAGGAAGGGCGGGTCCTAATGGTTGTCAGTTAACTCTGTTAATGTCACAAACCCTCCCTTTGTACGCCAGGCTGAGAGGAAAAGGGCGAAGTGAACTACAAATTGGGGGTTAATCAGATTCCAGCAACGGGGTTTAAAATGTAGTCTCGTTGATGTATTTTTATATCTTACTAATAGCCTATTATAAATCTGAAAGTTTGTGAGTTTGTGTGTGTGTGTGTGTGTTGCTCAATCACGCATAAACTACTGGACGGATTGGGCTGAAATTTGGCATGATGATAGCTCACATTCCTGATTAACATTAAAGCATATTATTATCCCAAAAATCCTTTCGGGCTCCGCCCCAGTGGCTCTGTAGTTCCCCATGTTAACCTTATGGTTTTTCATATTTAAAAGGAATTAATGAATCTTAACAGCTGTTTCAATTAAACAAGTTGGTTCTGTTCTATGATGTTCAATAGCATAAAAGTTACAAGGATTACCAACAGGGTGCAGCACTATTATTTTTTTTATTTATGACAACAGCTAATTTCCAACCAAAAGGTGAGTGAGCGTAGCGAACGAACTTCAACCTGGAGGCGAGTTAGCGTAGCGAACGAGCTAACCTGAAGGCAAGTGAGCGCAGCGAACGAGCTCCAACCTAAAGGTGAGTGAGCGTAGCGAACGAACTTCAACCAGAACGTGAATGAGCCATGCGAATACTTATGAAGTTAAACGGGGCAAAACCCGCGGGTACAGCTAGTAATAATATAAAAGAAATAATACAATGTTTGATGAGACATACATACGCATTCCTATGAGATATCTTTTGAATGTGAGAAATTAAAGTTAATACGTAAATTATTGAATTAAAATATATTTCAACCAATTTTTTTTTTATATGTTTAGTAGACTTTTTTTTAATTATCATTCGAATAACATACTACTTAATACCATTATAATGTTGACTAAATGGAAAGTCATCAGAAGGACTATTTAAAATTTAACGTGTACGAACATTTGCAATCGATAAAGGGAAGCTGATTTCGACTAATTAATTCGGTATACGCAAAAAACTAAGCTAGAAAATGCATAAACCATCAACTTGACAAATCTAATCCCTTACGAGAAATTATGGTAATTTATTTAATTAAAATTTTCGTCTATGATTAAGCTTTAATAAGAATCAAATATTTTTCTGGGGATGATAATAGTTAAGAGTTCTCTACAGCTGCTGATTGAATCACTGTTCGACTCTGATCCCAGCTACACGGAAACCTTTAGCGATTTATATATATACTCTTTTATTAGTAATAAGCGGTTGTGGAACAGTAACGTTTTTATTCATTGCCTTATTTTCACTCCAAACCTAACAGCACACCTTGAACTACTAGACGAGACTTTGACCTTGACTGTTAGTGACGTAGTTGTTACTTATTTTAACCATATTGATCGCACGAAATAAAACAAGGCTAAAGAAGACCTGTAACCCAGAGCAGCCTTGGTGAGATCTCTACTCACTCAAAGGTTATGATCTTGTTACTTAAAATGTATTACAAATATTTTGTAAATCTGCAGGATAACTTAATTTTTATTTTGGTTATTTATGTGTATAGTGGGCGCAGAGCAACGAACAGCAAGTTCGACTGAAGATTCTCGACTTTGACGCCTCAGGCATTTACAGCTGTGAGGTGACTACTGAGACGCCCATCTACACAAAGGCGTCTGAAGACGAGGAAGTCACTGTGATCAGTGAGTATTAACATAGACGAATAGAATATAGACCAACAGCAGTGATGTGTTTAGCATAAATTCTGGCGTCCACTGCTAGGAGTGCCGTGTAGTTAATGCGCACCCGCTACGTAACTACACGACACTCCTAGCGGTAGACGCAATAACTTATGCTAACCACAGCACTGTTGTCGTTCTGATTTAGTACTATTAATCGATTGCATTTAATTATTAGTTGTAGCTTTAGTAAAAGGATTTTAGAAGTTGCAAACCCATTTTTAATTAAAAAATCCAAAATAATGCGTAAGCTCGTTTTGGAAATTGTTTAGCAGTCTTAATGATTCAGAAGAAATATGTAAACTGTTACAACTTAGAGAGCTGAAAGCACAAGAAATACGTGAAAAAACACTTGTATTTACTCACAAGACGGTAAAAGATGGTAAATGTTGATCGATTTCGATTGGACACTCCCAATCGTCATCAGACCCAATAGGCGAATCTTCGTGGCAAGTGTATAATCGTAATCGATTACCCACTCACCATCATTTATATGTATTTACCGCCTTGTGAGTAAACAGTATAAGTGTAGCACGAGCATTGTATTACATTTAAAAATTATACAGTTGCGAAATACTAACCTACGTACTACCAAATAATTTTAACTGACTAATGAAAGAAAGATCTAAAAACTACATTTGTTTATTGTTTACTATCGATAGTAGAAGACACGATGGTATTTTATTTAGAGACTTTATATTCCTTGATACAGAGAAGCAGATAGAGGACCCGACAATCACCTACTGGAAGACGGAGTACACTGTTGGAGAACGACTAGAGGTGAATTGTACCTCTGGCCAGTCCAGGCCTACCCCGGAGGTCACGTGGCTGCTCAACGGAAAACAGGTGAGGAGATCTAATATACTTATATTTACTCATTGTTCTTGAATTATTGTGGACGGACTCATCAATTTTGATGTTTATTTGTTTTCACGTCCAGTGCCTTTGGATGACTGAAATCTGTCATCGCATGCTGATTGGTTCCTGGAATCTGGAACCCAATTTCAGCTGTCTCTAGTAGACATTTCTGAATTTCGATATGACTAATCAAAGTCATTTTAAACTTAATTGAGGTATAATTAATAAATATACATAGTCTCTGTGAAAATTTTGAAAAGTAGGGCACTCTTGACATTGTGGATTGCTAAATTCTTCCACTGTCACACAGAGTTTGTAAAAGCGAGTCGAACGCTCGTACTGCCCAGTGAATGCTGGAATCTCGTAATGAACACGTTCCACGCAAATCACATTTACTGTTGTCTCATGGTGGTCTTCGGACCTATCCATGACTGAAGAGACTAAAATAAAGTCGAAACAACAGAGCACACTTCTAATCCTGAAAGATGGATTAGTCGTATTGGACATAGCGCAGGCTCAATCAAATTTCGAATCTACATACCACACACGAACATGGATCGTACACACCCGAGACGGTACGTGTGACAATCTCAATGCTCGGAGAGGTTGAGATTTTGGTTTTGTAATTTGAAAGAACATTCAAAAGAATGTAATTGAAAATTGGCAAGGGATTCGTCCCATTTACCTTCAAAAAGATTAACCTGTAATGAAGCGCTTGTCTTATCCCCTCACAATAACGCGTAACCGGGTTTTAGACGTAGGGCAGATGCTGATCTTAATTGCAGCTATCAACCACGAAAGCTATATGCTGTGGGAACCCTCACGATCGCCGGATAGGCAGATGCCGCCCACACGAATTGTGTAGAAGAGCCTAAACGTGCTACTGTTTGATGATATCAGTGATTCTAAATTGCAGTCTGATTGAGAAGACTGACCAGCTCCGCTGGATTTGCAACTACATCACCTGTCACAATCACTTTAACCAATTAATAATTTTGAGTGACTTGTAACATTAGGTGCAAGTGTTTGGCTTCGCAACCTTCTAAAATTCTAAATTAATTTTGCAGGTTAGATGTATTGGTCACGAAACTCGTTCTTGGGGTTATACGTGCGAAAAGACGCCCTAGTGGCGGAATCACTCTTGCAACGTAAAAGGTGCGATTGTACGCATAACGATATCATCTGTTTCGGTCTCAGGGCTAGATAGCCCATACCTCATCAGGTGCACACTTTAGTGCACGACAGATTGAATTATAATGTGTTGAGGACGGATTAAATTTTTCATCGTCCAACTGAAATTTTGAATTTTGATGTTTCTAAATTTTGAAAAGATGAAATTGTCAACTTAGAGTTGACCAGGCACACCTGAGTATTTACTCATTGTTCTTGAATTATTGTGGACGGACTCATCAATTTTGATGTTTATTTGTTTTCACGTCCAGTGCCTTTGGATGACTGAAATCTGTCATCGCATGCTGATTGGTTCCTGGAATCTGGAACCCAATTTCAGCTGTCTCTAGTAGACATTTCTGAATTTCGATATGACTAATCAAAGTCATTTTAAACTTAATTGAGGTATAATTAATAAATATACATAGTCTCTGTGAAAATTTTGAAAAGTAGGGCACTCTTGACATTGTGGATTGCTAAATTCTTCCACTGTCACACAGAGTTTGTAAAAGCGAGTCGAACGCTCGTACTGCCCAGTGAATGCTGGAATCTCGTAATGAACACGTTCCACGCAAATCACATTTACTGTTGTCTCATGGTGGTCTTCGGACCTATCCATGACTGAAGAGACTAAAATAAAGTCGAAACAACAGAGCACACTTCTAATCCTGAAAGATGGATTAGTCGTATTGGACATAGCGCAGGCTCAATCAAATTTCGAATCTACATACCACACACGAACATGGATCGTACACACCCGAGACGGTACGTGTGACAATCTCAATGCTCGGAGAGGTTGAGATTTTGGTTTTGTAATTTGAAAGAACATTCAAAAGAATGTAATTGAAAATTGGCAAGGGATTCGTCCCATTTACCTTCAAAAAGATTAACCTGTAATGAAGCGCTTGTCTTATCCCCTCACAATAACGCGTAACCGGGTTTTAGACGTAGGGCAGATGCTGATCTTAATTGCAGCTATCAACCACGAAAGCTATATGCTGTGGGAACCCTCACGATCGCCGGATAGGCAGATGCCGCCCACACGAATTGTGTAGAAGAGCCTAAACGTGCTACTGTTTGATGATATCAGTGATTCTAAATTGCAGTCTGATTGAGAAGACTGACCAGCTCCGCTGGATTTGCAACTACATCACCTGTCACAATCACTTTAACCAATTAATAATTTTGAGTGACTTGTAACATTAGGTGCAAGTGTTTGGCTTCGCAACCTTCTAAAATTCTAAATTAATTTTGCAGGTTAGATGTATTGGTCACGAAACTCGTTCTTGGGGTTATACGTGCGAAAAGACGCCCTAGTGGCGGAATCACTCTTGCAACGTAAAAGGTGCGATTGTACGCATAACGATATCATCTGTTTCGGTCTCAGGGCTAGATAGCCCATACCTCATCAGGTGCACACTTTAAAGTGTGCATAAAGTGTGCACCTGATGAGGTATGGGCTATCTAGCCCTGAGACCGAAACAGATGATATCGTTATGCGTACAATCGCACCTTTTACGTTGCAAGAGTGATTCCGCCACTAGGGCGTCTTTTCGCACGTATAACCCCAAGAACGAGTTTCGTGACCAATACATCTAACCTGCAAAATTAATTTAGAATTTTAGAAGGTTGCGAAGCCAAACACTTGCACCTAATGTTACAAGTCACTCAAAATTATTAATTGGTTAAAGTGATTGTGACAGGTGATGTAGTTGCAAATCCAGCGGAGCTGGTCAGTCTTCTCAATCAGACTGCAATTTAGAATCACTGATATCATCAAACAGTAGCACGTTTAGGCTCTTCTACACAATTCGTGTGGGCGGCATCTGCCTATCCGGCGATCGTGAGGGTTCCCACAGCATATAGCTTTCGTGGTTGATAGCTGCAATTAAGATCAGCATCTGCCCTACGTCTAAAACCCGGTTACGCGTTATTGTGAGGGGATAAGACAAGCGCTTCATTACAGGTTAATCTTTTTGAAGGTAAATGGGACGAATCCCTTGCCAATTTTCAATTACATTCTTTTGAATGTTCTTTCAAATTACAAAACCAAAATCTCAACCTCTCCGAGCATTGAGATTGTCACACGTACCGTCTCGGGTGTGTACGATCCATGTTCGTGTGTGGTATGTAGATTCGAAATTTGATTGAGCCTGCGCTATGTCCAATACGACTAATCCATCTTTCAGGATTAGAAGTGTGCTCTGTTGTTTCGACTTTATTTTAGTCTCTTCAGTCATGGATAGGTCCGAAGACCACCATGAGACAACAGTAAATGTGATTTGCGTGGAACGTGTTCATTACGAGATTCCAGCATTCACTGGGCAGTACGAGCGTTCGACTCGCTTTTACAAACTCTGTGTGACAGTGGAAGAATTTAGCAATCCACAATGTCAAGAGTGCCCTACTTTTCAAAATTTTCACAGAGACTATGTATATTTATTAATTATACCTCAATTAAGTTTAAAATGACTTTGATTAGTCATATCGAAATTCAGAAATGTCTACTAGAGACAGCTGAAATTGGGTTCCAGATTCCAGGAACCAATCAGCATGCGATGACAGATTTCAGTCATCCAAAGGCACTGGACGTGAAAACAAATAAACATCAAAATTGATGAGTCCGTCCACAATAATTCAAGAACAATGAGTAAATACTCAGGTGTGCCTGGTCAACTCTAAGTTGACAATTTCATCTTTTCAAAATTTAGAAACATCAAAATTCAAAATTTCAGTTGGACGATGAAAAATTTAATCCGTCCTCAACACATTATAATTCAATCTGTCGTGCACTAAAGTGTGCACCTGATGAGGTATGGGCTATCTAGCCCTGAGACCGAAACAGATGATATCGTTATGCGTACAATCGCACCTTTTACGTTGCAAGAGTGATTCCGCCACTAGGGCGTCTTTTCGCACGTATAACCCCAAGAACGAGTTTCGTGACCAATACATCTAACCTGCAAAATTAATTTAGAATTTTAGAAGGTTGCGAAGCCAAACACTTGCACCTAATGTTACAAGTCACTCAAAATTATTAATTGGTTAAAGTGATTGTGACAGGTGATGTAGTTGCAAATCCAGCGGAGCTGGTCAGTCTTCTCAATCAGACTGCAATTTAGAATCACTGATATCATCAAACAGTAGCACGTTTAGGCTCTTCTACACAATTCGTGTGGGCGGCATCTGCCTATCCGGCGATCGTGAGGGTTCCCACAGCATATAGCTTTCGTGGTTGATAGCTGCAATTAAGATCAGCATCTGCCCTACGTCTAAAACCCGGTTACGCGTTATTGTGAGGGGATAAGACAAGCGCTTCATTACAGGTTAATCTTTTTGAAGGTAAATGGGACGAATCCCTTGCCAATTTTCAATTACATTCTTTTGAATGTTCTTTCAAATTACAAAACCAAAATCTCAACCTCTCCGAGCATTGAGATTGTCACACGTACCGTCTCGGGTGTGTACGATCCATGTTCGTGTGTGGTATGTAGATTCGAAATTTGATTGAGCCTGCGCTATGTCCAATACGACTAATCCATCTTTCAGGATTAGAAGTGTGCTCTGTTGTTTCGACTTTATTTTAGTCTCTTCAGTCATGGATAGGTCCGAAGACCACCATGAGACAACAGTAAATGTGATTTGCGTGGAACGTGTTCATTACGAGATTCCAGCATTCACTGGGCAGTACGAGCGTTCGACTCGCTTTTACAAACTCTGTGTGACAGTGGAAGAATTTAGCAATCCACAATGTCAAGAGTGCCCTACTTTTCAAAATTTTCACAGAGACTATGTATATTTATTAATTATACCTCAATTAAGTTTAAAATGACTTTGATTAGTCATATCGAAATTCAGAAATGTCTACTAGAGACAGCTGAAATTGGGTTCCAGATTCCAGGAACCAATCAGCATGCGATGACAGATTTCAGTCATCCAAAGGCACTGGACGTGAAAACAAATAAACATCAAAATTGATGAGTCCGTCCACAATAATTCAAGAACAATGAGTAAATACTCAGGTGTGCCTGGTCAACTCTAAGTTGACAATTTCATCTTTTCAAAATTTAGAAACATCAAAATTCAAAATTTCAGTTGGACGATGAAAAATTTAATCCGTCCTCAACACATTATAATTCAATCTGTCGTGCACTAAAGTGTGCACCTGATGAGGTATGGGCTATCTAGCCCTGAGACCGAAACAGATGATATCGTTATGCGTACAATCGCACCTTTTACGTTGCAAGAGTGATTCCGCCACTAGGGCGTCTTTTCGCACGTATAACCCCAAGAACGAGTTTCGTGACCAATACATCTAACCTGCAAAATTAATTTAGAATTTTAGAAGGTTGCGAAGCCAAACACTTGCACCTAATGTTACAAGTCACTCAAAATTATTAATTGGTTAAAGTGATTGTGACAGGTGATGTAGTTGCAAATCCAGCGGAGCTGGTCAGTCTTCTCAATCAGACTGCAATTTAGAATCACTGATATCATCAAACAGTAGCACGTTTAGGCTCTTCTACACAATTCGTGTGGGCGGCATCTGCCTATCCGGCGATCGTGAGGGTTCCCACAGCATATAGCTTTCGTGGTTGATAGCTGCAATTAAGATCAGCATCTGCCCTACGTCTAAAACCCGGTTACGCGTTATTGTGAGGGGATAAGACAAGCGCTTCATTACAGGTTAATCTTTTTGAAGGTAAATGGGACGAATCCCTTGCCAATTTTCAATTACATTCTTTTGAATGTTCTTTCAAATTACAAAACCAAAATCTCAACCTCTCCGAGCATTGAGATTGTCACACGTACCGTCTCGGGTGTGTACGATCCATGTTCGTGTGTGGTATGTAGATTCGAAATTTGATTGAGCCTGCGCTATGTCCAATACGACTAATCCATCTTTCAGGATTAGAAGTGTGCTCTGTTGTTTCGACTTTATTTTAGTCTCTTCAGTCATGGATAGGTCCGAAGACCACCATGAGACAACAGTAAATGTGATTTGCGTGGAACGTGTTCATTACGAGATTCCAGCATTCACTGGGCAGTACGAGCGTTCGACTCGTTTTTACAAACTCTGTGTGACAGTGGAAGAATTTAGCAATCCACAATGTCAAGAGTGCCCTACTTTTCAAAATTTTCACAGAGACTATGTATATTTATTAATTATACCTCAATTAAGTTTAAAATGACTTTGATTAGTCATATCGAAATTCAGAAATGTCTACTAGAGACAGCTGAAATTGGGTTCCAGATTCCAGGAACCAATCAGCATGCGATGACAGATTTCAGTCATCCAAAGGCACTGGACGTGAAAACAAATAAACATCAAAATACTTATATTTATTTCAAGGAATTTTGTGTTTATGGACGTTAATTATTTGCCGTTGAAAGCTCCTGTTAAACTCAACTCATATTTGAAATAAACATACTCTTAAGAGTCCTAGCTCAGTCTTTGATATGCGTTAGGATGAAAGACAGCTGAAATATAATCATAACACGTCCATAAACTAACTATAACCAACTAGACACATGGTACCCAACTGATCTAATAGTTATTGGATAGTAATGTGTCTTTTTTAGTAGGCTATACTATTTTTAAGTTATCTAAATTTTAGTCATACACCTTCTGACTATTGTATCTTAAAGGGCAAGAATGAGATGGTCTAGTGGTAGAGCGTGAGTGTAGGAGTTTTGCCAACGGGTATCAGGTAGAAAGGGTCCCCATCCGCGAATTCCTCATACTGCGGAGTTTTGCCAACGGTTGGGGGTTGGCGCGAGAGGGGGATGGAAGAGAGAGAGATTACACGTGACCGTGAGGGTGGCTTCCGCTAGGGGTGGACAAACCAGGCAGGATGCTGACTGTGTTCAAAGGAATGCAGTTATGCACCTCTGACTGAGAAAGGAAATGTATTGAATTTTTGAGCCAGGAAGCACTCTTGACACACTGTTTCTTGTGGAAAAGACATGTGATTGTTTAGTGTACCCGCCTTTTCCGTAAAATGAAAACGTACATATTCCGTAATAACATTTTCCAGGATACGCTATTTAAAATATGTATATGTTTTAATATTTACATACATTTAACTGGGGATTCAAATGGTTAGATTCAGAAAACTAATATAATAGTTGGTACAACCATAGTAGCTGCTGTACTAATTTTGGCCTTGGCCGCATTGCGTAAAATGGTACTTTCCTGTTAAAGGGAACATTCATTATTATCGATGATTTCTTTCCGATAGGTACATCGATATTCTATTTTTGATCCGATAATGAACGAGATGTCAGCTGACAACTACGATAAGTAAATATTGTTCAGTATCAACAAACAATTTAAAAATATTAATTGAAATGAAAATGTTCTAAACTAACCTTACCTAACCAACCAAACTTGCTGTAAAATTTCCAAATTCCGTTTCATATTACTCACATGCCTTTTCTGTTATCAAATGACATTTTAAATGATACAGCAAACCCAGCAAGTTTGGTTGGTTATATTAGGTTAGTTTAGAACAGTTTTACTTATTTATGTTTTGCCTAAACAAGATCAGCTGTCAATTTGTAATTTAAATGTGTTTGAAGATATTAAAACAGAAGGTATGGATCGTCAAGGAAAACAAAATTATCGATATATCGAAAGAAATCAGATCGATAATAATGAATGTTCCCTTTAACAGGAAAGTACCCGTAAAATATGTTAAATTAAACATTTAACAGTGGCCACATTAATTAATTATTTTACATTAGCAAAATACAGTTAATAAATACGGTTAATAGTAAATACGGTTGGTTTACATAACCGTAACAGAATGCAATCATTTAACGTTGAATGCAAACTTCATTAGTGACGTTTTTTTTATATTTTCTAAGTCACGTGCGAGAGAAATGCTAACTTCAGTAGATAGAGGTTTCCAGATTGTTTATAACTGTTAATTGTTATGTGTAAAACAGCCAACAGGGTGTATAAAAACTCCATGGAAAAATGTTGTCCACTTGTGTTTTATGTCACTAAAAAACATATTTAAAAACAGGGGTCTAAAATGGCTACTTTTTTGCATGTCGGTTTGTTTGTTATTTTTATTTAATTCCACTTAACTTTTAAACTATTATTGGAATCAACTTTAAAGTCGATCAATGTATGAATACTAACAGGATCTTACTTTTTGTTGACTACCACATGTATACGTTCAAGCAATTCAAAATGGTGGTCATTGAGAAATTTAAAATCGGAAACAGCATAGTTTTACAAAACATCAACTCTTTAATATTTACTCCCAAAAAGCTAATGAGTTTCTTTTTATAAACAGCTGTTTTTTGTTTTTAAATTTGTTCTGTGTATTTCTTATGGGGATAACCCGACCTTTGAGAGGGTCTCACGCCCTTAAGAGTAAGAATTTTTAAATTCTAAAACCTTATTGCAAAACTACATATTGAGACGAATCTTTTGACACCTTAAACGTTGAAATTGGTCCACAAATAAGGGAGGAGTTGCGTTAACAAAATACGGCTTCACGTATTATATATATATATATAGATTATTAATTATCTCCTCTTCCCGTTTTCAAAATTTCTTCTTTGAACCTCAGACATTTTCCGTTCTTCCGACAAAACTGATTAACTGTTTAACTTGGAAAAACTACTGAATACTAAAACATTAATATTTACTCCCAAAAAGCTAATGAGTTTCTTTTTATAAACAGCTGTTTTTTGTTTTTAAATTTGTTCTGTGTATTTCTTATGGGGATAACCCGACCTTTGAGAGGGTCTCACGCCCTTAAGAGTAAGAATTTTTAAATTCTAAAACCTTATTGCAAAACTACATATTGAGACGAATCTTTTGACACCTTAAACGTTGAAATTGGTCCACAAATAAGGGAGGAGTTGCGTTAACAAAATACGGCTTCACGTATCTATATATATAAAATCCAATGTATGTTTGTATGTTTTTATATTTGTATGTTTGTCCTTTATGGACTCCAAAACCGCTCGACAGATTGTAATGAAACTTTCAGGCATTATTAAGCATTATTCAAGGATGGTTTGTGTGAAGGTTGGTGCAGATCCGTCAATAGGGCTCCGCCCCAGTGGCTCTGGAGTTTCCCATGTTAACCTTATGAGTACTCATATTTAAATGGAATTAAAGAATCTTAACAGCTGGTGCAGCTGAACAATTTGATTCTGTGATGTTCAATAGCATTAAAAAGTTAATAGGTTTACCAACAGGATGCTGCACTATATTTATTTTTAATTTATGAGAACAGTTAATTTGCAACCAAAAGGTGAGTGAGCGTAGCGAACGAACTTCAACCTGGAGGCGAGTTAGCGAACGAGCTAACCTTAAAGGCAAGTGAGCGCAGCGAACGAGCTCCAACCTAAAGGTGAGTGAGCGTAGCGAACGAACTTCAACCTGGAGGCGAGTTAGCGTAGCGAACGAGCTAACCTAAAAGGCAAGTGAGCGCAGCGAACGAGCTCCAACCTAAAGGTGAGTGAGCGTAGCGAACGAACTTCAACCAGGACGTGATTGAGCCATGCGAACGAGCTCATCTTGAAAATAAACGAGCATGTGACATAAAACCACAATAGGACAGTACGACGTCTGTCGGGCCAGCTAGTTATATATATAGATAGATAGATAGATTTTTTGTAGCTATGGCTTTTATAATAGATTTTTCCAAATTGTAATCATCTTCATTTAAAGGTACTCTTAACATTCTGTGTACCATAGAGTTGAAACTTGCCATTTTATGTTGCCACGGTGAATTTGAGTCAGCAGGAATAACAAGATCTGTTTGTGTGGGTGGCTTTTCTATAAATTTTAAAATAATGTTTCTTATTGTTTTTTCTAATTGTTAAGTCGAGAAAATTGATTTAATCTTTTTGTATTTCCATTGTGAATTTTATTTTCTTAGATATTGTGTTTATTATTTAAGGTACTTGTAAATATAATATTTTTATAACAAGTTTTTTTTCAAAGCTACCCTACCTTCTATGTCTTTAATTACCTAATTGCTGTTGGAATTAAAATAATGTAAATAATATGAACCATTTAAAATTTCTATATATTTATAGTAGAGCACCCGTTGTGACTTCGCCCATGATCAAGTAGAATGTTCAAATCAAAAAGTTAGTTCTTTCATTCTGCTCTAAAAGCAAATTTGATCATTATTTATTTAACTTTTAAAGTAATTAGGCCTATCTTTTATAAGTGTTTGTATTTTCCAATATAATTTCATTCAGTCGCAAACATAAAATCTTGGGCCAATATCATAAACAAGCTTACTTTTTCAATACTACTTCAAAATAAAAATGATAATGCAGTACTGTATTTGATTCTGGCAAAGAGGGGAGTTTAGTAGATTTTCAAGATTAATAGGCTAAGTAAGGTCACAAAAAAAATCGAATTAGCTAGTGCGATCTTTTTATGACTGTTATATAACATATTCCACTACTGTTATTTGTCATCCTAATGCTACCAATTTAAATAAAATTAAAATACCCCTGCTGCAGAAAATGTGTATACTCAGCGAATTTTGAATGCTTGAATATACTAACAATAAGGCTAAATACCAATTTCTAAATTTTGCTCGTTGCCCATAAAGATAACAGGGATATGAGTATGCTGCTACGTGAACTCACAAAAATACGTGGTTGTATTGAGTATGTTGGATAGGATTTCTGCTACGAGGACCTTCTAAGTGGGATTTGTAAGCGAATATTGGATAAATCTCAACTAAACGAAGCCATATATATATATTTATCATTTGATTTGATACACAAAATGTTATCAATATATGGGAAAACGCGAGATATAACTGCAAGCCTTAAATAATTATGTAAATAATAAAAGCGTTATCTCAGCATGAAAACAGGATTTTAGACACAGCTCTTGTCAAATATAGCAACGTCTTAGAGCTAATTTATTCGTTTAGGTGAACTTAATGGTGCAAATATAAATTGAATTATTTTTATTATTTAAGGCGAAGAGTTTAAGAACATTTTTGGTGCATCTAATAAATAAGACGCTTAAAGACACGTGTATACATAAAAAAAATATGCTTGAGTATGCTACTAAAAAGTTGAAAATTACTGTATAAGAAAACATTAATTTACAAGGATAAATACTCAACTCATTAGGGGACATATGTACGTTTTCCTGTTATGAGAAAGATGGATGCTCTTTAATAATCACTCCAAGAATCGATGTGTCATGCTGGGTCAGTGCTCCTGGCTCAAAAATCTTATACATTTCCTCCCAACGCGACTGCATTCCTATGAACGCAGTGGTCAGGGTGACGACCCCCCCAAGCGTAGACAACCCTGACAATCGCTCTCTCTCCCTCCCTCACACTCTCTTTCTCCCGCCCCCACCGTAGGCAAATCTCCGCACCAAGAGGTGGCCGATTGCATCCACCCCATCTACCTGACACCCGTTGGCAAAACTCCGGTTCCCGTAGAGCGTGAGGTAAGTTTGGGTGTTTGGTCCTGGGTTTGAATCCCTTATATCACCACGAATTTGTGTAAAACCCTAGCCTAAATATGTAACAGGAGTTCTGAGCCAAAGCCTAGCGTTCTAGAATGCTAAGTTGGGATATAACAACTTTTTTTAATGAATGTAAATTAATGTCCTTTTATGTTGAAAGACGTTGGTAGTATTTGCATAAGGACAAATTAATTTCTACAATTTTATTACAAATAAGATTTGATTAATAAAATGCAAACGTAAGAAGTTTTTCATTAAAGGTTTACAGGTACCATCCCCACCTGAATGCTTGTAAAAAAGAAAAACGCAGCTATGCAAAGAACTAAGGAAAAATAACCTATATTACCTAATAAACCGATAAAATGTTTGGGAGGAGCAACGGCAAATTAGAGACTAAATTATTCAACAGGTACAGTACTGACGTGACCAACAAAATTGAGTTGTGTACCTTTCGTATTGAAGTATTGACCGATAACGTTCTAAACTTGGGGCGTTTCCAATTGATTAAACAATAATATTGTGACTTGGTTAGAGCCAAAATATAGATATTGCTTTTACCTTACCCCTTCTATTTATTTTATTATATTATTCGATAAGCCACAACCAATTTTAACGTGTTCCACAATTTTTTTTTTTTATATTTGTGATGAAAAGAGTTATTTTAAACATTGAATAATCTAATTTAACACTAAGTGAATCGAAGCCTAAGGGATGGAACCGTACCACATGTTTTGTACTTAAAGAGTCGAACTAATACTTTAATAAATAAATGTAAGTATTAAATACTTACTTACTAACATTTTTAATACACACAAATATATAGAACATATTTCTTTTTTTTTTTAAATAGCAATCCCGGCGAGTTAGTTAGCGAGTTATCCTCTGCCCTGTTGAACTGCTGAAAAATTCAAACGCTCGGGGATAGGATAATCAATAGAAAAGTTGCAGGCTCGCGGCGTACCTTTGGAAACTACGTGTAGTTGTCAGTTTGGTTGTATTCAATGTATAGTTGAGAGATGAAACTGATGTTACCTGTCTAGGTAGTATTATCACGACAGGATAATAGTATTATGCTATGAATTAGTATTTCGGTTTACCTACTATTTATTAAAAAACAATCTGACTAAACTAACCTTTTAAACAGCTAAATATCTTACTTCCTGGTTTACCATACTGGTCTACCATTTCCTCAAGTTTGGGTATACAGTAAAATATCTTACTTCCTGGTTTAACATACTGGTTTACAATTTCCCCAAGTTTGGGTATATAGTAAAATATTACTTCCTGGTTTACTATCCTGGTTTACCATTTCCCCAATTTTAGGTGTATAGTTAAATATCTTACTTCTTGGTTTACCATTTCCCCAAGTTTGGGTATATAGTAAAATATCTTACTTCCTGGTTTACCATACGGGTTTACCATTTCCCCAAATTTGGGTATATAGTAAAATATTTTAATTCCTGGTTTACCATTTCCCCAAGTTTGGGTATATAGCAAAATATATTACTTCCTGGTTTACCAGGTGCACAATCTCAGCACTATAATTTAACTTCCGGGAAAATTTTTCCTCTACCAATGTTTACACTCATCGCTAAATGAATGAAGTGAAATAAATAATGTGACACTTTACATAAATAAAACAAAACCATAAATAACCACACAATAATATAAACACAGTAGCTAATAAAGCATAGTATATAGTATATACACGTATTATGTATGTTATCAATTATCTCATAATCTATTCTGGCGTTGGTTTAGTGATATCCATGGATTTATGAAGAGTCATAAAAATATAGTGATATAAACTGACCTTAAAACGTTGGAATCTAGAATCTCTAATCTCCAATCAGTCTAAAGAATATTTAAACCTACATTATTAAAATATCAGATAGCCATTTTACAGTAATCTTCATCACCAACAATCGAAAGTGAGAAGTGCTAAGCGGAATGAGAGTTTAAACTAGCCAATAGGATGTCTCTTAAGCATCTCAGTATCTAAATAAATAAACAGCAGATTTCAATTTACAACCGTCCATTCATCCATAGTTATATTTTCAATAATAAATAATTATTTACTGACTAAACATACATAACATAATGCAAGGGTGTTTTCGTGTAAATAAAATCATTTTGTTACCCTTTGCTATAGGATAAAAAATATTTCCCAACAGTATAAAGACCAATTAACAACTATTGGGTAATTTATTCAGTATATTTTATACAGTTGCCTTTTTCTAGTGATCGTTAAATAAATAACGCGAGCGGTTGAAATACTGTCGGATTACTGTTACCGCTGGATTAGGGAACGTCGGATTACCGATAGTATGTTGTGTGTCAATTCAAACTAGTTGTTCAACCTGTGCTTTGCAATGGGGTGAGAATACTTTAGAGAATAGTACGGGTCTCTAAATTTATTGTAAAACAATTAGACACACTTACCATTGATTATACAGGCAAATCTCAACCGCATGATTTTGACTACAGTTCTACTAAGAACGTTGAAAACATCCTTTATATGCTCTACCATTGATTTTTTATCATCATCATCATCATTCTTTTAATGATTTTTCCCTCAAGGGGTACATCAAATAAATTCATTTCCAAAATACAAGTACATGAACAAACAAAGCTTGGTAAATTAGTTTTACTAATAACTAGGTAAATAAATAAATATATAAATATTAACATGCAATAAATAATTCAATAAATAACCAATAAATATCTCAAAAATAAATATAAACATAGAATACCGGTAGAAGAACAATAAATATCTGCACTGATAGCTGAGCCAACTTTAAAAATTAATTGTATTCAAACATGCATTAAAAGAAAGAGAACTGCATTAAAATTTTCAAACAGACATTTAAGGGGATTTGAGTCATGAGGGGGGAGGACGGCTGTATGTTGCATGCGGACCTTATTTTCCATTCTTCTCTAATATTTCAAAAAATATTTTTAAATGTTCCGCAAAATCACGCAATATTGACGTATTATTTTCCATAAACATACTGTCCATTCCAGATTTTCCCATTCCATTATACCTACAGTCAATAAATGCATGCCATCCATTCTCTATTTCCCCACACAGTACACATATTCTATTTCCTGTCTCATCTTTCCTGCACATCCACAGCCAGGTTCCTAATCTATATCTTGCTATCAGTGACCTCTGACTTGGTTTAAGTAAACAAACATACTCTGCTCCTGACCTTGGCACTCCAATCATCCTTATAACTTGTAAACTTTTCTTTGTCATCGCCTCAGTCCACAAATAAGAGTAACACGCATTCTTAAAAATATCTTTAACTTGTTTAATATTTGTTAAGCTAACGGTATCACTTTGCCAGAACTCAATTACATTAATATTTTCCAACAACTGCTTTATTTCGCCTGACCATGAACGGTTGTTTCTATAACTTTCATTAGCTTTTTAACAAGCTCTTTGTAATTTCTTATCTAATGATGTCTTTAATCTTACAAAATATACTATATTGCTCTTTCTTTAGCTTTAAATGACTTCAATAACCGGCCAGCTTCCAAAATCGCTCCACTATTGGCTGTATTTTTACTTACTTCCAAAAACCGTTTACAGTGTCCGCAGCTACTTCCGCTTTGTTTGACATTGCCTTTTGGTGCTTAGTCCAAGTTCCGTTATGATTTAACTCTACCCCTAAGTATGTATACTCTTTCACAATTTCTAATCGCTTTTTCATTATTTGCCAATTAAATTTCTTACAAACTTTATGCCCTTTTCAATACCATAACTTTAGTTTTATTCACATTGACTCTAAGTTTCCACTCCACACAATAATTCTCAAAGGCGTTGAGGGCTCTCGGAAGGCCAATAGGTGATATTGATTTTTTATGTATCATAGGTTAGGTTAGGTTAGGTTAGGTTAGTTTAGTTTAGGTTAGGTTAAATTAGGTCAGGTTAGTTTAGGATAGGTTATAGGATGACACGTAAACAAGGACATTCTGCCGGAAACTTACCCCTACCTGATCAAATACCTTGATCAAATACTTACCTTAATGCGACAAAGGGAACATTTTTGGTTCCTTTGAGGGTTTGGCACAATTCAGGGACGCCTTGGCCTAATTAATGCACGACCATACCAATAACCAAAGACGGTCCATCCTCATAAAATTCATCGGTGTTTAATCACACAACTATTCAATGTCTGCAGGCTGATGAACAGTGGATAAGGACGTTTCCAGAGCAAAGGCCTTCCTCAGTGACGGTTCAGCTGAGCATGGAGCTGAAGGAAGAACACGTACCAGAACTGGAGCTGACGTGTCTGTCTACCATACCAGGCTTCATGGGACATCATGTTCGCCACACAGACTACGCCGATCACCGTAGATACGTCATGCGAGGTGAGGATTTCATTTTCAATTTTTTTCTCGGTGAAGCTCGCTCTCCTTGACAGTTCTAAGCGAGGACTTTTTTCAAGGATAAGTTTCAATAGTGATTTGGTTTTTGAACTTAAACTTAAATTGTTTCATTTGGAAGAACGGTAAAGCAACGGTTTAAGGGTTTGCAAACTAACATGTAGCTTGGTATGATCATCCAGACTACTACACTATTTTCTTGCATTTAAATCAATCATGTCACTCGTTAAATTAAATATTAAATACTAAATTATAAAACTTTAAATGGAAGTGAAATAAGATGAATAAGTAGCCTATGTTTGAGATCCATTATAAATACATTGAGTCGAGCTCACAGAATGGTTAGGTAGCATGCGGAAAATGTATGCACTCTGGACGTGGGTGGATCGCCTCGACATCTTCAACCTTGCCTTTAAATAGATATTTGGGGTTGATCACGATTGTATGATTGTCTAAGCAAACTAAATATCCAACATATCAGCTAACTAGATGAATCGAGTAAATTAGTAATTGTGAATTATTATCCATGTAAGTTGGTTATTATGATTGTAAATTATATAAAATGTATAAACGTCTCATATAGCCTGAATTCTAATTATAGCAAAAACCAATTCCCTAGCAGGTGGTTAATCAGGGTAATAAAAAACAAGCGTTCCTTTCCAATAGACCGGTAAAAAAACCAACCTATATCCTAAAATTGACTTTGCTGGGTAGTTTACAATAGCATTGATTGTGGTTATATGATCAATTAATAGTAAAACACAAGACCGTCATATGCAAATGTATATGACTTTCAACCTTGAACACGCAATTTAGAGTGTATTGTCATGCAAACATCCCTTTATAACTGTTACTAAGTGTACAGAATATGCACTGTTTGTATATCATTCGCTACAAGCGTTTAAAACACTGCTAAGAATTTCAAAGATCACAATTTCTAACCTTCTTTCAGAAGGGTAAGGAAACAATTTTCCACTTTCTTTGAGATATCTTTTGCTAAAAACAAAACTAGTTAATAAGACTACTTCCGATGGTATTTTGATCGTTCTGAGGATCAACACAAATCAGTAACAAAGGTGGCGTTGCACGCGACTCGTTGTTACGGATCAATCACTAGCGACGGCAACTTACGTCTCTCTCAGCCACTGCCTCAACAATCGGACATTTGTTTCGATCAACTTCCATCCGTCAGATTGCCTACCATTCGCTATTTCAATTTTTTAACACATATATTCTACTGCTGGTAATCTATAAAGAATTAATTGTGCTTTCTTTAAAAACCATCGGTTTGCTATACAAATGGTCATATAAAGGTGCATTTTGTTAACTTATCCTGTTGGGAAATAACCAGTTTTGTTAATAATTTTAAGTGAACAAAATGCAACAATGACAACTCCATAATAAACCTAATCTTAAATACCTTGCAACACTGATTTATCAACATGTTACTTTGCCTACTACCTTTCACAAACTACTTTCCTTACTACCTTTCCCCAACTAATTCCCCAAACTACTTTCCCTACTACTTTTCCCCAACTACTTACCCATACCACTTTGATCACAGCAAATGAAAACTGTATAAAAAAAGTTATTTTTACCAGAGGGGAGATTTTTATGACTGCATCATTAAATGCTACTTTCACCAATCCTAATTTTTTAACAAATATACCTAATATTTAAAAATATGGGTCAAGGATCAAACCTTTTTCGATTGTTTGATTGCACATAGTTGGTTACATGTTTCAATACATTTTCAAATTTGGAAAATTAAAATATTTGTATGTATGATTACAGTTGGAGTATTGGCTGCAGAACCGATAATCTCGGCAGACTCACGAGCTGTGTCGTCATCCCTGGGATATCCAATAGCTATATTGACGGCGTTGTTCCTTCTACGACTAAACCAGAGGATACTACTATGGATATAATGATGATTTAATTCTAAATCGGTTACACTTCAGCAAGAAGAATATATCCTAATTTCTTTTAAATTAAAAGAGCTGTCTAAGAATTAAGACTTTTATAGATTGATGTAGGACTATTTATCTAACTCCATTGGGGACATAACCTTTGATTAAATCAAAACCACATCCGTCACTTGGTTAAACAATACAATGCTTTCCTCTATGTTACTATAAATTACTTAAAACTTTTTTACAATCGTTCAAAGCAGTAAATAATTTGTGTCTTCCACACTACTATTTTTCTTACTATGCACGAGAGGTAATTCACTTTTTAATATTTTCAACTGCAATCACGTTTCTTCCTTTTTATTCAACGCACCCAATGGAATACCAAATAACGTTACTATAAAGTCAATATATTTATTAAATTTAAGACCCAAGACAATAATTCACTAAATAAATCGTACTACGTACGATTTATAAACACATATAACTTATTTTAAGCCATATATACGTGCTAAGGTAATTTTCCTTACCGAATTTAGTAGATTGACCCAGTTATAACGAAGTGATTTAAAGTAAAATAGTATTAGAAGTGTCGTAACATATTGTTGACCACTTTTTAATCACACAGATAATATAGTCTCAATATAGATACCCAAAACTGCAGTTGGTATGAATACAATCTACGTAAGAACAATCATCACTTAGACATCATAGCTACTTTTAATGTCTATCAGTAGATCATTTATTCTCTTGTTGAATCTAGATACGTAATTCTTGTTAGTGCAAATTACCTACACCGGATGAGCTACTTTTATAACATAAAGGAGTGATAATCCTATATAACTGAAGACATGTATTTGCCAAAGTTTTGCCAACATATAGACCACCGGCCCCGGTAATGTACATTGTTTGTACATAGGAGCTAAGATTTTTATATACTGGTATGTTTTGATGGTGCTCTATTTACCTTCGTAAGCCTTTTCTGTCTGCTTCTAGTCGGTGGACACTGTATGCAGTGTCTACGTAAAATGTCTATCCTAGATTAACGTTATAATTGTGTATGTTGTATATCGCATATAAGATTTTATATTGTACATGTTAATTTAAATTTGTGGAATGGTATTTTTATATTAAAAATGTATTATAGTAATATTTTGTAAAGAATAAAATATCGTTTGTATAAGTGTAATAACCGTAAGTGGCAATTATGTTGGAAGTTGATTTAATATTTTATGTAATTTATTATCTATTAAGCCCGTAATTTTTATTGTATTTCAAGAGCTTACATAACGTTTGGCATTGTTCTGTAAAGCTCTAAATGTAATGCTTCAGCCCAGTATTTTCTTAAAATACTGTATGAGTGTAAATAGGTATAGTTTTTAAGGAGTTGTCAGAAAATAAAATAAAAATTAATGAATGAAAATATATGAACAAATAAATTAAGTTTCGGTAACAATATCGAGCGTTATTGCAATCAAAGCTCAAAAGTGTATAAACAATTGGAAGTTTCAAGTTTTTGGAGGTTTTTGATACTTTTAGTAGGTAATGGTTGTCATTTTAAAATACATTTTATTTAATTTAATCACAAAATGAGAAATAAAGCTAATATTTATAATTAAGCTTTTTATTATTATTTTAATACTACTTTTACGGCAAACATGTGGTTTATTTTTACAATATACTACATAAAAATCTTCGCAAAACTAATTAATGCCTACGAAAACAATTACAAATGATTAATGCCAGTTAAGCCAGAAATAAAACGTATTGGTCAGAGAGAAACACGAATAAGAATTTCACAAAAACCACATTTTTATCAAAACATATTTGGTATTTAAATTATTGCATAAAAATCTACCAAATAGAATGTACTAAGAAATCATCACACTTTTCGAAATTATATGAGTGTGATATTACACAGGAATACATTACGTTTTAAAACCGAATACATTAGGGTAAAGAGTGAAATATCAAATGAGGTGATATGCAGTCAAAATAAATTTAGATCTTTGTAAATATTTTTCAAATACGGTAGTCTGATCTTCCTGACTCATTTTGCTGTCCTTGCATTTTTGACAAAATGATGAAGTAAAGCTTTTTTGTAAGTCAAATATTCTGTTGGTTTAAATGTATATTTGATAATTAAACACTATTTAATGCTGGTAATCAAAATACAAAAATAATGTTGAAAAACATTTTTCCAATACAACATTTATTCACAGAAACATTTTACATTTAATATATATTACTATATAAGACTATTAAGTAAGTGTTACTTATATATCTTATATGTCAGTATAATAATATCGCATGGATTTAAAAGAGTAATCCATCCAAACGGGTTTTTTAGTTCATACATTAAAAAGTTACGAGTTCCCTTTTATCAATTTGACATACACTCACGAGGCTACAGTTACTGTGGACCAGGTACAAGGATAGTAGAATGAGAGGGAAGGTCGACTGGAGCTTACAGCTCCGTACTCAAGCATCTATGTCTTCCTGGTCGCCGCTGGCAGTAGTGGCGACAGACTGGTAGCATCACTGGTAGTCTAAGTCGATCACAGCGCAGTGTTCAAGTTACTGTACTAGCGTAGGTGAGCTGTGCTATACTGTACGTGCTAAAACATACATTATAGTACCTACGTTCGTTGTAAAATATTTGGAACTGTAAGAATATAGTTTATGTTACGTTTTCACAATATGTTGTAGTTTTTTTTTCATTCTAGTCCTTATCCCTGGCGCACCTTCAGTTTAAGTGTATCAAGACTGTGGCTTAAGGCCAGTAATAGTGGATGTTTGATTCTGTTACTAATATCAGAATTAAAAATATATATGTTTGATATCAGTATTGATCTGATACGAATTAATTATTTTGCAAATGTAATAAATTTTTATTTTAGGTTTTTATACTTTTTAGCGAATTTCCCATATTAGCTAATAAAATATTTCAAAATAATATCAATAAGGGGTTCAAATTAATTGGACCAGAGAGCGTGGTGCTTAAGAGTCTAGAGTGTGTCATTGGTTAAGTAGTTGTGCCTTGAAAGTACTCCTAATCACTGTTTTAGATCGGAATGTTTAAAATTCTTTAGAAATGTTATTGATACAAAATATATAAATATATATATATATATTTAAACTCAACCCAAACCAATAAATGCACTATCCATTCTAATTAATATTTTATCGCTATAGAATTATCCATTACAAAACAATTGAAAGACATTTAAATTTGGTTGAAATTAAAGAGAAGGTCCCTGATATTATGAGGAAATACGATCAAATTTTGAAATATCAAAAGTAGTTCAAGGTAAGATCGCAAACGATATTTAGATACTGCCCAATATAAAGTTTCTTGGTGAGTGCCCTACAACAATTTTTATATTGTCGGTTTATCGTATGTTTTTAGAATGACTATAGAAATGTTGAGTCATGAACTCATCGTAAAACTAAATTCAAATTTATAAAACTGGAAATGTTTAATTTTATTAGATTTCTAAATATTTTTATTATTTAATTACTAAATAATTACATGTTGCAATTTCTCATGTATAATATAAACAAAACATATTCGCAGATGATATAGGAGCAATGCATATCAGAACCACGCCCTTCATCGCTTAGAGTGTATATGGACACTAAAATATTGTAGTCATCATTAGGATGGATAAAAAATGTTTGCATTGTACAAAGCCAATATGGTAAAAAAATTAATAAACAATACTTAAAGTATTTATATCACTTTAGTGTGGTTAAAGATTCGATAGGAGAATAATATAAATTTTATGTGTTACTTTCTCAGTAGTAGGATTTCTACTTATTAGATGAAGTATTTTCAAAAAAAAATCAATTATATCAAAATCAATGCTATGGACAAAATGGTTCACGTTTATTGTTGTCAGCTCATTTAAATCAAGAACCTAAAATGAATCAACGATTTCCACATACAAAAGAATGTTTTTACACATACAAATAAATGGATGACATCTTTTCCCAAACAAAACTACGCTCATTAAAGGACAGCTATTATGCACCTCTTACAACGCTCGAGACAATGGGATGTATGGTACGATATTTACTACTAGTTAGATAAGTATTGATTTTTTATTACTAAAACACAGAAGATGTTAGTCTTCACTAACTTCGGTGTTACTGAGTTATCTTAAAATGTTTGAGTTATTTATATCCAAAAGTCACATGCAACGGCCATCGATTACTCAGGAACACCTACCCTAGGCACGAGGCATCAGCAATTGTAGAACTAAAGTTTAACCCAGTTCACTTGTTGTTCGAATACTATTTTGATCTCAGTTAGTACTCAAAATCAAACCACCTATAGTAATGGGGTTGGTCCACAATCCCAGTATAATATTGGCCTTGGAGTCTCACTGATATAGTGTTTGTTTATTTATGTTGAATTTACTGACCCGATATAGATTACTCTTGTATGCAATAAAGGTCTTCAACACATATTTACTGAGTCAGATTCCTCTGGACATTTGTTATAGTGTCACATATGACATAAGAATACCGAAATCACTGAATTTGTTTATTTTCAGTTGCTAAATCCATCTTGGATCATAAAGTATGATAATGCACAATGTCAAAAAGTAGTTTGAATTTAAATTTTGATGATTAATTTATTTAATTATTTACCAATTGAAATGGTAGATTTAGTTTTAAATAGTGACAGTAACGAAATTTAGGTTATTTATTCAGAATAATTTAAAGGAAGACATGATTACAATGGAAACCATGCCTGTGTATAGAATGTAATTGGGTCAAGACTCGAGCCCGTAGGTGTCCAGTTAAATCCAGCATTTAGACAACTGAATGTTCAATCCACTAATGGATGTTAACCTGTAATACCGTCCCACCCTCCCGCGCTGAACTGATTACATCTGTTAACATAAACCATCCATCTTCAGCGTCTGTAACAACAGCTTCAATAATTTTTATTAATTAAAACATAATTTACACAACATAAATATAATGATTGTATTACTATTATGGTTTAAACAGTAAATAATTTATGATCAAAACCGAGAAGAAGATATACTATTTTACTAACATATAAAAATTTATAATTTTATAGTTTTATATTTGTTTTATTTGTGTTAAAATTTTATATTTTATAATCTAATAAGGGTACTTACGTATTATACGGAGGCCACTTATTTTACAGCGCGCTGGTTGGGTTAAGTTGGGTTATCAAAAATATGTTTGTAGAACTTTCCTAGTTTCGTTATGAATCGAACTATACGAGATGAGTCATAAAAACTTATGATAACCCAACCTAACCTAACCGCCGCAGCGCGCTGTAAAATAAGTGGCCTCCGTATAATACGTAAGTACCCTAATAAGTATATAGTTTTATAATATTTTATAATGCTATAAGTTTCACACAAAAAATAAACAGGAATGTATTGTACTGAAATTGGCATGGCCAGTTAAGTATATAATATGGTATAATGTACAAGATACGAGTATTTCACCGATGTGATAACATAATTTTGTTTGTTCTTTTGATCAACAATAAAATGTTATGTTTAAATAAATTAAGATCTTTTTGAAAAATATTATAAATTATTAATAAATACATTTACAGGAATACCTAGAGTTGTTTTGGAATCTTTAAGGAACTCGAAAAATATTTAACTACTTTTGCTGCTTTTAGGCTATAATATGACTAATTTTAATCATCGATATGGGTGATTTAGAGCATTTCATAAATCTCTTTTGATACGTAATTATTTATTTTTAATATAAAATACTTAATTTAAAACCGATTATTTAAGTATACTGTAAATAAATTAATCTCTAGAGTCTAGATCATATTTTATAGAATACATTTGAGCTGAAAGTATTTGTAAATGATAATTCAATGATATGTAAGATGCATATTCAACGAACTTGTGTAATCTGTTATACCTCACTCTGAAATATGAAACTGTGAACCTAAACCGTGGTAATTTAAATCTGAGAGATATATGAGATAATCAAAATTCCGGGACTAAGGTATGAACGTCGTATCCCTTCCTGTCGAGTGTAAAGCCAACCATAATACCTTTCTCTTTCATACGTCTTATAAAATATTTTTACCTACGGACGTTTTTTTAGTTAGCCTTTCCAATTCAGTTCTTAGAATAGAAAAGCTTCACTTTACAGTATTGTTTACTTATTTTCAGTATTGTTTTGTTTCTTTACCTATGACCTTTTTTTTTTTAGAGTAGCCGTTTAAGTTTAGTTCTTAGAATTGAAAAGTTTCACATAACATAATTGGTTGACTGTTTACTTATATAACAGCATAGGCTTACTTAACACGGGTAACGGACCAATGAGGTTCAAGGATTGAGAGAGAAGAGGTACAATTGTAATGATTCGAACTTCATCCAAGAAATCAAAAAGTTGTTATTTGTAAACCCCACATTAAAGTAATAGGAAAATAACTTTTAAAGCTGCCTCACACTGGTAACCTCCCAAGCAAATTCTCGCACCCCTTTAATTATTTTTGCCTTTGAAAATCAACTAACAATAAATCCATGCCATATATATTATTAACGTTAAAATAAAAACACGAACATTATGACATTATGACTTTTTAAAATGAAAAGACCAAAGTACTGCGTTACATACCTACAACACTACTTTCTGAGTATGATGGTGTTTCACTTCGATGAATTACAATCGCTATTAATCGGCGAGATGACCAACGGGATTGCAGCCATGATCAATCAAATCCTAATGGTTGTGAACAATCGATTATGACCATTTGTCATTATTTCTAGCAGTACCACGCTGAAATAATGACTTCGTAACATCTGTTTTATGTAATCATCTAAAGATATTACGTACTGACATTTTTCTTACCTTTTTTAATTTGGTACTGAATTCTGACAATAGTTGTTATTTGACAGATTCATATCTGAAGATTCAAACTACCCTCAATACTGTTTTAGTTATTCATATTTTTTGTTCAAAATTACATATTGTTTAGGCCTATACTAATGCATTAGAAAAGATCCTTCTGTCTTAGAATGACTAAACATCGTGTATATTGCATCAGAGACGTACTGAAAATGTAAGTTCTTCTTTAATTATACGTGTTACTTTTTTAAACCAAGCGATTAAAACTAATTAACAAAAAAATTGAATGGAGATGAAAATATATGTTTGTGCAAAGTTCAAAATCCAGAAACTAATATTGTTAAAGGGTAAAATGGAAACATTGACGAAAAAACTAAAAAAATGTTTCCATTGGTAAATTAAATCGTAAACAAGTTTGAAGTATTTTTAGAAGCTATCTTTAAAAGAAAACTATTTTAGTTTTGTTACGTATTTTGTTCAAATAATGGTGCAATATGACGAAAAATATACTTTAGTTCATCACATGGGCAAAAAGTTTCTTTTCGCGACCCTCGCTCATTTTCCGACCTCGGTTTCACCTCAATTGTAAAACTCGAGCTTGGGTCGAAAAGAGTCAATTTAGACCCTAGTGATTTATACTAATTTACTATATAAAAAATACATAGAGTGCGGTTGGTTTTTAACAGCATTTCGTGCACTCACCACAGTAAAAACTTGTATTAAACATGGATAACTACTTTTCCTATAATTACTAGAAGTGTTTTGAACTACGATCTTAGCTACGGACTTAACCGTGTAAAAAATATATTTTAAATAAACAATAGTTTAAAAATTTGCAATTCAATGACACTAGATAAACGCAAATATTTCTTAGTTGTAAATATTTGATATTGTGTGTATTTATACAATATATTAAAAATAGACAGTCAAATCAAAGCTTTGCTTACAAACTATGAATAAACGATCGCATGCTAAGGTATGATTTAGTTAGGAATATGAAGACATAACGGAATACAACATAACCAATCTTTGTGTACAAAATATTACAATATACCTATAATTTAAACAATTTTGGATCAGAAGCCTTAAAGGTTATAGATTTGACTATTGATACTTCAGTATCCGATAGTCAATGGTTATACTGTAGTTCATAGCTTAGTTTATATTTGATATTAGATGTAGGCAATCGTAATCATGTGTTTAGTGGTCATGCATCAGAGCTTTAGCACGAATAATCAACTAATGTGTCAATTAATTAATATACACCAGGCTTATGGTACTTGATGCAAACTGCATGCAATACAATATATAAAGCACGCTTCCTTCTAAATGAAAATGTACAACTAACTATAGAACACTTTACTTCGGATATTTCATGAACTTGATCAACATTTAAAATGTAGAGGGTTTTATTTTAGCTTACTTAATCAAAGGATAAAATAAAAGGTGCTAAATAAAAGAAGAGGTAACCATCAAACAGAAAGATAATTAGTGAATCTTCGTCAATAATGTCAATGGCAAAGAAATGAAACGCTTTTGTGTTAGCCATGTTAGTGAACCCTCTGCATCAAACAAATGTCTTTAATTTACTTTACACCAAATGGATGAAAAATAGTAAAAAAAAAAAAATATTTAGACTATAGCTTTTAGAAGTCAAATCTGATTGAATTTTGTATGTGATATATTCCTTCTCAAGACATTTTAAATTTTTTTTTTATTTTGATGTTTAATGGTGATGAAACCTCGTAAAATACCAGAAAATTTGAATTAAAAAATGGCAAACAAATTATGATACGAAAGTCGTTACATGATATGTGGGTTTCCCCATAAAATATCATAGTTACTATAAAAATATCATAAGCTAATTGGAGAAAATATGAGTCAGAATGCTGACACCGTTAATTGTTAAACTGTATTCAATTAAAAAGGTTTTTTGATTAAGTGTTTTAAAGTGTTAGAAAAATCCTTTTGGAAAAGTCAATCATTCGAATTAAAAGTAAAGGGATTTTCATCTTATCACTTAGACCTGGCGTCTGCGACAACTCCCACTTGTCGTTCTGAACAATTGGAAATCTGCCAGTGACTTTACAAGCCTACACGTCCATCGCTTTTGGATTTTCTACAGTTGGTCGTGATGTATAGTGAAATAATCGTTCTCATAAAACCCTGAATGAATATGTTAACTCAATTTGCTGACTTTAAAGAACGGTCGAAAACAAAAAGGATTCCATCAAATGTTAAGGCAGAAAGTTATTTATCTATAGCATCCAGTTTTTAAATGCATAACATTATTTCTATGGTACTCATCAATTTACATGATTACTGAAAACAGAAGCTGAAATATTATACAACAGGATATAATGTTATTTACTTGTCACGTCATTTTTTACCTTCAGTTATCTCCTTTTAAACCATGTTAAAAAGTAGTTTTTTTTTTTCAATCTAACATTGTTTAAATAAAGAAAACTATAAGTATGGCTAGAAAGATATTAATTTCTCAGTTATTCTTTTTCCAAAAAAAGTTTATAATATATTGTTGTAATCTGAATAGCATTTACAAAATGTTACATATTATGGAAATATTTTGTAAAATTAATGGTTTTCATGGAATTTGTCATAAAATATTTTTAACAGCCTCAATTTTTTAACGGTTCAAGAGTTTTCATTCAAATTTTGCACAAACTAGTGGTCAATAAGAAATTATACACTTTACAAAAATTTCAACGCTCTAGCTCTAGCAGTTGAGTTATGAAAGTTTTTTTAAAAATCACATACAAACAAATAGACCGTGAACGGAATGAGATAGGACACATGTTATACTATACTTTTTGTTTTTTACATGTTGAAAAACGTGTCAAAGTTTGTTCATATGGTAGCAAGACACCCTCCCTTTTTATAAAAAAAAAACTCCTAACAAAATTATCAACGAAAATAACTGACAAACATTTCCAATTAAAACTCTTCATTTTGCTAATTTGGATTAATAATGAATAATTTACTTCGACACCAAATCACCTGAGGTAATTAAGCGGCTAATTACGTTTCAAGTTAATTATTTACACAGTTGGCCCCTGGCCAGAATGGTGTCAAAATCTATTCTTTGTTAATGAAATACCGTATGCGGTTTTGTTGCAAATAATAATACAGTATTAAATCACAATTGAATCACATAAGTGTGCTTGGATTCATTAAACAGTCAAACAAAACATTAAATAACCTCTTTAAATGTTTTTCAATGTTCAGGTAACTGATTTTTTTCATTGGTTTAGTAAAGTACCAGCCAAATTGTAAAACTCCATTTAAATATTGTGGTAAATATTTTGTTAACCATTGACAGAAGTTGGACTTTTAAAAATACACGCCTTTATAAATTGGAGTTTCAAACTAGAAAAAAAATTATAAAATAATTTACTTACTAACAAAAAAATCTTAAAAATTACAGGATACAAACATTTGTGAATTCCATGTATAGGCAAAAGAGTAAAATATAGATGATAAACTAAGTACGATAAAACACAACAAATAAACATTTTCGTGACATATAACAAATGTAATACGATGTTCAATGAAGTGGTTCTATTTGTATTTTGCATATTGCACACTTTATTCTTTGTAATTACTTTGAAAGGAGTCATCATATTAAAATTTCACAGTTGGCAATTATTTGAAGTAGGTGATTCAGATTTGGACAAAGTTTCTTATCAGATACAAAGTAACCAGACCCCTTAAACTCAAGAAATCCAAACTTGCAAGATCCACATTTCTGCTGAGATAAACAATTAGTGAGTATTGTATTTTTTTATTATTACTCATATGATTTTTCAATATAGCTTTCCAGTGACGAGGTGAAACTTTTGTTTAGAGGGACACAAGAAAGTTAGAATGCAGAAGTAGAAGCTGCAACGTCAATAAACTTAACATCTTTAGAGAAGCTCGGCCTGTTGAGTGTCTGTATTTACCAACTTACTATAGACGACTAAAAGGCAATCCAGAACCTAAAGGGGGGTATGGCACATGAGTATCGTCAAAATATAACTAATATCACGGTTATTATTTTAATAAACTAAATTACTAACTGAAACTATACTTTTACTTCAACACCAATAATGGTCAACATACGTCGATTTGTCACATTTAAAACTTAAGTACAACGCTAATAAGACAAAACAACACTTAATTTTATTATAGATTCATACAGTCATTTTTGAAATGCCTAAACCCTGTCTTTGAGATATGTTACGTTAGTAATTATATAAATTGAAACTTCTATGTATATTTTTTGATAGGATTTTATTTGTATAAACGGATTTAATTACCTACAAAAATTTTGAAACTTGTTTTATCAGCCACGTCTTCTAATAAATAGATCAAAATTACAAGAGCAGTCATTTTATAGCATTAGAATGGTAAAAGAAATCGTTTTCGGAGCAATAAACTGTTTAAAGGTATCACAAATTACGATCAGAATTTGTTCAAACTGTATATAGAGTGTTTTGTAGCATACCGTTTAAAAAAGTATCTTAGGTTTTGAAGGCCTAACAAATCTTTGCCAAGAGCTGTTATATAATTAAAAATTTTTAGTATTTAAAAGAAATAAACGCATTACGTATTGTTAACATTGAATAGCATATAAAAGGAAGGCGGACAGTTTAAACAAGCTATCTAATTCAACCATTGGTTTGTCATTACTAATTTCAACATTAAGATCCTGCACATTGGTAATTGGAATTTAACTTTAGAAGAAATTTCAAAACTTAAATTAATTATATCAAGAAATGTTATGAATATGTTGTACGCCACAAATACAAAGAAACGTTAATAACCACGTAAAGGTATTTTTCAGTAACGGTAGTGTCGTTTAGAATGATATATGGAGTGAATAAAACTGAAGCACCATCGCCATCAACCCGTTACACGGCTAATGAGTGTCATTATTTACCTTCTCTTTGAATATTTCCCTTGACATATCAATCAAGAGCTAGTGTTGTCGTACTATTATCTGCATCAGCAATATCCTACATTTACGTTAATTACATAAAAAAGGTCCAACCATGAATTTCAAAAGTTTTTCCACCTGGGTATGTTCCTATGTAAAATCTATTTTAATATATTAGACCGGTATTGACGGACATTAACAATACATTTTTTAAAGTGTGTTTAATAATGTTTGACCTAAAGGATAAGTCTTCAATTCAATCTGAAAAGATTGTACATAAACAAATGCCAGACATTATTTAAATTAGAGTTCCATAACAATATTTATAGTGTCACATTATGGTAACGAACTGTCTAGAAAAGTTTTAATTGTTGTCATCAGTTAAATGACTTTCAGAGAGTAACTTAAAACTCATTATTGACTTGAAGAAAAACTTGTAGGCAATTATCTAAAATAACTATGTACATTTTCTTATTAATGTTTATAAGGACATGTCTTTTCGATTTCACAGTTTTTGCCACGAAAAGAAAGTGGAAATATCGACAGCACAAGTTAAATAATTGTTTTTAAACCTGTTGTCAATGCTTTACTAAACCCAGAAGTTCCTGATCATTGGCATTAAATAAATGATCATCGCTAAAGAAAAACGTTATAAATGCTAGATAAACCATCTTAGACCATTCTTCACTCACCCCTAATTCATATGAAGTTTAAAATGCTAGGTTTGCATAGCTCTCTTAGAGTTGTAATGGTAATAATGATGATGAACCTGTTGTCAACGCCTATCTTAACCCAGATGTCCCTCATAATTGACATTATATAAATGATCATGACTAAGGAAATAGCTCATAAAACTAGATAGATCATCTTACTCCATTCTCACTCACCCCTAATTCATATGCAGTTTAAAATACGCACATAGGTTTGCGTAGCCGTGTTAAAGTATAAATGATGATAAATAAATCAGTTATTCAAAAGTGGTAGAGATTTAAAGATATTAATAATCATGTGTTGTTTTAATGTTAAATAAATGTTACTTACAACCGTTTTTTACTAGCCGTTTCAGCTCAGTTCTTAGAATTATAGTTATTTACTTACTAAACAGCATTGTTATTTTACTAATTAACATGGGTAACGGACAAATGAGATTCAATGATTGAGAGAAAAGAAGTAAAATTGTAATGTTTCGAACTTCAACTAATCAGCTGTTCAGGCTAATTTGATTGTTAATGAGTGGTGCTAGTAGTGTTTGGTACAATGATTCGTTGTGTTTAGTCTGTCAGCTTGGCAACATATGAAGCAGATTGTCCTTGCTATTGTCCGTTGATGTAGTCTCTACAGGTCCTTGTACAGTAATTGTCAGCTCTTCATCAACACCAGTCCTCTCACTTTGTGTTTAATCATATCAGATGGACAACATATGAAGCAGCATTGTCCTTGCTATTGTCCGTTGATGTTGTCTCTACAGGTCCTTGTACAGTAATTGTCAGCCCTTCATCATCACAAGTCCTCTCACTTTGTGTTTAATCATGTCTACTGGACAACATATGAAGCAGCATTGTCCTTGCTATTGTCCGTTGATGTAGTCTTTACACAGGTCCTTGTACAGTAATTGTCAGCTCTTCATCATCACCAGTCCTCTCACTTTGTGTTTAATCATATCAGATGGACAACATATGAAGCAGCATTGTCCTTGCTATTGTCCGTTGATGTAGTCTCTACAGGTCCTTGTACAGTAATTGTCAGCTCTTCATCATCACCAGTCCTCTCACTTTGTATTTAATCATATCAGATGGACAACATATGAGGCAGCATTGTCCTTGCTATTGTCCGTTGATGTTGTCTCTACAGGTCCTTGTACAGTAATCGTCAGCCCTTCATCATCACAAGTCCTCTCACTTTGTGTTTAATCATGTCTACTGGACAACATATGAAGCAGTATTGTCCTTGCCATTGTCCGTTGATGTAGTCTTTACACAGGTCCTTGTACAGTAATTGTCAGCCCTTCATCATCACAAGTCCTCTCACTTTGTGTTTAATCATATCAGATGGACAACATATGAAGCAGCATTGTCCTTGCTATTGTCCGTTGATGTTGTCTCTACAGGTCCTTGTACAGTAATTGTCAGCCCTTCATCATCACAAGTCCTCTCACTTTGTGTTTAATCATGTCTACTGGACAACATATGAAGCAGTATTGTCCTTGCCATTGTCCGTTGATGAAGTCTTTACACAGGTCCTTGTACAGTAATTGTCAGATCTTCATCATCACAAGTACTCTAACTTTGTGTTTAATCATGTCAGCTTGACAATATATGAAGCAGCATTGTCCATGCTATTGTCCGTTGATGTAGTCTCTACACAGGTCCTTGTACAGTAATTGTCAGCCCTTCATCATCACAAGTCCTCTCACTTTGTGTTTAATCATGTCAGCTTGACAATATATGAAGCATATTGTCCTTGCTATTGTCCGTTGATGTAGTCTCTACAGGTCCTTGTACAGTAATTGTCAGCCCTTCGTCATCAAAAGTACTCTCACTTTGTGTTTAATCATGTCTGCTGGACAACATAAGGAGCAGCATTGTCCTTGCCATTGTCCGTTGATGTAGTCTTTACACAGGTCCTTGTACAGTAATTGTCAGCCCTTCGTCACCACAAGTACTCTCACTTTATGTTTAATCATGTCAGCTTGACAATATATGAAGCAGCATTGTCCTTGCTATTGTCCGTTGATGTAGTCTCTAAACAGGTCCTTGTACACTAATTGTCAGCCCTTCATCATCACAAGTCCTCTCACTTTGTGTTTAATCATGTCAGCTTGACAATATATGAAGCATATTGTCCTTGCTATTGTCCGTTGATGTAGTCTCTACACAGGTCCTTGTACAGTAATTGTCAGCCCTTCATCATCACAAGTACTCTAACTTTGTGTTTAATCCTGTCAGCTTGACAATATATGAAACAGATTGTCCTTGCTATTGTCCGTCGATGTAGTCTCTACACAGGTCCTTGTACAGTAATTGTCAGATCTTCATCATCACAAGTACTCTAACTTTGTGTTTAATCATGTCAGCTTGACAACATATGAAGCAGTATTGTCCTTGCCATTGTCCGTTGATGTAGTCTTTACACAGGTCCTTGTACAGTAATTGTCAGCTCTTCATCATCACAAGTACTCTCACTTTGTGTTTAATCATGTCAGCTTGACAACATATGAAGCAGTATTGTCCTTGCCATTGTCCGTTGATGTAGTCTTTACACAGGTCCTTGTACAGTAATTGTCAGCTCTTCATCATCACAAGTACTCTCACTTTGTGTTTAATCATGTCAGCTTGACAACATATGAAGCAGTATTGTCCTTGCCATTGTCCGTTAATGTAGTCTTTACACAGGTCCTTGTACAGTAATTGTCAGCTCTTCATCATCACAAGTACTCTCACTTTGTGTTGGCATTTTGTTATTGAAAAGAATTCAATATTCTTTTTAGTGAAATGTTGTCTATTTACTTATTAGCTTACCATTTCAAAGCTAATAAATTAGGTCGTATGGTATATTTTGACCTTTAGTAACGAACCTAAAATATAACTAAGTGAATTTTGACAACATATATTGGATTTAGGTTTTCATTTAGATCGATGTATTTTATGTTATATAATTTACTAAGAATTAGTAATAATGCGAATAGTATTTAAGAATTAATAATAAGAATTAGTATTTTTTGTAGCTAAAGTTATAAATTATATTTAATTTCATTCTATATAAAAAACTGAAACCTAGAAAGAAATCGATTTCGTTTGTTTTACTAAATAAATCTGGTATTTTGGGACATAAAACCTTTTTCGAAAACTGTAAGGACTTATATTATTATAGTCTCATAAAAGGTATGGAAGCAAGGATAAACCTATTTGCATTTGTGCAATTCACTTGAAGATAAATCAGGAAACGACCTGTGCCTGAGACCCGAGTAAACGAAGATTTAATGTTGCTCGGAAAACTATCTTCTACTTCACCTGCGACCTACCGTTATTGATTCTTTACTGTAGTGATTTTGTACGCTTTTTAAACTCAACCTGATTGCATACAAATAAATCTGTATCCAATCGTGTAGCGTTAGGTAAACATGTTTATCGCATTATAATTTACTAAAAGAATAAATAATACAACCCTAGAAGTTCATTACATTTACTTTGATTATTTAAAATGGTTTTCGTTAATACATTGACTATTTTTAAGTATAAATCTGTAATAAAACCTACTCATACATTCAACCGAGAATACTTCTCTACGCATGATTAATAGCTAAGGCTTCCGGCTTACGTCAGTTCTACGACCTCTATGGTATCTTTTATTTGTATCAATTCTCAAATAAGAATGTGCCTCAAAAACACACGGATCATTTAACTAACTGGCCTTTTCAAACAAACTATATTATTTTTTCAAGGTCAAAGGAATTAGTGATTTTTTGCTTATAAGAAGTACGAGCCCCCATAGAATTAACAGTGACCATGCGAAGTGAAATAAGTCCACTTTCAGTAGAAATAAACGTAAAAAATGCATGCCAGTTCCTTCTAACTCCAACCCAGCTCTGGAGTTTAGTGAATGTTTCAAACTACAAGTTAGTGTCAACAAATAGAATAAACATATTTCGTGAAATTGTTTACCTAATGAGGCCATGTAGGAAATGGAACAGAGGAAAGTAATTTTTGAGGATTTACACTTATTTATTAACATAGTTAAGTGCATGGTTGATTAAAAATACCACCCATTTTTAATATATTCATAAACTGAAATGTAATCAAACTGTTTTTGCTGAGTTGGATTGAAATTCCGATAACGCCGATTTCAATTACAAAAAACTACAGCTGCAGATGATTTATTTACCGGACGCTAGCCTCGTACGGATATTACAAAACAAATATCTGTTTTGGTTTGGAATTAAAAGCAAAAATAAAAATATGAAGCCTCAGAATATCGAATACAAATTAATTTAGCTGAAAAATAAGGATATAATAATATTTTTTTATTTAGATATTGCTGATGTACCAATTTTGATCACTAAAATAGTCTACTGAAATTCCAAGCTATCATGTGAACATAAAAGACAACTTTTGTTGTTGTTGTGGTAAAGCATTGTGTTTACAATGCTTAGCACACTATTTAAGTAAGCTTTTACAGACCAGACCTTAAGGCTGCAAAAAGCTTCCCTTCCCTTCCCTTCCCGTTAATAGGGTAGCCTATAGCCATCATCCCTGTAATCGCCTCGCCTCGCCTCGACTGCTGCAGTCTAAGACGAATTATTCTCATAGATAAAACCCTACTATTGGGAAAATCAAATGTGACATTTATATGTGCATTGTTGTAAGAGTATCCGTCCAGTTTTCTCTGGTTCTATCTGTACAGAAGCTTTTACGTATAGAATTGTTAAGCATCCTTTATATTTCCCATCTACGCAGTTGGAACACAGAAAAACAAAACAGCCCACCTAACAGTGAAACGTTGTGCCAAATTGAACAATATGATTCTTCTCAAAACCTAAAATTAACTAAACTATGTCGAAAAGCTTATTTGCTGCCTACTAGTTTAGGATGAGCAAACTTGTTAAACCAAATAATCAAGTTGAATTAATTTACTTCCTAATTGGGATTTATTTGATTGGTTTTGAATGTCAAACAACCGCTTTGAACAAATAATTAACACATGTTTTGCAATAAAGCAAAATATCAACTTTATCATACTGCAAGAAAAGATCTCCCTAGGGAAGAAGCAGGTTTTACTTTTTGTCCAAGACTAACTGATCTAGAAATGTCTCCTATTTTCTTATAGTTTCTTCGTTATATTATTTATTTTCTTAATAATTAATTATTAAGTCTGAACTTATTAAGTAGAACAAGAAATACGATTTAATGTCTATATTTATTTATTTATATTATTTATATATTTATTTGTTTCTATTATTTGATGTAGAACTGGTAATAAGAAATGTATCTATTTTTGAATCGTAGAAAATACTTGAATACAATTATGCTTGCAGATTTTATTTAGATAAAAAAATTATGATGTTTTTCAGTTGATTTACTTATGATTTACATGATTAAAAATGGTTAATTAAAAAGTAACAGACAGTAAATCGTAAAATAATGTGTTATCATTTTATGGTAGTAAGGTTCCACTTCAATTTATCCATCATTAATCGTTGGCATTTAATAATTCACATTCTATATCTTATTCAGTTTTTTTAAACATATTTTATAGAGAAAGATCAAAAATTATTTTTGGATAAGTGCAGACATGATTTCATTAAATAGTCACTCTCGTTTTATCTTAGGCTTTTCACAATGCAACATTATTTACTGCAGCTCAAACATTAATGATAGTAAAGGGGAAAAAGTAGTATTACTAGTATAAGGCAAGCATTAATTTATTTCATGGCATTTTTCATAATCTTTTATTAGTAGTTTTATAAGGTTTTACGCAAGTAAATAGCATGAATCAATAAAGAAAAATAGTCCGAATTACTTAAGAAGGTTATACATTTAATACCATCAGGTCTTTTACTCTATGGCTTTATGACATCTTCCAGTCTTTACAGAAGTGAACCGTTCCAGGGAGGATTCGTGTTATAATGCAAAGAAGCTTTAATGTGCCTCAGACAAAACGCAAGAATAATGTTTTCTTTGCCTCCGTGTCATCCTTTCATTTGGTTTAGCGCTGTCTTTGAAGTTGTTACTCGTTATGTTTATAATCGCTGTACATACTGTAAATATGTATCGTAAAACATTTGTAAAATAAAGCAAATAATAAGCAACGAATAAGCATTGTTAAAAATGAATAGAAAAACATAGTAAAAATAATAGCGCAATAATTATTTTTTCCATGTAATATTATGTGCATTTTCGATCTTAAACATTTGAGAGGGAAAAAATGTCGACGCTTACTCATAATAAACTGCCAATAACACTTAGCTTTAAGAAATCAATGATAATTGGTAATCAGGTAATTGGTAATAAAGTATCGATCAATCAACTATCGATTATTTAAGATGAGGACGCCACTAAGGGCGTATATGAGTGTAGGATGAGTGGCGCGATCTTGTAGTCTTGTTAGTAACTAAGACCGACATGTTCCTTAGATAAAGTTGTTAATAGCCCATACAGTAGAGGAAGCAGGAGTACTCAGCCTATGAGATTCTTTTGTCTGTAAACAGAAAGTTCGTTAAACTACCCTGTATATGCTAAATAACCTAAACGGTTTTGGGTAAGGCCGATTGGGTATAATGACAAACTTTTACTGTATTAATTTTTTAATCACATTTACTACGTAATATAGTACAAGACTCGATTAAAAACTTGGACTGCCTTGGTATAACCAATTACTGATGAATGGTTTGTGGTAGTCTTGGTAGCAAAGCACAAGGAAACAGTTCAAAAATGAATTGTGTGACCAGAGGTACTTATTTGTTTGTCACTTAAGACACTTATACGGATTCATACGCTTTACATTGTAATAACGACAATTAAATTTATTTGAAATTGTAATTAAATTAAAGTCACGGTGCAGTTAAGTCTCTGTTACAATTTACCGGGACCAAAGCCAATATTTGGTGTTCAACGCCAGAAAGTGGCCACAACTGGGGTCAAATTAGCGGCTTCTCCAGTCCATTACGACACAAGCTTGGTTGAAGCCACGTCTTAACTAGTTTTGTCTGTGCGAGTGAAACTTGTAGCTTAAGTTTGTGAATTAAGGTCAGTAACAACTGAATTAGAACGTCAAAATACTTTTTACTTTACTACTCTCGGAGTTGATAAACAGGGGATTATTGACCACCACTTTTAACAAATGACATTTCACTTGATCATTTCCTCCTCGTAATAGATCCGTTAGACTACTTTACGTGTTAACCTTATATATTATAAGGTTAACATGAAGACTACACCTAAATATTTCAGAAACACATAATAATATACATAACTAAGTTTTGTTACCTACAACAATATTATACTTCGTTAACTGTAGTATAATAAGCTTCAAATCTTCAAAAGAAACTAAGCAATAAGCTGTTTACGCGGATAAATTTAAAAACATGGAAATTAAAATACTTTAGATGTATTCAGCCTGATGATAAAATACAGTTATTATGATTGAAGAATATATTAACACTGTTAAGGATACAATGCCATTATCATACTACACATCTGAAATAATAACCGTATTACAAACCAGTAAATATAAGATATTGCCAAAATACCAAGGCTTTTAATTGCTAATTAGCATATTTAATTTACACAAATTGATATTCTTCTAGTATCTACTTATTAGAAGCCAATTACCTAAAAATCTATTTACGTTTTAGCGTAGTTCACATAGCCTTATTCCATTCAAAATATTAATTTTTCGTAACATCTTATCAAAAGCAGAACTCATAGGTTACTTTCTATATTTTTGCTTACAATATCACTATAATCAAGCACACCCTACTGTTAGTTGATAAAACAATTGGTGGCTTTCAGTAAACTCTGTTTGTATAAGGTAAGAATTTTTTTCACTTGCACAGTGTGCGTAAATTAACAAATAAAATATTTATTTGGGACAAATATAGAATTTAGTAGGCTACACTACTCTTAGAAAAATACACTGTAACTAAATACCAGCTGGTGTGTATGAATTAGAAACCACAACCAAACATTCACACATTAATAATTACTGTCACTGAGCAATGAACCTTGAAACTCGTTTCCATAAGTGGGATTTATAAAGCGGGTGTTAAATTGGGTTTGTCGTTTATACGTGAAATTGATAAATCAACAGCCTTTATACTGGCGACAGCTGGTAAACAGGGGATTATTGATCACCACTTTCAACAGATGACATTTCACTTGATACAGTTTTCCTCCTAATAGATCCGTTAGGCTACTTAAACGGATATAAGTTTATTAGTTTGAGGTCTTGCTAAAGAAAAAAATTGTAAATTTAAATAAATTACAACAGTTGTAGTCTGTAAATGTTTTTTTTTTTTTTTTTTTTTTTTTTTGTAAAAAAGCATGAAAGTTTTGCTGGTTGAATATTTTATTAGAACTTATCTTCCTTTTTTTCACGTATACCGTGTTATCAATCTGATGTAATGTTAAATCATGGTGTTTTGACTAACTAACATTATAGTTTAACGTCGTTCACATTTTTAGTTGTCCTTTACAACCATAATTATACAATAAAAGTAAATTTATTAGGAATAATGTTATACCATTGACTATTGCATAAATGGTTATACCATTTGATAAAACATACTCCATGATGCCAAGTTTATTGTTGGTTCTGTACGGTGCACTGGAGAGGTCGTGTTTTTTACAATTTGTTTCCTGCGATTTCAGTAATTTAAAACCTCGTTTAAACAAATAAAACGATCTAATCATAAACAATAACTCGTCGTCTAGTGTTATAACCAAACAGTAAAGCACTAATCGTGACGTTAACCCTGAAATAATAGAAACCAAATTTCATCGAAACTAGCGGCCGGTGTCACCGGACATGAACTAGACAGGAAAAACAAGCTTCAAAATTTACAATGGGATGAGAAGTATATTTGTGTTGGTTAGTCTATGGTTATGCATACAGGGACACACTATTACATCATAGTTTTGTCCAATGTTAAAACGCTTCGTAAGTTCTCGTGAGATTAAAATAGGCCAAACATTGAGCAAATTCCTTACAAAAGCGAGAAAAGCAATGGTCAATGTGAGAAATGACTTTCAAGCGTTCCTAGTTGAGTCGAGGTCTGCGAGGAATTTAAAGTACATGTTCATCAGCAGATTGGACATTCAGACGTCCAAATAGGGAATTTAACTGGACACCTTCCATCATTTACCTCAGAATAGTTCTTCAACTGTTTTCAATGTATGGTTTCTACCGTTACTAAACCTTAACATATGGGTTGAAAATGCTTTTTTACGGATACTATTCTCTAAAACTTGTAGATGTGAAAACCTCAACACTCATTTTAGTATGAGAAAGGTGCAACCATTGTTATTTTTCTGCAAGTTTTAGTTGCTCGAGCTGTATAAACAGGTCGATATGATCGCATGCTTCGCGACATTCTTATAAATAAAGAAGCCTCCCTAACAAGGAGTACAATTATTCTAAATACATTCAACAAAAGTACGAAATATATTATTCAGTTGTGTGTAACTTAACAAGAATCCCGCTTTTTTCAAAATTAGAGGTCGTTTAATATAAGTTAAAAATTAAATTTCTGCAATTTGTTACAGATTTTTTATATTTTGGCAAATCCAGTATTAAGTGTGTGTTATATGCGAAGTTCGACTCACGGTTATTAACCATTATAAATTCACGGACACCCCATGTATTTAATAAGAAATGTAATACATTTGTTTTTTACTGTAATAAAACTAAATAAAATAATTTAAGCCTTTATATTTTTGGAATAATATATTAAATGCATATTGCGTATTCGGTTAAATAATTACCGGGTATAAATGAATATTTAAAATCAGTGCTGTTAGTTAGAATGCCATCAACTGTCATGACAACGTTAGTATAATGACCAGGCTAGCAAATTTTTGAATATTATCATTACGCCTATGACCTAAACCAATCTAAGTCAATTCTGCCTATTGGACGATGAGAAAAATACATTGTACTATGTTCATGTACTAACAGTTGAACACTGAAATAGCTTCGTTCGTTTTCCATGTTTTTTTGTTGTTTTTTTTGTTGCCTACCAATAAAAATTCTTTACCATTGAAATGTGGTTTAATGTGACTCTTTCTGACCCGTGGTCAAGTTTGACGAACGAGGCGAAACCGAGGTCAGAAATTGAGCGAGGGTTAAAAAGACACTTTTTATTCGTGTGATGAACTATATTTTTCGTCATATTGCATAATTAATTAACTAACTAAGAAAACGAAATGCTTTTATGTAAAGATAACCTTTCAAAAGAACTTTTAATTTGGGTAATGCAAATAAGCAGCTGTAGTAGTGATTCAATTATGTCGTCTATTACAATTGTATCGAGCAATCGACAACAATATAGGCTACACACCTTTCCTAAAATAAATCAAACAACAAATAATTTCGATCGATGCAATTGCCACAGTCAACATTTACAACTGTTTACCACAGCAGATTTTTACTCCCTAGGGACTAAAAAAGATTTCTTTTTACTTCCTATAAAGTAACAATGCTACAATAGCCCCGCAACGCATGCATTAAAAAAGGCTGTTTTAAATTATTTAATGTTTACTACAAATACCAGGATTTATCTTTGTTATAAATTTTCTTATTGTCTTATTATTCAAAATTAGCCTAATTAATAAAATAGTGACAACATTACAGTTAAAATTTAACAGCAGGTAATGGAATTGAAAGGCAAAGAAAAAAGTCTTACGAAATACGAATTATTGGCCTAGCCCAGATAGAAATTTTTTCCTAATTTATTATTGAATCAAGGGTTAACTTTCAAGGATGCAACCCTGAATTAAGGTTAAAAAATCAAGCCATCAAGCCAAATTCAGGGTTAATTCGAATTAAAAAACGATATACCGTTGTTTTAAAAAATCTCTAAGGGATATAGAGAGGAAGGTTATTTTAACAAAAAGTAGCAAAACGGCCATTAATGACCTGCATGATCATAGAATACACTAACAACCACTTAGCTAAAAGATTCGCCCAATCCGATGATTTCGAGGTGTACGTCTATGTATGTAGCCTGAATCAACCCTGAAAATTATAGGTTGATTCAAGGTAAACATTTTTTCAGAAATCCAAAATCAAGGCTGAATTAAGGTTGAATCAAGGTATAAATGCGTTTAAAATTAAGGTAAAATCATAGTAAATTCAGGGCACATAACTTAAAAATTTTAAGTTTAATCAAGGTCAAGATTTTTGGCCGCAATAAAAAATTATCGCTTAATTTAGGTAAAATTAAAGTATAATCATGATCAATTTATGGTACATAGAAGTGATTGATTGAAAAGGAATTAAAATATTTTTATAATTACGGTCTTATAGCAAAATTCAACAACAGGCAATGGAATTGAAAGGCAAACAAAAAAGTCTTACGAAATACGAACTATTGGCCTAGCCCAGATAGCAATTTTTTCCTGATTTATTATTGAATCAAGGTTTAACTTTCAAGGATGCAACCCTGAATTAAGGTAAAAAAATCAAGTCATCGAGCCAAATTCAGGGTTAATTCAAGGGTTCAACTGAACACTTGTGTAGCCTGAATCAACCCTGAAAAATTATAGGTTGATTCAAGGTAAACATTATTTGCAGAAATCCGAAATCTAGAATGAATTGAGGTTGAATCAAGGTATAAATGCGTTTTAAATTATTTAATGTTTACTACAAATACCAGGATTTATCTTGGTTATAAATTTTCTTATTGTCTTATTGTTCATAATTACTCTAATTAATAAAATAGCGACAATATTACAATTAAAATTTAACAACGGGTAATGGAATTGAAAGGCAAACAAAATAGTCTTACGAAATACGAATTATTTAATAAGCCCAGATAGAATGATTTCCTGATTTATTATTTAATCAAAGTTTAACTTTCAATGATGCAACCCTGAATTAAGGTTAAAAAATAATCAAGCCATCAAGGCAAATTCAGGGTTAATTCAATTGCCGACTGAACACTGGTGTAGCCTGAATCAAGCCTGAAAATTATAGGTTGATTCAAGGTAAACATTATTTGCAAAAATCCAAAATCAAGGCTTAATTGAGGTTGAATCAAGGTATAAATGCAAATAAATTAAGGTAATATCATGGTCAATTCAGGGCACATAACTAAAAAATTTTAGGTTTAATCAAGGTCAAAATCTTTGGCCGCAAAAAAAAATGATTTGCGAGCAGCCTAGTTTGACTGCTGCGTTGGGGGTATTTAGTCACTATCCCTGAATTAAGGTTAATAAATCAAGCCATCAAGCCAAATTCAGGGTTAATTCAAGGGTTCAACTGAACACTTGTGTAGCCTCAATCAACAATAAAAATTGTAGATTGATTCAAGGTAAACATTATTTGCAGAAATAAAAAATCAAGGCTTCATTGAGGTTGAGGAAGGCAAACAAAAAGTCATACGAATTATTGGCTTAGCCCAGATAGAAATTATTTTTCTGATTTAGTATTAAATCAAGGTTTAGATTTTAAGGATGCAACCCTGAATTAAGGTTAAAAAATCAAGCCAAATTCAGGGTTAATTCGAATTATAAAACGATATACCGTTGTTTTAAAAAATCTCTAAGGGATATAGAGAGGAAGGTTATTTTAACAAAAAGTAGCAAAACGGCCATTAATGACCTGCATGATCATAGAATACACTAACAACCACTTAGCTAAAAGATTCGCCCAATCCGATGATTTCGAGGTGTATGTCTATGTATGTAGCCTGAATCAACCCTGAAAATTATAGGTTGATTTAAGGTAAACATTTTTTTCAGAAATCCAAAATCAAGGCTGAATTAAGGTTGAATCAAGGTATAAATGCGTTTAAAATTAAGGTAAAATCATAGTAAATTCAGGGCACATAACTTAAAAATTTTAAGTTTAATCAAGGTCAAGATTTTTGGCCGCAATAAAAAATTATCGCTTAATTTAGGTAAAATTAAAGTATAATCATGATCAATTTATGGTACATAGAAGTGATTGATTGAAAAGGAATTAAAATATTTTTATAATTACGGTCTTATAGCAAAATTCAACAACAGGCAATGGAATTGAAAGGCAAACAAAAAAGTCTTACGAAATACGAACTATTGGCCTAGCCCAGATAGCAATTTTTTCCTGATTTATTATTGAATCAAGGTTTAACTTTCAAGGATGCAACCCTGAATTAAGGTAAAAAAATCAAGTCATCGAGCCAAATTCAGGGTTAATTCAAGGGTTCAACTGAACACTTGTGTAGCCTGAATCAACCCTGAAAAATTATAGGTTGATTCAAGGTAAACATTATTTGCAGAAATCCGAAATCTAGAATGAATTGAGGTTGAATCAAGGTATAAATGCGTTTTAAATTTTTTAATGTTTACTACAAATACCAGGATTTATCTTGGTTATAAATTTTCTTATTGTCTTATTGTTCATAATTAGCCTAATTAATAAAATAGCGACAATATTACAATTAAAATTTAACAACGGGTAATGGAATTGAAAGGCAAACAAAATAGTCTTACGAAATACGAATTATTTAATAAGCCCAGATAGAATGATTTCCTGATTTATTATTTAATCAAGGTTTAACTTTCAATGATGCAACCCTGAATTAAGGTTAAAAAATAATCAAGCCATCAAGGCAAATTCAGGGTTAATTCAATGGCCGACTGAACACTGGTGTAGCCTGAATCAAGCCTGAAAATTATAGGTTGATTCAAGGTAAACATTATTTGCAAAAATCCAAAATCAAGCCTTAATTGAGGTTGAATCAAGGTATAAATGCAAATAAATTAAGGTAATATCATGGTCAATTCAGGGCACATAACTTAAAAACTTTAGGTTTAATAAAGGTCAATCACCCAAATGCCCAATTCAATGCCCAATTCAAGGTTTTTGGCAGCAATAAAAAATTATTCCTTAATTCAGGTTAAATTAAAGTACAATCATGATTAACTTATAGTACATAGAAGTGATTGATTACAAAGGAATTTCAATTACAATTTAGGGCACATAACTAAAAAATTTTAGGTTTAATCAAGGTCAAAATCTTTGGCCGCAAAAAAAAATGATTTGCGAGCAGCCTAGTTTGACTGCTGCGTTGGGGGTATTTAGTCACTATCCCTGAATTAAGGTTAATAAATCAAGCCATCAAGCCAAATTCAGGGTTAATTCAAGGGTTCAACTGAACACTTGTGTAGCCTGAATCAACAATAAAAATTGTAGATTGATTCAAGGTAAACATTATTTGCAGAAATAAAAAATCAAGGCTTAATTGAGGTTGAGGAAGGCAAACAAAAAGTCATACGAATTATTGGCTTAGCCCAGATAGAAATTATTTTTCTGATTTAGTATTAAATCAAGGTTTAGATTTTAAGGATGCAACCCTGAATTAAGGTTAAAAAATCAAGCCATCAAGCCAAATTCAGGGTTAATTCGAATTATAAAACGATATACCGTTGTTTTAAAAATATCTAAGGGATATAGATAGGAAGGTTATTTTTTTTAAAGTAGCAAAACGGCCATTTATTACCTGCATGTTCATAGGATACACTAACAACCACTTAGCTAAAAGATTCGCCCAATCCGATGATTTCGAGGTGTATGTCTAAACCAAGGATTATGAACAACTCACTATGGCCCAGTGGTTGTAGTATATCGCTACAAAAACACAGGTCACCAATTATTTGCCACACAGGACGGGAATCGAACCCGAGCAGACGAATGCCACTGGCCAAGTTACCAGGATTTATCTTTGTTATAAATTTTCTTATCGTCTTATTATTCAAAATTAGCCTAATTAATAAAATAGTGACAACATTACAGTTAACATTTAACAACAGGTAATGGAATTCTAAGGCAAACAAAAAAGTCTTACGAAATAAGAATTATTTGCTAAGCCCAGATAGAATTTTTTTCCTGATTTAGTATTGAATCAAGGTTTAACTTTCAAGGATGCAGCCCTGAATTAAGGTTAAAAAATCAAGCCATCAAGCCAAATTCAGGGTTATTTCAAGGGTCCAACTGAACACTGGTGTAGCCTGAATCAACCCTGAAAATTATAGGTTGATTTAAGGCAAACATTATTTGCAAAAATCCAAAGTCAAGGCTTAATTGAGGTTGAATCAAGGTATAAATGCGTTTAAATTAAGGTAAAATCATGGTCAATTCAGGGCACATAACTTAAAAATTTTAGGTTTAATAAAGGTCAAGGTTTTTGGCAGCAATAAAAAATTATTCCTTAATTCAGGTTAAATTAAAGTACAATCATGATTAACTTATAGTACATAGAAGTGATTGATTACAAAGGAATTTCAATATTCTTATAATGACGGTCTTATAGCAAACCGGTATTTATAGTCAAGCCAAATTCAGGGTTAATTCAAGGGTCCTACTGAACATTTGTCCAGCCTGAATCAACCCTGAAATTTATAGGTTGATTCAAGGCAAACATTATTTGCAAAAATCCAAAGTCAAGGCTTAATTGAGGTTGAATCAAGGTATAAATGCGTTTAAATTAAGGTAAAATCATGGTCAATTCAGGGCACATAACTTAAAAATTTTAGTTTTAATAAAGATCAAGATTTTTGGCCGCAATAAAAAATTATTCCTTAATTCAGGTTAAATTAAAGTACAATCATGATCGACTTATGGTACATAGAAGTGATTGATTGAAAAGGAATTTCAATATTCTTATAATTACGGTCTTATAGCAAACTGGTATTTATAGTCAAGCCAAATTCAGCGTTAATTCAAGGGTCCTACTAAACATTTGTCCAGCCTGAATCAACCCTGAAAATTATAGGTTGATTCAAGGTAAACATTATTCGCAGAAATCCATAATCAAGGCTGAATTGAGGTTGAATCAAGGTATAAATGCGTTTAAATTAAGGTAAAATCAGGGTCAATTTAGGGCACATAACTTATTTTAGGTTTAATGAAGGTCAAGATTTTTTGCAGCAAAATAATGATTGGATAGCAGCCTAGTAAGACTGCTGCGTCGGGGGTATTTAGTCATTATCCCTGTATTAAGGTTAAAAAATCAAGCCATCAAGCCAAATTCAGGGTAAATTCAAGGGTTCAACTGAACATTTGTCCAGCCTGAATCAACCCTGAAAATTATAGGTTGATTTAAGGTAAACATTATTCGCAGAAATCCATAATCAAGGCTGAATAATTGAGGTTGAATCAAGGTATAAATGCGTTTAAATTAAGGTAAAATCATGGTCAATTAAGGGCACAAAACTTAAAAATTTTAGGTTTAATGAAGGTCAAGATTTTTGGCCGCAAAAAAATGATTGGATAGCAGCCTAGTGTGACTGCTGCGTCGAGAGTATTTAGTCATTATCCCTGAATTAAGGTTAAAAAATCAAGCCATCAAGCCAAATTCAGGGTTATTTCAAGGGTCCAACTGATCACTGGTGTAGCCTGAATCAACTCTGAAAATTATACGTTGATTTAAGGCAAACATCATTTGCAAAAATCCAAAGTCAAGGCTTAATTGAGGTTGAATCAAGGTATAAATGCGTTTAAATTAAGGTAAAATCATGGTCAATTCAGGGCACATAACTTAAAAATTTTAGTTTTAATAAAGATCAAGATTTTTGGCCGCAATAAAAAATTATTCCTTAATTCAGGTTAATTTAAAGTACAATCATGATCAACTTATGGTACATAGAAGTGATTGATTGAAAAGGAATTTCAATATTCTTATAATTACGGTCTTATAGCAAACTGGTATTTATAGTCAAGCCAAATTCAGCGTTAATTCAAGGGTCCTACTAAACATTTGTCCAGCCTGAATCAACCCTGAAAATTATAAGTTGATTCAAGGTAAACATTTTTCGCAGAAATCCATAATCAAGGCTGAATTGAGGTTGAATCAAGGTATAAATGCGTTTAAATTCAGGTAAAATCAGGGTCAATTTAGGGCACATAACTTATTTTAGGTTTAATGAAAGTCAAGATTTTTTGCAGCAAAATAATGATTGGATAGCAGCCTAGTAAGACTGCTGCGTCGGGGGTATTTAGTCATTATCCCTGTATTAAGGTAAAAAAATCAAGCCATCAAGCCAAATTCAGGGTTAATTCAAGGGTTCAACTGAACACTTGTGTAGCCTGAATCAACAATAAAAATTGTAGGTTGATTCAAGGTAAACATTATTTGCAGAAATAAAAAATCAAGGCTTAATTGAGGTTGAGGAAGGCAAACAAAAAGTCATACGAATTATTGGCTTAGCCCAGATAGAAATTATTTTTCTGATTTAGTATTGAACCAAGGTTTAGATTTCAAGGATGCAACCCTGAATTAAGGTTAAAAAATCAACCCATCAAGCCAAATTCAGGGTTAATTCGAATTATAAAACGATATACCGTTGTTTTAAAAAATCTCTAAGGGATATAGAGAGGAAGGTTATTTTAAAAAAAGTAGCAAAACGGCCATTTATTACCTGCATGTTCATAGGATACACTAACAACCACTTAGCTAAAAGATTCGCCCAATCCGATGATTTGGAGGTGTATGTCTAAACCAAGGATTATGAACACCTCACTATGGCCCAGTGGTTGTAGTATATCGCTACAAAAACACAGGTCACCAATTATTTACCACACAGGACGGGAATCGAACCCGAGCAGACGAATGCCACTGGCCAAGTTACCAGGATTTATCTTTGTTATAAATTTTCTTATCGTCTTATTATTCAAAATTAGCCTAATTAATAAAATAGTGACAACATTACAGTTACAATTTAACAACAGGTAATGGAATTCTAAGGCAAACAAAAAAGAGTACGAAATAGGAATTATTTGCTAAGCCCAGATAGCATTTTTTCCTGATTTAGTATTGAATCAAGGTTTAACTTTCAAGGATGCAACCCTGAATTAAGGTTAAAAAATCAAGCCAAATTCAGGGTTATTTCAAGGGTCCAACTGAACACTGGTGTAGCCTGAATCAACCCTGAAAATTATAGGTTGATTTAAGGCAAACATTATTTGCAAAAATCCAAAGTCAAGGCTTAATTGAGGTTGAATCAAGGTATAAATGCGTTTAAATTAAGGTAAAATCATGGTCAATTCAGGGCACATAACTTAAAAATTTTAGGTTTAATAAAGGTCAAGATTTTTGGCCGCAATAACAAATTATTCCTTAATTCAGGTTAAATTAAAGTACAATCATGATCAACTTATGGTACATAGAAGTGATTGATTGAAAAGGAATTTAAATATTCTTATAATTACGGTCTTATAGCAAACCGGAATTTATAGTTAAGCCAAATTCAGGGTTAATTCAAGGGTCCTACTGAACATTTGTCCAGCCTGAATCAACCCTGAAAATTATAGGTTGATTTAAGGTAAACATTATTCGCAGAAATCCATAATCAAGGCTGAATAATTGAGGTTGAATCAAGGTATAAATGCGTTTAAATTAAGGTAAAATCATGGTCAATTAAGGGCACAAAACTTAAAAATTTTAGGTTTAATGAAGGTCAAGATTTTTGGCCGCAAAAAAATGATTGGATAGCAGCCTAGTGTGACTGCTGCGTCGAGAGTATTTAGTCATTATCCCTGAATTAAGGTTAAAAAATCAAGCCATCAAGCCAAATTCAGGGTTATTTCAAGGGTCCAACTGATCACTGGTGTAGCCTGAATCAACTCTGAAAATTATACGTTGATTTAAGGCAAACATCATTTGCAAAAATCCAAAGTCAAGGCTTAATTGAGGTTGAATCAAGGTATAAATGCGTTTAAATTAAGGTAAAATCATGGTCAATTCAGGGCACATAACTTAAAAATTTTAGTTTTAATAAAGATCAAGATTTTTGGCCGCAATAAAAAATTATTCCTTAATTCAGGTTAATTTAAAGTACAATCATGATCAACTTATGGTACATAGAAGTGATTGATTGAAAAGGAATTTCAATATTCTTATAATTACGGTCTTATAGCAAACTGGTATTTATAGTCAAGCCAAATTCAGCGTTAATTCAAGGGTCCTACTAAACATTTGTCCAGCCTGAATCAACCCTGAAAATTATAGGTTGATTCAAGGTAAACATTATTCGCAGAAATCCATAATCAAGGCTGAATTGAGGTTGAATCAAGGTATAAATGCGTTTAAATTCAGGTAAAATCAGGGTCAATTTAGGGCACATAACTTATTTTAGGTTTAATGAAGGTCAAGATTTTTTGCAGCAAAATAATGATTGGATAGCAGCCTAGTAAGACTGCTGCGTCGGGGGTATTTAGTCATTATCCCTGTATTAAGGTTAAAAAATCAAGCCATCAAGCCAAATTCAGGGTTAATTCAAGGGTTCAACTGAACACTTGTGTAGCCTGAATCAACAATAAAAATTGTAGGTTGATTCAAGGTAAACATTATTTGCAGAAATAAAAAATCAAGGCTTAATTGAGGTTGAGGATGGCAAACAAAAAGTCATACGAATTATTGGCTTAGCCCAGATAGAAATTATTTTTCTGATTTAGTATTGAATCAAGGTTTAGATTTCAAGGATGCAACCCTGAATTAAGGTTAAAAAATCAACCCATCAAGCCAAATTCAGGGTTAATTCGAATTATAAAACGATATACCGTTGTTTTAAAAAATCTCTAAGGGATATAGAGAGGAAGGTTATTTTAAAAAAAGTAGCAAAACGGCCATTTATTACCTGCATGTTCATAGGATACACTAACAACCACTTAGCTAAAAGATTCGCCCAATCCGATGATTTCGAGGTATATGTCTAAACCAAGGATTATGAACACCTCACTATGGCCCAGTGGTTGTAGTATATCGCTACAAAAACACAGGTCACCAATTATTTACCACACAGGACGGGAATCGAACCCGAGCAGACGAATGCCACTGGCCAAGTTACCAGGATTTATCTTTGTTATAAATTTTCTTATCGTCTTATTATTCAAAATTAGCCTAATTAATAAAATAGTGACAACATTACAGTTACAATTTAACAACAGGTAATGGAATTCTAAGGCAAACAAAAAAGAGTACGAAATAGGAATTATTTGCTAAGCCCAGATAGCATTTTTTCCTGATTTAGTATTGAATCAAGGTTTAACTTTCAAGGATGCAACCCTGAATTAAGGTTAAAAAATCAAGCCAAATTCAGGGTTATTTCAAGGGTCCAACTGAACACTGGTGTAGCCTGAATCAACCCTGAAAATTATAGGTTGATTTAAGGCAAACATTATTTGCAAAAATCCAAAGTCAAGGCTTAATTGAGGTTGAATCAAGGTATAAATGCGTTTAAATTAAGGTAAAATCATGGTCAATTCAGGGCACATAACTTAAAAATTTTAGGTTTAATAAAGGTCAAGATTTTTGGCCGCAATAACAAATTATTCCTTAATTCAGGTTAAATTAAAGTACAATCATGATCAACTTATGGTACATAGAAGTGATTGATTGAAAAGGAATTTAAATATTCTTATAATTACGGTCTTATAGCAAACCGGTATTTATAGTTAAGCCAAATTCAGGGTTAATTCAAGGGTCCTACTGAACATTTGTCCAGCCTGAATCAACCCTGAAAATTATAGGTTGATTTAAGGTAAACATTATTCGCAGAAATCCATAATCAAGGCTGAATAATTGAGGTTGAATCAAGGTATAAATGCGTTTAAATTAAGGTAAAATCATGGTCAATTAAGGGCACAAAACTTAAAAATTTTAGGTTTAATGAAGGTCAAGATTTTTGGCCGCAAAAAAATGATTGGATAGCAGCCTAGTGTGACTGCTGCGTCGAGAGTATTTAGTCATTATCCCTGAATTAAGGTTAAAAAATCAAGCCATCAAGCCAAATTCAGGGTTATTTCAAGGGTCCAACTGATCACTGGTGTAGCCTGAATCAACTCTGAAAATTATACGTTGATTTAAGGCAAACATCATTTGCAAAAATCCAAAGTCAAGGCTTAATTGAGGTTGAATCAAGGTATAAATGCGTTTAAATTAAGGTAAAATCATGGTCAATTCAGGGCACATAACTTAAAAATTTTAGTTTTAATAAAGATCAAGATTTTTGGCCGCAATAAAAAATTATTCCTTAATTCAGGTTAATTTAAAGTACAATCATGATCAACTTATGGTACATAGAAGTGATTGATTGAAAAGGAATTTCAATATTCTTATAATTACGGTCTTATAGCAAACTGGTATTTATAGTCAAGCCAAATTCAGCGTTAATTCAAGGGTCCTACTAAACATTTGTCCAGCCTGAATCAACCCTGAAAATTATAGGTTGATTCAAGGTAAACATTATTCGCAGAAATCCATAATCAAGGCTGAATTGAGGTTGAATCAAGGTATAAATGCGTTTAAATTCAGGTAAAATCAGGGTCAATTTAGGGCACATAACTTATTTTAGGTTTAATGAAGGTCAAGATTTTTTGCAGCAAAATAATGATTGGATAGCAGCCTAGTAAGACTGCTGCGTCGGGGGTATTTAGTCATTATCCCTGTATTAAGGTTAAAAAATCAAGCCATCAAGCCAAATTCAGGGTTAATTCAAGGGTTCAACTGAACACTTGTGTAGCCTGAATCAACAATAAAAATTGTAGGTTGATTCAAGGTAAACATTATTTGCAGAAATAAAAAATCAAGGCTTAATTGAGGTTGAGGATGGCAAACAAAAAGTCATACGAATTATTGGCTTAGCCCAGATAGAAATTATTTTTCTGATTTAGTATTGAATCAAGGTTTAGATTTCAAGGATGCAACCCTGAATTAAGGTTAAAAAATCAACCCATCAAGCCAAATTCAGGGTTAATTCGAATTATAAAACGATATACCGTTGTTTTAAAAAATCTCTAAGGGATATAGAGAGGAAGGTTATTTTAAAAAAAGTAGCAAAACGGCCATTTATTACCTGCATGTTCATAGGATACACTAACAACCACTTAGCTAAAAGATTCGCCCAATCCGATGATTTCGAGGTATATGTCTAAACCAAGGATTATGAACACCTCACTATGGCCCAGTGGTTGTAGTATATCGCTACAAAAACACAGGTCACCAATTATTTACCACACAGGACGGGAATCGAACCCGAGCAGACGAATGCCACTGGCCAAGTTACCAGGATTTATCTTTGTTATAAATTTTCTTATCGTCTTATTATTCAAAATTAGCCTAATTAATAAAATAGTGACAACATTACAGTTACAATTTAACAACAGGTAATGGAATTCTAAGGCAAACAAAAAAGAGTACGAAATAGGAATTATTTGCTAAGCCCAGATAGCATTTTTTTCCTGATTTAGTATTGAATCAAGGTTTAACTTTCAAGGATGCAACCCTGAATTAAGGTTAAAAAATCAAGCCAAATTCAGGGTTATTTCAAGGGTCCAACTGAACACTGGTGTAGCCTGAATCAACCCTGAAAATTATAGGTTGATTTAAGGCAAACATTATTTGCAAAAATCCAAAGTCAAGGCTTAATTG